>NC_069669.1:9542500-10787500 GCF_027244095.1 Hemicordylus capensis
TACACTATAATTTGGTACATGGTTTAACTCCACATCCGAGATCTGGATTCTCTTTGTAAATAAGGCCACTAATTGTATACTTTTAATTTTGATATTTATTGGATAGGTTATTCAATCGTTAATGAACCAGAATGAAATGATAAGAGGGGATGGGGTGAAGAAGTGGAATCCAAGTTGATGTATTGGACAATGGTGAGATGTCATATTTGTTTTTTTGTTTTTTGTTTTTAATGTTTTCTTTTGTTTTGTTTCTTGGTTGTTTGGAAATTTAAAACAGATAGCTAGATAGCTAGATAGAGATAGAGATAGAGATAGAGACTGTGAGTTGGGACAGGGATCCTATCTTCATTCCTTTCATTACATATCCTGTGAAGTTTATTCTGTTGTTGAGCCAGCGTGGTGTAGTGGTTAGAGTGCTGGACTAGGACCGGGGAGACCCGAGTTCAAATCCCCATTCAGCCATGAAACTAGCTGGGTGACTCTGGGCCAGTCACTTCTCTCTCAGCCTAACCTACTTCACAGGGTTGTTGTGAAAGAGAAACTTAAGTATGTAGTACACCTCTCTGGGCTCCTTGGAGGAAGAGCGGGATATAAATGTAATAATAATAATAGTAATAATAATAATAATAATAAAAAAAGAGATTTATAACCATATCGGCAGACATTCTGCACAGTGTGAAGCGGGTGGTTCAGAACCTCGAGCCAGTTCGCACATCCCTAAATGTAGGGTATGATTTTCACACAGGAATGGGCTCTTACGTGCTCGCCAAGTGAAATGTAAGGTGGCATAGTCCTTGTGTTTGGACCATACCGCCTCATTGATGCCTTGGCCCTTAGACAGCCTTTGGGGATCATCCCTAGTGACAAGACTGGTCCTGTTTGGTTACTGAAATGTGTTTCAAAGGCAGAGTCCTTGCTCTGCTTAGGATTTAAAAGGGAGAAAAGGTTTCTGGGGGCTGATGTACGATTCCCCTACCTGAACGGAAAGAAAGGAACAAGCCCTACAGAGCAGCAGGCTACAATGGGCCTCTCGAGGTATGCTGAGAGCACAATCAGATGTAAGTGCTTTTGCACAGAAGCACACATAATTATAGGTTTTAGACCTTCTCTGGTAATGCTTCCCTTGGAAGGCGGATTAATTATAGATATAAAGTAGACTGTATCATCAGCCTGGCACACACAAGGAATGAATTCATGTTTGTGTTTGCAAATTGGGCTCGCTTTGAGTGCATCAGAAATTTGGGAGCCCAGTCCTTTTACATGGCACTGCAATCATCACGCACGCAGGTCCTCCTTAGATAAATTCCACCATGACTTCCGTAACAGGAAACTGAGCATCATGGAGCTCGCTCAGGATCTGTGATTCAGCCATGACCTCAGTGCACTTTGGTATAGGGCAGTGCTCTTCATTGTAAGGCCAGAGGGCCATGGCAGCCCCCATCAACCCACAAGTCCTGTTCACACAATGGTTTGAATCTTGGTTTAATGTGGGTTACTGACATTAGTGTTAATCCATTAATCCACTAATGACATCAGTGTTATCTGTTGTAAACTGCCCAGAGACGTAAGTTTGGGGCGGTATAAAATATGTAAATAATTAAATTAAATTAAATTAAATTAAATTAAATTAAAAATAAATCCAGACCACAGTGGGAATCTTGGACCATAAGTCACCTTGGCATGGGTCCAGTCACTTCAAAGTTGGTAACCCACATTAAACTGAGATTCAAATGATTGTGTGAACAGGCTTTAAGTGTGGCTCCTTGGCTCTCTGTTTATTGGGCCCATGTGAAGCTTTGGCCAAAGCTGAAGATTCTGCACAGTCCCCCTGGCACCATCCAGAGACGGCCGCCTCTCGTGCTGTGTCCTGCTCAGCATGGCAGGGGTCGGGCTCCTTTAAGGGGAAACGGAGCCCTCTGGAACCCCGGCGCCATCTTGGGAGGCCTGCACAGAGTCCTGGGAAGTGTCGCCCTCCCCAGCGCTTTCCTCCTAGAGCTCAGAGGAGAAGGCTCCGTCTCTCTTGAGGACCCTCCCAGCACTGAGAAATGCACAGCACTGTGCAGCAGTCAGCACAGTGGGAAATGGCTCTCGTGTTAAAGGTTTTTTGCCAATGTGGACTCTGTTTGAGAATTTGCAAAGATCACCGGCCATAGGAACATAGGAAGCTGCCATATACTGAGTCAGACCATTGGTCTATCTAGCTCAGTATTGTCTTCACAGACTGGCAGCAGCTTCTCCAAGGGTGCAGGCAGGAATCTCTCCCAGCCCTATCTTGGAGATGCTGCCAGGGAGGGAACATGGAGCCTTCTGCCTACCATTATCAAGATTTTCCTTCCCTTTACCCAGTCTTTCTCCTTAATACGTAGTCCTTATTCAGTCCTCCTCCTCCTCCTCCTCCTCCTCCTCCTCCTCCTCCTCCTCCTCCTATTTATATACTGCTTTTCAACCAAATTATCCAAAGCAGTGTAGATGAGGAAATAACAAACGAGAAGGTACCCTGTCTCCAAAAGGCTCACAATCTAAAAAGAATCAAGGTAGACACCAGCAGCAGCCACTGGAGGGATGCTGTGCTGGGGGTGGATAGGGCCAGTTGCTCTCCCTCTGCTAAATACAAGAGAATCACCATTTCAAAGGGGGCTTCTTTGCCCAGTTAGCAGATGAAGACTCCTAGCTGTGGAGGCCTGAAGCAGTGACCTACCTGGTGTCTGAGTTTCCTGCTTCCCGCAGCCAAGCGTAAGGATCTGGTGAAGGAAGCAGCCAGCACTCTTCATGGCTTCCTTGCCGGTCAGGGTCAACAAGACGATCTGTTCCATCTCAGGATCTGAGGCATACCTCCTGTGGCATGAAATATTCAGGGGGATGCTACCAGAATCTGGCACAGCACTAAAGCTGCCACCTAAAAAGGCGAGAAAAATCCTCAAACTAGAGAATCCAGAGGGAGCTGATGGACCTCAGGGGCATGGCTGCCGAGATCACTGTGTTTGTATCCAGATTTAAAGTGGATTCTTAGCCAAATGGACAAAAAGGCCAGTTCACACAGTTGACATTTGGGTAGGAGAAGCTTCCTATCCTAATTTTGGAGCTGGGCACAATCCTGATTTCCGATCATGTGCCAGTTAAAAGCAAGAGAGCCAGCGTGGACTAGGACTGGGGAGACCCAAGTTCAAAACCCCATTCAGCCGTGATCCTAGCTGGGTGACTCTGGGCCAGTCACTTCTCTGAAAAATCATCCTACCCAGCTGAGGTTTGACTGAGGATCAAGGTCCCCGCCTCTGACCTTGTTTTTAACGAGCAAGCATTGGGAGCACACAGCTCCTGAATTAGGGGAGGAAGCTGGGATTTAGTGCCTAAGCCCTCCACTGAGTGCATAGTACTGAGCCCTTGAAGCCTATTTGAAAACTGCACAGTTAGTGCAAAACGTGGCAGCTAGGGTTTTATCCTGAGCTGTCCACTGGGACCATATTATGCCCATTTTTAAAGAGCTACATTGGCTGCCAAGTTTTTCCAGGTCCAGTTCAAGGTGCTGGCTTTGACGTTTCAAGCCCTTAACGGTTTAGGCCCTGGATATCTGAAGGACTGCCTGCTCCCAAGGTTTCTGCCCACTTTGCAAACTCATCAGAGGGGGCTCTGCTCAGCGTGCCGATGATGAGAGAGGCTTGGCTGTCAGGCACACAGGACAGGGCCTTCTCTGTTGTGGCCCCCAGGCTTTGGAATGCTCTCCTGGTGGGCATCCGCTCCTGTTTTGATCACAGTTTTTAGAAAGCAAGTGAAATCTTCACTTTTTACCCAGGCTTTTAAATGAGCTCAGTTTTCTTGTTGCTGCTGCTGCTCTGTGTCGTGTTTTGCAGTTTTGTTATGTATGTCAATTACTTTCAATTAGATTTGTATTTTTAATATTCCAATGTAATATTATATTTGCATTGTTTTGTTTAATAGTTTTGCATTTTTAAAAAATGTATTGTAAGCCGCCTTGAGATTATTTTTATAATATAAAATAAATTGGGAAAGGAGAGCTGGTCTTGTGGTAGCATGCATGACTTGTCCCCTTAGCTAAGCAGGGACTGCCCTGGTTGCATATGAATGGGAGACTTGATGTGTGAGCACTGGAAGATCTTCCCCTCAGGGGATGGAGCTGCTCTGGGAAGAGCAGATGGTTCAAAGTTCTCTCCCTGGAAGCATCTCCAAGATAGGGCTGAGAGAGGCTCCTGCCTGCAGTCTGGGAGAAGATGCTGCCAGTTTGGGGAGGCAATACGGAGCTAGATGGGCCGAGGGTCTGACTCGGCATATGGCCGCTTCCTATGTTCCTAAATCAATAAAATAGGAGAGGCAAGCACTGAACCTGGAACTTCATGGATTTGCCACTCTGCTCCACAAGCTCCCTTGCTACCTTTAGAATCTTAATACTTAATAGGCAGGATCTTAGTTTATCCACTGCCGCGACGCACCCAGAGAATGTAGCGCGGTCTCAGTATAAGAAACTGCATGAAAGCACAGATCCAATTCTGGTTTGACACTGGAGTTCAAATTGCTTTGGATTTCCCCCAAGAAGCCTTTCTCTGCTAGTCCGTTCATCAGACCTAGGATAAAAAACACAGAAGCAAAGAGTGGAGAATGCAAGGAAGATGGTGGCATCTATTTATGGCACAATGTAACAGAATGGATCGTATTTCTAGCTCCCCATTACAGAACTGCCATGGTGCATCACAGCACATGTACAACAGATCTAGTTGTCGTCATCACATAAATGTTCAGCAGTCATAGCAGACTTCTAGTCGTGGCAAACCACACAGGTGGACGGGCCATTGCTTTTAGCAGGGAGATACCTGCCTATCAGAAGGCTGGTTCTCATAGGACAGAACTGCTCAGCTTTGGCCTTCCTGCAGATGTTGGCCTACATCTCCCATAATCCCTGGCTATTGACCACTGTGGCTGGGGATTGTGGGAGTTGTAGTCCAAAACCAGCTGGGGTGGGGGGCAAAGTTGAGCAGGCCTGTCATTGGATGTTTTTCAGGCATGAGATGGTTCCCAAAGTTACTCTGCAGTCTTCATAAGCATAGAACAGTCTGAATGTACAAAGATGGGGCTGTAACTCAGTGACTTTTGTCAAACGTGTCTTAACTGTAGTGCAGTCTTCCTCAGTGGCAATCATTCAAAAGATTTCCTCTCTCCCACTTGGGCATTTCTCTCCCTTCATAGGGATTGAGCTCACAGTTCCTTGTCCCTCCCTGAAGAAATATTTGAACGATTCTTCCACCGCCTCTTTCTTACGCAAGGATAAAAATACCATCCACCAGATGTTACAAGTTAAAACAAAACCAGTTTCGATGTCAAATACACCATCCTCGGTTGCTTACATAAGCCAAATATCCAAGCAGTTCTTAAATTCCTTTCTCTCGAGAGAAGTGGCAGGTAGGGAAGAGAAGAGGGAGAGCAGCGTATCAGCGGCAACCTGTTAGCGATTAAGGATATGTGAACAATTGGGTGAACAAGGCCGTTACCTTTCAGCAGGGCAGGGACATGGTGGCTGGAATTTTCCTTTCGCAGCACCAAAGCGAGGCAATGGGTGTGTGGCTGAACCGGAAGGTTGTCCCCTGAGAAGCTTCTCTCAGGTGGCCGTGAAGTCCTGCTGGGACAAAATATGGCCACCTGCAATGACACAAGCCAGCAATTTCAAATGTCAGTGACTCACCTCCCCAGTTATCAAGGTAACCGAAAAGTACTGAGCACCCCAATATCGACTGGATATCTGCACATTCAAGTGCTTGCAGATGGGGAACATCCTCACAGGTGTACAGGGATAATGGAGAAGTCAGGGCAGTGGGGGACAAATGTCCCTGGGAAGCAGGGGGTCTGGGGCAGTGTTTCCTCTAACAGGGATTCCCACATTCTGTTGACTAAGGTAAAGTAAGTTGTGCCGTCGAGTCCGTGTCGACTCCTGGCAACCACAGAGCCGTATGGTTTTCTTTGGTAGAATACAGGAGGGGTTTACCATTGCCATCTCCCACACAGTATGAGGAGATGCCTTTCAGCACTACAACTCCCATAATCCCCAGCCAAAGGCCATGGCAGCTGGGGATTCTGGGAGTTGTAGTCAACAACATCTGGGAATCCTTGTTAGAGGGAACACTGGTCTGGGGGCCACCAAGGCATCCGTCACCCCATTCCAGGGTCTCCACTCCTTGTCCCTTTTTCTAAGCAGGATCTGCCCTAGTTTGCATTTGGATGGAAATATGAGTGCTGTGTACTTTCAGATATTCTCTTTAGGGGATGGGGCCGCAGCTCAGTGGTAGAGCATCTGCTTGGCCTGCAGAAGGTCACAGGTTCAGTCCCTGGCAGCATCTCCAGGGGAAGATTCCTGCCTGAAACCTTGGAGAGCCACTGCCAGTCAGAGTAGCCAGTCCCAAGCTATCCTATCTCCTTACGACCTCACTGCTTCACCTCACCCTATGATGCAACCAGGTGGGACGGCCGCTGATGAATTCTGCTCTGGGAGCGATTGGCGAAATGGCAGTTATGTGCATGGAGTCAGTTAACCAAGTTCCCAGAGCAGTTTATTTACCTAGGGCCGGTCCTTAGATCTGGCTCAGCGATCATCGTTAACCCTTTAACTACAATTGCCCAGGTCGTGAGAACAAGCCCAAAGGGAAGTCATCATTAGGTTCACTTTTAAGGGAAGATATGGCTCTCCTCTTTGGGGGTGGGGGTCTAACTTGTAATATTGCAAATGGAGACCCTAACCCTTGAGATGGATCCCAGATTGTCGGTGACAAGCCTGTAGACAGTTAAAGCCTCCCGTGGGATGAGAAGGCAATTTGGTTTGGCAACCTCTCCCTGCGTCACCGAGGGGCAACTTCCTGACAAAACGACGTAAATACTGTGATGAATCACTGCAGTGAATCATTGCCTTAATGACAAGGACTATTTCTGGAACTGTCCGGATACAGATTCAGGTGCCAAGAAATAGCCCCACATTCTGAGTCCCGGTTTTCGGCCGCGCACGAGTAACCTACTCTGCTAAGCACCAGCTGGGTAGAAAGTTTTTTCCTCCGACTTAGTTCAAAAGTGGGGGATGGAATCTGGGTAAGGCCTGCAAGTTGCTCACTCCACCCAGCTGATGCTTAGGAGATGGTCATGCTCTCCACCACCTTGCTTTTTACTTGCACGTGGCCGAAAATCGGGGGCACACAGAGCTCCCAAAGCTGGGTAAGATGCTTGTCCTGCCTAGTGAACAGGCCTCCAGCCTTTGCAAATGTGTTAGGGAAAGGAGGACTTCCCGGCTGAGAAACACCTAGAAGGGCTGATCAGCATCTTGATGTTGGCCTTCTTCTCACTGAGGTGATAAATCTGGGTCTGGACTGTACCTTTTTAGGTGGCTGGTAAGGGCTGCTTTGATTCAGTGCCCCGCCTCCAGGACAATACGAACTGAGCAAAGAGGCACCTTTTCAAAAGCGGCGATTCTCTTTATATTGAGCAGGGGGAGAGCAACTGGCCCTATCCCTCCCCAGCACAGCATCCCTCCGGTGGCTGTTGCTGGGGTCTGTCTTGTTTCCTCTTCCGACTGTGAGCCCTTTGGGGACAGGGAGCCATTTTATTTATTTATATCTATGTAAGCGGCTTTGGAAAGCGGTATATACATATTCGCCGTGGTCATTGTACCAAACCACTACCAGTGGGACTTCGCAGAGTCCAACCCCATCCAGGGGATCCTGATCCCAGCCTCCCTGACTCCTTTGGACCCTGCCACATGCCTGCCTACTCTTCCATACGCTTGACCATAACGTTCTCAGTATCAGACAAGGTGGCGCGCATTATGGTTGTTCACATGACCAGAGTGAAGCAGGCTGGTGAGGGGATCCTACCTGCCTCCCCCCAGAAGATCCGAGCCTCTTCTGGGCTTTGCAACACACGTGCCCACATGACCGATGCTGCAGCAGACCTGGTGGTAATTGGGAGCAGGGGAGGGGGGAAGGAAGCCGGACCACCAGGTATTCCACAACCCACCATGCGAGCCGCGTGGTGAACTGGGAAACCTCCCTGCTGCCAAGTCCCCCACACACGCTCTATAGTCAAGATGGCTGATGACCACCCGACCACCAGCATGACCGGCGAGTGAGGTACGAGGTGCACGCTTTTAATCCTACCTCACTATAAGCCTGGGTTTTAAATCAGGGCTACCTGAGAGAGGCTCAGCAAGATTGGGGGCAATCCTGGGGTTTCACACGACCAGCCCTACCTGTCCTAGCCCTGTCCTACCTGGTTGTGAGAATGACCTTATGATGTGTTTCAGCACCTGTCCACACAGACCACAGAGATCTGCTTCTTTGGCTCCTTTGTGGCACAGTTTTCAGTAGCAAATTGTGAACGTCGGTGGCGGGAAATGCAACACCCTCTAGCGCATGTAGCTGTAATACAGGGCCTCTGTTTAACATCCCTCACACCTGCAGTGATAAAGCTCCTTCTACCCTCAAAGGGAACAAGCTTCATGTTACATTTACATTAGGATGATGGGAGTAGGGAGCTGTGCTGTGGTCACAGCCGAGGAGATATGCAGGAGTAGGAACAGGACAGCAGCGGACCAGGAAGGCCATCATAAGAACATAACAACAGCCCTGCTGGATCAGGCCCAAGGCCCATAGAGTCCAGCATCCTGTTCCACACACTGGCCCACCAGATGCCACTGGGAGCCTACAGGCAGGAGATGAAGGCGTGCCCTCTCTCCTGCAGTTACTCCCCTGCAACTGGTACTCAGAGGCATCCTGCCTTTGAGGCTGGAGATGGCCTATAGCCCTCCAGCTAGTAGCCATTGATAGACCTCTCCTCCATGAAGTGATCCAAACCCCTCTTCAAGCCATCCAGGTTGTTGGCTGTCACCACATCTCGTGGCAGAGAATCCCACATGATGCGTTGTGTGAAAAAGTACTTCCGTTGGTTGGTCCGAGATTTCATGCCAATCAATTTCATGGGATGACCCCTGCTTCTAGTGTTATGGGAGAGGGAGAAGAATTTCTCCCTATGCACTTTCGCATCAGATTTGGGTCAGAGTCACTGCTACAGAAAAGCAGGGTCTTTATTACCTGACTTGCTGGAATACGGAGCAGGAGAGCTTGCCTGGGGGACAGCCTCAGCTGCTTGGTTCCTTGTAGAGCAAATCCTCTCTGAGTGCAGACAGAAATCACAAGGCCGTAAGTATGAGGAGGCACCGCTGGGGAAGCCACCAAAATAACATCTCCTGGGGAATAAGCACACAGAGGGCATCATATTGACTGTGGACTGATACAGACATGAAATGGAGCCGTGCCCCCTCCTCACCCTGGCTTGTGTGTGAGTCAGGAAAACTCTATTTCCTACTTCAAGGGTTCCCAGCCAATGGTACACCAGGTGTTGATGAACTACAACTCCCATCATCCCTAGGCACAATAAATTGTATCTGGGGGGTGATGGGAGCTGTAGTTTAGCAACTTTGAGCCAGCTGGGATGGTTGGGGCCATCTAGAGGGACGAATGCTCATGGTGAGTTTTGACAAAATCTGCACCCCTAGAGATGGAAAAGAAGTGATAGCATTGCAAGACCTTCAGCGTTCAGAGTGCTATTGTGCTTTTATGGTCCTGACCATCGGGCCTGCAGTGGCCACATTTGCAATGAAGCTTTAAATGCTTATAACAGTTTTTAAAGCACAAAGCAACAATTCTCACGATCAGTAGAAAGTGGGCTAAGGGGGCCTAGCTCGCTTTCTACTGATTGTTGGAACTACCGGGCTTGCGAGCAAGCCTGGTGGTTCCAAAGTGGTTAGGCTGCCTAATTCCCCCTCTCCTTAAACGAGGTTAACGGAGCAAGCGCTATGACCAGAGAGTTCTCTCCACCAGAAGTTCTTCTCACTGATCATGAGAAGAGCCATTATCTGTAGTGCTCCTATAGGAAGGCCCTACCCAGTGAAGACCTAGTTTTTCCCTTTGGGAAGCAGGAGAGCATCTTCTATTTGAAGAGCAAACCTGGTGTATGTCTTCCAGAGTCCAAATGGGCCACAATGAAATCCATTTCCATTGCCCACCTTACAAATTCATCATCTGGGCCTGTGACAAGATGGGCGATAGGGAAATTTGATGTGTTCTGTTGGGAACAGCTTGTTGCTGTTCTCTCACAAACATACAGCCTTTGCCAAAGGACAAGTGAATAGAATGCCAGAGCTGATATATAAAAATAAACCAGCGCATCTCATGAGCTGAGCTTTCCCCGCCTTTCCTCTTACGTCCTAACATGCATGTCCTGGCCGCAGCGTGAAGGACAGTGCTGCAATGAAGGAACCTGTATCCCTGCTGGAAGATTTGCTTCACATGAACAACCTTTGGTGGTGGAAACGAGGGTCGCTGATGACACAGCCGATGTTGAATCCTGGAAGTCACTCTTTGCTTGATCAGCATCTCCTCGAAGAGACAAAGGCCTAGGAAATGCAAATGTGGGGAAAACAGAAATATGTAGAAAGACAAACACAAGATGCAGTTGTGATCTGAAATTCATAGGAACATAGGAAGCTGCCATATACTGAGTCAGACCATAGGTCCATCTAGCTCAGTATTGTCTACACAGACTGGCAGCGGCTTCTCCAAGGTTGCAGGCCGGAGTCTCTCTCAGCTCTAGCTTGGAGATGCTGCCAGGGAGGGAACTTGGAACCTTCTGCTCTTCCCAGGGTGGCTCCATCCTCTAAGTGGAATATCTTCCAGTGCTCACACATCATGTCTCCCATTCATATGCAACCAGGGCGGAGCCAGGTTAGCTAAGGAGACAAGTCATGCTTGCTACCACATGACCAGCTCTCCTCCAGATCCCAATTCAGGTGGGATCGCCATGCACACTTGTGTCCCAGGATCCCCTCTGACAGGGATTCCCAGATGTTGTTGACTACAACTCCCATAATCCCCAAGCAAAGGCTATTGCAGCTGGGGATGCTGGGAGTTGTAGTCAACAACATCTGGGAATCCCTGCTAGTACCCTTAGGGATACTTGGAGGGCTCCCAGGGGCTACTCAGAGCCATCTGAGGAATGGTGGCTTGAAGCCAACACATCCTCAGAACTGTGTGCCCTGTAGAAGGGGAGGGCACACATAATCCTCTCCTCTGCTCTTGATTGGCTGGCTATGTGCTGAAGCTCAGCATGCTCCTCCCCTCAGCCTGACTGACAGGCTTCAGAAAATTAGCACTGAGTACTCCCATTGAAATGAATAGTAAGACTGCTTATGCGTAACTTAGTGTGGTTGTGAGCCAGAGGCTGAGTGTGTGTCTCCCTAACATTTTAAATTTGTGCTTCTATGTACATATGTGCGTACATACACACAAATATAAGTGTAATGAGACAGCCTACTGCAGTCACTGGTTTGTATCCAGATTAAATTACTCAAAATCAGTCTTATTGAAATTCATGGGGAAAGTTTACTTGTCCTATTCATTCCAATGGGAGTACTCATGAGTAACTTGGTATGGATGCAAGCCCGTGACTGAAGTAGCCTGTCTCATAACTGTAACATTTAAATTCGTGTGTGCATGTACACACACTAAAAATCTCTATGGGGTACCTGTGCTGAAGGTTTGAGACAGAAGGGGTACTCTTGTTTTTAAAAGGTTGGGGACCCAGCTCTAAGATATTGCAAGGAACTCTCCAAAGTATTGCTTGGATTGCCCACTGAGTGCCCATTAGCACCCGACCTTGGCATATGCAGGGAGGGGCGGGGGGAAAGGGTTAAACCCATGTATCCACAGGGTCAGGGGTGGCTGGAAATGACCTCGGAGGTCATTTCTAGCCGCCATTTTGTTTTTGGGAGCCATTTTATGGCTCCTTTAAACAAAAAATGGGGCAAAACCAGTTTTCAGCCGATTTTCAGAACTGTGGACTACTTGAGAGTGTGGTAGGCACTTTGGGGAATTATTTTTTTGGGGGGGCACCTATTTTCAGCCAATTTCTAGCCGATTTCTGGCAGTCCAGGAACCTCATGATCCATCACGCATGATTTGCTCTCTGCAGCCCTCCACCATGGAATTGAACCCCTGCAAATAATGGGGTTCTCCTGTATTACCATCCCAAGTGACCTCCTGGATTGGGGTCTAGTAGGCAGGATGATGTTCACCTCTTTTAATCCCAGATTAATGTGGGGAGGGCATTCTTCTTCCTTGAATCTCCTTTGATTCTGGGGCGTGTTAACAGTAATTGGGGACCATTAAAGAGAGAGATTCAAGCTCTTTCCTCTAAACAGAAACGGCAGATTTTGTGTATTAAAGGTGATATTGTCTTGTGCTGCCTTTAGTAGCACAAGCAGAAGCCTATATTTTGGAATGGTGCTGTGAATCAGCCGGAAAGCAGATTATTAATCCCCTGGAGAGTTTCAAATTAGTTGGCTGTCCTCAAATATATACAAGGGGGGAAATACATGCAAATTAGGTTGCTGGCCGCCTAGAGTGCATGCAAGCAGTGTCCATGGTCTTGGCTCAGGGGAAGATGGCTTACTCCTGTCTCAAATAGGGATGTGCGAGGTAGTTCAGTGGCCGAACCGGACCTGGTCTGGCCGAATCCGGAACAGGACCAGTTCGAATCCAATCCAGATTCAAACTGAACCATTCAAACCGGTTCCATGCACACCCCCAGTCTCAAAAATTCCAGAGTGTTTAACAGTGGAATGGGCAAAAAGATAATACTATACTGCTAGAGTCTGTCTCGCACTGTGTTCTAGCAGCCTCCCTCATTCTTTAGAAGCTCTAGATCAGGGACAAGGTTCCCTGAAACAGAGAGTCCCAGATTTTCTTGACTACAATTCCCCAAATGCCCAGCTAAAGACCATTGCTGCTAGAGATGATGGGAATTGCAGTCCACAACATTGGGGAACCCCCAAATATTGTTGGACTACAACCAGTGTTCCCTGGAGCAGGGATCCCTAGATGTTGTTGATTAGAACTCCCATCATCCCCTGCTGCAATGGCCTTTGGCTGGGGACGATGGGAGCTGTAGTTAACAACCTCTGGGAACTCCTGTTACAGGGAACACTGACTGGGAGTTCGCAGTTGTGTCCCCAGATATTGCTGGATACAGTGTTCCCTGTAAGAGGGATTCCCAGATGTTGACTACAACTCCCATCATCCCCAGCGCCAACAGCCTTTGGCTGGGGATGACGGAAGTTGTAGTCAACAATATCTGAGAATCCCTGTTACAGGGGACACTTCCTACAACTTCCACCATCCCCTGCCACAATGGCCTTCAACCACTATGGCAGAGGATGATGGGAGTTGTAGTCCCTCGATATCTGGGAACCCAAATTTGAGAACTCCAGGCTTAGGTGACAGCCAGGGGCTCAGATGCTGAATGCTACAGTCCGTCCTCGTCTGGCCTCCCATGAATGACCCACAAGCCCTTTCTCCCGGAATCCTGACGTCTCGGAACCACCCAGGCGCCATCACCTTGCTCTCTTGCATTTGCAGGCGAGCTCGGGGAGCCGGTCACGAAGCATCCCGTCGCAGCAGACTCTCCCGCCAAACCAGACGCACAGCTCCCTGTGGACGCGGCTCTCCGTGTGAGGCAAGTAGGCCAGGGCCTCTGCCCGGCTTGTGCCGTAGATGGCGTTGATAGAGTTGCGGTCGGTCAGGCGGGCCAGCTGTGGGTCAGAGGGGCCCATGATGTCTCGCAGGACGCTCCGAGCTTGAGGCCCTCGCAGGCTGAGTGCGACCACTGGGGGCACTTCCTCTTGGGTGTAAGGAGGAGGCAGCGGGGCTGTGGACAAGGCAGAAAATAGTGACTGACCGCGGCATGGAATTCCCCGCTCTCCGGCACCCTTTCCGTTTGCTGTCTTGCCGTGATTAGGGTCAGGGATCTCCGCCAGCGTTGATGGAGGAGAGCTGGCCTTGAGGTAGCTGGCACGAATTGCCCCCTTTACTCAGCAGGGCACACCTTGGTTTGCATTTGGATGGGAGACGACACCTGTGAGCAATGTACGGTATTCCCCTTCGGAGAGGGGGCCGCTCTGGGAAGAGCATCTGCCTGCTTGCATGCAGGAGGTCCCAGGTTCCTTCCCTGGCAGCATCTCCAGGTAGGGCCGAGAGAGACTCCTGCCTGCAATCTTGGCAAAGCCGCCGCTGCCAGTCTGGGTCGACAATACTGAGTGAGATGGGCCAATGGTCTGACTCAATATAAGGCAGTTTCCTAAGTTCCTAAAATATTCTCCTTAGGGGATGTGGCTGGCCGTAGCCCAGTGGAAGAGCATCTGCATGTCTCCCTGGCATGACTCCAGGTAGGCCTTCCTGAAACCTTGGAGAGCTGCTGCCAGTCAGGGTAGACCAGGGGCTCTACACTACATTCATGGCTTGGCATCGTGAAGAATATTGAGCGGGGAGGGGGGATATTGGGGGGCGGGGAATCTCCAGGAAAAGCTCTAGGCAGCGTTGACAGCCCTGAGCTGCAGACAGTCACCAATCAAGCAGATGGCTGGTGCGAGGTGGGTGTATGGGGGTGGGGGGGCAGTCCCAGAAAAAGTAAGAATGCAAGGGGAGGGTGAGTCAAGGCCCTTGGGGATCTCTGCCTGGTAGAGGACTGCGTCAGCAGCACGTTGAGACAAGCAGGCAACGGAAATGGTGCCCAAAGAAACAGAAGCGTGGCTGGGGGCTGGGAGATCGGCTAGATTCTGGCAACGAGCTTTGGCTGGCTTCACATGGTTGCAAGGAGCTTGGTTCAAAAGTCGACTGGGATTAGTTTTGGGAGCGGTGTGCACAGGGTGGTTTGGGGTTGCGTGCAAGCTGAGTGGGAGGAGGGGGAAGTGATTGTGGGGAGCGGGCACAGGCTCTGATGGCATCTCCTAGCATCTCAAATAGAGATGTGCGAGGTAGTTCAGTGGCCGAACCGGACCCAGTCTGGCCGAATCCGGAACAGGACCCGTTCGAATCCGATCCAAATTAAAATGGAACCATTCAAACTGGTTCCGTGCACACCCCCAATCTCAAATTCCATGGTGTTTAACACTGGAATGGGCAAAAAGATAATACTATACTGCTAGAGTCTGTCTTTTGGTGGCATATTCAGCACTTTTATCCAGGCAGTTATCAAAGTCAGGGGCAATGACTTCGGCGCCTGCATCTGCCTTGTTCACAATCATTTCCCCTCCTCTGACCTAGCTTGTGACTCACAAACAACCAGAAATTGGGACTCTTGTCTTACCCAGGGAATGGTCATGAGAACCGCCCTGTTATGTTGTACGTCTGTACGCTTGTCCATGTGCTTCTGTGAATGACTGTACCTGTGTTCCTTTCCCCCACCTTGCATACTGAGCAAAGTGGCACCTTTTAAAAGTGGCGATTCTCTTTATTGAGCAGCGGGAGAGCAACCGGCCCTATCCATCCCCAGCACAGCATCCCTCCAGTGGCTGTTGATGGTGTGTCTTTTAGGTTTCTTTTCAAGATTGTGAGCCCTTATGGTGCCAGGGAGCCATTTTATTTACAGTGGTCCCTCGACTTACGAAGATAATCCGATCCGAACGCACGTTCGTAGGTCGGAATTTTCGTAAGTCGAAAAGCGCATCCACGGAGGTCCGGAAACACTCATAAGTCGAGGAAACCGCATCTAAAAATTTGTAGGTCGAGGAAGCCGCATCTAAACCGGCAACGACTTCCGGTATTTTTTGTCGTTCGTATGTCGAAATCTTCGGATGTCGAGTGCTTCGTAAGTCGAGGGACCACTGTATTTATGTATATCTATGTAAACTGCTTTGGGAACTTTCTGTTGAAATGCAGGGGGGGTGGGGGGGTGGGAGGAAGGAGTGAACCTAGCTACTGGCCTCCTCGAAAGCAAGGTACCATTAGGAAATGTATTGTTATACCTGTAACTTAACATGTGAATGAATAACTGTATCGGTATACAGCTTTGCACCTGTGCACATGCAGTGTGTGAATGTTCACCATAATGTCTGAATAGGGCTAGAATTCCAGGACAATTTTGCTCAAACTGCTTCAGCGAACCAGCATTTAACCAGGTTCATTCCTGGTTATCTATCCTGGTTAAATATTGGTTAATCAGAGGGATTTGACCGGAATTGCCGTGAAAATCCTGGGTTTTCACAATCAGCTCCATGGCGTACACTAATTCTGATGGACTTTTTAACCAGCATTCTTGTGATGGTGTGAATAAGACAAATATTTATATAATGCTTTTCAACAATGGTTCCCAAAGCGGTTTACATAGATATACATAAATAAATAAAATGGCTCCCTGTCCTGAAAGGGCTCACAATCGAAAAAAGAAAAATAAGATAGAGGCCATCAGCAGCCACTGGAGGGATGCTGTGCTGGGGATGGAGAGGGCCAGTCACTCTCCCGCTGCCAAATAAAGAGAATCAGCACTTTTAAAAAGTGCCTTTTTGCTCAATTAGCAGGGGACCCAGCCCTTGAATACTTATTTACCAGAATCCTAGGCTGTAGAATATATTACCAACTGAGGTCTGTATGTCCCTTTACCTGGAGGGTTTTAGGGAAAGTGCAAGGCTATTTTTAAAGCCATGCGGATTACGTTTGGTTTTCTGATAGTACAGGAGGACCTTGATATTTGCAGGAGTTCTATTCTCCACTATTACCACATATATGGAAACTGTGAATAGCGAGTCATCGGGGAAATGGGGTGTCAGGGCTAAGGTACCCAGAGCCCTAAAATTACCACAAAAATGCCCCCAAAAGTGGTTAAAAGGGCAAAATAAGTGCCCTACCATACTCTGCGGGCCTCCAGCAATCTAGCAATTCCCCGCCCCGCTCCCCGATGCCAGAAATTGCCTGTTTTCATTTTTCCTCGTGATTTTTTTGGTTTTTTTCTCAAGAAAATGAGCCATAAAATGGCTCCTGCACTCCAAATGGTGGCCGGAAATGACCTCCAAAGTCATTTCTGGCCACCCCTGACCCACAGATACGTGGGTTTAACCCCCCCCCCCCAGTTTTGCTGGATTTTGAATGTGTATACCAAGGTCGGGTGTCTATTACCCAACCGCGGATCTGCGGATGCTGGATCCATGAATATCAAGGTTCTCCACTTTAAAATAAATAAATAAATGCATATCTATCTTGTCGTCCTTGGAAGGCAACTGGCTTTTCTGAGAAAGGAAAGTGGATCCATAAATGGCGATGGTTGCCCACACAAGACTCTCACCCGTGCTAGAAAGCAACGTGCCACTCTGGGGATAGAGGAGGCGGAGTCCGCAGATATCCAAACCAGAGGCAAGGATCAGCTGCAGCATGTGATGGACGGCCACGGGCTTCCGGAACAGGGTTTCGAACAGCAGCGTCATGGCAACCTGATCCGGAAAGCAAGGGAACACAAAGCAGGAACAAAGCAGACAGCTGCCGAGGCTGGTCAGCGCTTAGAGGGAGAGGACCATCTGAACGCACAATTAAAGGGAGAGTTCTGACTAATTGACCCTGCAAATAGGATAATCAAAGAGTTCACCTAGATCGTTCAAAATGAATGAAATAGAGGCACGGCAGGGAATGGAAACGTGCTTTGTTTCTGGAACGAGCAAAATGATTTGGCAAACAGAGATGGGGAGAAAGCTCACCGAGTGGGGGTGGGGCTGTATCTCAGTGGAGGGGCATCTGCTTGCATGAAGACGGTCCCAGGTTCAATTGCTGGCAGGATCTCCAGATAGGCCCGGGAACGACTCCTTCTTGGAGAGCTGCTGCCAGTCAGTGTAGACTATACTGAGCTATTTGGTCCAAAGGCAGCAAGCATGACTTGTCCCCTTAGCTAAGCAGGGTCCACCCTGGTTGCATATCTACTTAAATAATAAAATGCCTATCCAGCTAGGAGGATACAACTCATGCTGCGCCATCCGACTAATTACGAGTCCTTGCATATTGATCCGTCCCTCCAACAGCCTGATAAAGAAACTCTCCCACAATTGTAACAAGTTCAAATCAAGGGGACTGACTGGGGAATATGCAAGGGCTCACCACGGCAAGGAGACCACCACAAGCTGCCACGTAAGGAGTCAGGCCACAAGCACATTTCACTAACATTAGGGTGGTGCCCATGATCATAATTAGGGTTGGAGAAGCCTTCTGTCAGCTGCACCCATTCGTGTTTGCTAATCGCCTGTCAGTCAGAAGTTTCTGTCAGCTTGCTAATTGTCTGTCGGAGGCACTGTCCATAGGGAGATAGGAAAATGCCTTATACTGAGTCAGACCCTTGGTCTATCTCGCTCAGTATTGTCTACACAGACTGGCAGCAGCTTCTCCAAGGTTGCAGGCAGGAGTCTCTCTCAGCCCTATCTTGGAGATGCTGCCAGGGAGGGAACTTGGAACCTTCTGCATGCAAGCACACAGGATCTGCCCTGGTTGCATATGACTGGGAGACTTGATGTGTGAGCACGGTACGATATTCCACTTCGGGGATGGAGCCGCTCTGGTTCACAGTTCTTTCTCTGGCAGCATCGCCAAGATAAGGCTAAGAGAGACTCTTGCCTGCAACCTTGGAGAAGCCGCTGCCAGTCTGTGAAGACAATGCTGAACTAGATGGACCAAGGGTCTGACTCTGTGCATAATTCAAGGTGCTGGTTAGCTAAATATATCGATTTCCAAAAGAGCTGGAAATGTTACGATCCTTGTGAACGCACAACCGGAACACCTGAGAATGAGGTACCGGTGGACTTGGGGTAGATATGTTACAGGTATGTCGGCTTCACAAACATCTGAAGGGAAAAAACCTACGGGGGCAACCCTGCCTCTACCTGCCCCAATGTAACTCGATGGAGTGGAATGTTTGCAGACTCAGAGGGCAGTTAACAGAGAAGCAGGTGGGCGGAGCTAATGGCGTTCAGTGGCAAGGTGGGCTTGACCAAAACGAGTGGGCAATTTCTCGGCTTGAAGAATGCTCCCTCAAGGCAGACACAACCCCTTCTGCTTCTGAGGGGGAAAGGCATGTAAAATTCTCAGCATGCTCAGGCAAGTGCTCGGGTAACACATGCACACAAGGGACATCCTGAGGGTCTATACTTGTCACCTTTTCAGTCTTAAATGGTTCAGGAGCAGGGTATTTGAAAGACCTCCTCCCTGCATTTGAACCCACTAAAGGTGGGATATGGAGGTAATACGGACCATTCTCTGGTCTCATTCCAACAATCTGATCTCTATCCTCTGCAATAAGCAACTTTTCTTTCTGGCGGAGTAAACAGCCCATGCCATTCTGGCATTCTCCAAAGCTCCTTTCTTGATTTCAAAAGGTAGAGACTAGTCATGGCGGGGCGTTTGTGGGTGCCCTGGACTGCATTTTACCTCCGTCTCCATCTCACTCCTCTCCCTGAGGCCGCTGCTGCTGGGGAAATATTCTTCATCTGTCTCGACCGTCTGCCAGTAAAACCCAGCTGGCACCGCAAAGGCTTTCTCCGCTGCCTGGAATGCACAAAGGGAGAGCTGTTGTTTGTGAATTATCTGGATTCTTCAAAGACGGGGACTGAACATAAAGGCGGCGGCGTGAATGCCGAGGACTGGAATCAGAAGAGGAGATGGCACCCCGCGGGCATTAGTCACTGGTACATCATTTCCTCGGCTGATTCTGTGCCAGTCAGTCAGATGGGGGAGGCTGAGTTCAATCCAGTGGCACGATCTGCTGTGATTGATACTTTGGGTAATAAGCACTGGAAGGAAGAAATCCAGGAGGCGCAGGAATCAGAATCCCTGTTTGTTTTGATGGGGGCTGTATGCACATAGAGGACACGATCCAGAGGTGTGCATGCACCAGGGGGCGGGGTGTGTGTGTGTGTGTGTGTGTGTGTGTGTTCAAAGGATGCTCAGCTCCGACGACTCACCAGGACTGCTTTGTGAAGTCGTACCTTTTGCCAATTATTTCCCCATGCGGGGTTGGCCCGAATAGTAAGTGGGTGGGGTGGAGGCAGCCCACCGTAACACAACAGATTCAGAACATTCACATGGATATCGTTAGGGTCGGGCAAACATCCCACCCAAGTTTGGGAGCTGTACGTGCTCCTGTTTTGTGACCATGTGCAAAGGAAACAGTGAGGCCAGAGAGGGGAGAAGTGCTATTCTGGGAGAGAGGAGCTGGGTCAGATGGTGATTCCTGGGTGGTCGGATGGTGAATCCTGGTGATTCCTGGGTACGAGAGCTACCATATTTACCCAAAGAGAAGATGACACTGAATTTAAGACCCCCTTCAAAAATATGGGTTAAATATAGGTTATGCTATTTACCCCAAAGGAAGAGGACCCAACATTTAAGATGAACCCCCAATTTCTCTCATCAAAGAACTTGGGGGAAAGCTCATCTTGGATTCGGGTAAATACAGTAGGCGGAACAGGGCTGACCAACCCTTTGTTAGGCAATCAGAGAAACGTAGGAAGCTGTCTTATCCCAAGTCAGACCCTTGGTCCATCTAGCTCAGTATCGAGGATAGTGATTGGCAACAGCTCTCTGCGGTTTCAGGCAGGAGTCCCTCTCAGCCCTACCTGGAGATGCTGCCAAGGACTGAACCTGGGACTTTCTGCATGCAAAACAGATGCTCTGCCAGCAAACTACAGGCCCATCCCCAAAGATCTGCACACCAGGAACATGAGCTGAACCTAGTGGCCCCATCAGAAACATAGGGAACGGCCTTATCCTGAGTCAGATCTTTGATCCATCCAGCTCAGTATTGTCCACACCAGGGATCTTCACTATTTTTCAAACGGGCCACTTGGGCAAAATAAATAGTTAATGTGAGAGCCATTTCCCAGTGTGCTGACCTCGGCGTAGTACTCTGCTTTTCTCAGTGCTGGGAGGGCCCTTTAAGAGAGACGGCGCCCTCCCTTGAGAGCTCTAGGAGGAAAACGCTGGGAAGGGCGACACTTTCCAGCACTCTGTGTAGGCCTTCCAAGATGGTGCAGGGGCTCAAGGGGGCTCAGTTTCCCTTAAAGGAGTTAGGGGTGTGCATGAAACTGGGAAGTCCAGTTCGAACCGAACCGGACTCGAACCGAACTGGGTCCGGTTCAGTTCCATGCACGTCAAGCCAGGCCCCAGTTCAGCTTGAGGCCAAACTGGTTTGGGACTGGCTTGAAGGCAGGGGTGGTGGTGGTTTTCTACTAATTTAATATAGATAGATAGATAGAAACATAGTTGTCGAACCCCTAAGCTGTCCTGGCTAGAGGTTGAACTGAACCGAACCGGGCCTGGTTTGGCTTGAGGGTGAGCCATCGAACCGGCCCGGTTCGATGGCGAACCGGCTCACCTCGAGTCGGTTCACACATCCCTAAAAGGATTTCCCACCCTAATGCCGGGCAAAGTGCAGCACTGCACAATGGGAATAGCAATCTCCGCATGGTGTTGGGGAACTGTGCGGAGCGTTCCGCTTTGGCCAAAGTTTCACATAGGCCCAATAAACAACCAGCATGGGAGCCATACTTAGGGTTGACGGGGGCTGCCACTGCCCCCTAGCAATGAACAACCCTGCCCTAGAGGTTGCGTTCTGCATAGGTTTTCGACGCGGACATCCATTTTCAGAGTGTCCAAAAGGCAACATATGAAGCATCCCTCCACAACGAGCTGTTTCCCTGCTTGATTTGAGAGACAGATTGATTGGTTCTTCTCATCTGAAGGCTCTGCCAAGGGGGGAAAAAAATATTAGCAGAGACGGAAAGCAAACAGAACACATTTTTAACTATCATTAAAACGGAACCTGGAGCCAGTGTTCTGTTTGAGTCAATATCCTGGAGGCAAAGGAAAACACTGTGTACAGTCACGGGGAGGAACTGCTGAGCCCAGCAGCGCTGGCATTTAAAGCACAGAGCCACCGAAAGGAAACAAGTCCACACTTCGCAACTTCTTCCCTCCGTCACTGGGCTGAGGTTTCACATGGAGCCATCTTGCATGTAACGCAGTGAGTTTGCCAGCTGTCATAGATCTAATACTGCTGAGGAGAGGAGAACATGAATGGTCCCATTTGCTAAGCAGGGGTGGCCCTGGTTTGCATTTGGGTGGGAGACCACACATGAGCACTGTGAGATCTTCCCCTGTAGGGGATGGGGCCGTAGCTCAGTGGGCGAGCATCTGCTTTGCAGGCTGAAGGTCCCAGGTTCAATCCCTGGCAGCATCTCCAGGCAGGGCTGAGAAAGACTCCTGCCCGAAACCTTGGTGAGTTGCTGCCAGTCAGAGCAAACAATATTGTATTTACACGAATCCAAGACTAGGTTCTTTCTAAGTTCTTTGGAGTTAGAAATGGAGGGGGGGTGGGTTCCATCTGAAATGCAGAGCCCTGTTCTTTTTGTGTTCAACAGAGGAAAGCTGGTCTTGTGGCAGCAAGCATGACTTGTCCCCTTAGCTAAGCAGGGTCTGCCCTGGTTGCATATGAATGGGAGACTAGAAGTGTGAGCACTGCAAGAGATTCCCCTCAGGGGATGAAGCCGCTCTGGGAAGAGCAGAAGGTTCCAAGTTCCCTCCCTGGCAGCGTCTCCAAGATAGGGCTGAGAGAGATTCCTGCCTGCAACCTTGGAGAAGCCACTGCCAGTCTGTGAAGACAATACTGAGCTAGATAGACCAAGGGTCTGACTCAGTATATGAAAGCTTCCTATGTTCCTATATTCCTATGTTCCTAACCTGAATATAATATCTGTTATAACCTGTATTTAGTATCTATAAACTGTGTTTAATTAAATTTCTATAGGTATTTCTATAACCTGTATTTAATATCTATTAAATATAATAGAGAAGGTGCCCATTCTCATGAGCAGTGAGAAACGGCAAGAGGGTTCGTGGGGAGGAAGCCTTAAAAAGCTGACCTCCTCGCAGATGGCTGAGGGCTCCCTCTTGGGCAGGCAGACCGCCTGCCCAGACGATCAACGGCTGCTAAACCCGGAAATACATCGAGATTAGCTGCAATTCACAGGACAGATCCCGATTTGTGTGTGGAGTGGGACCAAGGATCTCGAAGGGACTTCGGGGTTAGTTTGGCTGGTGCGTGAATGCACACACTCTTTTCCGGAGGAGATTCAGAGTAGAAGCCCTGTCCATAAAGCTTTGTGGCAGCATCTCCAGGTAGGCTTGGGAAAGATTCCTGCCTAAAACCTTGGCGAGCTGCTGCCAGTCAGTGTAGACAATGCTGAACTAGATGGACCAAGTGTCTGACTCAGTATACGGCCGTTTCCTGTGTCCTATGATTACCTAATTGAGAGTTTCAAGTACGTTAATGTCACAGCTGACATAACAGCTAATTGAAGTTGGAAAGAATTTGTACTGGAGGGAAGAAGACATGCAATCCCACACATTATTTACATAAATGATGGTTAAATAATAGGTAGTGTTAGCATCGACACAGGCGAATTGTGGCAAAGCCCCAAAGATGGAAGTGTGCATACAGTACCGCAGGGTCTGTGTGAATCACAGCCACGCAGCTGAGACGGACAGCAGGAATCTCTGGAAGCAGCGGATAAGGCTGATTCTGTAGCTGACTGGTCAGGCCCTCCTTCCACCAAATAGCATCTGAGAGAGATGTGTGGGAGAGAAACATGGAGACCTGCTGATAGAACGGAGATGTTCCCTGAAGGAATTCCTTGGGCTGCAAAGAGAAACCGAGAGTTAATGCCCTACAATTCTGGCTCCAAGCAAAATTCCTAGAATGAGGAATATAGAAGGTAGTGGTATCCTCAAACCAGCATAGTTCAGCATCAGTTCTGGACATCAGCTCTTACTAGATTTGTTCCAGTTGGCAAAATATCGAGGTCATTTGCACAATCAAAAACTGTGTTCTGCTCAGGTTGGGAGCTGTGTGCGCTCCCAATTTTCAGTTATGTGGAAACAAGATGAGAGGGAAACCTCATTAGAAGTGATTGTGTGGAAGCAAGGTAGGAGGAAAACCTGGGTAGCTTTCCCTCCTACCTTGCTTCCACACAATCCCTTCTGCCCAGGTTTTCCTCTTACCTTGCTTCCTTCCACACAATGGCACACTGGGATCACACACAGCTCCCAAACCCGGGTAGAACACAGTTTTTGATTGTGCAAATGACCTCATCATCTTTGTCTGGATCAAAAATTTAGAACAGAGTGGGGAGTGCAGCTTCCCTTGGATGACTTCAGTAGAATATACTGCCCTCCATCTAATGGGAGAGGACACTCCAGACAGCAGATCACCTGGGCCGTGGATGGAAAATGGACCCATCCAAATGCAAACCAAGGTGAACCCTGCTTAGCAAAGGGGACCATTCACACTCGCTACTGCAAGACCAGCTACCTAATGGCGCAGCGGGGAAATGACTTGACTAGCAAACCAGAGGTTGCTGGTTCGAATCCCCGCTGCCATGTTTCCTAGACTGTGGGAAACTCCTATATTGAGCAGCAGCGATATAGGAAGATGCTGAAAGGCATCATCTCATACTGCATGGGAGGAGGCAATGGCAAAGCCCTCCTGTATTCTACCAAAGACAACCACAGGGCTCTGTGGGCGCCAGGAGTCGACACCGACTCGATGGCACACTTTGCCTTACCTTATTACAAGACCAGCTCTCCACCCCAAGATTCCTTTATCTTTGGACAACACCTCGGAAATGTTAGGGTTTTATAAATAAGCAGATCAATCTATGGAGCGAGCTGACACGGATAAGCCAGGGAGGTATTTCTGAAATGCTTTCCGTGGCTCTCCAACAAGGGAACTTTAACTCATTAACCGGTGAAGCACTGCTCGATATAACTCTTTTCCGTGACAGTAAAACAAGAAAGCCAACCAAAAACAAATCCCAAATGCGATGGGCCCAGAGGAGGAAATCCAGAGGCCCTGTCTCCCAAGGAGCTCCTTGAAGAGATAAACATGTCAGCTTTTGTTATGAGGTGTCATTAAGGTGTTTGCAGAGGAGGTCACAGAGATGTGGCAGATTGCTGCCGCCAAGGGAGGCGAGAGAATTAAATCCAAGCGGCAGCCAGAGAATTCTCCGGAGGAGAAAGTGCCGAAGTGTTTGTCGGCTGGGTCTAGGCAGCTGCTGGCATTTCTGAAAGGTTTCGGGGGGTCTTCCGTCAGATCTATGAACATCGGCGGTGCAGGCACCTCCGGAGAACAGAAACAACAGCATGTGGGGCTGCTGGAGAGCAGTGTGGGGCTCGTGGTTCTGATGATGCCCTGCTTGGTCCCCGGGAACTGGAGATGAGGCTGGAAATACATGAGCCAGCTAGGGTGGTTGCTGGTACCATCTGGGCGAACGGAAGGCTCACAGAGATTTTTTTACAAGGTCTACGAATAATATTTAGTCTCCAAAAGCAGTTGCGACAAAAGTCCCCAAAGCGGTTTAAAGTTGTGCCGTGGGGTCGGTGTCGACTCCTGGCGCCCACAGAGCCCTGTGGTTGTCTTCGGTAGAATCCAGGAGGGGCTGACCATTGCCTCCTCCAGCGCAGTATGAGATGATGCCTTTCAGCATCTTCTTCTATCGCTCCTGCCCGATATAAGTGTTTCCCATAGTCTGGGAGACACACCAGCAGGGATTCGAACCGGCAACCTCATGCTTGCTAGTTAAGTCATTTCCTGCTGTGCCATTAGGTGACTGAAGGGGTACACTTATTTAAAAAGTTTGGGAACTCCTGCCAGAACCCATCTGTTCACTAAGGGGCCCCAAGCCCCCTTTCTAGCCCCCATAATCTAGCCCCTACGCTTATAGTCTTCTGTGGTTTCTATGTAACTTCCACAGCTTTATATGTAGACCCTGTAATTCATCAAGACTCTGGAACTCCAAGCCACTGCGTTCCTGGGACCTCAGGTCTTGGGATGCCCACTAATGCCTCTTATGCCCTTTCTACTGTACAAATTATCTTTAATACCCTTTTTATGCTTTTTACTTCTGCTGATAAGACGATAATAAAGATGATTTGAGCCCCTACTGTCTCCCTCCGATGCCTGTTCCTCCTCGATGAACCTGCACACACCCCATCCTCACACCCCTTTGTCTTTGGCCTGAGATAACTGGGACTGCTGCAGTCAGTGACTCCCAATCCTACCCCTCTCATCCAGTGATCCCAGTAGGACTATGAAACCCACCCACCCCCAAAGCCACATCAGCGGGAGATCCCGCGTTACTGGCATCTCCCTTTCCTATTTTCCAGACACCTGGCTTTGAGTAACGCTCCACATTCAGGGGCTGCTTGTCCTCAGCTGCCCTCAGCATCTAACGATGCCATTTCCCCAGAAGGTTGCCTCTGTTTTTTTAAAATTCTGTTTTGTTTTCCTTGCAACTTTTAATCAGACGTTTTGGTGTCAGCATCCCTCACTTCCCTGATGGCGAAAACAAAGAAAGCGCAGCAGTCACACAGCTGTCAGGTTGCGGGTTCTGTGACACTCGGCAAGAACTGGGCCCTTTGCTGCAGATGAGGAGGGAGGAGGGGAGGAGAGCTGGTCCCGTGGGAGCGAGCATGAATTGCCCCCTTTGCAAAGCAGGGTCTGCCTCGGTTTGCATGTGGATGGGAGATGACATGTGAGTGCTGTAGGCTATTCCCCTGAGGGGATGGAGCTGTAGATCAGTAGGAGAACACCTACTTGCATGCAAAGGTTCCAGGTTCCCTCCCTCCCTCCCTGGCAGCATCTCGAGCTAGGGCTGAGAGAGAGAGTGAGAGACTCCTGCCTAGAACCTTGGAGAGCCGCTGCCAGTCAGTGTAGGCAATGCTGAGCTAGATGGACCAAGAGTCAGACTCCAGAGAAAACAACTACCTATATTTCTTGTGAGGCTACAGCTCAATGTTTGAGCATCTGCTGCCAGTCAGTGTAGACAATACTGAGCGAGGTGGACCAGAAGTCTGATTCGGCGGAAGGCAGCTTCCTGTGCTCCAAAGACACTTCATAAACAGCGGAAAGCTCAACATTTCAACAGTGGAACAGAGACACGTTGTAATAGCCCCACTTACTTGATCTCTCCGAAGTCTGGAGCTGCTCTGTACTTGCAACCTGTCAGCTGGTGTTAAGCACGCACGGAGGGCCAGGCTGTCCTTATGCCAGGCCTGTTGCAGCCCCAACACTTGGAACGGAGCGGGACTCTCTTCTCCTGCAGACACCTGGAATTGCATTGGGGCAGGTCACTTGGACGGCCTGATCGTCAGCCCTCACATTTGTCTTGGAACGGACGGAGCAGAGACGGAGAGAGGAGAGCTGGTCTGGTGGCAGCAAGCATGACTTGTCTCCCCTTAGCATGATTGTGTGAACCCAGCCTAGACGGGAATCTCAGATTCATCTCAGGCCTTAAACTACCGTGGTGTGAATTCACACAAACACACAACTGTTAGTAATCCACACTACACCTAGATTCAAACAATTGTGTGAACCAGCCAGTCTTACGGTGGGGAGGAAACTTAGTCAACTCCCAATAATTCCAGAGTGAGCTTGGTGCGATACACAATACAGTGTAGCAGGTAAAACACCATGATAAAAAGAACAAAGTCTTTGTTTTAGAGGTGTAAGAAAGATAACACAACTAAATAAGGATGTAACAAACCAAAGGGTTACAATCAATGTCAGAACTTCGCAATCCTGTTATAACACAACCCGATTGTTATATAACACAACTATATAATTTGCAATCATGTCATAACCATCCTTTCCAAACCTCACCCACCTCGTTCTAACCGTTTCTTGTTTTTGTTTTAACTGCCGCTGCCTCCTGCATGAAACACAGGAATATAGGAAGCTGCCTTCTACTGAGTCATCCACACAATCAAAAACCGAGGCGATTCACCGGCGCGTGCCAAACCGGACGAAGGGAGCCCAGCCTGGTTTTGCACACATGCGTGAACCGCCAGGACGGGTTTTGCACGCCCATGTGAACTGCCTCCGATCCCAGCGGCACCACGGTAGCAAACTCACTTGTGGAGCCGCCCCCCCCTCAAAGTGCTCCTCTAACCCTGACGTGGCTGGCAGACTTGGGGGGGGGGGTGGAGGCTCCACAATGCACTCGTGAGGTGCGTTATTGGCGCCCCGGGGGGCGGGGTCATGCGGGGCGGCATGTCCTGGCGCCCGACCCTCGGAGCTACCAGCAGGAGCCGGTGCTTGTCTGGGCTGGCCCACCCACGGAAGAAGGACTGCCCGTCTGCGGGGAAGGTAAGTTTAAGCATCCTCCCCCACAGCCTACCCTCTGGCCTTTCTCGCTGGGTGTTAGAAGAGGCTCACTGTGTGGAAGCAGGAGAGGAGGGAAAGCTGGGTAGAACTGACTGGGAGGCTATTAACACGATGGGACGAAACCGGGGTAGCCTCCGCTAGCCCGATTTCGTCCCACCGTGGGAGCCACCGGGCTCGGCTGCGAGCCCGGTGGTTCCTGAGCGGGTAACCTGCTCAAGTAGCCTGCCCCTTAAACCGGGTTTGTAGAGCGAGCGCTCTGCCAACCCGTTTTTTGGGGACCGTGAGTAGCCGTGGCTACTTATGAGGAGACCCCTGGCCGGGAGGCTGAAAAGCAGCCTCCCGGCTCAGGGTCTCCCCAGTATGCCCTGCGCGCTCGCTCAGGGCATACTGGAGCTTCCAGGGGCCACGCAGCTCCCGCTCCCCCCAGCCCCTGCCGGCTCCATCACGAGGCCGGCAGTCGTGTGGGCGGCTGATCCGGCCGCCCAGACTGGTCTGCCCGATTGTCTCCCCGCAAACCCAGACCAAGCGGGTCTCACTGATCGTGAGACCCGCCTCTGTGTGGAAGGACGGTAGGAGGGAAAGCTGGGTAGAAGGGATTGTGTGGAAGCCAGGGAGGAGGAAAAGCTGGGTCACTTTCCCCCCTACCTTGCTTCCGCGCAATCGGAAACTGGGCGCACACACAGCTCCCAAACCCGGGTAGAACACCGTTTTCGAGGCACTTCGCACGATTCGTGTGAAGCGCCAGGAGGGCTGGTGCCTGCTCTCCCCTCACACGAGCAGAGTGCTTATCCGAGGCGGCCGAATCAGCCACCCACACCACTGTGGGCTCCGTCATGGCGCCAGTAGGGGCAGTGGGGACCGGGGGCCCTCTGGGTGCACAGGGCATGCTGGGGAGACCCCCGAGGCCAGGAGGCCTGAGGGAGCCTCCCGGTCAGAGTTCTCCTCGTGAGTCTCGCGACCCGAAAACCCAGGTTAGCGGAGCACTTAAGGGGAGAGGTTTTTAGGCGGGCTAGCTGCTTCCGCGCGGTCGTGTGAACAGCTTCATTGTGTGGATGGCCTCACTAGCTTACAGCCAGACTAAGTTACTCATGAGTACTCCTATTGAAATAAACTTTTTGAGGTTACTCCCATTTCCCCCATGAATTGCGATAAGACTGCTTATGAGCTGCAGGGTGGGGAGGCAGGAAGACTCTGAGTACCTCCTAGGAGCCCTTCAGGTACCCTTATGTGTACTGACACCCCCTTCCTGGAAAGGTTCCTTCACTGTGGAGGGGGGTTGTTTAGAAGACCTCTGAGGTTCCTTCCAGCTCTGGCATTCTATGATTCGATAATGGGATATGCTTCACCTGACGAATTTCCGCTCAACAAGCAGGTGTTAAGGGCACATGGATGAACGCGGCAGTCCTAAAGACTTCGGAAGTAGGAAGCCAAGTCAGCCACAGAGGCCTTTTATGGGAACGTTGGGAAAAGGTCACCAACCTGTGCTGGACCTCAGTTTTTGTTCGGGATAATTTATGAGGCAGGACACTGGGAGTTTGAACTTCATCCAGAGGTTCCACCCAGAGGCAGTTGTCAGCAGTCTCCTCTTCTCACAAGAGGAGAGGTGCTCCTTGCAAAGCTTGTGCAGGTCAGATCCATCCCAAAGAGCTGCTGTGATGGCAGCTGTGGTGGGCATTTTGCCGCCCTGCTGCCACCCCCATAATCTGCCTCCTGAGGCAATTGCCTCACCTTGCCTCACAGAAAGGCCGCCCTGCTTCCACTGACCTGCTGGTGAAGATTTCTGCCAGAAATCGCTGCTTTATTGATCATTCCTCTGTTAACTATTTATTTATGAGTTAATAGAGAGTTAATGGGAGAAGGGCTGACCTTGTGAGAGCTTGACTTGTCTCTTTTGCTCAGCAGGGTCCACCCTGGTTTGCATTTGAATGGGAGACTTCATGTGTGAGCACTGTAATATATTCCCCTCAGGGGATGGAGCCACTCTGGGAAGAGCAGAAGGTCTCAAGTTCCTTCCCTGGCAGCATCTCTAAGATAGGGCTGAGAGAGACTCCTGCCTGCAACCTTGGAGAAGCCACTGCCAGTCTGTGTAGACAGTACTGAGCTAGATGGACCAAGGGTCTGACTCAGTATATGGCAGCTTCCTATATTCCTAGCCATTTCAGACACAGCCAAACTAACAATGCAATCTGAGCAACCATCCTTTCTCGACTATGTCTGCTTTCCTGGAACCAAAATCCTGACACTAGCCCCCCAAATGCCTCTCCATCCTCACCCGTCATGTCTAATTATCTCCAGCTTGTTTCTTCCCCTTGGTTTGTGTGTGTGTGTGTGTGTGTGCACCTTTGACGTGACTTGAAAACTAAGAACCCGATTGTCCACTGACAAGAAGCAGCCAGAGACGACTGTAAGTCCTTCTTTTGCAGAAGCTCAGCCGTCACGATCGTGGGTGTAAGAAACAAGGTAGACTGGGGCGGGGGGATCGATTCCCTGTGGAATTTGGGCCGCTCTGGGAGACAGCCCCCTACTCAGTCCCGCTTCCATTCCGATTAGCTGCCGAACTGTTGGAAATTCCTGCCAGATGGGCAAGAGAGAATGAGTCATCAGGCCGCACAGTATGGCTGCTTTCCTGTCTGCTCAAAAGGTGATTCTACCAGCAGCCTCAGGGCAGCCAGAAATGCTCTAATGAAGGGACCTGAAAGTATCAGGAGTGGGCACAGTGAAAAAGAGAAAGATTCCGACACTACCTGGCACAATCTGACCAAAGCTAAGCACTTCTGTGTTCCACTGATACTGCGGGGAGAGATTTGCGGCACGATCCCCTTTTATGTGTTTGCTTAAAAGGAACGAAGGGCCAGGCTGCACAGTATGTTTGAGCTCCCTGATTAGCATTGCCATCATAAGTCAAATGACCTGTTATCTGAGTTTCCTGGTCGTCATTCCCAGTAAGGGCCAAAGTGCCTGTTATCCTGGAGCCTAAACGCCTAAACTGAGCGTCAAACCAGAAGTGCCCGATGCGCATGTGCATCGGGCACTTCCAGTTTGATGCTGACCGGCCAGTGCCAGCAGTTTTGGTGGCAATGCCAGTGGGGGAAACGTGGGGTGGGGCGGTTAAAGGCACCCTCCTTGCTCCTTAAAAGTACCCCCCCCAGCCACCGAACCCGTCCAAATGCTGGATCTCCAAACTGGTTCAGCGGTCCGGAAAAAGACTGCCGAACCGGTTCGTGCACATCCCTACTGGGAGGTGTCTCGGCTTCCCGAGGCGTCCTGCCCTATGGCGGAGATCCCCCAACACATCCTACCCAGCTTTGGGAGCGGTGCGAGTTCCAGCTTTGGGGTCATCACTCAGCAAAAACCCTACCCGGCACTTTTACCCAGCATCTTATCAAGGCGGGAGGAAACACTGGAGGGGCCTGTGCCTGCCTCCCACATGATCACTTCCCCCTCCTCTTCCTCTTCTCCTGTTGTTTTCTCACGGACAAACATAAATCAGGACCACGGACAGCAGCCTCGTGTCTCTGTGGTTCAAGACTTCCCCGTTGTACTCACCAAGGTGAGGAGCCAGGCCACAATCGCGGTGTAGATGTTTGCAGCTGCCAAGGAGGCTTCTGGGAAGGATCCATTCGCCTGGCTGCAAGGGGCAACCTGGCCACAGCTGGACAGCCGAACTGTCATCAGGAGCATCTCGCTTCCAGGGGCCTTTTGGGTGGGCAGCGTTGCCACTGCTGCAAGATATGAGGCCTCCTATTGGCACAGAGTGGGAGTATTAGACTAATTTGCATTAGCAGGTAAGTCGAACACCTGGCATTTGGGACTCAGACCCGTCTGAAAGCTCCCACTAGATGGCCCAAAATGTCTCATTTTGACACCCTAGGCTGTACAACTTTGGCTCTCCAGCTGTTGTTGGACTACAACTCCCATCATCCACAGTGGACAATAGCAAGGGATGATGAGAGTTGTAATCCAACAGCTGCAGGAGGGTCTAAATTGTGCCACATCAAAACAGTGCAAAATGGGGGACAGCAGGGGGAAGAAAAATAAGAAAAACATCAGAACATACTGCAATAAAACATATTCATACTTAGAAAATTTCATTTTCTTATTTCCTCTTCAGGTGTTTTCACATATATAATTGCTATCCTTGATTATGTTATATGCACTGTTGTAATCTTATTGGGAGTGGGGGAGAGGGGGGAAAAGACAGAAAACCAGCACAGAGGATCATCTCTTTGCCTCTTGGGACAGAGAGATGTTAGGAAATCTGGATTTGGAGGCTTCAAGAACACTGTTTATAAGCCTAAATGTATCCAATTATGTCCTTTTTGCCCCAGCTTTGGTCATGGCAACTCTGCAGGCAATCAAATTACTGATGGGTGGCAAATTACTGACTCCAGACATCTGCCAAATGAAACATCTGTTGCACGCTCTAAATGCAAACCAACTTCTAGGAAGCTTAGCGGTTCCGGATAAATCTTCCAACAGCGTTTCTCTTTGTGCATGTCCAAATGGCTTTTGCTCTGCACGGCTGCATCACACAGCCCAGGCAAAGTACACGTGGCAAATGTGAGGGCACAGAAGGCATGATGAACGGATGACTTTCGACAGCTCAAAGAACAGAGGAACACTCAAAGGCAGGATGCCTCTGAGTACCAGTTGCAGGGGAGTAACAGCAAGAGAGAGGGCATGTCACCTCCTGCCTGTGGGCTTCCCAGTGGCATCTGGTGGGCCACTATGTGGAACAGGATGTTGGACTAGATGGGCCTTGGGCCTGATCCAGCAAGGCTGTTCTTATGTCCTTATGAAGCTGCCTTCTAGTGAGCCCATCTAGCTCAGTATTTTCTACACTGACGGGCATTGGCTCTCCAAGGTTTCAGGTAGGAGATTCTCCCAGCCCTACCCGGAGATTCTGCCAGGGATTGAACCTGGGACCTTCCGCATGCAAAGCAGATGCTCAAATACTGAAGTACAGCTTCATCAGCAACATAGGTAGTTGTTTTATCCTGAGTCAGACCCTTGGTCCATCTAGCTCAGTATTGTCTACACTGACTGGCAGCAGCTCTCCAAGGTTTTGGGCAGGAGATTCTCCCAGCCCTTCCTGGAGATGCTGCCAGGGACTGAACTTGGGACAGTCTGCAAAAAAGCCATTGAGCAATGGCCCCATGTCCTATGTAAATGGGTAGTGCTCACCACAGGGTATAACACTGGATTACGGGATTATCCTTCCATTACCCAAATTCGACTGGAAGCATACCCCTACTTCTGTGGTACGTCGTATTCCCATAAACCTAGAAATTATACCAATCCCTCTGGTGAGATGTGGCTAAATTTCACCAGTGAATAAAGACATTATGGAAATGTTTGTTCCTTTCCATTCTTTCGAGAAGGCTAAAATAATGGCAATGCCATCTGTCAGCAGATCTGAAGTTTGTAAAATAATTCCTGGAACCACAATTAACAATTGCTTTGTCACTAGGTAAAGGGGGGGGGGGAATACCCTGAATCTGACCAACCGGGCATACTGTAATTAAAGACAACATTTGACAATATAAAAGTGTGTAGTATTGACAGTAATGGTTTGAATGGTCTTTCAGTTAATGCACTTTAGCACTAAATTTGTATTCCACAATACTAGTGCTTTTCCGCATATTAAACATTCTGAGGTTACTGATCTGAAAAATATGACTCTGTCAGGATGGTACTGACATTTTCTGGACCTCAGCTATACTGCAGCTTTTTCAGCTGGCCGACGTACAGACCTTCAAAACGGAAGAAATTCCAAAAAAGGTTGCTTTCAAAATAGGACATGCTAGAAATTCATTTGAAAAGCTGCTTTTATGAGAGCTCTCTGTTCCATTTCTTTAAATATTGGTGGCTGCATGCATACTATGATGCCACGGGAGATTATTTATGTTATCGTTTTATAAGAAATGCTCTGCTGGATCAGGCCCAAAGTAGCCTATCTAGTCCAGCCTCCTGTTTCCCACACTGGCCCACCAGATGCCTCTGAGAAGCCCACAGGCAAGAGGGAGAGGGTAACAATGAAGAAACGGTTGTACTTTCTCCACGGAGTCCTCTCTGGAGGACATTTCTGCCCATTTTCATTTCCATTCCTCTCCCAACGTGGAGAATCTTTTAGAATTCGTGGAGATTTAGAATGTCCAAATGCTTCCAAAATGCCAGATTGACCACTGCAGGCCCCACAGGTAGGACCACAGAAGCATGAGAAGAACACAGTGAAAACCAGAAGCCTTGGAATGCCATCTCCGGTTTTCCTGCTCGCATTCTCCAAGATGGTACGGACCACCCCAGCTGGCTGATGATGGACCATCAGGAGCTGGGTCCAGCTGGTGCATCCCATCAGCAATTCTTCCATGCAATCTGTTTCTCGTTACCTGCACGTGGAGGGGGTGCATGCATTCCCAGGGCATCTTTTGTTCCTTCCTTGCTTGCTTTCTGCACACCATTTGCCTGGACCTCTTGTCAGTCACGGCCGTGGCCCTACGCAGAGGTCGGGGCAAGTGTGGGAGCAGCGTGGGCGGGTGGGCTGGAGAGATGTTGGGAATGTTCAGAATGGGGAGATGGCTTGCCCATCAGGGACATCGGAAGCTGCCTTCTACCGAGTCAGACCACCACTCCATCTAGCTCAGTATGGTCTACACTGGGCCTGCTCGGCTTCAGCCCTCCTGCAGATGTTGGCCTACAGCTCCCAGAATCCCTGGTGACTGGGGCTGGGGATTATGGGAGTTGCAGAAATGCCATGATGCACCCGGGCTCCCCGCAATCTGGCAGTTGTGGCTGCAAACAACTGCGGCTGCCAGATGATCAAGAAAACTGGGTTAAGGGAGGGCTCGTTCCCTTCCTTAACCTCATTTTAAAGGGTGGCTAGTTAGGCAGGTTTTCCGACGTTGTGTGCCGCCGGGATCAGCCCAACCCCGGTGGTGCAAAACCGGGCTGGGCTCCCTTCGCCTGGTTTTGCACATGCGTGTGAATAGCCAAAACCAGGGTTTCTTAACCGTGGGCCCCCGGATGTTGTTGGACTACGACTCCCATCATCCTCAGCCACAAAGGCCATGTCTGGAGATGATGGGAGTTCTATTCCAACAACATCTGGGGGCCCACGGTTAAGAAACCCTGGCCTAAAACCAAATATTGGGAGCACACACACCTCCCAAATCCGGGTAGAACCCTGTTTTTGATTGTGTGAATGACCCCTTTGAGGTCATTCACACAACCGAAAACTGTGTTCTACCTGGGTTTGAGAACTGTGTGTACTCCCAATTTTTGATTGTGTGGAAGCAAGGTTAGAGAAAAACCTGGGTAGAAGTGATTGTGTGGAAGCAAGGAGCCGGGTCTCACAATCCGTGAGACCCAGTTTCTTCAGGTGAGCAGGCAGGGAGCCCTGGGCGGCTGGATCGGCCGCCCACACAATGGTCGGCTCCGTGACTGAGCCGGCGGGGATGAGGGGAGAAGGGGCCACGCAGCCCCCGCAAGCCCCAGTATGACCTGAGCGAGTGCTCAGGGGATACTGGGGAGACCCCTGGAGCTGGGTGGTGGCTTTTCGCCTCCCGGCTGGGGGTCTACACGTGAATAGGCGTGGTGCGAAGGCGCACCGTGGCTACTCACGATCCTACAAAGCAGGTTTGCTGGAGCGCTCGCTCCGCAAACCTGCTTTTTAGCAGGGGTTCTTGAGCGGGTTACCCGCTCAAGAACCACCGGGCTCGGCTGCGAGCCCGGTGGTTCTTACGGTCAACAAAAATCGGGCTAGCCTCTGCTAGCCTGATTTTTGTTGATCGTGAGAATCGCCCCAAGGTAGGAGAAAAAGCTACCCAGGTTTTCCTCTAACCTTGCTTCCACACAATCCAAAATTGGGAGTACACACAGTTCCCAAACCCAGGTAGAACACAGTTTTTGATTGTGTGAATGACCTCACTCTCTCTCCACTCCTCCATGCAAAACAGGTTCTGGGGTTTAGCTGCCGAAAATGTGCTCAACGGCCTCCTCTTCCAGCGTCCTCTCCACATTTGGCTGATGCAGATGGCTCAGTATGGGAGGACCTCTGCCGGCTGCGGGGCTGAAATGCTGCATCCGCGACTCATTCCCACTTAATGTCCCCTTCCCCCTGAGCCAAAGCGACACACACGGTTCAGCCTGTCAAACTCCATCCCGCGTATATTCAATAATACAGCAAAAGAGTTCACTTTAATCAACTCCAAGGGGGACCAAGGAATATAAAAGGCTCCCGAAACGTTGTCTCCTTGCAAGGCCATTTAACATTCTAATTAGAGAAATGCAACTGGGAGAGACGGATGCTGGAAGGCCCGAGTGCTTCATCCCTTTCATTTTGATAACTGGGATGTGGGATCAAGCTGTCCATCTGAACGCCTGCTCTCTGTGTGTGTGTGTGTGTGTGTGTGTGTGTGTGTGTGTGTGTGTGTGTGAGAGAGAGAGAGAGAGAGAGAGAGAGAGAGAGAGAGAGAGTGAGCTTTCCCTCTTAGCCTTTGCTCAAATCTGCTAACTCTTAAATCCCATTTTGTACACTTATAGGTGTGCTTTTTAATGGTTTTAATTGATCGTAATATTTTAATGTGGTTTTATGGGATCTTATTGCATTTGCTTTTGAAAACTGCTTGGGGATAATGTTATGAGCAGCAGGATATAAATCTAACAATAAATAAAATGAACAGAATACATGCTGTGGGGGAAATCATGTAATATAACCTTTTCTGGGCGGGAACGCTTCAGGGCTGCAGGTGAAGGAATTGCATGTTTGAACGCCCCCCCCCAAAAAACCCTTCATCTACTTGCTTGTAGAAATCTAGTATCTCAGGGTTCTGCCCGGCTTTCTTCCTGGCACATGATTGTTCTGTGTGCCTGGAGTTTATTTACATGGTGCAGTACTGCAATGCCAGTCTGCAGCAGCATTGCCCAGGAAAAGCTTTCCTACTATTATTATCATGTATATACCACTTTTCAATGGAGGCCTGCAAAGCAGTGTACACGAAATAAGGACACGATGCCTCCCTGTCCCCAAAGGGCTCATGATCCTAAAAAGAAACGCAAGGTAGAGCCCAGCAACAGCTATGGGCAGGAGTGGCGAAGCAAGGGAAGAAGGGTGATGGGATTCAGGATCCACCTGGTGGCTGTCCTGCACATTGGCTGGCTTCTGCATCAAAGGGCTGAGGGCCACCTGCACACACAAGACACATTTCCTCCACAAGATCCTGTCTTGTGTCAAGGACAAGAGCCTACGAGGTCAGCAGGGCAAGGGGAGCTGCAGCACCAAGGACAGCTCCAGCGGACAATTTGCTCCGACAGCAACCATCGGTGTCATGAGCTTTTAAATACCTCTGAGCTCAAGCAACTTCTCCGGGGTTACCTCTCCCTGCCTGGAGAATGGAAGCCCTAACAAGGCAGCCATCTGGCCCAGAGTCTGGCCTCTGGTAGTGAGCATGAATTGTCCCTTTTGCCAAGCACGGTTCACCCTGACTTAGGAACATAGGAAGCTGCCATATACTGAGTCAGACCATTGCTCCATCTAGCTCAGGATTGTCTACACAGACTGGCAGCGGCTTCTCCAAGGTTGCAGGCAGGAATCTCTCTCAGCCCTGTCTTGGAGATGCTGCCAGGGAGGGAACTTGGAACCTTCTGCTCTTCCCAGAGTGGCTCCATCCCCTGAGGGGAAGATCTTACAGTGCTCACACTTGCATGTGAATGGGTGAGTACATGTGAGCACTGTCTGCTGGGAGATATTCTACTTCAGCAGGCCTGCTCAATTTAGGCCCCTCAGCTGGTTTTGGACTACAATACCCATGATCCCACAGTGGCCAATAGCAGTCAAGAAATACGCCACAGACTAGCACTTGGTAGGGTTGCAATGAAGGCCTTGGAAAGGATATTTAGATGCCATGACGTGTCTACACCTACAAAGATTAGAATTGTTCAGACAATGGTTTTTCCCATGACACTCTATAAATGCAAAAGCTGGACTTTGCAGAAGCAGGACAAGAAAAAGTATTGACGCTTTTGAACTTTGGTCCTGGAGAAGACTAGCAGAACAAACACATGGATCAGAGAACAAATCAATCCAGAATTTTCACTCGAGGCACAAATGACCAGGCTCAAACTATCATACTTGGGACACATTATGCAAAGACCCAGCTCCCTTGAGAAGTCCATAACACTGGGAAAAGTTGAAGGAAAGAGGAGAAGAGGACAACTAGCAGCAAGGTGGACGGACTCGATGACGACAGCAATGAAGGCACCACTGAGAGACCTTCAAGGCCAAGTGGAAGACAGATCATCCTGGAGAGAATTTATCTATGTGGTCGCGCTAAGAGTCGACACCGACTTGACGGCACTTAATCAATCAATGGGAGTTGTAGGCCAACATCTGCAGGAAGGCTGAAGTTGAGCAGCCCTGCCCTTAGGGAAAGCAGGGCTGACCCCGCCTATGGCGGGGACTGCCAGTCACATACAGGCCATCCACTGATTTCCTCTGTATAAGCTGAGACATGAGCTCCAAAGGCTCCTGTCTCAGGCTTGGCAAAGCCCCCTCTTTATTCTGCTCCTCAGTCTCTCCCTCTGAGACACAGGCAAAGGACTCCTTCCCCCAATCTGAATGGCCAAACTGAAGAACCCTTTGGCAGAGCACTCGCTTTACTATTCTTTATTCTTTATTTATTTGATTTCTATACCGCCCTCCCAAAAATGGCTCAGAGGGGTTTACACAGAGAAATAATAAATAAATCAGATGGCTCCCTGTCCCCAAAGGGCTCACAATCTAAAAAGAAACAGAAGTTAGACACCAGGAACAGTCACTGGAGGTCCTGTGCTGGGGGTGGAGAGGGCCAGTTGCTCTCCCCCTGCTCAATAAAGAGAATCACCACGTTAAAAGGTGCCTCTTTGCCCAGTTAGCAAGGATCTATCCTCTTCCATCGCTCTTTCTGAGACAGAGGCAAAGGGTTCCTTCTCCCTGTCTGAATGGCTACGGAGGCTTTAGTAGAACCTTCTTTTCCTTTTGTACCTCAATACCCCCCACCCCACCCAAGACACTGGTAAAAGGCTCTTAGGAGCTCTTGACCAGCAAGCCGGAGGCACTAGTCTGTTTACATCGCTGCCAGATTAAGTTTCTGCAATCATTGAACTAACTCTGCACAGATTAGCTCTGGGTTTAGCTCTGCAGACCACACTTGTTTCTACACAGCACCAACGAGAACAGAACCCAAGAGGAGATTCCACGGAAGGAGGGATACGCCTCCATAGGCAGAGGGGTATGCTAAGGATAGACCGAGAGCATGAAGTCTAGATTTCCCTCACGGCTCTAAACGAGTCAGGAACATTAATGTAATTGCTAATGTCATTGCAAAAAGAAAAAGAAAAAGTGCACTACTTTCTAAGTGCCTTAATTAGGCAGGGAAGGGCTTCCAAGCTCCTCGGGAGTAATTACTGTTTCACTCCACTTTTGAGATGCATTATGAATGGCTTGAAAGATGTCCGTGTTCCAGGTTTGTGGGAGGGGGGTCAGCGACTGCTAATTTGTACGTCGGGCACGCAAGCGTGCTGCAAAAGTACTACTAATGTGCTTTGAGAAAGAAGATCAGTAATATATCATTCAAGGCCCCTGGGAGTCCAAAGCACCCTGTCACAGAGGAGGCCGCCCGCTCTGTCTCTGCATGATTCATCGTTCTGGCCTTGCGTCCTTCTGAGATGGAGGGAAGGAGTCGTCATGTCGTGTCTCCGCCATGAGTGCGATTGGATCGGGGGAAGCACTCCCAGATGTGAAGATGCAGCAAAACTGGGAGGAGAATCGGGGTGGGTTCACACATGACGCGGGACCGACTTGGAAAGTCGGTGATTGGCCCCTCTGTGATGGTCTGAACCCATGCCAAGGTAGGTTCGCTTGGGGGCGTCAAACCGAGATGCACAACCAAGATTTGAAGTTGGCTTGCCGCCAGGGTGGTATAGTGGTTAGAATGTGGGGACGAGCACCGGAGAGGACCGAGTTCAAATCCCCATTCAGTCACGAAACTCACACAGGATGACTCTGGGCCCGTCACTTCTCTCTCGGCCTAACCTACCTCAAAGGGTTGTCGTGGGGACAAACATAAGCATGTGTACACCACTCTAGGCGCCTTGGAGGGAAAGTGGGATATAAGAAAATAAGAGAAAAGGCTTGTGAGTCAAAGGGCAGGCTGGGATAGCATCCAGGGCCTTGCTGGGAGGCCTACGCCTGGCTCAACTCAGCTACCTCCCGCAAACCAAGATATGTGAGTATCTACAGTGCCAGCGTCAATTTCACGCCATATTTTAGGCAGGAGGATCCTCAGGATCTGTTTGTGTGTGAACCCACCCTCGGTGCCTCTGTATGAGTCACTGTTCTGGCCTTACAACCAAGAACCTTGCCCAGAACATTGACCTGTGAGGAAACAGCAAGGAGGAGGGGGCTCCTCTGAGGGTGGGCCATTCTTACTCTTAAAACCACATTGCCTTGATGCCAACAGGAGAGAACGGGGAAGAAATAACAGCCATGGGGTGGGAGATCCAATCTGAGCCAGGACCACAAGGGGAGGAGTGCCTTCCCCCCACAAGCCTTGGTCCCCAATCCTGATCTCCTCCCTACACCCTGCAGCTGCCATTTACATTTGTTTTTTTAAAAAAACCAACATCAAGAGCCAAACTATAAGATCGTTCACACAGGGTCATGGAGGGCGGCGGTAAGGCAAAAGAGTTCTTAGCTTCCCCCACGGGATTGGTCGTTGGCTTTACTTTTGCCACGCTGCACAGCCACACGATCGCCGCTACCGCAAGTGGTGTGGTGAGAGAGAGGCCACGGGAAGGACACCCGGCCTCCAGAAAGCCCACAATGCACCACAAGGCTCAGGTGGTGTCTTGAAGGCAGTCTGGAGGCCGGGACACTCCTTCCCCCGGCCTCTATGGTGGGATGGGCTGCTGGCAGCCTGAATGGGGTTGCGGGCAGTCTGTGCTGCCACATGACTGGAGACTGGGGTAAGAGGGTGAAAATCCAGGCTACACGGAGGGGCAGTGCCAGGATACCCTGGTAGGGCTGCTCGTGTGAACAGCCCCAGTGTGTTTAACATAACAGGCTTGTTCACACAATCCTCATCTGGGTAGGAGGAGAGGCCAGCCAGGGTAGGAGAGACAGACGTGCTCCCAATCTACAGTCGTGTGCACTCAGAAAGCAAGGCAGGAGGGGAGGGAGAAGAGTGAGTGAATGAGAGGTGGGAGCTCGGCAGGACGGCTATTCATCCGCCCTCAATAAAATGCTGGGGGCAAAATGTGGGTTGGCTGGGCCCGTCCTACCCAGCAAATGCCACCCACATGATCACTCTCCCTGCCTCCTACCTTGGTCTTTGCAAACACACCATCGCTGATCAGGGGCACACACAGCTCTCTGACCCTGGCAGGCTGCTCCTCCTACCCAGACGAGGACCGTGTGAATAAGCCAAATGTGTGGTTTGGCCCTCCACCCCCACAAGCACGTCATTTTGGACAAGAAGTAAAAACAGAAGAGGTTTGTAGCATCTTGAAGACAAACAGGCAGATGGCAGCCTGTACTTTCATGGACTAGAGTCCACGTTCCATCAGATGCATGAAGCTGGCAACACACACACACACAAAAGGGGAAATTTGTGATTACTTTAAGGCTCCGCAGTCTGGAATGCAGTGGGTCCATCCTGTGACAATTCTGCACAAAGTTTAGATTCACACAGGATAAGCACAATGACCTTTCACAAACTCTTGGTCTGTAAGCTGCATGTAGAAGGTTCCGAGTTAAATCCTTGGCATCTCCCAGTAGGGCTAGGAAAAGACCCTTCTCCAACTGAAGCTCTGGAGAGCAGGTCCTTCCCTCTGGGTGGGTGGATCACCCGCCCAGGCGATTACCGGCTGCTGCCAGTTGCTCCAAGGGTTGGGGTGCCGGACACCAAGACTTGGTCTTGGTCCTACCCGATTACTGACCGTGTGAACTAGCCTAATACTGAGCTAGATGGACAAAGGTCTGCTCCAGACTCAGCAGAAGGTGGCTCTATATGAAGGTTCAATCCTTGGCAGCATCTCCAAGTAGGGCTGGGAAAGATTCCCATATGAAACCCTGGAGAGTTGCTGCCAGCCAGTGCAGACAATACTGAGCTGGAGGCACCCACGGTCTGAATCAACAGGAGGCAGTTTCATACCTCTGAATATTGAAGGGGCTATAAGACTCTTTGTTGTTCGTGCAGACTCACACACGGCTACCCCCTGGATTTTTTAAGACGTGCGAATAAAAAAAAAAGAAAGATGTGTGCTGCAAATATCAACGTTTGGGAAGCGCTCGTCGAGGCCTGCCCCAAATGGCGTGTTTTCAAGTTGATTTGCAAATCTGCTGCTGTGAAAATGTGGTGCCTAGGAAAAAAAAGTATATATCTATATATATTTATATCTATATATAGATATAGATATCTGTTAGTCATGATCATATCCAAATCTCTAAGGCTTAGGGCTGCCAAATTATAACTGCTTTGGTTTCACATGTCAAAACAACTTAATTCTTCAATCTGTGTGTGCCTCAAAAGGGGGGGAGAGATGAATGTTCTAATCTGAGCGGTAAAAACTGCTGCTGCGGAGCTGTCTTTCAAACCCTTCTTGAAAAGGACAGCTGCAAAAGGACGGGTAATGCCGTTACTCCTTCTTCCCTCTTAAATGTTTTATTAAAAGATGTTTATGAAGAATAAGGAGCTGTCAGAGAGAAGAGCCACGCACAGATTGCAAACTCCGCAGAGTTGTGAGTACTGAGATTGGCACCACTCACTGTCTCCTGGAGTGAGCTGTAACTGAAAGGGTTCTAGCTTGATTGATGATTTGTGTGGATGGAGAGTCTGATCAGATGTGCAGATGACATGAAACTGTGCAGGGGTTATGTTTTGGGGTTGGTTTTTTTTAACCCTCTGATGGACAGGGTTGAATTCAAAATGGACGTGATCCATGTGAGAACTGGGCTGGAAAGAATAGAAAGTACAGAGGCAAATGTAAGATATTAGAGGACAGAAAAAGAAAATGTCAATATCCTCTAAAGCCTCAACAGAACCATGATGTCATTCACACAATCAAAGACGGTGTTCAACCCACGTTTGGGAGCTGTGCGTGCTCCCAATTTTCAATTGTGTTGGAAGCAAGGTAGAAGAAAGCCTGGGTAGAAGTGACTGTGTGGAAGCGAGGCAGGAGGAAAAGCTACCCACGTTTTTCTCCTAGCTTGCTTCCACGCCACTGAAAATTGGGAGCATGCACAGCACCCAAACCTGTGGGTATTTTTGATTGTGTGAATGACCTCCATGTTTCATAAAAAGGTCCACAATAAAAGGGAAGAAAACAAATCATGTGTCTGCATAAATGTATCTGCCTTTACAAGGTTTTTGTTTGCTTTGTGAAAGATATGACAGAACGCTGCTTTCTCATCTTCAAAAGATGGCAAACAAAACTGAAGCGTAAGTACAACATACTGAGGAATCCAGATCACAACAACCTACCCAAAATAGAGTACAATGGCTAAGAGTACAATAGCTAAATATATGTATTTCTGAAAGAGTTGGAAATGTTATGATCTTGATAGAAACATAATCAGAAGAGCTGTGGGACTCAGGGTGACCTGCAGATATGTCAGACTCACAAAAATCTGAAGGAAAGAAAACCTAAATGTACTTGTGGTGGGTGGGGGGTGCTAAAAAACCCCAAATGGCTCCAGTGTACCTCAAAGGAACGGAATGTTTGTGGACTCAGAGGGCAGTTAACAGACAGGCAGGTGGGCAGGGCTAATGGAATTCAGTGGTGAGGAGGGCTTGAACAAAAAGAGTGGGAAATTTCTCAGCTTGAAAAATACTCCCTCAGGAATCACAACCCCTTCTACTTCTGAGGGGGAAAGGTGCCTAAAACTTTCATAATACTCCGGCACAGGCTCAGAGAACACCTGCACAGCCAGGGTATATGGCAACATTTTGTTGCACATCCATGCTTGGACTCGGTGTATTATCAGGGCCAATCTCTCATTTACTCTCACTGCCCCATCAGGATATAACACATCTGGGTTTCTTAGGGTGTCATGTGAAAGATATAAAGGACTAGGGATAAGGAGAAAATGCACTTGAGAAAAAGGAGCAGGGATCTGAGGAAAGGCTAATATTCGGTGGCTTCTGCTGGGAGTTTTGTTTTATTGATCAGTCACAGTTTGTGGCTGGGGATGATGGGAGTTGTAGTCCAACAACAGCTGGAGAGACTCAGGTTGGGCACCCATGAATTAGAGGGAGAAGAGAGAAAGAGAGTCGACAGATGCTTTGCTCCGGTTGCCCCCACACTTTGAGGGGGTGCTCGGTGGCCACAGGGACTTTGTGGTGGTGGCTCCCAGGTTGGTCAACGTCCAGCATATTCACTAGTTTCTTTCACCACTGTCTTCTTCACCACTGTCTATTCATAAATTTCCTGCAGTAATATCTGCTTGGGAGTGGAGAGTCGGTCTTGGGGTAATGAGTGCGAATGGTCCCTTTGGCTAAGCAGGGTTCACCTTGGTTTGCATTTGGATGGGAGACTACATGTGAGCGTTGAAAGATATTCCTCTAAGGGGACGGGGCCGTAGCAAAGTGGGGGAGCATCTGCTTCATGTGCAGAAGGTTCCAGGTTCAATCTCTGGCAGCAACTCCAGGTAGGGCAGGCAGAGATTCCTTCCTGAAACCCTGGAGAAGCCTCTGCCAGTCAGTGCAGACGATACTGAGCTAGATGGACCAATGGTCTGACTCGGTAGAAGGCAGCTTCCTATGTTACATTATTTCAGGGGCGGGTTTTTTTTTAATTGTTGTATGGTATGCCACCAGCAGGACCAGTGTTCCAGAAGGTGGAATATAAATCTTCTAGACCAGATGTTCCCAATCTTGGGTACTCAGATGTTGTTGGGACTACAACTCTCATCATCCACAGCTGCTGCGGTGGGGATGATGGGAGTTGTAGTCCAACATCTGGGGACCTAAGGCTCGGAACTCCTATTCTAGACAGATAGTCTTTGGGATTTTTTTATTTTTTTTAAATCCTCAATCCTGCTCACACAGTCTGGCACGAGCCAGTCAGAAACCTCTCTCCTGATTGCCAAGAGCACGCCTGAAGCATCCACTTGAAATAAATACAGCTGGAAGACAATTCTGGTCAAAAGAATATCAGCTCTACAAAGCATGAGATTCGTGGAAGAAGAAGAAGAAGAAGAGGAAGAAGAAGAAGAAGAAGAAGAAGAAGAAGAAGAAGAAGAAGAAGAAGAAGAAGAAGAAGAAGAAGACAACAACAAGGATGCTCTAAATCTCAGCGGTGATACCAACCATATGGAACAAGACGGGGGTTTGTTCTGCCATGGGTTGCTTCCCTGTGATGGAGTCCTCGGGCTTGAAGCTCTCTAGCTGCTGCTGGTGTCTCTGTTTCCTCAGTTTCTCCGCGCCCTGCATTTCTTTCTGAATTTCGCTGGCCCTACAGATGCAAGCACATAGAATCCTTCAACTCTCTCGTGGACCGTGAATGGTGCAGCTGCCCCTTCCACTTTCTTGCCCTAATTGCATCTTCCTTCAACCTGCCTTCTGCCCTCGGGCGGTGTTTCTTCCCCTTCCCTTGAGAATGACTGGGGTCCAGGTATCCCTGTCAATACCCCCACCCTCCTTCAACTGTGCATTCTGGTCCTATCGCTCAGGATCTATGGCAGGGATTCTCACCGTGGGGTCCCCAGATGTTATTGGACTTCAATTCCCATAATCCCCAGCCCCAGTGGCTTTTTGGTTGGGACCCAATGCTGAGAATCCCTGGTCTATGGCATTCTTTTTCATTGGCTGAGTTCAGACAATCACAAGGATCCTGATTAAAAAGATAACCAGGATTATCCGATTAAAAAGATAATCAGGATTAGTGAGCCCAGCCGAGCTGATTGTGCAAACCCAGAATTTCTAGCCAATCCTGTTCAAACCGCTATGGTTGACCCTCCAACTAGGATAAAAAAAAACCAGGATGGAATCCTGGTTCTCTATTCAATCCTGGTTCTCTATCCTGGTTAAATGCTGGTTGACTGGAGGGCACTGTCCTGAAATTTTGTGTTCACACAATTGGCTCGGCTGGGGTCACTAATCCTGATTAACTTTTTAACCAGCATTCTGATGATTGTATGATTAATCAACAAATAACCAACTGCTCCAGCCTTTAGGAAAAAAAGAGTCCCGCTGGACCAGAGAAAGGCCCCTCAATCCCCACATCCTGTTTCTCAGAAGCAGCCAACCTACAGGCAGACCATGGAAGCAAGAGTCCTCCCTCACTGTTTGCTCCCCAGCAACGGGTATTCAGATAGACTGCCTCTGAACATGGAGGTTCTATTTTGCCATTGTGAGCGCTGCTGATCGGCTTCTCCCATACGGTACCTTGGGAATTCTGCAACTTTCTCTGCAGGAGGCCCTGGCCGTTTCTCAGTTTCTTTCTTGAATCTTTTGGTGGGCTCAGCCGTGCTGTTCATGTGAGCAGGAAGCGGGCAGCTGCTTGGATGAGATTCTGAACGTGCTTGTCCCATTGAAGCCAGCCTCCTCCGTGCTAGGCACTGTCTCCTCCTGACTTTTGGCAGATCCGTGTGTTCTGGCTTCTTGACACCCGGGCTCCATTCTTTGCCTTGTGCAAGAGACTGAGCCATTCTCCTGCGAAAGGCACGAAGCTGTTGCAGAAGAAAGCTTTTCCCGGTGCAATCCTTGCTAAAAGAAAGAGAAGGAAAGACATGTCAAACCCAGCTCCAAACTTTAGGGGAAGCTGGTATGATTGGCGGGTCGCTCCAAGGTTTCAGGACCCAGTGTATGGCCGACTGTCAAGACCATGCATCTACCATGATCTCATAAAAAGAGGCAGTGTGGCATAGTGCTTAGCGCATTAGACTAGGACGAGGGAGCCCCGAGTTCAAATCCCCGTCCGGTCATGAAACTCACTGGGTGACTCTGGGACAGCCACTTCTCTCTCTCAGGGTTCAGCCACTTCTCTCTCTCTCTATCCCACCTCACAGGGTTGTTGTGAGGATTAAGATAACTGTGTACAACACTCCGGGCTCCTTGGAGGAAGAGCAGGATAGAAATGTAAAAAATAAATTAATAAAAGCACAGAATGGATTGATTACATTTTAATCCTACCCTTCTTTCAAGGAGCTCAAGGCAATACAACTGATTTCTTAGGAACATAGGAAGCTGCCTTCTACTGAGTCAGACCATGGGTCCACCTAGCTCAGTTTTGTCTGCACAGATTGGCAGCGGCTTCTCCAAGGCTGCAGGCAGGAATCTCTCCCAGCCCTAGCTTGGAGATGCTGCCAGGGAAGGAACTGGGAAACTTCTGCATGCAAGCAAGCAGGTGCTCTTCCCTCCCCTGGGGAGAATATCTTGCAGTACTCACACATGTAGTCTCCCATTCCAATGCAAACCATGGTGGTCCCTGCTTAGCAAAGGGGACAGTTCATGTTTGTTACCACAGGACCTTCCTCCTCCTTCATCTTCACAACAACCCTGTGAGGTTGTTTAGGCCAAGAGAGAGAGAGAGAGAGAGAGAGAGAGAGAGAACGACTGACCCAAGGTCCCCTAGTGAGTTTCATGCCTGAGCAGGGATATGAGTCCAGCACACTAGGCACTACACCACACTGACTCTCACAATTATCCTGTTGCAAGGCAAGGCAGGGATCCAAGAGGGCACGGAACCTCAGACAGCTCTGAGAGCCAGAGTCAGGACCACGGCCAGCACTGAGCAGAGAGACAAGAGTTATGTTATTTATGGTATGCCCTTTAACATAAAAGAACGGTGCTCCGGCAACTTCCTGCAGCAGTCTGCCCATTTTTACAGATGCCTAGAGCCACCTAATTGTACAGCGGGTAAATGACTTGATTAGCAAGCCAGAGGTTGCCAGTTCAAATCCCCACTGGTGTGTTTCCCTATATCAGGCAGCAGTGATATAGGAAGGTGCTGAAAGGCAAAATCTCATTCTGCGTGGGAGGAGGCAATGGTCAACCCCTCCTGTATGCTACCAAAGACAATCACAGGGCTCTGTGGTCGCCAGGAGTCGACACCGACTCGACGGCACACTTTACCTTTACCTTTCCTAGGAAAGACTGTTTCTTAAAGCAGCCTTGTCCAATTGCTTACATGCTGGCTTTGGCAATCCTAGGACTGGTAAGTCCTCAAGGGACTCCACTGAGCTGGAGGAAGAAGGCACAGCCATGGCCTCTGGTCATGCTGGGGGTGCTGGCTTGGGTCCCTCCGGTTCCCATGCTTTGTGGGGGAGTCATAGGGACATAGGCAGCTGCCATATACTGAGTCAGACCATTGGTCCATCTAGCTCAGTAATGTCTACACAGACTGGCAGCAGCTTTTCCAAGGCTGCAGGCAGGAGTCTCTCTTATCGCCATCTTAGAGATGCTGCCAGGGAGGGAACTTGGAGCCTTCTGCTCTTCCCAGAGCGGCTCCATCCCCTGAGGGGAATATCTCACGGTGCTCACACCTCTAGTCTCCCATTCAAATGCAAACCAGAGCAGACTCCACTTAGCAAAGGAGACAATTCAGGCTTGCTACCACAAGACCAGCTCTCCTCCTGGTCCTAGTGGCACATGGACACCTGGGGTCTGGATCATAGATCGATCCCACCCTGTCTCTTCCTATGAACGTTCTGCCTCGTCTCCCGTGGATCCGGGGCCATGGCAAGAATTTAGCTTACGGAGAATCTCACTTTTAAAAAATGTACAGACACAGCTGTTTCAAGTGTACTCCCAAAATATGTAATGTGTGCATCGGATAAACTCGCATTTTGAATCGTATGCCTCGGGACGTGCGTCAGAGAGTTAGGTTGGCTACAGCGCTCTGTTGAGCATGTATTTGGTGGGGAAACCTGGGTTCGTCATCAGATGTTCTGAGAAAAGGCTTTTCATTTTAAATAAAGGAAATTTTGCAGCATTTGAGCACGCTCCGACTCATTTGGTCTTCCTTGTGACGGTGCAAGATGTCAGCCACACGGAAGCCGTCTAGTTCTTGTCATGTTAACACCTCAAAAAAAGGGGAAACAGATTTATTTTTATACCGTGATGGCTGGAAACGCTCTTCCGTGTTCCCTTGGCCTGTCACTTCTGTATCTTCCTCGTCGTCTGCGGAGCTGTCACTTGAGCTATGAAACGAACAAGACATCTCCGTATTCTGCGGTTCGCTATTGAGTACAAAACCCGCAGACCCGATCCAAGCACTCGCTGACGGTTATTCATCATCATCATCATCATCATTATTATCATTAATTTAATGTATATGCTGCCTGACTCCAATACTGAAGGATGCGTACGATAACTCGCAAGCGAATCCATACAGGTTACCACTCATTAGAAGGAAAGACCACCTTTATTATCCCCCTGCTAAATGAGCAAAGAGATGCCTTTAAAAGTGGGAATTCTCTTATATTTAGCAGGGGGAGAGCAACTGGCCCTATCCATCCCCAGCACAGCATCCCTCCAGTGGCTGTTGCTGGTATCTGCCTTGTGCTTATTTTTAGACTGTGAGCCCTTTGGGGACAGGCGACCATCTTATTTATGTATTATTTATTTTTCTATGTAAGCCGCTTTGAGAATTTTGGTTGAAGAGCAGTATATAAATATCCGTAATGTGCCAGGAGCAAAATAATCTAAAAAACAACAACAACCAACCACCACAAAACCCCCAACTAAACAAACATCCCGTTAATTTGCAGTCCCACTGATTAAAATGAGCTCCCACTGATTTACCAACAAAAGCTCTAATTCATTAATCTACCATTTGCACTGATTAAAGGCTGCAGCCATAGAATTTCTCCCCAGCTCTTCCCCTGGAAATCAAAGGTCTGGTAACATCTGACATGTTTCTAATGAGAAGAAAAGAGGCACTGCCAAGATGGAAAGGACAGATAAACTGCCTTGGGTTCTATTAGAGCATTTCTCTATGCAGCCCATAGTTAGAGCAGATGGGAAGTATTCCCCCAGGTAGCATCTTCCCCAGCAACTTGGACCCCTTTTCATCTGGAGGTGCCAAGGATGGAACCAGGGACCTTTTGCATGCAAAGCTGGTGCTCTAGGGACATAGGAAGCTGCCATATACTGAGTCAGACCCTTGGTCCATCTCGATCAGTATTGTCTACCCAGACTGGCAGCGGCTTCTCCAAGGTTGCAGGCAGGCATCTCTCTCAGCCCTATCTTGGAGATGCTGCCGGGGAGGGAACTTGAAACCTTCTGCTCTTCCCAGAGTGGTGGCTCTATCCCCTGAGGGGAATATCTCCCAGTGCTCACACTTCTAGTCTCCCATTCAAATGTAACCAGGGCAGACCCTGCTTAGCTAAGGGGACAAGTCAGGCTTGCTGCCACAAGACCACCTCTCCTCCCATGGAGGTCTCCAGTGAATTCCAGTCAAGACATCTGGGAGTGAAGGTGTCAGGAGAGAAGCTAAGAGATCTTGTCAACAATTATATTTACTGTCCTGCTACTCTGTTTTGACTTCAGACAAGGCATCCACATTCCTGGCATTAAAGTCTTGGTCTTTGCCCCTTTGGGGGGCTGAAATAAAGGCTGCACACTTGTTGACTCCTGGGGCACAGTAGGGCAAAGGTTCTTGGTGGACTGGTGCTGGATTACAACTGGACTACAACTCCCATCATCCACAGCCCCATATTGTCTACACTGACTGGCAGCTCTAGTACATAGGAACATAGGAAGCTGCCATATACAGAATCAGCCCACTGGTCTATCTAGCTCAGTACTGGCTTCACAGACTGGCAACCTGATTCCTGCCTGCAACCTTGGAGAAGCCACTGCCAGTCTGTGAAGACAATACTGAGCTAGATAGACCAATGGTCTGACTCAGTATATGGCAGCTTCCTATGTTCCTATATAAATGGACCAATAGTCTGACTCCTGTTTTCCTGCGACCAATGGCTGGAAATCCCTGTTGTGGTAGGTACAGAGGTGAGCTGTTGCTTTTATTCATTCATTCATTCATTCATTCATTCATTCATTCGATTTCTATACCGCCCTTCCAAAAACGGCTCAGGGCGGTTTACACAGAGAAATAACAAACAAATAAGATGGCTCCCTGTCCCCAAAGGGTTCACAATCTAAAAGAAGCATAAGACAGACACCAGCAACAGTCACTGGAGGTCCTGTGCTGGGGGTGGAGAGGGCCAGTTACTCTCCCCCTGCTAAATAATAGAGAATCACCACATTAAAAGGTGCCCCTTTGCTAAGTTAGCAGGGGTTAACTTGCTTTTGAGCTACCTCTGCCCCACAACTGTATCTAATGCCACACCTTGGGAATTACCTTTGCTTTTCAGGTGCCAATGGTTCAGGCTTCTGGGGTGTTGTGTCTCTTAAATCAATATATACTGTCGGTGGCTCTGGAGTATATTGCAGTTCTAGTGGAGTCAGACTTTGGCCATTTCTCAATGGCACCAGGATGGGCACCTCTCTGAGGACATAAATCACTGAGTTAGTGTCTTATCCATTTTCATGAGATAAGACGCAGAAGTTTAGAAGTTTATTCCAGTCACAGAGCAGCAATAAGAATTCATATGTGATACAGATGCAATAGAAATACAGTAACGACAGATCTTACTTCTCAGCCTACATACATACAAAGCCTTTCATAAAACTCATCCCAAGGCGGTTTACAAAATACAGTAACATTCCATAAAATCACATTAAAATGTTAAGATCAATTTAGATATTTTTAAAAAATACCCATAAAGCACCAAAATGTAGCACCCATAAAACTTGTTCCCCATTTGAGGATTGCCGATTTGAAGCTGATGTATCTGCTGTGGAAGGGGAGGGAAGATGGTGAAGACCCTCCTCCTCTGCTCCTGATTGGCTGGCTGAGTGCTGAAGCTCAGGAAGAAAATTAGCACTGAGTACTCCCATTGAAATTAATGGGACACATAACCTTGTGTGTTTATGAGCAACTTAGTGCAGATATGAGCCAGTGACTAGAGTAGCCTGTCTCCCTAACTGTAGTGTGTGTGTATGTGTATGTACATGCGTGCACAAACACACACATATATACACTACACATCTCTATGGGGTACCTATGCTGAAGGTTTTGGACAGAAGGGGTTTAAAAAAGGTTCCCTGTAAGAGGAAATCCCAGATTTGTTGATTGCAGCTCCCAGAATCCCTAGCTGCAGTGAGCTTTGGCTGTGGATGTTGGGAGTTGTAGTCAACGACATCTGGGGTTTTCTGTTGTTGTTGTTGTTATTATTATTATTATTATTACTACTACTACTACTACTATTATTATTTTACATTTTATATCCCGCTCTTTCTCCCAAGGAGCCCAGAGCGGTGTACTACATACTTAAGTTTCTCCTCACAACAACCTTGTGAAGTAGGTTCGGCTGAGAGAGAAGTGACTGGCCCAGAGTCACCCAGCAAGTCTCATGGCTGAATGGCGATTTGAACTCGGGTCTCCCCGGTCCTAGTCCGGCACTCTAACCACTAGACCACGCTGGCTCCAGTGTTAGAGCAAACACTGTTGGAGACCTCATACTACAAGATGCCCCAATTTGTGACAAAGGACCTAACGCCAGCCCTGGAGACAACTGCTTCTTGGGCAACGGTGAGTATGTTAGGGCACATAAATGTGACCTCAAGGCACAAATTCCTTACCTCCCATCCCCCTGGCACTCGTCAAAGTGGGGAAGCCGGGCAAGGCGCCTCCTGCGATGAGAGAAAAAGGCCCTCGACTGCTGGAGAGACAGCTCTTCTAGCTTTTCCATCAGTCTCATTTGCGACAAAGCCCTGGAGGTTTCTGATGGTGGAAGAGAGGAGAATCACTTTGGGGCCGTTCACGGGCTGGTCCAACTCACCTTCTCCCCAGACAACCACAGAAATGTTCCTGGGAGCACGGACTGCACTCCCAGATGATCTGTGCAGCGTGGAGCACCGGAGGCCAGGATGATGCATCCCAGCATCCAGATATCCCACAATGCGCCGTGTGTCATGCTCAGTGGCCAATAATTGGGGGATTCCCACAGGAGACAGGCCCTCTAGGTGCCTGTCTTTGAAGGCAGACTCAGCAAATACAGGATCTTTCCCTCAGAAAGAATCCCTTACTCCATCCATGGTGTAGGTACTGAGGCTGCAGTCTTTTGCACACTGATCTGAAAGTAATCGCCACTGAACGAAGTGGGGGCTTCCTTTTGAATAAACATACATGCATCTAGGCTAAGTCAGTTATTAGTAAGAGTAAAAATGAGCAAGTCAGAACTCCAGTCTCGTGTGATGCTGGAGGGAAGCTTTGGTAAACTGATTTTGTTCTACTATTACACGTTTCCAGCAAATTCAAATGATATTTCACCATGGTCCTTTGAAGGGAAAGCATCTTCTGCGATTGCACATCCACCATCACTTTGCTTCTCCAGGTCCTGTAGAATCTTGTCGAGATCCCACTTCTCCAGGCTCTGAAAGGAGGAGACCAGTTGTGACTGAATACCCACTATTGTAAGTGCATACTACAAAGGCTTGTGTTTTGTGGATTTGGGGGAATGGGGATTTGGCTGGAGCTCAGTAGCAGAGCATCAGAAGGTCCCAGGTTCAATCCCTGGCATCATCTCCAAGTGGGTCTGGAAGACACTCTTGCCTGAAACCTTGGAGAAGCCGCTGCCAGTCAGTCTAGAAAAGGCCTGCTCAACTTGGGCCCCCTAGCTGTTTTAGGACAACAACTCCCAGAATCCCCAGCCTCAGTGGCCAATAGCCAGGGATTATGGGAGTTGTAGGCCAACATCTGCAGGAGGGCCAAAGCTGAGCAGCCCTGGTGTAGACAATACTGAGCTAGATGGACCAATGGTCTGACTCGGTAGGAGGCAGCTTCCCTATGTACTTCTGGCTTCTGCGGGGCATAGAGACTAATGCTTAAGAGGGACAGGACATGTGTGAAGGCACCTCCTGGTTGACCTGCAGAATCAGTAAATCCCCATCCATATTGACTAAGCACTCAGGCCCTTTGACGGGGTTTCATCATGTCCTCATATGATCAGTCCCATCTCATACGCAGGTGAAGCCCATAGAAAGACTACATTTCTTAATAAGAACGGTTATGAATCCACTTTTTTGCCTTCATTCTAGACCCAAGGGCCTGTGTTATAAAATGACAGTTTCAGGGCAGACCATAATAGCATTTGTAATCTCGCTCCAAAGAAGACGTAAACTGCCAATTACAAGCGAATCCCGTCGCAGCGGCCAACATGTAAATTCGGCCCTTTCATTCCGATCCAAACAGTGTCGGCGCCGAAAACTAATGTGGCTCCCATTGTCATAATCCCCTTTGTCTACCAGGCCGTCTCTGAAGAGGCTCTCTGCTGTTTTCTTGCTGATAAAACCTCAAAGGAGCAGAGGAGCCCTGATTAGCATTGCTGCAGCGTGGCAGGTTTAGCTTCATGGCATCTGCAAGATTCTCCGATTTAATTTGCAGCATTAGCCTGGAGATAATCGCGGCTTGGCAGGACCAGCGAGAATTACTGTTTACGGCAAGCAAGACTCTAAGGGATGAAGGAGGTAAGGACAATAGGCACAGGATTTGATACCATCTATTATATATTTTGAGGAATTTGTTTGTGGGCGTGTTTATGCAGCCGAAAGTCATACTTTCCCATTACTACAGAGACCAGATTTTGCATACACAATCCTGTCACTGAAATTACCTGAATGAACCACCTTCTGTGCCAGAACATGCTGGGGAGAAGTCATTTTTTAAAAAAAAAAAATGTATTGCTTACAATAAATTCTGGATATAATTATCAGATTCTAACTGCTACTGTTCTCAACAGATTTTTTCCCTTTTTTAAAAAAGAGCTTGCTTTCTTTTTTTAAAGGCAAGTTTCTAGCCCTCATGGCTGAGATGATGTAATTGAAAGTGTATGGGAAATGCCTGCAGAAATTTCAGCAGCCTGTAAAGGTAGCAGGCTAGGACTTCCAGTGTCTGGGGAACACTTTCAGTACCCTGGACAGGTCCTTGCCCTTTCCTGGGACAAGCAGAATGACAGAGCCTTTTTTGATGGATACCCCAAGAGGGCGGCAGGGTAGGCTACAGGAGCTTACCTTCCCCACACATGATCCTGCTGCTGGTCAGGCCATTGGTCATTGGAGATAGTCAGGCCATTGGTCCATCTAGCTCAATATTGTCTACACAGACTGGCTGCAGCTTCTCCAAGGTTGCAGGCAGGAGTCTCTCTCAGAACTATCTTGGAGATGCTGCCAGGGAGGGAACTTGGAACCTTTTGCATGCAAGCAGGCAGGTGCTCTCCTCCCAGAGCAGCCCCATCCCTTAAGGGGAATATCTTACAGACAGTATAAGCCTGCTTCCTATGTAATGTGTGGCTTTCCAGATGTTGTTGAGCTACAACTCCCATCATCCCCTGCTTTCCTAACTTGGCTGGGTACTCCTGCCCAAATGAGGATCAGATGAATGAGCCTATTGTGTATATAGGAACAGAGGAAGCTGCCGTATACTGAGTCAGACCCTTGGTCCATCTAACTCAGTATTGTCGACTTAGTATTGGCTGCTCAGCTTCGGCTCTCCTGCAGATGTTGGCCTACAACTCCCATAAACCCTGGCTACTGGACATTATGGCTGGGAATTATGGGAGCTGTAGTCCAAAAACAGCTGGGGGGGGCGGCGAAGTTGAGCAGGCCTGTTCTACCCAGACTGGCAGCAGCTTCTCCAAGGTTGCAGGCAGGAGTCTCTCTCAGAACTATCTTGGAGATGCTGCCAGGGAGGGAACTTGGAACCTTCTGCATGCAAGCAGGCAGGTGCTCTTTCCAGAGCGGCCCCACCCCCTAAGCGGAATATCTTAGCATGCTCAGATGTTCTTATATGGAATTCCTTGCCATGGGATGTGGTGATGGCCACTAGTTTGGATGGCTTTAAAAGGGGCTTAGCCTTAGACAAATTCATGGCGGTCAGGTCTATCAATGGCTACTAGTCTGGTGGCTGTAGGCCACCTCCAGCCTCAGAAGCACAATGCCTCTCAATATCAGTTGCAGGGGAGCAACCGCAGGAGAGAGGGCATGCACATACCTCTTGCCTGTGGGCTTCGCCTGTGGGAAACAGGATGCTGGACTGGATGGGCTTCCTTGGGCCTGATCCAGCAGGGCTGTTCTTATGTTCTCATACGCAGTCCCATTAAAATGCAAACCAGGATGAACCCTGCTTAGCAGAGGGGGCAACTTATGCTTGCTACCACAAGACCAGCTCTCCTTCATGGGGGTGTTTGGAAGCAGCTAAGTGACAGCCAGTATGATAGAGGTGTTGCTTCCTATGATGAGCACAATTTTTCTTGTCCTCTTATCGTCTCTGATCAAAGAGGCTTTTGAAGTACTGTAGAAACTTGAGGGGAGGGGGGAATGAACAGAGAGATGATGGTGGGAGGAGTGTGCCCACCACAGGGGCTCTGCCATACAGCCTTCAATGCTCTTAAAAACGACTGCCCATCCGCCAGTGAGATGCAGTCTCAGATGTGAACATTCAGCAGCTCTAAACCTTCATCTTTCATTGATGACAACAGATAGCTGAGCTGTCAGCAGCCTCTGATTACAAAAGGGGAAAGAAGCCTGACAGCTGATCTGACGGGGGGATGCAGAGGGGGATTATATTACTATGCATACCTTGAAGGCCAACAGCTCTCGCGGGTGTTCGGCTGAAATGGCTGCTGGTTTCCTTCCTGTCTCCGCCGCCCTTTCAACATTGTTGTTGTTGTTGTTTGGTGGCGGGTGGCCGACATCGCCCGAAGAGGGTCCCAACATTACCTTGGAGAGAATTTGTGTTTCTATTAACTTCCTCCGCTCTTCTTCACTGGCGTTTAAAAAAGGAGACACTTCCACAGGTGACAGCATATCAGGGGACGAACTACAAGTCCCCTTGTCATTGCTAACATGCAGTGCTTTCCCTCTGAGGCCTCCTGAGACACCCTCTCCAGGTTTGGGCTCATTTGTAGAGAGCCCTGATAGAACTGCGGCTTCTTGGCTTGACATCTCTTCAGTCAGAAGGCCAAGGCTGTCTCTATCAAGTAGGACGTGTCCCCCCGAGACAGACTGAGGGGTGGCCTTTGCTTTGGGGGAAGCGGCGCTTTCCAGTTCTTTGTTCCAGAGCTCTCCTGGATGTCTCATGAACGTGAAGGTTGTCTAAATGTACAGAAAAAGACATGAGTCACATTTCCTTAAAGAATGATGATAATCTGAGGAGCAAGCATTCAAAACCAGGAAAACTGAAGGAGCTATTTGTCATTTCAAACAGGGAGGTGCAGACTGGTTTGATTCAATCCACGATTCAAATCAAACCAGCCCGGTTCGGCCAGTCCGAGTTTAGACCCAATGGTCCGAGTCTGAACCGGACTGGACCCGGTTTACTGGACCCGGAACTGGACCGGGCCAGGTTGAATTCGGTCCAAATTCAAACTGAACCAGCCAAGCTGGTTCCCCGCACACCTCTAATTTCAAACACAACAGCATGTGTTAAACTTCATGTTGGGTCCCACCTCCACCGATCTTTACAGACCAACAAAATACCTTTCATTGTGATAGGCATGAGGCTAGCCCATGAAAGCATCATACATTGCAAAGACCCCAGAGCATGCAACAGGACAGTTCACATGATTGGGGTAGGAGAGGCCCCCTACCCTTATTGGGGAGCTCTGTGCGCTCCTGGTTTTTTTTATTGTGTGTCTGTTAAAAACAAAGTTGGAAGTGGGGGCTTGATTGTGAGCTAAGCCCCCACTGGGTGGGATGAGCACACCCTTCCTAGATTCTGTCACCAGTTTTGGAACGAGGTAGGGGGAAAAGCGTCCTACTCAGCTGGAGCCTCTGACCTTGGAAATGTGGGTGAAACTAGTGATGATAGGTAGAATCAATGACCTGCAAGTCCATTTCTTCTGGAGAAATATCTTCCAGTTCCTCTGTCAAGTCAGGAATCAAATTGGATTGATCTCGCTGAAAGATGAAAAGCTCCCCATCTTCATCACAGCTGGGCTATCAAATGGTAGAAAGAAACTGAGTGAGATTCACTCCATAACAACAACGCTGGCAAAAGAAGTTGTGGTTGACATTTGCAACCAACCATCATGTTTCTAGGGATTTGGTTACTTATTTTCTCTCTCTCTTAGATACAATTTTAAGCTGAGGAATCCAGCTCTGCATATTTTTCATTTTGGAACTGTAGACTCATATTGGTCACTTTTTGCTCCAGCAATTTTCCATGTTTGTGTATCTTTGTCTATTTTATGTTTGATAAAGTACTGAGATGAGTTGTTATCCTGAACATGCATTCTATGTATGTTTTATACGTATGTGTTGGCCACTGTTTGCAGTTGTCTGTAGCAGCAACACACTTTCTTTGATTCTTATTTTTGTGGTTCACCCACATTTGGAGACATCAGTCTCACTAGTCATCAGCAACAACAACGACACAACAACAAATATTTATATACTGCTTTTCAACAAATGTTTCCAAAGCAGTTTACACAGAGAAATAATAAATAAATAAGATGGCTCCCTGTCCCCAAAGGGTTCACAGTCATCCTCACAGTCAGGATATGAAGTTGTGAACCTCACATTTCTTAGGAAGCAAGTAATACCAACATCTAACTGGGATTTGACTGTAAAGAAACAAAATGAAAACAACCCAAGACAACTAAAGAGAGAACACAGTAAATACAGTAGCTCTAAATAGGATTAACAATGTTATTTGTTCAAAAAACACAATAATATGTAGCTTGAATTTGAATTCTGCCCCCAGGGAGAAAACTGTCTCTTCAGATCTTAGGAATTAATCCATTCCCCCCCTTAATACTAGCCAAATATTATGTGTTGAAAACTACCTTCCTGAAGATATTGCAAATGCCTAAGTCCGGGAGGAGACTGGGTGGGGGGGAGGGAGAGCGGAGTGCTTACTATTGATATATCAGAATCCATTGAGGGAATCTGGTCTTTTACTGCGGACAGGACTGCGCCCCATTGGAAAGGAGCTGCAGGAGGGCCAGACGGACCCTCTCTTTCCCTGTTCTGATCTTCCGATGCCATTTGTAGTGAGTCCTGTATAATCAATTTCTATTCAGGGAGTGTTTCGGCACAAAGCACTAAGGAGAGAAAATGACAGAATAAACATAGAGATATCTTGGGATCAAATCTCGACTTAACTATGAATTTCATGGGATGGCCCTGGGAGAATCATGATCATCACCAGCTACAATGGCCAATGGTTCCCCAGATGTTAAACTACAACTCCCATCAATACCAGCATGATGGCTTTTGGTCATTGTGGCTGGGGAGGATGAAAGTTGCTGTACCACCACATCTGGGGACCTAGGTTGGGAACCTCTGGGCTAGTGTTTTTCACATAGCTATAGTGAAGCTAAACTAGGACAATCCCATGAAATCACTCTGAGCCTTGGAAGGAGGGGATACCAAAACAATCAGGAACAGTTTAAAATGCTGTATCTTGATTTAGGGTTTGATCAGCACTGTTTCAGCAATGCTGGGTGTGAATTACAGTATATAGGAACATAAGAACAGCCCTGCTGGATCAGGCCCAAGGTCCATCTAGTCCAGCATCCTGTTTCCCACAGTGGCCCACCAGATGCCTCTTAGAAGCCCACAGGCAGGAGATGAGGGCATGCCCTCTCTCCTACTGCTACTCCCCTGCAACTGGTATTCAGAGGCATCTTGCCTCGGAGGCTGGAGAAACAGATGAGGCTGCCTTATACTGAGTCAGACCATTGGTCCATCTGACTCAGTATTGTCTTCACAGACTGGCAGCGGCTTCTCCAAGGTTGCAGGCAGGAGTCTATTCCAGTCTTATCTTGGAGATGCCAGGGAGGGAACTTGGAGCCTCCTTCCCAGAGCATGTAGTCTCCCATTCAAATGCAAACCAGGATGGACCCTGCTTGGCAAAGAGAACAATCCATCCTTTATTATATGGTATAATATTATATATGATATATAATATGATAGCTCCTCCTTCACACCTTCTTGTAACAAGCTGGACATGCATAGCTGGGTCTAGAGAGTCAGTGCCTCGTTCTGCATTCTCACTTTGAGGCTATTCACACATGCGTGCAAAACTGAGCTATGGGAGCCCAGCCTGGTTTCGCATACATGTATGAACTGCTGAGATTGGGCTGATCCCAGCGGCACCATGGCGGCAAACCCACCTGTGAAGCCTCCCTCTAAAATGGGGTTAGAAGAGTGAGCACTCTCCTAACTCCGTTTTTAAAATCATTTGTTATTATTTTAAAACACATTTTAAGACCGCCCCATAGGCAAGTCCCTGGCCAGTTCTTAATCTAAAAACACAACAATTAAAACACTAACACAATTTAAACAGTTTCAAATACAGATAAAAACACTGATGCTTTTAACTAGAAATAATTTTATCAATTTATTTTAATAACTGTTTTGTGCGATTGATTTTATTGTGTTTCGTGGATTTTAATCTGTGTTGACTTTTTAAATACAGTTTTTAACTGTGTACACCACCTAGAGATGGACATATCAGGTGGAATAAAATAGGACAAATAAATAAAACTTAAAACTTATAAACTAAAAGGCTGATTAAAGAGAGGGATGTCTCTTCAGGTCCTTCTTAAAAACATCCAGAGAAGGGGAGGCTCTAGTTTCGTTGGGAAGCCTCAACTACAACTCCCATCATCCCTAGCATTTGGACACTGCAGCTAGGGATGATGGGAGTTGTAGTCCAGCAAGAGCTGGGGACCCAAGTTTGAGAAGCCCTGCCTGAAGCTGCAGCCTTGCATAACCTGTGCCAAAATCCAGCCCTGATTATTATCATAGAATAGCTTCCAGTGGATGGAGGGACTCTTAAGGGCAAAGCACCTTTCCAAGCCCCGCCCCTGCGCTCTCCCCCATTCAAAAAGTTTGAGCAAGACTGGATGAAATTGACAGCTGCGATTCACTAAGACGGAGAGACAGGGAGGCGGGGCCGTAGACGTCACTCGTCTTGGCCACGCCCCCGCCGCTTCGGTTGCTATGGTAACCAGACGCCAGCGATCGGAAACGGGATGCATTCTGCTCCCGCCTCACCTCCCTCCCTCCCACCCCAGTCTCCCATTAAACCGGACCTGGGGGTGCCGTGAACCCCACTGACACGTCCCACACCCTCCTCTCGCCGCCTTCAGTTTTCCACGAGCAATAAACCCCGCAACCATGTCAATTCCCTCCACCTCTTTTCAAACGACGGTGCGCCTCCGAGTCGCTCGCTCCGCCCCTCGCGGCCCGCCCACCTTTGGGGTCCTGACAGGGGCATAAATCATGTTTTCAACGGTTTGCTCCTCCTGTCCCCTTCGGAACCCAACGCATAAATGCGCCACAAATAAAGAAGGGGAGTTAATGGTCCAATTCTCAAGGAAGCCAAACCAGCGACTCTAGCCTTATTTATATATTCCTAATCCCTTCCTTGCACTCCCTGCCTCCTTTTTGCCCTGTCAGGACCTAGTCCAGCCGCGCTCACTTGATTGGCTCTTTGAAATTCCCTCCGCTCGGGAGAGGGAGGGGGAGTAACCCGAGCGGATCCTTGAGTGGCGCAGCAGCGCTCCCAGTGTCCATCCTTCGGAACTGCACGGCTCTTTCGAAGAAGAGGGTCACGTGCTGGAAGACCAGCCCTCCGACCACGGAGATAGAACCAAGAGCTGAGAAAAGTCCAGAGTGACTCACCACCCACACTTCCTGCGACACCCTCCAGGCTACTTCGCCTCTAGTTCCGTACATTTCTTTTTTAAAATCTCAAAGATTGAAAATTAAGACTCCTGTTTTCATGGTTAATGGATATTTGGAGGTGGGGGGAGTCTGGCTCCTCAGACGCCATAGAAGCCTGGATCACGCTACACAGAGAGACAGAGACATCCCATGTGAAACGCCGAAGTGCTCCTTTCAGACTAGTGGATAGGGCACTCTAGGGTTTTCTTAGCTCGGTGCTTCTTAGAGTCCTGGCAGTCTTTGGGTGGCGTCAGAACGTTTCCGGGCGAAGTTGCTGGCAGGTAGGTGGTTGCTCCGTCAGTGGGTGTAGTTGGTGGCCACATGTAGTTCTTGGGTAGCCAAGTCTGCTGCTTCACTTTTTAATGTCATTATTTTTCATGTATATTTTTCTTATTAGTAGCATGCATTTTTTTAGTATCTTTTGTTTATCACAGTTCTGTGTGTATATATCTAAAATCTCACCCTTTGCTAGGAATAACTTCCTTTTGTATTTTATTTCATGCTGAAACCTATAGCAATAAATACTACTTGTGTTTGTTCCATATTTTATTATGTATTTATTTAGTGTATAGTTTAGTGTAAAGTGTTTTTTTTAAATATTGGAGTTCTTATCTGTGTTTTAAACTGTTTCAATTGTTAGGTTGTGAACCGCCCAGGGACTTGTGTATGGGGCAGTATTTATTTATTATTTATTTATTTATTGTTAGATTTATATACCGCCTTTCATTAAAAACAATCACAAGGCAGTTTATAGAAATGTGGTTTATACTACAAGGTGGTAGTATAGAAATGTGTTGAAATAAATTAAAATCAATAAATACTTATCCTATTTATATATTGCCTGATATGTGCATCACTAGGTGGTGTATGCAATTTAAAACAACAAATACAGAGTAAAAACAATTAAAACACCTTCACAGAATAAAAATTATAATTTCATAGGTTAAAAACAATGACTTATGATTTAGGGGGTACCTGGTTTTTAAGTTAAAGTTTACCCTGTGTATCACTTGATCTCTTCTTTTTCCCACTGAAGTGGTTGCTCTTTGAACCCTTTCAGATCTGAAGTGGGGGTTCATGTGACTGCATATTCCTCTGTACCAGGGGTTCTCCAGCTTGGATCCCCAAATTATTTATTACATTTATCGACTGTCCTTTTTTAAACAGCAAGTTTAAAAAGACATACAATAAACACCATCTAAAACACACTACTTAAAGCAATATAAAAACAACTTTAAAACAATTAAGAACCATTTAAAACCATTAAAAAATACTTAAAAACAATTTAAAAGCCAGGCCAAACAAAGACCAGGCCAAAGAAATAAGTTTTCAGGGCTCTCTTAAAGACCAACAGTGAGCCTAAACTGCAGATATCTGCCAGGTGTGCATTCCATAGGCTAGGAGCAGCTACAGAGAAGGCCCTGTTCCGGGTAGCCACCTCTCCAGATGGCCTCAATGTGCAATGGGGATCATACAGAAGAAGGTGCTCTCTAAGGTAGCCTGGACCCAAGTCATTCAGGGCTTTAAAGATAATAACCAGTACTTTGTATTTTGCCCGGAAACATATCGGCAGCCAGTGCAACTGTTTTTAAAACAGGCATCATGTGGTCTCTCCGGGTTACCCCAGAGACCCAGTCTGGCTGCCGTATTCTGAAGTTTCGGAACTACATACAAAGTAGAGTGCATTGCAATAATCGAGCCTGGAGGTTACCAGCTGTTTTGCACCACTGTTTTGAGATCGTTCTCTTCAAGGAATGGACGCAGCTGTTAAATCAGCTGAAGTTGATGGAAAGCGTTCCTGGCCATAGCCTCCACCTGAGATACCAGGGTGAGGCCTGGGTCCAGGAGTACTCCCAAGCTGCATACTTGTTCCTTCTGGAGGAGTGTAACCCCATTCAGCACAGGAAGATCTAACTCTTCCCTCAAATTCCGATTCCCCACAATGAGCACCTCCATCTTGCTTGGATTCAGTTTCAATTTGTTATCCCTCATCCAGCCCATTACTGCCCGTGGGCAGGTGTTTAGGGAGTGAATGCCTTTACCGAGAGATCCAAAAGAACCAACAGAGTTGCACTCCCTCTGTCGATTCCCTGGTAAAGGTCATCCATCAGGCCAACCAAGGCTGACCCAACCCCATAGCCTGCTCTAAAGCCAGTTTGAAATGGGTCTAGACAAACTGTCGAACTGCAACTCTCATAATCCACCAGTCCCAGTGGCCAAGGCCATTGTGGCTGGGGGTTATGGGAACTGGAGTCCAACAACTTTTGGGCACCCAAGTTGGAGAACCCCTGCTCTGTACAAAATTGCAGCTGTTGATGATGGAAGCTGTAGTCCAGCTCTCCCTGGGGAACCTCAGATTGGCCTTCTCCAGACTGTTGGCCACTGTAGTTGACCGCCTGGTAACCCTATTCGTAGCCTTTCTAGCAGAAAGGGGCCAACATCAAGGCACTGCTGCTATTGCTTTGCTTTGACCCACCAGGGCACCATGTCGGAGCTGAGCGATGAGGCCAGCGAGTCGGAGCTGCTGAACCGCAGCCTGTCCATGTGGCATGGGGCGGGGCAGATGGCCTGTGCCCAAGAGCTGGACGTCCCGCTGGACCTTCACACGGCAGCCTCGATCGGCCAGTATGAGGTGGTGCAGGAGTGCATCAGACGGTAAGGAGCTGACTTCTTGGGAAAGAAATAATGAATTTATGATTTGATTTGACTGATATACTGCCCTTCCAAAGGTGGCTCAGGGAGGTTTGTATTAAAATCAAAAACCAATTAAAAGCAGATTAAAATTACAATTGGCCCTGCTAACTTGGCAAAGAGGCACCTTTCAATGTGGTGATTCTCTTTATTTAGTAGGGGGAGAGTAACCGGTCCTCTCCACCCCCAGCACAGGACCTCCAGTGACTGTTGCAGGTGTCTACCTGATGTTTCTTTTTAGATTGTGAGCCCTTCGGGGGACAGGGATCCATCTTATTTGTTTGTTGTTTCTCTGTGTAAACTGCCCTGAGCTATTTTTGGAAGGGCGAATTAATATAGAAATTGAATTAATAATAATAATAATAATAATAATAATAATAATAATAATAATAATAATAAGGTCCTTGGGAAGGACTCGATGTCTGGATAAAACAAACCAGTCAATAACACTTGTCTGACTGTGTAAATAAATAAATAAATAATAAAAGTTCCTTTTTGTAATTGACAGAAATCACCATCTGTCAATTACAAAAAGCAACTTTACTGGGAACAGCCTATATTTTGCAACAGTATCTATAATAATAACAATATTGATAATAAAATTCTGGCATCCCAGGTCCTTGGGAAGGACTCGATGTCTGGATAAAACAAACCAGTCAATAACACCTGTCTGACTGTGTAAACAAGAAATAATAATAATTAAAACTAGATAACATTAAAACTGAATATCATTAAAAGCCAGGCTAAAGAAAATGAGTCTTTACAGCTCTCCTGGACCTTTCATTTACCATGGACCTTTCACATTTAGCCTACTTTCCAGTAGGCTTACGAGATCACCCGGCATTCCGTTCGTGTGTCTACCTCCACCATCAACTTTGCAGTGCCTGGGACCAATATGGACCAAATTGGCTACAGTTGTAGGCAGGGTTCCCTCTACCAGGGATTCCCAGATGTTGACTACAACTCCCAGAATTCCCAGTTGCCATGGCTTTTGCTTGGGGATTCTGGGAGTTGTAGTCAAATACATCTGGGAATCCCTGTTAGAGGGAAAACAGGATGTAGGAGTGCTTAGGGACCTCTCAGTAGCGTAGTTTGTGATGATGTCATCCACCCTAATTCAAGATGGCGGACCCTTAAACATTTAAGGCACAAGTGGGCTAACTTGTGAGCCGTCTAACCGATTTGAACCAAATTTGGTACAGTTGTAGTGAGTGACCCATAGGGACACCTCAGTGGCGTAGTTTGTGATGTTGTCATCCACCTCTTTGTTGAAAAGCCATATATACATGCCGCTTGTCCCTTGGTTTTGTTTTACATTTATATCCTGTTCTTCCTTCGAGGAGCCCGGAGTGGTGTAAACGGTTATGTTTATCCCCATAACAACCCTGTGAGGCGGGCTAGGCTGAGAAGTGACTGGCCCAGAGGCATCCAGTGAGTTTTGTGACTCACGGGGGGGTTTGTGCTCGGGTCTCCTTGGTCCTAGTTCAACACTCTAACCCAGGGCTGCTCAACTTCGGCCCTCCTGCAGATGTTGGCCTACAACTCCCATAATCCCTAGCTACTGGCCACTGTGGCTGGGAATTGTGGGAGTTGTAGTCCAAAAACATCTGGAGGGCTGAAGTTGAGCACGCCTGCTCTAACCTCTACACCACATCTCCATCATCATCATCATCATCATTATTAACAGTCTTTAAAATGGATACCTCTTGGCAGCGTGCAATTGGCTTCTCTGTGGCCGTCATAACTTGTCCTGTGCCTTCCAGAAAGGAGTTGGACCTGAATAAGCGCAACTGCGGGGGCTGGACCCCACTGATGTACGCCTCTTACATCGGCCACGACACCATCGCGCACCTGCTGCTGGAGGCGGGCGTGGATGTGAACGTCCGGTCGCCCGAGGGTCAGACTCCGCTGATGCTGGCTGCCAGCTGTGGGAACGAAAGCGTGGCCTACTTTCTCCTCCAGGTGGGCCTCCCTGTCGATGGCTGCAAGATCTCTCATGGGCACGCGGCCAGTTTGTGTTTAAGCCAGGCCTCTGTCCACAGTGGCTGAGGATTGTGGGAGCTGAAGTCCAACATCGTCTTAGGGACCTGAGTTTGAGAAGCTCTGCTCTGGGACACCACACTGGCTCTCAACGTTAGGCTAGAGTCTTTCTCCCTGAACATTTCCCCCCCCTCCAGTCGGTTGTTGCTGCTTTTTGAACTTTTGATTTCTTGTGGCCTTTTCCTTCTTCACCCACTCCCATGTAACTTTGGCATGGCTATCCTCATCTTCAAGATTCCGGCTTTAATGCTGGCGCATGGTGTTTTGAGAATATGGCTGAAAAGTATCATGTACACCAGGCCTGCTCAGCTTTGGCCCTTCTGCAGATGTTGGCCTACAACTCCCATAATCCCTGGCTATTGGCCACTGTGGCTGGGGATTATGGGAGTTGTAGTCCAAAGACAGCTGGGGGGCCTAAGTTGAGCAGGCCTGATATACACACACATAACTGAGTGTTGAAGTTGAGGTGGATGAAAACGCCTGCTTCAGACGTCCCAGGCGCACTGCGAACGGTGCTTCCTCTAAAAGGGATTCCCAGGTGTTGTTGACGACAACTCCCAGCATCCCCGGCTGCATTGGCTTTTGCTTGGGGATTCTGGGAGTTGTAGTCATCGTCAGCATCTGGGAATCTCTGTTAGAGGAAATAAATGTTGCTAATTCTGCTTTGTCCCGAAGTCCATTCTGTCCTCGGCGGCAGAGGCTCCAGAGATGCAGGATTATTTGTAACAGATGCTCTCTGTTCCTCTGCAGCAAGGGGCCAGCTTGGAGATGACCGACATCCATGGCTGGACTGCCCTCCTCCACTGCACCAGCACTGGCCACCAGCAGATGGTCAAGTTCTTATTGGACAACGGAGCCAACGCCAACTGCAGGTACGGGAGGGAGCAGCCAATGGAGGCTCCACTTTTCTTGCAAATGCTTATTGGTTGGTTGGTTGGTTGGTTTTATTCAACTTCTCTACTGCCCTTCCAAAAATGGCTCAGGACGGTTTACACAGAGAAATAATAAATAAATAAGATGGCTTAGACGTTGTACACCACCCAGAGCCTTCAGACGGGGCAGTTTATAAATGTAATAAATAATTAAAAATAGACGTGCGTTAAGGAGAACAAGTAGCCCAGCCATCCTTGCTGGGCTGCTTGTATCCCAGATGGTGTTGGACTACAACTCACATCATCCCCAGCCACGGTGAGTGGAAGATGGGAGTTGTAGTCCCACATCTGGGTACCCAAAGCTGGGAGCCCCTGCTTTAGTGCAACGTTGGCTAGATAGAAGACGCAGCCTAGGGCAGGCCTGCTCAGCTTAGGTCGTCCCCCCCGGCAGTTTTGGACTACAACTGCCACAATCCCTAGCAGCCAATAGCCAGGGATTATGGGAGTTGTAGGCCAACCTCTGCAGGAGGGCAGCGGCTTCTCCAACGATGAGCAGCCCTGTCCTAGTGGCATGACTCAGTGGCAGACTGAATCCATATCTCATTATATGAGCCTGCGTGGTGTAGTGGTTAGAGTGCTGGACTAGGACTGGGGAGACCCGAGTTCAAATCCCCATTCAGCCATAAAACTAGCTGGGTGACTCTGGGCCAGTCACTTCTCTCTCAGCCTAGCCTACTTCACAGGGTTGTTGTGAAAGAGAAACTTAAGTATGTAGTACACCGCGCTGGGCTCCTTGGAGGAAGAGCGGGATATAAATGTATAAATAATAATAATAATAATATATAGCCGAGGTCCCCTTCTTTCCATTTCCGCCCAAGCATTTGTCCTTCACATGGTTCTGTCCACTCTTCTCTGGCTGTTCCTTGCCTTACCTTGCCCCTGTTCTCACTTCATCTGCTGCTGGGACTCCCTGTCCTCTTGCCTGTTGTCCTGATCGCATTAAGGAGTCCTTTGTGGATCATCTCTTTCTTGGCTCTACTGCAAATTCCGTTTTGCCATAAAGGCTTCCGGTGAACGTGCACTGCTCTTTTTCCGGCTGAATCTTCACACCCTTGCTCTGTTCTCTCTCTAGGATTTTTGCTTGGGAAATTCCACCTCTCTCCATTCTCAAAATTCCGGTTCCTTTCAGTCTGTCTATTCCCTCTGCCTCAGCTTCTCTGGAGTACCATCAGATTTCTTCTTTAATTCCTTTCTTCCATTCAGTATTAGATGCTGTTGCAAAGATGTGCATGTTGACATTTTAAACAGCATTTCTGCACTCAGATTTCCAGCTACCATAGGAGAGCTGGTCTTGTGGTAGCCAGCATGACTTGTCCCCATAGCTAAGCAGGGTCTGCCCTGGTTGCATATGAAAGGGAGACTAGAAGTGTGAGCACTGCAAGATATTCCCCTTGGGGGATGGGGCTGCTCTGGGAAGAGCAGAAGGTTTCATGTTCCCTCCCTGGCAGCATCTCCAAGAGAGGGCTGAGAGAGATTCCAGCCTGCAACCTTGGAGAAGCTGCTGCCAGTCTGGGTAGACCATACTGAGCGTGATGGACCAATGGTCTGACTCAGTATAGGGCAGGTTCCTATGGTAGAAGGGCTGGGAATGGGAAAGGCCTCCTGTCTTTGGAGACCTTCTGCCCGCCGGAGTAAATAATACTGATCTAGATGGACCAAAGATTTGACACCATATCAGGCAGCTTTGTATGGTGATCTGCTCACCCTGGAGTGTGTTTACGACCAAGCAGTCTACGGTGTGCTCTCCAGCATTGCTGGCTCTTGAATCCTCTGGCTGTGTGTGACCACAACGCCCATTCACGCAACTCACCACCCCACTCCTGACTGTCGCCCTGTGTGGACCGTTTCTTTCTGTCGTCCAGGGAGCCCTTTTGTGGATACACCCCTCTGATGGAAGCAGCCGCGTCTGGCCACGAGATCATCGTCCAATATCTCCTCAATCACGTAAGTGGCGGTTGACTTCTCATGCCATCCAAGGCGCCATTGCTCTAGCTCAGGGATTCTCAGCATTGGGTCCCCAGATGCTATTGGACTTCAGCTCCCATAATCCCCAACCAAAGGCCCGTGGGGCTGGGGATTATGGGAGTTGAAGTCCAAAAACATCTGGGGGACCCAACGTTGAGAATCCCTACTCTTGCTCTTGCATGGAGAAACTTAGATCTTGCTTCCAAGTTCTGGCTTGAATGGCCCAAATTCCTTCCAATGTTTATTGCGGGGTGCAAAGCAGAATCAGCAGCTTCTTTCCTTCTCTTGAGGAATATGATTTGAACGTGGCATTGGAATTGTGATGGGCAGTGGAATCATCTTCATAAGAATTGAGAAGTCTTGCTGGATCGGGCCCAGAGGCCCATCCAGTCGAGCATCCTGGCCCACCCAATGCATCTAGGAAGCCCCCAAGCAGGAGATGAGTATCACCAAGCAAAAATATATTTATTTTCTGCATTTTATATCCCGCTCTTCCTCCAAGGAGCCCAGAGCGGTGTACTACATACTTGAGTTTCTCTTTCACAACAACCCTGTGAAGTAGTTAGGCTGAGAGAGAAGTGACTGGTCCAGAGTCACCCAGCGAGTCTCATGGCTGAATGGGGAGTTGAACTCGGGTCTCCCCGGTCCTAGTCCAGCACTCTAACCACTACACCACACTGGCTCTTGGGGGGGTTGGGAAGAGAAAAATCCCCCCCCCAAATCTCCAGGAGTCAGTAAGTGGAGTGAAGGGGACCACCGAAAATGACCCCCCTGGCCCTTGAAAATCACCAAAAAATCCCCCAAATTGGTGGAAAACATCTTGCCAAATTGCAGATACCCAGGTCATGGTAGGTGAGACCTGCCACAATTTCCGGGCCGCGGATACGCAAAACCATGATTGGGAAACCCGTGGTTGGTGAGGGATGACTGTATTGAAATATCTTGCTGGCGGTCTCAACTGGCCTTGACCGCTTTGCAGGCTTGAAATGGGATCTGAAGCCTGGCTTGCCGACATGGAGACGAGTGTGTCTGCAGGTTTCATTGGTCCAGCCAGCACTTTGAGGCCTCGATGCCTAAAATCCCTGCCTTGGACCACATACCTGCGCCCTTTTATACACGCTGTGGCAGCATTGCAAAGATGTCCTTAAAGCTCATGCTTAGAAAGGGGTCTGTTAACATAAGAAAAGCCCTGCTGGATCTGGCCAAAGGCCCATCCAGGCCGGCATCCTGGCTCATGTGTTTGCCAGCCAGGTGCATTTTGGGAAAGGTAACCGTCTCCTCCTGTTGGTGTTCCCTCTGACTTCGATGGCAATGCACAACTGCCAAGGCCAGTAGCTATTGATAGCCCTCTCCTCCTCCATGAATTGGTCTAACTGCCTTTTAAAACTAACTAAGACTGGTGGCCATCACCACATCCAGTGGCAGTGAATTCCATAGTTTTACACACAAACTACTCTTGTCTCTCATAAATCTCCCAGCATTCAGCTTCAACAGATGACCTTGAGTTCTAATATTATGAGAAAGAGCGAAAAACCTCTCCCTATCCACTAGATCCACACCATGCATGACTATATACGCCTCTATCATATCCCCCTATTAACTGCCTTCTTTCTAAACTGAAAAAAGGCCCAAATGATGTTGTCTTTTTTCCATCGGGGGGGGGTCCCCCTTCCAGTCGGTGCTCCCACCCTCACTAGCGCCAGTACCTTGGCTGGATGTGTCGTTCTGTTGGTTTCCTTAAAAAAAAAAAAAAAAAAATCATGGACTGTAATAAAGTATATATGTATTCATTCTTTGGTGGCTTTTTTGATGAAGCTGTGTACACACTCACACTTTGGATCCTCTTTGACCATGTGGGTCCCTTTAAAGCTGAGACCAGTGGACCAATGGAACTGACCAATGTCTTTCCTCCCAGCAGGGTGTGAGAGTGGACGTACGGGACAACTCCGGAGCCACCGCACGGATGCTGGCCAAGCAGTATGGCCACACAAAGATTGTGGGGCTGATAGACTTACACACGGCCCCTGTGCCCAAGGTCCTCTGCAGGGGTCCAGGTGGGTCGGGCACCTCTTTGTTTCTGGCAGAAAGGGGGAAGGCCTAGGTGTTACCCCAGCTTGTCTCCTGAATGGGGAGGAGAGCTGGTCTTGTGGCCGCAAGCATGAATTGTCCCTTTTACTAAGCAGGGTCTGCCCTGGTTTGCATTTGGATGGGAGACTACATGTGTGAGCACTGGAAGAGATTCCCTTTAGAGGATGTGGCCACTCTGGGGAGAGCAGAAGATTCCAGGTTCCCTCCCTGGCAGCATCTCCAAGATAGGGCTGAGAGAGGTTCCTGCCTCTCTCCTGCAGCCTTGGAGAAGCCGCTGCCAGTCTGTGAAGACAATACTGAGCTAGATAGACCAATGGTCGGACTCAGTATGGCAGCTTCCTATGTTCCGGATGTTGTTGGGACTTCAACTCCCACAATTCCCAGCCACAGTGGAAGGCAGCTTCCTATGCTGAATGTCAACTTTCAGACTCTCGTCTTTTCACTGCACTGTAGGCTAATTGTCTCAGTCCTTGAAAGATCGGATGCAGCTGGAGGACATTTCTCTTGGGGGTGGGGAGTTCCTAAGTAAGGGCCTGCTGCCTGAGGTAGGGGTCCTCAGCCATGGCTCTACATGGTCCAAAGCTCCCGCAGTGGCCAAGTCTACCTGGAGGCTGGGGATAATGGGGGTTCTAGGCCAACAACCTCTGTGGACGCCTGGCCGAGAACCTCTGATCTGTGGTGTATAAGTTTCTGGAGCACTTTCAAGAAATGATATTTACAGTGCCCGATAACTGAGGCAAAGGGACACTTTCGAACGTGGCTGCTCTCTTAAGAACAGCCTTTCCAGCTCAGGCCCAAGGTTTATCGGGTGCAGCATCCTGTATCCCACCAGATGTCTCTGAGAAGCCCCCAGGCAAGAGATGAAGGCATGCCCAGCTCCTGCCGTTGCTCCCCTGCAACTGGGATTGAGAGGCATCTTGACTCTGAGGCTGGAGGTGGCCTATAGCCATCGGGACTGCTAGCCACTGATAGACCTATCCTCCATGAACTTGTCTAACGTGCTCACTGCCAGCACAGTGAAGGCCGGCAGGAAAACTATTAGGAACTTGTTACATCTTCAAAGGTAACTGGTTTGCTGACTGTGTGCTTTCCGGCACCCAGGGAAATACGAAGACCTGAGCTCATCGGATGAATCCTCTTCCGCTCCTCAGCGGCAGAGGCCTGCACGGAAATCCAGGGGCCCCAGTATCCACGAAGGGCCCCATGCTTTGGCCAAGATAACAGCGGTCCGGGTCGAAGAGAAAAGCCCTTCGCGTTATGGTGAGCTCCATTTCCTCTCCTTAGTAATCCCTCTCTTTGTTACTGGGCTAGCAACTGTAATTGAGCGCTTTCCTGATGGACAGAGAAACTCCTCACCACCGGATTGTTATAATGAAGTATTTATTGTTTCTGTGTTTGGAGCACACCTCTGTGTCAAGCCGTGTTTCTTCATTGCTTTGGGCATTTTATAGAGTGGTGGTTCCTGGTCTTCGGTCCCGAGATGCTGTTGGACTACAACACCCATCACCCCCAGCCACAGTGGACAATGGGAGTTGTAGTCCAGCATCATCTGGAGACCCAAGACTGGGACTCGCAGCTACAGAGAAATAGCTAAGAAGGATTGACCATATGGCTGGAATTCCTGTTACAGAATGTTTGTGTCCACGTGAGTCTGGGGAAGTGAGAGATTTGATCCATTTGTGTTTTGCGGTACCTTCTACAATGGCTGACATGATGTGTTTATTTGTGCATTGATTATACTTCATCCTGGCAGGTCTTTGAGGTCCTAGTAATGTTTTATTAGCCGATTCCAGACCCTCTGGAAGAAGAAAAGTAGCCAGCTTTTTAAACACTGCCATCAAAGCACGTGGCATGCTGATACCACCTAATTCAGGGCTTCAACAGATGACTTCTTCATTACAAGCCCCACCGCCCATTGAGGTCATCTGAGGAGGTCCGTCTCCAGTTACTGTCAACTCATTTGGTGGCTACACAGAGACAGGCCTTCTCGGCTGCTGCCCCGAGATTGTGGAATGCGCTCCCTGCTGAGATCCGATCCTCCCCATCTCTGGCAATTTTCAAAAAACACCTGAAAACCCATCTTTTCGCCCAAGCTTTCTTCGCTTCCTAATGCTTTTGGGTTTTGATTTCTGGTTATTTTTAAATAGTTAAATTGTTTTTAAGTTTTTGTATATGTTTTCTTACTGGGTTTATGTTGTTGTAAACCGCCCAGAGACTAAAGTTTGGGGCGGTGTACAAATTGGATAAATAGATTTGAAATAAAATAAATAAAAACCTGTCTCCCCCACTCACTGTCTCCCTTTTGCACACAGAGCAGGTCCCTCCCGAAGGCTACGTGACCTTTAACAATGATGGAAGCAGTTCGGATGGAGGAGATCTGCGTTACAGGGATGTCACGTCTCCGATTAACGAGCACGACGTGGAAACCTGCAGCAGCCAAGGTAATCTCCCCGGCGGTGAGCGGCTGGCTCTTCCTTTGCTCCCTCTAAACCAGGGCTGCTCAGCAACAACAACAAAATATTTATACACCGCTTTTCGAAAAAAGTTTACATAGAGAAATAATAAATAAATCAGCTGGATCTCTGTCCCTAAACGGCTCAAATCTAAAAAGAAACGTAAGAGAGACACCAGCAACACTCACCTTAGGCCAGGGATGTACAAGTCAAATACCCTGGTGGGCCGGAACCAACCATGACTTCGCTGCCGTTTTACCTTGGCCCCTGCCTGCCAACTAGATAAGCAACCGGAAGATAAAATCACTTCCCAGTGGGGTGGAAACGCTTCCCAGAGCAACTTGATCAGCTGTTCTTATTTCCTTGTTGTGGACATGGAAGACCTTGGAGGGAGGGGGTTGCAATCGGGGAGGAGAGGCTAAACGGTCCCCTCACTTCTTCTCCTTCCAGAAGAGAATGCCCTCTTTGCCAACAACTTGGGCACCATTGGAACCACCACCAGCAGCAGCAGCGAAGGCCTGGCCAGAGCCGTTGGGGTCAGCAGCGAGGGCTCCCTGGAGAGCAATGAGGTACGTCTTTTGCTGCAGGAAGCTGAGGAGCAGCTGGGTGAGCTGAAGCCCGGGATTTAGTAGCAAAAATCAGCTGTCGGGGAGGGGCCTCTCTAAGAAAGTAACCGGAGAGAGATTGTGTCTTGTGGGTCAGAGCAACTCTGCGAGTGGCAAGAAATGCAACTAGCTTATCCCGCGCAGAGTGTCTGCGCTCTAGGACTTTCTTGCACACTTTCCCCCTCAGCCAGTCTCCCTTCAGACATTGAGCAATGGCATCCGTCGCCACTGAGTCTCCTCGCGAGGAGGATGGCTGAGCCGGGGCTTCCCTTCCAGCCTGCACAGATGACCCTCAGTGCACTCTTACGCGCCGGATAGGCCGTCTTCCTTGTGAGGAGACTCGGCAGCAACGGATGCCATGGCTCAATGTCTCTTCTTTCTTTCCTTGCCTCCTCCTCGACCTCCCTCCCTCCTCGGCAGCAGCTGCCATTCCGGCAACTCTCTCTCTCTCTTTCTCGCCGGAACTCTCGCGAGAGCTGCCACACACGGGATTAGCCACGGGTACGTCTTAGAGAATTATATATATGTATATATATAGAGAGAGAAGATTTTGAGAATTTATTTAATTATTTGAATTACTGTATTTACACGAATCTGAGGGGGCCCCCCAGTTCTTTCCTGTTAAATATGGGGCCAGGGGGTTGTCTTAGATTCAGATTCCTCTTTCTTTTGGATGAATACAGGTATAACCTTCACTTCACCAGGGCTGTTCAAATTCAGCCCTCCTGCAGATGTTAGCCTACAACTCCCATAATCCCTGGCTATTGGCCACTGTGGCTGGGGATTATGGGAGTTGTAATCTAAAAAAACAAGCGGGTGCTCCCTGGGAGGCTTCTCCAGCCAACCTTTCACTCCTGACCAGCAAGCACAGCGTTAGTGGCCATGTCCTGAGAAGTGGAGGTGATTGGGCCGATTTACACAAGCTTGCGCCCCACTCACCATCTGGGCAGGTGAATGTGTCAACTGCTTCCATGGGGAAATTTGGTGTTTTGAGGTGGCTGGTTCAGATGTGCCATAAACCACCACTCGGTGTCTCAGACATCAAGCCTGCTTGTGTACGCTGGGTCTTGCCATAAATGCAAGCAGGAAATAATAAAGTCCCTGCTTCCGTGCAGCGACCCGCTCCTTTTCCTCAGAATATGCTGCCCTTTGCTTTTCGCAGGATTCAGACCACGCTGGGAAGCTCTCCAGCCGAAAGCACGCCAAGAGCTACGTGAAGGCGAAGAACCGCTACAGCAACAGTGACAGCCACTGGTCTTGCAGATCCAGGGTGTCCAATCAGCACTGCATCCCCTCGAACCCCGAGACTCCATCCTACACGGGGCCCCAGGTAACCACAGTCAGGAAATGTCCCCAGATAGCGGGGAGGCCGGGACCAAACATGGGTGGAAGTTGGATCCAGCTCCTGCGAGGAGCAAAGCAGAAGTGAAGCAAAGACAGAAGTTCCGAGTGGGTCCCCGTATCAAGGATACGGTATAAAGGATCTTATACCGATGCTGGTATAAGGCAGCTCCACTGTGCTCCTGGGACAGTGCTTGGTTCTTGACGCTGCCGTTGGTTGTGAGAATCACTGTCCCAGCCTCCAACTTGAGCACTACAAAACCCACATTTTCCCTCCTTGCATAGATCATGCTGCATTTTTAATGTCCCGGGAATGCAAGCTTAGAATCTGGAGTGTTGCTGATGCAGATTCGTGCATGCCAGACAGTCTAATATGGGGTGCGCGACTCGAATGTCCTGCTGGGCCGGAACCAGCCGTAACTTGGCATGCGCTCCATCCTAGCAGTGGGACTAGCAAGGCTGGTGAGGAATACCTGATTTGATTTCTATACCGCCCTTCCAAAAATGGCTCAGGGTGGTTTACACAGAGAAATAACAAATAAATAAGATGGATCCCTGTCCCCAGAGGGCTCACAATCTAAAAGAAACATAAGATAGACACCAGCAACAGCCACTGTGCTGGGGCTGGATAGGGCCAGTTACTCTCCCGCTGTTAAATAAAAGAGGATCACCACGTCAAAAGGTGCCTCTTTGCCAAGTTAGCAATATGCCAACAAACTGAGAGCTCACGATGCTGTGAGGCTCCTGAGCATGTCAAAAGCGAGACGCATACGCCTGCAGTCTCAAACCTAGGCAGAGAGGCTTCTGGGAGCCGGCAGGAAAGCAGTGCTAGCAACCCAGCCCTTTGCATCCCCTTGCCACTTTCTTCTGCTTCTGCTGCAGGATCTCGCCACTTTCCTGGAGCAGATCGGCTGCCTCAAGTACCTGCCGGTGTTTGAGGAGCAGGACGTCGACCTTCGCATCTTCCTGACGCTGACGGAGAGTGACTTGAAGGAGATCGGCATCACGTGAGTCCGCAGACTCCCTGGCAGACTGGAGAGAGGAGTGTGGCGTGAGGTCCTCCTTCCGAGCTCTTCTCGTCTCAGCCTTCCTGGCGATTCCAGCCCTGGGTGCCGTCCGGCTGTGCTCCGTCAGATTGCACCTATGTGGCCCTCTGGTTTGGGTGTGTCGCTGCATGACTAGAAGCATAGGAAGGATCTCTGGGAAGAGCCTGGACTTTTTAATCCGAGTTCATTGCTTCGCTTAAACTGGGAACTCTGCCATCCTCACTTTGAGAATCCCAGGAGCCCAATTCTTGAGGTTCCTTGACACCTTAATGCAGGGCCTGCTCAACTTTGCCCCCACTGCTGTGTTTGGACTACAGCTCCTCTCCTTGGAGCGGAGAGCTGGTCTGGTGGCAGCAAGCATGACTTATCCCCATAGCTAAGCAGGGTTTGCCCTGGTTGCATACGAAAGGGAGACTAGAAATGTGAGCACTGGGAGATATTCCCCTTGGGTGATGGGGCTGCTCTGGGAAGAGCAGAAGGTTCCAAGTTCCCTCCTTGGCAGCATCTCCAAGATAGGGCTGAGAGAGACTCCTGCTTGCAACCTTGGAGAAGCCGCTGCCAGTCTGTGAAGACAATACTGAGCTAGATAGACCAAGGGTCTGACTCAGTATATGGCAGTTTCCTATGTTCCTAATCCCCAGCCACAGTGGCCAATAACCAGGGATTATGGGAGTTGTAGGCCAGCATCTTCAGACGGGCCGAAGTTGAGCAGCCCTGCCCTAATGGAACATAGAAATCTGCTTTATGCAGAGTCAGGCTGTTTATACAGAGTCCGTCTAGCTCAATATGGACTGTGCTGACCGGCAGCAGGTCTCCAAGGTTTACAGTTAAGAGGCTCCCCGCCCCAGCTGGAGATGCTGCCAGGGATCGAACCTGCAATCAGACGCTTTGCCTCCGTGCTACGGCCCCATCCCCAAAGGGGAAAGTCTTGCAGCAGAGAGTGCTCACAGTTAGTCACCCATCCAAATGCAAACCAAGGTGGACCCTGCTTAGCAAAGGGACTCATTCATGCCCTCTACCGCAGACCCAGCTCTCCCTCCCTGCACCTCTTTTTCTTGGCTTCTTATATCAGGGGTTGCTGAATGACAACTCCCAGAATTCCCCAGCCACAGTGGCCGAAAGGCATTGCGCCCGACAGAATGATGGAGGGCTGTGTCTGCAAGGGAAGAAAAGGGAGGTGGAAGCATGGCAAATGGGGTTCCTGCTCACTCCTTTTGCGGTCTTCTCCCCTCTCCCCGCCCCCTAGTCTCTTTGGACCCAAGAGGAAGATGACCTCTGCCATTGCCCGATGGCACAGCAACGCCCTCCCTCCCAGCGACGCCCTGGAGCTGGCCTACGCAGATCGCTTAGAGGCAGAGATGCAGGAGCTGGCTATTCAGCTGCACAAGGTAAGATGGCCCGCTTTGCAGAGGACGCTACACTGTTTAGGGAGTGGGCGCCAGAACAGGTAGTGAGGAGCTCCAAAAGGATCTCTCCCAATGGGGTGAGTGGGCAGCAAAGTGGCAGATGCAGTTCAGTGTAAGCAAGTGTGAAATGATGCACACTGGGGCAAAAAACCCCCACCAAATTCACATATATGCTGATGGGGTCTGGGCTGTCGGTGACTGACCAAGAAGGGGATCTTGGGGTCGTGGTGGCCAGCTCGTTGAAAGTGTCAACTCAATGTGCGGCAGCTGTGAAAAAGGCCAGTTCCATGCTAGGGATCATTAGGAAGGGGATTGAAAATCAAACTCCTCATATTATAATGCCCTTATCCAAAACTATGGTGCGGCCACACCTGGAGTACTGCGTACAATTCTGGTCACCACCTCTAAAAAAGGACACTGTAGAACTGGGAAAGGTGCAGAGGAGGGCAACCAAGATGATCAGGGGCCTAGAGCACCTTCCTTCCTGGGGCTTTTTAGTTTAGAAAAAAGATGACTGCGGGGAGACATGATGGAGGTCTACAAAATCATGCATGGGGTGGAGAAAGTGGGCAGAGAAATTTTTCTCCCTTTCACATAACACTAGAGCCAGGGGTCACCCCTTGGCAGTTCTTGATTGATTGCCAAGAAATTTAGGGCCGACAAAAGGAAGTGCTTTTTCCACACAGCACGTAAACTGTGGAACTCTCTGCCACAGGGTGTGGTGATGGCCACCAAAAGGATGGCTTTAAAAGGGGTTTAGACAAATTCATGGAGGAGAGGTCTGTCAATGGCTACTAGTCTGGATAGATATAGACTTATCTCCAGCCTCAGAGGCAAGATGCCTCTAAATACCAGTTGCAGGGGAGCAACAGCTGGGGAGAGGGCATGCCTTCATCTCCTGCTCGTGGGCTTCCCAGAGGCATCTAGTGTAGGGTGGCCATATTCTGGCTTTCCAGATCCGGGTGCCTAATTTGCATATTATGTAAATTGGCTTGAAAATGATTTCTGAGCCGAATAGTGACTGCACGCTTTGCTCCAGAGCTCCGCTTCTACAAGGGTTGGAGCTTAGATTTTACGGGGAAAGGTTGGGGCTGAAATCCGGGCGAATCTGAGTGGGCTAAGCCGTCTGGGTGAGATGCTTAAAATCCGGGCGAAACCTGAAATTCCGGGGGGCAGGGCGACTCTAATCTGGCGGGCCTCTGTGGGGAAGCAGGATGCTCGCTTTGATGGGCCTTGGGCCTGATCCAGCCGAGCTGTTCCTATGTTGTATACTCAAGTGATTCCCACGGGCTCCACCTGCCCCTCCTTTCCTGGGCCAGCCCCTATTTTCTAGCATCTGTCCCTGATGAATCACTGTCGCTATTCCGTTTTATGCTGGACTAGATGGGCCTTGGGCCTGATCCAGCAAGGCTCTTCTGTTCTGGCTCCAGGAGCCCCTGGTGAAGCCGCTGCCTCTCTACAGCCGGGCCCGACTGCTTCTGGCCAGAGTGCATTGCTGCATCCTTCATCCCGTGGTTCTTGGGGTGGGGGCCCCCTTGAGTTGGCACCGAAGATGCCGAAAGCCCGGGAAGGGCTGGCTTGGAAAGGCTTTGCGAGCCGGAGGCTGGCCCCCAACTCTCCCGTCCAACGGTCAAGTGAATCGCAAGCATGACTGCTCTGCCGTTCTTGGTGTCCCATGCAAGGTTTCCCTCTTCCCAGACGCTGTGGACTACAACTCCCAGAATCCCCAAGCAAAAGCCCTCGCAGCTGGGGATTCTGGGAGTTGTAGTCAACATCCTCAGGGAACCCCTGTTGAGAGGGGACACTGGTCCAAAGGGCATCCCCCAGCCAGACCTGTCTCTTAACTCTTTTGCCCCGTTCCCTTGCAGAGGTGTGAGGAGGTGGAGGGGCTGAAGGGGCAGGTGTCCCAGGAGCAGGAGCTGCGCGCCGTGGTGGAGAGCTGCCTCATGGAGCAGGACGTCGCCCGCAGCGACACCCAGGCGACGTTGCGGGAAGCGCTGGGCATCACCAGGAGCGCCACGCTCCTCCTAGAACAGCTGCAGTAAGTGCATCCACCACAGGCCACGTCCCAGGGTGCACCGCTGGGGCCCTCCCACTGTTGTCGGACTACAGCTCCCATCATCCCCTGCTGTTGTCGGACTACAGCACCCATCATCCCCAGCCACAGTGGCTAATAGTCCGGCATGATGGGAGCTGTAGTCCAGCAAGAACGGGAGGGCTGGAATTCTGAGCTTCCTGCTGGTGCAGGATACAATTTCCAGTAAAGAGAACAAGACTATATTTGCTTCTGAAGAAGAGCCCGCGCTTGAAATGCGTCAGGCCGTACAGAATAAAGTTGCCCTCTACTTATTCGTCACCTTTGGGTTTTCCTTCCCTCCGTGCTTTTCCTGGTTCTCTGGTGCTGCGTCATTTTCCTCCCCACCTCCTTTCCCTAAAGCTGTGCACCTCTGGTCAAAGGAACATAGGAAGCTGCCATATACTGAGTCAGACCATTGGTCTGTCTAGCTCAGTATTGTCTTCACAGACTGGCAGCGGCTTTTTCAATGGTCAATCTGCTCCCCTCCGCTCCCGTCTTCCCACTCATGGGAGCATAGGGAGCTGCCTTATACCAGAGTCAGACCCTTGGTCCATGTTAGCTTGGCATTGCCTACACTGACTGGCAGCAGCTCTCCAAGGTTTCAGGCGGGACGCTTTCCCAGCCCTACTGGGAGATGCTGCCAGGGACTGAATGAATCCCCTTGTTTCTAGCTTGTGTTTTGCCCCAAGGTTGACCCACGACATTTCCCTTGTGCTAGACAGCACAGCACTGCCTTAGTTTCTGTGCTGCGCTGTGTGCGGGTTTTATTTCTTTCCAGATTGCCTTGCTGTGATGCTGGCTGTTCTTTCCTTTGGTAGGGCCTGTCAGGCAGAGCTGGCTTCCCGGGTGAAGCGAGAGCATGCAGCTGACCGACGGCTGGACGTTAAAGCACAGCTGGGCATTGGTGAGTGGGGAAGAGCTAGAAAATGGCAAGAGAGGAGCCTGGGAATGCAGGACAAAGTCTTGAACATCTGCAAGCAGCCAAGGAGGAGGGGGGAACTGGCAAAGGTGAAATCTGTGGTCAGCAAAGCACCGCTGGGAGTGGCTTCATCCTCCGTCAGACCATTGGAGGTAGACCATTGGAGGTAGACCATTGGAGGTAGACCATTGGAGGTAGACCATTGGTCTGTCTAGCCCCGTACGGTGTTCACTGGTGGGATGTGTGTATCAAACTTGAGTCCGCAGATGCTGTTGGACTTCAACTCCCATAATGCCTAGCCCCAATGGCCAACGCATTATGAGAGTTGAAGTCCAGCAACATCCGGGGGCCCAAGTTTTAAGAACCCCTGGTCTACACGGACCTACAGTGCCAAGGTTTCAGGCTGGGAGTCTCTCCCAGCCCTACAGGAGAGGAGAGCTGGTCTGGTGGTAGCTAGCATGACTTGTCCCCTTAGCTAAGCAGGGTCTGCCCTGGTTGCATATGAATGGGAGACTTGATGTGTGAGCACTGAAAAGATATTCCCCCTCAGGGGATGGGGCTGCTCTGGGAAGAGCAGAAGGTTCCAAGTTCCCTCCCTGGCAGCATCTCCAAGATAGGGCTGAGAGAGACTCCTGCCTGCAACCTTGGAGAAGCTGCTGCCAGTCTGTGCAGACAATACTGAGCTAGAAGGACCAATGGTCTGACTCAGTATATGGCAACTTCCTATGTTCCTGTGTACCTGCAGATGCTGCCAGGGGTGGAACCTGGGACCTTCTGCATGCAGAGCAGATGCTCTACCACTGAGCCACAGTTTGTCCCATCCTCAAAAGCAACACAGGAAGCTGCCTTCTACTGAGTCAGACCCTTGGTCCATCTAGTTCAGTGTTGTCTACCCAGACTGGCAGTGGCTTCTCCAAGGTTTCAGGCAGGGATCTCTTTCAGCCCTATCTTGGAGATGCTGCCAGGGATTGAATCTGGGACCTTCTCTGCTGCCTGGAGCCAAGGACATCTGTGAGTGGGTTATCCTTCCCACGTGCTCCAAGGCAGGACTACCGTAATTCGTTGGAAGCCTTAAGAGCCTGGGTAGAATAAAGCCCGCCCAGTTCTTTTAGTCCTACTGTGTTCCTAGGCAGATCTCCCCTCTCCCCTCCCCTTCTAGAGTCTCCTTTTTCTGCTTTGCCTTAATTATTTCTGGTATCTCCTCTCTCCTTGCCCCTGCTTCTCCATTATTTTATCTCCTTTCTTAACTAACCCCCCCCCCAAAAACACCACTTTGCTTCGATTCTCTCCTCCTCCCTTCCTTCTCCTGCCCACCTATGGAGCATTGACAGGCTCTTTGGAATGTTTTGATGCTCTGCCATTGAGCTAGGGTATGTCCCATCCCCAACAGAAACATAGGAAGCTGCCTTATACGGAGTCAGACAGTTGGTCAATCTGGCTCAGTATTCTACACAGACTGGCAGCGGCTTCTCCAAGGTTGCAGGGAGGACTCTCTCTCAGCCCTATCTTGGAGATGCTGCCCGGGACTGAACCTGGGACCTTCCGCTTGCAAAGCAGATGCTCTTCCCCTGAGCTGCGGGCTCCATCCCTTAAGTGGGGAATACCTTGCAGAGCTCACACGTCGTCTCCATCCAAATGCAAACCAAGGTGAGCCCTGCTTAACGAAGGATTTAAGTCAGTATCTCGAAACAATTGTTGTAAACCGCCCAGAGACGTGAGTTTGGGGCGGTATAAAAATACGATAGATAAATACATAAAACATCTGGGTCCCGCTTGAGTGCTTCATCTGCTCCCCCGTCACGGGTACCTCGACCAGCCATTCCTCCTTCCTGGCCATGTGCTCTTTGCCCCTAGGCCCGGAAGGCTGGCCCGCCGTCTTGGAGGTCTTCAGCCTGCCTGAGCTGTCGGCTGTTCTGGAGGAGCGCGTGGGAGAAGTGGGTAAGGCGAGATGACGTGGCCTTCCTGTCCTCTTCTGTTGGGCCCAACACAACTCTCTTTTTATGGGGGGGCGGCTGATGGGTGTGAAGTTGACCATGAATGTGAGATCCGGCACCAAATTGGTGGGCAGCAGTGATGTAACTTCCACTAGCAGAGGCCATGCAGTGAACCCGATCTGAGGGTGGCGCTTGCCCCCTTTCTCCCCCCACCTTCTCCACACACACAGCGGCCATTGGAGGGATCAGCAGGCAAGACCCCATGGGGAGGGGTCAGCAGTTCTTTGCTGGCGGACTCCTCCTCCTGTGGCGGCCATGCATTTGCGCACAGAGGTGTGGCTGGTGTGCCTTACACTTCTTTTTTAGATGGTGAGCCCTTTGGGGACAGAGCCATTTTATTTGTATCTCCGTCACTGCTTTGGGAGCTTTGGTGGAAGAGCATTCTATAAATATTCCTTGTATTTGTGGTTGGGGTGGCTGTGTGGGACGCCAGGCGATTGGGGCGGGGGGGGGGGGGAGGTCTGCCTTCTCATTGGCTCGACTAGCCCCAGGGGAGTTGAGTGTCAAGCGAAGGGGTGACTGGCAGATGGCCAAGTGCCTGCAACCTGGCTACGCAGCGGGTGGGGAGGGCAACCACTTCTGTCCCGTCCTCTCCGCGGGAGACCTCCTCTGCCCCCGGCCCTCTCTGGTGACGGAGCTCCCTTGTGTCCCCAGGGAAGGCCCTGCGTTCAGTCGGCCGGACTCTTGAGAGGCTACAAAGTCCAGAGAAGGGCAAGCCGGCCCGGAAACAGCCCTAGCAGCAGAGGAAGGTGAGTGGAGAGTGCCGATGGGTGGAGGGAGTGCGCGTCTGAATGGAAGTCTCACGACAGGGGCGCTTGCTGGTGACCTCTGGGCTGGATCACTGCAAAGCGCTCTACACGGGGCTGCCCTTCTGCAGAGTCCGACATCTTCAGTCGGCTCCAAACGCGGCAGCCAGATGGTGCGGGGAGTGTCCCGGGGAGGCCACCTTATGCCTTGTTCTAAAACGCTTGTGCTGGCTGCCAAGAAGTTTCTGGGCGAAGTACAAAGGGCTGGTAAAGTACCTTTTTTAAAGCCCTGAACGGCTTTTTTAAAGCCCCGGTTGCTTCAGAGAGCGCCGCCTTCTGCGTGATTCCCCACCGCATGTTAAGGGGATCGTGAGAGGCCTGTCTGCAGCTGCCGCTGGGCCATCCGGCGGCAGTGCAGAACCGTGCCTTCTCTGTCGCTTCTCCTGCACGATGGTATCTGCTCCCCTCGGAAATTGGAGGTTCGACACCACCTTCCCCAGGGCCGACCCATCTACGAGACCAGGGATTCTCAATATTGGGTCCCCATATGGATTCTTGGACTTCAACTCCCATACTTCCCAGCTCCAGTGGCCTTTGGTTGGGGATTCTGGGAGTTGAAGTCCAAGAGCATCTGGGGTCCCGACGTTGAGAATCCCTGCACGAGACAGTTGTGGGGAGGGGTCTGAGTGGGCAGGCAACCGAGCTGGCGCTCCCCATCCCTCTTGTCCGCCCGGGCACCCCCTTGCTCTCCTCGCCGTCTCCACTCATTGCTTCCGCCTCTGCGCGGACGTTGCCGCATTGCACGGTGATGTGATTATAGCACAAGCAGGGAGGAGATCAAGTGGGCGGGCAGGCATCGGGGGCCCACCTGCCCCTGTTGGGCAAAGGAGGCAGGGGCACGACCATTCAGTTACTTCCCCATTCAGGATTACCATCCCCATATTTCATGTGCAAGCGAGTTGGTCGGCCTGTCGACTTGGCAGACCTAGGCAGTCGTCTAGGGCGCCAGTTCTGAGGGTGGGGGTCCATAAATGGTGCCTGAATAGAGCACTGCCAATTATTCTCTCTCTCCCCCTCTTGGATTGCACCCCTGAAGTACTGCACAGTGGTGTGAGGATGCCATCCACCCCCTGATCCCCAAAGGCCCGAGCCTCCCCGCCGAAAAGCTTCCCCGAACCCCTGCAACGCCACTGCCACTACCGATGGCAGGAGGTCTCTTCTGTCTGACTTGCTGTCGCCTCCTTTGCAGAGAACCTGACGTCGGGTGACGGTTCCACCCGGAAGCGATGTTTGCCTGGGGGAGAGTGTGCGGGAGCCGGCGGGACGGCACAGGCAGTCTGCGGCCAGAGCCATCGCTCCCTTTCCAGGGGGCGCTGGTGGGATGCTACGGCACAGAAGGGTTGTCAAGTCTGCGGGGCGAAGCAGAGACCCCGCGGCGGAGGGGCTACGACTGGATCCTGCCACGGAACCGGAAGAACCGTGAGCAAAGCTTTCCCTCCTGAGCCTGGGAATTCCGAGCTTGGGCAGCTTGACCGTGGGCTCTCTTGTGGTGGGAGGTGGTCTGATATTTCTGGAAGGGCCCTTGGTTTCAGCAGCTGGGTTCCTCTCTCTCTGTCTGTCCTTCCCCTCGCTCCCCCCCACCCCCAAATACGGACAAGAGGAAAGATGGCAAGAATGGGCACTTGTGTCCCGGGAACTTGTCCTCTATCGCGGGGGGTTGGTCTGTTAGAGCGATGCTTCCCTCGATTCCGCAGGAGGGCATGGACTTTCCCGGGCCCTCTGAGCACAGCCCGCTCTTGTTTTTATGGGGGTCACTTTGCCTCGGATGGGCAAGAAGAGAGACAAGGGTGGCTGGTATTTTTAACACGGTTTTTAAACTTTTATATGGAAATCGGTGATTTTAAGTGGGCTGGGGGTGCAAGCTAGCCCCTGGGGCTCAGGACAGTGGGTTCCCCCTGCTCAACTAGAAGCATAAGCCGGCAGTGCTGGTGACGCGGGATGTGATGCACCTATTCCTCATGGAAGCCAAATAGTGTCTTGCGAAGCCTGTCCCAACTCGCTTTGGGAGGAGAGGTAACCTTGTTGTTCTTCTGACCTGCTCCTGACGAGCGCATGTCAGCCCACATGCTCCCCTGCGACTTCGTCCGCTTCGCTCAAGGCTAATGTTCAGGCGGGATGTCGGGAATGCGCAAATGAAACGAGGAGTGTGTGTATCATTGCAAGGGAGGCAGGCACAGCTGCCTGTAGCCAACATCTGCTCTGCGGCAGACTCGTGTTCTGCGACACGGAGGTGTGGAATAACCCGGAGCGTGGACGCTGGCAGCACTTCTGGGCCTTGGCTTCCCAGAGATGGCACCCGTTTTTAGCAGGATGTGGGAGGCCGCTGTGGATGCAACCCTGCTGATCTCCCTGGCAAGGAGAAAAGACGTGGGTGTGGGCGGGCGTCTCTAATAGGACTGTCCTCACGATCAGCCTTGGGGCAGGAGATGCATCCGACCCGAATTCGGCAGCCATGCACGCTCCTGATTTAGCCATCGTGAGAATTCTACATGCCAGGGCGGCGGAGAGGAAAATGCTCATCTGTGAGCTGGGGCAGGGGGAGGCCGGCGGCAGCGGGGAGTCGAGAACAAGTACCCAGCTGCAGAGGGAGGGTGGAGGGTAAGTGCACACATGCATGTGCGCACACCTTCCTTTTCACCACGTCCTGCCTTTCTTGCAGGATTCTCACAATGGCCGATTTGGGAGCCCAAGTCACAGGCTCCCAAATTAGGGTTGGAGGCTTCTCTTACCCTAATATCTGTCTTGCAAATGTTTGGGCTGTTCTCATCCTTGCTCACCTTAAACCTCGCAAGCATCCAATGAGGTAGTAAACCTGTGTCTGGCCCATACCATTCCAAGTTGAGGGCAGGATGATATATAATTGCTCCTCCATCTTATGAAACCCCTCCTCCAAGAGCAGGAATTCCCCACCTTGGGTCCCCAGATGCTGCCGGACTACAGCTCCCAAGGCCCTTGTGGCTGGGGATGATGGGCGTTGTAGTCCAGTGGCATTTGGGCACCCAAGACGTCGGGCCCAAAGGCTGGGATAGAATCGGACAGCTAGGCTGGCATAAGTTGCACACAGTACAGATCTAACAGCTTAGAACCGGGTATGTGCCCTCTTTCCAGTCTCAGGAAGGATACGCCAAGATTAGTGGGTGTGTACATCATGCCCAGTAGAATTCCTGGCATATTCTACCCTACTTGCAGCACGGCACCTCTGCAACTGAGATTTAAAGAGCGGGATAGATTGCCAATCCCTTGCCACAAGTAGGGTAGACCAGGCCAAGACTGAGTGTGATGCATGAACTCACCAATCTCGGAATATTGTTCCCAAGACCGCAAGTGGGGCTGCCACATCTCAGCCAAGCCTCCCATTCTGTGCGAAGTGTGAAGCTAGCCTTGATTTTTCTACATGCAAGCAAGAGGGTTTTTTGTTTTTGGCACAGAGGTGCGTGTGTTCCAGTGAGCGCCTGCTAAAACAATATAGCCCAGATAGGGCTTGTCCACTCCATGTAAGACCAAAGCATTGGTGGCTATAAAAAAAGCTGCAAGTGGTTTTGATAGGCCAAGGGGAAGGGGGAAGTGCTTTTTCAAACAGCCAGTCCTAACCTTTAATCCTCAAAGTGTACTATATATATGTATTGCCTGTCTGTGTTGAGCCAGTATCTTCTGCTACAAGAGAGTTGAGTGGCCAGAACAGTGCTGTGGCGGCTTCCCCTTGGGTTGATGCCAGCGCCCCCTGCAGGCTATTTTCAGAGTGGAAGTCAGGAATTGGGCGGGGGGAGGCGCTATCTCCAGTAGCCAAACATTTATATCATGACAGTGGAGTTGGTGGGCTGGTGGGGGAAGCATTTTCTTTCCCAATTCTTATATTTGGTGACAAATTCAACATGCACTGTTGCAAATAAATCAATCTTTTGACCCAGCGTCTCAACGGCACTGTCCTTCCTCTGTTTTAACGAGAGGGAACTGCACCCTTGATCCTTAGGCCAGCGACAGCATGGTTCTCTGCATGCCACTCTAGAATCGCTGGAGAAATGTTGCTGGATCCATGTAGTCTTTTCTTTCAGATGTTAGCCAGGCAGTGGGGTAACTGGTGTGCATCTCAAAGCAGAGCATGCATCTGCTCCTTAAAGGCTTCTGCATGGATGTAGCATGCTTCAGTTCTGGACCAGCCGTAGGGAAAGCTCTTGCCATGATGTGGCTTAGGAAGTTGCCTTCTACTGAGTCAGACCATTGGTCCATCTAGCTCAGTATTGTCTACACAGACTGGCAGCGGCTTCTCCAAGGCGGCAGGCAGGAATCTTTCTCAAGCTATCTTGGAGATGCTGCCAGGGAGGGAATCTGGGACTTGTTGCATGCCAGCAGGCAATTGCTCTTCCCAGAGAAGGAAGACTACCTAAGGGGAATATCTTATAGTGTTCACCCATGTAGTCTCCCATTCAAATGCAAACCAGGGTGGACCCAGCTTAGCAATTCCATGCCGACTCACACAAAAAAATTGGCATCCCGATGCCATCGCAATCTGGCTGGGGGCCAGCACAGCCGGGGAGGGTGGCTGGTGGCAGCAACGGGCCCTACCTGTAGATGCTGCCAGGGATTGAACCTGGAATTGCTGAGCTTATACCTCTTCGCAAAATGCCATGCATCAGGAGCCTAGGGAGCTGCTGTCTACTGAGTCAGACCACTGGTCCATCTAGCTCAGGATGGTCTACACAGACTGGTAGCAGCTCTCCAAGGCTTCGGGCAGGGTTCTTTCCCAGCGCTGTCAGGAATGAAACCTGGGACCTTCTGCATGCGAAGCAGATGCTCTACGGCTGAGCTTCTACCCCATGAACTAGCAGCCTAGGGAGCTTCCATCTACCGAGTCTGTCCACTGGTCCATTGAGCTCAATATTGTCTGCACTGACTGGCAGCAGCAGAGCTCCATGGTTTCGGACAGGAGTCTTTCCCAGCGCTACCTGGAGACGCTGCCACAGATTGAACCCGGGACCTTCAGATGTTCTACCACTGAGTTGTGACCTCCTCCCCAAACTTGCAGAGACTTCTTCTTAGGAATGTCGCTAATTTGGCATGGTGGTAGGCTCGAGGAGATCAGTCCTCCAGGGCAGGTGGTGGCGACTGTGTCTAACAGGGTAGCTGAAGGCACGATTCGGTCCGTATCGCGTCGCATCAGGGCTGCACCAGAGCACAGATTAGGAATCAACATTGTGTAAGGTGGACAACAATGGTGTGCCATCTTCTCTCCTCTGTCGATTCCACTTGGGGGCCTTGCTTTCTCCCGAGACGGGAAACACTTCGGAAGGTGGTGGGTTAGAGTTGCTGGTGGCTTCCATCCTAGATGCGAAGGATGAGCACCGCTTGCTCCGCCGGTCCTGAAAATGTCAAGGATGTACAGGGAACGTCCTCTTCATAGGAATGTGTGAAGCTGCCTTATGCTGAGTCAGACTATTGGGCCCACTGGCTCAGTGTTTCCTGCACTGACTGGCAGCAGCTCTCCAAAGTTTCAGGCAGGAGTCTGTCCCAGCTCTACCTGGAGATGCTGCCAGGGACTGAACCTGGGGCCTTCTGCATGAGAGGCAGATAATCTACCACTAAACTACGGAATATCTTGCAGTGCTCACATAGTCTCCCATCCAAATGCAAACCAAGGTGGGCCCTGCTTAGCAAAGAGGATAGTTCCTCATATCTCAACCCTCATCTCCCGGTTTATGTGCCTGGTTTGAGCAGCCACCTCTGGCAGAGCTGGGAATCAAGCCACAGTCACTGAGAATCTTCCCAACGCAATCCTTGGTTGCCCACGAAGCCAGATACTGTCCCTTAAAGGGACAGAAAGTTGAAGGCTGTGTCAAAGGACCACCTGGACTGCTTCTGGGTGCTCCCTTTCCAGCGCGTATGGCCTTCTTTCCTTCACTGCGAACAGCAGAGGGCTGGGTGGTCCAGTTTCCAAAGCTGCCATTTCTTCTTCATTTCAGATTTCACCTGGATGAACACGGAAAGGTACAGCACGTTAGACTTGTGTCTGGCTCCTAATAAGTTCACACCTGTGCTTTCCCTCCTACCGTGAATTTTGCTAATCTGCTTTGTAGTCCAGATCAGGGGCTCCCAACCTTGAGTGCCTGATTGGACTACAACTCCCATCATCTTAGAAATTTAAAAAACAACAACCCCAAAAGTCAATGTAAGGGTACCTAATAATAATTTTTAAAACTCTGGACTGTCCATAGCAAGAAAGAAAACCACAGGAGGGGTCTGAAATGCTTCTCTAGCTTGTGTCCAGATTGTGCCCAGAAGCAGGAGGCGGTGAAGCTCCTTAGGGTTAGCCGATGCTGAAGATAGTTGCATGCCCCAAAATATGTCCTGGAGACGGTTGCGGAGAAATGTAGGAGATGGACACAGAAACCTAGGAAGCTACCTTATACTACATCAGACCATTGGTCCTTGCGGGCAGTGGCTTTCTGAGGTTTCAGCCTCCCTGGAAATGCCAGGGATTGAACCTGTGAACCTTCTGCATCAAGCAAGTGCTTTGCCACTAAGCTATGGCTCCATCCCTTAAAGGGAAGATTTTACAGCAGTCTCCCATTCAAATGCAAACCAGGGCAGGCCCTGCTTAGCAAAGGGGACAAGTCATGCTTGCTACCACCAGGCCAGCTCCCCACTCCGATGGGTTCCTACCTCCTTATTTGCAAAGCAGTATAGCACAGCAACCAGGAATCCCTGTGTTAAAAAGAGAAACACACAGCATAAGCCTGCCAGCCTCTGAGACACCAGGGGCCCTGGTTTGAAACGCTCTTGGCCACTGTTGTGAGCATGTCCAAGGTGATGAGCAGATGCCCAAGAGTGTCTCTCCCTCTACTGCACTAGAGCAGGTAAGATCAGGAGTGTGTGTGTGTGTGTGTGTGTGTAAACGGAGCTCAGTTTACACACTGTAAACCTGCACGCTATGCTCTTGAAATCTGGATTCTAAGCCTCTTCAATACATGAGGCAAAGGGACGCAAAACTGGGTGGGTTTTGGTCACAAGGTCTCTGGTGTGAGCTCTGCTCAGAAGAGTGTTGGGGTGAGCCCACAGAAACATAGGAAAATGCCTCCTACCAAGTCAGACCCTTGGTCCATCTAGCTCAGAATTGTCTACCCAGACTGGCAGCAGCTTCTCCAAGGTTGCAGGCAGGAATCTCTCTCAGCCTGTCTGGAAATGCTGCCCGGGAGGGAACTTGGAACCTTCTTCAGACAAGCATGTCGATGCTCTTTGCAGAGCGGCCCCATCCCCTAAGGGGAAGATCTCACAGAGCTCCAACGTGTTGTCTCCCATCCAAATGAAAACCAGGGCAGACCCTACTTAGCAAAGGGCACAATTCATGCTTGCCACCACAAGACCAGCTCTCCTCTCCAGCTTGGGCAGGAGACCTTCCCTCTGGAATGCGGTCCGGCTGAATTGCTGTGATCTCCCTTTGAGCGAACTCCAGTTCCCTATTCCACTCCCTATTCCACATAGCCCAGGGGTTCTCAAATTTGGGTCTCTAGATGTCGTTGGGCATAATCCCCAAGATCTCCAGCCAGCATGGCCAAAGACCTGAGAGAGCTGGTCCTGTTCAGGAGGGCCTGCAAGCCTCCGTTGCAGCCGTTGCCCTGATGGTCAGATTTCTGCCACGGGATGTGGCGATGGCCACCAACCTGGATAGCTTGATTGATTTTATTATCTACCATCTTTCGATACTGCCCAAGTCTTGTGTCTCTGGGCAGTCTGCAATTAAAACCACTTCAACCAACATTTTAAAAACATTTAAAACCCAACGTGAAAAGTATTAACAACTCTAAATCTTTAAAAGGGGTTTTGGCAAAACCAGCAAGAGGCAAGCTGTGTGCAGAAACATTCCCGGCGCAAAACAGGGACGGCAAAACGCTCACTCAGCGGAGGAGCAAAAAGGAAACCCGGAAACGGAGCCCGCCGTACCCAACTCACCTGGAAGGAGTTGAGGAAGAGGGTGAAGAAAACTTTGACGTAGCGCAGGACGCCCGTCGTCTGCTCGTCGGTGGCGAAGATGAAAACCACCTCGTGGATCCCAAACAGGGGGATGAGGGTGAGGGTGGCCTTGGCTAATCTAGGAGAAACAGAGCTGGAAAGATTAGTATCAGTAGTCCCGCTCGGGGCACGGCGCTGCTTTGGAGAAGGGCAACCAGGTGAGCGGCCATGTCCCATCCGAATCCCCTCGGGTGGCTTTTAGTCAACGAAGAGGCTCTTGCCGTTTTTAAGCACCCCTCCGTATTGAGTCTGGATTCTTAGCCGGCTTCCTCGAGGGCCCAGGGGTCACACGTACCGCAGTTTGTAGTCCGCATAGCCCTTCTGATTGGCTCGCAGCTTGGCCAGGATCACTTTGAGAATCTGCATGAAGATCAGCAGGTTGATCTAGCGGGGAGAGCAGAGAGAGCGGAGCGCGTTGAGAGGTTTCTGCCGGAAGAGGCAGAGATCTTTGATACCCACGACCCCAACTCGCCCTCTCCGATTTGGGGTTCATTCTTCTATATTGTACAAAATTCGGCACAATCGCTAGCCTTATGCAGACATCTTGTAGTACAAGTGTGAAGTGTGCTGTCAGGTTAGTGTCGGCTTCTGGCACCCACAGAGCCCTGTGGTTGTCTTTGCTAGAATACAGGAGTGGTTTTACCATTGCCGCCTCCCCCGCAGTATGAAATGATGCCTTTCAGCATCTTCCAAATCACTGCTGCCTAATATAGGAGTTCCCCATATTCTGGGAAACGTACCAGCAGCGGGAAATTGAACCAGCAACCTCTGGCTTGCTAGTCAAGTCATTTCCCTGCTGCGTCATTAGGTGGTACAGATGTCTATATACAGAGACATGTTTCTGTGTGAATGATTGTACCTGTGTTCATTTAAAAAGTGAACTGGCACACACAACTCCTGAAATGCGTCCATAGAGGAAGGGTACTGCTGTGCCTGTGTGTGGGGTCTCTCCCAGCCCTACCTGGAGATGCTACCGATGATTGAACTTGGGGCCTTCTGCATGCAAAGCGGATGCTCTGACACTGAGCTACAGCCCCATTGGCCTGTTACTGCCCCTGCAATCAGCTTGAATAGGAACAGAGGAAGCTGCCATATACCGAGTCAGACCATTGGTCTATCTAGCTCAGTATTGTTTTCACAGACTGGCAGCGGCTTCTCCAAGGTTGCAGGCAGGAAGCTCTCTCAGCCTTAATTTAGAGATGCCAGGGAGGGAACTGGGAATCTCCTGTTCTTCCCAGAGCGGCTCCATCCCCTAAGAGGAATAGCTTACAGTGCTCACATGTTATACCTTATAGTCTCCCATCCAAATGCAAACCAGGAAGGACCCTACTTAGCAAGGGGGACAAGCCATGCTTGCTACCACAAGGCCAGCTCCCCTCTTCTCGTCTAGCTCAGTACTGTCTACACCAGGCCTGCTCAACTTAGGCCCCCTACCAAGCTGTTTTTGGACTACAACTCCCATCATCCCCAGCCACAGTGGCCCATAGCCAGGGATTATGGGAGCTGTAGGCCAACATCTGCAGGAGGGCCAGAGTTGAGCAGCCCTGCTTTACCTGAAAGCACTCACATGTACTCTCCCATCCAAATGCAAGCCCGAGCGGGCCTTGCTCAGCAAAAACAACCATTCATGCTTGCTCCCACAAGACCAGCTCTCCTCCTTTATTGCATTAACCCCATAATGAAGGTGACGGGTAGGCCTCTCCAGGGAGGGTGTCCCATCCAGGAGGAGCCACCACCAAGAAGACCACCTCCCCTGTCTGCTTCCTCTCCAAAGCTTTTCACGCCCAGGCAGGTTCCCAAGGAGAGTAGGAGCACCTTTCTGGACACACAGGGAAGCAGTGGGAAGAATGCCCTCTGCCCCAGTCTGAGCCACTCACTGGGCCATGAGAGGCTCCAGATGGCCTCAACCCGTGGCTAGGGCCGCCAGCGCGGCAAGGGTGGCCCGGGCTTGGCAGTTGACAGTTAGTCCCTCGAGACGTCGCTTAGCAACGCGGCGGGCAGAACGTTCAGGCGGAAGTGGCACCGCGGCCTCCCTCACTGCCTCTGCCCGACTGGGACCTGCTCCCACTGTTTCCCATCACCCTGCTTTGCTGGACCCTGGCGGCAGCAGCCTCCCCTCCCTTTTGAACCCCCCCCGGGTTGCCGCTGTAGCAGGGCTCTCTGCCGCCGCCGCCAGCGATGGAGGATAACCCCCCTCCCCGCTCTTCCAAGCAGCCGCTGGCCGACTCCCACGAGACGGCCTCCGTCAAAATGCTCGGCGACATCAAGACGACACAGACCTCTCCGGCGGCCGCTCTGCACCCGGAGAGCAGCGACATCAAGGAGGCCCCCCTTCTGATGGCCGCCTCCCTCAACAAGCAGCTTGGCCCCCACGAGCACGCCTTCCCGCCAGCCACTCTCAACCTGCAACTGAGCCAGGTCCGGGACGGGCGCAGGCAGACCGCCCCCTACATCCAGCCCATGAACCTGTCCCCTCCCGCTTTCCCCAGCACCCAGAGCCGCCGCGGCACCATGTTCCCGATGCTCGTCTCCCGGGACTACGTGGTCTGGTCGCTCTTCAACTCCATCTTCCTGAACTGCTGCTGCCTGGGCTTCTTCGCCCTCATCTACTCCTTCCGGGCGCGGGACCGCAAGGTGATGGGAGACGTGGAGCGGGCCAACGCCTTGGGCCGCAAAGCCAAAAACCTGAACACGGCCGCCTTGGTGGTGAGCACGTTCGCCCTGCTCTTCTGCGTCATCTTTCTCGCTGCCACGCTCACGACTCACAGCAAGGCGGTGACTCAGCTCTGGAAAGCGTTTATGGGGCCCCTGGTGAAGAAGACCACAGCCGCGCCAGCGTCACCCGCCACCAGCCACCACCCCGCAAGCCACGTCTGATGAACCGCGGGCCCAGGAGAGCCTTCTCGGCATTGCCTTGTCGGCGAACGTTGATTGGCCTTTCTGGCGTAACGGCGCTTCTCTTCTCCACCTTGCACGTGCGCCCAATTTCCACGCAGGAAATTCCACGCAGCCCCAGACCGCTGGCACTTCTGGGGGACGGGGGGACAGAGGTTTCCACTCACCCCGGGCGCCCTGGGGCTGGCCTACTGGTAAACAAGTGGCAGGGAGGATCGTCTGAAAGTACTGCAAGGTTCCCAGGGTTGGAGAGAAGACGCAGAAGCAAGACACAAACTACAGTTCTCTTCCCCCCCAGTTCTCCCCAAGTGATTGGTTTCACGACCCTTCCACTCTCTAGAGCTGACAGGAAGCATCAACCGTTCTCCCTTTCGTGCTGGTATTTTGACAACATTGCTCACTAAAGCGGTGTTTTAGTGTTTTGGAGGGGCCCCCCATGTTGAAATGTGAAGACGGGGGGGGGGGAACGCTGAGCAAATAAATGTTTTTCCTCCAAACACAAACCAGGAAGGTATCCCCAAGTTCTGTTCAAAGGGGTTGAAAGCAATGCAGACGACACACCCGGCGATGGATTTTAAGTTATAGGCACTTGGAATGCAGCTTTATACCAATCAGAATATTGATCCATCTCGCTAAAACTGGTCTACTACTCTGACCAGCAGCAGCACTCCAAGGTTTCAGGCAGCAGGCTCTCTCAGCCCTACCGGAAGGTCCCAGGTTCAATCCTGGACATCTCCTGCATGCCAAGAACAGCCCCATCCCCAGCTGACTTGGGAACATAGGAAGCTGCCTTCTACTGAGGCAGACCCTTGGTCCATCTAGCTCAGTATTGCCAACACAGACTGGCAGCAGCTCTCTCCAGGGTTTCAGATAGGAATCCTTCCCAGCCCCATCTGGAGATACTGTCAGGGTATTTTCCCTACATGCGAAGCAGATGCTCTGCTACTGTGGCCCCTTTGAAGTCCCCTTCAATCATTTTTGGTTTGACTTCTGCCTGTGAGAGCCATTTTAAATATTCATGGGGATGGACAGATCAAATTCCATTCTGTTCTCTTCTGTTAAAAAGTCCCACATTTCTTCCATCGCTGGGGTGGGGGGGAATCTGGTTTTTTAAAAAAACGTTTTTAAAAAAAGATTTTCACATATTTCCTATTCTGTACTGGTATCCAGGTAGGGCTGGAAAATCTTCCTGTCTAAAACTTTGGAGAGCTGCTGCCAGTCAGAGCAGACTGTGCTGAGCTAGATGAACCAGGGGGCTGACTCAGTAGACGGCAGCTCTCTGTGTTCCTATGATAAAACGTTGCAAAACCTGCATTTAAATGCATGTTTTTACACAAATGTACGGAATGCATAGAATGATAGATATCTTCTAAAACCTGATTCCCCTGGGGAGTGAGAGGGATGTGCAACCATAGGTGCATTTGGGCAAGAGATGAATTAAATCAGATTCCTAGTTCAGAAATAGTATGTGGTACAGTCCTCCAAGACTCCCTTCAGGATGCATATGTGCAGATGGCATAAGGGTGTAGACCCCAAGACATAGGAACCTAGGAAGCTGCCATATACTGAGTCAGGCCCTTGGTCCATCTAGCTCAGTATTGCCAACACAGACTGGCAGCGGCTTCTCCCAGGTTGCAGGCAGGAGTCTCTCTCTCTCTCTCTCTCTCCGCCCTAGCTTGGAGATGCTGCCAAGGAGGGAACTTGGAACCTTCTGCATGTAAGTATGAAGATGCTCTTCACAGAGCGGCTCCATCGCCTAAGGGGACTATCTGACAGTGCTCACACGTGTAAGACCACTTACACACTTGACCGCACTCACACACTTGACATTCAAAACATCCTACAGGAAGGAGAATAAGACTCTCAGGTAGATGTGGCAAGCAGCTACAGAGCAGAGGTGAGATTTGAACTGGGGGCCTGCTGATTTGTAGCCAAGTCTCTTACCCACTATGCTATTCCAGAAAGGTACCACATCCCCCCTTTCAGTCCAGACACAGTCATAAGGGGGGGGGGGGCACTCACCATAGATGCCAGCAAAATAGGGATGCGAATAATCCACCAGTAATTCATGTTCTCGTTCAATGCCCAGCACCTGCAACACAAAAGGAAGACGCAAGGATGTCAGAGAGGCACCCCCGGCTGATGTCTCCTCTGCTGTCATGGAGAATGGAGGCCTCTGGGAAGGAGGACATTATTCCAAGGAAGGGGGAAACGCTCCCTTAGAAGGGACACCTTCCGTGGATGATGAGCCTATATCCTCTTGCACAGGGGATACTCCTCTGGGGGGTAAGGGAGCAATACTTCTCCAGGGGTTGGGGTAATAGTGGGCAATTCAGTCATTGGGGGTATCGAGAGATGGGTCTGTGACCCATGTGTAGACCACATGGTGATTTGCCTGCCTGGTGCGAAGGTTGCGGATATCACGCGGCATCTAGATAGACCTTTAGGTAGTGCTGGGGAGGAATCGGCGGTCGTGGTGCACATCAGCACCAACGGTGTTGAGAAATGCAGTCGGGAGGACCTGGAACTAGAACTTAGGCTGTTAGGTAACATATTGAAGCTCAGGACCCCCAGTGTAGTGTTTGTTCTCTGAAGTGCTACCTGTTCCTCGCACGGGGCTAGTGGGATTGACAGAGTGTGGATGAGACGGTGGTGCCAGGAGGAGGGATTTAGATTGGTTAGGCACTGGGATACATTTGGGGGCAAGCCAAGCCTGTACAAAAGAGACAGGCTCCACCTGAACCAAGATGGCACCAGACTGCTGGCACTTAAAATCCAGAAGGCCACAGAGCAGCTTTTAAAATGACACCTGGGGGATAGCCGACAGGAGCTGGGCAGAATCCAGTTCGGCAAATGCCCACCCTTAAGGTGTGAGGGTATAACTGCTTCAGATAAACCAGAAGGGGACAGAGCAGAAGCAAGTAAGGAGCAGACAGAAGGCTGTGCTGGCTGGTCAGAGAGATCAAATGGCCACAAGAAAGGTAGCACACACCAGGCACATGATTCAGCGTATAGGTGCCTCGATGCCAACGCCAGAAGCCTCCGAGCCAAGATGGGTGAGCTGGAGTGCTTGGTTGCTAATGAAAACGTAGATATAGTGGGCGTCATAGAAACTGGGTGGAACGGTGAGAACCAGTGGGACACTGTTATTCCTGGATACACTCTCTACAGAAAAGACAGGGAGGGGTGGATTGGGGGTGGAGTAGCACTGTATGCTAAAGAAGGGATAGAATTTAAACCTAGGAGGACCGGAGTCCTCCACAGAAACCCTGTGGGTGACAATACAAGGCCTGAAAGAAAATGTGCTACTGGGGACGTGCTAAATGGACAGTTCTCTAAATAGAAGGACTTTGCATCCTTCTATCCACCTGGCACAAGACCAGCAAGAAGATTTTTTTTTTTTTTTACAAGTTGGGGAAATAATCCCAAAACCCTCAGCTTCTGTATAAACGGAACGCTCTCTAAATGGAGGAAAGTAAGAAGTGGGGTCCCCCAGGGATCTATACTGGGACCAGTGCTCTTTAATTTGTTCATAAACGATCTAGAAGTTGGGTGAACAGTGAGGTGGCCACACTTGTAGACGACACCGATCTATTTGGGATAGTGGAATCCAAAACAGATTTTGAGGAGCTCCAAAAGGACCTCTCCAAACCTGGCAAGTGGGCAACAAAATAGCAGATGTGGTTCAATGTAAGCAAGTATTGGAGGCAAAAAAAACCCCAACTTCACATATACGCTGATGGGGTCTGAGCTGTCAGTGACTGACCAGGAGAGAGATCTTGGGGTCGTGGTGAAAGTGTCGACAGTGCACGGCAGCTGTGAGAGAGACAAATTCCATTCTAAGGAATATTAGGAAGGGGATTGAAAATATAACTCCTAATATTATAATGTCTTTATACAAATTTATGATGTGTCCATATTTGGAGTACTGTGTGCAGTTCTGGTCATCATACCTCAAAAAGGGCCTTATAGGACTGGAGAAGGTGCAGAAGAGGGCAACCAAGATGATCAGGGGCCTGGAGCACCTTCCTTATGAGGCAAGGCTACAACACCTGGTTTTTTTAGTTTAGGAAAAAAGATGACTGAGGGGAGACATGAGGTCTATAAAATTATGCATGGTGTGGAGAAAGAGAAATTTTTCTCCCTCTCACATAACAGTAAAACCAGGGGTCATCCCATGAAACTGAACATCAAGAAATTTAAGACGGACAAAAGTACTTTTTCACACAACACAGAATTAACCTGTGGAATTCTCTGCCACAAGATGTGGTGACAGCCACCAGCCCAGATGGTGAAGGGCTTAGATAAATTCATGGAAGACAAGTCTATCAATTGCTACTTGCCTGAGGGCTATAGGTTACCTCCAGCCTCAAAGGCAAGATGCCTCTGAATCCCAGTTGCAGGGGAGCACCAGCAGGAGAGAGGGCATGCCTTCATCTCTTGCCTGTGGGGTTCCCAGAGGCATCTGGTGGGCCACTGTGTGAAACAGGATGCTGGACTAGATAGGCTTGGGGCCTGATCCAGCAGGGCTTTTCTTAGGTTTTAACCCTGGGTGAGATACTGCAAATGCCTAGAAATCTACTTGGGGGTCCCTTTGTACCTTCTGGTGTGATGTGGCGCAGTGGTAGAGCATCTGCTTTGATTGCAGAAGGTGCCAGGTTCCATCCCTGGCAACATCTCCAGGTAGGGCTGGGAGAGACTCCTGCCTGCAACCTTGGAGAAGCCGCTGCCAGTCGGTGTGGACAATATTGAGCCAGATGGCCTAATGGTTTGACTCAGTATAAGGCAGCTTGCTCTGTTCCTCTGCATAACTCATGATTCCATCTGTGACAATCACCCCCAGACCTTGAGTCTCCACCATGAAGGGGGCCCACCCAGCACCGTCACACTTACTCCACATTCTCCTTCAGATACTTGGCCGCCATCCACGGCACCACGAAAGCCACAGGGGTGCCTGCAAATCAAACAGAAAAAACTTGTGTGTGTGTGTGTGTGTGTGTGTGTGTGTGTGTGTGTGTGTGGAGGAAGTCCCGCCTTCAGCATACTGGTCAGCAATGCGCCCCACTGCTCATGCTTAGGGTGGGGCTTATCTGAAGAGGGGAAAGTCAAAAGGCTGGATTGATCCAGCTTTGTAACCATGGACGTGCCCGCCATCATGCTTTAAGTCAACTCAAAGAAGGCCCATCACCTAGGAAATGCCAGTTCTGCAACCAGCATCCATTCTGCAAGAGGCCATTCTGCAAGTTTTCAACTTGCATGTGATCTGTTTTGCCCTCTTGTCTTACCCAAGAATCAGGCAGATTGTTCATCAAACGACAAGAAGGTAGTTTGGGTCAGGACTGAGAAACGAGAAGGGGAGTAAGATGACTAAGGTCATGGGAATAAAAACACCAAAGGGTTTTCACATCAGGGTTCATACACAGGTCTTTCCAATGTTGTTGGATTAAACCTCCATCATCCTTGGACCACTGCAGCTGGGAATGACGGGAGTTGTAGTCCCAAAAGATCTGGGGATCCAAGTTTGAGAAGCCCTGATTTAAATGCTTCACTATAAACATTTCAGGGAGGAGCGTTCAGCCTATCCTCTTTCGATGCTAGTTTCCTAAATTCAGGGATTTTGGTTCCTCCACCCGGCTGCTAAATTCCACCTGGATTTACACGGATTTCAAAGGCGCTGCCCGGAATGACCGGATTCTACTCTGGAGCCCATCACATGGGAGGGCAGAGAAGGAGGGGGAAGTAAACAACTCTGTCAAATAAATAAATAAAATGCAAATCAGTTGCCGCATAATTTGCCTAATGTGCAAATTGGGCCGCCCGGATTGGGGAAGCTTGAATGTGGCGACCCTGCTTTCTGTGCTCCTCTGAATCGGCTCCTACGATCCGGCAGGTGTGCTCCCGAGATTTTCTCAGCATCCTCCGCAAACCAAGCAGTGCCCAGATCAACCAGCAATCCCGTTCCACCCCCCCACCTCCTCCTTACCCCAGCCTAAGTAGAGGTAGAGGGTGTAGTAATTCTTCTCGGAAAACACCGCTCCAATCAGAAGCTTATACAGGTAGACCGCTTCCACCAGGAACCAGTAGTGGTTGGCCAGAATGCAGTATTGCATCAGGACCTGAGCCACACGGCAACCAATCGCCGCCTACGGACAGAAGGAAGAGGGGATGTCAACAGCAACTGGAGAGCGGCAGGAATGGATGGGATGCGGAAGTTGCGGGTACTTTTGCAAGGATTCGAAGCACCCCCACATGTAACTGAATCCAAGACTAGCCCCATCCTTTAGAAATTAGGGGAGTTGTCGTAAATCAGAGCCCTTTGGTTAAAAAGGGGTATAACCTGTATTATACCCGTCATGAACCGGCCATGCAGGGGCCCATTACACATGCACGGCGGCCTCCAAAACGGCAGCTATGGGACAAAGGCCAGAATGGGCTGAAGAACGCCCGAACGGGGCAGTTTTTTCCACAACAGAGGCTGGCGGCGGGGGGGAGAACCTCCATGGACACCCACACCCACACACACGGCCTCAGAGAAGTCCCCCGAGAGGGTAAGTACTTTTTTAAAAATGTAAAAAGACTCGTGAATACACACACACATCCCAGACCAAACCAGGGGGGGTTGATGGGGGGGGCAAAGTCAAACTGGCCCGGTCCAGTCCAGACTCAAACCAAACTGGGCCAGCTGGTTTTGTGCACACCCCAAACTCACACGTCTCCCATCCAAATGCAAACAAGGGCAGACACCAGTTCGCAAAGGGGACCATTCATACTTGCTACAAGACCAGTTCTCCTCCCTATTTTCCAGACTAAGAACAACAGGTTCTTAGTCTGAAATAACAGGTGCATCTTGAGGGTCTTTTAAAAAGCAACCAAAGATGTTCTTATTTTGACAGGGGGCATATTCCAAAGCCCTGCAGCAGCCAGAGAAGGTCCTGTCTTGAGTTTCTACCAAACGAGCCGATGGCAACGGTAACCAGGCCTCCCCAGACAATCATAAAAGGAGGCAGAGTTCATGGCCTTTATGGGGAAGGATCATTCAAGAGGAGAATATTTTAAAAATTAAGAATATTAAATAAATATTGATAGATAAATAAATAAATGTTGATATTTGTATCTGTTTTAATTGTTAAAATTTCTTGGTTTGTTTTATTGCTGTAAACCACCTAGAGACTTTGGTAGTGGGCGGTATACAAATATTCTCTTCCATTGAGCTATGTTAAATAAAAATAAATAAATAGAAGCAGTCCAGTCCGTTCTGCCACCTCATTCCCCCAGATACGTAGAGCCTAACCCACCCTTAGAAGCTGCCCCAACATGCAGAGGAAGAGGTTACGTCTTCCATCGGTCCATCTTCTTTATTTATACTGGCATTTTATTCTATACATAGAATACATTCTATACATTTTATAAATAAAATGTATGTCCCACCATCCTAGGCAAAAAGCCTGCTCAAGGTAGCTTACAATACATTAAAACAAATATATAATCAAACAATAAAACCTCAATACACACATTTGTTTACCCAAATGGAAGATGACTCTGAATTCAAGATGACCCCTTTGAAAAACAGAGGTTAAACACAGGTTATACCCTGTACTTACCCCAAAGGAAAAGGACTCTGAATTTAAGACAAACCCCCAATTTCTAACATCAAATAACCTGGTGGGGGAGGGGAACTAGTCTTGGATTTGGGTAAATATGGTAAGAAGAGAGAACAGGGACAGAGAAGCAGAACTAGCAATCAGAAAATTAGCTACATTGTCAATGATTGTCAGAATTAGCTAAATTGCCAAATTAGCTAAATTGTCAGTTATCAGCACCCACTTAGAAGCAGGCAATATATCCTGTTGTGGCCTAAGCCAGGGTCTCTACTCTAGCAAGGGATGCTGGAGCAACATGCACCTTGGTCAGCTCCAAGTGCAGGAAGTCAGGACCTTGGACAGCTCCAAGCCAGGTCACAGGGGCTGAGTCAGTACTACCATATAGATGGAGTGTTGCTCCAGCAACTTCTGCCATCTTTTGAGGGTGCTGCCCAGGCAGGGTGTCTTAGCCCCACCCCTTCTCCAAGGAAGTATCTTTTCCTTAAAGAGGCCATGCCTGATTTGAGAAGTACTGGCTCTAGTAGTGCCGGAAGGGCCTCTGCTAGAACTGGGAAGTCTTCAAGGGACACGTCTGCATTGGATGATGAAAGCAGGACTGTATCCAGGCTATGCAGAAGGTACTGCCTCCAGTTCCCCCTTGCACAGGAGTCTCAGCAACATGGAGCCACCCAGGATCTGAGTCATAAGAACAGCCCTGCTCGAACAGGCCCAACGCCCTCTAGTCCAGCATCCTGTTTCCCAGAGTGGCCCACCAGATGCCTATGAGAAGCCCACAGGCAAGAGCTGAAGGCATGCCCTCTCTCCTGCTGTTACTCCCCTGCACCTGGTATTCAGAGGCCTCCTGCCTCTGAGGCTGGAGGTTCTCCCCACCAGTATTCCTTGTAACAGGGATTCCCAGACTTTGTAGACTACAGCTCCCATAATCTCTAGCCAAAGGCCACTGGAGCTAGGGATGCTGGGAGTTGTAGCCAACAACATCTGGGAATCCCCATTACAGGGAATACCGCTCCCCATCCTTCATTCCCTGAATTGTCCACCATCCCCCAGCTGGGGTCCCCTCTTATTATTTTTTTCATCTGTGTGTGGAATGCGTTTTGTTCTGGTGACAGTATCAAGGCAGGATGTGTGCACGTGCATTCAGAGTGGGGCCTTCCTGATTCATCCTGAGCGGGATCTAAAATGAACTGGGCGGACATCAAAAAACATGTGAGCGTGCGCACACCAGCCCACTTTAGAGGGAACACTGTGTGCGCATATACAGAAATAGATGAGGAAAATGTCTTAGGCTTCAACCATAGTTTCAGAAGGAAGATAATCTCATTAATTATTATTATTATTATTATTTATTATTATTATTATTATTATTATTTCGGTTTTTATACCGCCCTTCCGAAATGGCTCAGTGAGGTTTACAATTAAAACAAAACCATTAAAATCAGTTAACAAAACAAAAATTACAATTAACAATAACTGTAATTAAACAATCACAACAATTAAAAAACCCTGAAAGACAGGTCACGACATTAAAACCAATTACAACTATTTAAAACCCCTGGAAGGCCAGGCCAAACAGAGAGGTTTTGAGGGCTGTCCTGAAGGCCAGTAAAGAATTCAAATTGAATTCAAAAAGAATTCAGGTCTTGTCCATTCTTTGCAAGGGACCTTCCTTTCCCACCCTCCTCTTATTTCCCTCTCCTTCCATTCCTCCTCCCTCTCCATCTCTTTCTCTTACGTTCTCTATGCATTCTCATTGTCCTTCCCCCCCTGCTTCGTTTTTCATCTCCTCTTCCAATTAGAAAACATTTGGGAGGTGCTCACTGATGGGGTCGGCGGGGGCTGGCACCAGATTCTCGTGCAGTTGGACCAAAAGCTCAGAATCAACCCAGGCCCCCAACAGCTCCTGGACTTGCCTTGTTACTCAGCAAGACCTCCCAGTCGGACACCTGGAAGACCTGCCTCCCCCAGAGCTTCTCCACCAAGACGTCCTTCACGATCACCGAGATGGCCCGGAGCCCAAAGGAGGCAAAGAGGTTCGCGTGGATGTAGTTCCGGGTGCAGCGGAGCTTCCTGTGGGACCGAGAGGGGCAGCGTACTTAGCACCACCATCTGGGGAAGCGGAACCCACATGGTGGCTCTACACCAACCAATGCTCTGAATGTTTCCTTGGATGCTGGTGTCTGATCCTTAAGCCTATTTGTTTTAGTTTGGGGGGGGCGCACTGCCCTTACTGCCCAGCCCCCAGTGACCCCAAAATTCAGCGATTGGATTTTTGCTGCCAGAGCCACCCACCAAAGGAAAATGCCCATCTGGAAAGATGATATGGAACTCCACTGAACATTTTGCATATGCAGACAAATGGAGAGGGGGTGGAAAATGCCCCAGACGGGTCGACTTCCTACGCCGATGGCTGACATGACGGAGAACGCCACAGCACAGAACTTCACAGCAACCGCAGCCCGCAAAAGCACCCCACAACCTCTCCCTCTGCGCCTGGTTGCACTACCTAAAGAGAGTCAGGATGAGCAGGGCCAGGATCAGGGCCAGAAGCGAGAGGGAGTAGCCCACCGTGTAGAGGACTTGGAAGCTGACCATTAGCCGGTGGGCCCCTTCCTGGAGAGGAGAGGAGAGGAGAGGAGAGGAGAGGAGAGGAGGAGAAGAAGGCCCCATTAGATAGCACTTAGCAGCACCCACCGTCTGCCCCACCTCCCTTCTGGTCACTTACGTTGGGCACCTAACATGGGGTGGTTTAACGATCATTTATAAGGCTGTGTGGGCATAAAGGTGGACAGAAGACAGCCGGAGAAGGAAAATCCCTGCCCAATGCTAGTCAATCCCAGGGCCTTCGTAGTCACCTGGAAGGTTTCCACACCCGGCTTTTAGTCCTCATCTCCTCCGGAATGGAGCTGTGCAGTCACACATCAGCCCCATTTACCCCCAAGTCCCTGATCATTAGCAGGGAGCACTTCACACAGAATTTGGGTTTTTGAATGCATACTTGAGTGTGGCCCGATATATTTCCAGGGTTTTTTTTTTTAAAAAAAATTCCACTTTTTGCATCAATTTTTTGGAGCCAACTTGGAACTCACAGTGGAGCCTCTCAGTGAACCCGCAGTAAAGCCAGCTGTCTGGGAACGTTCCTGGAAGGCAGATTTGTGACTTCCCTTCTCCGTGACCAAGAAGGGTGGGATTCTGCTTGGACTTTCCCCTTGTTTCTTGGGAAACAGAAAGGCTAGGTCAAGGGTAGTCAAAGTGGGCCTTCCAGCTGGTGATGGACTACAACACCCCTCATCCCCAGCCAGAATTTAATGTGGCTGGAAATGATGGGAGTTGTAGTTCCAGAACAGCTGGAGAGCCCACATTGCCTACCCTGGACCAGTGGCTCATTTAAAGTGCAGGGGAAAGGGGGTCTCTTACTCCACTGGGACCTACCCTAAGCCCTCATGGTGAGGTCAGGTTACAAAAAAGGGCAAGTGGTAATATGTGTCCCCTCTAACAGAGATGCCCAGATGTTGACTACTACTCCCAGAATCCCCAGCTGCAATGGCTTCTGCTTGGGGATTCTGGGAGTTGTAGTCAACAACATCTGGGAATCCCTGGTAGGGGGAACACTAGTGTGGCATGCAAGCCATTCCCCCTTATGTTCCCTTCAGTCCCCTGCTCCCCAGCCGTACATCCCCTGTGGCTCAGGAGAATTGTGGATCAGGGGAAGAGCATCTGCAGAAGGTGTGAGGTTCACTTCCTGGCACCTCCAGGCAGGGCTGGGAGAGACTCCTGCCTGCAACCCCGGAGAAGCTGCTGCCAGTCTGTGAAGACAATATTGAGCTAGATGGACCAATGGTCTGACTCAGCATAAGGCAGCATCCAATGTAATTATGAGAGGATGGGGCCGTAGGTCAGTGGAAGAGCATCTGCTTTGCAGGCAGAAGGCCCCAGGTTCAATTCCTGGCAGCATCTCCAGATAGGGCTGGGAGAGACTCCTGCCTGAAAACATGGAGAGCCGCTGCCAGTCAGTGAAGACAATATTGAGCGAGCTGGACCAAGGGTCTGACTCGGTATAAGGCAGCTTCCTAGGTTACAACCTCACCAGTAGTCGTAAATGAGTGGCAACGTGAGCTTTGCCCATGACAGGCAGTCCTGGCATCCTAAAATCTCACCTCTTCGGCGACTGCTTCCATCTCGCACTGGGAAAGGTCCCGCCAGGGCTCCGTCCCGTTCAGCATCACCCACTGCCCGTCAGGCCCGCATCTGCGGCTTGCCAGCCCATGTTTAACTGCGAGAGAGAGAGAGAGAGAGAGAGAGAGAGAGAGAGAGAGAGAGAGAGGAGGCTGAATCATTTGGGACATTTCAGGCTTTGTGCTGTTTTGACGGAGGCTCGCTGAGATATGTGCGAGCACCATGAGATATTCCCCTTCGGCGACGGGGCCACTCTGGAAAGAGCATCTGCATGTTTGCATACAGAATGTTCCAAGTTCCCTCCCTGGAATCTCCAAGATAGGGCTGAGAAATACTCCTGACTGCAACCTTGGAGATGCTTTGCAGATTCACAATTTCAGCACCAAGGACAGAGATCCTACATTTTGACTTCTCAGCAGTTTCCAGACCAGTTGGAAGGATGCTTCCTGTGATTTATTTTGCCTTAGGAGCATTTGGCCTGTCATGGAGGAAAGAACCAACTCCCGTCCAGAGCGTCAGAGAAACTTGAGGGACAGGCCTCTAATTTAAGACTGGGATTGTACCACTGAGATTGTACTGTAGGATAGACTAGGATGACTGGAGGGGCTCCACCACCCAGATTTTGGTGAGAGAATCCTTTGCACCAAAGCAAAGGATTCTCGGTGTATCCAAGCAGCACATGCCCAGGGAAGTTTTGCACAAACGTTTCCCAGCCAACACCAAAAAGGAGCCTTACCTTTCTCAAACCAGGGCAGATAGGACGGGCAAGAGACGTTGACGATGGAGCCTGGGCTTCCGTCCGGCCAGCAGGCATACATGTCAAAGGTTCGGTTGCAGAAGAGCCCTGCAAAATATCAGAAGCAAGTCTGAGTGGGCAAGTAGGGTTGTATTTATCATCTAGACACCAGAAGGCTGAAAAGTGGGAGTGAACTCCATTTTAGGAGTTAGGGCCGAAATTATAAGAGTTAGGGGAAGAGAGCTGGTTTTGTAGCGAGCATGGATTGTCCCCTCTGCTAAGCAGGCTCTGCCCTGGTTGGCATTTGGATGGGAGACTGCTTGTGTGTGCTGCCTGCATTAAAATATTCCCCCTAGGGCAGGGCTGACAGCTTCGGCCCTCCTCCAGAGGTAGGCCTACAACCCCCACCCCTGACTATTGGCCACTGTGGCTGAGGATTCTAGGAGTTGTAGTCAACACCATCTGGGAATCTGTTAGAAGGCACACACTGTTGGCTACAACTCCCATAAGCCCCAAGCAAAAGCAATTGCAGCTGGGGATTCTGGGAGTTGTAGTCAACAACATCTGGGAGTCCCTGATAGAGGGAAGTCTGGATGGTGCCATAGCTGGATGGCAGAGGATCTCCTTTGCGTGTCGTGGGTCCCAGGTTCAATCCCTGGAAGCATCTCCAAGATAGAGCTGAGAGAGATTCCTGCCTGAAACCAGCTGCTGACTGGCAGCAGCTCTTTGAAGTTTCCAGCAGGAGTCTCTCCCAGCCCTACCTGGAGATGCTGCCAGGGATTGAACCTGAGACCTTCTGCACACAAAGCAGATGTTTGAACACTGAGCTACAGCCCCAACTCCCCATTAGAAACACAGGGAACTGCTGCCTACTGAGTCAGACCCTTGGTCCATCTAGCTCAGTATTGTCTACCCAGACTGGCAGCGGCTTCACCAAGGATGCGGGCAGGAATCTCTCTCAGCCCTATCTTGGAGATGTTGCCAGAGAGGGAACTTGGAACCTTCTGCTCTTCCCAGAGCGACCCCATCCGCTAAGGGGAAGATCTTGCAGTGCTCACACATGTAGTCTCCCATTCAAATGCAACCAAGGTGGACCCTGCTTAGCAAAGGGGACAATTCATGCTGTTGACCACGAAACCAGCTCTCCTCCCACTGATGCTAGGTACAATAGAAAAGAGAAGCACTTCACTGCTGAGATAAGCTACTGCAGGTTGGAACAGCAGGTGTGAATGGCCCCCTCGATCCTTGTCACTCTTGGGAAAAGACACTTTTAAAAAGCAACCGTTCGTTACCTGAAGAGTAGGGGTCACTGGCCATCTTTTTCAAACACTCCTCCTTGTATCGCAGCCATTCTTCAAAGGTCTTCTCCAGAACCTGCGCACCACAGTTCTGAGAAAACACAACCAAGTTAGACTTCAACAGTCATAGGAACATAGGAAACTGCCATATACTGAGTCAGACCCTTGGTCTATCTAGCTCAGTATTGTCTTCACAGACTGGCAGCGGCTTCTCCAAGGTTGCAGGCAGGACTCTCTCTCAGCCCTATCTTGGAGATGCTGCCAGGGAGGGAACTTGGAACCTTCTGCTCTTCCCAGAGTGGCTCCATCCCCTGAGGGGAATATCTTGCAGTCCTCACACATCAAGTCTCCCATTCATATGCAACCAGGGCAGACCCTGCTTAGCTATGGGGACAAGTCATGCTTGCTACCACAAGACCAGCTCTCCTCTCACACCACCAAGGACCAGATCTGCCACCAGAGGTGACCCCTGGAATCTACCTTGGGCAGGTCCTTTCATTCCTTCCATTTATAAACCGCCCCATCCAAAGGCTCTGGGCAGTGTACAACAACTTTTTAAAAGACATGAAAACACACAATTCAAAACACAGTGCTAAAAACAATATAAAAACAATTCAAAAAACAATTAAAATCATTTAAAACCAATTAAAATACTTTTTAAACAACAACACTTAAGCCTTGGAAGGCCAGGCCAAACAAATAAGTTTGTAGGGCTCTCTTAAAGGACGACAGCGAGCCTAAACTGCAGATATCTGCCAGGAGTGCATTCCAGAGGCCAGGAGCAGCTACAGAAAAGGACCGGTTCCAAGTCGCCACCAGACGTACTGGTGGCAACTGGAGACGGACCTCTCCAGATGACCTCAACGAGCGATGGGGGATCATACCGAAGAAGGCGCTCTCTAAGGCACAGAAATTCATCTTCCCAGCGGCACCTAGGTCATAGGGACATGGGAAGCTGCCGTCTACTGAGTCAGACATTGGTCCGTCTAGCTCAGTACTGCCTACACTGACTGGCAGCAGCTCCTCAGTGTTCAGGCAGGAGTTTCTCCTCGCTGTACCTGGAGATGCCAAGGATTGAACCTGGGACCTTCTGCATGCAAAGAAGGTGCTCTAACACTAAGGTACAGCCCCATCCCTGAAGGGAAATATGTTACTGTAGACAGTGAGCACATGTAGTCACCCATCCAAATGCAAACCATGACTGACCCTGCTCAGCAAAGGGGAGGATTCATGCTCACTGCCACAAGACTAGCTCTCCCCAGTTAGGGCTGAGAAAGACCCCTGTCTGATGCCCTAGAAAACTGCAATACTGAGATAGATGAACCAACAGACTCTGGAGAAAGCCAGAAGGGATTCCCGTGGTAAGATTGCAGCCTGGTGGCTAATGTAATGTTGAGCCTGGCTGGTTCATAATGCTTACCTTCATGGAGATCAGGCTCATCCAGAGGATGTGAATGAGTCTTGTGTTGTACTGGGAAAGAAAAACATCCTTCATGGCTAGTTACGGTTCTAGGCCCATGGATCACAGAGCCAAACTCTGATCCCAAGACCCCTGAGAGAGAGACGAGAGATGTGAGGATAGAACAGTGTTTAACTTGTTTAAACTTCCATCGCATCGGAAAAGGCTTCCATCGCATCGATTCCCGTTATCAGACCGATACAATGCACGGCCCTATGGTGATTCTCCCAAATTTCAAACCATAGCAGAAGGCAAGTAGTCTTATCCAATAAGGCTACGATACGATGCAAAGCCCTATGGTGTTCGTCCTGAATTAAATATCATAGCAGAAGTAAATGATCCGGGAGGCAGGGGGGTGGAATACAATCATATTACTAATATAACTAAATATGAAAAAAGTATGATAATTATTTAGGCAGACAAAAATACATCGTTTATTCAAACACAAGGTTAACGAGAGGCATCCAACAGGTGCTGGATTCAATCATACAATATCCTTTGCATTCAGCTCTGTTATGAGGTTCTCGGATCTAACTACTGTTCATAGAGGGCTACAGATAACAGAGCTCATGGCTAGCAAAAACTGTGGGCAGAACAGCAGCACCAATGACTCACCCTTATTTTTGGCTCTACATGTGAGCCACATTTCACTCACGCGCACACACACACACACACACACACACACACACACACACAAACACAATATATGGTTTTCAGTGTGCACACTACTGTACAGATTCCTGAGCATCTTGGCTTTAAAAATGAGAGAGAAGAAAACAAAAAACAAAACACTGATCAAGTGTCTAGCCCTCCTTGTTCCTAGGGTATATTTAAGAGCCTGTAGAATCTCAACAGCTAGAATAAGATCCTGACCTGATTCACACAATCGTTCAAATGTAGGCTGAATGTGGGTTATCCGTGTTACTCCACCAAGGCAGAAATCTCAGATTGGTTTCTGAGGAAACCTGGCCTTATCATAAGTAAAGTGTGCCGTTGAGTCAGTGTCAGCTCCTGGTGCCCACAGAGCCCTGTGGTTGTCTTTGGTAGACTACAGGAGGGGTTTACCATTGCCTCCTTCCACGCAGTATGAGATGATGCCTTTCAGCATCTTCCTATATCGCTGCTGCCCGATATAGGTACCAGCGGGAATTCGATCTGGCAACCTCTGGCTTGCTAATCAAGTCATTTCCACACTGCGCCATTGAGCGTGAATTGCTGCCTCTGCTGAGCAGGGTCTACCCTGGTTTGCATTTGAATGAGAGACTACATGTGTGAGCTCTGTAAGATATTCCCCTGAGGGGAAGGAGCCGCTCTGGGAAGAGCAGAAAGTTCCAAGTTCCCTCCCTGGCAGCATCTCCAAGACAGGGCTGAGAGAGACTCCTGCCTGCAACCTTGGAGAAGCTGCTGCCTGTCTGTGTAGACAATTCTGAGCTAGATGGACCAATGGTCTGACTCATTATATGGCAGCTTCCTCGATTCCTAAGTTCCCTCCCTGGCAGCATCTCCAGATACAGCTGAGAGAGACTCCTGCTTGCAAGCTTGGAGAAGCCTCTGCCAGCCTATGCAGACAATACACCAGCAACAGCCACTGGAGGGATGCTGTGCTGGGGGTGGAGAGGGCCAGTTGCTCTCCCCCTGCTAAATAAAGAGAACCACCACTTTTAAAAGGTGCCTCTTTGCTCAGTTAGCAGGGGTTAGGATCGGCCTTTGGATTCCCCCCCACCCCAACAAACCAAAACAGCTACCTGTGGTTTTTCATGTTAGGATAGGACTTCTAAGTTTTCTCAGCGGTTTTTGCACACAAGATGCCAACAGTCAACACATCTCTAGGGTTGTGTGGGTTCTTCCTCTAGAAGCAAAATGCTCATTCTGCCTCAAGATGGCAATATTCTGCAATCAGATGCATTACTCCAGCTAAGGACATTGACTGAAACTGACATACTTTGAATAACATGTTCGCTCTCCAGAGTCAACCTTTTCAGAAACATTTAGCGCTGTGACAGTGAGCATGAAAATGAAATGTTCAAGAAGGGAAGGAGGCGAATCGCAGATCAAAATCAGGATGGAGAGAGGCAGGGAACCAGGCAGGGTAGAAACTAAGTGCTCAACCCCTGGAGATCCCATCTGAATCCCTCGCTGCTTTGCAAAACCCTGTCCAGACACCACTGCAACAAGCAGGACTAGAAACTTTAAGACAAGGCAAAACAGCTGCCATTGTCACATGCTGATCTCGGCACCTTTTAGATGGCCCATGCCCAACTCTGAATTGGATCCCTCTCAGATGCCGTGAGGTTTCTACACATACAAAGATTAGAATCATTCGGAAAATGGTTTTCCCTGTGACACTCTATGGATGCAAAAGCTGGACTCTGAAAAAGCAAGATAGAAAAAGTATTGATGCTTTTGAACTTTGGTGCTGGAGGAGACTTTTGAGGAGACCATGGACAGCCAGGAAAACAAACCAATGGATGCAAGAACAAAGCAATCCAGAATTCTCACTCGAGGCACAAATGACCAGGCTCAAAATATCCTACTTCAGACACATTATGCAAAGACTGAGCTCCCTTGAGAAGTCCATAATGCTGGGGAAAGTTGAAGGGAAAAGAAGAAGAGGACGACCAGCAGCAAGGTGGATGGACTCGATGACGACAGCAATGAATGCATCACTGAGAGACCTCCAAAGCCAAGTGGAAGACAGATCATCCCGGAGAGAATCAATCTATGTGGCTGCTAAGAGTCAGCACTGACTTGATGGCACTTAATCAATCAATCATCAACTTTAACCAACTCACAAAGTCAAACCAGGGCCAGCAAAAGAGCCCAGGAGCCAGGCTCACAAATTTGAGCCACTGGTACCATCTCAGGGGATAGGAACATAGGAAACTGCCATATACTGAGTCAGACCATAGGTCTATCTAGCTCAGTATTGTCTTCACAGACTGGCAGCGGCTTCTCCAAGGTTGCAGGCAGGAATCTCTCTCAGCCCTCTCTTGGAGATGCTGCCAGGGAGGGAACTCGGAACCTTCTGCTCTTCCCAGAGCAGCTCCATCCCCTAAGGGGAATCTCTTCCGGTGCTCACACTTCAAGTCTCCCACTCAAATGAGAACCAGGGCAGACCCTGCTTAGCTATGGGGACAATTCATGCTTGCTACCACAAGACCAGCTCTCCTCTCCTCACAGTGATTTTTGGCAACGTCTACTCCCCTAGAGAGCCACCTTAAGTGGCGTAGCGGGGAAATGCCTGACTAACAAGCAGAAGGATGCCGGCTTGAATCCCCACTGGCATGTTTCCCAAACTATGGGAAACACCTATATCGGGCAGGAGCAATATAGGAAGATGCTAAAAGGCATCATCTCATACTGCGCTGGAGGAGGCAATGGTCAACCCCTCCTGCATTCTACCAAAGACAACCACAGGGCTCTGTGGGCTCCAGGAGTCAAAACTGAACTTGACGGCACACTTTACCTTTACCCCCCAGAGACAGGGAAAGGAGATAGTACTGATCCACTTACAGCTTTCTCATTCATTCATTGCATTTATATTCTGTTCTTCCTCCAAGGGGCCCAGTTATGTTTATCCTCACAACAACCCTGTGAGGTAGGTTAGGCTGAGAGAGAAGCGACTGGCCCAGAGTCACCCAGTGCGTTTCATGGCTGAGTGGGGATTTGAACTCGGGTCTCCCTGGTCCTAGTCCGACACCCTCAAACAGTAAGGGTAAAATTTCACAGAGGAAAGGGTTACAGTCAGGGTTAGGTTAACAATGAACAAATTTGTTATACTCTCTTCATAGAATAACCTTTGACAGGCATTGCTGCCAATTCTCATTCTCCATTCCCCTGACAACAATGACGAAATGGTACAGCAGTTTTTGTGTTTTTCAGCCTTTTAAAAGCTTTTAATATACCCTTGCAAATTTGACCACTGGAGGCCCGAAGGTCAGAATAAGAAAAGCATAACAGACTGAAAGCTGAAAATATCTACGATTGAAGGATGATTTTTATTTATTATTTGCTTATTACCCCCAGCACTTATAACCGGCCACTCAAGGAGGTACATCCTCTGAGTGGCTTACAGCTAAATGTAAATGTGAGGCCACTAGGAGCTAAGAGGCAATCAAATCGGAGGACAGAGCAAGACATGAACGCAAACCCAAATACAGAATTTAACCTCCTCTGAAATTAAAAAGAAAAGTCATCAATGTCTGCTTAAAAGCAGAAGAAGAGGAAGATTGATCTAAGCCAGTTCAGATTGGAACAGCATCAAACCCCAAGCAACCCTGTCCTGGGTTCCTGGAAATAACTCTATCACGGCAGCTTTGGTGAAATAATTGCCAAGGGCTCATTTGAATGCCAGAGTTGTTTAAGGAGGCTGCAAGCGCATCGGAAATGTTCTCCTATTAAAACGAATGATCTTTTCACTCAACACAGCAGGGGTGGGGGTTGATGTACAGGATAATTTCCTGTCCCTGTGGAAATTCCCTCTTCTCTGTCTCCCAAGAAGTGGTTACCCATTCCCCACAACCAGAGGCAGAGGCGTACAAAAAAGAACTGCATGGTGTTCATGCATTGGAAGTATTTATTATTTAAATTATAAATAAATATAAGATGGATCCCTGTCCCCAAAGGGCTCACAATCTAAAAAGAAACAAGATAGACACCAGCAACAGGCACTGGAGGTACTGTGCTGGGGGCGAATAGGGCCAGTTACTCTCCCCCTGCTAAATAAAAGAATCACCACATTAAAAGGTGCCTCTTTGCCAAGTTAGAAGGGGTTAGTTAGGAAGGGGGGTGGATGTTGCATCCATGGTGGCTAGGGATGATGGGAGTTGTAGTCCATCAACATGAGAGGGTGTGGTATAGTGGTTAGAGTGTTGGACTAGGCCCGGGGGAGACCCGAGTTCAAATCCCCATCCAGCCATGAAACTCACTGGGTGTCTCTGGGCCAGTCACGTCTCTCCCAGCCTGACCTACCTCACAGGGTTGTTGTGAGGATAAACATAACTATGTACACTGTTCTGGGCTCTTTGGAAAAAGAGAGGAATAGAAATGTAATAACATTAGAGGGGAGGAGAGTGCCTTCAGGCATGTGCAAAGAGCACTCACTGGGCCACCAGCTAGCTAGTCACCATCACTGGCCCTCCCCATGCAAAAGCTCCCCTTTGAAGGAACGAAGTTTTCTTTCCGAGCCCTCAGAAAGATAAGTGCCCCGTTTCCCACTTATCTGCACAACAAAGGGAAGGCGCTCTGCTCATGCTCAGCAGAACCCTTCCCTAAACGACACCTTCCCCCATTCCACTCCTCTCCGCCAAGCACGCAGGGTCCTCAGAAGCCCGCTCAACACGCACTCCTGCCATGCCATGCCATGCCAACTTTGACGGCGCCCTCCAGCGCCCCCCACCCCACCCCACCCGACCCCCCCGCAGCGGCGGCAACAGAATTTTTTTTGGAGGGGGACACACAGAAGGGGCGAAGTGCATGCACGTCGTCGCACATGTTAGATTTCTGAAACGGACAGGAGGGGGCGGGGAGCTACTTTTCTGGGGCGGTGGGATTCCCCCCCCCCCGGCCACCAGTCGCCTTTTCTCTGGGTGGTGCTCTCCAGCCCCCAACCGCGCCAGTCTTCCCTTCCCAAGTCCCGGGGCAGTTTCCCGTGGGAACAAGGCGCGCGCCGTACCCTTCGGAGAATCCTCTGCGCGCTTCCTCCTCGACGGCGGCCAGCCGGGCTCTAGCGCACCGCAGCCACTGAGGGCTCCCCCGCTCGGGAAGGCTCCACTGCAGCCTCTCGACTCCTGCCCGCCCCGTCGAGGAGCCCCCTCCGGCCCGGAGCCCGCTGCCCCCGCGAGCTTTGCGCGCCGTTGATTGCGCGGCAGCCCCTCGCCAAAGACGGCACCGACGACGCGCCAAAGCGCACAGACAGGACCTGCTGGCGCGTCTGTGCGCTCTGCCCCTGCCGCCGGGGAAAGCCGAGGGAGGCTGGACTCGCACCTGGTGCGCGCCTGAGCCCCGCCTCCCGCCAGCCAAGCCCCGCCTCTCTCTCCTCCTCGCACGTGGCTGGCTCCTTCTTTGGGTAGGAGGGCCCGAAAATCCAATCGACGGCGCTTTATTTCGGGCTCCTTTGACCAGCCTAAGAGAACACATAACACCCAGTGGCGTCAACTGGAGAATTATGAATGGAGGAAGGAACAGCTGGAGAGGAGGTGGAAGCCAGGCCCACTAAAGGCCAGAGACAGCGAAGTCTGGAAAGGTCCAGCCTTAACAGCAGCCAGAACCCCCTGCCAGCCAGAACCCCTCGAGTGCTGCTGCCAGTCTGGGTAGACAATACTGAGCTAGATGGACCAATGGTCTGACTCAGTAGAAGGCAGCTTCCTCTGTTCCTACGACCTTCAGTTTTTTCCCCCCAGAGGGAAATAACAGTTGAATACTTGGGATGCCCCCTAGTCTCAGCAGAGGACTGCTGCCTGCCTGGGGCCACCTCTCCTCCCACCTCCCCCTGCTCTGCAGTCTTCTCAGCTCTCCTCTGCAGGCTCCATTCGTTTGCTTTGCACTGTTTTGTGAAACTGAGGCTCTGATGTGGAAATTAAAACAGGAATTTTAATGCCATATTTTAATGTGAAAATTAAAACGGGCAAAACGCTTTTAAAAATCGGTAGCTTTTTAAGATCGGAATTTGAGGGATGAGTTAGATCTTCCTGTGCTGGATGGGGTCACACTCCCCCAGAAGGAATAGGTACGCAGCTTGAGAGGACTCCTAGATCCAGGCCTCACCCTGGTATCTCAGGTGGAGGCTATGGCCAGGAGTGCTTTCCATCAACTTCAGCTGATTCGACAGCTCTGTCCAAAGAGAACGATCTCAAAAACAGTGGTGCATCAGCTGGTAACCTTCCGGCTTGACTACTGCAATGCACTCTACATGGGGCTGCCTTTGTACATAATTTGGAAACTTCAGTTAGTTCAAAATGTGGCAGCCACATTGGTTTCTAGGGCAACCCAGAGAGACCATATTAAAATATGCCTGTATTGAAACAGTTGCATTGGTTGCTGATATGTTTCCGGACAAAATACAAAGTGCTGGTTATTACCTCTAAAGCCCTGAACGGCTTGGGTCTGGGCTACCTTAGAGAGTGCCTTCTCCTGTATGATCCCCACCGCACATTGAGGTCATCTGGAGAGGACTGTCTCCAGTTATGTGGCAACTTGGAACAGGGCCTTCTCTGTAGCTGCTCCTGGCCTATGGAACGCACTCCCAGCAGATATCTGTAGTTTGGGCTCATTGTTGGCCTTCAAGAGAGCCCTAAAGACTTACTGGTTTGGCCTGGCCTTCCAAGGTTTGTAAATCTTTTTATTATTATTATTTTAATTGGTTTTAAATGGTGTTAAAATTGTTCTAATTTTTTTTTAAGTAGTGTGTTTTAAATGGTATTTGTTTTTTATGTTTTTCAAACTAGTTGTGCACCAGAGCCTCTGGATGGGGCAGTTTAGAAATGTAAGTAAATTAAATTAAATTAAATTAATAAAATAGATTGCACAGGACAGTTTTACCAGAGGAGTTGAGGGAGGAGATAAGTCTGTGTGGTCAAGGCATTTGCAGGCATGGGTTTATGTAATTGAAGCAAGTGTTTATATTTACTTGACTCAAATATCCTAAGCAAATGAATTGAACTTCAAAAGAAAAGGGGGGGAAACACTGCAAGTGAAAGCTGAAAACAAATCTGTCTGTTGTTAAACACCAGGAGTTAGCTAACAACAAAGGTCAGTTTGGGATGTGGTTTGAACTATGTTTAGTCCCCTGCGAACTGAGCAAAGAGGCGCCTTTTTAACATGGCGATTCTCGTATATAGAGCAGGGGGAGAGCAACTGGCCCTCTCCATCCCCGACACAGCATCCCTGCAGTGGCTGCTGCTAGGGTCTACCTCATGTTTCTTTTTTAGACTGTGAGCCCTTTGGGGACAAGGATCCATCTTATTAATTGATTATTGTTTTCTCTTTGTAATCCGCTTTGGGGACTTTTGTCGAAAAGCGGCATATATATATACATATTTGTGTGTGTTTGTGTGTGTTTTTCATAAACTCTTTGTAATTGCCGTTTAACGACTTGTAGTCTAGCAGGAAGGATAGTAGCTCAGTGGGAGATCAGCTGCTCTGCATGGAGAAGGTCCCAGGTTCAGTCCCTGGCAGCATCTCCAGATGGGACTGGGAAAGACTCCTGCCTGAAACCTTGGAGAGCTGCTGCCAGTCAGGGTAGACAGCCGTGAGCTAGATGGACCAATGGTGTGAATCAGTATCATGCCGCTTCACCAGCAGCATCCATAGCTCAGTGGCAGAGCATCTGCTTTGCATGCAGCAGGTCCCAGGTTCAGTCCTTGGCAGCATCTCCAGGTAGGCCTGGGAGAGATTCCTGCCTGAAACCTGGGGAGAGACGCTGCCAGTCAGAGTTGCCAATGGTCACAGTAGAAGCTAGCTTCCTGTGCTTCCAAAGGCCTACAGAAGTAGGTAGAATTGTTAAGTCAATGCCTGTACTGATGCATTAAAAACAATAGTAATATTGATGGATTGAAATAGAATTATTAGTTGCTTCTTCAGCCTAAAAGAAAAGCGCTCCATGGTTGACAAAAAGGACACAAGATACATGTATTAAAGGTAAAGTTGTGCCATCGAGTCGGTGTCGACTCCTGGCGCCCACAGAGCCCTGTGGTTGTCTTTGGTAGAATAGAGGAGGGGTTGACCATTGCCTCCTCCAGCGCAGTATGAGATGATGCTTGCCTTTCAGCACCTTCCTATATCGCTGCTGCCCAGTATAGGTGTCTGGGAAACATACCACCAGGGATTCGAACTAGCAACCTCTTGCTCCCTAGGCAAGTTACTTCCCCACTGCACCATTAGGTGGCTAAAATACATGTATTAGTACACATTAATCACCCTGGGTAATACAGATGTGTACATACGTTTATTTTGTCCTGTTGTCGTCTACGGTCAAACAGGTAAAGCAGGTTTTTGAAACAAAGCAAAACCTGCACGTACTATTCACCCGAGGCAAGATGAGTGCACAAACCCATAAACCGTAGCCGCTTTTTCAGATTACTTTCAGGAATTGAAGATGGGTTGGAAGAGGCATTACGACCCGTCACGATTTGATCTGTATCTAATTTAGATAACTTGATGGAAAATGTTTTACAATGAATGCTTTTGCACTCTCAGTGGATTCCTCAGGAAATTGGCATGGAATCCCAAGAGGGCTTAATATTTAACATGTTCATTTCTGCTAAGGTGTTACTAGCTCATTACTGGGGGTGGCGGGGGTGTGTGTAATTTTAACTATTCAAGAATGTCTGGAATTACTGTCATTGGAATTACTGTCATTATTAAAACAGGCATATTGCGTGAGATTCGGAGAGGAACGGTAATGAGATATTAATTTCCTCAAGGAATTTGGACCCGCCCCCATATATAAGATTTATAAAATATTTTTCAAAATCTTAGAACCTCATCCTGGGGACTTGGGGGTGGAGGGTTTTTGGGGGGGGCAGGACAAGGACCTTGTTGGGGGACATAGGAAGCCACCTTGTACCAAGTCAGAGCCTTGGTCTATCCAGCTCAGTATTGTCTTCACAGATGGGCAGCGGCTTCTCCAAGGTTACAGGCAGGAGTCTCTCTCAGCCCTCTCTTGGAGATGCTGCTGCCAGGGAGGGAACTTGGGACCTTCTGCTCTTCCCAGAGCCGCTCCATCCCCTAAGGGGAAGATCTTACAGTCCTCACACATGTAGTCTCCCATTCAAATGCCAACCAGGGCAGACCCTGCTTAGCAAAAGGGACAAATCATGCATACTGCCACCAGACCAGCTCTCTTCCTTCTGTCTGCTTAGGGTCTGTTAGACCTAGTGGGCTTTTACCAGGGCCAGGGGTGCTCTTCCTCCTCCGCCAAGAGGGACTCCTCTGGGTTCAGGTGGGTCGTAACTATAACTGGGATTTCTGCACAATCATGGAACCAGCATCTCCGCTCTGGCAAAAGAAGCTCCAGCCAAGAGGCTCCTAGGAAACTTGAAGAACTATATTTTACATTAGCAGAAGTGACAGCAGCCAAAATGGCTTCATCCGTCACTGTGGCATCCGTCCCTGTGGCACAGCTGCCTTATACTGCATCACATCGGTCCTTCTAGCTCAGCATCCACACTGACCGGCAGCAGCTCTCTTGGTAGGTCCTGCAAACAGAGGCTTGTCAGTGGCCTCGATCTTCCTGTGAAACATCAATTAAGTCCAACAGCAGGCAAAATGGGAGAAACAGAGCATTCTGGCTGGTTCGGTCACTGAGTAGATGTGGGCACCTGTGGTCATAAGAACCTAAGAACAGCCCTGCTGGATCAGGCCCAAGGAGGCCCATCTAGTCCAGCATCCTGTTTCGCACAGCATCCCACCAGATGCCACTGGAAGCCTACAGGCAGGAGTTGAGGGCATGCCCTTTCTCCTGCTGTTGCTCCCCTGCAACTGGTACTCAGAGGCATCCTGCCTTGGAGGCTGGAGGTGGCCTATAGCCCTCCAACTAGTAGCCATTGATAGACCTCTCCTCCATGAAGTTATCCAAACCCCTCTTGAAGCCTTGCTTCCACGATCTTAAAGTCTTGCTTCCATGACAGCTCAGCTCAAAAATTCAAGCCCGTCTCAGGGATGGCTGATTCTCTCGACTTTCACAGGAACATAGGGAGTCGCCTTCTACTGAGTCAGACCCTTGGTCTGTCTAGCTCAGTGCTGTCTGCTCTGACCGGCAGCAGTCAGTCAGACTGGTCTCTTCCAGCCCTAGAGGGAGAAGCCAGGGAGTGAACCTGAGACCTTCTGCATGCCAAACAGATGTTCTGACTGAGCTATGATGGTCCCTCTAACAGGGATTCCCAGATGTTGACAACAACTCCCAGAATCCCCAAAAGCCATTGCTGCAGGGGATTCTGGGAGCTGCCGTCCACAGCCTCTGGGAATCTTTGTTAGAGGGAACACTGGCTATGACCCCACTATGTGGGACCTTTATTTACTCTGAGTCCTTTAGCACTGCACGGCCCAACAACAAGGTAGCCCCAGGAAAACAGACACAGACACCAGCTGGTTTTAGTCAATCAATGATTCATGTTTATTATAGTCAGTAAAACAGCAAGCTAGCTCCTAACTCACACACACACACGCACACACATACTCACCAGCCCCACTCCAAAGATGATCAGTCTTTGAAAGGGGTGTTGGAAGAAGCGTGGAGGCCTCACTCTGGGTGGTGGTGCTTCTCGGGGGTCTTCTGGTATCCTGCCTGACTTAGAAAAGGATGTTTCCATCCACTCCGGTTGGTATGTCTGCAGTCCGCTTCCATTTCTGTGATCACAAGACGTACTCATCCTATCTCTTTGTTCTATTCCCAGTTCTTTCTCCTTTACAAAGTCTCCGGCAGTTCCCCCGGGTCTTCACCAATTCCTCAGGCCTTTGGCGTCTTTCCCAACATTGTTTGTGTTTGAGAGGAAGTGGGGCTAGGGCACACTTGAGGTTGCTCACTCATGTGTTCCTCCATACATACTGTTCGTAAGAAGCACTACCTATGCATCCTAATTTGTCAAGATCACATGGCTCATTGGGTTACAGAAATGAGCTAGTACAAATTGATATATTGTTTCTTATCTCCAGATCATTATAAGCTTGCGATTAAGCCAGGTATTTCACTGTTACAAATTAATATATTGTTTCTTGTTTCTGCATCTTTATAAACTTGTGAGTTAGCCAAGTACTCTCTGCATCACTACTATCATAAAGCTAGCATAATTCTACAACTAGAAAAATAGGAAGCTGCCTTATACTGCGTCACATCGGTCCTTCTAGCTCAGCATCCACACTGACCGGCAGCAGCTCTCCATGGTTTCAAGCAGGAGTCCTGGCATGGCCAGAACCTAAGGGGTGTACGTGGGAGTCAAATGCGCCGTAACCCAAAATTTGGCTTTAAAAAAGCCAATCTGGCAACTGCTGCCTGGGTAGGTCCCTGGGGCCTTCGGCATGCCAGGTTCTGCCAGTCAACTACGGCCATCCCCTTCCAATCATTCCGTCCAAACCTGGTGTGGTTTTCTCGGATTTCCCATCCAACAACAACAAATATTTATATACCACTTTTCAACAAAAGTTTCCAGAGCGGTTTACATAGAGAAATAATAAATAAGTAAGATGGCTCCCTGTCCCCAAAGGGCTCACAATCTAAAAAGAAACATCAGAGAGACCCCAGCAACAGCCACTGGAGGTCCTGTGCTGGGGGTGGAGAGGGCCAGTTGCTCTCCCCCTGCTAAATAAAGAGAATCACCATGTTAAAAAGGTGCCCCTTTGCCCAGTTCGCAGGAGTCCACTCCCTTCCACTGGACATTCTTCCCATACTATTTTTCCATCACCCAAACAAATGTATATATTTCCAGATATTTTCACATTACTCCCTTCCCAAACTGCTGGTGCCAGAACGCACTGGGAGGAATGCATTTAGAATCATGTTTCTGTGCTGACATACGGAGTCCGTGGAATCCGTATTATGATGTCTTATACAATCGGGTCCGCTGTGGAGCAAGAAAGCAGCTGGGGGACCATGCATCTCTTGAAGGCAAGAGAGGATTCAATAACACCCCTGAGCTATTATCGTGTGCCATTTAACTGCTAGCCTGAACGCAGAACCTGTCTTTAATTGTGTTTAGCGTATTGGCTTTTTGGCTTGATGAATGCACTTCAGGTGTCTCCTCAGAGGCAGGGGCGGATCGGCCACTGAGCATCGGTGTGCTCTGCAAGCAGGTTGCCTGGGACAGCGGCCAAGGAGAGCCGCTACAAGCCACCCCACTCGCTGCCTCCATCACGGCCCCACTGCTCCTGCCCCCCTTCTGGCCTCCGCTGCCACCACTAACTGCCGTCCCCACCACCGTGCTTCCCTCTGCTGGTTGTGATGCCGAAGAATGACATCATCGAACAGCCGCTGTTCTCCCTGGGAGGAGAGCTGGTCTTGTGGTAGACAGCATGAAATTGTCCCCTTAGCTAAGCAGGGCCCACCCTGGTTTGCATTTGGATGGGAGACTGCCGGTGTGAGCACTGGGAGATCTTCCCCTGAGGGGATGATGGGGCCGCTCTGGGAAGAGCACCTTCCTGCTTGCCTGCAGAAGCTTCCAAATTCCCTCCCCGGCAGTATCTCCAGATAGGGCTGAGAGAGAGACTCCTGCCTGCAGCCTTGGAGCAGCCGCTGCCACTCTGGGAAAACAATATTGAGCTAGATAGACGAATGGTCTGGCTCAGTATATGGCAGCTTCCCATGTTCCTAACATCTGGGAATCCCTGTTGGAGGGGACACTGCGACACACCATGGATCAGAAGCAATAGATGCTAAATCAGGCAGGGCACCAAAGAATGAGGTCCAGTCCAGGTTCCCGTGTCTGTACTTGCATCCTACCAGGTGTGCTTGCATCCTACCCCGGCTCCTTCGTCCATGGCATTCAGTTTCTGTTTTACATTCTCCACCAAAGGTCAGATTCAATTCATTATTGGGACAACCGTTACCCTGCATGCCCTTTGATAAATGATCGTTCCTGGCTTATTAAGCAATTCCTGAACTGAAACATTTAATCAGGGGGACCTACGTTGAGTGTTTTTCCTGTTTTTCCAGATTGATGGGCTCGGGTGGTCTCCATAGACACGCATGTACCAGGTCTCGTCTCCCGCTCTGTTAGGTCACGTCCCTTCCCATCTCGGCCCCACAAAACGCCCTAATGGGAAGAGAAACAATTCCGCAGTTACATCACTCTGGGGAGTCATTTGTAGCATATTCACTGCCTGGCTTTCCGTTCTGGCTGCCGCCTCCTCCTCCTGTTGATGAATTAAAACCACGTCTTCATCCATTTATAGACACTCTCGTCAGGCTGCTTTACATCTTCTGTTTTTAGTTTGATTTCCAGAGGGAAGAAGGCTAATGAGATAGCCGGCTGGTTCTCAGGACCAAAATCGGGGTAGGAGGATCGCCCAGGCAGGCTCCAAGTAGGGGGTGTGCAGTTTGAATCGAACCCAGTTGGATTCGAATCAGCCCGGTTTGACCGGTTCAAGCTCGAACCGCACCAGCCTCCCCCAAAGGGGGCTGTTCCGAGTTCAAACTGAAATGGTTCAACTGGTTCAAGTGGCGATGATAGTTATGGGGACTCTGGTAAGGATTTACATGCAAAGGTGATCCCTAATGCTGAAGGAGTTGAAAGGGCAGATGAGAGGGCACCTTCTCCGGGGACGCCTGGGGGATCCACCGATGCCGACGCCACTGTGCTGACGCCGGTAAGGTATCCTCTCTCCCATCCCCGCCCCACCCTTTCAACACCTTCAGCGTTAGGGATCCCTTTTGCTTCTGAACTGGAACTGGACCGGGCCAGTTCGGTTTTGCATCTCCTCAACCTACCCCCATGCTTTGGTTCAGGGGTGTTGCAAAACAATTTAAAAACCATTTTTTAATTAACCTACCTCCCCCTTACCCCCCCAGCCTCCATTACAGCCCCAAATCGTCCAGTTCGGGCAGTCTTCAGCCTGTTCCAGGCCTGTCCATCATGGTGGCCATTTTGGAGGCTCGAATGGGGTGATTTGGGACTGTAATGGAGGTTGGTGGGGAGGATGGCTTCCGGAGACCTCCCCATGGCCGCAGCAGTGCCCCTTGGAGGGGTAAGTTAATAAACAAACAAACAAACAAAACTTATGAACTCCCCAAAACTGGTTGGGGGGTTGGCTCGATATCAAGCCAAAGCGGAGTGGGGGGGTTGGCTCGATATAGAGCCGTCGAACAAAACCGGTTCGATGTCAAACCGGTTAGGTTCAGAACTGGTTTGCACTTCCCTAGTTGGCTGTCCATGGCATTGCATTGCTGATGTGATTCCTGATAGGTTGGCTGCCCACTGCTGGAAACAGAATGCTGGACTAGACAGACCCTGGAAAGACCCAGCAAGGCCATTGTTATGATTGAATGAAAGATTTATTTTCTACTTATCCAGACAGCAGAATGGCTGCCAACAAGATGTATTGTGGGAGCTCCACAAAGGACACCTACTAGCAGATGTTCAGAAATGGACAGCTCGCTTGCTCACGTAGTGCATGCTAGAAAACCCCTTGAACGATGAACATTATAAATGACTAAATGACAGCAGGAAAAATTGCTCTGCTCCAAGTGGGCTCTAGGTATACCTTTCTGATAATGTGATCAGGGAAGAGTGAAAAATGTGTAATACTATTAAGAAGAGACATGGACTACATGGTGGAGAAAATCTCATTATTTGGTCAGCGGGACCAGGGAGAGTTACAGCTTTTCCAAACTTTTTTTTTTAAGATTGGAAAGTACTTTCTGTTTCTGAAAGCCAAACTAAAAAGTTTATTAAGCCCATCATTTATGCCATCTGGCTGTTGGATTTATTACTTTGCTAGCTTTTTTACCAGGACTTGCTCCAGTGCGTTTAACAACAGATGTTACAAAGTGATAACTTCATGCTGTAAAAAATTGCTCCAAAAAAATTCTACAAAAAAATCTGCTGTTAAAGACAGAGACTAGCAGACCATTTATTATGGTCAGTTGGCAACCCTAGGGGAAGGGGGAGAAGCATGTCCCAGAAGGTAGGTTTGCCGCATTCATCGGAGAGCATTCCTGAAGGACACAACCATCAAAAGGAGGGACACACAGATTTAAAAACCCTACTTTTTAAAACTGGGATTGGAAAGAGTGTTCAAACGTGGAGCTTCCTATCTCACACAATTCCCCTATAGCATTCTTTGCAAAGGAGAGGGTTAGGTGTTCATGTAATTTTGGGATAGGGATGTAGACAAATTTCGCTCAAATCAATTCAAAAGCAAATCAAATTTAAATTGATTTGAGTTCGAAACCGATTCTACTTTGGCCAAATTTGAACAGATTCGAACGAATCTCCACTCTATTCAATGGTTTTGAACTCGAATCGATTCGAATCGATTCGAGTGAAATTCATGCACATCCCTATTTTGGGAGCAGTAGTCTCGGGTAGAGCTTCTGCAGAGCATTATCTTTTCCATTGTAACAATAAAGGACAGTTGAGTTTTAAGGCCTGTTGCTCCTTCCATTTCTCCTTGCTTCCCCTTCCTGTTGGCTAAGAGGGGCCTTCACAAAACTGCAAGCAAGGACCTTGGGACCAAACGGGACACAACTTGGAGGATCTGTGATTAGGCTCCATGTAGGACTGAGGTTAGGAACATAGGAAGCTGCCTTCTACTGAGTCAGACCCTTGGTCCATCTAGCTCAGTATTTTATGCACAGACTGGCAGCAGCGTCTCCAAGGTTACAGGCAGGTGTCTCACCCAGCCCTACCTGGAGATGTGGAGAGTGAATCTGGGACCTTCTGCATGCAAAGCAGATGCTCTTCCACTGAGCTACAGCACCATTGATGTCGTGAGATCTCTCTGTGCTGAGTTAAAAAGAGAAGAAACAAAATGCAAAACAGGCCATGAAAAGCAAAGAATCAGCACCTCTTCATCATGAATGGAGAGCTCATTCCAGTGCCTCCAGCAATGCCGCAGACCGACAGCATTGCACATACATCACATTTCCAAATGCATCAAGGTGTTCTGGGCCACATCCCTGAGTTTCCCTCAGATTTGCTTTGATCGTTTTCTTTACGCCGCCCCGCAAAGCTTTCCTTCACTGTGGGGATGGTTTTGATTGAACCTGGGTCTTCAGCCCCGCTTTCTTTCATTCTAAGGATTGCCTTTAATACGGTGCCAAAATGAAGAATGGGGAAGAAAATCAAAGCAAGCGCATTTCAAAGGGGCAAAGGCGCACCTGGAAAATAACCAAAATTCTTAATGTCATGGATTCTGTGGATTCTGCAGCCGACCCTCCCAAAATGCACAGCAATAAGGAAAAGCTATATGTAAAGGCAGAGGAACAGTTTTCATTGGGAAAATAATGGGGGAAAGAAGGGATGAGGTCACTCTGCCAGCACTGCTGTGAGGTCCTCCTCTAGATTCCCCCCTCAAAATAGGAACATTATCTATCTATCTATCTATCTATCTATCTATCTATCTATCTATCTATCCATTTAACATAGGAATCTGGCTGCCTTTTTCTGAGTCAGACCCTTGGTCCATCTAGCTTGGTATTGTCTACACTGACTGGCAGCAGCTCTCCAAGGTTTCAGGCAGGAGTCTTTCCCAGCCCTACCTGGAGATGAGCAATGGCCCCATCCCCAAAGGGGAATCTCTTACAGCAGAGAGCGCTCACATGCAGTCACCCATCTACATGCAAACCAAAGTGGACCCTGCTTAGCAAAGGGGGGAGTGCATACTCACTACCACAAGACCATCTCCACCCCACTCCCCGAAGCTGTTTTCATGCCAGCATTCAGAGAGGTGGGAGATCCCTGATGTGCACGTTCCGAGGTTGCAAACGGATCAAACACAGGTTTGAAGACAGAGTGGTACCTCAAAGGCAGGGGCGGCCGTTTTATGAGGCAGGGTGAAGCAGGAAGCCTCAGGTGGCAAATGCTCCCTGCCTGTTGCCACCACCGGAACACCTGTTTGGGGCTGATCTGACCCTTGTCAGCTTTGCAGTGAGCGCCTGTCCTCACAGCCCTTGTAAAACGTGCAAAATGCAAATTAGTTGCTGCATGGTTTGCATAATATGCCAATTAGGCGACCCGGATTTGGGAAGCTTGAATATGGCAACCCTATCTGCCCCCCTTCCCTTGAGGTCTTGTCTTTAACCTCAAGCTGCTAAAAGGAGCAGCTTGACCTGCTGACCTGCATATCTGTCCGTCAACACTGACGAATAAGGACATGCGTGTGAATAGAGGGGGCGTGGCTAGGGAACCGGGAGGCGTGGCATGCAATCTGTAGGGGTGTGTAGCCAGGCATCCTGGGAGGCATGGCCTGAATATGTAGGGCGTGGCCAGTCAACTTGGGAGGCGTGGCTACACCTGTGTATTGTCTGACCCTTTGATGTGAAGTGGCAGTCTGGTGGATGGGGGTGCAGGAAATATTTTTTTGGGGGTAGCACCGACTACCCCCTGATTCCCCTTGGGGGTCGTCCCTGATGTTTGTTTGGCCCATGTGTACCTTGCATTTTTCTACAAATGGAAGCTCAGTCAGATGTCCTGATGAACAAGCAGTGGTGTGGTGGGGCACCCCATCCCAGCACCCATACACACCCAACTACTTACATTTATTTATATATTTATTTATTATATTTTCTATCCCGCTCTTCCTCCAAGGAGCCCAGAGCGGTGTACTACATAAGTTTTCTCCTCACAACAACCCTGCGAAGTAGGTGAGGCGGAGAGAGAGAGAAGTGACTGACCCAGAGTCACCCAGCAAGTCTCATGGCTGAATGGGGATTTGAACTCGGGTCTCCCCGGTCCTAGTCCAGCACTCTGTTTATTTTTTGTTTATTTAATACATTTGCATACCACCCCAAATGTAAGTTCTCTGGGCGGTTTACAGAACAAGAAAAGATTAAAACATTTCGACAATTAAAATTAAAAAGTTGAAATTATTAAAACAGTAATTAAAAGCCTGGATGAACAAATGTGATGAACAAAGGCTGGCTATTTGCCTTGGGTTTGGAATGGTCAGTTTCCTTCGGTCAGTTTCATTTGGAGAGAAAGCACAGAGGAATCCCATCCTTACACAGGGTGTGAAGAGCCAAGCAAGCAGGCAGTAATAGTCTTGAAACTGCTTCAGTCCCAAAGCAATAGCAACAGGCTTTTCCCGGTCAGCTTCCAAACCTGGAAATTGCTTTCGCTGGCCGAATTCCCCTGCCTGCTTAGCTCTCACAACAGCAGCAGAAACACACACACAACACACACCCCTCTTAGACTAATTACTAGCCTCTGACAGTCAGGCAGAAAAATTGGTGTGACATCCAAATCAGGCTTGCGGGACCAAAGACAGACTTTAAGGTCCACATGCCCCCATCAGGTCAGGGAACACAATGCCACTGAGAATATCTGAAGTGCCTGGAGGGACCCCAAGCCAAACAAACAAACAAACAGCTATTAATTACTGTATTAATTAATTAATTAATTAATTAATTAATTAATTAATTAATAGCTGGCAGACATATGCAACAGTCTTTAAGAACGGCTGTTTTCCTAAACCATTGCAGAATGTTCCCATAAAGGTAAATCCAATTAAAATGCCACTCCGTCTCTCATGGGGACTCTAATTCTTCTTATGACCAATAACGTTCCATTCAGATCAAACCCAAAAGGAGAGATAGCTCTCTCTGTGTGTGTGTATGTGTGTGTGTGTGTGTGTGTGTGTGTGTTTTAAGGGTACTTGGTTGTGAGGAAAATGGGTATGATTGATGGCAGACGGGATGTTTTAAATGAATGGTCTCATATGAGAAGGTCATGGCATTTCTTTGAGATGAAAGTTGCTTTGGGGAAAAACTACTGTTATGATAATGCTGTTGGACTCCTGGTATTGCGGCATCATTCTGGCTGATATATCCAGACTGTCACCCAATAGTGCTGTTGCTAGCACTGTCGTTCAGCGGGCTCTCATAAGCACCTCTCTGTTTATGTCTGGGGCTACAGGCTTGTAGTTCCCACTCTTAACATGCTCAGGAGCTTCACGGGATCGTGGACTCACCACTTGTTGGTACATGGGGACAGGGCACTTAGCAGGCAGTGGGTCAGTAGGCCCCAGGTCCACCAGCTTCCAAGCAAATCAAAAAGGGATTGGCCTCATGCCTTTCCCTCTGTTGGGAATGCCTAAACAGACTTGAGTTCGCTTTCGAATTAACTCCACTTCAAGGTCTCTCTGCACAGAGACTAACCCTGTTTGCTCCCCCTTTCTGGCTGCCATAAGCAAGCGAAAACGAAACATCCCAGCAGGAAAGCAGATAAGCCACTGTGAACGCTACCCATCCACCCAACCCAAAACAAAAGAGGTTGATGGGCCATAGGAACTCAGGAGTTGATCATTTTCAGTCGACAAGTTGGCTTCATTACATTCAATATGGAACGAAATCTCTCTGCTTTGTGTGATTTTTTTTTTTTAAACCCAAGGACATCCAATATGCTCTCGAAACTGAATGATTCACACAGACTTGAGTGGAGTAATCTTTTCCACAGCCTGGAGCGACCTTGAAAATACGTCATTGTACATGAGTATATCTGTATATAGTTATGGGCAAGCCGGATAATTTAGACTGTAATTTCATGAAATGAAAATAAAAGGTGGAGACCCCTCAAAGATGCAGAACTCATAACCCATGTTTAGTAGTCAGTAAGGAGCTGAAGTGAAGTCTTTGAATATTGCTTTGTATTGACTGCCGTCACCAGCTCAAGTGGCAATTTTAAATTAAAGATCACACCATGGGGACGGGGATGCTCTTGAAACTGTATTGCAGTCTGACACCAAGGACTTCCTTGATTTGCATTTGGATGGGTGGCTGCAGGTGAGCACTGTAGAATCCACGGGAAAGAGTTGTGGGATGCAAGGACCGGGCAGTGGAGTGGAAGCTGGAATAATAATAGCTTAATGGAATAGATATGATGTACAGAGAGAGTCAAGTGCAGGCTGCTTTTTCAGGCTCTTGCTGCTGGCTGTTTGTTAGCCCCGCCTCTGCTCTCCGGGACTCAAGTCACTCAAGCTCCATTCAAAAGCTGGCCTGGATCCAGGAATGGGTTCACCAAAAACACCACAAGCACTGTAAGATATTCCCCTTAGGAGATGGGGCCATAGAGAGTGGAAGAAGGTCCCTGGTTCATGCAGATGGTCCCAGGTTCATTTCCTGGCAGCATCGCCAGGCAGGGCCGGGAAAGACTCCTGCCTGAAACCTTGGAGAAGCTGCTGCCAGTCAGTGTAGACAATGCTGAGCTAGATGGACCAATGGTCTGACTCAGTAAAAGGCAGCTACCAATTTGAGGGTATTGGGCAGAACTCACCAGTCAGGGAAGGACCATAGCTCAGTGGTAGAACATCTGCTTTGCATCCAGAAGGTCCCAGGTTCAGTCCCTGGCAGCATCTCCTGGAAGGACTGGGGAAGATTCTTGTCTGTGATGGGGCTGGGTGGACCACTTTTCAGTGGAGACTTGAGGTTTGGGAGGTATTGGCACAGATGGAATATTGGGCTATGCCGAGGAGGAACATAAGAAGCTGCCTACCAAGTCAGACCCTTGGTCCATCTAGCTCAGTATTACCTGCACTGACTGGCAGCAGCTTCTCCAAGGTTGCAGGCAGGAGTCTTTCCCAACGCTACCTGGAGATGCTGCCAGGGATTGATCCTGGGAACTTCTGCTTGCACGGCAGATGCTCTCCCACTGAGCGATGGCCTCATGCGAGCTTTGTTAGTGTTGTCCCCAAAATGGGGTCTGTGCCTGGCGTGCAAGAGTCAATGAACACACCAAGGGTGGACATCTTCCAAAGTTCATTCTGCGCAGAATACAGGCGCTGAGGATCGCTCCCAAAGCAAGCACACACAGCAAACCTAGCATCCGGCTTATATAGAAAAATGTACAAAGTTTCAGGCACGCATCTCTGCTAGTTAGCATACACCATCCCTCTGGGCTTGGAGTGTAATTTGTTTGTGTATTCCATTATCTCCCGCAGTTACAGAACAAAGAGGCATTCTTCCTTCTTTCTTATGGGGAACGGAAGTGATTCATACACTTAGAGTTAATCTGTTGCAAGCAAGCAGCTGAGCAGGTGCCAAGTCCGCACTTTAGCTTAGTGACCTTACATGGGGTGGAGGGACGGGGTAATGGCTATACCCTGGACCATCATTAGCATCCAGCCAATTGTTAATAGCTAATCATACAATGTGGGAGCAGCGGCGCTTTTACCCCTTGGACCTCCGGGCCGAAGTCCAGGGCCTCCACAGCCCCTGGGCCCCCCCCAAATTAGGCTTCCCAGAGTCTGGCTTTCCAAATCCAGGTGCCTAATTTGCATATTACATCAATGGGCTTGGAAATAATTTTTGAGCAGAATAGTGACTGCACGTTTTGCTCCCTCCCTCAGCTTCTACAAGGGCTAGAGCTTAGCTTTTTTCTTTTCTTTCTTTCTTTTTAAAAATGAAAGCTGAACTCTGGGTGAATCTAGGTGGGCTAAGCAATCTGTGTGAGATGCTTAAAATTTGGTGAACCCCAGAATTTTTTTTGGGGGGGGGGCATGCAACTCTACTCCAAATCCTCTTTAGCATGTCGAAGCAGGCTCCAGGAGACATGTTGCTTCCAATGTTTGGCTGCAACCTTCAGACCTAATTTATAGCTTGGCTTAATTGCTCTCCTCCTTCGGCCAGCTGGCACAGATTCAGGGTTTATCTGGCTTGTTGAGCAGCCATTTACTTCTCCTGAGCACTTCTACCTGTTGTTGGTGTTTCATCAATCTTCTCTCGTGAGGGGGCAAAGGTGGTTCGCCGTTTCCCTCAGTGTTCAGTTCTCCACTCCCTTTCTCTGCTGCCTCTGATGGCCCTGTTTGTCCTGAAGCTTCAACCGGACCTGCCTCAGCTATCTCCTGTGGGCTGACAGCCAGGCTCTGCCCTTCAGGTACCCCTGCAGCTGCTGGAGGACTGCCAGGTTCCTCTTCCTCTTCGCTATCTGAGGACGGGGGCATGACACCAGGCTCCAAAATTACCTAGGTGCACCTTTGTGTGGGAGGGCAATAAACCTCCATTCCCTGTTTGTGGGTGCCCCAGAGTTGGCCACTGTGGAACAGTGTTATGGTGGACCATTGATCGAGGATCTATTAGGAACTGCGTATCTATTCTTCCGTACATAAAGGAGTGTCGGAACAGAACAAGGTCTTATTCCGGAATAACAAAAGTTCCTCTCCCTGCTTGCCACTTAATGGGAGAATTTTGCAAGAACACCCAGAAGGAAGAGGCGAGGCAGCTGATGGGATTAAAGCTGACAGGCAGAGCGTGGAGGGAAATTTGACAAACCCCTGACTTCATTATATCTAGTAGTCAGAGTGCGGGCCATACTCTTCTGCCCTCTGCTCTTACCAGCCATAAAAATCACACTGTGAGGGGGAGCAAAGTGATGTGACGTAGCAAATATTTAATTTATAAGATGGGCAATTGAGATGCTCAGTAATGAGCTCTTTTCTGCTTCTTTGGGCCTTTTATGCCCTGCAGGGGGTTGCTAATTTATCTGGGCCTGGAAGCGGAGGAGGCCAAGACGAAAGTGAACTTTTTGTGGGGTTGCTTTCTCCTGTGGAAGGGATTTTCTGTAAAACCAAGCCTCCGTAGGGTGCTTCATCACTGGGTGAATGCAGCCCTTTTGCATGCAAAGATATATTGTTTGCTTGTTTGTTCATCATATTTATATACCGCCTGATATGTGTATCTCTAGGCAGTGTGCACAATTTAAAACACAACAAAAGACAGAGTAAAAACCAATTAAAACAATTTTATAGAATAAAAAGTTAAAACAATTCCATGGGATGAAAACTGTTTAAAATTAATTTCAATTAAAAGCCTGAGAAAAGAGGTGTGTCTTGAGGGTCTTCCTAAAAGCAAATAGAGATGGAGTGGAGGTGCTCTTATTTTGGCAGGGAGCATATTCCCAATCCCTGGGGCAGCCACAGAGAAGGCCCAGTCAGAAGTCGCCACTAAACAAGCTGGTGGCAACTATAACCGGACCTCTCCAAATGATCTGAATGGGAGGCAGCGTTCATGACAAAGAAGGCAGTCTCTTAAGTATCCTGGGCCCAAGCCATTGAGGGTTTTATAGATAATAACCAGCACTTTATGTTTGGCTCAGAAACATATCAGCAGTCATATTGTTTGTGGGACAGTATCCCTATATTTGTTTGTTTGTTTGTTTATTAAATTTATACCCCGCCCAAACTTTCTTCTCTGGGCGGCTCATATGAATGTAGTACTATTGTTGTTGTGTATTTGAATCTGATCAAAGATCGTAATAAAGTTCATTCATTCGAGATTTAATGCAAACTTTAATGTAAAGGTAAAGTGTGCCGTCGAGTCGGTGTCAACTCCTGGTGCCCACAGAGCCCTGTGGTTTTCATTGGTAGAATACAGGAGGGGTTTACCATTACCTCCTCCCACACAGGATGAAATGATGCTTTTCAGCATCTTCACACAATTTTTGAAATTAGATTCTCAAGAGAGTATCAGTGTTCTCTATAACGGGGATTCCCAGATGATGTTGACTGCAGCTCCCAGAATTCCTAGCAGCAATGGTCTTTGGCTGGGGAGTGTGGTAGTAACAACATCTGGAATTCTCTGTTACAGGGAACATTGTTGAGTACCAGCAGAAAGGGAGGAGAGCTGGTCTTGTGGAAGCAAGCCTGACTTGTCCCTTTAGCTAAGCAAGGTCTGTCCTGGTTGCATTTGAATGGGAGACTAGAAGTGTGAACACTATGGGTTGGGACAAGGCGAAAACAGCCATCAGACAGAGGATTCTGGACATGGAACGCCAGTCAGATTTCAGTAAGGCGCCAGGCTTTCTGGCCTCGGATAGTTGGAGATTTAACGTCTCCCCCTCTGCATATCTGGCACAACTGGAGATGTCAAGCCACAGAAGGGCGTTCACCCTTGCCCGATGTCATGCCCTTCCCTCTGCCGTTCTGGAAGGCAAATACAAGAAGATCCTACTCATGGAAAGGCTTTGTCCTTGTGACTTTGGGGAGGTGGAAACCATAGAGCATGTGTTCCTCTCATGTCCCTTTTATAGACACAGTCGTGACACGCTGATATGCTCCCTGCTTCTCAAATACCCTGGTTGCGCTAGTCAAGTCTACACCAAGATGCTGCTCTCAGATGACTTTCACGTACTGTGCTGCCCAGTTGTGTTCTGGGTAAGCATGCAAGATCCAGCGGATCCTGATCGCCCGTTAATATCTCTTGCAGCAGACCTTCAACTTCTGATCATTTTACTTGATTGCATAATTTTAATTTGCTCCTCTGCTTCACATGGTAGCTTTTATATGTTATCTTAACCATTTTATATTTTTAGATGCCCTACTTTTAAAGATAGTTGTATACTTAATCCTGTTTTATCTACACTCTATTAATCTCCCTACAGTTTCTAGGCTTTGCCTGCAGTATCTTATTTTATTGATTACCCCACAGTTTTTAGAGTTGCATTTCACTATAATCATAACCATAATAATCATAATAATTATTAATATTTTATAGGCTAATTATAGCCTTGGATTCACAGCATTTTAGGTGTATCTGTCCAATTTATAATAATGTTAATGAGTTTTAGTTCATTGTATATGCCCTACTTGTAAAGATAGTTGTATACTTACTCCTGTTTTATCTCTACTCTGTTAATCTCTCTACAGCTTCTAGGCTTAGCCTGCTGTATCTTATTTTACTAATTACCCCACAGTTTTTAGGGTTCTATTTCAATAATCAAAATCATCATAAAGATCATAATTATAGTTATTATTTTATAGGTTAACTATAGCCATGGATTTACAGCATTTTAGGTTTATCTATCTGGTTTATAATAATTTTATTGAGTTTTAGTTAATTGTATCTGTACTATATCCTGTGCTGCTCTTTGACCGTAATAAAGATGATTGATTGATTGATTTGATTGATTGATTGATGTGTGAGCGCTGGGAGATATTCCTCTGAGGGGATGGCGCCGCTCTGGGAAGAACATCTTCATGCAGAAGGTTCCAAGTTCCCTCTCTGGCAGCATCTCCAAGATAGGGCTGAGAGAGATTCCTGTGTGCAACCTGGGAGAAGCCGCTGCCAGTCTGTGAAGACAATACTGAGCTAGATGGACCAATGCTCTGACTCAGTATACGGCAGCTTCCTATGTTTCCTACGTAAAGGGTTTGGTACTCGCAGATACAAGACATCTTTCTAGCTGCTCCTTCTCGGCCATGCAACAAGAAACTCTGATAGCTAATAGATAGTTAGGCTGTCTGGGCTTCTCGGAAGCAGAAAAGGCCCTCTTCCTGTCAGGAAACAGGACCTTTTCTGCTTTTGAGAGGCCCACAGAACTGCTGGTAAGTGGCAGTGAGTGAGGGCAGCAGGAACTGCAGCAAGGGAGTGGCAGGGAGGAGGGTGGCCAGCGAGAGGAGCGAGGAGGCTATAATAATAGAAGATGGTTGTTTGTCTCCAAAGGGCTCACAATCCTAAAAACAAACAAAAAAGGCAACAACAACACCTAACAAATAACACCACCCACAAAGGAGACTCCAGGAACAGCCACTGGAGGGATGCTGTGCAGGGGCTGGATAGAAACAGTTGCTCTCACCCGCTAAATACTGTATATGAGGGCTACGGGCACAGTGGGGAAATGACTTGACTAGCACACCAGAGCTTACCAGTTCGAATCCCCGCTGGTATGGGAAACACCTCTATCAGGCAGCAACAATAAAGGAAGATACTGAAAGGTATCATCTCATACTGTGTGGGAGATGGCAATGGGAAACCTCTCCTGTATTCTACCAAAAGGAAACCACACCGACTCGATGGCACGCTTTACCTTTAAAACTTTTTTTTTATTTTAAGTGCTTTTATTAGTATTATAAGTAGAAACAGAAAGGTTACATCTCTGAGAGCCTAACAAAACCATGCAAGTTTACAAACAAGATCTTATCCATCAAAACCAAGACATAAGAAAACTACAATAGTATTAATTGTGTCTAAAAGGTCCCAAGCTAGGCATCAATAGCTGTCAATAAAGAATCTTGAACTCTTTAAAGACTCTTTACAACTTTAAAAGGTGCCTTTGCCCAATTGCCCAGTTAGCAGGGGTGATTCTCAGACTGTGTGCCTGAAAACTGTTTTGGGATGGGATAGGGCAAGTTTGTTTCTCTTTCCCTGCTAATTGTCGTCATCATCATCATCTGGCTTTTCAAACCACATTGAGAATGTTTTTGTTTGAGTACTGTATGCATTTTTAATAACAATATTATAAATAATTGTACAGTATTTTTAATTATGAGTATTATTATTGTCGCTATTATTATTTATTATTATGAAAGAATTTGTACAGTACTTTTAAACAACAACAAAAAACGTTATCGACGTCGTATGCAAAGCCAGGGGAATGAGAAGATGGTTCACTGTCCACTAGGGGCTCACAATCTTAAAAGGGTTCACTGAATGGATGAATGAATGAAACACAAGGTAGACCCCAGCAACAGCCACTGGAAGGGTGCTGTACTGGGGGTGGATAGGTCCAGTTGCTCTCCTCCTGCAAAAAACATAAAGCGAAGCACCACTTTGAAAGGTGTCGCTAGTCTCTTGCCCAGGTAGCAAGGCTTACGACATCCTGCGTGTCTGCCTCTGAACGAGCAAAGCCGAGCGGCCGTCTCGCTAGCACTGCTGAAACCCCCCTTAAACAGGCTACGTAGACCACGCCCCCTGTAATTGTCACGAGCGGGTGGGCCCCCTACTTGCCCCGCCCACTTCCCCCCTCCCTTCGCCTTCCTTTGGTCTTCGAACGGCGCTCCTTCGCCTTCTCGCGCGCCCTGAGCCCTGCCGCGCGCCGTAGCGGTGTTGCCATAGCGACCGAAGCGGCGCGGCCTGGTCTTGAAAAGCGGCGAGGCGACACCTTAGCCCGGCTTGTAGTAGCCGAAGAGTCCCTCGGCGCTATGTCGTTCCGCGACCTCCGGAGTGAGTGGCTTTTGTTTCCTGGGTTTCGCTTTCTTCCGGGGGTGGGAGGAGAGAGCCTCTAGATTAGAAAGCGACACAACAAAAGTGGGGAGGGGTTGCCCTCCCTGCAGTGTAGCCCTCCCGCTGGCCGGGTGTCAATGCCGGGCTGAACTGGAGCAGGGCCTCAGCTCCCCAACCTGCCTTTTTGACTCTAAATCAGGGCTACAACTGAGGTCCTCCAACTGCTGTTGGACTACAATGCCTATCATTCCCAGCCACCGTGGCCAATAGTTAGGGATGATGGGTTTTTTAGTCTTCCACGAACGATGCGTGCCAGGAGCTTATGTAGAATCGGAACCAACAACAGTAAAGATCCACCAAGTTAGGAACATAAGGAAGCTGCCACATACTGAGTCAGATCTTTGGTCCATCTAGCTCAGTGTTGTCTACCCAGACTGGCAGCGGCTTCTCCAAGGTTTCAGGCAGGAGTTTCTCTCTCAGCCCTACCTTGGAGATGCTGCCAGGGAGGGAACCTGGAACATTCTGCATGCCAGTATGCAGGTGCTCTTGATAATGTACTAAAATGAATGAGAGGAAATGCCCACTGAAAAGCCCTGGTTCCTTCCAAAAGGCCATGGCATGCATTGAATTTCCAAATGGCCAATGGCCATTTGGAAATTCCATGCATCCCTATGGCCCTTTGGAAGGAGGAACATAGGAAGCTGCTATATCCTGAGTCCGACCCTTGGTCCATCTGACTCAGTATTGCTTATACAGACTGGCAGCTGCTTCTCCAAGGTTGCAGCAGGAGTCTCAGCCCTGCCTGGAGATGCTGCCAGGGAGGGAACTTGGGCAATGTTCCCTCTAACAGGGATTCCCAGATGTTGATGACTACAACTCCCATAATCTTCAAGCAATAGCCATTGCAGTTGGGAATTCTGGGAGTTGTTGTTAACAACATCTGGGAATCCCTGTTAGAGGAAATACTGAACTTGAGACCTTCTGCATGCAAGCATATATTATAGATGAACAGCTATATGTTTAATATATCGTATAACCACAGGTGCAAATATATAAAATATACAGTAACTATGACGTACCCGCCGCCGCCACCTCTCCCTTCCCTGCGGCTGGGCTGGACCCGCCGCTGCCACGGCTCCCCTCCCCGCAACCGTTCCGGACCCGCTGCCGCCTTTCCCTTCCCTGCGGTCGGGCCGGACCCACCGCCGCTGTTTCTCCCCTCCCTGCGGCCACTGGACCCCCTGCCGCCACCTCGGCTTTCCCTGTGGCAGGGCCGGTCCCGCCGGTCCCGCCGCTGCCACATCTGCCCTCCCTGCGGCCCGTCCGGTCCCGCGGCCCCCACCTCCGGCCTTCCTGCGGCTGGGCCGATCAACCGGCCAACATGGCCGCCTGGTGCCTGCGGCCATTTCTCCCTCGGCCGTTCTGGGCATGCGCTCCGCGCATGCCCAGAACAGCTAAGGGAGACACGGGCGCAGACACAGGAGGACACGGGTGCACACCGAGGGATCTTATTATAGAGGATAATATTCAAATTGAAGTAAATGCTGTGAGCACCCAAATTGGATTTGTGTGAAGGCAGACAACAGATCTAATCCTTCCAAGGCACCAGGGCTTGTGGTCTTGTGGTAGCAAGCATGAATTGTCCCCTTTGCTAAGTCCACCAGTGGTCCCTCTAATTTTTTTCATCTCTGTGCGGAATGAGTTTTGTTCTGGGTGGCAATATCAAGGCACAGTGTGTGTACCTGTATTCAGAGTAGGGCCTTCCTCATTCAATCTGAGCAGGATCTAAAATTAACTGAGCGGACATCAGAAAACTTGTGAGCTTGCACATGTCTTAGAGGGAAAAGTGGAGTCCACCCTGGTTTGCATTTGGATGGGAGACTCCATGTGTGAGCACCATAAGATATTCCCCTTTTAGGGGATGGGGCTGCTTTGGGAGGAGCATCTAGGTTCCAAGTTCCCTCCCTGGCAGCATCTCCAAGAGAGGGATAAGAGAGACTCCTGCCTGCAACCTTGAAGAAGCCGCTGCCAGTCTGGGTAGACAAATACTGAGCGAGATGGACCTATGGTCTGACTTGGTAAATGGCAACTTCCTATGTAATCTTTGGAAATAAAGATTGTTAGAGAACAGTAGATAGAACAACAACAAATAATAATATTTATATACTGCTTTTCGACAAAAGTTTCCAAAGCAGTTTATATAAAGAAATAATAAATAAATAAGATGGATCCCTGTCCCCAAAGGACTATAAAAAGAAACATAAGATAGACACCAGCAACAGCCCTTGGAGGTACTATGCTGGGGGTGGATAGGGCCAGTTACTCTGCCCCTGTTAAATTAAGAGAATCACCACGTTAAAAAGATGCCTCTTTGCTCAGTTAGCAGGGGTAAACCTGGATCTGTCTTCTGATGTCCAAACTGCAACATGGGACTGTTGTTTTTGTTTTGCAAAAATGTCACACTTAAAAACAAAAAAAATCCAAGAGAATTATACCAGGATTTTAAAACAACACTGAAATGCATCTTAAGACACAGGTAATAAATAGAGTCCCTACTTCTGTCAATGTAAAAATGGCATCTTACAGTTTCATATGCTAAAAGATAGCCTCATTAGTCTGTGTGGCATCTGCTATTTTAAGGTCAATACTGGGGAACTATTCCTACTCGAAACCTTTTGCCCATTAGAAGGTAGGACCTTCCTTTTCATAAGTTATAATGGTGGCTGGTTTACCTTGCACTCAGTGTTTTAATGGAGTCAACAACTCCAAGCCTGGGGTTAGACCAGAAGGGCCATGATGAAACTACCTGTGTGAAAAATTAAACATTTCTTTCCAAAGATTTTACTGAGATGATGAGGGCTCTCGGCTATCCACGGCTCATCTCGATGGAAAATTTTCGCACTCCAAACTTCATGCTGGTTTCAGAAATACTCCTTTGGCTGGTGAAAAGGTTGGTACTTAACCTTCATTTGAAAGTGAATATCAGCGTTAATGTGATAATGACATTTTTAAAAAAATGCTTGTAGAAAAGAGCTGGCTTAAAGGTGATCTTTAGAAACGGAGATATCCTGGAAGCTCTCCACTAATGAAAAGTAACGTTGGTTCAGATTTCTAAAATGTGTTTTGAGGTCTTTTAAAATCATGATCTATTTGATCATCTTAAACCCCCGTAGACTTTTCTCAGGTCTGACTCAGCCCTATTCTTATCGCCTTCTCTTTGTGTCTTGTATTTGAAATTTAAAGACGAAGCTCATGTCAGTGCACTTTAAGCCACTGTTTCTGAGAATTGTATTCCTGCGATCTTCGCTGCGGAAGTCACTTTGGCAAAAATACTTCCATGTGAGTGCCATTTCCACCTTGCTGTGCTTTTCTTAGTTCTGGGGGTGTGGTGCGGATGTGCTTTTAAGAGAGACAGAGCCCTCTCTAAAGAGCTTTATGGGGAAAGCGCCGGGAAGGGTGACACTTCCCAGCACTCTGTGCATGCCTTCCAAGATGCTGCAGCGGCTGATATGTACCTATCAGGTGGTATAAAAATATGATAAATAAATGAGAGGGCTCTGTTTCTCCTAAAGGAGCCCCCCCCCCGGACAAAGTGTGGAACTGCACAGTGGGAATGTTTATGTTTAGGGATGTGCGAACAGGTTCGGTGTCGAACTGACATCAAACCTGTTTGTATTGACGGTTCGTTATGAGACCAATGCATGTTTCATGCTCTTTTATAAATATATATATTTCATTTCTATCCCACTCTTCCTCCAAGGAGCCCCGAGCGGTGTACTACACACTTAAGCTTCTCCTCACAACAACAACCCTGTGAAGTAGGTTAGGCAGAGAGAGAAGTGACTGGCCCAGAGTCACCCAGCTAGTGTCATGGCTGAATGGGGATTTGAACTCGGATCTCCCCAGTGGCTGGGGAGAGCTCCTCCAGGCTCTCAGCGTGTGCCACAGTGCGCGCATGCACATATATATACTGTATTTACTTGAATCCAAGACTAGTTCTTTGATTTTAAAAGTCAGGGGGTTGTCTTAAATCCAGAGTCCTCTTCCTTTCAGGTAAATGCAGTATAACCTGTATTTTAAAAGTGGGTCGTCTTAAATTCAGAGTCGTCTTCAGTTCGGGTACATATGGGTGTGCATGTGCATCTTAAATCAAAATCCAACTTGGATTTTGAGCCTCTTTAGGAACCATTTCCTCATTCCTCTTGCTATGTAAACTGCTTGAATGAATATATTTATTGCGGTGCTTGACCAGATTTCAGCATTATAGTACAATATTTGCATTCAGTGTAGTTGGTACAGTCAGTTGCCGTGGTTACATTTAGATAATAAGTTCGCCCAAACTGAGAGCACATCCTTACCTACCTGATAGGGGGAGCCTTCGTCATTACTTGACGAATCTTGTATGCAATGGCATACAATTTGGCAACACATGAGGTAACATATGGTCTTATCTGCATATGCATTAATTGGTTTTGTTTTGATTTTAATTGTATTTATTTTGATGTTAACTGCCCTGAGCCATTTTTGGAAGGGCGGTATACAAATCAAATGAATGAATATATAAACTACTTTAAGGATTGAATAGTGGTGTATGTGTATATATAAATATAAATATAACTTTGGTTGACCGAGTGTGTTTGTAAATATTGAAGCAGCAGATTTTCAACTGTGGACGGTTCCTTTTGCAGATATGAGCCTCAGACTGACATCCCTTCAGATGTTGAGACGGAGCAGGATCGAGTTTTTTTTATCAAAGCAGTTGCTCAATTCATGGTGAGTCCATTTATCTTAGTGTTCAACATGGCAGGGCGTGGCCAACTGACTCTCCGCCCACTTTGGCCTGTGTTCTATTTACTGATTGGCATAAAGCAGAGGTTCCCAACCTGGGGTCCTCCGGGGGATGCTGAACTACAACTCCCATCATCCGCAGCTGCAATTTATGGTGGCTGGGGATGATGGGACTTGTAGTTCAGCAACATCAGGAGGATCAGAGGTTGGGAACCCCTGGTTTTAAATGCTTAAAACATATAATGCTCTGCCTCTCCACTGTGGCTTATATTTGGAATGAAACCAATTTTCAAATAAAATCTGCCCAGTTTTTAAAACGGCTCTCTAAAAGCACACCAATAGAAGAAGCTGCAGCAAAACAGGCAGGCAACACACTCCAGGTGACCGCTCATTGAAAATGAGTTTTATTTTATTACATCCATCCCACCCTTTCCCAAGTCACTTAGAGTGACTATGCAGTTCTCTCCCCATTTTTTCCTCACAACAACCCTGTGAGGTAGGCAAAGTTGAAAGTTAGTGAACGCCCAAGGCTACCCAGTGAGCTCTGTGGCTGAGGAGGGATTTGAACCAGTGAGGTGCTTCACACAAGCAGTGTGAAGCGCCGAGAGGAGGTTTGTGGGGAGAGTGGCTTTGACCCTCTCCCTGCAGAAAATCACTTATCCATTGCTGGGCGGGCAGATCGCCTGCCCAGAGGAATGGCGGTTCTCCTGCAGGCTGCCTGCGCCTCGCCCAGCAGCTCTAGGGGTTGGGTGAAGGAAAGCGCCACCGTCCGGCGCCCCAGAGCCCAAGTAATGCACTGCGTAAGTGCATTATGGAGCTTGAGCCAAAGCTGCCATATACCGGGTCAGACCTTGGTCCATCTAGCTCAGTATCATCTACACAGACTGGCAGCGGCTTCTCCAAGGTTGCAGGCAGGACTCTCTCTCAGCCCTATCTTGGAGATGCTAGAGAGGGAACTTGGAACCTAGATGCTCTTCCCAGAGCGGTTCCATTTTCAAAAGACCCACAATATTACTATACAACATCTGCCTTGAAGACTAAGATATATCAGGATGGTCAGGACGCCACTGTACATTTCAAACAGCAGCTCGGTTGCCATACCCATTTTCAAGGTTGCCAGAAAAGGGATCTCCTTTTCACTACTGAGAGATCGCTGTGGAACTTGGCTGGTGACCCAATTCTCCATTTTCAAAAGTCTGAAAACCAGCTCAAGGCTCACACTTGTTTTTGTGGGAGGAAAGACACCATATATGTCATAACATGATGTCTCCAGTGAGACCTCTCAAATACTGCTGAGATTTGCAAAGTACCTTTCATCCCAAAGTAAGAATTAACACCCTGCTTCTGATATCCTCCTTACATAGCTAAACGTGCTCATTGTTGTCTAAAGCTCCTCTGGTAGAAATAATGCAGGTGAGAAGCAAGATGTGATGAAAATACTTTACTGATGATGCTGTTGAGCTCCCCGCCAGCCCCATGACTCTTAAAGTAATAGACCAGGAACAATGGACCTTGTTTGCAGAGGCTTTTGTAGTGGTAGCTGCAAACATCACTCATTCCTGCACATATAGTCTGGGACCTTTTGCTCTTTTGAGAAATGCCGAAAGTACATTACTTTCCATTTTATTGGCTTGGTCTCTAGTCCCTTAACCTCATTGATTTTACCGCTTTCTGTGTTTAAATGAAACTGAAATTCCTCGCTTCTAACAATACACCTTAGAATTCTTCTCATCCCCCTCCTAATGAAGCAAGCATTGGAGGTTCTCTGCCACTGTAAAAGATTGTAAGAAATAGGAGGAAAAATACTGATAGCTAATATTTTAGAAAAATTTTCTTTGCCCTAGTTTTCGATAAGCAACGCAGCATTCCTTAACTCTTTGTGTCAGGTTTCTCTGGCCCCTTCCAGCAGAACCATAGGTCAGTTTAGTGCAGGGCTGCATAACTTCAACCCACCAGCTGCTGTTGGATTACAACTCCCATCAATCCCAGCCACAATGGCTAATTGGAAGGAGAGCTGATCTTGTTTGCATTTGAATGCAAACAAGATCAGCTCTCCTGGGGGAGTGGGGTCCCCCAGGGATCTGTATTGGGACTGGTTCTTTTTAATTTATTCATAAATGATCTAGAAGCAGGGGTAAGCAGCAAGGTGGCCAAATTTGCAGATGATACCAAACTCTTCCAGGTAGTGAAATCCAAAACGGATTGTGAGGAGCTCTGCAGGCAGAAGTCTCTCTCAGTTCTATCTTGGAGATGCTGCCAGGGAGGGAACTTGGGACCTTCTGCATGCAAGCAGGTAGGTGCTCTTCCCAGAGCGGCCCCATCCGCTAAGGGGAAGATCTTGCAGTGCTCACACATGTAGTCTCCCATTCAAATGCAACCTGGGTGGACCCTGCTTAGCAAAGGGGACAACTCATGCTTGCTACCCCAAGACCAGCTCCTCTTTCCTCTAGATCATCTCTCCCAATACTGAGCTAGATAGACCAATGGCCTGATTCTGTATAAAGCAGCTTCCGATGTCCTTGTGTGAGGCACTTCACCCATGCCACGGAGAGAGATCCAACCCAGAGTAATTTAATAGATAAACATTTTAAATTGCCGGTCTTTAAGGACTGTTGAAAGAGAGAGGACTTTAAGATATGTAATCTCATTACTGCAATTCGCTGGGAGAGCCACTGACCCCTGCGAGGAGGGGAGGGGAGGTGTGTGATGCCCAGCAGTAGTGCTTAAATGCCAATTAAGTGAGGGTCTGATCAGCTGTAAACTTCCCCCGTGGAGAATTGGAGCAATAAAGCCCTCTGCATTGAGTTTATCTTCTAACTAATTAGGGACTAGCTGAGGCAGGAGGTGCTTGCTGCCCAAGGCTCATTTCGCCCTGACAGCATCAGCGAATGGCACAAGCTTTCTCTTTCCAGTGTGTCTGGCAGTATTAGAAGTCAGAAAGGTATTGCATGGCTGAACACATCCCACAGCCTGCCGGGGAACTCACTGATTCGTAGAAACTGGAATCCGGGGAAACACATTTGAGCTTAGGGATGTCTCTGAAATTCTCATCCCCTGGATTTCTCCCCAGATTTCAGAGCGCTGGATTTTGGGCTCTGGAAGCAGAATTGATGCCTTCAGACTCCTACGTTGTGTCCTGTTTTTAAATTTCGGAATTTGGTACAGAGTGCTGGGCTTCCTGCAGCTGCAGACCGCCCCACCACAGTATTGATGCCCCTGTGCCCAGTGGTCAAGCACTGCAAAATGGCAGTCTTAAGGGGCTGTATGCATGGCTGCATCCAGATTCTTCTTGTGTAGTGTTCCAAGTGGCTTAGGACCGGTTTACCTGAAGGAACGTCTTCTCCAGTATGTTCCTGCCCATCCTTTATGGTCGTCTTCAGAGGCTCTGCTCTGGTTGCGGCTACCCACAATGGTGGGATGGGTGGCTACCAGGGAGGGAGCCTTCTTGGTAGTGGCCCCCTGCCATGGAATGGCGACCCTAGGGAGATGTGTGTCATATGCCATATTGTTCCATTGGCTATTTAGCCTGTAATTCCATTGTTTATATCTGTTCCTGCTGCCTCTTGATTGGTTTTCTTGGCTTCACTGGTTGTTTTAAGGTTTTAAATTTGTATTAAAATTAATTGTATTGTACAAGCCCTATCGAACCCCAACACAACTTTCCTTCAGTGTTGGTGGTGGTTGGTGTCTATGTTTCTTTTTAGATTGTGAGCCCTTTTGGGACAGGGAACCATCTTATTTACACTTATGTTTCTGTGTAAACCACTTTGAGAACCTTTGTTGGAAAATGGTGTATAACTGTTCATGGTCACAGTTCATACTCAATATTATTGTTTTAGAGTGATTCTTAATGTTTAAGGGCGTTTGTCGGTTGGGCGGTATACAGATTTGTTAAATGGCGTGTGCACTTCAGTTCCTGTGCATCAATAAAGTGGGTGCGAGAAGAACTGCGATGCAATCATACATGCAGTCCCATCAGTTTTCCCTCTAACAGGGATTCCCAGAAGTTGTGGACTACCACTCCCAGAATCCCCAGCTGCTATAGCTTTTGCTTGGGGATTCTGGGAGCTGTAGTCAACAATATCTGGGAGTCCCTGTTAGAGGGAACACATAAAGAATGCTAGTTTGCAAGGACTTATCACTGCAGGTCGTCCTCTTCTTATTCGTCAGAAAATCTGCTTATTTCGTAGCTCACCATAATATCTTATGGCCACTCTGCTCTCTGCAACCCGTGGATGTGGCTGGTAGCTTACAGCTCAGCCCTGCTATCCCCCCGCAGCAGGTCTATAGTTCATTAATGTAAAGGGAGAACTTAAGTAGTGCAGCGGGGAAATGCTTGACCAACAAGCAGAAGGTTGCCAGTTCGAATCCCCGCTGGTACGATATCAGGAAGCAGCAATATAGGAAGATGCTGAAAGGCATGATCTCACACTGTGCGGGAGGAGTCAATGGTCAGCCTCTCCTATATTCTGCCAAAGACAACCACAGGGCTCTGTGGGCGCCAGGAGTCGAAATCGACTTGACAGCACACTTGACCTTTATTTTAAAGGGAGAGAAGCTGCAAAGGATCTGCAAGTGGTGGCAAACTGCTGGGTGAAAGTGGATGCAGGGCATAGCGAAGCTATGGAGCAAGGAAGAGCAGATGCTTTTTTCCTCTCCAGAGCCCAGCAAAACACTTCCTCTCTCTTCCCAACAGGTGACCAAGGCTCACATCAAGCTCAACACCAAGAAACTCTACCAAGCCGATGGCTATGCAGTGAAAGAGCTGTTGAAGATCACCTCCGTGCTCTACAACGCCATGAAGACCAAAGGAATGGAGACTAGCAATGTGGGGGAGGAGGAAACGGGCAAATTCAAATTTGACCTCGGATCAAAAGTAAGGAGCCTCGTAGTTTCTCTCCCTCTCTATCTTAAGAATTATTAAGAATTTTTATTTCCACTCATCCTTTCCTGAGCTCAGAGTAGATAACTAGCTTCACAACAACCCTGTAAAGTAGGAACATAGAAAGCTGCCTTTTACCGAGTCAGACCCTTGGTCCATCTAGCTCAGTATTTTGAGCTAGATACCATTTTTATGAATGGTATCATTGAATTTTATGAATGGTATCATGAATGGCACCATTTTTATGAATGGCACCATTTTTATGAATGGCACCATTTTTATGAATGGCATCACTGTGGTGTGTTAGCTTTGCTGTTTCTTGTATTATCTAGTGGCATTTGGCAGAACTATATGTTTAAATGAGTACTTTTACTCCTAGCCCCTGTCTTTCATGCGTGAGCTTAGGGTACCTGGCTTGAATCCCAAATGGACCACAAGACTGACCAGTGTTCTCTCTAATTATTTTCATCTGTGTGTGGAATGAGTTTTGTTCTGGGTGGCAGTATCAAGGCAGTGTGCATGCACAGGCATTCAGAGTGGGGCCTTCCTGATCCAACCTGAGCAGGATCTACAGTTACTGAGAGGACATCAGAAAATGTGTGAGCGCATGCACATGCGCACACCTTGGAGGGAACAGTGCGACTGACCCAGTGCCCACCAAAACTTAATCGTTTTTCCTTCAGATATGGGAGAGGGAAGACATCTTTCTTTTCTTTTCTTTTAACCATCAAAGAGATGTTGAAATTCCAGCTTACTGCTTTATCTGTCCTGCCATAGGTAATGTGTCTGTCTTGCTAGGAAATCTGCACAGTAAAGATGCTGATAAAAGTCTCCATAGTTCTGGATAGCTCCATAAGCTCTCGAGATACCTCTTGAGCGAATGAGCCACAGCTTCCATTCAAACTAGCCCCCTTCTCAAGACACCTAGCACCAGGAGAAGACAGCATGTTTTCACATCAAAGCTGGCAAAGGACAAGAGAAGGTTACAGTGAGTAAAGTTCTGTGGCACAGCCTTGACGTTTGCAGCTCTTCTGGTCGTCAGCGAACATAAGAACAGCCCTGCTGGATCAGGCCTAAGGAGGCCCATCTAGTCCAGCATCCTGTTTCGCACAGTGGCCCACCAGATGCCGCTGGAAGCCACAGGCAGGAGTTGAGGGCATGCCCCTTCTCCTGCTGTTACTCCCCTGCAACTGGTACTCAGAGGCATGCTGCCTTGGAGGCTGGAGGTGGCCTGTAGCCCTCTGGCTAGTAGCCGATACGAACATAAAGAACATGAAGCAACAACCACCAATTCTTCCCTGGAGACTAGACAGTCATAAAATGCATCATCATTTCAGACTGTGCGCCGAGCCTATCCTTCTCTTTTTGCCTTGAGGCCCTTTGGGGAAGAAGGATGAGGGCGCGTAAACCAGCTTAGGATAGTGGTGGCACCGTGACTGTGCTGGTTTCCACAAGGTTCGGGAATCTTCTGCATCAAAGGGAAGAATCTGTGGAGGAATCAGTCCCTGTGTGAGCCAGAAAGGAAAAGATGGAGGAAAAAGATGCACAGAATACTTGGTGTCTGCCATCTCGTCCCCTCTCTTGGATCTGGAGTCACATAGCCTCAGCGAGAGGCTTTGAGCCTGAGAGTAACGGAGCCAAACGACAGACACAAGGAGGAGGAGTGGAGGCAAGGGAGAAGAATTGAGAACTGGTCTTGTGGTAGCAAGCACGACTTGTTCCCTTTGCTAAGCAGGGTCTGCCCTGGTTTGCCTTTTAATGGGAGGCTACATGTGTGAGCACTGTCAGGTATCCCCCTTTGAGGATGGGGCTGCTCCAGGAAGAGCATCTGCCTGCTTGCATGCTGAAGGTCACAGATTCCCTCCCTGGCAGCATCTCCAAGCTAGGGCTGAGAGAGACTCCTGTCTGCCACCTTGGAGCAGCCTCTGTCAATTTGGGTAGACAATACTGAGCGAGATGGACCTATGGTCTGACTCAGTATATGGCAGCTTCCTTCATTTCTATCTTCCAATTTCAAGGCTGGCCAGACATTCCCCTGCTCCCTTCTCTCTGTCTCTTTTCCTGGAAAGGTCATGTTTTCTTCCTTCTTCTGTTTGTCTAGATTGGAGACTTGAAGACTGCAAGACAACTTGCTTCAGAAATCACCTCCAAGGGAGCATCTCTGTATGATCTACTGGGCAAGGAAGTGGACCTGAGGGTAAGTGGAGAAAGAACCCGGCTCTATAAGAGAACGACGTGTTCACACATCATGCTAGAGGTCTCCCATCTTTTGAGTCATTTTGGATTTTAACACTTCTAGAGGTCTGAAGCCAATGATTTGGCTGGCGATTTCAAATCGATATGTGAGCAGTCCTCCTTAGCTCTTTCATTCCTGGCCAGGTTATCCTTTTCCAGGCTCGGGCATAGGGTACTGGTGATAGACTGGTATGGGTATCGGCAAAGGTCTAGGCATAGAATCGTGACCACGGACCACTCATTGTGGAGCTGTACAGATACAAGCTGGATATGGGCATCCAATAGCAGCAAGCTAAGAAGCTGTTCCGGCCGTGAACAGTTTTTGAGCTTGGTGGAGAAAGAAGATTTGCAAATATAGATCTCCTCTATGTTTTATAGGTTTCCGCCATGATGTCAGAGACTGATATATTGGAGAATGATCTATCTCCACTGACCACCAGTGCTTAGATCGGACAGAAACAAATGTGTCCCTGGGGTCTCTGCCTTTACTAGTAAAAGAGATAAAAGGAATACAGAAAAGGGGAAAGGAATCCCTGTTCTAAAGTGGGTGATGGTGGGAAGGGGCTATATCTACCTGTCTTGAAACTTTGCTTTGTGTTGGAGTGATGATGAGGCTGAAGATCCGTGTAGCAAGAGGAACTCTGGACAGCTAGGTTTGCTGCTTGCAAGGAACTGAGGGGCCCTGAAGGTGGTGATTTCAGCTCAGAGACACTCGGGCTTGGAAATCTCTAGGACTCATCCACAGAATGCGCACTTTCTCTGGGCTTTCAGTGGGGTGGATTGGATGGTCAAGGTAATGAGAACGAGGATGGCCACAACCCTCCAGGAACAGTAAATATGTGAGAAGTCTAGCGAGTTGGGCAAGGCAAACCTGATAATGCTGCAACACGCTGGATGCTGAATGGAAGCTCCACCACAGATGCTAAATGACACACTGGGGGGGGGGGGAAGTACTAGTTTTGGGAGAGGCTTTATACCTGAAAGACTGGCCGTTTTTGACAGAAGGGCTGGGCACCTTCTAGAATTTTGATTTAGGTGTCGATGAAGTCCTGCAGCTAAGCTTATTATAAGCTGAATCGCCTAAGGGTAGAGATTGCAATGAGTGTGAGCTTCGACTTTTTGAGATTAATCATGAGGCTTTTATCTTTGGGGCTGGTTTAATCAGCAGTGGGGAACATGTTTTATACTTGGACAGGGAGATTACTTGGTTGAGGAATGTCTTTATTAGTGATTTCCTTTAATTTCCTTGGGAAGGCTTTTTGTAGTGCATTCACTCAATATAAGGCTTTTTGTCATATACACAATCAGCTCTAGTGTATGCATACTAGAGTTGATCGTGGTTATTCTAGGATCTTCCCAGGTCATTGATTTATTAATCAGGTCATTGATTTATTCAGAAACTTGTTCAGCCCTCCTCTTAATTGGTGTCCAATATGGGAGAGGGACCCTGCTGTCAAACCAGGTCTCACCTTCCATTGCCATTTTCTGGCATCGTCGTTTTCTGCGTGGTCTCTGGTAATGCCAGTTTGGATCTGAAACAGTTCAGCTATTGTCTGGGAGTCTCAGAAGCCTATTGTTCTGGGCTGGAAAAGAAGGTTACTCCTAAGCATGCTCGACCATGTGTCTGAATAGGCATTTCAAAAGCCTGTTCAACTCCTCGGTTGCGTAGCAATTCAGATCAAATTCTAGCTTGTAAGGCTCTTGCAGGCTTTGGTGGGTGAAGCCTTTTTTTTTGGTCATCCTTGAAACGTGGTGGGTGGGTGGGGGTTAAGAGCATCCTCTCCGATCCTTAAAGCGATCCCTTTCCCCCACTTTCTAACCAGCAGTCGCCGGTTCCACGCACATCTCTATTGGAAGCCTCTCCAAATTGCACTTTCCAGCAGAGTCCACAATGTCCTGTAGCAAACATCCATCTGCCATAGGATGTGAGGGGGTGGCTAGTCTTGTGGGCTTTCTATTGTGGCCAGAACAGTGGGCAGACTGACCTCACGGTAACTCGTCTGGGTAAGGAGTGCTTATTAGGGCTGAAGCAGCATCTTAAAAGAAAAATCCGAAACCTCTTGCAAAGACCAGTTGTGCGGAAATTTAATCACCAGGTTGTCCTTTCGTGCTCTGTCTTTAATTTAATCCGTGTCTGGTTCTTGCTTCCTTGGAGATGAGTTACATGCAGCTCCAGCCTTAGATGTGGCCTCCAAGCTTTAAAAACGTGTGTGTGTGGGGGGGGGGGGGAGAATTAGTTCAGAGCTGCACAATATTGGCCCTCTTGTAGATGTTGGCCTACAGTTGCTATCACTACTGGCCCCTGGGGGTGGTGGGCAAATGGGCCCTCCAGATGTTGTCAGACAAGGGAAGTGGCGATGGCCACTAGCTTGGATGGCTTTAAAAGGGGCTTAGACGAATCCATGGAGGACAGGTCTATCAGTGGCTACCAGTCTGGTGGCTATAGGCCAGCTCCAGCCTCAGAGGCAAGATGCTTCCAAATACCAGTTGCAGGAGGGCAACAGCAGGGGAGAGGGCATGCCCTTACCTCTTGCTTGTGGGCTTCTTGGAGGCATCCGGTGGGTTACTGTGCGAAACAGGTTGCTGGACTGGATGGGCCTTGGGCCTGATCCAGCAGGGCTGTTCTTAGGCTCTTATGTAAGTTCTGCCGCCCTGGGTTAGAGTGTCAGACTAGGGCTTGGGAGGCCCACATGCAAATCCCCACCCGACCATGCAGTTCATTTCGTGCCCTCAGGCTTCCAGAAGAACGACAGGCCCAAGCTACCTCGCAGGGTGGTGGTGAGGATGAAATGGAGAGTCTGCTGCCCTGACTTCACTGGACGTGATAGAATGATGTAGTAATACATAAATCGTGTAACTTGGTCTTTGATTACTTTGGGGACAAAAGTGGGGATTAAACCAAAATGGAGGCACCCTTTGACACCCTTTTCTCTCTCTGTTTAGAGAGGGGCGGGACATAGAGCCGGCACAGGGAAGTGGGCGTGAAGTGTGGGCAGAGGGTAGAGGGAGGCAGCTGGAAAGGAAAATAATTGATGGCATAAAAAAATTCTTCCTTCTTCACCCTGCATCACTGTCATTCAGTCTGGAGCTTCTGCTCATACAGCTCCCCTTTGCTTTTGATCTTCATACCTGAGCTCAGGCAGGTTGGAGGAAGGGATTTCCAGGTCGGCTGTTCCTGTCCCTTTCCAGGGTTTCTGCTCTATTGCCAGCCGTTTCTTAACTCCTGGCTTCCTGTCCAGGTCACTCTTTCTCTTGTAGAGGGGAGGACGTGTTGTGCAGTGTGGATTTTTCAAAGGGATTGTGGCTTGTCTGCATTCTTGATAGCTTCCTGCTAGTTGAGAGCCTAAATGAAATTACTTTTCCCACTGTTATAGGACAGTTGCAAATGAAGCCTTTCAGCTAGGTGGGAAAAGAAGAGCCTGCTTTAGAGAGGAGAAATGTTTCTTGCTACTCGAACAGCTCCAAAGTAGCAGTAGGCTGCCAACTTCAGATTGTTAGAAGAGTGGATTATGGTACCCAGCGCAACAAGCTGGGCCTCTGGCATATACCTTCGTGGGTGCTGTTGAATGCTTTGCAGTGTTGTGTGGTGTGCACTGGATTTGTTGTGGGAGGGAGGGAGAGGGTCCTGCCTTGCCTTTCCAAGGACTTTGATGAAGCAATAAGAACATAAGGACAGCCCTGCTGGATCAGGCCCAAGGCCTATCGGGTCCAGCATCCTGTTTCCCACAGTGGCCCACCAGATGCCTCTGAGAAGCCGACAGGCAAGAGGGGAGGGCATACAATACAATACAACGAATATTTATATGCCGCTTTTCAACGAAAGTTTCCAAAGCGGCTTACACCTAAATAAATAAATAAAAGATGAATAAATAAATAGGCTCCCAGCAATAGCCACTGGAGGGATGCTGTGCTGGGGATGGATAGGGCCAGTTGTTCTCCCCCTGCTCAATAAAGAGACTCACCACTTTTAAAAGATGCCTCTGCTCAGTTAGCAGGCATGCCCATTCTCTTGCTGTTGCTCCTCTGCAACTGGTATTCAGAGTGCCCAGCCAGGGCAGGAGAGCTGGGCATACACACAGTTGGTGGTCATGTGAACCCAAACAAGGAGGGAGCAAGACGGGTCATGTGGGAGGCAGGAGCCAGACCAAATGGGCGTGCCCTACACTGACCCTCTTCTCCAGCATTTTTCCGAGGGTGGATGAGGAGCTGATCTCAGTGGGTGGTGGGGTTCATAACGAAGAAGACGTTCTCTTAAATACCCAGGGCCCAAGCTGTTTAGGGCTTTATAGGTTATGACTAACACCTTGTATTTTGCCTGGAACCATATTGGCAGCCAGTGTCACTCCTTCAATACAGGAGTAGTATGGTCTCTCCTAGATGACAAAACTTTGCATCATTATGTGAAGTGGACTGTGTTGTCTAACCCCAAGCACCAGCCTCAGTACCACTGGATCACCAACCCCAGCACAGCATCCCTCCAGTGGCTTTTGCTGATGTCTACGTTATGTTTCTTTTTAGATTGTGAGCCCTTTGGGGACAGGGGACCATCTCCCCCCCCCCCCGAGTGCTTTTGTTGAAAACAATCTTCTTTATATATAATTCTCTTAAACGTACCTGTCGCTAATCCCATGTGTGGCAGTTCTCGCGAGAGTTCGCGAGCAGCAGCTGGATAGGATAGCGACGGGGACAGGGGAGAAAATAGGGATGTGGGCCGGCCCGGCCGCCGGGAGGAGTAGGAGGAGACTGCCGGGCAGGTGGGAGGAGGTGGTGGGCTGGCTTTCCGGCCCGCCAGCAAGAAAGCGCCGGGGTGTGTGTGGGGAGAAGGTAGGAGAGAAGAAGTGGGCCGGCCAGCTGGCCCACCAGCCTGAAAGCACCGGGGGGGAGCGGGGGAGCGGGTCGGCCAGAAAGCCGGGCGGACCAGGGGGAGAAAAAGGCAGCGGCGGTGGGTGGGCCAGCCGGCTGGAGGCGTAGATGTTCTGCGCCCAGCCCAGCTAGTATATGCATAATTGTCGTCTTAGTATCAGAAGGCATAAACCTGCATTGTTTCAACTCCCATTTTTGCCTCGAGTGTCTTGAACACAGAAACAGGTGTAGGTTTTGGATGTTCAGCTTCATTTCCTGGGCGTGTGGGGGATATCATAACTGTAATACCCTTGCTTTGCTTACAGTGTGATTTAGCATTTGGCAGCTTTACTAACACCTGCTAATAGCTGCCCTCTGGGGTTGTGTGTATTATTTATTGATCTATCCAATTTCTATACCGCCCTTCCAAAAATGACTCAGGGTGGTTTACACAGAGAAATAATAAATAAATAAGATGGATCCCTGTTCCCAAAGGGCTCACAATCTAAAAAGAAACATAAGACAGACACCAGCAACAGTCACTGGAGGTACTGCGCTGGGGGGCGTATAGGGCCAGTTGCTCTCCCCCTGCTCAATAAAAGAGAATCACCACGTTAAAAGGTGCCTCTTTGCCAAGTTAGCTGGGGTGTGTGCTGATTGGTTTTGTGTGTGCTAATTGGTTTTAAATGATTTTCCGCTGCAGCTTATCAACATTAATTTTACACTCTGCTGCTCTGCTTTCTAATGAGCGCTTGCTTTACTGCCTCATGGCCAGTAAGCTCTTGGGCCCCGCTGAGCAGTAAAGCGACATCAGGCTTCCTTGACTGCGAAGGTGCTTATTTCCTGCTGATTAATACTAATGTTCATCAGATGCATCTTTTAATTGTTCCCGTCTCGTAGCTGCTCTCTGGCTGACTCTCTCCCTTGGGTCTGATCACGCCATTGGTCCCTTTATGTTCTTACACTCCCCCCCACCAACTTGTATACTTCAAGAGCTTCCTTTTCGTACCAGGTGCATTGAAGGATTGATGGCCTAGCCCTATGGTTCAGAAGCAAGTTCCATTGGGTTCAATAGAGTTTACTCCAGATAAGAATGCACAGGATCGTAGCCCTTCAATCCTTTATAGGTGTGTGTGGAGGCAAGTTGAGATCATCTTCAGAGGCCCTGCTCTGAGTGCCCCTGCCAAATGATGAGGGCCTTTTTGGTGGTGGCATCCTGTCTGTGTTTTGTTTAATGTATTTCTATCCCACTTTTCCTCCAATGGGCCCAGAGTCGTATACATGGTTATGTATATAGTCACAACAACCCAGTGAGGTAGGTTAGCCTGAGACATAAACAACCAATGCACTGAGTTTCATGGCTAAACAGGGATTTGAACTCGGGTCTCCCTGGTCCTAGTTCAGTGCCCTAACCATTAGTCCAGTGCTCTAACCACTACATCACACTGAATCTCAGTAGCGTTTATGGAATAGCCTCCCCAGTGAGGCTCGCCTGGCACCATCACTTAGTTCTTTTAGACGCCACTCTTTCTGCTCACCCAGGCTTTAGAAAATGTTTTTAAAAATGTGTTTGTATTCTGTTGCAGCTTTTGGTGTTAATATGCTTTTAACTGCATGTTTTATTCTACGGTTGTTTTATTGTTTTCTAAGTCACCTTAAGTGGCTCAGTGGGGAAATGCTCGACTAACAAGCAGAAGGTTGCCGGTTCGAATCCCTGCTGGTGTGTTTCCCAGACTATGGGAAACTCCTTTATTGGGAAGCAATGATATAGGAAGATGCTGAAAGGCATCATCTCATACTGCATGGGAGATGGCAATAGTAAACCCCTCCTGTATTCTGCCAAAGAAAAACAAAGGGGCTCTGTGGACGCCAGGAGTCAAAATCAACTTGACAGCATATTTTACCTTTAGCCACCCAGAGAACAATTGTTATGGAGTGGCCAAGAAACAAAGGTGGTGGTGGTGGTGAGTTCTATCCAGTTCAGATGGCTTTGTAACTAAATTTGTTCAGGAATGCAGCTTTTTCTGCTTATCTGTTCTTAAGCTGCCAAAGGCTGAATAAGGATGAGTTTTGAGTAGCAGTCTGTCTTCAGCCTGGCATTTTCTGTACCAGATGAATTGCCCACTTGATGTCTTTCTTGGTTCCTTCAAGTGATTAATAGGAATTCTATTCTCCTCTACATATGGCCACATGAGAGGAGGCTGAGTTTTGAATGGAGGGCTGGTTCTCGCCCTCGGTTGTGAGGCGCTCCCGGCTGCGATTCCAAATCTGTTTGTGCTCCCCAAAATGGATTGTATGGGCAGCAGAAAGGTTGGGCAAAGGAACTGGAAGTGATTGTGTACAAGAAGCAGTCCTGGTTGGGTGGTGCGGCCAGCCGACATTGGTAATGCCAGCATGGTGTGGTGGTTAGAATTTTGGGCTAAGACCTGGGAGGCACGAGTTCAAATTCCCCATTCAGCCACGAAACTCACTGGGTGACTCTGGGCCAATCACTTATCTCTCAGCCTAACCTACCTCACAAGGCTTGTTATGAGGATAAACAGAGCAATATAGACTGCTCCTCTTTGAGGAGGAGTGGGTTAGAAATGTAAATCTCTCTCTCTTCATGTGCCTTCTCCGACTGGGAGGTTGGCGGCCAGCAAAAGCCATAGATCGCGGTCCCTAGACTCGTAGATGATATTTTCTGTGTCCATTTCTATCCATTCTTTCAGGTCATCCATCCATCCTGTCCTCCTCCTTCCTCTTGATCTTTTTCCTGCTAGCTTTCCTTCTAGTGTTAGTTGTGGTATTAGATATTTTACTCCTCTGAGGGTATGTCCACAGTACTCTGGTTTACGTCTCTTGATTGTATTTGTATGTATTTTTGCTTTTCGAGGTACTTCTTCATATGTTGTTCTGCTGGTCCCTCCAATCTTGAGTATTCTTCTGAGACACCACATCTCAAAGGCTCCCATTTTCTTGATGGTCCAGTTTTCACATCCATTCAGGAGAAGAGATCAGACCAAATGTAACTAACGAATAATAAAGTAACCTGGGATTTGATCTATGGTGGAGGCGGTCTGCTGCCCAACTGCAACTCCTTCTCTCACAAGACCACTTCCCAGTCCTCTGACTGCTCCGCCACCCACACGATCCATTTTCAGGAGTGCGTGCGGTTTCGGAGTCGCATCTGTAAGCTCCTCTGCCTTGCATCTGCTCGTGAGAACCAGCCATGGTCTGCTAACGACCATACACCTCTCTTCTTCATCTCCCATTTGTTTTTTTAATTTCTGAGTGCATTTTCAAAGAAACTTCTGGATAGTGTTGGCACAATGTCGGCACGCAGTCCCCCCAGTGCCTGCTGGTTTTTTCCCCTCTGGCCTGTCTGCGATGTGCATTTCATGTTGAGAAAAGTGTTTCCGTTCTCCCAGTGATCTCCTGAGATGCTGTGGAGCGACAGACGGTTCTGCCTTTTGAAAGGGCATCCTGCCCACCTTTGGGGCTGCCTAGCACACTTAAGATTCAGGGGCTGTTACCTCCATGCATCTTCTGCTGGAAAGGACACTTTCTGCCGTTGACAATGAGGCATCCCATCAGCCGCTACCTTGGACTGCCTTTGTCCATTTGTGTGCCTGTTTGTTTCTCTCTGGAACTGTGAACGTTCGCTAGAGCACACCTCCCTTAGGCTGTTTTGAATTGGGCCTTGTCCCAGCACTTATTTTTACCAAGAGAAAGGGCATGCACATACCTCTGGCCTGTGGGCTCCCCAGAGGCATCTGATGGGCCACTGTGTGAAACAGGATGCTGGACTAGATGGGCTTTCTTGGGCCTGATCCGGCAGGGCTGTTCTCATGTTCTTACGACTAGTGAACACAGCTAGGCACAGCTCTGTTGCCTCTTGTTCAGAAGACTAGTCTGTTATGATCGCTGGCTTACATCCAGCCTATGTTACTCATGAGTACTGCTATTGTAGTTTAGGGAGGCAAGCTTACTTGTCCTGTTGATTTCAGTGGGAGTAGTGATGAGCAACGTAAGCTGGATGGAAGCTAGTGACTCTTAACATTTAAGAGTGTGTGTGTGTACGTACTAAAAATCTCCATGGGGTACCTGAGCTGAAGGCTTCAGACGTAAGGAGTACACATGGTGGTTGTTTTTTAAGTGGAAACCCCCTGCTGTAGAGGGTAAGATGGACTTGGTTTTCTTGGCTTAACCATAAAATGGGGGAGAGTGCCTGTGAGTCACTGCTGGCATCCAGGCCAACGTTTGTTTCTTTCTTTCTTGTTCACTTTATATGCCGCGTTTCATTAAAATAATCTCAAAGCGGTTTACAGTATAATTAAAACGATGCGTAATTAAAATACAAAGGTGCAGATTATCTCAAATATTAGAATACATAATACGAAAGTACAGATAATATGAATATAAAAATAATCTCTCTGTAAAAATTTAATAACCCATAAAATAATAAGCATACATAACACAAAGCAGCAGCAGTAAAAAAACAAACAAACAATACAGTACTCTCATTCAAAAGCCTGGGTGAAGAGCCACGTCTTTACTTTTCCTCTTAGTCAGTCATCTTTATTCGGTCAATTGACCAGCAAATCAGATAAATAAAACAGCCCCACAGTCAAGAAATGCATTCAAACAACCCCACAGCGCACCCGGGTGATCCAAATTCTGCCAGCAATGTAGCAGAATTTTGCCACTGAATAAGAGACAGTAGAGACTTTTTCAAGTAAGGAGTTCACTAACAGATCATTAGGGATATAAAAATGCCCAGGATCATCAGAATGCGGAGACAGCAAGGGTGGAATTAAATGCTTCCTGACATCTTGATAAAATTCACAGTAAAGTCACACATGGGCAACCGTCTGATCGCATTAGCATTGCAGGGACATAATCGCGCCTCTTGATGAAATCTTCCATAAAGTAAAACAGATGGCAGGGCATTAAAACGAGCTCTAGAAAAGGCCCAACAAAACTTAGAAAAGGTGGTAGTGGACAAGTATGGGGCAGTAGAGAATCCTGGCCATGATTTTAAAGGCCAATATAGGATTGGAAGGAGAGCTGTCTCATTCTGTAGCTCGATATCAGAAAGACGTTGGGATACCAGAGCCTTTGCGCTCCGAAATCCCGGCTCCAAGAGTTCTTCAGGGTCTAACCCTATCGAAAGCAATTTGTTAATTATCCCCTCAGACCAAGAAGGCCGGGGAGAAATGGAAAGGAAGAAGGGTATTAGACCAACTGGCAGCAAGTGGATCTTCAGCCAGTAGTTACTGATCATCCTCCAAGCCCTAGGATTCCACCTTTGGAAGCCCTGCCTCTTGCCGGAGCACTGCGTTAGCGGTGCATTTAGGAGTGTTAAACAGCGCTCTGAGAAAACCAGATTGAATTCTTTCTAATAGGGTAGAATTGTTATAAGGGCCCAATTGGGCTCCATAGGTGAGCTGTGACAGGGATTTAGCTATAAGCAACCTAATGGCTGCTTGGATAAAGCCACCACCTTTAGTTCTAAAAAGCTTTCCCCCTACAAACTGTCAAGGAGACTGAGGAGCGGATGCCAGCTGGGAAGGCATTCCAGAGCCTGGGGGCAATGACTGAGAAGGCCCTGTCCTGCTTGCTCGACAGCCGAGCCTCTCTCACCATTGGCACCCGGAACAGATCCCCCTCTGATGATCTGGCCAACGGGCAGCAACCCTTGGGAGCAGGCAGTCCTTCAAATATCCAGGGCCCAAACCATTAATGGCTTTAAAGGACAAAACCAGCACCTTGAATTGGTCCCAGAAACAGATGGGTCACCAGTGCAGCTCTTTCAGAGTGGGTGTAATATGATCCCATCGGGCAGCTCCGGATACAATCCTAGCTGCCGCATTTTGCACTAGCTGCAGTTTCTGAATATTCTTCAAGGGCAGCCCCATGTAGAGCGTGTTACAGTAATCCAGCCGTGACGTGACTAGGGCATGGGTAAATGTGGCCAGTGCTGCCTTCTCAAGAAAGGGACTCCGCTGATGCACTAGCCGAAGCTGTGCAAAAGCACCTCTGGCCACTGCCTCCACCTGAGTTTTCAAAAGCAGAGCTGGGTCCAGCGGTACTCCAACGTTCAAGGCTTTGTGCTAAGCTGGGCGCTTGTATTCCAGATGAGCGTTGTGCTTGTGCAACCTTGGCTCTCCAGCGGTTGTTGAACTACAACTCCCATTGTCCCCGCTCACAATTGATTGTGGCTGAGGATGATGGGAGTTGTAGTTCAATAACCGTAAGAGAGCCAAGGTTGCCTACCTCTCTGCTCATGCCAACAGGGTGCACATGCACAAGTTGTAGAAGTAGACAGACACAGACACAACACTAAACTGACGAAGAACACAAGGGATTGCAGAACTGTGAGCATCCGTGCGGGTACAGAACATTGTTGTGCGAGCTCGGCATTAGACTGGATGCTGGCCGCTGTTCATAAAATGTTGGCTTTTTTTGGCCTCATATTTATTTTTAGTTAATATTTATAATCTACCCTTCCTCTTAAGAGCTCTGTGTGACATACGTGAGGGTTATTTCACATTCACAATGTCTAGGGCTGTGCATGGAACATTTTTTTGCTGTTTGGTTCGAATTCGAACTGAACCGCTGGTCCACGAATCAGTTCGGTTGAACCAACTGGCGGTTCGATCGAACTGGTTTGACCCGGTTCGAAGGACTGTGCTTGTAAAGGGGAATCTGGTGGTCATGCAAATGGCCTCTACGCATGCATGGAAGCCAGAACTGCGCTACTGCCACACGGGCCACATTACTGAGGGGAGCACTGGGGTTTAGAGGAGCCACGGGTAAGGTGCCCTCTCGTGGTCGCCCCCTCCCGCTGCCCTTAGAAGCCTTTTTAAAGGCAGGGTTCCGCTTTCCTTGTAAAGGGGAATCCTCGCCGGATTCATCGTTCTAAGCATAGCCCATCGAACTGGGTCAAACCGGCCCATAACAGACCTGGTTTGGTTCATGCTTGGACTGGCCACCTTTAAAAATTTTTTAAGGCCGGTTCAGTTTGAGGTCGAACCGGGCTAGTTCAAATCGAAGAGGTTCTGCACACCTCTACGGACTACCTTGGGTGAAAGCTAGAAACCAGTGACTAGTCCAAGGCCAGCCTTTATGGATGAACAGGGATTTCAACCCAGGTCTTCAGTTCAGTTCCAACACTTTGCCACACTGGTTTCCCAATATTAGACAGGGTGCGGGTGGCGGGATGTTTAGAAATGGCATTGCTTGTTGTGTGGAATGGGTGCAGCATACGTGTTAAAGAACACTTTTTATTGCTGCTTGAAATGTAAATTATGGAATGCTAGCAAATTGTCTACAGCTTATCACCTTCTCCCAGTGTGATTTGCACCGCTCGGATGTGCTCTTTGCATTTCTTGAAGGTGGCTGGGAGGGTAACTTTTCATAATTATAAGGGGGGGGAATGCTGCGGTTTATAAAAGCGGAGCCGAATTCCCGCTTCGTTCTTCTGCCTGCTGGCACTAAACAGATGGTCTCTGCTCCCCTCTGTTTAACACATTTGCTTCTTGTGGGCTTTGATGTCTTCTAAGAATCCTTGGGTTTCCACGTCAGGCTGTTAAATGCATTAGAGCAGTAACCGTGCGAGAGGTCTGCCCTTTCTGGCTTCAGAGCCTACGTTCCTTCCTTGGACAAATCCCTTGCCATAGCTGAGTAAGTCCCCGGATGTACGTGTAGGCCGCCTGTGATAAATAATGGGCTGCAGTCATTGCTCTGAGTCCAATAACAAGCAAGCTGGCTTTGCAGTTGAGGCTCAAGTCCTCAAATCAAGGAACTTGGACTGGAGGCGGACTAGGCGTAAGGGCACAAGACTAGACTTGGGTACATCCCGGATTAAGGAGGAAAAAACGTGCCTGGTTGGATCAGACAAGGATGGGGCCGTAGCTCAGGGGTCTGCTTAGCACGGAGTGGGTCCCTGGTCCCAATCCATGGCAGCATCTCCAGGTAGGGCTGGGAAAGGCTCTTGCCTGAAACCTTGGAGGAACCGCTGCCAGTCAGCACGGAGAGATCTCATGATGTAAATGGTGTTATGGCTCAGTGGTAGAACATCTGCGTTGTGTGCAGAAGGTCCCAGCTTCAATCTCTGGCAGCATCTCCAGGTAGGGCTGGGAGAGACCCCTGCCTGAAACCTTGGAGCACTGCTGCCAGTCAGTGTTGGGAAAATACTGAGCTTGGTGAACCAAGGGTCTGACTTGGTATAAGGCAGCTTCCTATGTCCCAGGCCAAGAATCCCACTAGTCCAGCATCCAGCTTCCAGTGATGATGAACCAGAATACCTCCCAGGAAGCCCATGGCAATGCTGTCTGAGTTTAAAGCTATCTCAACGTCCTCTTCCCCCAGTGATTGGGAGCCTAATTGTGTGTAACTGCACATATTCATCCCCTCGTCTCCTGCCTCCCCCTGCTGACGCCCTTTTGTCAAAACACCAGTTGTGTGATTGGGGTGTGTGTGTGTGTTGGGTGTGTGTTTAGTACAGACAGCCATAGAGGGCTTCTGATTCAGATCAGGACCAATGTCGTCCTTTATTGGTTGATTTTGATTTGATTTGATTTGTATACCACCCTTCCAAAATGGCTCTTTACCTCTTGTCCCATTGCGTTCCCACTTTGAATTGGTTGCCATGTCCATCTTTTTAAAAGCCTCCAAACACACAGGCCCCGACCACGCAGTGAAGGGTGTCTGGTTTACCCCTTGAACTGTAAGTTCTTTGGGGCCAGAGTTGTCTTAAATTGCAAAAGTGCTGATATCAAGCATTTTTGTAGCTGTTAAGTGGTACCAAAAGGACCACACGGAGGTTGGGGGGAGCAGAGGAGCACCGTGGGGCAGCTCTGCCATTGAGCAGCCGTGTGCTATGAATACAAGCCACCAGAGGGGCCACCCCAGATCCCACCTGCCCTGCCATTATGTGCTTCTTCCGCCATGGCCCCTCTCACTGGCTGCTGGCCTCCATGGCCCTGCTAACCACTGCAGTCCCACAGCCGCCCTTTCCCAGCCACAGGACTACAGTGGTTAGGAACATAGGAAGCTGCCATATACTGAGTCAGACCATTGGTCTCTCTAGCTCAGGATTGTCTTCACAGACTGGCAGCGGCTTCTCCAAGGCTGCAGGCAGCAGGGATCTCTCTCCGCCCTATCTTGGAGATGCTGCCAGGGAGGGAACTTGGAACCTAGATGCTCTTCCCAGAGCGGCTCCATCCCCTAAGGGGAATATCTTCCAGTGCTCACACATGTAGTCTCCCATTCAAATGCAAACCAAGGCAGACCCTACATAGCTATGGGGACAAGTCATGCTTGCTACCACAAGATGAGCTCTCCTCTCTCGGTTAGTGGGGTTGGGAAGGCTGCCAGTGGCGGGTGTGCTGGGGGGCTGGCCGTGACCAGCCAAACATTTTTGTGCATGGGACACCACCCCCATTGCTACACCCTGGGATTTCTGAGACTGTTCTCGACACATTTACTGAGAAGTAAGTCTCATTGGGCTCAGGGGACTCGCTGCCTTGTGGTTAGGCGGTCGAGCTCAACGCCTGCCAGGCTAGGACATATTTAACACCGAGGCGTTTTGCTGACCTCCTTAATAACTGACTGTTCGGTGCCGTTCCTTAAACCATGGTGCATGACTATCAGACGCTCCTCCATTTGTTATGCAAATAGCTTTGTCAAAGTGGCCTGGCTTCCCGCCACTTGATGAATATTAATTGGAGGCCCCGGCTTTGACTCTTTCTGCTGGCTTTTTGTCTTCCAGGAAATAAGAACGGAAGCCATTGCCAGACCTCTGGAGATAAATGAGACGGAAAAGGTGATGAGAGTTGCCATCAAGGACATTTTGGTAAGCACGGCGGAGGGCTTATTAATGGCCTTATTGGGAATTGGGTATCTTATTGAACCTTCTAGTTCTCCCCTCCCCTTTTTTATATTCGTGCAGGGTGAGCTTTTTTTAGTTGCTATGTGCCATAGATGGAAACCTCTGCCAAATGCATTCAACAGAGCTGTCCATTTGAGATGTTTTTTCCCCACGTTTCCAACAGTAATTTGCAGTTGTGTGGGGTTTGCTAGAAAACTTTGAATTGGAAGCTTCTCTGGTAAGCATTCCAATAGCCTAAATCAGTTGGGATCTGATTTAATATACTTGACTTATGTTTAGTGAACCAACTTTAAAAATATGTCATGTTAATCTTATGTGGTGTAGAAATATTTTGGAGTTTTTCCAGTGCCCCAAACTCTTTGAACGGAAATACATGATTAGGAAAAGAAACGTAGTAAAGTGTGATCAATACAGCTTAAAGCTTTGCTTGGGAACGTTCCTCTATTGGAATACTTGCAAGGACCTGTCCTCTTTGCTAAGCAGGGTTTACCTTGGTTTGTATTTGGATGGGAGAGTGTGTGTGCACGCTGTAAGAATTTCCCCTTGGGGGATGGCGCCATAGCATCTGCTTTGCATGCTGGAGGTCCCAGGTTCAGTCCCTGGCAGCATCTCCAGGTAGGTCTGAGAGAGACCCCTGCCTGAAACCTTGGAGAGCTGCTGCCTGTCAGTGTGAACGGTACTGAGCTAGATGGACCAAGGGTCTGACTCAGTTGTAATGCATTCCCTGGGATGTATTCTAATTGTGCAACATTATGCAAATTCTTTATCTCTATAGGCCTCAGGACTTGACTTTTCTTGCTGCAAAATTTTAAATTGCCTGGGCACAGAATGGTGGTTTTTTTGGTTTTGTTAAAGCACAGCATACATGTAGATCTGGAGGGCAGTACTGAAACCAGAAACGTTGGGCTGAAACATGGCTCTGAGTGGAAAGCCCCCAGGCCCTCGTGGCTTATCCCACGCTGTCTCTTTTTAGGAGCAGGTCCAGAAAACAAAAGAAATGCTGAGCAACGTGGCCTCGGACGAAGCCAGTTTGGAGGCGAAGATTGAGAAGAGGAAAGCTGAACTTGAGAGGAACCACAAGCGGTTGCAAACACTGCAGAGCGTTCGGTGAGGACCAGTCTCCTCTTTTATCCCTAGCAGAATTAATAGGAGAGTATTACTAAGGGGTAGGCCCAATTCCCAGCATAACGGGGAGTAAATAACCTGTAACGAGCCTGAGCAAGTCTGTACGGCAAGGGCTGCTGCAGGCTAATGCACACTCTTTAACTGAAGCGTGGGAATTAGCCATTTCCCCAGTTGTCATGACAAACAGTTTCGCTACTCGGAGCATGCCTTGATAATTCAGCGTAAGCTTTTCAAAACCATGAGTGACAAAATAAAGCTTGCAAAAAAAGCCCAGAGGAAATCGACGAGGTAGTATGCTTTGGTTTTTTAATAAGAAGTAAAAGTTTATACCGGAGGGATGGTGTCTGTAAACCACGTAGGCACCTTTTAGTCGAAGGGCATATGTAGTTAGTCCCCTGTTAACTGAGCAAAGAGGCACTTTTTTAAAAAGTGGTGATTCTCTTTATTGACCAGGGGGAGAGCAACTGGCCCTATCCGTCCCCAGCACAGCATCTCTCCAGTGGCTGCTGCTGGTGTCTCTCTTATGTGAGCCCTTTGGGGACAGGGAGCCTATTTATGTATGTATGTATTTATTTAGGAACTCTGGTTGAAAAGCGGTATATAAATATTTGTCGTATTTGTATTTTGTCAGGGTTTCTCAGGCTTGGCTCCCTAGATGTTGTTGGACTGCAACTTCCTTCAGCAGCTGCTGCTGCTGCTACTACTACAACAAATATTTATTTATTGCTCTTCAACCAAAGTTCTCAAAGCGGTTTACATAGAAAAATAAATAATGCATAAATAAGATGGTCCCCTGACCCCAAAGGGCTCACAGTCTACAAAGAAACTTGAGGTAGACACCAGGAACATAGGAAACTGCCATATACTGAGTCAGACCATTGGTCTTTCTAGCTCAGTATTGTCTACCCAGACTGGCAGCGGCTTCTCCAAGGTTGCAGGCAGACAGGAATCTCTCTCAGCCCAATCTTGGAGATGCTGCCAGGGAGGGAACTTGAAACCTTCTGCTCTTCCCAGAGTGGCTCCATCCTCTAAGGGGAATATCTTGCAGTCCTCACACATCAAGTCTCCCATTCAGATGCAACCAGGGCAGACCCTGCTTAGCTAAGGGGACAAGTCATGCTTGCTACCACAAGACCAGCTCTCCTCTGGCAACAGCCACTGGAGGGAATGCTGTGCTGGGGTTGGATAGGGCCAGTCGCTCTCCCCCTGCTAAATATAAGAAAATCACCACTTCAAAAAGGTGCCTCTTTGCTTGGTTAGCAGGGGGACCCAAGCTCGAGAAACCCTGGCATATACATTATTTATGTATTTCTCTATCCAATTTTTATACCACCTGATAGGTAGGTGGTGTACAAAATTTAAAGTCACAGATTGAGATACATGAGACAATAAAAATTGACTAAAATAGTTATTAAAGCAAGTTTTAGAAATTATTAAAGTTATTCAATAATTATTATTACGCAGCAAAGCCCACTTGGCTCACTCACACCTGCTTGGTCAAAGCACTACTGGTATCTTGGCGATTCCTAAATATTCGGGTTCTCTGGCATGGTATGTACAGGCATCTTCAGAGGCCTGGCATTCGGTGGACTCTGTAGCAGCCCCGAAAAGAAGAGGGGTTGAGCAGGTCATTGAGAAATCAGCCTGAAGCCCCAGTTCACCACTTGGTTCCAATTTCCCCCCCCATGGTCCAGCCCAGCCTTTATGGACGAGTATGAGAAGATTGAAGAGGAACTTCAGAAACAGTATAGCTGCTACCTGGAGAAATTTCGCAACCTGACATATCTGGAGCAGCAACTGGATGACCAGCACCGAATGGAGCAGGAAAGATTTGAGGTAAGTGTCTTCCTCAGATACTACATGCATTCATGTCATCTTCATTTTGTCATTTTGTACCATCCGTGCCTCTGTACACATGTCTGCATATCCTCCGGTGTACCTCAACCCAAGTGTAAATTCAGAGTTGTGAGATTGCCGAGGGGCTTTCTTCCTTGTCTGCTATAGACATTGTCTGTATTTGGGTCTAGGGATCTTTGGCTCCACTTTCCATCTCCCGCAGTCTCTTCTTTTGAAATACGCAAGCAGATGAGGGCTTAAATGAATAAAATCAAGAAATTGAAAAGACTGATGCGGGGGGCACTAGGTGGATTCGTGACCACACAGGCACTGGCCAATAGACAGATCTTTCCCATTCAGCCTTTATCATGTTGAAAGCCTCTCTCTCTTAGCGAGAGAGCGCTTGCATCAGGAGAAACATGTTAATCGTGGACACAGTTTCGTGTATCCACAGTTGGGTAATTGACACCAGACCTTGGTATATGCAGGGGACAGGGGGAAAGGGTTAACCTCATGTATCTGTGCATTGGGGGTGGCCGGAAATGATCTCGGAGGTCATTTACAGCCACCATTTTGAGACCAGGAGCCTCAAAATGGCTCCTTTTGCCCCCCAACCAAATCCCCCCATGATTTTTGGCCATTTTTTAAAAAAATGGGGGGGGCACTGCTGGAGACCCGTGATACACAGTAGGCCACTCCCCTCCGCATTTCTAGGGCCTTTAACCCCTGTTTTCAGGACTTTTTACACCCACCAGGAACCAACCCCCCTGATTTACATTGCCCTAATGACTCCGTATGTACTGTTTCCATATCTGCGGTAGTAGCGGAGAACGGAATCCCCGCAAATACGGAGGTTCTCCTGTATAATTATGTCCCTCTGGAGAGCAGTGAAATTTCTCCTGGCAGTCTCATAGTGGTATGTTTATATACATCCTGAGCTTAGTTTTTCCACATCAGAGGACCCGCCTCTGGAGAAGTGGGTACCGGACACAGACTTCTCATGCCACCACATGCTGAGTACTGTGCTGGATTGGACAATAGGAATCATGCTTGTACACTTTCAGGTTATGCAACGTGTAGGTTCAAAAGCAACAAAAGCTCTGTGCCTGAAGCAGGCTTGTGCAATTTTTCCGTAGAATTGGTGACCTCTACAGTCAAATTAAGCTGCCGTTTTTCAGATCTGATCTCCGATGCCGGTTATGTGGCTCTAAATCTTGCCGGCAAGACAGGCCAGCTTTAATTGCAGCAGCTAAAATATGGACAGCCAGTTCTGAAAGCTGTTCTGTTTAACTGACAGATATGGCAAATAACAGGCTGAAGACGCTGCCGAGAAAGCTCTACGATATGCATCACCGTTGTGATTTGAGAGTGCAGGAAGAGCTTTCTTGATGTTGTGGGATCCTTATCACGGAAGGCCTTTAAGACGAGCATTTGCTTGTTTAAGTAGCTTCTGAGGCAAGGGAACTGACGGAGCCATTTTAGTTCCAGACCTATACTGTAGACCATACTGAGCTAGATGAGTCTGGCTCGGGATAAGGGAGCTTCCTATGTTCCCATGTCCATCACTAGGGATGAAGGCGAACCAGTTTTCTAATTGATAATACGCTCAAAATTGCTAAAAGAAGACACTTGTTTGCACAACGATATTCAGTGCCAGAAGATGTGGTGAAGCCATTGATGGGGCAAACCCATGGAGAAACAAAGGAGATGGGGAGAGGGAAAGGGAAACCTCCAGGTGTTCTAAGAACAGTACAGGAGAACCTTGTTGTTCGTGGGGGTTCTGCTCCTCGCCTACTGCAGCAAGTAACAGAACCACGAGTAACAAGTCATTCTTATTATGGGGAAGCAGAGGTGGGGGTGGGGGTTAGGTTATGAAATGGATGGGAAACGGGGGAGAACATTTTTAAAAAATCAAAATAACTAAAAACAACAACTTGCTATGGTGTGCTCTGCGGGGGTCTATTTGTAGCCAGGAATGCCCCTGCAAACTGTGGGAAATCACGGAAAATAATCCAAAAAGTCCATTTTTTTAAGGGAAAGGAGCTACAAAATGGTGAGCGGAAGTATCCTCTCCAGTCACTTCTGGCCCTCTAGGGAATGTGGATACTTGGGTTTTAACCTCTCTGTATCTGAGGATACTGAAAATGGGTGTCAATGAGACACCCTGCAGATATGCAGAACCGCAAATGATGATGTTCTTCTGTATATTAAGCCGCACGAGGTTTCTAGTCATAAGACTCTTCTGCAGCGGCTCAGTCTTTTCAAGGAATAGTTGGAACAATCTTGGATGCTGCCAAATAGGGAAATGGTGTTCTTCATTGTAGGGCTCGGGCCAGTGGCAGCCCCGTCTGCCCTAAGTGGGGCTCCTAGACTAATGATTTATTGGGCCTGTGTGAAGCATCGCCCAAAGCTGAATACTTCAGCAGCCAAAAACTCCGGGCCCCTTGCTGAGTACCAAGAGTGCCAATGACAGGTTAGCACAGACACTTTGGGAATCTCACTGCTTTTTGTGCTTGGTAGCCAGCATCTCATTTGCACAAGTGTCAAATAATAATAGAAATTGGAGACAATTGCATTTCTTCCACTGCAACACCTTTTCTGCAAACAGTCAATCCTTGTTGCATTTCCCAATCCTGACTTGTCCTTTGTTCCCTCTAACAAAATTTTCAGAATCCTTGTTCAGGGGAAATTATCTCTTATGTGCCTCCCCACTCTCCACCCCACCGCACCCATGGTGTGCAGTTGAATAACATACTAAGATACTAAGCAACTGCCATGTGGATAGGTTGACGTACTCCATATTGTCTCCTTTCTGCATTCTCTTTGGCAAATGCATATTTATAAGGCGGAATCTCACGCCAGTCTAAAGATCATCATAGAGTAACGGGTCTCTAATCTTCAGGTCGCTTGGAAGACAAAGAGTTGTGTGCTCCATACTGATGTTTCAGGGCGGATGACATTGGCTTGATTGCATTCCTTAATTGGAAAAGTGATTTAAAGACCGAACCAAAGTTTTAGCAAGGTAATTAACACGGCACGGAGTAGATTATATGCAAGAGTGCCTTGAAACTTTCCCCTTTTAATTGTGGAGACATGCAGTCATGAATTGTGCACTCTAATTTGACGGATCCTGTCCTCTTCTTTCTTGTTCACCTCCCGACAACTTTTGTTGTTAAGCCCAGTTTCTGGTAATTTAAGATTTATATAGTGAACATAGGAAGCTGCCAAATACTGAGTCAGACCCTTGGTCTTTCTAGCTCAGTATTGTCTTCACAGACTGGCAGCGGCTTCTCCAAGGTTGCAGGTAGGAATCTTCTCTCAGCTCTATCTTGGAGATGCTGCCAGGGAGGGAACTTGGAATCTAGATGTTCTTCCCAGAGCGGTTCCATCCCCTGAGGGGAATATCTTAACAGTGCTCACATATCTAGTCTCCCATTCATATGCAACCAGGCAGACCCTGCTTAGCTAAGGGGACAAGTCAGGCTTACAAGAAACAAGAAAAAGCCCCTCCTCTGGGGCAGGAGAGCCTGCATATGTTTACCCACTTAGCAGCTCATGCAAGCAGGCCACTTTCTAGCTCGGAGGGGTGAAACTCAATTAGGGAATCCAGATCGTGGCACATCCCTTTAAAACAGAGGGATTACACATCTCCTTTAACACGGAGGAAAACAGGTCCATACCTCCAGCTCCTCCTCATGGTGCTTCCCCCCTGCTATGCTTGTTTGCTTGCCAGCAGGGCATCTTCAAGCTGCCTCTGTGTGACACTGTGCAGGTGGTCATGTGCGTCCTGGCGTTGTGCAGGGGCATATGGGAGATGTGATTACAGAAGTGGCTGTGAGCAGAGGAGCAGGAGGTATGGACCTGCTCTCCTCCATGTTAAAGAAGATGTGTGTGTAATCCCTCTGTTTTAAAGGGATGTGCCACGAATTCAGTTTTGTGCAAATCCCTAAACTCGATTGGTGGGCTGGTTTAAGAACATAAGAACAGCCCTGCTAGATCAGGCCCAAGAAGGCCCATCTAGTCCAGCATCCTGTTTCACACAGTGGCCCCCCAGATGCCGCTGGAAGCCACAGGCAGGAGTTGAGGGCATGCCCTTTCTCCTGTTGTTGCTCCCCTGCAACTGGTACTCAGAGGCATCCTGCCTTGGAGGCAGGATTGATTCTGGGGTGCTGAGCTCACCTCACACTGCCTTCGCTCTTCCTCTTCCTCCTCCCCTCTCAGTCTTTTCCTTTCTTCCTCTCTCTCTCGCCCTGCCACTTAAATCAGCCAAATGCACTACTTCTTACACCAGAACATGTCCAGGGAAACGCTGAAATGATTTTCAAATGATTTGCTTCTCGCTGCTCAATGAATTGATAGGCAGAAAAAGACTCCCCCCCCGCCCCCCAACGAAAGAGAATTAGACTGAAGGATGACATGTGAACTTAACGGGAAGAACAAATGTTATGCAGGGGAAAGAGCACTGTGACTGTCTGGGGGTTTTAGAAAGATTTCTCGCTCAGTCTGTTTCCGCTCCTATTGTACAGAAGGTGTAATTTTCTCCCCACTCTGCGGCCATCTCCTATTCGACTTCTGTATTGTGAAGCAGAAGCTAATGATATGACTGCATGGCTCCTTCGCGCTCTGCTTTGGCCCATTTTTCGCCTCTCACCATAGATATATTGAAGTACTTTGGATGTGCTGCTTCTGAAATGGTGTTTACTTCAAGCCCAAGTTGAAGAGCAAGATGTGTCTAAGCAATTAGAATTTCAAAACCAATGTCAAGCAGACCAAAATACAAACATTGGCTAGCACCCACAGGAATGCCAAAGGGAGGCAAAGTTAGTGCCACGGTTAAAGGTAAAATGTGCCGTCAAGTCGATTCCGAGTCCTGGCGCCCACAGAGCCCTGTGGTTGTCTCTGGTAGAATACAGGAGGGGTTGACCATTGCCTCCTCCCGCACGGTATGAGATGATGCCTTTCAACTTCTTCCTATATCGCTGCTGCCTGATATAGGTGTTTCTGGGAAACATGCCCGTGGGGATTTGAACTGGCAGCCTTCTGCTGGTTAGTCAAGCATTCCCCCCGCGTTCCCCACGGTTACTTCCACCTAAAACGCCATTGCCAACGGCCAAGGGAACCTCGGCAGTGGGGTGGGCTGCAGTAACATAGGAACATAAGAAGCGGCTTTCTACCGCATTGGTCCATCTAGCTCCTTATTGTCTACCCAGATCGGCAGCGGCTTCTCCAAGGATGCAGGCAGCAGTCTCTCTCAGCCCTATCTGGAGATGCTGCCAGGGAGGGAACTTAGGAATCGAGGAAGCTGCCATATAATGAGTCAGACCATTGGTCCATCTAGCTCAGCATTGTCTACATAGACTGGTAGTGGCTTCTCCAAGGTGGCAAGCAGGAATCTCTCTCAGCCCTGTCTTGGAGATGCCGCCAGGGAGGGAACTTGGAGCCTTCTGCTCTTCCCAGAGTGGCTCCATCCCCTAAGGGGAAGATCTTACAGTGCTCACACTTCTAGTCTCCCATTCATATGCAACCAGGGTGGACCCTGCTTAGCTAAGGGGACAATTCATGCTTACTACCACTAGACTAGCTGTCCACACTCCCAGGCTGGAGGGGAAGATGGCCTAGATACTGGGTAAGGCAGTGATCTTTACTATTTTTTTACCAGGGACACTTTGGCAAAAAACACTGCCAAGTTCTGCATGGCAGCGTGTAGGGTCTGCTGAGTCGTGACTGCTAGGCCATTTTCTTATATCAGCTCTGCGTAGTTTTAAACTGCTGATTATACTGTTCTCTTTAGTGTTCTTATTTAGATGTTTTGTTTTATATACTCCATTTTAGCCACTGCTTTTTGCTTTTTATAAATTCCACTTTTGATATTCTTAGAATTATTTATAGCTACCCTCTAAGGGTGGCAGCCTTTTAGTATTATATCATCGCTTTATAGCATTAGAGTAGGAATGTAAAATATCATAGGCTTATGGTTTCATAATTTCTTTTAATCATGCTCTGAAGCTTTACCTAGAGCCCCTGGTGGCGCAGTGGTAAAACTGCTGCCCTGTAACCAGAAGGTTACAAGTTCGATCCTGACCAGGGGCTCAAGGCTGACTCAGCCTTCCATCCTTCCGAGGTCGGTAAAATGAGTACCCAGAATGTTGGGGGCAATATGCTAAATCATTGTAAACCGCTTAGAGAGCTCCGGCTATAGAGCGGTATATAAAATGGAAGTGCTATTGCTAAATGGAAGTGCTACCTTGTCCTGGGCTTGGACCATAATAAGGATGCTTGGTTTGACTGATTGACATTGTGAGAGCCATTTCCCACCGTGCTGACCTCTACAGAGTACTTGCACATTTCTCAGTGCTGGGAGGACCCTTTATGGGGTCCTCTCTTAAGCGCTCTAAGAGGAAAGTGCTGGGAAGGGTGACACTTCCTAGCACTCTGTTCACATCTCCCCCGATGGTTCAGGGGCTCAACAGGTCTCCGTTTCCCTTAAAGGAGCACTGTCCCCCCCAAACCCCAGTGCTGGGCAAAACTCAGCTCTCTCCTGAGATCATTGTTGTCTCCACATGCTGCAAAGCAGAGGCTTCCGCTTTGGCCGAAGCTGCACACAGACAGGCCCAATAACCAATTAGTCGGGAAACGGCACTTAGGGTTGACGGGGCCTGCCCCGGGCCTCACAGTGAAGACATCTGGGGTCAGGCGAGTGTGGAAATGCCTCTTCCTGGACTCTCCACCCTGTTTCTGCTGACTCCTCAGCTGCTTTTCGAGAGGCTTGACCGGCTGCCCCGGGAAAAGCTCCCCCGTTAGCCTTGTTCTGGATGAAAAGAATGGTAATTTTTTTTTTTTTTTAAGAATGTTCCCATGAGTTGAACGTAATTCCAATTGCACATCCAAGACCAATAATGACAAGTCACATGTGATTGGATGAACTAGGGACACTTTTATTAATAACTTACAATACCCTGCAATGAGCTGGTTCAAATCTCCGCTGGAACGTTTCCCAGGCTACGGGAAACGCCTATATCGGGCAGCAGCATTATAGGAAGATGCTGAAAGGCATCATCTCGGACTGCGTGGTCGATGGCAATGGCAAACCCTCTATGGAGAGAGAACAACAATTTGTTCATTGTTACCCTAACCCTTTTCTCTGTGCAAAAAGGACTGCAATTTTGCCCTAATTGTTAGGGGGTAGGGATAAAGAAGCGATGATAACACAGAGAAAGCTGTCAGTGCAACGATCCTACTGCCTCTTTTCCATCTCTAGGGAGTTAGAGACGTTGCCCCAAATCACTATGCGTACTCGTCCTCTGTGATCGTATCGGCCCAAATTTGTGGGCCTGGCTCATGTGATATAGAGGGCTGTAAATGTGAGTCTTCCTCCTTTGGTTCCCCCGCTCCCCTCTTCCAGCTGCCCTGCCCATCTGTGTTGTAGGCAATGGATATCCAGCACACCCAATCATCCAGAGTCAGAAGTTTGGGGGATCTACAAATTTGAAAGTATAAATAAATACATTCTTCTTCCGTAAGGTGAGGAGAGCTGGAATGCTAGTGCTCATGTCACCCCATCAATCCTGCTGCAATTAACGTGCCTCTTGACTCTTCTCCATGACAACTCTCCGTTTAAACTCTTTAACGAGAAATAATTCATTACAATTAAACTCTCGTGTACACATTGTTCCCATCGAATCTTGGCTTGGAAAACACCTCACGTGCACCCGTCTCCTGGCGTATGAGTTACTGTTCATTATGCAATTGTTACCCGGCTGAATATTCTGCGGAGTTAGTATCCCCGCTCCTCATTATGGTCTCCTAATGCACCATGCTGGCATTGAGAAGGCCAGCTGGGCCCTTGGTCAAGAACCACCGCTAATAATGTGCCACAACGTGCTCACCCGCCCGGTGCTCCCTAATTATTTTTGATGGTGCTTGACTTTTAAGTGCTCGCGTCAAGGTGGCCTCTTCCAGCCCTTGTTAAGGCTAAGTGATGTTGGCGGGACCAAGTGGCCGACGTCGGCGCTTCGACACTACGAGAACATGGACCTGTGAATTAGATGGGAATGCATTTTGATTGTTTCTTGTTGGGGAGGGAGAAGGGCTCGCCTCGAGCTGGTCTTGTGGTAGCAAGCCTGACTTGTCCCCTTAGCTAAGCAGGGCATACCCTGGTTGCATATGAATGGGAGACTAGCTCTGTAAGATATTCCCCTCAGAGGATGGAGCCTTTCTGGGGAGAGCATCTAGGTTCCAAGTTCCCTCCCTGGCAGCATCTCCAAGATAGGGCTGAGAGAGACTCCTGCCTGCAACCTTGGAGAAGCCGCTGCTGCCAGTCTGTGAAGACAATACTGAGCTAGAGAGACCAATGGTCTGACTCAGTATATGGCAGCTTCCTATGTTCCTATGCCTAAGGACTTAGCTGCTGTTGTAATTTTCCCATCGGCATTAATTTGGTTGATGAACTTCTTCAAACAATGCAGGCCGGTCCTGGTTTTGACACCACAGGCTCTTCCATGGATTCATATCAGCTCTGGGCATGGAGCCAATAGACCAATGAATACAGTAGCAATGTGATACAGCCAGAGGATAGCAGATGAGTTTATATTGAATCATTACAATGTGTACTCTTCCCAGGTCCGGAGAGAGAAGCAGGCAAATTAATTGGAGAGCCGTTAACGGTGACTTCTGTTGCCCAGGAGCACACTTGATTTTAATTTTGAGAGGTCCCTGTTAGCTTGTTTGTTTATTGTGCAAAGAATGGGCCATTGAAAAGGGTCCTTAGTTAATATGCAGTGGTCCCTTGGTAGTCCGCTCTCAGATAATTCCCTCGAGTGTAACTTTCTTGTCCTAATGCAGTTCTCCTTGGGCCAATATTTCCATATTGCTGCTCTCCCCGTTAATTTCTTTACCAGCCATAATCTCAGACCGTGAGCTGCTGCCAGAGATACATTTGTGTTGTGTCCTAGCGAGAGGGTTCTGAGACCCCGCAGGTGTGAATTTGGAGGGTTTTGTGGCGAGGCGGGGGAATTTCCACTCCTTTGCCTGGACTCTGTGCTTGCCCCCAAGCTGTTCAGGCGAGGTATTGTGCAGGATCCATGCCTGCTGCCCTGGCAGTGCTGAAGCTGAGGAGGTGGTTAGAACTGGAAGTTCCTGTTGATTGCCGCTCCTGTTGATTGCAGCCATACGGCATGGCCCAGTTCCTGCCCCATTGTGCTAGGACCCGAAGGAATGCAGCCAGGGGGTTAAAACCTTCAGCAAGCTGGGTTTTAGAGCCTGTTACATAGCAACATAGGAAGCTGCCATATACTGAGTCCGACCATCTCGCTCAGTATTGTCTACACAGACTGGCAGCAGCTTCTCCAAGGTGGTCTGTTTGGGTGGTCTTGTGAGGATGGCGAGGACATAAAGGTCCATTTCCTGCCATTTCTTAGTTTCAGTCCTCCACCTGGTTAAGAATGTAAGAACTGCCCTGCTGGATCAGGCCCAAAGCCTCTCTCGTCCAGCATCCTGTTTCCCAGATGGCCCAATAGATGCCTTGGAGAAGCCCACAGGCAAGAGGTGAGGACGTAGGAAGCTGCTATATACTGAGTCAGACCATTGTTCTGTCTAGCTCAGTATTGTCTTCACAGACTGGCAGCGGCTTCTCCAAGGTTGCAGGCAGGAATCTCTCTCATCCCTATCTTGGAGATGCTGCCAGGGAGGGAACTTGGAACCTTCTGCTCTTCCCAGAGAGGCCCCCATCCCCTGAGGGGAATCTCTTCCAGTGCTCACACACGGAGTCTCCCATTCAAATGCAAGCCAGGGCAGACCCTGCTTAGCTAAGGGGACCAGTCATGCTTGCTACCACAAGACCAGCTCTCCTCTCCTCAAGTAAGGCCTTTGTGCAAATTTGCTTCGGAATCCGGCTCATTCCGACTGCAGAAGCGGCCTGACCTTATGGAAAGGAAGATGTTCTTCGCAAGGACTTGAGTGGGTGGCAGGCAGCACAGTAGAAACGTTGAGGGCGCGATGGGTTTGGCAGGTCTACCGCTGGGTAAATGATGCAGTGTGGTGTGGCGCTTTCTCATTGATCACCAGTTGTCTGCTAACGGATATCATCCCATTTCCCGGCAGTGACCTTTACAGCAGTGTTAAAGGTTACTGATGCCGATGGGGCCTTTGGTCTCTTCAGGAAGCGGCCATCCAGGCCGTCGTCCCATTCTGCTTGCATCCTGAACGATCGATGCTCTTGCACTCCCCTCCGTATCGTTTTCTGGGAAATGATTTATTCTGCATCTCTCCTCTGTGTTGAGGGTGTTTGTTTTCCCTCCCCACCAGCCTAAGGATGGCCGGGTGATGTTTGGGCCTTTTGGGGAGCGGCTAATTAGCAAGAGCGAAAGAAGACACACATTGATATTTCCACCATGAGCTCCTAAATGCAGCCCCTGACACCTTGTCACTGAAGCCGCTCTCCGCAGGAGTATCAGACGTAGGGCCATCTGTTCTGCCAATTAGAGCAGGGGGGAGAGTGACGGGGAAACAGCCACGTTATGATTTATGCCCCATTCAACCAGGCGGGAAAAAGCTCTGCTTCTTTTCAGAAATGGACAGCAACTGCGGTTGATGGCCACGCTGGGTATAGAAGCACCGCATCAAGTTGCATCAAGTAGCATCACCACATCAAGTCGTGCATCTCTGCTGCTTACATAGGAACATAGGAAGCTGCCATTTTCTAAGCCCTGCGAAAGCCGTCCAAGCTGGTGGCCATCACCACATGAAGGAGAGCTGCTCTTGTGGTACCAACTTAGCTAAGCAGGGCCCGCCCTGGTTGCATATAAATGGGAGACTAGAAATGTGAGCACTGTAAGATACTCCCCTCAGGGGATGGAGCCGCTCTGGGAAGAGCATCCAGGTTCCAAGTTCCCTCCCTGGCAGCATCCCCAAGATAGGGCTGAGAGAGATTCCTGCCTGCAACCTTGGAGAAGCCGCTGCCAGTCTGGGTTGACAATAGTGAGCTAGATGGACCAAGGGTCTGACTCAGTCTATGGCAGCTTCCTATGTTCCTATCTGCGTTGCATGTAGAAGGTCCCAGGTTCAGTCTGGCAGCGTCTCCTGGTAGGGCTGGAGATATTTCCTGCCTGAAACCTTGGAGGTTTCTCAGCCTCTGCCAGTCAGAGTAGACAGTACTGAGCTAGATGGACCAAGGGTCTGACTTGGTAGAAAGCAGCCTCCTGTGTTACATTAATGAAGGGTATACATGAGTTAGAGTTGACTCAAGTATGCTTCTTGCATACTTCTGCTTAACCTTTAAGATGCATACCACTGGAAGAAAATGGGAGATGCAGCTAAGTAAAAGGTTTTGGGATCCAGGTGCAAAAGAGGTGGAGAGAGCCTTTGTGGTAAAATACCAGTCTCCGATTGCTTCGTTCCAAAACATTCTTCCTCCCTGTGTAGGAACAAATGTGAACACCCTGCCATCTCCTTTGCTATTTATTTTGCCATGTAATTGCAAGAATGAAATTGGCTTTAGTTTCATAGCTCTTGAAGGGTCAGCTGTCATTTCTGTTTTCAGACCTTGGGCGTAGCACGTAAATCCTTTGCAGAAATAGTGAGTGTGTCCCCCCCGCCCCTCCGAAACATTGTGTACCAATTTCAAAACGTTGGCTGCTTTACGATCTGGCTCTGAGTTTTCTTTTAGCTCAGCAATCATAGGAAGCAATTTAAAACCAGGATAGCAGGCAGCGTGTGTTTTAATCGTTATAACAATCGTTGCCACCACTCTTTGCTGCAACCAGTAACCGTCTGAGTAGTGTTTTCTTTTAAAAATGGTTTCTAAAATGTACAAAAATGATGGTACAGAGGAGAGAAAGCTTTTAAAAGTGCTTTTAAATAGATTCTGAACCTTATGAGGCAATCTTCTGGCATCTAAGTTCAGAACAAGAGTAAAATGAGAAAAAGTTCAAAAATGGACACACCTCTGCACAGCTAGAGTCACCCTTGCTGAGTAAAGAGACACCTTTCAAAGTGGCAAGTCTCTTTATATTAAGAAAGGGAGAAGCAACTGACCCTATCCATCCCCACCACAGCAGTGGTGGAAGCATAGCATAGTGGTTAGAGTGTTGGACTAGGATTGGGAAGAACCGAGTTTGAATCCCCACCCTATTCAGCCATCAAACTTGCTGGGTGACTCTGGGCCAGTCATGTCTCTCTCAGCCTAACCTACCTCACAGGGTTGTTGTGAGGATAAAAATAACCATGTATACCACTCTGAGCTCCTGAGAGGAAGAGTGGGATAGAAATGTAAAGACAATCAATCTTTTTATATTGTGAGCCCTTTTGAGACGGGGGACCATCTTATGAATGCATTATTTGTTTTTGAGAACTTTTTGTTGAAAAGTGGTTTGTAAATATTCATCGTATCAGCGGTTGCCGTGATTGGGCGGGTGGGGGATTACGCTCCCCTGCCTTGGTGCCTCTTTCGTTCTCTGGACCCACGTTTGGCTGAAAAGGCCTTGATCCCACCCTTGGCAGCGCCTCTGTGCATGCCTGGTGATGTTAAACCTCCTGAGTGGGGTGACGATGGAGCAGCTGTTCTGATGCGGATGTTTCCCCTTCCCTGCAGGAAGCCGAGAACACCTTGCGTCTGATGCAGAACAAGCTCAAGGAGGAGGAGAAGCGCTTACTGAAGAGCGGAAGTGAGTTGTCTCTCTGCTTCACGTCTCCAATCTTCCAGTGGGAATGGGAAGAGAGGGCTGGGTGCTATCTGTCTTTACCTCCTGTTTCTACAGTGATGGCAGAGCAGGAAGGTCCCGACTGTGTCGCGCTTAAAGGTCTCTTTGTCAACTTGAGAGCAGCGACCTCAAGTAGGTGGGGGAATAGAAAGATCAGAATAGCAAAATGGTGCCCAACTCATTAGCCGCTCCTGATGTGGACAGGGGTGGAGTGGCCATTGAGTGGCCGGGCTTGAAGAACCCAGCCGCAAGCCACAGAAAGGCCACGCAAGCCCTGCGGAGTTCATTCCCAGCCAGCGTTTGCTGGCTGGGTTAATTTATTTCTCTTTCTCTCCCTCTTTGGAGGAAGAGGAAAGGGGGGGAAATGCACCCAGCCAGCAAACCCTGGATGGGAATTTATTATTTATTTTAAATCTTTCTATACTGCCCAAAACGTGCGTGGGGTTTATAATTAAAACCATTTAAAACATTAAATCAATTAATTAACCGCCCTGAGCCATTTTGGAAGGGCGGTATATAAATCAAATCAATCAATCAATCAAATAAATCAATAAATAAAACCATTTAAAACCCAGTATTAAAATTATTTAAAACTATGCATCTAATTAAAAGCCTGGGTGATTGAGGTCTGGGGGGCTTGCGCGGGGCCTCTGGCAATCGGGCCACGTCCATGTGCGTGTGAAGTCACCCACAAGGGGTGCCACTGTCACGCACTGTGGAGCAAACAGCTTATACGCATTTGCGGCAGCCTTCAAAATGGCCGCTGTGAGCTGGAAGCGGGCCGGAAAGACCCGGAAATAGGGCAAAACTAGCCCCATGAAGGGGAGGCCGGCGGGGGGGGGAGGAGGAAAGCTTTAGAGACACACACCCCCACGGCCAAAGTAGCACCCCCTGGAGGCAGCAGAGTTAACCCAGACCCGGCGGTGAGTTACATAATAATAATTTTATTTTTTAACCCTAGCTCCATGCCGGCCTGGGGGGCGTTGGCTTGAGGTCGAGCCAAACCGGGCCCAGTCTGGCTTGAGGGCAACCCCTCGAGCCGAACCGGTTCAATGGCAAACCGGTTCAATCTCGAGCCAGTCCGCACATCCCTAGCCGGGGCTGGCACAGCATGGGGGAGAAGCACAGTCAAAGATTTGGCCTGTTGTTTCTAACCATATATGTTTATTTTAAAAAGGCAACTAAAGGGAGACATCACAGTGGTTTATAAAATCACTAGTACAGCGGGTTCGCGGTTTTTCAACCATTCCTCCTGCGCCACTAAATGCCTACTCTTCCTTCCCTCATTGCTAGTTGATGTCCAGAAGCATTCGTGCGTTTAGAAGCATGTATTTATATCTGCGGCACTTAAACCTTTTTGCATTTTGCAATTTCTTAAGGGTGTTTTGTGGCAATCCGACAAGGATTAAAATGCAGTGGACTGAGAAAATATAGCTTGTTCATTGCCTCATCATTCAGTGAAAGTCCTGTCTTGCAGAGTACTTAAGAAAATTGCCACAGTTTGTGGGTCGGCATTGTTCCCCATTCATTTCCAATTGAAGGGTTTTTGCACATTTTCTCAGCAAATTAAGCATCTTGGATTGTTTGGGGAGTCTGGGTGAGGTCAGGAACCTACCTGGAAAATGGCATGTTTCTATCTTCCGTAGCTTGTTCGGAGAGTTTACTGTAACTGTGGGAGTTGTAGTCAAAAACATCTGGGAATCCTTGTTATAGGGCACACTGGTCCTGATCCAATAGGGCTGCTGTTATGTAAACCCAGCTCCCACCTCACCTCCCGCTTGGGCCATATGAAGTGGGGAGCCTTCTCTACCCTGTCGGATCGTCTTTGTTTCCTGCCTGGTCGCCCAGACGTAATTTTTCTTGTGTAGCCAGCAGATTGCCAATTTACAAAGCAGATGAGTACTCAAGAATGCTGCAATCAGTTTGAATGTCCTGGAATTAAGACTCGTTTTTCTCTTATTGTCAGTCCGCTGAGAGAGATTATCTCCTGCGTGTCTATAATTGGAGAGGTTGCCCACACATGGCAGAACTTAGCATTCAAACTAGTGTTGCCATAACATTGACTTTAAACTGTTGATTTTTTTAAAAGGGTTGATGGCAGATTGAAAGGGCTGATTTACACTCAAACTCCTGCCAGCAATACTGATATTTGAATTTTGACACATTGATAAAGACGTCAGCAGAGACCCCTGGGGTGAACCAGCCTGTTGGTTTTAATACTGCCACATATGCATTTAACATTTTTGGGGGGGGGAGAAGCTTTTCCCCCATGTGGATCAATTAAAGGAATTTCTGCTCAGAGCTGAGATCGGTAGAGAGTTTACAAGCCGTAGCTTACAATTCTAGCTTGTTAACAGGAGTTCTCTCAGCGTTCCTCCTCTTTATCTTCCCTGCACACATCAGTAAAGGTAAAATGTGCCGTTGAGCTGGTGTTGTTTCCTGGAGACCACAGAGCCCACGTGCAGAATACAGGAGGGGTTGACCATTGCCTCCTCCCGCGCAGTATGAGATGATGCCTTTCAGCATCTTTCCTATATCGCTCGATAGAGGTGTTTCCCATAGTCTGGGAAACAGACCAGCGGGGATTTGAACCGGCAACCTCTGGCTTGCTAATCGAGCCATTTCCCTGCTGCGCCATTAGGTGGCTGTGCACACATCAGTAGACTCAGTTCAACCTAAGCTTGGTTTGAAACTTGGTTATCCCGAGGACCAGCCTGCTGGTTTTGCTTGGTCTTCCTAGAACACCCCCATTTTCTTACTGTACAGACCTAACAGAGAAGGGAAGTGGAAAAGTCCCTCACCCAACTGCTCTCCAGGCACCTGGTTATTGACATGAAGGATGTAATGCTTCTTCTTGATGATGCCACTTTCTCGGCCCATCGCAGGAAGGAAGGGGCTGCCCTGCAAATAGAGCAGGGACCAAACAGGAGCTGGGAGTTGGGGAGACAGCTGCAGCATCGTTCAGATATTTGGAACACTTGGCAGACCGTCTCTCAGCCATCCTTTAATCACCTTCTAGGTCTGCATTTGATCTCCAGCCCGGGGGTTGAGGCTGCGGCGGCAGCTTGCCAGGGGGCCACCTAAGGTGGGTGAGGCGAGATCTGAAGAAGGGATGCCCAGCTCACCCTTTGCCACTGGCCTGCATGAGGCCCGCTGCCCAACCCTGCCGCTTTTCTCGGAGCAGCCTTTCCCTCGCCGTCACAGACTTTTGCCGCTGTTGTGCAGAAGTGGCCTCCACGGCTTGCTTTTGTGTGCAAGGCCCCATTTGCATTTGGGGAGCGAGCTGTCCCAAACCATCCAGCCGCGGGAGCCTCTCCTCAGGGGCGGAATCTGAAGCCAGAGGAACCAAGAGGAGATGGGTTTGATTTCTAATAGCGAGCCATCTGAGGGGAACTGGGTTCCCCAGGCAAACATGAAGCACACATTCTTCTTGGCTAGCTGTATTTGCTTGCTTGCTTGCTTGCTTGCTTGCTTGCTTGCTTGCTTGCTTGCTTATTAAACTTCTATACCGCCCAAACTTTCGTCTCTGGGCAGTTAACATAAAACAATTAAAACACACACAAAAAGTTAGAACAATGCAACAATTTAAAACCAGCCATACAACTGAAACAGTTTTTAAAAGCTATTGAGAAGGTGACGCCGCTGTCTGTGGGTTCACACTGTCAGTGAAGTGGAACCAGAGTTTGACGGATTTATTCGTTTAACACAATTGGGATTTGGTGGGTCCGTCTCCTTCCTTTTGCTTTGCTCTGAATCCATTGGCACCCAAAGCTGGGATTATACTACTCTCCCGTGTGAACTTAATCATCAGATTTCCCTGAGCACCCCCTGCTCTGGATCTCCTCCCTGCTTGAAAAATGATGGTGGAGTTGCCTCGGACCAGGGCCTTTTCAGCAGTGGCACTAAGGCTCTGAAACTGGAAGGACCCGCTCTGGATGTTGTTTCTGGGGCTAGAGGAAGTGGACTCTTACTGGCCCACAATGGCTCCTTCGACAGAAACAAAGAGCATGGAGAGACGCGACTGGCCTCTTGGCCCTTTCCCCATTAACTCCTGCAAGCATTCTTGTTTCTGTTCAGGTAACGAGGATTCAGACATCGAGATCCACGAGGACAAAGGCTCTGACAGCGAAATAGAAGACAGGCAACTGATAAAGCAGCACACGGCCATGGAGATACTGATGCAAGGTACTGGGTCATGGGCGTCATGGAAGGCCCTGGGACAAGAAGCGAAGGCGGGCCCCTGCCGCCTCCCCCCCCCTTCCTGTCAGTCATGCGGAGGGTGGGGTGGGCGGAACCTGAGCACTAGCCAGCCCGTTAGAGAGGCAGGGAGGGGCTGCTCCCTCCTGGGCCTCCCTACCCCCCACCCCCCATCACTTCAATTATAGCTATGCTCCTGTGCCCCAGAGACCTCCCTCGCCTTCATTCATTCTGGGAAGAAGACCGTCCACTTCCAGCATCTTTGCAGCTAGCTGCAGCCCCCGTCTCACCGCTTCTCTCTTTCTTCCAGGGAGACCCAACAGGCGGGTCATCGGAGCGATGCAGAGCGGTGACACGGAAGATGACGTAAGTAGCCAAGGCGGCCGCCGGCCACCGCGGTCCTCTCAGCCTTGCAGACCTCCCCTCGCAGCAATCGGCCTCCTCTTCCTCCTCCGCAGCACCTGCCTTGCTTCACCTCTCGCCTGCCTGTCCCTCACACCTCGCCTGCCTTCTCTGCAGCCCCCGTTCCCTCCTCACTTTTGCAAGCATCACGCGGGGGACCGACCCATGCTCATTTTACTACCACCCTTTTATTTGAGAAGCGCCTGCGATGTCCGGGCACCAGACAAGGCCTTGTTAAAAGACGAATTTGTGCCCACGGGGTTGTTAATTAGTGTTAACGGGAGCTCCACACCGGAGGCTGCAGCCTTCCGAGGGATACCCGACTCCTGCCACCAAGGCCTCCTCTCTCCATCTTCCCAGAGGGACAGTGTCACCATGCCCAGGGTTTCCTTGCCTCCTGCTCAGCTTCACTCGCAGCAGGCAAGGAAGCTCTGGGTTCCCCGATGGCCTTTCACGCGCCGCCATCCTCCTCGAGATATTCCTGAGATGGCAGCAGCCATGCAGTCCCCGGGCAGCCCGTTGAGGCCCGAGGCCCTTTGAAATATACACTTGTGACTTCGTTCCATTTCAGTCTCACGGATTTCTGTCTGTTTTAGCCACCGCCATGTTTTGGTGGATTGTGCCCAGCGTGCTTAGGACCCAGGCGAAAGCACTGTCGGCTGCTTAGTGCTTTCTTCCTGACATGCTTCCTCGGAAGTGGCAACTCTCTTACATTTAGCGAGGGGAGAGCAACTGGCCCTATCGGTCCCCAGCACAGCATACCTCCAGTAGCTGTGGCTGGTGTCTAACATGTTTATTTTTAGATGGTGAGCCCTTTGGAGATAGGGAGCCATCAGTCCATTCATTCATTCAAGAACTTTTGTTGAAATGCAGTATATAAATAGTTGTAGGAGTAGTCATCAGAACATAACATAAGAACAGCCCAGCTGGATCAGGCCCAAGGCCTATCTAGTCCACCTTCCTGTTCCGCACAGTGACCCACCAAATGCCTCTGGGGGAGCCCACAGGCAAGAGTTGAGGGCATGCCCTCTCCCTTGCTGTTGCTCCCCTGCAAAAAGTATTTAGCAGCATGGTGCCTCTGAGCCTAGAGGTTGCCTATAGCCACCGGACTAGTAGCCATTGATAGGCCTGTCCTCCATAAATTTGTCTAAGTCCCGTTTTAAAGCCATCCAAATTAGTGGCTATCCCCACATCCCGTGGCAGGGAGTTCCATTGAATTAATGACGCACTGTATTCTTGCTTTTGAATGGGAAGCACTGAAATATATTCCCCTCGGGATGGGGCTGCTCTGGGAAGAGCACCTGCCCGCTTGCAGGCAGAAGGTTCCAAGTTCCCTCCCTGGCACCATCTCCAAGATAGGGCTGGGAGAGAGACTCTTGCCTGCAGCCTTGGAGAAGCTGCTGCCAACCTGGGTAGGCAATATTGAGCTAGACGGACCATGTACACGACCGCTTCCTTTGTGTCCCGCCAGCCGCCTTCTCCTGACTCCAAACCCCTGTTCGGTCGTGCGTCTCCCAGTCTCTCATTCATACTCGCTGGTTTCATTTCTCTCTCTCTAATTCCTTCCTGCATCCATCTTGCCTTGTCTCTGCACTGCTGCTCTCTCCAAAGGTCGGGGCGGCCCACGCCAGTAAACGCAAAGCCTCCAGAGCCAAGGCCAAGGTGGGTGTCTCTCCTCTCTGCATTTCTCTTCCACACGTTCAGGCCCACCTGCTCACAGCTCTGGCCCTGCCTTCCCTGCAGCCCTGGAGGCTGCTCCGCCGCGGAGGTGTCCGATCCGATGCAGCACTGCCAGGCCTCCCGCAAAAGATTTTGGGCGGTGTCCTCGGATTGCTCTCCAGGGAGGTGGCCTCAGTGCTCCGCTTCTAAAGAATGGCACCTGGATGGGGCCCCCCTGCTGCTTAACTCCACCTGTTTGGGGAGGCAAGGCACTCTGCACATGCTCAGGAGTGTGTTGATGATATTCTGATCCGTTGTTTCAAAGGGGCATGGTCCAGACTGGGAGTATTGCTAAACGGGCTGGGTCAAGAAGAGGGCCAACTATGCCTATAAGAGATTTTTTCCGGTATTGAGATTCTATGCATCTTCTTTGTTACATATGCCGAGACTTTGTGGATGAAATGGGGCAGCCTGCCTTTTTTTCCAAAAACTAAGGAAAATGGAAATAACAATGTACATAATACCTTCCTACAGGAGGACTCGGAGGACAGCGAAATTGATCTGGATGACGACGACGACGATGATGACGACGACGACGACGACTTGGAAGACGACAGTATCGACATCTCCCCCAACAAGACCAGTCGGAGGACCAGGAAGCCAGAGCCCCTGGAGGAGAGCGATAACGACTTCTGAGGGACCCAGCAGGAGGGGAGCAGCAGCAGCAGCCCTGGACAGCTCCTGCTGACCCTTGGACAGGTTATACCCCGAAGTGAGGCCACTTCCATAGCAATGAAAGCAGCACCAAGGACGTAAGCCTGGAGTTTGCAGCTGTTCAAACTCCGTGCTCTGCTCCACTCGGAGTCAAAATGGCTGGAACAAAAGTCCGAATCGAGCCATTTCTTTGATATTTAGAACTAGGAGCCTTCTTGCTCCTTGGTGCCAAAGGCTTAAGAAGTAACGTACACACCCAGGTTCAGCACACACCCTTGAAAGTGTGAATTCCAGCAACATCCATGGATCCACCATTTGTTTCAAAGGTATTAGTTCAGGATAAGTAAACCACTTTAGCTTGGGTTCATTCCCATAGTCTAAGGCTGAATCCTGAGCTAACAAGTACCCTTGACCAGAGGGGAAGGAATGCCTCTTGTTCCTGCCTAAGGCCAAGCTTCTCAAATTTGAGGCCCCAGCTGTTGTCAAACTTCAACTCCCATGGCCTTTGGCTCTCGTGGCTGAGGATCATGGGAGTTGGAAGTCCAACAACATCTGGGGACCAAGGTATGTTAGAACCACAGCACCACAGATGGTGCACACGTTCCCATTGTCAGTTGACCAGCACCGACGGCGAAGGCCAAGAAATAACCCCTGATGATTCCAATTCTTGCCTTTCTTTTGACCTCTGCTTCACCCCTCCGCCATCTAAGCAAGCCCAAGAGGAGCGACTTCCATCTTGGTATAAAATAAGCTGTAGGAGAAGTGATGTTCATTTCTCACCAATTTAACCGAGTTGAGTTTTTCATGGTTTTAACACCGTTTATTTAAAAGAGCAGCAAGTTTTATTTGCTTCAGTTTCTCTGATTCTGAGCCAGTAAGTCTTTTGGCACGGAACAGGTTTAGCTGGAATCCTTTTTCAGAGGACGAGTGGAAACACATCCCACCCTCCAACCACCCTCCAGCACCGCCTGTCCACCTGGTCTTGTGCCGAGGCTTCCTCAGTCCTTTTGTGCCTTTGCAAGCTGTGCTGTTTAATGCAGGTCCACCCTGGACTTGTCTGTTTCACTCCTGCATAGCACAAATAAATGCCTTTCTCCCCATCTTGCTTCTCCTTGAGCATTCCTGGGCCGCCTGTTGTCACTGACTATAGATCACTAATGGAGACCCAGCCAGTATCACGTTGGCTGCTTCTAACAATCTTCTGCCCTCATGAGCAGGAACAGATGTTCAGGATGAAAAGAAGGCCCAGCCCCAGGGGTGTGGGGGTGGCTGTTCCCTTACGCAGCTGCCTTCAACTCAGACCTCATCCCCACCTCTGCCTGCCTGTCACGTGAGAAGTCTGGACTCTCCAGCTTCCTCCAGCACAATCCCCGTCATGTCTTTACGATGCAGCTGGGGGCATTTGTGCGGATGGCATCGGCGATCACCTTGGCTCCCGACTCGCCGATTCGATTTCCCTGTAAACTGGGAGGAGAAGAGACGAAGAAAAGGGGTGTTTTAATATATAAGAACAGCCCTGCTGGATCAGGCCCAAGGCCTCTAGGAACATAGGAAGCTGCCTTCTTCCGAGTCAGACCATTGGTCCATCTAGCTCAGTATGCAGGTGCTCTTCCCAGAGCCCTGGTAGCTTTCCCAGACTATGGGAAACACCTATATCGGGTGGCAGCGATATAGGAAGATGCTGAAAGGCATCATCTCCTACTGCGCGGGAGAAGGTAATGGTCAACCCCTCCTGTATTCTACCAAAGACAACCACAGGGCTCTGTGGGCGCCAGGAGTCGACAGCGACTCGATGGCACACTTTAAAAAAGTAGCACTGTGCTCAAAACAGAGCCAGTTTGAATTATCCTCTTTGCAGATATGAGCCCCCTTTGCTGTAAGAGATTTCCCCTTAAAGGGCAGTGCTGTAGATCAGTGGAAGAGCATCTGCCGGATCAGAGGGGGGCAGCCTGGGCTCCTCAACAACTCCCCTCTTCCCCAACCACAATGTACTGAAGCTCGGGATGATGGGAGCTGTAGTTCAGAAACAGCTGGGGAGCCAAGGTTGCCTACCCCGTGCGAGATGGACCCAAGTTCCATCCCTGGCAGCATCTCCAGGTAGGGCTGGGGAAGACTCCTGCCAGAAACCTTGGAGAGTTGCTGCCAGTCAGGGCTGCTCAACTTTGGCCCTCCTGCACAGGTTGGCCTACAACTCCCATAATCCCTGGCTATTGGCCACTGTGGCTGGGGATGATGGGAGTTGTAGTCCAAAAACAGCAGGCCTGGGTGTAGACAATGCTGAGCAGATGGACCAAAGGTCTGACTCGGTAGAAGGCAGCTTCCTGTGTTCCTAACTTTTAAGACAGAAACACAAACACACACTTCCCCTCTTCTCCTTGCCCGTGCTCGCTCCTGTTGCCGGAGACCAACATTTATGCCCCTTTTCCTGCCTGCCCCTGGAGAAAAACTCTTATGTTTTTCAGAGCATCTGCAGTTTTCTTTTGATAACATGGTAAACCGGAGGAAAGGGGCAAGGAGTCGAAGTGAGCAGAGCATCCACTGACCATGGGGCGCTCCGGCTCCTGCTCCTGCCCCCCTCAGGCCTCGAAGGCACCACCAGACTGATGCATACAATTTCAGGTTTTTCCAGCAGTCACGTGGGCTGGAAATTTGCTTTCTAAGATGAATGCTGAAGGTCTACAGAAACTGGATTCTGCATCGGGGACCTTATGCCATGTGTCTGTGACACACTCAGGTGTGTGGAGTGCCATATTCAGCTCATGCGGCAAGTTCTATCACTAGCCCACAGTTCCCGAATTCATGTGGGGGGGTCAGAGACGAAATGGCTTCGGCCTACTCTTGCTGTCCCAAGCCAGTTGGCTTGTGAAGAGTTAGACTTACTTGATGTAGGTGAGGCGATGGCTTTTGGTCAGAGCAGTGGCAATGCAGATGGCTCCATCCATGCCCAGGGCATTCTCCTGGAGGCTGCGGACGAGAGCACAGAGAGGTGAGCCGTTCCCTTTCCCACTTCATGACTGCTCCAACTTTGTGTCATTGTTAAAAAGAAACCAAAATCAGTTACATGGGAAGCTGCCATATACTGAATCAGACCATAGGTCCATTTGGCTCAGTATTGTCTACCCAGACTGGCAGCGGCTTCTCCCAGGTTGTAGGCAGGAATCTCTCTCAGCTCTATCTTGGAGATGCTGCCAGGGAGGGAACTTGGAACCTTCTGCTCTTCCCAGAGCGGCTCCATCCCCGGAGGGCAATCTCTTCCAGTGCTCACGTGTGGTCTCCCATTCAAATGAAACCATGGTGGACCCTGCTTAGCTTTCCTGTTAAGTGGGTAGAGTCACCATTGGCCTGGCCATATAGTATCTGCAGACCCTCAAGTCTGAAAAGTTCTGTGTAACTCAAAAGGTCTGCTTGCAGTGTCTAAAAGACTGATTGAGTGAATAGTAGTCCATATGCCTCCCAGTTTCTGAGCATTCATATGTTTCAGGGCAACTTTTTACAGGTTCGGAGAGGACTAGAGACTGGTTCTGTAACATCTGTTTATAAACATTAGATACGTGCAAAATGAGTTGAACTCGAATCAATTTGAGCTTGAAATGGCTGTTCTGAGCTTGAAATGTTTAGAGTGCCATTTGAAGGCCTTTTTTTTCTGGGGAGAGCTGGTCTACCAACTTTGTAGGTACACCTGTTCTCCAAGGTGGGCCGACGCGCGAAGTCCAAAGCGGAGGGCTGGTCTATCCGCTGACTCGAATTGGTAGACCAGCTCTCCCCAGACAAAAAAAGTTGGGGTTTTTTGTTTTTTGTTTTGGAAAGCTGGTCTACTAATTGGGGTCGGCAGGTAGACCAGCCGTCCATCCTGGACTTAGCACATTGGCCCTTCTCGGAAGGCTGGTTGCTCTACCCATTGCATGAGGCAGGTAGACCAGGCCTCTGCCCTGGACTTGGTGTGTTGGCCCATCTCAGAGGACTGGTCTCAGAGGTGCACCTGGGTAATTTTGGAGCCTGGACCTAAAGGCCTTGGGGTGGGGGGCTGCTGTTGCTGCAAGGTAAGCATCATCCCCCTACACACACACACACACACACACACACACACACACACACACACACGCACCCACACGGTGTCTCACGTGGTATTTTTAACTCCTGGGTTCTTGAGGGTCCAAACAGCAACGGAACTCACAAAAATGCAAGGATGTAAAACAAGTATATTTATCCTTCCTATGGGGGAAGGAATTGCCTCTTTCTTGCTGAGAAAAGCTGCTATTTTGAGATGGAGCCTATGAGCAGCTTGGGTGGTGGGCTGAAAAAAGAAGGCTGCTGGGCGTGCATTGCTGAGGCAGAAAGGGAGGAAACTGGGGCACATCTGCTTTTATGTACGGAAAATGGTGCCCCAAGTGCAGATCCAAGGCCCACTCCCCAGGCTGCGGGAGGCTGCCCTGGCTTCTGAAGATCCTTCCTCCATGCTGTCTCAGTGTCTCTGTGATTCCTGGAGAGAAAGACTCGGGCCTGGATAGACACCGCTACTCCTTCTACACTAGTCGGGGGGTCCAGAGAGAGGCTTGGACTAGCAGATCAGGAGTGCTGGTGTCTGTGTGGCCACTCTGGAGGCAGACTCCATGAACACACAGCCTAGCACACAAGAGTCGAAATGTCTGTGTACTAGAGTCTAGGAACGGTGCCGCCAAATCGATTCGAGGATTTTGCGATTTGTTTCAAGCGTGAAACAGATCGCAACGTCCATTTTGCGCATACCCCTAATCAATCTACAACTTGAGCATCTCGGCACCTAGACGGTACTAGTCTTAAAACATCAGACCCCCCCAAAAGCAAACAACAGACCCTCGCACGCTCCGAGCTTGCTTCTTGCCGAGCAGCCGCAAAGGCAGATTCTACCTGTCAAACCAGCCCACCCCAAGCTGGAGCATGAGACAGAGGTCTGCGTGGCCCCGAGTAGTCACCAGCCACCAGAGGCCATTCAACAAGTCCCTTTGGCCACGATGCTGTACAAGAGCTGCCTTCTCTCCACTTTGCTCGCCTAGCCACCATTTCTCTGTGGTTGTACTTACTTCAGCCGGCGGAGGGCGCAGTTAACTTTCAAGGCATTGGCCATGGCCTTGGCTCCGGCCAGACCGATGGCGTTTCCTCTCAAGCTGAAATAGAAGCCAGGGGGGAGAGCAGTTACGGGAAACAGTTCTTCTGCATGGTGCCCAGATCCCATCCAACTCCAGAGGTGAAACTCGAAAGCAGTGATGCTGGAACCTAGCGAGGGGTCTGATTCTGCCAGCCTAGCACGTTGGCTCTTGGGCCAGCTCTCCAGGGGAGAATTTGGGAATACTTACTCCAGAGTTGCGAGGCTTGTGTTGGTGGCCAAGGCTTCTCCCAGTGCTCTAGCACCACTCTCGCCAATCAGCGCCACTTGGAGGCTGCAGCAAAACAGGGCACAGTCAGGGCAAACTCGAGCCAAGCTCGCTCTGCCAAGAAGACCTCAGGGCACTGGAACATCGGAAGCTGCCTTCTACCGAGTCAGACCCTTGGTCCATCTAGCGCAGTTTTGTCTTCACAGACTGGCAGCGGCTTCTCCAAGGTTGCAGGCAGGAATCTCTCTCAGCCCTATCTCGGAGATGCTGCCAGGGAGGGAACCTGGGACTTGGAACCTTCTGCATGCAAGCAGGCAGGTGCTTTTCCACTGAGCTATGGCTACCATCCCCTAAGGGAAAGATCTTACGGTGCTCGCATGTGGTCACCCATCCAAATGCAAACCAGGGGAAAATTCATGCTCGCTACCACAGAACGAGCTCTCCTCCCCGCTAAACTCTCGGTCTGCCCCGATACTGTTCAATAGGCCGCTTCCCCCTCCCGTATCGCTTGCATCGAATCCCGAAACACATACAGCTGGGCCAAAGCAGTGACCCATGAGGCCAGAGAGCGCGGAGGGCCGCAGAGGCCGAACTGGTTCACCAGTCCTTTGCAGATTGGTCTTTCCCAGCACTTCCTGCCCCCGTGTGCAGGAAGGATACTTACTAGAGATCCGTGAGTGTCGTGTTCGCCTGCAGAGCCGAAGCGAGGGCGCTGGCTCCTTCGTCTCCAATCGCGTTCTCCTGCAAACTGAAACACAGAGGGTGCCAGGGGTCAGTCTCACGCTGTGGCTCAGCTATTCTGGAAGGGGAGGGAGAGGCCCCCACAGTTCCTCTTGGATTGTGCATCGTGTGATGGGATCCAGGTCCCCTCCCGCCCCCGGCTGCACCCTCCGAGGAGTGGTGCACACGTGCAGAAGAGTGAAGTGGTAGACTCATAGAGCAATCCAGTACCGACTGCAGATGGGACAGTGCAATTTCTGGGTGCCCTCCCTGCTCACATAGAAATACTCCCAGCGTGCAGTAAAGGGAGAAGAGCTGGTCTTGTGGTCGCAAGCATGACATGTCCGGAAACATCTTATGGTTTTATGTTTACCAACTTTTAGTTTTGCTTTGTTTCCACCATAAAAGGTCTTTTTGTTGAGAGTTTGGTGTTAATATGCTCATTGCATCGCCAACTTATCGACTTATTCCAAAACCATTTGCTGCAAGGTGAAGGGACTGGGACATTTATCTGCCAATGCTTTCAAGTGTTCTGTTTGCGAAACCGCCTGTTTCCACATACTGCATTTTAAAATAAAGGCTTTCGGTTGCTTGCTATTCAGAAACGCTGTCGGGTCTGCAAAAAACAATCGCAAGCAACTCTTCACTCAGAAACAGACAGACGGAACTGGAGGGTGTTTATCCAGGCAACTGAAACATAAAACCCTCCACTCTACCTTGTAGCACAAAGCCAGACTTTGGGGCAAGAACATCTTTTCCTCACTGGTTTCGATGGCCCTTTGAATCTGGATAAACCATCTGAGAAAATTATTTGGGATTTCTTCTCGAGAGGAGCCTGGATGCCTGAATTTTAGTTTCTCTTTCGAAGGAACTCAGAAATACTTGTCGAATTTCTTCAGAGAGCGGTTTTGGTTCCAAGCCAAAGTTATGACTTTTGGAGAGAGAGAAAATATATTCTGCAGCAGGGGTGGGTGGAGAAAGCTTTTTATTTTTCCGCACTGACAAGATGTTTTGAATGAAAATGTGCTTCCCTGCTCCCTGGAGGAAAGGTGTCTCAATCACCTGATACAAATTAGTAGCAACTCCAGAAGTGCTATTCAAAAAAAGCCATTAATTGTAAAGGGCCCATGAGGGACACACTCCAGAGTGAATCAGTCACCCATTAAATGCCTTCTGAACAGGCTTAGAAGAAGGTGCCATGATCTAGCAAGGAAGAAATCCTTCAAATTTATTAAGCAGAAATAAAGATTTGAGGGTCAGGATCTTCTCTAGCCGGAGTTCAAAATGGAGGGGCAGGATGGAGTTCTACACTCCAGAACATTGTGTTGTTCTACAATGCATGTGCTGATGACCAGCTCATGAAAATGAATAGTTCCGCTCTACCCTACTCTGGCCAGATCTTACTTGGGATTCCATGTCCAGTTCTGGGACCTGCATTTTAAGGAAGACACTGAAAAACTGGAATGAGTTCAGAGTAGAGTTGCCATGCCCACCCGGAATTCTGAGTTCCATCCGGATTTTAAGCATCACACCCAGATTGCTTCGCCCACCCAGATTCGCCTGGATTTCAGCTTTCATTTTTTAAAAAAATTAAATCGAAAAGCTAAGCTCTAGGCCTTGTAGGAGCGGAGTTATGGAGCAAAACATGCAGTCACTATTCTCAAAAAGGATTTTCAAGCCAATTTACATAATATGCAAATTAGGCACCCGGATTTGGAAAGCCAGAAGATGGCAACCCTAGTTCAGAGGAGAGTGACAAAGATGGAATGGGTTAGGCAACCTGGTTCTCTAAGCAACAGTTGAAAGAGCCAAGTACAGGAAAACCTCGGTATTCATGGGGGTTCCATTTCCCTGGGGGAAACGGTGGGTGCTGGGACATTGCAGTCAGTGCAATCATGGGGGTTAGGTTCCCAGAGGCTGGGAAACTGCCATCAAAATGAGCTAAAATGGGGGCTTTATGTTCAATGCAGGCCTACTTAGAAGCAAGCACAGTTGGTTTCAGTGTACAGAATTGCAGCCTTAATTAAAAAGCTTTGTTGTTGTTCTATTGCTGCTGTTCATATGTCAAGGGAAATGGTCCGGCAAAGATCTCTTCCCCAATTATTATTGTTGGTAGGTATCCAGATCAAATACAACTCAACAATTGGAAAGTGCAGCTGCTGATTTGCATATGCAAATTTATTTTTTAAGCCAATTTACATAATAAGTAAATTAGGCACCCCCTATTTGGAAAGCTAGGATATGGCAACTCGACTCGTGTTTCCATGGCTTCCCCTTCAGGGTAAGGATTGCTCACACTAGTGGAGCGGAGTTGGGGCCGGGAACTTACTCCAAGAGGGTGAGGCTCTCGTTGAATTGTAGTGCTTGGCTCAGGGCCTTGGCCGCTTTGGACTGAACGAAGTTCCACTGCAAGCTAGAGGAAGAGAGACAGAGGTGAGATGAGAACCAGACCACACTCGGAGACGGCCCACCTGATCCAGTCCTTCCTGGATGGTGCCACCGCAGAAGGCAAGTGCGGAAGAGAGCATTGAGGCACACGACCCCATTGCATCGAGAAAGGGGTGCTGTGATCAGTGAGCGGATGGGCTCAAAGAACCCGGGCCCAACTCCACCCCTCTCTCTTTCCTTCATTATCTCCCTCATAGGAAGCTGCCAGATACTGAGTCAGACCATTGGTCCATCTAGCTCAGTACTGCCTACTCAGACTGATAGCAGCTTCTCCCAGGTTGCAGGCAGGAATCTCTCTCAGCCCTTTCTTGGAGATGCCACCAGGGAGGGAACTTGAAGCCTTCTGCTCTTCCCAGAGCAGTGGCTCCACCACGAGGGGAATCTCTTCCAGTGCTCACACTCCTAGTCTTCCATTCATATGCAACCAGGGCGGACCCTGCTTAGCTAAGGGGACAAGACAGGCTTGCTACCACAAGACCAGCTCTCCTCTCTCACAGAGAGGGAGGGAGAGAGGGGCAAGCACAGGCCCCCTCTGTCCTTGCTATGCCCCAGCATCCAGATATGTTAAGTGCCAGTGTGTGAACCGAGGCTAGAACTCTTCTCCCCGACAGGCTTGCTTTTCATGACGTAGGGAGCCAGCATCTGAGGTGGGGAGAGCATTCAGATATGCAAGTCCCTGCAACCTGAAGTGGTTCATCCAGTTATGGAACGACCCTCAATTTACTAATCCTAAATAGCCACCTAATGGCACAGCAGGGAAATGCTTGACTAACAAGCAGAAGGTTGCCAGTTCGAATCCCCGCTGGTACGATATTGGGCAGCAGCGATATAGGAAGATGCTGAAAGGTCATCATCTCATACTGTGTGGGAGGAGGCAATGGTCAACCCCTCCTGCTTTCTACTAAGACAACCACAGGGCTCTGTGGGCGCCAGGAGTCAACACTGACTCGAAAGCACAACTTTAACAGGCCCAGGAGCTTATTTTTTACCACAAGACTTCCAACCGACCAAATATTTATCCCTTGCCCTGGAAGCCTTTCCCAAATCCACCATGTGTGAGCTGTGTGTGGTTACTTCGTGGTAAAGGAAATGCACTTTGTACATGCTCAAAGGTACTTGTCTTTTTCAGACCTAGGAAAACATCTCCAAGTGTCTCGGCCCCAGCCTCAAAAGGAGAGCCGTCCACTCCAATCTTCTCAAGAGGTTGAACATTCCAATTCCAAATCCCAAGAGGCCAGGGTAACTGTACACTGTACAGTTCCCACTGTACAGATTAGAAGCTGCTCGCTGAATTCTGCTTTGCTTACTCTTAGATTTAAAACAGGCACAGACACACCACTGACATGGAATTAATTTTTCCTACCAAACTATCATCTACTCTGTTAAAGATCTTGACTCAGCCCTCTTACTATTTCTGTGCTGGGCAGCCCAGCTGGACACAGCCTGCCTGAGCTGGACACAGCATGCATTGTACAGCCTGTCACAATGGACAATGTCCCTGTTTTGGCCATCCCAGGCAGGCAGCAACAATAGGAGATTTTTTTAAAAATATTTTTTTTTTTGAGCCCGATGAGCTGTATTCCGCTTGGCAGTTCGTAAACCGAGCAGGCCTGCCTGGGCTCCGGGGCTACGTACCACCCAGCTACAGGATTAATGCTCAAGCAATGAAGACGAATCGACCGAAACTCACTGCAGGGAGCTGAGGGCCTTGTTCTCCTTCAGCGCAAGGGCGATGGCCTGGACACCTTCATCATGCAGCAGGTTGGCGGCCAAACTAGAAGCAAAAACCAGGGAAAGGAGAGTTTAGCACAGCGTAGCACAGCTGGGCCAGTTCAGCTTCAGATGCGAGATTCCGGATCCCCCCCATATTGCCTCCGTGCCCCCCCCCACAACCCACCAGAGATCTCCTCTCTGCCCACAGCAGGCAGTTCTTCCTACCTCTAGGCCCTGTGTGAGATTCTCCCACATCTTTTCCTTCAACCTCGCTTTCCTTCAAGCTACTGCCTCTCCCACCCTTTCCTCCTGCAAAATCCTGCATCAGGAGTGTAGCTACAGCTGAACAAGGGGGGACAAAATGGGCCCTTGGGCCCCGGACAGGGAGGGGTCCACCAGCTGGGCGCCAGCTTGCTCTTTGACCTCCCGCCCCCAGCCCCTTGCCTCTGAGAGGAGCAGGAAAGGAGGGGCCCATCTTCACTTTTCGTCCCAGGGCCCACTCCAACCTGTTATGCCCCCCAATTCCTGTGTTTTTAGCCCCCTGAACACTCTGGCCTCTTTCCACCCAGCAGCTGATCCCCGCCGAGCCTCTTCCTTCCCCTTATTCATTCATTCATTCATTCATTCATTCATTCATTCGATTTCTATACCGCCCTTCCAAAAATGGCTCAGGGCGATTTACACAGAGAAATAATAAATAAATAGGATGGCTCCCTGTCCCCGAAGGGCTCACATTCTAAAAAGAAACATAAGACAGATACCAGCAACAGTCACTGGAGGTACCGTGCTGGGGGTGGAGAGGGCCGGTTACTCTCCCCCACTCAATAAAGAGAACCCCCACATTAAAAGGGGCCTCTTTGCCCAGTTAGCAGCTCTCTCCTCCTCGGTCTTTCCCCCACTTCCTTTCCCCAGCTTCTCTGTGCATTATAATCCTAGCCAGCCTGACCGAGGGAGAGGAGATCTGGTCTGGTGGTAGCAAGCATGACTTGTCTCCTTAGCTAAGCAGGGTCTGCCCTGGCTGCATTTGAATGGGAGACCACATGTGAGCACTGTAAGGTATTCCCCTCAGGGGATGGAGCCGCTCTGGGAAGAGCATCTAGGTTCCAAGTTCCCTCCCTGGCAGCATCTCCAACATAGAGCTGAGAGAGACTCCTGCCTGCAACCTGGGAGAAGCCGCTGCCAGTCAGGGTAGACAATACTGAGTTAGATGGACCAATGGTCTGACTCAGTATATGGCAGCTTCCGGTGTTGACTTTCTTGTAGAAACTGCACTCTTTAGCAACATTCTGTTGCTGACCATTTCTCCCCCAAGAGGTCAGAATGTTCATGAATATCCTTGCATGCGTGGGCACCGGCTACAAATGCAAGAAGTGGCATCTTAACCAACACCCCATGATCAACATCCGTGCAAAGGAGGAGGGCAGGGTCCCTCTGTTTCAGAGCAGCAGTCCAGAAGGAGGAATAGCAGCAGGCCCATCATAGCATGGCCTGTTTTATGGGGCACCTGCCAACCATTCCTCTTCTGGCCCACTGCTAGTAAAAAGGCAGAGGAGCCCAGCTCTCCTTTGCATGCTGCAGATACCTGCCTTCCTCGGAGAGGCAACCCACACACCAATGTACCGAATTAAGTATTTAATCGGCTGCTGTGCCTTAAGACGTCTTGGGGCGAGCTGAACCTTGCTAAAAAAAAGACCCTCCTTTTGAGAAGCAGAGACTCACTCCAAGTTTCTCAGCGTGTTGTTCGTTCGCAGGGTGCTGGCGATTTCCCGAGCTCCTTCCTTGCTAATGGAGTTCTCCCGCAGGCTAGAAGGACCAGGAGAAAGCCCTCATTAGACCCTTCCACATGCCTCCATTGTCCTGCATGTGCCCTGCTGCTGCCCCAAGTGATCGGAGAGGATTGGATACGATACAACACGACAACAAATATTTATATACCGCTTTTCAACAAAAGGTTCTAAAGCTGTTTACATAGAGAAATAATAAATCAGATGGCACCCTGTCCCCAAAGGGCTCTCAATCTAAAATGAAACATAAGAGAGACACCAGCAACAGTCACTGGAGGTCCTGTGCTGGGGGTGGAGAGGGCCAGTTACTCTCCCCCTGCTAAATAAAGAGAATCACCACCTTAAAAGGTGCCTCTTTGCCAAGTTAGCAAGGGTACGGCAAATACTGATATACTGTCTTTCATATTAGTTGATATACAGGCGACAAAATATGCATATTAGGAATAATTCTATTTCTCCTTCAGGACCTTGGCTGATTGCGTTAAAAAGACAAAGATCAGTCCGTTGTAAAAACAAATGTTTTGATGTCTAAACGTCAGCCTCCGTGTTCAGGAAGAACACGGAGGCTGACATTTAGACGTCTAAACGTTTGTTTTTACAACGGACTGATCTTTGTCTTTTTTATGCAATCAACCAAGGTCCTGAAGGAGAAATAGAGAGTTACACTGCCTTTCAGCAACAGTTCCCAAAGCAGTTTACATAGAGAAATATAAATAAATAAATACATAAAATGGCTCCCCTGCCCCCAAAGGGCTCACAATCTAAAAAAAGAAACATAAGATAGACATCAGCAACAGCCACTGGAGGGATGCTGTGCCAGGGATGGACAGGGCCAGCTGCTCTCTCCCTGCTACATAAAGTGGACCACCACTTGAAAAAGGTTCCTCTTGGCACAGGTAGCAGGGGATCAGAGATTTAATGCATTTCTCTGCTGCTAATATTTATTTGCAATGTATGCTGCCTGACTGGGGCAGGCATCCCAACAGGCAGAAATAGACTTGTCTTGAAGAAGATTCAGACTCCCCAGAAGCCTGCTCTTGGGGACTCCAGAGCGTCTTCAAGATGACAGGACAAATTTGCAGTTCCCATTAGCTCCCTGCAAAAACACAGAGCCCTGCCAGTTCAGGGCTACAAAGTTGACTATTGGAGAATCTGAGTAGGACTCAAGAAATCCAAGCTCACCCCTCTCGCCACACAACACGGGGTCATTGTTGCAAGGTAAAGATGGGGCAAGAAGAACCACCTGTACCACTTTAAGCTCTTGGGAAGAAATCTGGGATAATAAACAATTGAGGAAAGAAGCAGCAGCAGTAACCCAGGAATGCAGCTGTGTCAAAAAGAAAACTGCAATATCTAAGTGCTTTTCCAGGACTACTGATCTCCACCCCACTGAAATGGTTTGATTTGATTCCCAAACAGAAACTGGTGGATGTTCAACATAGATGTTGTCTAGGCTTACGGGGTGTGTGCGTGTGCATGCGTGCATGCGTATGCGCCTGTCAAACTCAGAGTCAAAAAGAAAATTGCCAGAAAGCAGCCTTGCCAACAGCACGGCTGCAATCAGTCTCCCTTACAGGCTTATACCAGGCCCAGAGAAACGATTCTTGGGCATAACCACACACTAGTGTTCCTTCTAACGGGACTTCCCAGAGGTTGTTGACTACAACTCCCATAATCCCCAGCTGCAATGGCCTTTGGCTGGAGATGATGGGAGTTGTAGTCAACAACATCTGGGCATTCCTGTTAGAGGGAACACTGCCCCACACCACCCACCATGGGACACAGAAAATGCAGCCAGGCTGTTCTCATGGTCTTCGCCAGCTTTGCAAGGACCCTAAGCGGCAGCTGGGACGGGGCTTGAACTGCAGTCATAATGGTCTGATGGGCAATGGGAAACGGACTTACTTGAGGCTGGTGAGGCCCCGGTTGGAGCAGAGGGCTCGGGTGAGTGCAGTGACCCCCACGTCACTGATAGAATTGCTCTGGAGGCTGAAATGGCAAAGACAGAACCGTATGTGTGTATGTATCTGAAGTTATTTCTAGCCCATTGCCCAACAGGCACCTGCCCAGACTGATTCTCACTTAAACAAATCCATTAGAAATTTCAAGCCTCTAGACCTCATGACTGTGAAGATGCAGCTTCAGCATACATGAGCAATGCCTGTTCAACTAGAAGCCAAACAGTGGCTAAGCAGGGACCCTGAAGATCCAGGGCCTACGATCACTATTAGAAGATGGCATGCAACTAGGGAACACAGTCCCCCACCCCCCAACACACACACGCCAAGATTTCTAAATGAGGCAGTGTGATGAGGAATTCATTTTGGTTTACATAGAGTGGAATGGTCCCCTTTGCTAAGCAGGGTCTGCCCTGGTTTGCATTTGGATGGGAGACTACAGGTGTGAGCACTGTAAGATATTCCCCTCAGGGGATGGGGCCAATCTGGGAAGAGCAGAAGGTTCCAAGTTACCTCCCTGGCAGCATCTCCCAGACAGGGCCGAGAGAGACTCCTGCCTGCAACCCTGGAGAAGCCGCTGCCAGTCAGGGTAGACAATACTGAGTTAGATGGACCAAGGGTCTGACTCAGAATATGGCAGCTTCTGATGTTCCTACGTTCCTTGTACACAGGAGAGCTGTCACCCAACAGAGCCTTTGTGACTTTATATTAATATTAATTGACTTATAATTTATACTCCCCCTTTCCCATCCTCCACAGCAGTGAGCAATCATTATTAAACATGCCACGATACCAAAGCAATTGCATAAAATCAACGGGCACCATCCAGGCTATGTTCGTCAGGACCCGCTTGTCTCTTTGATGCAGCCCAACCCAAACAAAAGCTGCAGTGAAGCAGCAGGCTGAAAACCGAAGAGACTAAGCAATAAAAGCCAAGATCTCTGAACTTGCTCCCTGAAGTAACTTGCAGCTGGAAGGCAAAAAGAGAGGAGGAAAGACATCCCCAGACTGGGTGCCACCACCCAAGAGACGCTGTTTTGTATGTCTAGCACACCTCAGGTTGCAGTGAGGCACAACGTGGGACTCACAGGAACATAAGAAGCTGCCATATACTGAGTCAGATGATTGGTCCTTCTAGCTCTCCGTACTGCTTACCCAGACTGGCAGCGTCTCTCCAAGGTTGCAGGCAGGAGTCTCTCCCAGCCCTATTTTGGAGATGCTGCCAGAGAGGGAACCTGGAACCTTCTGCATGGAAACATGCAGATGCTCTTCCCAGAGAGGCCCCACATCCCCTAAAGGTCTCCCATCCAAATGCAAACCAGGGCAGACCCTGCTTAGCATGCCTGCGACCACAAGACCAGCCCTCCTCCCTGGATGGAGAAACATTTCCACTCTCCCATAACGTTATCCTGGATCTTTATTCCACCCAGATGCTTCTGCTGGTATTAATTGTGGGGAAACCCTCCCAAGAGCCCAGGAAAGAAAGAGCGGCCACATGGGGTGGGGGGCACAGAGGAGGGAGATAAACACAACCCGGCAGCAGAGAGAGAAGTGACTTACTCGAGGGTTAGAAGGGTGTGGTTTGCCTTCAGGCCTTCTGCCAGGGCGGCGGAGCCTGCATCCCCAACACAATTACTGGAGAGTCTAGAACAGGAAGAGAACAATTCATTTATTGCCGTGGCTACTGATTTGATAAGAGGGTCAAACTTGGGTCCCCGATGTTGTGCGATCACAACCGGTCTTCCCTCTAACAGGGATTCCCAGATGTGGTCCACGACAACTCCCAGCGTCACCAGTTGCAATGACCTTTGGCTGAGGAGTATGGGAATTGTCATCAACCACCTCTGGGAATCCCTGTTCGAAGGGAACACTGATCACAACGCCCATCATGAGTTCCGTTCAGCCTCTGTGACTGTGGATGATGGGAGTTGTAGTCCGACACCGCCCGGGGACTCCGATTTGAAAGCCCCTGGGGTTCGCACAGTTGAGCAATTTCGTTCCATACAAAAAGGAGCCCCCCCCCCTCCGGCAGATATTCACAACCTTGAGTCTTCATCTGTCCTTGGGGATTAACGGTCCAAAGCATCACAGGCTTGTGGCCGAGATAGTGGGGTTAGGGGAATGTTATTTGCCTGGCCCCATCAATCTGCAAAATACATTCCCAATAGGGACCCTACACAAATATTTATATAGCACTTTTCAACAAAAGCTCCCAAAGTGGTCTACACACACACACAGACACACACACACGGTTCCCTGTTCCTAAAGGGCTCACAGTCTAAAAGAGAAACATAACCCAGACACCAGCAACACTGGAGGGATGTTGTGCTGGGGACGGATAGGGCCAGTTGTTCTCCCCCTGCTAAACAAAGAGAATCGCCACTTTTAAAATGTGCCTCTTTGCTCAGTTAGCAGGGGACTAACTTAGACCAGGAGCCAGCCATGATTTGTGGTCGCCACCCGTCTCTTCTCTTCCCTCAGACCCTTTTCTGGCACACAGGCAGGGGGCTTAGGACAGAAGTGGGTCTTCTGCTGTTTGCACTGGGAGATGGAGAGGGAAAGACATGGGGGGGGGCGCCCTCTCCTCCTGCTCAGAAAGGATCCCTGCTGTTTCTTACCTTCTCAAACATGGCAGCGGAAATGAGACCTCTGGGGAAGAGGTCTGAGTGGTGCTAAGTGTCCTGCTCGCCAGAGGGCTGGGGGCACTCGCCACTGGCGAGCTGGCAAGTGGGTTTGCAGATGCCTGGTATAGGGCTACCCTGATATAACCATACACCCAGGAAGACTGAAGGCCGTGATATTTCAGAGCCCTGGTGGATTGATCACTTAATATAGCAATGAAAGTTCATAGCTATCACTTCTAGCACATCTGCATACTTATTGGCACTCCCAGAAGGGGTGCCAAGCTGGCTTTGAGACCAAGTCACTATCGCACAACCCAACTCTGGTCTCGGAATCAAGGGACACCTTCTCCGCACCTCACTTACATTAGCTCCTTGAGGCCCCAGTTCTTCTTCAGGGCTTCTGCCATCTTCTTTGAACCTTGCGGGCCAACCGAGTTCTTCTGGAGGCTGCCAAGGAGAGGAGACCAACGGTGAGCACAGAAAAGCAGGAAACCAGCCCCAGTCCCTGGACCAGCCACAGTTCCCACCCCTGGGGCCTGCCGAGGACGTTGGACTACAATCCCCACCATCCCCAGCCACCATGGCCAAGGGTGATGGGGGTTGTGATGATCCACCACCATCTGCAGACCCAAGGGTGGGAACCACCGAAATAGCGGCATATTCTGAAGTCAGCCCTGGCTTCTAACAGAAACAATTTCTCCTTTTGTAAAGCTGTCGGCATGAACCCAGGCACCCAAGAGGCTTGATTCAGAGGCTACAGGATCAGAGCAATGATCCGGTTGTCTACACGGACAGGGAATCCCAGAACGTTCGGCTTCCATCCTGTCACTCGAGTCCAGGACCAGCCTCTGGCAATTGGGCTGCCTGAAGTGCAGCACTAAAGAGTTTGCTCTTCCTTCATAGGAACAGAGGAAGCTGCCATACCGAGTCAGACCCTTGGTCCATCTCGCTCAGGGTTGTCTACACTGACTGGCAGCAGCTTCTCCAAGGTTGCAGGCAGGAATCTCTCTCAGCCCTATCTTGGAGATGCTGCCAGGGAGGGAACTTGGAACCTAGATGCTCTTCCCAGAGTGGCTCCATCCCCTGAGGGGAATCTCTGACAGTGCTCACACTTCTAGTCTCCCATTCATATGCAGGAACATTAGGAACAGTGGAAGCTGCCATATACTGAGTCAGACCCTTGGTCCATCTCGCTCAGTATTGTCTACACTGACTGCCAGCGGCTCTCCAAGGTTGCGGGCAGGAGTCTCAACCGGTCCAGTCCTACCTGGAAGTTTTTCACACAGCAGGCTTTATGCTGTGGGGGTATCCGTGGAGCGAGCGAATCTACTTCGCAGCAGATTCGAGATCGTTCAATCTGGGGGATTAGGTGGAGTATTCACATAGCCCACAGCTGCACCCCTATGCACATCAAAAGCTTTACTGTGAACTCAAAATTGTCCCCCCAAAATGCCGCAAATAGTGAACCTTTTTTGCCTCGGATATAAACCAGGCTATACTCTAACGTGCAGTGAAAACCCTGAATTGGGAGTGAACTGCTCCTCGAGAACTCGAAGAGACTTTAGGGTAAATCTAGCCGGAATGTGAACGCACCCCCTCCATTCCGGAGGAGGAGATGCGAGTTAGAGGGCTTCAAAAGCCCCGTGTGAAAAGCTCCCTGGAGCTTTCCCAAGCAGCAGGCTTGACCACAGGTTTTCGGCGAGGCTTTACTGCAAGTTTGAAGTTGCACCCCCCCCTCAAAAAAAAACAAAAACTGGTGCAAAACGTGGATTTTTTTAACCCCAGATATAAATCGGGTTACAATCTTAATGTGTGATGAAAAACCTGAATTGTGTGTGAAGTGCTCCTCAATAGCTCACAGGGACTTTGGGTTAAATTTGGCCAATATGGGAATGCACACCTCCATCCCAGTGGAGATGTAAACTAAAAGCCAGGTATGAAAGCTTTGTGAAGATGCTGCCAGGGATTGAACCTGGTACTTTTTTCCATGCAAGGCAGATGCTCCACCAATGGGCTACAACCTAGTAGTCCCAGCCAGGATGTCAATTCCCAAAGGGTATTAGCAGTCCATTCCGTGGACAGTTGCCCCAAAAGGAATCAAAATAGCAGAGACTGGAGACACTCACAGCAAAGTCATCAAGGAGTGATTGCTGAGAAGAGCCTCAGCCAGGAATTTCGCACCGTCTTCCTTTATCACATTGTTCTGCAGGCTGGAAGAGAGAGAGAGCCAGAATGAATGAATGAATGAATGAATGAATGAATGAATGAATAAAATAAAATAAAATAAAATAAAACCTCCACATTATTTCTATGCTAGTCAGTGATTTATGTTATAGAGGGACAAGAGCTCTGATTTTACCCCAATCAGTGCTGTGCCAAATCTACAATAATTTCAACATTTGTTCAATGTTCAAAATAATTCACATGATTCTGACGCTATTCTGCTCCTATTTGTCCCTCTGTCCACCGTTCCTCTCAGCCCAGTTTTCCACCCCATGTCCTCACTTGCCCTCCCTGTCATTCAGTTTGATTGGCAGCCAACTCGATTTGGTTTACAGGCATCTGGAAACATTGTCACTGACAAAATCAAGTGGGGTCGCCACAGTTAGACTAAATAAAATGATGACATCTGCAGATATCTAAATGTTTCGGTGGACAAGTCTGCAAACATACCATTTTCATACCAGTCTCCTTCTCTTAGGAGTCTGTTTTACAGAAGAAAAATAAACAGCAGATGCTAAGGAGGAGGAACTGTAGCAAAACAGTAGATTTGCGAACATTGTCCGCTGAAACATTTAGACATTCGTAAGTGTCATCATCAACATTTCAAAGGAGAGAAGATTCTCTCAAAAGCTGCACTCTGGAGTTCTCAAAGCTATTATCTTTTGAGTGCCCTTCAGCACTGTAGGAAGGAGACAATCACTTTGGCTACCTTGGGGGGACACTTGAATGACCCTTCCTGCTGTTTTTATTTCTTACACAGCCCAGTTGCTGTTGAAGTGTTCTCTTGCTCAATCACCTCACCAGAGGCGCTCTTAGCCCTGGACTTCTGGGCCAAAGTCCACGGCGTCCTCAACACACCCCCTGGGGCCCCCCAAATCCTATTTAGTCTGTCCTGGGTGGTCCCGGGCAGTGAGCGTGACTGTGACCTGAACCGGGCGCCGAGAGTGACCTCTGCTTTCGAGACAGAAAGGAGAGTGGGGAAAGAAATCTGCGGGAAGGAAATAGTGACGTTGAGCATTGAAATGTTTCTGCTAATGCATATTTGCATAAATATAAAAAGGTAAAGTGTGCCGTCGAGTCAAAGTCGACTCCTGGCGACCACAGAGCCCTGTGGTTGTCTTTGGTAGAATACAGGAGGGCTTTGCCATTGCCTCCTCCCACGCAGGATGAGATGATGCCTTTCAGCCTCTTCCTGTATCGCTGCTGCCCGATAGAGGTGTTTCCCATAGTCCCAGCGGGGATTCAAACCGGCAACTTCTGGTTTGATAATCAAGTCGTTTCCCCACTGCGCTGTTCTATATTCTTGAGTTGCTGTTTGTGCCCTCATGTATCCATGTGTTAAAAATACTGCAGGTGTCAGTGTGTGTGTGTGTTTTCGGGGTGTGTGTGTGTGTGTTTAACATGCAGTGGGTGGGGGGAAGGGGGACTCTAAAGGCCTTTAGGTCCAGGCTCCAAAATTGCCTAGGTGCACTAATGCACCTCACTAAGACTCTGCATTCATGCTATGCACCCCATCCACAACATGCAGTATAGATTAATAGTACTGGTTGTGTTGTGCTTTTTCCCCCTCCCACAAGGCAGGCAGGCAGGCACGCACACACACACAGACACTAGCGCATAAATACTTCAGGCGGCTGAAAAACAGTCACAAGAGCAGTGGTGCTGGAGTGCAGGCAACCACCGTTTTTGTTTTAAATTTTTAAAAAAATGGAATCAAAACTGTTGCAAATTCCAATATGACACTTCCTACACAGGGGCTTCAGGCTGCTAAGAAAGGGCAGGCCGTGTTCAGAAAACCCACAAAGCACAGAGCACGGACTGAGCTGTAGGAATCACGCCACAAAGAAGGAACGACGTGAACCTGAAGGCGCAAACTGCGAGGTGTGCAAAAGGGTTCCAAAAATAGCATTGCTGCATGGTGGGTTCCAATACGCGACCTCGTCCTATATAGGGGCTTTTTTTGTACACGCTGCTCAGATGGGCCGGCCCCAGGGTAACTGAGCCAAGAGGCACTTTTGAGAAGTGTTGATCCTCTTTACTGAGCAGGGGGGAGAGCAACTGGCCCTATCCGTCCCCAGCACAGCATCCTTCCAGTGACTGTTGTTGGTGTCTATCTTATGTTTCCGTTTTTTAGATTGTGAGCCCTTTAGGGACAGGGAGCCCTTTTATCTATTTATTTATATTGATGTAAAACGCTTTGGAAACTTTCATTCAAAAACTGGTAAATAAATATTCATTGTGCTGCGTTATACTGTCTTCCTGGTGCCCACCCTGCTCACGCCCCAGCTGAAAAGAGCGGAGTTCTGGCTTTAACTTGAACTGCACAAGGTGCTCATGAGCAAGGTCAAATAAGCAGCCTGGATGCATGACCAGCGAATGACCGGTCCACACTGATTTGTGGATATATTGCAGGCCTGCTCAACTTAGCCCCGCCCCCAGCTGTTTTTGGACTACAGTTCCCATAATCCCCAGCCACAGTGGCCAGTAGCGAGGGATTATGGGAGTTGTAGGCCAACATCAGCAGAAGGGCCAAAACTGAGCAGCCCTTATATCCTGGGAGAGAGTTCCGAGTCTGTTATGGGGGCAAAACTCCAACTCTTCAGAAATGAAAAGATGCTGCTGTTCATTTGGAAATCCAGCCAGAGACCATTTCCTTTTGGAAATGAATGTTGAGGTGGGCAATTCATTTTCAAGAGAGGAAGCCGATGAGACTAGCTGCTTATTGGGGTTTGGGGTTCAATGAGGCAAGCCAGTTTAGTTTATTTGAAATACAGTCAATGACCAGACACTATTGACAGCAACAGATGTCAAACAAAGCATCTAAGACTTGAAGGAGGCTTAAAACAACAATAATCCAGCTAACTCGGGTTGTAGCCTGCCGACAGCAAAACAGTATTTTGCAACATTTGAAGAAACGGCATCATTATCATCAGACAATAAAATCTGCAAATAGAAAGCAACCGAGTGCCCTGGATATTTTGAGAGCAATGGTGAAATTAATCGAGCATCTCTAGAATATGGACATGAGCAGAAGATGCAACAACCCCAGCTCCACACAGGCAAACCCTGGACCCATAAGGAACTGAGGTGAGCCAAGAAGGATGTGACTTCTGGGGGTGAAGAACATGCAGTCCTTTTGGGGAGCAGGGTGCAGTGTTACATCTTACATCTCTGCGCAGAACTTCAGGGGTGCAATACAAGAGGGAGAGGGAGAATAATGGGCAGTGCTATATTCTGACACTGTTTAGGTGCCCCCCCCAAAAAATCGACGCCCTAGGCAACTGCCTAGGTCTGCCTACTGGATGGGCCGGCCCTGTTAAGAGAGCAAACCACAGGATAACGGAATGGTGTTGCAATGTTCAGACGCATGCAAATGTTTCTTCTCCTACTGGCCAAAGATCAAGAAGCGAAAGAGAGACCCACTTACTTCAGCGACAGCAAATGCTGGTTGATTTTCAGAGAGTCAGCAAGGGCCTTTGCTCCTTGGGGTCCTATAGAGTTACTCCGAAGACTGGGTTAGAAATGATGTGGAGGGAAGGAAACATCGTCGTCAGACACCAGCCACAAAGAATAACCATCGTTACAGATACAGAACTTGAGGCAGAGATGGGGTTCCTTTCCTACAGCCATCTAGCCCAGGGCTGCATAATTTTGGCTCTCTAGCTTCTTGGACTACAACTCCTATCATCTCCAGCCACAGTGGCCAATAGACAGGGGATGATGGGAGCTGTAGTCCAATGCCTGCAGAAGGGCCGAAGCTATGCAGCTCTGATCCAGCCAATTTATTTTGCACAGCATTGCTGGCAGAAATAGATGCTCAAAGCCCCTGGTGGGGGGAAAGGGGCCTCCAGACAAACCTCACATCTATCTGGGCCAATCCAGGGAATGCTCTGATCTGAAAATATTTATTGGCAGTAAGTGTGTTTATTAAGGTCTTGGTATACCAAAGCTCAATGCAGTTTCCAGCCATGGTGACGAGAACAAACGACCCACTTTGAGGAGGGAAGAGGCTGATGGACCAAAATGGAACATAGGAACATAGGCAGCTGCCATATACTGAGTCAAACCCTTGGTCTATCTAGCTCTGGATTGTCTACCCAGACTGGCAGCGGCTTTTCCAAGGCTGCAGGCAGGAATCTCTCTCAGCCCTATCTTGAAGAAGCTGCCAGGGAGGGAACTTGGAACCTTCTGCTCTTCCCAGAGCGGCTCCATCCCCTGAGGGGAAGATCTTACCGTGCCAGCCACAGGTATTGGTCCCTGGATGACAAACCAGAGGCATGCACATATAAGGGGCTGGATTAGGGGCTACAGGGGGGCAGGTTCAGCTCCCGGGCTGCCAGTTGCTGACCCCGGCCATAATGCAACGCTTTGAGACAGGGCTCGCTGGAGGAGGAATCAGAGGACACTTACTCCAGCGCCATCAGGCTCCTGTTGACCATCAAGGACCTGGCGAGTGCTTTTGCACCTTTGTTGCCAATCTGGTTTTCTGCCAAGCTGTCCAGGAAAAGAAAAGGATTGAGACACAATTCCTCTGTCAATTGAATCACCCCAAGTCCATGTGAGTCAGGCCCACAGATTTTGGGCCATCAGTACCATTCTCAGAGGACGGACGCTCAGAGTGATGTGTGGCAACATCTGGCCTGCTACAGATGGGAAAGAGGCAGGGGCAACATTCCTCCCCCCCAGATGGTGATGGGGGTCAACCCAGCTGGCTCATGGCCTCTGTCCTCTGCAAGTAACCCTGATGAAGGTTGCATGGGTTTCCATTTGGAGGGGTTTTATTATGCAACATGGATTTGTCAGGGACTGGAAACAGAGTTCTCTCTAACAGGGATTCCCAGAGGTGGTTGACTACAACTCCCAGAACCCCCAGCTGCAACGGCTTTTGCTTGGGGATTCTGGGAGTTGTAGTCAACACCACCTGGGAATCCCTGTTAGAAGGAACACTGCCGAGGAAGGTCAGAAGGGCCCAGTGCTCGTCCCGGAGACCACCTCTCCGCCATAGCCTGTGTGGTGGGAACAGCAGAGTGGAACCCACATAGGGAGGAGGAGGAGCTGACGGAAGGCAGTTTGCTGACAGCCCCGGGAACCTAGAGCTGCCTGATGGGGCCTGACAGGCAATTCCAGGTTCCAGAAATAAAGCTACATCCACATGCCGGGTTGGTGGCTGGAGGGGAGGACAGGGGCAAAGAATCCAAGCTTGAAAGGAGTTTGGTTCTGAGCTTGAAGAGCAGAGAGAGGTACCAAACGAGGGAGCTATAAGAACAGAAGAAGCTGCCATATACGGAGTCAGACCATTGCTCCATCTAGCTCAGTATTGTCTTCACAGACTGGCAGTGGCTTCCCCGAGGTTGCAGACAGGAATCTCTCCCAGCCCTGTCTTGGAAATGCCGCCAGGGAGGGAACTGGGAAGAACCTTCTGCATGCAAGCAGGCAGGTGTTCTTCCCAGAGCGGCCTCATCCCCTCAGGGGAATATCTTACAGTGCATATGTCAACTCCCATTCAAATGCAAACCAGGGTGGACCCTGCTTAGCAACGGGGACACTTCATGCTGGCTACCACAAGACCAGCTCTCCTCCATTTAGACCAGCTCTCCTCCAGCTGTTTTGGGGATTGCGTTGTGCTGGAGTGGAACAGCATTAGCACTGGCACATCCTCCCTGTGGACTTGCTTCCGCACCCTGGCAATACCTGCTCAACCCATGCATTAACCGACGGTTTGTTTATCTATTTTGTTGCATTTATATGCACTGCATGGGCTCCCAGTCCGTTTCCAGGCCCAATTCAAAGTGCTAGTGTTAACCTTTAAAGCCCTAAATGGCTTGGGACCGGGTTACTTGAGAGAGTGCCTTGCCCCATATGTTCCAACCTGGACCTTAAGATCTTCTTCGGAGGCCCTCCTCCGGGTGCCCCTGCCAAATGAGGTGAGGCGGGTGGCTACTAGGGAGAGGGCCTTCTCGGTGGTGGCACCCTGTTGATGGAATAGCCTCCCCAGTGAGGTTCGCCTGGCTTCATCACTTTGTTCTTTTAGGCACCAGGTGAAGACCTTTTTGTTCTCCCAGGGCTTTTAAATTTTGATCTGATTTTTTTAAAAAATTCTTTTAAATTGTTATCTTTTGTATTTTGTATTTTCTTTCTCCCCCTTTTTTGGTCTGTGATGATTTAATGTGTTGTGTGCTTTTATCTCATGTTCAAATATTGTGTTGTGAGCCTTCCAGAGAACAATTTGTTATGGGGCGGCTAACAAATTCATTCATTCATTCATTCTTATTTTTCTTATTATTATTATATACCACCCTATATAAAATCTCCGGGGCAGTTTGCATTCCAATCAAACAACCCAAACCTACAAATCATAAGATGAAAATAACCATAAATAAAACTTTAAAACATCATAAACGAAAAACCTGATAAAAACAGGTGTGGTTTCAAAGGTCGTTTTTAAAAACAACCAGGCATGGAGAAATTCCGATTTCTTTTGGGAATATGTTCCAGAACCTCGGGGCAAACCTAGAGAGGGGTCAGTTTTGGGTCGCCGTGGCAACTGCAACCGGACCCCCCCCCCATGATCTTAATAGGCCTCTCATCTAAAGGAAGCTGGCCTTTGAAGTGCTGCTCTGGATTTCTCACTTATTTCAAGGAGATGCATGAAATAATCAATCGGTTGCTGGGCAGCATTTTCAGGACCCGCTCCTCAAAAATGAGAAAAGGCAATGGAGACAGACGGTGGATTTGTTACACATCTAACAGGCCTTGAATTTTAAAACTCAGTGTGTCCTTCCAAGATCGAAAGGTCTGATTCTCAAGCAAGCCAGGCAGGATGACTCATTGGGGCTGGCACAGGGTTATACGTATCCAGCTGCCTGAGGCAGAGGCAGACCTTTGGTCCATCTAGCTCAGTATTGTCTACACGAGGCTTGTTCTCACAACTGACCACTGGGTAGAAGACGTCTGCAGTCAGGTTGCAAGCTCCCGAGAAATGGTCGTGTGTAGGCAAAAGACATGGGAGGGGAGCATGAATGCTATCTTGGCAAAGAGGCCCCTTTTAACGTGGCGATTCTCTTTATTTAGCAGGGAGAGAGCAGCTGGCCCTCTCCACCCCCAGCACAGCACATCCAGTGACTGCTGGTGGTGTCTAGCTTATGTTTCTTTTTAGATTGTGAGCCCTTTAGGGACAGGGAGCCATTTTATTTATCTTATTTATTTGGTTTTTCTCTGTATAAACCACCCTGAGCCATTTTTGGTAGGGTGGTGTGGAAATTGAATGAATGAATGAATGAATGAATGAATGAATGAATGAATTGCCCCCTTTGCTAAGCAGGGACTGCCCTGGTTTGCATTTGAATGGGAGACTACATAAGTGAACAATATAAGCTATTCCCTTTAGAGATGGGGCTGTTCTGGGAAGAGCAGCAGCATGCAGGAGGTTCCAAGTTCCCTTCCTGGCATCTCCAAGAAAGGGCTGAGAGAGACTCCTGCCTGAAAACCTAGAGTCAGACCCTTGGGTCCATCTAGCTCAGTATTGTCTTCACAGACTGGCAGCGGCTTCTCCAAGGTTGAAAGCAGGAGTCTCTCCCAGCCCTATCTTGGAGACGCTGCCAGGGAGGGAACTTGGAACCTTCTGCAGGCAAGCAGGCAGGTGCTCTTCCCAGAGCGGCCCCACCCCCTAAGGGGAATATCCTCCTGTGCTCTCAAATGTAATCTCCCATCCAAATGCAAACCAGGACAGACCCTGCTTAGCAAAGGGGACCATTCATGCTTGCTGCCACAAGGCCCGCTCTCCTCCCTAGACTTGACCTGGGACTTCCTGCATTCAAAGCAAATGCTCAGCTCCTGAGCTACAGCCCTTCCCCTACGAACACAGGATGCTGCCTTATACCAAGTAAAACCAGTAGTCCATCTTAGGCTGGCAGCAGCTTTCTGGGCTTTTCAGACAAGGGTCTTTCCGCTGCCAAGGATGGACTGGGGACCTTCGGCATGCAAAGCAGGTATTCATCTACTGAGTTGGCAGATGAACCGCCTGCGTTTGTACACTACCCCAAGCCAGCATGTGGCATCTGTTGCAGAAACACAGGAATGGTATTGCGGGGGCCGATACGTCACCTGATCTTTTGAATCTGGCAATCTTTGCCGCTCAGCACGCTGCCCAGGAGGTCCATGGCGCTGTCTTTGAACTGGTTGTTGTCCAGCCTGGGCCAGGACACAGGAAAGAGAGAACAGCCATGCATTGTTAATACAAGACCAGGGAGAGAACAAAAAGGAGAGGAATTATTTGAGTGTGGCCTAGGAAGCAGTTGAGCAGCCTTCCAGCAGTGGGCATGATGTAGAGAGAGGGGGGGAAATCACACACACACACACACACACACACACACACTTTCTAGTCCCACGTCTTGTTTGCTCTACCACAGGGCTTGTCTTGGGCCAGGGATGTGCACGAATTTCGCTCGAATCGATTCGCATTCGAACCAATTTGAGTTCGAAACCACTGAACAGAGTGGAGATTTGCTCAAACCGATTCGAATTTGCCCAAAGTTCGACTGAATCCGATTCGACTTTGAGTGAATTTTATTTGAGTGAATCTCCACTCTCTTCAATGGTTTCAAAAGTGAATCAGTTTGAATTCTATTTGAATGTGAATTGATTTGAGCGAAGTTGGTGCACGCCCCTACCTTGGGCTCTTCAGGTAAGCAAAAGGAACTTTACTGGTCACTGATTTACAAAAGAATCCAAGGTAATACACTCTCAAATTATATTGTCAAAATAAAGCAATCCTAATACAATATGCACAGTCCAACAAACAAATTAGTAAACAAGCATAACAACAATATCTCCACAAAGTACAACATTTAGAAACCAATCCATATCAAAGTCATAGTTAAAATGTGCCAATCTCTATCCAACACGAATCCATCCTCAAGACACAAATCCAAGGATGATCCAGTGATAGAGTCCCATTGTATATGCAAAGATCCAATTAGATAAGAAATACCACTAAAATATCCAAAATGAATTTGTCCCACAAATGGTTTCCCCATAACCATGCTGAGAGAGGAGAAGCTGGCACATAACTCTAAATATATAAAAGGAACTCTCCTATTTCCATCAAGGCCACTTCTATAAGAGCAATAAACTGCAGGATATTCAAGTTTGCCACCCAAGTTCCAAGCACAATTTTACTCCCTTTTCACATGCTGCTGTAAGCTACTTCCTAGTGCAATCTTACTAGCTGTAAGCCACCTGCTGGCCAGTTATTGCATCCCAAGAAGAGATTCTTTTCCATTACCACTTTTTTTGGTGACTGCAGGGGAAAGGGTGGGTTCTTCTCAGAATACAGGAGCTGGCCAGCAGATGGCACTGCAAAAAGCGTGCAAGGTCCCTGCCCCATGTGTGGGCAGGCTAGGAAATAGTGTGGAGGCCTGAAACAGCATTTATATGGGGACCAAGACTGAAGGTATACTGCCTCTGAACATGGAGGTTCCATTATGCCATTAGGACTAGCAGCCATTGTTAGACCTCTCCTCCTCCATGGTCTTGCCTAGCCTCCTTGAGACCATCACCATATTTTGTGGCGGCAAATCCCCAAGCCATGCGCGTCAATCCTGAAATCTTTTTGCCTAACCCAGGAGTTAGCAATGGGGGTAACAGTGCCCCTAGGGGTACTTGAAGGGCTCCCAAGGAGTACTTAGAGCCCTTCTGCTTCCCCACGCTGCAGCTGAACCATTTGTTCCCCATCTGAGGATCGTCACCTAAAAGCCAAAGTGTCTGCTGCAGAAGGGGAGAGAAGGAAGGCGAAGAAGACCGTCCTGCTGCTGCTGATTGGCTGGCTGTGTGCTGAAGCTCAGTATAGCCCCTCCCCTCAGCCTAACTACCAGGCTTCAGGAAATTTCCACTGAATATTCCCATGGAAATTAATGGAACAAGTCAACTTGTCCCATCAATTTCAATCGGAGTACTCACGAGCAACTTAACCCAAGTGTGGATGTGACCCAGCAGTGACCGGAATAGTTTGTCTCCCTAATTGTACCTCTGAAGAGAGTGTGTGTGTGTGTGTGTGTGCGCGCGCACACACACACACACACACACACTTACTTACTTAATTGTTACAGTTTTGAGATGGGCTACTCCAGTCATAGGAACATAGGAAGCTGCCATATACTGAGTCAGACCATTAGTCCATCTAGCTCAGTACTGTCTACCCAGACTGGCAGCGTCTTCTCCAAGGTTGCAGGCAGGAGTCTCTCTCAGCCCTATCTGGAGATGCTTCCAAAGAGGGAACTTGGAATCTTCTGTATGCAAGCAGGCAAGTGCTCTTTCCAGAGCACCCCCATCCCCTAAGGGGAAGATCTTCCAGTGCTCACACATGTACTCTCCCATCCAAATGCAAACCAGGGCAGACCCTGCTGAGCAAAGGGGGACAATTCATGCTGGCTACCCCAAGATCAGCTCTCCTCTCATACACCAGTCACTGGCTTACATCCACATTGCGTTATTCATAAGCAGCCTGGGGTACATGAGCTAAAGATGTTCAACAGAAGGGGTATGCTTGTTTTTAAAAGTTTGGGAACCCTTGGCCTAACCCCAAAAGCATGGGCTAATTGGGGTCATCCAAAGGTGAGGGGAAAGGCGCTTGGCCCATGCTTTAAGTCACTCTGTCAGTGCTTCACAAGCCCACAGTCCTGATACTGAAAACCTCCCGGACGAGTATGCTCTGCTGACCCCCAGATCAAGTCGCCTACCTGAGATTATTGCAGTAGAGGAGCTGAGAGAGGAGGCTTTGGAAGGCGCGAAAGGTGAGGCAGTTGGAGAGATTGGCTTCTTCCACACACACCTCCGACGTCTGCAGGAGATAAGCCAAGGCCGAGCAATTAACTGGAGTCAACATCCCGGCCAGGTTCTCGTTTCTCATCGCTTCCTCTACGCCGGTGGCAATCTCCGTGTGCTGGATTTCATGTAGACACTGCATGAGGTTCACGGTCCGGCAGGAGATGGCCTGCTCGTTGCCCAGAAGGCTCTGGAGGAGGCTGATCGCATGGCTCCGGTAGCCGTGATGTTCATCTCTTACTAGGAACCAATCGGACAGGACTCTGTTGACCTGCGAGGAGAGGAGGCCAGCCAAGAAACGCACAAAGAGGTCCAGGTGTCCATCCTCAGACTGCAGCGACCTCTGGATGGCATTTCTAAAGTGGTTGAGGAAGCCCAGTTTGGGCCAAGACATGCCACTCTCCACAAAGAGGTCAAAAAGGGCCCGTTTCGCTGAAGTATAATAGTACGTGGCCGCCAAAAATTCCTGGAACGTTAAGTGCGGGAAATAGAAGATGGAGGAAAACTGGGTCTCTTCCTTCAGCAAAAGCCTATTGCACAAGCTGGTGTGGAGTGAAGAGAGGTCAACGGCGTACGCTTTCATGTCTTGTTCGTGAAAGACGTATTTCCTCTTGATCAGACTGTAAAATGCCAGCCGACCTAAACAAGTGAGGACTTTCTTGCTGTTGTTGACCACCTGCTCAATGCGGGGCGTCTCCTTCTGCTTCCCCTGCCAGTCACTACACAAGGCCATTTTAAAGAAATAGGAATAAATTTCCGACAGAGTCTTGGGAACCGTTGGTGTCTCTGGGGACTGATCAGCGCTCTTCAGGAAGTAGGCCATGGCGGAGCCGCAGACCCAGCAAAATGCGGGCACCGTGCACAGAATGTACAAAGATCTGTTGGTCTTGAGATGACCCAGCACACAAGTGGATAGATCTGGGCTCTCGACAAACATGTGCTCTAAAAGGCTTTTGATCTCCGCGTCTCCGAATCCCTGGATCTCGGTCAACCGATCGACTAGACCGCCCGGGATCTGGCTGGTCACTATAGGTCGAGACGTGATCCAGATGGAAATGTCTTGGAGCAAGTTGCCTCGGATAATGTTGGTGATCAAGCTGTCTACTTGGATCTCCTTGCGGGGGTCTGTGCAAGTGACCGTCTCGGAGAAATCCAATGGGGTCTTAAATTCATCCAGGCCATCCAGAATAAGGAGGGTCCTGGCAGTGCCCATGGAGAGGAAGTCCAGCTCAGTCAAATGGGGAGATGCCAACCGGATCAGCCTCTCGGCAGAGAGTTTGTCGTACGTGTTTAATTCCCGGAAGGTGAGAGGCAACACAAAGATAAAATCCTTCCCGATTTCTCCCTTGGCCCAAGAATGGACAAATAGCTTTACCAAAGTGCTTTTGCCCATGCCAGCGACTCCCATGGTTACCGAGACCCTTGGAGGAATGCTGACTTTGGAGAGAGGCAAGAAGAGCTTCTCCAAGGGGATCTTCTTGCAGACATTCCTCAAGCCCTTGGTGGTTTCGGTCTGGACAAAATCGTGTTGTTTCTGCTGGAGATCGGTCAGCCCTTCCACCAGCAAAAGGTCAGTCAGTCTGTCCAAGGGCCCAAGGTCTGTACTAGCACTGCCACACCAGGTCTGAAGAGTCTCCATGTGCTTTTGAACCATCGGCTCTGTGTAGAGAGAAGTTCAAGGGAATTGAGTGGACAAGCAGCTTACACCAGGGGGTTCTCAAACGTGGATCCCAGAGGTTGTTGGACTACAACTCCCATCATCCCCAGCAAAAATGGCCTTTGGGTGATGGGAGTGATAGTCCAGCAACATCTGGGACCCACGCCTTGGAACCCTTGCCTTATATGGAGATATCAATTACATCCTGGTATTTTCTTCCCTCATTTATGATGAACAGAAGAGGTTCATCAAAATTCCTGGAGAGAACCATTCTGTGAGGTCAGTGCTGATCTTGGCAGGAAATGGTCTTGTGGTAGCAAGCATGACTTGTTCCCTTAGCTAAGCAGGCTTTGCCCTGGTTGCACATGAATGGGAGACCAGAGGTTTGAGCACTGGAAGATATTTCCGCCAGGGGAAGGAGCCGCTCTGGGAAGAGCAGAAGGTTCCAAGTTCCCTCCCTGGCAGCATCTCCAAGATAGGACTGAGGGAGATTCCTGCCTGCAACCTCGGAGAAGCCACTGCCAGTCTGTGAAAACAATACTGAGCTAGATAGACCAATGGTCTGACTCAGTACATGGCAGCTTCCTATGTTCCTAAATGCAAGTTTGTTTTATGCTTGAGTACATAATCAAGCAAGACTCCCATGTGTTTAAAACAGGGCTGCTCTACGCCCTGCAGATGTTAGCCTACAACTCCCGCAATCCCTGGCTCTTGACCACTATGACTGGGGATTATGGGAGTTGTAGTCTGAAAACAGCTGGTGGGTGGGGGCTAGGTTGAGCAGGCCTGGTTTAAAAGAACTTGCCTGAATCAGTAACAGTGGCAGATTCAGAAGAGAATGTCTTCTCCATTATGAGCCCCATTGCCCATTGAGGTCATCAGGAGAGGTCCATCTCCAGTTGCCGCCCCCTCAGAGGGTGGCCACAGGGGGACAGGCCTTCTCGGTTGCTGCCCCGAGATTGTGGAATGCGCTCCCTACTGAAATATGATCCTCCCCATTTCTGGCAATTTTAAAAAAGCATTTGAAAACCCGCCTCTTCAGCCACGCTTTTTCAGCTTTTTAAACTTTTAAGTTTTAACCGGTTTTTAATTTTTAGATGGCCTTATTTGTTTTAAGACTTTTGTGTATGTTTTAACTTGTTTTATGTTGTTGTTAACCGCCCAGAGATGAAAGTTTGGGGCAGTGTATAAATCAGATAAATAAAACAAAACATAAAAATAATAAATAAAATATGGCCGGGGTGGGCAGAGTAGAGACATGGCAAAGTGTACTTTGGGAAGACAAATATAGCCCCACATGTTAAGATTTCTGAAAGAAATATAAAGATGCATTTTACATTAATGTCCCTATACTAGCATCTATGGAAATGAACTCATGGGGAGATATTCTCTATATTTATATTAATGCTCCCTACCGCCCCCGATACATAAAAAGTGCCTTTTAAGTTCCGAGAGGTTCCAGCAATAGGAGGGAGCAGGAGAGGGGCAACCCATTGCTGGAACCCATTGCATCAATATAAATATAGAGAATATATATACCAGGGGGGTGCTGGCCATGATCAATGTTATTATTTTCACAGGTACAGAATGCCAAGGTGTTTGAAGTGTCTTTGGAAATGGCCCACTTTCCCAAAGACGTGGGGTGGAGCAGGGAAAGACCAGAAAGTCTGCAGACGAGACAAAACCAGGATCAAGTGCAATCGCTTTAGAGAAGAGGATCTACATTCAAAATTAAAGGTCAAGTGTGCCGTTGAGTCGATGCTGACTCCTGGCACCCATAGAGCCCTGTGGTTGTCTTTGGTAGAATACAGGAGGGGTTTCCCATTGCCTCCTCCCATGAATTATGAGATGATGCCTTTCAGCATCTTCCTATATCACTGCAGCCGTCCGATACGAGTGGGGATTCGAACCGGCAACTTTCTGCTTGTTAGTCAAGCATGTCCCCGCTGCGCCACTTAAGGTGGCTCATGTTCAAAATTAAGCTCCCACAAATTCTCAGCATTAGTCAGAGACGATAATAGGAACATCCGACAACCCACAAGCTCGGGGAACCTATCCAGGGGGTCTTTTCTGGCAGGGCCAGCTGCCCACTCACCATCCATCAGAGGTTTCCTCAGACCATCGGCTCAAACACCTTCCTGACTGCAGCCCACAGATGGAGGGCAGATTTCCCTTTGAGGGCACCCTTCAGGTCACGCTCTCCCGTCCATGTTAATTTCTGGACTAGCCGTTGTCCATGGTCCTGATGGAGCAGCGGTGAGGTTCCGGCATCAGTTCTGGGAGCAGAGAAAGCCGCAATTTACTTGAACAATCTTAACATAGGAAGCCACTTTCTATCAAGCCAGACCCTGGGTCCATCCAGCTTAGTATTGTCTACACTGACTGGCAGCAGCCCTCCAAGGTTACAAAAGTCTTTTCTCAGCCCTACCTGGAGATGCTGCCAGGGATTGAACGTGAGATCTTCTGCATGCAAGCATACACATGCTACTCTTGCTCTTCCAAGAGTTTGCTCTATAACTGAATATCGGACTGCACTTGATTTTATTACCCTTCTTCCTGTCTTCTGTTACAAGGAGTTTCCTTCGCCCTTTGTGGTTGTTGCCAATCCAGACTGCTTTTCTGGGTGAAGAACTACACGAGCTTCAAGCTCTGTCGGATTAGGGAACCTTCCTTGGCTTCTTGTAAGAGAACCCCGCAAATTATTGCAACTATCTAAGTGGGGGTGGTTATGCAGCATGATTGTCAGGGTGGGGGTGGCTATGGGAGCTGTCATGGATGGTGCCTGCACGTCTAAATTTGCAAATGAACCACTCACTACTTACACAGATATTATATATTGGTTTTCAACAAAAGTTCCCAAAGCGGGAAAGAAAGAAAGAAAGAAAGAAAGAAAGAAAGAAAGAAAGAAAGAAAGAAAGAAAGAAGCTCCCTGTCCCCAAAGCACTCACAATCTAAAAAAAGAAATCTAAGACAGACACCAGCAACAGCCACTGGAGGGATGCTGTGCTGGGGACGGATAGGGCCAGTTGCTCTCCCCGTGCTCAATAAAGAGAATCACCACTTTTTAAAAAGGTGCCTCTTCCTCAGTTAGCAGGGGACTTCTAATCAGGAATTTATCCACGTCGGTGGAAAAATCTGATTGCATTAATGCAGCCTCCATGGCACAGATTGGCTTGGCATCATTTGCGAAGAAAGATGACGGCATCAGAGTCGCTTTAATGGCAAATGGCATTTAATCTGCCCTAGGCAAATGGCATTTCTCACCACTCAAGGAGATATATTGTTCATTTCATGCCCCACAGCCATTCTGAAGGGAGAGTCTAATTGGAGAATATTTACAAGCTGCACAGCTGGTGCATCCAGACGCAACCTTTTCCCATCTGTGAAAATTATCCCAGGCGGGGGCCATGCTCTGAAGGCTCCCCACGTCCCAACAGCCTTGAGGAATGCTGATGGAGCACTGGACCTCTGCCAGTAGCAGCCCAACCACACCGTGTGGATGCTCGCTCAAAAGTTACACATTCTCAAACTAGGTGATCGTTGAGGGTGAGATTAAAGGGATAAGCCAAAGTCCTTGAGGAAAAGGTGGAATTTGATAGGGATTGGAAAGGAAAGGAAGAAATGGGAGCTGTAACCCCAAGATGGGGAGGGGGGGTGGCAGGGGGAAGAAAAGGTCTTTACAAGAAGGCCTCTCTCTGTAGAAGAATAATGCAGGTTATCAGTGGTCCCATCAAATCACCCATGGAGGAGAGCTGGTCTTGTGGTAGCAAGCATGCATTGTCCCCTTTGCTAAGCAGAGTCCACCCTGGTTTGCATTTGAATGGACATCCCCCTTACGGGATGGAGCCGCTCTGGGAAGAGCAGAAGGTTCCAAGTTCCCTTCCTGGCAGCCTCCCCAAGATAGGGCTGAGAGAGATTCCTGCCTGCAACCTTGGCAAAGCCGCTGCCACTCTGGGAAGACTATACTGGGCGAGATGGACCAAGGGTCTGACTCAGTATATGGCCGCTTCCATCTAGTGTGCCCTGATTCTGCCTCTCTCTGCTCTACCCTTTAGAACCTAATCGCTCCAGGTAGTATTTCAGCCAGAATCGAAGATCCTATCGCAAGCAATCTGTTCATCACAGAACTTGAAGCAAGATGACCACGGGAAATCCCGATTCCCCACAAGGCGATGAAGGGGCAATACATCTGAACCATGTGAAGTTTTTTCGGTGCAGAGGACAGTTTCCCCCAGATAACCCTAGGATTTGTAGCCTCATGGGGAATGCAGAATTTCATGAATTTGTACTGGATTTACCTGCACACAAGACAAGGCTTTCCCCAAGTTCTTTGATGTTAGAAATCAGGGGGACTGTCTTAAATTCAGAGTCGCTGTTGGGTAAATATAGGCATAACTTGTATCTAACCTTGATTTTTAAACCGGGGTTCATCTTAAATTCATAGCTGTCTTATAGTTGGGTCACTTCTCTCTCTCTCTCCACCCCACACATCAGGCCCTAGAAGGCCTATCTTGTCCAGCATCTGGTTTCCCACAATGGCCCACCGGATGCCTCTAGGAAGCCCACAGGCAAGAGATGAGGGCCTGCCCTCTCTCCTGCTGTTGCTCCCTTGCAACTGGTATTGAGAGGCATTTTGCCTCTGAGGCTGTTGGTTTGGGGAGCAAACCTCACTGAAACAATCTGGATGCAACCACCACCATAAGCAGATCACGGCTTGTATAATTCTTTTGCCAAGACAAATGACTGCATCTGAGCTGCTTTAATGGCCCTAGGCGAATGACATTCGTCTCCATCCAAGGAGATAAATTGTTCATTTCATGCCCCACAGTTATATGAAGGGAGCCAAATTAAAAGGCATAATTATTAACTGGAGAGTCAACAGTCCTCGAGTGTGGAAATGTTGGAGGCAGGTCGCAGTACTACAATTCAGCTTCTGTAGGTATACGGTCCGGTTTCTGGATATTAACGAAAGCAGCTGTCCTAGTTCAGAGACTTGCGTAACTGTGAAACTGACACACCTACAGTTGTGAGTCGAGTTCCCAGAGCCAATGTCCAAATGCAATTAAAAAGGAGCATACTCTGTAAATTTACAAACATGTTTGCAGACCGCAGGGAGGAGAGCTGGTCTTGGGATAGCCAGCATGAGTTGTCCCCTTTGCTAAGCAGGGTCCACCCTGGTTTGCATTTGAGTGGGAGATAACATGTGTGAGCACTGTAAGTCCTTCCTCTTAGGAGATAGGGCCACTCTGGGAAGAGTGCTTACATGCAGAAGGTTCCAAGCTCCCTCTCTGGCAGCATCTCCAAGACAGGGCTGAGAGAGATGCCTGCCTGCAACCCTGGAGAAGCCGCTGCCAGTCTGGGTAGACAATACTGAGCTAGATGGACCCATGGTCTGACTCAATATATGGCAGCTTCCTAGGTTCCTAGTTCAGGGACTTGCATAACTATGAAATTGACACAGCTACAGTTGTGGGTCGAGTTCCTATAGTAGAGTTCCAAATGCAATTAAAAAGGAACATATTCTGTAAATTTACAAACATATTCACAGACCACAGGGTAATATCAGTAAGAAAAGACAGCATGCATGAGTGGTTAGCCCACTCAGCAACACCTAGCATAGTTTGCATGAGATATGGAATGCTATGATATGAAGCTATGGAATGCACTCCCGGCAGAAATCCGTAATTTGAGTTCATTGCTGTCTTACTTGGTAGGGTTGCAATGAAGGCCTTGGAAAGGATATTTAGATGCTGTGATGTGTCTATATCTACAAAGATTATAATCGTTCAGACCATGGTTTTTCCCATGACACTCTATGGATGCGAAAGCTGGACTTTGAAGAAGCAAGACAGAAAAAGCATTGACGCTTTTGAACTTTGGCGCTGGAGAAGACTTTTGAGGAGAACATGGACAGCCAGGAAAACAAACCCATGGGTCCTAGAGCAAATCAGTCCAGAATTTTCACTCGAGGCACAAATGACCAGGCTCAAACTACCATACTTGGGACACATTATGCAAAGACTGAGCTCCCTTGAGAAGCCCATAATGCTGGGGAAAGTGGAAGGAAAGAGAAGAAGTGGATGACCAGCAGCAAGGTGGATGGATTCGATGACGACAGCAATGAATGCTCCACTGAGAGACCTTCAAAGCCAAGTGGAAGACAGATCATCCTGGAGAGAATCAATCTATGCGGCTGCTAAGAGTTGACATTGACTTGACGGCACTAATCAAGCAAGCAAGCAAGCAAGCAAGCAAGCACTGTCTTTCAGGAGAGCCCTTAAAACCTATCTGTTTGGCCTGGCCTTCCAGGGTTTTAAAACTGCTGTAAACTGTTTTAAAACTGCTGTAAACTGTTTTAAATTGTTTTAAATTGCTCGCTCTCCCCAAAGGGCTCACAATCTAAAGAAACATATGACTCATTCAGGGACATTATTACCGGACATTTACAAATCTAAGACCCAATTCATAATCACAAGCAGCCGTGTGGGCAGCCTCATGAAACGCAGAAAGTGTAGGCAGCCCCGGAGCTCACCACAGGACATGAGTCTGGCCTATTTCCACCATGCTTTCCTCTTTATTTTCCTTTTCCTTTTTTTAAACTCTGCACTGAGGTGTTGGAAAGAGCTGGGGCGGTGTGAGGGGCTGCTTCCCACAAAGAGCTTCAAATGCAAAGCTGATCCCCGCTGATGTCTCCCCACAGTCGTCTTTTTTCTAAACTAAACAGCCCCAGGAGTTGTAACCTTGCCTCATAAGAAAGGTGCTCTAGGCCCCTGATCATCTGGGTTGCCCTCTTCTGCACCTTTCCCACTTCTACAGTGTCCTTTTTTAGATGTGGTGACCAGAATTGAATGCAGTACTTCAAGTGTGGCTGTGCTGTAGTTTTGTACAAGGGCATTATAATATCAGCAGTCTCATTTCCAGTCCCCTTCCTAATGATCCCTAGCTTGGAATGGGCCTTTTCCACAGCTGCCGCACACTGAGTGGACGCTGTCAATGAGATGTCCACCACGACCGCAAGATCCCTCTCCTGGTCAGTCAGCTCAGTTCTGGGAGGGAAACCTTAGGTCACTTGTCTGTCTGAACTGCGGTTGCACGGCATACTAAAAACTCAACCACAGGCCTCTCCACCTCCGATTTCCCGTTGCGTGCGAATGGGGCCAGTCACTTCTTTCCTGCCCCGTCCCACACATTGATCTATGGGGCTAATATCTGTGCTTGTCTTTTCATAACAATCTATATCAGTTCCGCCAGTAGCAGTATCCGCCCGCTGCTGGTACTCTGGTGACTTCTAGGCTGGATTATGCTCCCTAGAGGAGGATGGCTTTGAAGGTGGGTTAAGAACTTCAACTCGTGCAAAATGGTGCTGACCGCAGTTCACGTAGGGATACTCGTATACCGGCTGTTTTGAAATATCTGCTGCACTGGCTGCCAATTTGTTTCCAGGCCCAGTTCAGAGTGCTGGCTTTGCCCTCGAGAGCAGGACTGCACAACCTCCGACCCCCTGCTGTTGCTAGACTACAACTCCCATCATTCCAGCCACAGTGGCCCACAGCCAGCGATTATTGGAGTCGCCACCCATCTGCAGGAAGGCTGAAGTTGTGCAGGCCTGCTCCAGAGCCTTAAATAGTACAGAGATGAACATCGGAAGCTGCCAGATACTGAGTCAGACCCTTGGTCCACCTAGCTCAGTATTTTCTACACAGACTGGCAGTGGCGTCTCCAAAGTTGCAGGCGGGAGCAGGTCCTTCAGCCCTATCTTGGAGATGCTGCCCGGGAGGGAACTTGGAACCTTCTGCACACTGCTCATGTACTACTAACTGCTAGAAGAACCTGTCTCTGCAAGCGAGATCCTTCTTCAAAGGCCATCTAAAGCGGAGACCAGACTGGCCTTCACAGGAAGCAGGGCCTCTTTGGATGCAGCCCCAGTGCTTTACAATGCCCTCCCCCTGAGATATTTGTATGCCCCCCATTCCTTGCTGCCTGGTTCAGAAGCAGAGCAAGACCTCTCTTTTCCATAAGAACAGCCCTGCTGGATCAGGCCCCAGGCCCATCTCGTCCGCATCCTGTTTCCCACAGTTTCAAGAGGCCTTTGGGCCGATGGGTCAATTCATTTTGTTGCTCTTGATTTCCGTCTGCCTTACATACTTCTGCAGACTTGATTTTTAAATTAAGAGAGGTTTAGAAATGTGTTAAATGATAGAATTAAATAAACATCCCACACTGCACTGACTCCCAAGGCCATGGCTATGTCTGGGAAGGTGCTGTGGGGTCCTATTTACCCCGGGATATCCTAAGCCCCTTCTTCTCAGCCCTCCCTCCCTCTCCCTCTCTCCTTTTTTTAAGTGTGAGCCTCTAGCTCTCGTGCTAACAGAAGGAAACTCATGCACAATGCAGGCACCATTATCACCCAGTTGCACAGGAAACCCGTGCCGGCCATCCAGCACTCTGGCCAATGCGCACAAAGCCACAGGGATGTTTGATAGTCGCCCCCAACACTTGACGCGTACTCAGTTTTAGCAAACGCAGTTAATAATTTGCATTTCTTGCAGTTTTGCCTCGACTGATGCTGCCTTGTTCCGAGGCCAACCGCCCCCAAATGTCAGCGTACAAACCTGTAATGCACCCTGCAGATGTTTCACTCCGAAGCACAGGAAGAGCGCTTCCGTGGTGTGGTTAGGGGCTCCTTTTTCAGCCGTGCACGCCAATCCACACCCAGCAAGGTTTCCTCCTCCCTTGCCTCTGGCCACCCGCCTTGCTAAGGAGCCTAAAAGGCCAGGTTTGCTTCCCCCCCATTGAAAAGTTGAGTCTCTCCCCAAGACAATTCATCTTTTATCTTTCCTCCTACCTTCTCCACAAATGTGCCTCCAGTTCTTGTGGCCTCCCCAAGGTAGACCGTTAGATGGATCTCGCTTTTGGAGCTGTGTCCACAATCCCAGCAAAGGTCTCTTCTACGGTCATCTTGCCAGAATCATGGTTTCGTAAGCCCAACTGAAACTTGTGGGTTTTGTGAGTGTATCCTTTAGGTTACTGGAATGCCCTCCCCTGGTTTGAAAAAGAGAACGTCGTCGCTTCCAACAAGCCCTTCTCTCTCAGTCGGGTCCTTCTGAAGATCCAGAAAGCATCTGTGAAGAAAGCACAGCTTACAATCTCCTCTGGATGTCCAAAGGATGCAGAGCTGGAGAGAGAGTAAGCCAGCCAGACAGCAACGGATTTCCTCGCCTAAGCTTTGCTGCTGCTGCTGTTCCAGCCGACTTGCTTTCTGTCTTTTTTCTTCTTCTTCAGTTGTGCTACTCACCTCTTCCTGTGCTTGTGGGTCTAATTTGATCTTCCTTCCTGTTCATTTCAAACGCTGTAAGACAACCAAGTGCAGCCAGGTGACCACCGAGAAAGCAACAAGAAAGAAACCTTGAGCCCACACTTGCTGGGAGCTTGCAACGTTAGGCATGTCTTCTGTTGTGCCACAAGACACTGAGAAAAACCAGCTGCTCGCTCAGCAGGACATTCTGGTGCCTCAGGTGGGAAACTCCAAATGGCACATCCATAAGCCAGACCTGCACATTTTCACCATCAGGGGATGAATGCTCATAGTGATTTTGGGCAACATCTATTCCCCTAGAGATGGAAAATAGAGGATAGCATTGCTGCACATACAGCTTTTCCTGTGTTATCACCCTCTCTTTATCCCTATCCCCAAGCCATTAGGGTAACATTGGGCCTTCTCGGTTGCTGCCCCGAGATTGTGGAATGCGCTCCCTGCTATGATCCTCCCTATCTCTGGCAATTTTCAAAAAAATACTTGAAAACCCATCTTTTCGCCCAAGCTTTCTCAGCTTCCTAAATTTGTAGGTTTTAATTTCTGGTTTATTTTTAAATTGTTAAATTGTTTTTAGTTTTTGTATATGTTTTAAACTTGTTTTATGCTATTGTTAACCAACCAGAGATGAAAGTTTGGGGCAGTGTACAAATTTGATAGATAGATAGATAGACAGACAGACAGATAGATAGATAGATAGATAGATAAACAAACAGTGCAGTCATTTTTGCACAGAGGAAACGGTTAGAGTTTGTAAACGGGCCAACAAAGGAAGCTACCCGCTCCAGTTACAGAGTAGAGTGCAGAGTTTTTGCTGCTGCATTCATCTAAAGAACACGCATGGAGATTGTAGTACAATCTAAACTATATAGGTTTATCGGTGAAGTACATTTTGGATAGGAAAGACCTAGCCCTATCTAAGAGCTACATAATAGATAGATGGGGAGAGAGATATGTCTCCATCTACTCTCCAAGAGGAAAGAACATAAGAACAGCCCTGCTGAATCAGGCCCAAGGCCCATCTAGTCCAGCATCCTGTTTCACACAGTGGCCCACAAGATGCCACTGAGAAGTCCACAGGCAGGAGTTGAGGACATGCCCTCTCTCCTACTGATACTCCTCTGCAAGTGGTACTCAGAGGCATCCTGCCTTTGAGGCTGGAGGTGGCCTATAGCCCTCCGACTAGTAGCCATTGATAGACCTCTCCTCCATGAAGTTATCCAAGCCCCTCTTAAAGCCATCTAGGTTGTTGGCTGTCACCACATCTTGTGGACAGACTCCCCACAGGAAACGTCTGAGAGGTCAAGGCAGGGGTCATAGAGTAGAGGTAAAGTAGGGACAGGTAAGGAGACCCCCACTACCTACGTCTGCTCCCAATGCCCCTAGTGGTCATTAGGATAGTTGGTGCAGAAGGTCGATGTACTGGAACTCCATCTCCAACAAAAACGGCTAGGGTAACATTGAACAAATTGTTACACTCTCTCCATGGAGTACTCTGTGGAGGACATTCCTGCCGATTTTCATTTCCATTCCTCAGACAACACTGATAAAATCTTAAGGCAGTGTTTGTGTTCTTAAAACTTTTAGAGCACCGCTGCAAATTGGGCTGCTGAAGACCCGATAGGACAGCATGATGAGACACAAAAGACATCACCTCCTTTCCATCTCTAGGGCAGACCTTGCCAAAAATCACAATGAGTATCCATCTCCCCAGATGGTATCAACCACCCAAGCTGGATCATGACCTCCCATCTCAGCCAGATTCACTGGGAGCACAATTCACTGTGCAAAGCTCATAAAGAGCTCCTACTCAGGGGGCGTTGGAGAGGAGAATTTCTTGTTGGGTTGTGCACCATGGACTGATTGAAATGTCTGTTTATAATGGAGTGACTAATACAGGTCTCTTTCAGTGGGCTTGTATGGAAAGAGTGTATTTATTTGTGTTAACATCATAGCTGTTGAGACCACACATATCCCATGTTGGCTTTAAAGTGTGGAGGGTGGTATTGGGTGCAAAATTCAACTTCTGGAGAACTGCTGTAATCATTGTAAAGTGTTCTACTTTAATACTTAAAATACTTAATTTCAGATCTCTCGATGCTGAAAGGAGTGCTCCTGTTACACGGTGTGTTTGAACACATATCCCTTGAACACAGTCATTAGGGCTGAGCTAGGATTCAAACTGGAGACATTGAATGGCATCCAGAAGAGATGATGTACCAAATGTCATCCCATTGAATCCGGGTTCAGAGTTATTGCAGCACTATCAAAGCGAATCTTAAGACAGTCAAGTTAAAACCAAAGTATTTCCCTAGCCATTTTAGCCTGTATTCACTCTGCTTTGAACACAGATCTAACTTCCATGTCAACTCAAGCTAAATCCTGCAGGCAATGCCAAAGTCTACACTTGCAAGTAGAGTTGCCATGCCCTCCGGAATTTCGGGTTTCTCCCAGATTTTAAGCTGGTCTTAAAATGAGAGGAGGGCTGGTCTTGTGGTAGCCAGCATGACTTGTCGCCTTAGATAAGCAGGATCTACCCTGGTTGCATATGAATGGGAGACTTGATGTGTGAGCACTGCAAGATCTTCCCCTCAGGGGATGGAGCTGCTCTGAGAAGAGCAGAAGATTCCAAGTTCCCTCCCTGGCAGCATCTCCAAGATAGGGCTGAGAGAGACTCCTGCCTGCAGCCTTGGAGAAGCCGCTGCCAGTCTGTGAAGACAATACTGAGCTAGATGGACCAAGGGTCTGACTCAGTATATGGCAGCTTCCTATGTTCCTAAGCATCTCACCCAAACTCGCCTGGATTTCAGCTTTCATTTTAAGAACAAACGAAAGAAAGAGCTAAATTCTAGCCATTGTAGAAGTGGAGTTATGGAGCAAAATGTGCAGTCACAATTCTCCTTGAAAAATATTTTCAAGCAAATTTACATAATATGCAAATCAGCCACCAGGATTTGGAAAGCCAGAATATGGCAAGCTACTATCATAAGGAATACACAAGGCCCTCTCCATTACTTTCTCCGTACAGGGAATTCTGGATCATCTCTCCAAGGTACTGTTGCTGTGCTCCGAATGTGGTGTGAGACAACTTTACAGAAAATGAACCTGCAGACAGGATGCCAGAAACCACGTGTTTGAGGTGAGGAGGTCATGCTCTTGGTAGATGACTTGCTGTAAAAGGAGTGGGTGGGCGAAAATGCATCATTGCAACTTATACCCGAGTGCTATTTTTCACATGACAACCTGGGACGGCCGTCTCCTCTGGTGAGGCTGAATTAATATAAACTGGAAAACGAGAACCAAGAACTGAGAAGGATCCCACTGATGCAGAGAGTGCTGAAATGAATGCTCAGAAATACCCCAACATTGGGCAGCAGTTCAAATGTTGCTGTGCAAACATCATGTGCAAAATGTCAAGCTTAACTTCACACTCTGGAAGGAAGAATCGCCCTCAGCAATGGAGATTTCAGTGTTTGACGTCTGCCAGCATCTCCTGAGTGTTTGGGCATCAAAACGGAGTTCTAGAGAGCCTTGTGGCATCTTAAAGACCAACACATTTATTATGGATTTATTCAGGGTTAGGGTCACTGCAGTGCATTGTCAGTCAACCTTGGAAGCTGCCTTATGCCAAGTCAGACTATTGGTCCAATGGTCCATCGGTCCATCGAGCTTGATATTGTCTAGAGTGGTTCCCTATACGGGTGTGCATAAAACTGGTTGGCCCAGTTTGGTTCGAGTCTGAACTGGACCCGAACCGGGCCAGTTCAGCCTGGCACCCCCTCAAACGCCCCCTGGTTCAGTTGGTGGGGGGAGTTCATGAGGGCTTCTCCAAGGTGGAGACCCAGCGGGCATGCACAGCAGCCTTCAAAATGGCCCCCGTGACAGGGGTAAGGCCCAGAACAGGGCAATTTGAGGCATAAAACAGGGCGATTTGAGGCATAATGCAGGCCCATGGGGGGAGGGGGAACCTCCAGAGACACCCCCCACGGCCTCAGAGAAGCCTTCCAAAGGGGGTAAGTATAAGTATTAAAAAGTGTTTTTTTTAATGAAAAAGCTCATGAACCCACCCAAACAATGGTGGGGGTGGGGTCTGGTTCCGTTCAACATCGGACTACCGAACCGAACATTTGCACATCCCTAGTTCCCAACCTGGGTTCCTCCAGATGTTGATGAACTACAACTCCCAGCATCCCTGGCCACAATAAATTGCAGGGGGTGCTGGGAGTTGTAGTTCACCAACATCTGGAGGACCCCAGGACCTGGAGGGGCCCAGGTTGGGAACCATTGGACACTGACTGCTGGCAGTCTCTCTCTCTCTCTCTCTCTCTCTCTCTCTCTCTCTCTCTCTCTCTCTCTCTCTCTCTCTCAGAGAGTCTCTCTGAGGTTTCAGGCAGGAGTCTTTCCCAGCTCTACCTGCCAACACCAGGGAGTGAACCCAGGACCTCCTGCATGCGAGCTCTGCCCCTGAGCTATGGCCCCCTCCCCTAAAGCAGGGGTTCCCATCCCCAGCTATAATTGATTGTGGTTGAGGATGAAGGAAATTGTAGTCCATCAACATCTGGAGTACCAGAGGCTGGGAGTCCCTGTCCCAAGGGAAATATCTCACAGCAGAGAGCACCCACATATAGTCTCCCATCCAAATGCAAAACGACAACGACTGCGGTTGTGAGCCCTTCATCTCATACCTTTAAAGCTTTATGTAGAATAGTCACAGACTGTGCCTCTTGCATTTTACAGTCTTTTCCGTTTGGGGGAGAAAGCGGCCGTCAGTCAACTTTGATCCACAAACCAGTTAAGCCACGTCTTTGAAATCAAGCAGATTTTACCCCAGAGAAGAAAATCAGCTTAATCCGGTCAGATCCAGCCACACCAGCTCCCCTAGTCAATGGAGAATGACCATTCAAGACTATAATCTTCAGTCTATGACAGCACTTCAATAGGACAAGAGCAGCAGGAAAGACAAATCCATTATTTCCTCGGTATGAACACACCATTCAAGAGCCCCATGAAGAGGCTTTATGCTCAACTCTAATGGTGTTTTCCTCAAGTAAAATAATCAGAGGATTATTTTTTAGCCTTAACGATGAAGGTAGAAATTAGAGTGGGTCTGGAGATATCAAGGACTACTTCAGAAGTTTTCAAATGGAGGCAGATTGATGCTTCGACAGCAGCAGCAAGGAGCCTGACAGCTTCCAGTTTCAAGATGAATTGAAACTAGGCGAGTCATGAATTGAAACCTGCTAATGCAAGAGGCAAGCCACCTAATGGCACAGTGGGGAACTCACAAGCAGAAGGTTGCCGGTTCGAATCCCCACTTGTATCGGGCAGCTGAAGCAATCTAGGAAGATGCAGAAAGGCATCATCTCATACTGCGCGGGAAGAGGCAATGGTCAACCCCTCCTGTATTCTACCAAAGACAACCAGCTCCAGTGTGGGCCACCTCCAGCCTCAGAGGAGGCACGATGCCTCTCAACCCCAGTTGCAGGGGAGCAACAGCAGCAGGAGAGAGGGCATGCCATCTCCCCTTGCTGGTGAGAGCATTTTAAAAGCTGAATTTATATATATATAATCCCAGGGCTTACCTTATAAGACTTGAAACATGATCAAAGAGGCTAAGACCAGAAAACCTCTCATTACAGCTTTACTGCTGCTTGCCACAGGTGACGCCTATATTCCCTAAATGGTTCACTCTGCAGCAGGAAGAAAATCTTTAAAGGAACCTCCTCTTTAAGAGGAGAGCTGGGCTTGTGGCAGCAAACCTGACTTGTCCCCTTAGCTAAGCAGGGTCTGCCCTGGTTGCATATGAATGGGATACTAGAAGTGTGAGCACTGGAAGAGATTCCCCTTCGGGGATGGAGCCTCTCTGAGAAGAGCAGAAGGTTCCAAGTTCCCTCCCTGGCGGCATCTCCAAGATCGGGCTGAGAGAGATTCCTGCCTGCAACCTTGGAGAAGCCACTGCCAGTCTGTGAAGACAAAACTGAGCTAGATGGACCAAGGGTCTGACTCAGTATATGGCAGCTTCCTACGTTCCTAACTCCTCACCGCAGGAATGTCCTACACACATATACCACTACTTTCTGGACCCCATGAGGATGTTCTTAGAAACAGAGGCCTGTTCGGACGTTATGTGGTGCCAGCGTGCAGATATCTGTACACACCAATGTGTTTTTTCTGTGGACGACTTTAGCCTCTTCAGAGGGCGATTTTAAAATATTTTTTGAAGGATGGCGTACTCCTGTCCTGAGCATGTGCCCGTAAGCATAACCCTGGAGCGGATGCACCCCAAAAGCCTCACTGCCTGTGCTGCCCACACTTACGGTGTTTGTCGATGAGAAAAAAAACTGCCATTAGCGTGGAGGAGATTGTTTCTGTGATCGGAAGAGCCCATGGACAGCCTGGGCGGTGCGTTTTTTAAATTATTTATTTTATTTTTAAAAACATATTTTTATACCGCCCAAAACTTACATCCCCGGGCAGTTTACAACAAAAAACAGAAAAGTTAAAACATGAATTAAAGCAAATAACTGACAACAGAGAAATTAAAACATGGGTTAAAATAAATGACAACAAAAAGCGAAAACGTTACAACAATTTAAAACTTTAAGTATTGAAATACTTTAAATATTCTAAAAGCATGTTAAAACTATTAAAACAGTATTTAATTAAAAGCCTGGGTGAACAGATGCGTCTTGATTTTTTAAAAATGGTCAGAGATGGGGAGGCTCTTATTTCATTAGGGACTGCATTCCAAAGCTTCGGGGCAGCAGCGGAGAAGACCCGTCCCCGAGTAGCCACCAGATGAGCCGGTGGCAACTGCAGACGGACCTCTCCAGATGGTCTCAGTGGGTGGTGGGGTTCATAACGAAGAAGACGTTCTGTTTAATACCCAGGGCCCAAGCTGTTTTGAGTGTATCAGCACCAGGCCGGCTGGGGCTTGTGTGTGCATACTCTCTGGGCGCTGTGTGAGAATACAGCATTCCCCTCTCCCCTTTTTAAACATCTGAAGAGCGCTTGTACCAGCGTTCATTTTAAAAGAGAACCTGATGGCAGGCCCCCTGAAATGCAGGATACAGGCAGGAAGCTGTACTTGTGTTCAGCAGAACGTGTGGATAACTGTACCTGTGCATATTGCACACAAGTTGTACAAGGCTGAACATGACAGGCCCATTCAGACATTATGCTATACACTTGTCTGTACACGGGTTTGTGGGAATATGTTCACCTGTGTTCCTCTTCTGCTGTGCATGGTAGATGGTTTAAAACAACAGTAAAGGCTTAGCAAGAGATAGATCTAGCCAATGGCTGCTGGACAGAACACGCCCCACTTCCCCCTTAATTGATTAAGTGCCGTCAAGTTGATGTCAACTCTTAGCGTCCATATTATATCAGCTCCAGGATGATCTGTCTTCAACTTGGCCTTGGAAGTTTCTCAGTGGTCCTTAATAGACACGCCAGTGGATTCTATCCAATTCCAATGAGTACTTTGGTGCCACCTCCCGGAACAACCTAGATAACCGTCTAATTACAACTTGGCAAGACTAACGGGAAGTGCATTCACTGTGGAGATTACAACACAGGGGAAGAATCCTAAGTCGCTCCTGGGCTGTGGAATGAGCTCCCTATAGACATTCCTGGCTTAACGCCTTGAGGTCAAGTTTGCTGTCAAGGCAATTTCGACTCCTGGCGCCCAGAGCCCTGTGCTTTTCTTTGGGTAGACTACAGGAGGGGTTGACCATTGCCTCCTCCCACGCAGTCTGAGATGACGCCTTTCAGCCTCAGTGGGAGCCACCTGCGGAGGGCTCTCTGGGGCCAGCCCATCCATATAGATGACCTAGGCCAGGGGCTGCACAACGGTGGCCCTCTTGCAGATCGTGCCAGACTACAACTCCCATCATCCCTGACCAGTGGCCACTGTGGCTGGAGTGACGGGAGGTGTTGTCCGACAGCAGCTAGAGGGCTGAAGCTGTTTGGCCCTGACCTAAGTGGTCACCTAGAGAACACCAGGTTTTAGGGGGCACAGATGCCACCGCCACTGTGTGACACCACACAATGGACATAGGTGGGTAGCAAGTGAGATCAGCCCATCTAGCCACCTCTTCTTCCTCCACCTCCGCCTCCACCAAGGTGGGTGGTGGGAGCAAGGTGCAGAGCGGTTTAGGGCTTTGTTTTTGCTGTATTGAATGTGGCAAGGGGTGCAAAAGACGACAGACATGTTTCCAGCCAACTTGGGAGTTCAACTACTCTGAACACTTGACAAAGCGCTACTTCCATGGGTTTTCTGGTTGACAAACAGTGGAGTTTTACGCAGCACGTGAAGTCTCACCATGTCGAGGGTGCCAAAGTCAGACTTGGCCTCGGGCACCAAAAACACAAAGGCCAGCTCTGGGGGTCCGTGAGAGGGGCTTATGGGTGCAGACCACACCTGAATCATGGGATTTGCACTCACTGCATGCGTGTCAATCGGACCACTCGGCCCCATCCCTCTGCTGTGTGTCCGCTAAACAAGGCTGGCTGCAGTGTGTGCTTTCTAAGAGCACGTTCTGTTTACCAGTATTAAGAGGCCCTTCTTCTTAAGGCATGGACATGCAAGTTACAAAATTAGCATCAACATATAAGTAGCCCATAGAGGTTTCTTTTGCTTCTAAGGAAGGGTCACATTTTGCAATTCTGCAGGTTTGCTGTTTTTTTGCACAACTGATTCTGGTAGGCAGAAGCTGAAAGGAAGCCCCACCCATGATAACGCAAATTCTACTCTTTGGAGCACACACATTTAAACGGCACTCAGGGCCAGTCATCCAATAAATGGAGATTCTCAGGAAGCTGAACTCCACGTCCCGTGCCACAGCCGGAGCTCTTGCAGAACCAAAGCATACCACTTCAGCAACCATTGGTCAGGGTCTGTAATGTGGCCAGAAACCGTAAGATATGCTGCTACCACATCAGATGAAAGAGCCATTATCAGAGCTCATCAGTATGGGTTCAAAAGGGTGTTTCCTGCATTCACTATATTCTCAAGTCAGGCCCAAGAAACGTTCTCCATCTCGCTTGTGGAAATGCCCTTTTTCTATTCACACAAGACCTGGATGGTTGAAGCACGGCCATCTTAAGAACATAGGAAGTTGCTGTACACTGAATCAGACCATTGGTCCTTCTAGCTTAGCATTTGTCTACACAGACTGGCAGCAGCTTCTTCAAAGGTTGCAGGCAGGAATCTCTCTCAGCCCTATCTTGGAGATGCTGCCAGGGAGGGAACCTGGAACCTTCTGCATGCAGGTGCTCTTCCCAGAGCAAGGGCAATATCTTACAGAGCTCACCCATGTAGTCTCCCATTCAAATGGAAACCAGGGTGGGCCCTGCTTAGCAAAGAGGACAAGCTTGCTACCAGAAGAGCAGTGGCAATTTAGACCTTTACTACTGCAACAAATATTTATATACTACTTATATACCGCTTTTCAACAACACTTTGCAAAGCGGTTTACAAAGAAAAATAAATAAATCCGATGATTCCTTGTCCCCAAAGAGCTCATATACTACTTTTCAACAAGAGTTCTCAAAGTTTAAATAGAAAGAGAAGCAACATGGTCCTCTGTCCCCAAAGGGCTCACAATATAAAAGAAACACAAGGTAGACACGAGCAACAGCCACTGGAAGGGTGCTGTGCTGGGGTTGGATAGGGCCTGTTGCTCTCCCCTTGCTAAATATAAGAGAACTTCCACTTTAGAAGATGCCTCTTTGGGCAGAAATGCATCTTTACAAAATGCAATTGCCTGTTCTGTAATACCTGCATATCTGTACATCTTTTTTTTTTTAAGGATATTTTAATCTGTTCATTACACAGTAGTTCCTTCAAAATAAAGGAAGCTGGCAACATTTCCTCCCTCCCACCCTTTAATTTAGGTGTGTGGGATACAAATGAAGCAATGACATAAATCAGTAGAGAACAGTTACTTCCAGATAGAAGCTATGAACATGGTGGAATTCTCAGCAGGGATGCTATGAGCCCTTTCCTGGACAATTAGGAAAAGCTACTGGAACACAGGTGGGGTCAAAAGGCCTCACTTTAGCCAGAAAATCACAATTCTGCATCTCTCCTCTGCCTTCCAAAGAAGATGGGAAAGTATTGAAGTAACAGTCCAAACAGAATTAGCCTAAAAAAAGCAGACCATTTCGTTGAAATATTTCAGTCTTGAATGGGAGATTGCCTTTCCTGGTCACTCTGGAAATGGATAGATGTTCACAGGGCAACACTATAGGAGCATGCCAGGAAGCTCACTAGTCAAGTGGGACCACAGCTCAGTGGCAAAGCATCTGCTTTGCAGGCAGAAGGTTCCCAGTTCCCTCCCCGGCAGCATCTCCAAGATAGGGCTGAGAGAGACTCCTGCCTACAACCCTGAAGAAGCCGCTGCCAGTCAGGGTAGACAATACTGAGCGAGATGGACCAAGAGTCTGATTGGGCAAGCTTCCGAAGTTCAAATCCTGCCTTAGCTGTGAGCTCACTAAAAATCACTATACCATAGTATAGTAGGGGACAATATTGACTGACTTTATAGGGCTGCTGGAACGATTATTCAGACCGCAGGCAAAGCACCTGAGAACTCCAGCACTACAATTTAAGTGCTAAGCACTGCTTTTATGCGCATATGGTATTTATTGCAGTGTTCCCCACCAAGGCTTTGCCATTCCTGGTTCCTTGGGCACAACTTTTGTAAGCAATGTGATGGCACAGTTAGCTCCAAGCTCTATGGCCAGCTAAACGTCGTAGAAAGGGTTGAGGTTCATGAGGGGGCTACCCAAATGCACTGTTGTTGGGGGAAGGTTCACACTTTAAGGACCAAGAAGAGAGCACTCTCCACGCCAAAGCCACAAAGATAAGCTTTTAATGTGAATCAGACTGGCAACAGCATTTTACTTACATCTTTATTACTTAGACCAAAACTCCTCAAAAGCAAAAATAAAATAAAAAAGGTGCTGTTAAGGATCAAACTGCTCAACTGCAAATACCAAACTTAACAAAATCCCACTGAGGGACGGATTCCTAATACTTTGTACACATAATGTGATCTTGTGAACTGCCTTGCTGGTTTGTTTTTTAAAAACTGGGCCTCTCGACTTTCTAAAGGGGGACGCGTTCTAGTTTTGGGTGTGCCCAGATGTCGCCCATCCTGGTGGCAATTTGTGCATGCAAAGCTGTAGGGTCTGGATGAGACCCCGGGGGCTAATTCGCCAGAGCAAGAGACATCTGCAAAGGAGAAGATGCTCCCTGCTGTAGGTTCATTTATTCTGCCTGAAGCCACCCACACAAATGACAGGCCTTAAGAGGATGCTTCCCGTTAGCTGTTCTTAAGAGAAAATCAGAATGCAGCAGTGAGCAAAAAGCAAAGGGAAACTCTAAACATGCAATAAGAGGGACACACCAGGGAGTTAGACCTGTGCAATTCTGCGGATGAAGGAAAAAAAGAGGGAGATACACAAAACAGGAATGGTTCAGTACAGAGGCTCTCAAACGTGAGTCCCCAGAGATTGCTGACTACAACTCCCATCATCCCTGGCCACTGGGACTGGGGATGATGGGAGTTGTAGTCCAGCAACTTCTGGGGTCCCAAGTTTGAGAGCCCCTGGTATAGTAAACTAGCAGATAATTATTTAAAACAGTAGCAAATAAACCCAACATGCTGGACATGGTGTGGCTGCAGCCGCTGTAATGCGTTTGTTTCTGTTTTTACCAATGCATCATAATTCAGCTGCTGTAAGTAGGTATCACGCTAGGCTAACCCAACGGAAAGAAGGCAGTGACAAATTCTAAGCCTAAAGTTAGATTATGTTCCTTTAACCCTGCAAATCTGTTGTTTCAGGTAAACTGGAATGACAAGCACAGTTATCTCAGAGCAATCAGCACTGAATTCTATTCCAAACACTCCCAACAGGAATCATTTCTCTCTCTGCAATTGCACAAGAAATCTTAAATGCAAGGGGTCCCCAAACAGCCTACAGTCTAGGTATTTCTTTGGGCTGTCTTATTTCTTTGCTGCCAGCGGGCAGAGCTATTTTTGCTAAAGGGTTGCTCGGAATGGAACGGCTTCAAAATACTTCCCTCTCCGAGAGACTTCCAAAGTACCTGAGACCGTATAAAACAGAACCCCATCCATCTCAGTTAGGACCTCTTCCATAGGCAATCAATGTGTATGTCTAGTGGGTTCCATACTTACAATCTGCAAATCTGGACACAAGACTCAGAAAAATGAGGTTCTGGAGGGCACAATTATGCAAGCTGTGGAAGTATACATGGACGAACTGGGTTATGAGCAAAAAGCATCCAGCAATTAACAGTTCATTTGAATACTCTACCACCTTATCAGGCTGAAGACAATTAAGAAAAAAAGGACTGTGCCATGTTCCTCAAAAGATAGAGACACTTTTAAGGAGCTAGGCTGTTGTGATCCAAGTTATAAACTTTTGACCCGTGTGGCTTGCTGACGTTTAGCTGAAGGTCCTAAATATCGGAAATGTAAAATGAACTTGCCAGACTCGGAAAGGGAAGAGAAGCACCAGCGCTGCAGGAAGTTCTTTAGTAGTTTACGACTTTAGTTTGCAGCAGACAAGTGACATTTTAAAGTAGGCGGCCGGGGGGGGGGGGGGGAGAGGCGTGAGTTTCTACAGCAGATTATGATCCCACCCCCAGGGCTAGCTCCCAGCTGCTGCATTCTGCTCAGGTTGCTAGTCAGTGCTGAGGACTGGCTGCCACGTCTGCTTATTCCTATTCACAAAGACTTTGTCAACAGTAGGGAACTGTTACACTATCAGCTCTGCTACCTGCAGAAACAATAGAAATTCAGAACTACAAAAGATGTGCTGTATTCCGTTAATATAAATGAGAAATTTGGGCCGTGTAGAATGTTTCTCGGGACTATTTACAGTACAACACAGATCTCGTCGGAGCTCAGATCTCGCCGGCTTCCCTCTCCTCTGACCGCTTCGAATGAGATTTCCCGTTGGTGCTCTCGTGCCGCTTTTCAGAAGAGCTCTTCTCTTTCTTCTCTCTCTCCCGTGATTTCTCCCGTGAAGACCGATCTCTAGAGGATCTGAAGCACAAACCAGATCACAGTATAAAGGCTCCACCATGGAAAGCATCCGTCACCAACAACACACCCTGACCAAGAAAGCAAACTGTGGCTTTATCCTGCCAGTTCTCTTTTCTGGAGCCAAGAGGGCCAAAATGGGTGGGGAAGCCACCCTTCTGGGTTGGTGGGCAAGGAATTACTATCCTAAGTCAGGCCTGCTCAACTTAGGCCTCCCAGCTGTTTTTGGACTACAACTCCCATAGCCCCCAGCCACAGTGACCAATAGCCAGGGATTATGGGAGTTGTAGGCCAACATCAGCAGGCTGAGCAAAGTTGAGCAGCCCTGCTCTAAGAAGAGAACAAGCAACCGAAAGCAATGAACTCGAGGGCTATCTTCAGCTGAATGCATGGCGTTCGCTAGAGTTCCCCTTTCAGAAGGCGACTGGAGGTGGGCCCCCTCCCTTTACCAAAGTGACAGGCGCAGGTTTATTTTACTCTTGGCAAGTTAGCAGTACCTAGCAGAGTGTTCTAGCCAGCGGCTGCCACCCCCCCGCCCCACCGCATACTGGGGCATCTGAGGAGAAAACAAAATGATGGGCAGTAGCTGCTGCTGGTCCAAGAACAAAAGCTGCCCACATCGGCTACTACAGTTAAGAGGAGAATCATCGGCCAGTTGCCGGCTGGGTCCAATCCTCTGTGGTGGCCAGCAGTGGGCTCCTCACTCCACCCAAAACCAGGTAAGCAAGGCATGCCGAAAGAGAGGCAAAACCATGCTCACCCTCTGGTCCCATCAGCCTATGATAACATGGCTTCCATGTTCAATTCCTTTAGCATTGGCTTCTGCTCCAATACAAAGATAGCTCAGATCTCTTGTTTAAACTGTGGAAGAGTCCCAACAGAGAAGGTGGTGTCCACAGAGTCACCTCAACCAGAAAGTGGGGAAGAGGTGGAAAAACTCTACTTTGGAATGGTAAGGCAAGACGTTAGCTTTGGGACTGGAGAGAGCACCTCATCAATGGCTCAACAGGAGGTACTCCAAAGCTCCCCAGAGGGTGGGGAGAAGAGACCACTGCTGGGCTATAGCCCCCAGCATGTGGGCACAAAGGAGCCTCCCCCTCCTAGTGACCCCTAAGGGAGGATAAGGTGAAGAGGGTGGATCACAATAGTCCTCCTTGATCTAAGATCTATTAATCATGTCTAACAGCACACAGGAATGAGGTCCCTACAAAGACAGCTGGGCCCATTTACCCAAGGTCAGAAGCACACAACAGAATTCCATTTCACAGAAAATGGTATTAAGCATCGTGCCGTTCAACAGTTTGCCATTCAAATCTCAAAATATTTGCCAGCCACCTAAGTGCTGAGCAGGGTTTTTTTTTGCTATGCTTCCACCCACTCACAGAGGCTCGTCAAGATTCTTCACAGAGCCCTCCTCCTGGTCAGTTACTACCATTTCTACCTCATTATTTTAAAAATCACTGTACGCACACACACCCCTACCTACCTATTTCTCTTACTCTACACATCATCTCATACTTAGAGGTTACCTTCAAGGGTTTTTCCAGGAAGTGGACAATGAAAGCCAGCATCATGTCGCATAACATCTGGGACCTTCTGCATGCATGCTAGGCAGATGCTCTGCCACTGAGCTATTCCTGGTTTACACCCAAACCTTTGCTCTCCCAGGGGCTGCCCAGGTGGCCTTGGTCAAGGCATACCCTGACCAGTCCCCAGTGTAAAAAATGGGGACTTGAATGCAGAGCAATCGTAGTGCAGTGACTTAGCTGGGGATATAGAGTTCTCTCACTGACCTTGGATCACCGCCCCTAAGCACAGCTTACTTCAAGGAGGCACCTGAACTAAGGCCACCCTGAGCTCTTTAGAAGAATGGTGGGGCCCCAAAAGGAGGAAATCCATTAAAAGGATTATTTTTAGATCAATCAGGCCATTACTATCATTCTGCACACTGATAACTGCTACAGAAGTGATTTGCACATACGCACGGAGTGGCTCATTATATCTAAGTTGCCACAGCTGCCAACTGCCAGTTCCAAAGTAGGCATTCAGCTTTCTATCAAAGGCCAAACAAGGGTAAGTAGAGATCTGAATCAAAGCTTCTGCCAAGCTAAGCAAGATCATCAACAACTGTTCCAATGCATTGGGTTTTGACAAGGGGCTCCTTGAGGGTGAAGTTAACCACCAGGAACTGAAGCAACGGCTATATTCAAGAGGAAGCTTTAAACAAGTCTCTCATTATTCCCTCTTCCATAGGTGTTAACACTTGCTAGTGCAGGAGTTCTCCGACGTGGGCCCCCACTTCATCTCCTTTCATTCCCAGCCCCAGTGGCCTTGGGCCTACTCAAGGCTGAACACTCCTGTGATAGAGAATCCAAATGCTGACATTGACCAGAATGCAAAGACAGAAGGCGGGAACTATTCCACGCCCTCTGGCCAGGTGGATTCTTTTAACCCTTTCGCCTAATACACACCCTTTCTTGTGTACAACTGCCCGGCTGTCTGAATACTTGGATACTTATTTTGGAAGTGTGGATTTTTAAAGGGTGGCAAGAGACCAAAGCAGGTGCAGTTTCTCTTCTGAAGCAAGAGGGGCGACAGCAGGTTTCCTTCCAGAGTTCTGGAGCCTTCCCCTGTTTCAGAAAACCATGGGACACAGTTCCCCCCACTATGGGGCACTGAGGTGGGCCAAGGGACATTGGAGTTTTCTGAAGGCTTCCCTTACCTGCTCCTTAGCAATAGTAATTACAGGGTCTTCCTCATTTCCTAATTGTCCAAACTTCTTTTCTTTATTGTTCATGTTTAAGACAGATTTAAAAAACGAATTTAGTACCTCAGACACGAGTCAACAATTTTCTACACATCTCATTTCTAACCACCCTGTTCTTCCAGCACTACTAAGTTTCCTCTCACAAAGGAGAGAGCCTTGGTTCTCTGGCAGCCAACCCTGCAATCCAGTCACCTTGGAGGACAAAGAGGCCAGGCTTCCTCAGGCGACTCGGAGTCCTGCTATCGGCAGGCTGGCGTGCGCCAGGTGTAGCTGCACCAGGAGAAGACTCAGTGCACCAGACTGCAGGCAGGGGGCCGGGACTCAGTGGTCCTTATTCGGCTTCTCCTTGCAGCTAGGAAGGCAAGACGCAAGGCGGCAGCACCCTGGAAGCCAAGGCCTGCCATTCTTGGTGCAGCTGTGGCAATGCAGGAGAAGACTCCTGGTTCCTGCCGAGATCACCAGCCGCAGTGATTCAAACCACAACGTGCCAGACCGCCATTGTGTCACATCACTTTGCCTCCGACAGTCTAGGACTAGCGGTCTTCCTTGCGCAAGAATGCACGTGCCCTCCTCAAATGCAGGACCACTTCGATTCCAGATAGAAATCCCTGCAGGAGACAGTTCTGCTACCACACTGTCGGCTTGGCTTTGAAGGGATGCAAGCGTCACAAACAGGGGAGAAGCCTTCCTATCATGCACGGAGTTCAACTTACAAGTCTCTCCCACAACAAAGCCTGTTAGCCCTGAATGGCTTTTGGATTTCCTCGGAGATCACCAATTCCCATTTCACCGGAGAAAACAGCAACAAACTTGCACCTCCCCCCGGCTCATTTGTAACAGTTGAGCTGGGTCTACAACCCCATTCACGAATGGAGGCTGGAATCCATTGTGACCCGATTCCAATCAGTTTTTCACTCTAAATTTTCAAGCTGAACTTTATATCTCACAGCTAAACTGCAAGCCAAAGAGCCTTTCCCCACGAGAGCTGCTAAAAAGGCTGGGCATACTTGTGTTTTGAACTCCGGTCTCTGGATCCCCGCCGGTGACCTCGGCTGTGGCTGCCAGAACGGCTGCGGTGGCGCCGGTGGCGCTCGCGGGACTTGGAGCGGGACTTTCGCTTCTCGCGGGAGGCCGATCTGGAGCGCCTTCGCCTCCTCTCCCGAGACCGAGACCTGTGGCGCACACACACACCCTGTCTCAAACCCAGCAGTACAACACCCTTCGTAAGCACAGTGGCTGAATTTCCCTCTATAGGGGGGAAGGCGGGGGTAACGGTCATAGAAAGTTACATGGATGTTGAAACCGTGATATTGGAATATTCGTCCTAACCCAAAAAAACAGAGTTAGGTTCTTCGGCTGGTGTGGGACTGGGTTTTTAAACCAAAAAGCAGGGGGTGTGTGTGTTAAAATTAAGATATGAACTCTCACACACCAGCTGAGAAATGAGGAAGAGTGGTAATTTAAACTTTAAACCTCCCCAACAGCCTGCACATCAGCTGACGAGCACACAAGGTGGATCCAGGTGTGTGTGAAACTCACTGGGTGACTCTGGGCCAGTCACATCTCTCTCAGCTTAACCTACTTCACAGGGTTGTATTATTCCATGCCACTGACAATTTAGCAGCTGAGGTCCTAATGTACCTGTTTCAATGATTTGACACAGGTGTTCAACTTGGGTCCCTGGGGTTGGACTACAATTCCCATCATCCCCAAATGCCACTGCAGGTGGGGATGGTAGGAGTTGCAGTCCAACAACAGCTGCAGACCCCAGTTTCAGAAACCCTGAAAGGAACAAGAAGTTCCACGTTTTATCACTAATTTTGTTGTAATTCGCCCTGAACACACTGAACACATTTCCTCCAGGTTGAAGTAGGAATCGACTGGGCAGGAAGCAATCACTGGCCAGTAAGGTCTGTTCTTGTGCAATAATTAGATTTGAGCAAGCAACAAGGGAGAAAAAATTGTAAGACGTTGCAATTCGTATCGCCGGCTCACACAAAGACAAGAACCTACCTGTCTCCTAAGACACTCACCTTCTGCGATCTCTATTTTTTGATCCAGACCTAGAAGGGGGAGAAAAAACATTTTATTTCAAAGGCAGTAACAATCACTGATACTTATGGAATGCTTCAAACTGCAGTTTAAGACTTCATACTCATACTCATTCTGAGCTTTACAGACTTGGGGAAAACATCCCTAGGCTCAAAGAAAAGGCAGCCCATAAAGACCACCACAGAACAGAACGCACAAGAAAAATGATTGCAACTATCCCGTGGAGTAGGACTGCATTTCATAGTTGGTAAACTGAGGCAGGTTTAAATATATTTCTCAAGTCCCAAGAACTCTAACCAGTGGACCAGTTGTGCAATTTGTCACTTGCTTTGGGGCCTGTAGGCTGTTCTCCAGGTAGCAACCTACCCCTTTTTCTTTAGATAACCCCCAATAGAAACATAGGAAGCTGCTTTATACAGAGTCTGGCCCTTGGTCCATCTAGCTCAGCACTGTCTACACTGACTGGCAGTGGTTCTCCAAGGTCTCAGGCAGGAGTCTCTCTCAACCCTACCTGTAGACACTGCCAGGGATTGAACCTGGGACCTTCTGCATGCAAAGCAGATGCTCTGCCACTGAGCTATGGCTCCATCCCCAAAGGAGAATATCTTACAGCACTCACATATAGCCACCCATCCAAATGCAAACCAAGGCAGAGCCTGATTAGCAAAGGGGACAATTCATGCTAGCTACCACAAGTCCAGTTCTCCTCCCAACTGCCACACCCAGCAACATTATCCGAAATGGCTGTTTCTGAGCCCTGTACCGGTGGCAGAGGCAGCCTAATAAGCCTGAAGCATCCCACTCAGGTGCAAGCATTACAGCATAACTTTGGTAGCTGTGTACCGTTGCTTCCCCTATACTGATTTTAAAAAGGCAGCACGTCAAATTCTCTCGTCTGATGGATATGGTGCCCTTGGGCCTCACCTGCTTCAAGACTCTCTGCCATGTCCATTCTTTGAGACGGTAGCAGAAATCCTTGTGAATCATCACGCCACAAAGCCACATCTCCTCTGTGAAGATTCGAGTCCACTTACCGTCTCCCCTGGCGCTCCTCTCGCTCTCTCTCTTCTCTCCGTCTCAACCGGTCCTGATTTCTCTTCTCTTGTTTCTCCGCTACAGTTTTCTAGGAGAAGGTGATGTGTCTTGTTAAGCACAGCTAAGTATTACAGTGCAAGAATTCTGGAGCTTGACACACAACACAGGAATTCAAGGATAATTAGGCAATATCACCCTTCCCCATGAGGAAGAGTTCTTCTTGGCTTGGACGCAAAGCTGACGACTGGACATATCAAGGCAGAAATTTACAAGGAATGAATGTCAGAAAGGAAGTGTCACCTATCAGCCTCTTCAAAACGTATTCTAAGCCTTCTCTTGGAGCCATACTTGGCACCTCAGTTCATAATGCCAGTGTCCCCACCATCAATCTGCATGACTCAGACTCCTGCCAAGCACCTAGTGTGTAAGCATATAATTGGGGTCTGGAAGTTGTGGAGGGAGATGTGAAAAATTAAGCAGACTGCAGTTGGGAGCAGTGTTCCCTGTAACAGGGACTCCCAGGTGTCACTGACTACAACTTCCGTCAGCCCCAGCTGCAGTGGCCTTTGGCTGTGGATCATGGGAGTTGTAGTCAACAATATCTGGGAATCCCTGTTACACGGAGCACTGGTTGGGAGAGAATTTGTGGGGAAATAGCTTCCAAGTAGGCCAATTTGCAACAATGTTCAAAGGTGAAAGCCCACAGGAAGTGGTGCCATTAGATACTGCTCATCTGGGCTTCTCTTGCTTAGGTCCCCAAGTGTTGTTGGACTACAACTCCCATGAGCCCCAGTGACCAAAGACTGCTCTAGACGATGGGGGCTGCAGTCCAAAAACAGCTGGGGATCCAAGTGCGAGAACCCCTGGCTGGTGTAACCACATTTCACAGGAGCAAGGTCTCACATTGGAACTGGGCCAGAACTCTCCTTCAGAGTAAGCAATGTAGGAGATGTAATCCCACGTTTGGTTGACCTCTTACACCAGCTGAGAAGCGTGCAGCTCTTTGCTCATGAAAATTTCCAAAATGCAAGAAGTTTTACCCGCAGCTGGTCCAGTTTCTCACGGATCTGGATGAAACCCAAGTGCAATTTGCCTCCAAAGTGATCGGCAAGACGCCTATCGTTGTCATGGAGACCAAGGTAAGCAGAACAGACTTCACACACGCGCAATTTCTGCTGCTGGAAGCTGGAGGCAGGCATAGAATTACGGTACTCTTCCTGGGAAAGATCAGAGGCAGTTTATTGTCAAGGCTTACACACAGAAGGCTCCTCTTATGCTTCCTTTCCCCTGCCTTAACAGACTTCTCACCATTTCCTGGCAATTATTTTTAACACAAATAGCACAAGCAGTCCCAATCCAACTTACAGCCAAACGGAACATACACTAAATTGGCATGTTAGACTGTCAACAACCTCATTAATCGGAATACTCATACTGGTTATCATTTTAGCCCATGAGCCAAGCCAATAAACACCGGCCATCGGCAACGTCTCAGGGGATGAATGCTCACAGTGATTTTTGGCAATATCTTTCCCCCTAGAGATGGAAAATAGATATGGGCAGTGTTGCACTTGCAGCTGTCTCTGAGTTATCACTCCTCCTTCATCCCTACCCCCAAAGAACTCGGATAAAATCGCAGCCATTTCTGCACCGAGGAAAAAGTCAGGGTGAGGGTAACAGTGAACAAACTGTTGTATCCTCTCATGGGATTAAGCTTTGAAGGACATTCCCACCAATTGTCATTTCCGCCCCTCCGACAACACTGATAAAAAATTTCACACTAATTTTTGTGTTCTTAAAACTTTTATAAGCTTTGAAAACACCACTGCAAATGGGATCGCTGCAGGCCTGCTGGCCAGGACAATAAAAGCATAACACACTAAACACAAAGGACTGCAATGATATCACCTATTTCCCATCTCTAGTGGTGTAGACCTTGCCATAAATCAAAATGAGGATTTGTCCCCCGAGAAGGTACCGACCATCCCATATACTATGTGGAAGCCAGCCCTGCATAAACAGTATTTCCTCACCTATAATTTGCTTTGGGATAGGTTCATATTTTGCTTTGCATTATGTACTTTGATTTTCTTTTTGGTTAATGCAGTTGACTAAATACAAAGCTAGCCCAACCTCTGCGCAGAATAATATAATAAGATGAGAGCCAAGCAAACCTCTGCCTCTTTCTTCTTTGCGCGAACTTTTTCAACTTCCATCAGTATCTTCTGGGATTCATCCACATTCCCTTCAGCTCCCAGCTGCTCAGCTTTAGCCAGGAGTTTGCCAATGTCTTCATTTAGCTCATGCACTTTTTCGGCCTAAAGAGATGTTTTTCAGCGATTAAATTGGGAGCCTGCACTTTGAGCGCTTTCCTTTGCTCTGGATAAGTTACGGATTTAGCTGCTCAAACACATTTCTTCAAACTTCTTGTGCGAAAGATTTGGGTATAGAATATTCACTTTAATACTGCAGACTGGCTTGAAGCCTCTTCTCCCTGGCTTCGTAATGCATTTTAGTAACCAACATTAATAATCTTCCACAATACGTATACAGCGGTTTTCTTAAGTATTTGGAGCACATGAAGAATCTTAGGTCATCCTTACAAGAGTCCTTGAAGACAGACTGGTATTATATATCAGAGGTTAAGGCTGACAGTAGCATGACTAAGGATAGCTAGCGAGTTTGGGGCTCTGGTAACTTTTGAACTAGGGATTCCGAAACTCAAGACTGCATGTGCTTAACTACTCGACACATCAGCTCACAAGCAGGGCATGCGAGTGCCCTAATCAAGGGGTGGGCCTACCTAAGTTCTCCAGCTCCCATGATCCCCAGCCTGGTTCTAATACACACAGGGGCTCAGTGAATGGTCTGGGAGCACCTGAGTTCCAGCACCCAAGACTGGCAATGTGTGGACCCGAGCAGTCCCTTGGGTAGGGCAGGGATTCCCAACTTTGGGTCCCTGGATGTTGCTGGGCTATGACTCTCATTGTCCCCAGCCACAGCGTGCTCCAGGAAGCCCATCAGAACATCAGACTAGCCCTGCAGGATCAGTCCCAAGGCCTACTGAGGGGGTCTAACTCAGAGAGGGCATTCTCGCACATGATTCGCTAGAGTGGAAATACCTTTGCAGCCACCTCAGCGCTGATCTCCTCCTGGGTTTCTGCCAGCCGCTTTTTGGCCAGTTCAGTTCTTCTGTCACACTCAGCAATAAAAGACTCCAAGTGATCCATTGCCTAAGCGTGTACAAACAAAGACAACATTCTATATAACTCCTCCTACACGCGGGTTACTCCAAGACCCACGGAACTGCAGGAAAGTGTGTTAAGGAGCTGTGGAAAAACGAGAGGACGCATGCCTGTGATGAACATGCTCACTTTGCACAGAGAGGAAATAATCCAGTTTTCTTTTAGCATCTCATATCTTAACGGATGGCGAAGGGAACAGGTGGTGAGGTGGGAACAAAAGGTTTTCTTCAGTAACATTTGAAAATGCATCTAACACTTTGTACTTCCTCACAGAACAAAAACATAGCCTGAACCTACTCACTATGGTTTCATTAAATCAGAGGTTCTACAGATGGATTTGTTCTTCAAATTTTCTTGGACTACAACTCCCATCATCCCCAGCCACACTGCTAGAAGGCTGGTGACGATGCGAGTTTTAGTCTAACTTCTGGCCTAAGAACCCCTGCATTAAACAACTTAGCAGTAACAGCATTAGTTTATATAAGCCTCAATAATAATGAGAAGTAATTAGTAAAGTAATTCACAATGAAATGACAATGAAGACCATTTTAGGCAGAGATTTACATAACTTTAAAAGGCAAAGAACTGTTTTAGGCTTTGCAGGGAGATACAATTACATTTTGAAACACAAAAGTGAAAATATTGAGAGAGGATTCTCAGAACACAGGAGATGCAGCCACTTTTGAAGGAACCCAGCATCTAGAATGCAGAGATGACCAATCTAAAGAGCTGTAGACCAGATCCAAGTCAGTCATGTTGCCTGGATTGCCAGTAGCCTGGAGTCTGGTGCTCTTTGGTGATTACAACTGATTCAGGCTGAGGAAGTCCATCTCAAGGAATGATTCTATAGAAATCATCACTGCACAGGCTATAAGCCAACTCTCTCAGTTCTTAGAACCTCTCGCCTTAAACAGGTTTGGAGCAGTTAACCAGAAGAGATGAAAATGTCAGATTTGTTTTGGAGAATAACCCTAGAAGCTTCCTGAAGTAGTTGGTAGTCACCAATATCAGAACTATTCTTTAAAACCTCATGTGTAACATGGGCGTCTCTGTCTGACCATCATATGGAACTCTGTATATTCAATAAACCACCTGATGTTTTGCAATGGGTATCATACACCTGTGCTAACCTTTGCAGCAAGACACTTACATAAGGCAGGAGGCACAAGAGGTGTGGGAATGTCAGACTTACTGTTGCCCAATCTGATATCTGCGTATCATTGCCAGAAACAAACACACGAAGCACTTACGTCCAGCTCAAAGAACAGGTCCCTCTCTTTACTTGCAATCTCATAATCTGCTCTTAACGCCAAATCATGAATTTTTGTACACTCTCCCAGGTCCATGCGCTGTTGAGAAAAAGGAAGGAGAAGTCAACACAAGAGCTTTATATACACTGCAACCACAATGTCTAACTGCTAAGAGCTAGCTCTGACAACTGCAATGATTCGTGATCATCAGACTGGCTTTGAGAACAACCCTTTCTAACACAAGGAAAACAGCTAGAACCAATTTTAAGAGTGTGAGGACACTGCAGAGGTTACACAGCACTCTATTCTCACACGTTATTCTCAATTTGTTTAATTAGATATTAGATATTTTTAATATCTAATTTAATCAGGTATTTGTTTAATTAAATACAAGCAGCACAATCCTACAGAGTCACTTTGTGGTCACACACATTTGAACAAATATATAAATTTGTGTGTTATACGTGTGAGCTAGGTGAAGCTTAATATATTCACCTATAAAGGGATCCTATATTTTTACAGGAGTTAAAATGTATTCAATATACTTTACTGTGATCCAACAACACTATCTCACAGGAACAGTGACAGGGAGAAAGAATTATCTCTGTCCACTCTCTCCACACCATGCAAAATTTTATACAACTCTATAGTTGCCTCTTTTCCAAACTAAAAAGCCCCAGATGCTGTAGCCTTGCCTCATAAGGAAAGTGCTCCAGGCCCCTGATCATCTTGATTGCCCTCTTCTGCTCCTTTTCCAGTTCTACAATGTCCTTTTTAAGATACAGTGACCAGTGCTGCACATAGTACTCCAAATGTGGTCACACCACAGATTTGTATAAGAATGATCCTGGGCATGCTTAAGCTGCCAAAGCCACATATTTTGTAGAGTCCTGCCCCCATTTTGTCTTCCTGCATCATTAGGAAAGGCACTTACTGTTCCTGCCAGAATATCATGAGGGCAGCAGTCCAGAAGATGGCTTTTGCAGACACGTTCATCTGTGAACTTCACCCTTTGTCTGGTTTCATCTCCTGAAATTCATGTTTGGTTATAAATATGAAAAACATTAAAATGTTGATGAAGCAAAGTAAGCCATGGTAAGAGTTATTCTGCCTCGATTAATATACTTCACGAACCCCAGAACTGTTTGGAAGACTACAAAAGCATATGTTATGAAACTTTCTTTTCCTTTCACAGTCGCAAACTGAACTAAGCACAGCATTTAACATCACATGCACCACTTACTAAGCATGGTGCTGCTGACCACAATTGTGTCTGTAGTCAGACACCTAGTGTAAAGAGACAGCAGAGTCAGAAAAGAATCTGGACAGAGACCACAAAAGGGTCATTCTACATGAAGATTATGGGTCTGGAGATACCAAAACCCATGCTGTCTGAAGGCCATGAGACAGACCCACATCACGGAATTTTAATAGGCAGCCACTTACAAATCCAATATCCTTTTCAGTTAAGTACTTCTGGCTCATACAAATTAACATGTTGCGAGTTTCCCAAGGCCACGGGAACATTTAGGAGTTGGTCTCACAAGTGGAATCTGTCCTGTCCCTCCCTTTCCCCACCCACATAAGACATTTTACACATTTGGGAGCTACTTAAAACAAGCAAAACCAAACAAAACAAAAAGAAGAAGTTAGTGAATACACACTGCGAGCTCCAACACATACTATACCCATCTGCATTCTTCAAGACCTCAGTTGCAGAATTTTATGCCCGCTGTTGAAAAGTTTTAAAGGAAAAGTTTTCTTGCCCACACCTGTAGTAAGGAAGTCAGGGGAATGATACATAAAGAGTAAAGGCAACGTGGTAATGGTATGTGACAATTGTTTTTAAAAAGCTAGTCTGTGTATGACTATAGTTCAGGATTTGCAAGCATCCAGGATTAATGTTGTGTCTACGAAAAATGTTTTTTCTCTTTTTCTCTTTCTTTTCTAAGCTACACTTTTAAAAGTTACTTGTGAAAAAAGCAAACACTTTTTTTGTTATAACAGCTTTAAAAATTGGTTGTGACTCACGGCTCGATGAACATGAGGCTTTTCTGCAACTCCCTTGCAGATTGATGTAGGCAGGCAAAGATACACTGAACCTTTATAAATAAAATAGAGGGGCCACAATTGTTCAGTTTGTATGAAATAAAAATATGGGAAGCAATTCAAAAGCAACTCAAATACACAAAGAACGAACGAGCACTTATTCACTTATGAAACAAAGTGCAAAAAGTTATTCTGCAGAGATCTGCAAACGTGCCAGACTTAGCTGGCGGTTCAAGTGAGGAAGCAGATACAAACCTTGTCAGGAATGCACAGCTTTTCGAGGGGTGTAATATGTTCCTGGGGCAAACAATAGAGTCCCGTTTCTATGCAGAACAGGACCACCTTCATGTTTTTAAACACGAAGCGTTACCTCCACAGGTGAGTCTACAAAAGAAAAGCCTCACCATGCAAGACCAGGAAAGCCAGGCATTCAGCTCACAAATACAGAGCTACGCCTGACAATTGTGGCACTTCAAGCTTTGTGTTTTGGGCAGCTTCAGTTGCCAGAGTTCTAGAAATTCATATATGTGTTCCTTGCTAATGCTTCCCAGAGAGCACTGGAGATGTACTGAGCACACTAGATCCTACATGACTTGGAAAAAGCCTAGTAGTTCCCTTTATGCCATCTGTACCAGTGTTTTATGTTACTGAGCAGATGTTTCCAGGGATCAGACGTTACGCCAGGAACGACACCACCTGCTTTGGTGGGCATGGAGGTTGGCACACCTAGAGGGCGTGTGATGACGCAGCTGCTGGGGACGGCTGTCACGCTTGCGCACCTGCTGCTGACGGCTGGGCCTGGAGAATCTCACCACCCACATCACCGTGACCAGCACCAGGCTGGCCAACCTGCCACACAGCTGCACTTTAAACTGGCCTGACCGGTTTGACTCCCAGCTTGTTTTGCTGGTGCTTTGCTGCCCAGCGCTTAAGCTTCCATCTCCAAGCAAGAATGTAGGAAAACCTCTGCTTGATCAGACCAAAGGTCCATCTAGCCCTGAATCCTGTCTCCAACCGTTGCCAGCTGGATGCTTCTGGGGCATGGGCAAGCAGTCCCTACCCCCTGCTGTTTGTCCCCCAGTCTCAGACTTTCAGAGGTATATCACCTCTGAACATGGAAGCTCCACTGAGCTATGGTGGCAAAAGGCCAGCTGATAAAGACAATTTTTTAAAAAAGCTGTGTGTCCTTGAAATGCAAATGAACAGCCACTGTTCTTTGATGGCCATGTTTCTAGGACCGTCTAGGCACTCAAATCTTTTCTCTCTCCCCTAAACTTATTTTCTTCTAACAGATTACCAAAAAATGAGACAGGTATCCAAGACTCAATCTGGACCCGGGTTCTCTCAGCACAGCTAATACACGGGCGCCACCTGAGAACTGAATGCAGCACAAAGAGAGGGCCTCTGAATACATGAAAAGCACTTATCCTCTCACAGCCCCTTTCCTTACAAGGAGAGTGCCTCCGAGCATGTGAAGAGCACTTATCCTATCACAGCCCCTTCCATATGAGCACACGAAGAGCACTTATCCTCCCACAGCCCCTTTCTCCATGAAGAAAGCACCTCTGAGCATGTGAAGAGCACTTATCCTCCCACAGCCCCTTTCTCCATGAGGAGAGCACCTCTGAGCACGTGAAGAGCGCCCATCCTCCCACAGCCTCATTCTCCCCAGAGCTGATTCAGGATAAGATCTCCAGGTCGAGGGTGGGGTGGCGGCTCCCTGCGTTCCCCACAGAAGGGCGCGTCCCCGCCGGCCAGCGGAGGGCGAGGGGACGCGAAGCCCACAGAAGAAGCGCAGGCGGAGAGCCGGAGGGGGTGGTGGTGTTGCGGGGGCCGGAGGTGTCGCCTCCGCCCCGGCGGCGCTCTGCCCCTCCAAGGCCCAGAGGCCGCCGCCCGGCTCCGGGCTCGGCCGCTACCAGGCCCAAGGCGCTCGCCCGCCCCTACTCACCGTCCCGGGCCGTGCCCATCAGCTGGTCGAGCAGCGCCCGCATCTGGGCCTGGGCCGACATGGCGGCGGCGAAGGGGAGGAAGCGCGTCTCCTTGGCAACCGGGGGGACGAGCGGGAGGCAGCGCGAGCCCCGGCGACCGACTCGGGCGGCCTGTCTCTCGCTCCAGCCGCCGCAAGGCACGATGGGAGAGGAGCGCCCGACGTCGCCTCCGACCTCGCGCGCAGCCGCGCAGCACTCCCGCGCAGGGCACGCCGGGAAGAAGAGGCCGGGTCACCCGGGTGGAGGCGAGCGCCGGCGCGCGGTGCACTCGGGGAGTTGTAGTCCGCGGCGGGCTTGGCGGGAGGAGTCAATGGTGTTCGACACTACGACCCAGCGGGCTGGGTTTTTCATTTTGAATGCTCCAGTTGATTTGATTCAACATTGTTTTCTCTTTGGTTTAATTGCTTTAAATTTTATGTTTTGTTGTCTTACTGCACACACCCTGAGCCGCCCTGGGGCAGGATATAATAATAATAATAATAATAATAATAATAATAATAATAATAATAAATAATAATGCAAGGCATGATTGATCACCAAGAAGTGATGTTGGTGGGCTGTACCTGCCAAGAAATGAAGGTGGATGCGGAATGTTGCAAGTCTGTTGAAGAAGAAAAACCAGCATTGGCGGAATAGGCCAAGGAAAGCCAAGAAGAAATGCTACGAGTAAGTGAGTAAGACAGGACTGTTGAAAATAAAGGAATGAAAGGATGAAAAACAGCAGATGATGACGAGAAAAATGGCACAACGGAAGGTCTCATTTCTGCAGCCCAGGAACAATCATGACAAACAAATGTTATAAAAGCAAAACTGGATGAGACCTAGAACGACAGTAAGTGTCGATTATGCAAGCAAGCGGATGAGACGGTTGAGCAGCTTGTATGTTGTTGTAAGAAAATCCCACCGACTGATTATAAGGAAAGACACAACAAAGTTGCTGCAATGATCCACTGGAACTTTTGCAAGAATTACAAATTGCCAGCAAGCAAGAATTGGTGGAATCATCCGATTGAGGAGGTCACAGAAAATGAAGAGGCAAACATCCTTTGGGATTTTCGAATACAAACTGATAGGCATTTACCGCACAATACGCCTGATCTGACAGTTATCAAGAAGGATCAGGTTCTGATGATTTGATATTGCAATCCCAGGGGATAGACAAGTCAACGAAAAGCAATAGGAAAAAATAACTGAATACAAGGACCTTCAGATTGAAACTGAGCGGCTCTGGAAAAAGAAAACAATAGTGGTGCTAATAGTTGTGGATGCCGTGGTGCAGTACCAAAAGGACTTGAACACCATCCCGACACCTTGGGCATTGATAAAATTACAATACATCAGCTACAGAAGGCCACACTACTCAGGGCAGCACGAATACTAGGACGATATCTTTAATTCTTCTTTAGTTATCCTAGACCCTTGGAAAGGGCCCGATAATAAAAGTACCAAATCCAGTCAATAACATCTGGTAGACTGTGTGTAAATATAATAGTAATAATTATTACAATTATAATAAATAAATGAGTGTTATTATTATCAATAAATAATAATAATAAAGTATTATTTATGATGATGATGATGGAGAATTAATAATAATAAAGATAAGGTTGTACAACTTGGGCCCTCTCCAGCTGTGGTTAGACTACAATTCCATTATCCCTGGCTTTTGGCCACTGCAGCTGGGGATGATTGGAGTCGCAGTCTAACCACAGCGGGAGGACCCAGGTTACACAGCCGTAGATTTTCCTCTAAGTCAGCAGACAGAGTATCATCTTAAGGAGGGCTTAAAAGGGCAGGGATTTGGAGCCAGGGTGTGAGAACTGGGGTGGAACAGGGGAAGCTGCCTTCTACCAAGTCAGACTCTTGTTCTGTCTAGCTCAGTATCTGTATCTTGTTCTGTCTAGCCCCAGTGGCGTTTGGTTGGGGATTATGGGAGTTGAAGTCCAAGAACATCTGGGGGTCCAACATTGAGAATCCCTGGTCTACACCAAGGCTGCTCAATTTAGGCCACTCCCCAGCTGTTTTTGGACTACTACTCCCATAATACCCAGCCATAGTGGCCAATAGCCAGGGATTATGGGAGTTGTAGACCAACACCTAATGGCACGAGGCACCTAATGCCTCAGCAGGGAAGTAACTTGCCTAGGGAGCAAGAGTTGCCGGTTCGAATCCCCGCTAGTATGTTTCCCAGACTATGGGAAACTCCTCTATCGGGCAGCAGCGATAGAGGAAGATGCTGAAAGGCATAATCTCATTCTATGCGGGAGGAGGCAACAGCCAACCCCTCCTGTATTCTACCAAAGACAACCACAGGGCTCTCTGGTCACCAGGAGTCGACACCGAGGGCACAACTTTAGACCAACATCTGCAGGAGGGCCGAAATTGAGCAGCCCTGGTCTACACTGACTGGCAGCGGTTCTCCAAGCTTTCTGACCGGAGACTCTCCCAGCCCTACTTGGGGATGCAGCCAGCCAGGGAGTGAACCTGCGGCCTTCTGCATGCGAAGTAGATGCTTTATCATGGAGTTAAGAACCTAAGACCAGCCCTGCTGGATCAGGCCCAAGGCGTCTCTAGTCCAGCATCCTGTTTCAGACCATGAAAGCCCACCAGATCCCAGATGGTCCCACAGGGCGTTACAATATCATGGCGCCTCCATTGACCATCTCCATCTGAGCAACCATGGAGGGTGTAGGGTGAGTTGTTGTGGTGGTGGCTGGCTACTCAGTGCCGATGGCAAGGGGGAAAGCAGTCTGCAGCTTCAGTACTAGTCAGCAGAGGGCACTGAAACATATTCTCAATTCCAGGCATGTTAGGCAGTTGGAGGAAAAAGATGCTTCCAAGGACAGCCCTTTCAGGAGGTGAGGCAAGGCAGTTGTCATAGGTGGTTTATTGGGGTGCCCAATAGGGGAGCAAAATGCCCTCTGCTTAAGTGAGGAGTCTTGTGGTAGCAAGCATGACTTATCCCCTTAGCTAAGCAGGGTCTGCCCTGGTTGTATATGAATAGGAGACCTGATGTGTGAGCACTGGAAGATCTTCCCCTCAGGGGATGGGGCTGCTCTGGGAAGAACATCTAGATTCCAAGTTCCCTCCCTGGCAGCATCTCCAAGAGAGGCAAGAGAGATCCCTGCCTGCAACCTTGGAGAAGCTGCTGCCAGTCTGTGAAGACCATACTGAGCTTCGCTGGAAGAGGAGGCTGTTGGGAATCCCTCTCCCCGTCACCCACACACTTTCAAAGCTTCTAAGGTTTTGAAAGGGGGCATACAACCTTTTGCAGCCTACCTCAAGAGCTTACGCTACCCCTGGATTTGTCATAAGAATGGATTCTATATACACTGCTACGAATAATACAAATATTTATATACCACTTTTCAACAAAAGTTCCCTAAGCAGTTTACATAGAGAGATAAAAATAAATAAAGATGTCTCCCTGTCCCCAAAGGGCTCTCAATCTAAAAAGAAACAGAAGGCAGATACCAGCAACAGCCACTGGAGGGATGCTGTGTTGGGGTATATAAACATACATACATGTGTATAAAGGAAGAAATGTAAACCACTGAGCCAGAAGGCCATAAAAATAAACACAAAAGGGCTGCGGAATCCAAATACACCCAAATCCATTTGTTTGGAGAATCCAAATGTATTACAGGGGAGGAAACGGGTGCCCGGGCCGTTCACAGCAGCACAAAAAGATAATCCGGCCTGAAGACCAGAAGGAGCGAGACCAATGACCATGATCAGCGTTCAAATTCCTGTTGAAACCCCGAGTGCTTTGCAAAGGCAGGGAGGAGCTAGGCTTGCTCCAGAGGAGAAAAAGAAAAATGTGGTGAGGCCGGCTTAAAGGTTATTCCTTTACACACCTTGGTTTAGATTATAAGGCTGCTCAACTTTGGCCCTCCTGCAGATGCCAGAGTAGTGTAGGACCGGGGAGACCTGAGTTCAAATCCCAGTTCAGCCATGATACTAGCGGGGTGACTCTGTCTGGGCCAGTCACTTCTCTCTCAGCCTAACCTACTTCACAGGGTTGTTGTGAGGAGAAACTCAAGTATGTAGTACACCGCTCTGGGCTCCTTGGAGGAAGAGCGGGATATAAATGTAAATAATGATGATGATGATGATGGTGATGTTGGCCTACAACTCCCATGATCCCTGGCTATTGGCCACTGTGGCTAAGGATTATGGACATTGTAGTCCAGAAACAGCTGGGGGCGTGGGCCTAAGCTGAGCAGGCCTGGAACTTAGAACATAAGAACAGCCCTGCTGGATCAGGCCCAAGAAGGCCCATCTAGTCCAGCATCCTGTTTCGCACAGTGGCCCACCAGATGCCGCTGGAAGCCACAGACAGGAGTTAAGGGCATGCCCTCTATCCTGCTGTTACTCCCCTGCAACTGGTACTCAGAGGCACCCTGCCCTTGAGACTGGAGGTGGCCCACAGCCCTCCGACTAGTAGCCATTGATAGACCTCTCCTCCATGAAGTCATCCAAACCCCTCTTAAAGCTATCAAGGTTGTTGGCTGTCACCATATCCTGTGGCAGAGAGTTCCACAAGAAGGAAGGTTCTGTGTTCAAAACAAGGCTTTAAAGGGACTGAGCGCAGAGGAAAAAATATTGTTGGTATAATTGAGATGGTGTGGGGGGACGACAAATGTCCTTGGGCTGTTAGACTCCAGGGGCCACCTGACTTCCATCCCCCTCCTGCTGCATTCTGTGTCCTAGCACAGCGCCCCTGAGACACCGGGCACGTGATCGTGCCACACCACGTCCATGTTGTGACAATGTGGTTGCATCAGCGTGGCAGTGCGGAGTCCAACAGATAGGCCCTGCTGCAGCACAGGCAGACCAGTGGTGAAGAGCGTAGGGAGGGACACAGGGTCAGAGGAAGCTGCCTTCTCCCTTGGTGCATCTCGCTCAACATCATCTACACAGACTGGCAGCAGCGGCTTCTCCAAGGTTGCAGGCAGGAGTCTCTCTCAGCCCTATCTTGGAGATGTTGCCAGGGAGGGAACTTGGAACCTTCTGCATGCAGGCAGGAAGGTGCTCTTCCCAGAACAGCCCCATCCCCTAAGGGGAATATTTTACCGGCTCACATTTAATCTCTCATTCAAATGCAAACTGCTTAGCAAAGGGGACACTTCATGCTTGCTACCACAAGACCAGCTCTCCTCCCAGAGTGAGTGGGTGTTGGCAGAAGGGGTGGGGCGGGGCTGTGGGTCCATCTTCAAATTTCATCCTTTAGGGACGGAGCCTTTTCAACAACAACAAATATATACCGCATTTCAAAAAAACATTTCCAAAGCGGTTTACATAGAGAAAGAATAAATAAACAAGATGGCCCTCTGTCCCCAAAGGGCTCACAATCTAAAAGGAAACGTAAGATAGACCCCAGCAACAGTCACTGGAGGGATGCTGTGCTGGGTGTGGAGAGGGCCAGTTATTCTCCCTGCTAAATAAAGAGAATCACCATGTAAAAAAGATGCCTCTTTGCCCAGTTAGCAGGGGCAATTGCCCAGTTAGCATTCATATCTATCTATCTATCTATCTATCTATCTATCTATCTATCTATCTATCTATCTAAATTGCTTTGAGAACTTTTGTTGAAAAGTGGTATATAAATATTATCCGTATTCGTATTGTATTCGTATCGTATTCGTATCCATCCCAGGGCCTCCTTCGACCCCGCTGCACCCCGGAGATGGGAGGAAATGTTCACCCTTTCCTGCCAGCACAAAGATTCCAATTCAAACTGGGCCTCCACATGGTTGCTTTGAGTGAAATGAAAATACACGTCATTTTGGAAAGAAAATGGACTCCGCAAAGGGCTTCCTCTGAAACCTGATTTGATGTACACAAAATAGAAGGGGGCAGGGAATGAACTCCCAATGCTTGTGGAACCATCGAGAGCAAAAACAATAGGCATTCCCCACCCCACCCCCAAGCATTCTCCATCAGGAGTGAAATGCCTGATCTCTCATTATCCATCTCGGAAACAGATGCACCAGTAACCCCTCGCTTTTATGCTCCCGGTGAAGAGTGGCACGCCAAATGCTACCGTGCGATGCTCTTTCTAATGCATCGAGGTGAGCCAGGGTGCTTCTGGGGTTAATGGCTGGTGCAATCACATTGCAGCTTGCTTGGAGTGCTGGCATATTGGAGGTATTGATTTTCCCTGCATGGAGACCAAGAGGAGGGATGAGAATCTGCCCGCTGGGGTGAGGGACTCGCCCCTCGCCCAGATGCACCTCTGCTGCTGCCTCCACGCCGACGGGAGGAGAAGACACAGGTTGATCTGGCAGAAAGTCGAGCGGCCCTTATTGATGAGGAAAGCTGGAGCCGAGGAGGCCTCCCCGCAGAAGCATATGCGCAGACATATGCTCTGTTGCCCCATACTGTCAGGATGCTTTATGAGTTAGAAGCATGGTGAAGTGTACTTGTGTATAATCAAATAGCCTGGGTGCAGAGAAGGCCGCATGAGGGGCAACCTCAGCTCTCCTCTCATAGGAAGAGAGGACGCTGCCTTGTACCGAGCCAGACATTGGTCCAGTGTGTTGTCTACTCTAACTGGCAGCGTCTCTCCAGGGTTTTAGGCAGGGGTCTCTCCCAGCTCTATCTGGAGATGCTGCCCGGGATTGAACCTGGGACCTTCTGCATGCAAAGCAAATGCTGTATTACAGCTACTGCCATGAATATTTCTATATCCATCAAATATTTATATATTTATATATTTATATTTATGTTATTTATATTATTTATATTTATAAATTGAATATATATTTATCATCAATGGATGCTCTTGATGAACACAGGAAGCTGCCTTCTACTGAGTCAGACCCTTTCTCCATCTTGCTCAGTATTGTCTACTCTGCAGTGGCTTCTTCAAGGTTGCAGGCAGGAGTCTCTCCCAGGCAGGGGAGATGCCGGAGAGTAAACCTGGGGCCTTCTGCATGCAAGCATGCAGATGTTCTTCCACTGAGCTACAGTCTCATCCCCTAAGGGGAGTATCTTACAGTGCTCACATGTAGTCTCCCATCCACATGCAAACCAAGGCAGACCCTGCTTAGCAAAGGGGACAATTCATGCTTGCTACCACAAGACCAGCTTTCGTCCTCTGATTCTCCTCTCCCCTTGCTCCTCTCCAGGAGCTAAACTGGGGATCAGGGCCAGTCCAATGCCCGCATAGGGCAGGAGTTCTCAAACATGGACCCTTCTGCCTGCAAAGCAGATGCTATGCCACTGAGCAATGGTCCATAAATAGAGACAGTTTTGTCTCCAGGTGTTGGAGATGTGGCTCCTGCAGGCATTGACTCTGAGCAGGAGCAACCCTATTGACCACTAATGGCATTTGGGGTAGAGACAGTGAATAAGGGGATTCCCTAGGGATGTACAAAAAATCAGACTGAATCCATTCAAATTCGAATCGAATTCAAATCGATTTGACTTGAAACTGCTTGCACAGAATAGGATTCGTTCAAATCGATTCAAATTTGCCTGAACTCAGATTGAACTCACTTCAATTTGATCTGAATTAAAGTTCAGGCGAATTTGGATCGATTCCGACAAATCCCATTCTGTGCAAGCCGTTTCGAGTTGAATCGATTTGAATTCAATTCGAATTTGAATCGATTCGGCCGGATTTCCCCCCCACATCCCTACAAATTCCCTCTCTGCTTTTTCTACTCCGATTCCTCTTTATTAGACTCAGTTTTCCTTCTCTCACCTGGAGAGACCGATTTCCACTGCCTTCCTCTCCCCATCTCCCGATGTAGCTAGCAGCCAGGCATGTAGGCCTTATCTATCTCTCGGCTGTATTTCCTAAATAAACTACTTTACTTAGAACCTTTAACTGCATGTCGCCAGACAATATGAATTAGCAGGGCTCCCCTTACCTGGGTAATTCCACTGCAAGTGGGGTAGATAAAGAAATCTCCCCTCCGAGGACTAACACCGGGGACAGTGGCCAGAAGAGATGGCTGTTCTCTGATATAAGCAAGGACATTTGGAGCAAAGGATCCTAAGATGGAGTCCCTCCCGCCCACTCTCACTATCTTGAAGCTGCATTTTCTCCCTCAGGTTCACCCGGCTGACGTCAAGGGAGCATATTGAAGGACCGCCTTGGCTTATCAGCTGCCGCTCGGCTCTCTCTGTGTATCTAAACCTGTTTGTCGAGCCAGCAAATAGGCTAGATAGGCGCTATTGAGGCAGCAGGGCTGCCGGCACGAATGTTTGGAGAAAGCTAAGTGCTCTCGTATGGGGCTGGGCCGTGCGCGTCACCCGTGCAAAGGGCGCTCAAGGAGCTGGGCGCGAGGCTGCCGAGCCCGGGGCAGGGCGGGCGGAGAGAGCAGCTCAGCCACAGGGGCACCTCGAAGGAGTCCTGGGCCTCTCTGACCACTGCGCCACACTACCGGTGATGGGTAGCCTAGCCATGAGACCCGGAGGAGTATGGCGAGCAATGGAGGAGGCTGCTTCTGTGAGTGGGTCTCTAGAGAAACTCCAGAAGTAGCCTTCGCCTGAGTCAGACCGTTGGGCCCTCTAGCTGAGTATTGTCTACCCAGACGGGCAGCGGCGTCTCCACGGTTGTAGGCAGGAGTCTCTCCCAGCCCTTTCTTGGAGATGCAACTAGGGAGGGAACTTGGAACTTTCTGCAGACTAGTCTGAGGGCTATAGGGCAGCTCCAGCCTCAGAGGCAAGATGCCTCTCAATACCAGTTGCAGGGGAGCAACAGCAGGAGAGAGAGAGGGCAGGCACATACCTCTTGCCTGTGGGTTTCTCAGAGGCATCTGGTGGGCCACTGTGGGAAACAGGATGCTGGACTAGATGGGCCTCCTTGAGCCTGATCCAGCATGGCTGTTCTTATATTCAGTGTTCTTATACAAACATGCAGGTGCTCTTCCCGAAGCAGTCCCATCCCCTAAGGGCACTATCGGACAGTGCTTAAATGTAATCTCTCATCCAAATGCACGCCAAGGCAAGGACCGGTGGCTCACACAGGGTGTCAAACCAAGATGTGTAACCAAGATTGGAAGCGGGCTTGCCAAACATAGTGCTGCTCCCGCTGAAGCAAGTGTTACATCCGAACTCAGGCTCTCCATCAGCCTCTGGTTCGTTCCAAGCAACCCCGCCCCCTTGGCCATCAGGACCAATGGCTGTGAGGCAGATGATGTAGGGAAAGCCACATTATCATCTTAGAGACTAGGACTTTGTTCAAATTGCTGCAGCTGTGCCACTCACTAGGCCAGGTCTGACTATTTTGCGCCCTAGGCAAGCCTAAGTATTTGCATCCCCCCCCCCTAAAAAAATTTCAATTTCGATTTTCAAAAACAGATGTTTTGTAGAAAAAAACCAAAAAGCACAAAACTTGAAACGGCTCGATTTATTTTAAATGGCAGGAATAGGCAATGCATCAATTTTTTTAAATGATCTTTCTCAAATAGAAAAGAAAATCTTTTTGCAGACATTTTGATTGATTTGATACACTCTGCGCCCCTCTGAGGTCTGAGCCCTAGGCGGCTGCCTAGTTGGCCTAATGGTAGCACCGGACCTGCACCAGGCAACTCGGGGCCAGACACTTATCTCTCAGGCAGGGGCGAATCCCCCTTGGCGCGGGGTCTTTCTTCCCAAAGTACCTGCGCTACTGTGCTTAGGGGCTGTGCCTGGTGCCTCAGCCACCCCCTCTGCCTATGACATCAGATGCAGGGGGTGTGGTTTCACCCACAAACGGGGCTGGTACCCCTGTTTGTGAGCAAATTCCGGCCAGCATCATGTTCGCAGCGCAGCCAGGAGCTTTAAAAGGCAGCGAGACCAAGTTCCTGGACAGGCTGGGAAGCCGGCGCTGAATAAGCTTCTGAAAAACGGACCCACACGGCAGACGCAGGGGGCATGGCGGGAGGGTGGGGGGTGCTGGTGGCGGGCTGAACCGGGGCCACCACCGGCCTCCCTACGCCGCTGCTCTCAGCCTAACCTACCTCGCAGGGTTGTTGTGGGTATAAAGATAACCCATGGACACTATCCCAGGTTCCTTGGAGTAAAAGCAGGATATAAAGGGACAAATAAAATAAAAATAGGAGACCTGCCGGTCAAAGGGCAGTGAAAGGTAAGCCGGGGACAGTATCCAGGGCCTCGCCCGGGAGGTCTGGCCAGCGGGGCATGCCTCTGGCTCAACTTAGCTACTTCCAGCAAACAGAGATGCTGTATTTACCACAATCCAAGACAAGTTCTTCCCCCCAAGTTCTTTAATGTTAGAAATCAGGGGGTGGTCTTAAATTCAGAGTCCTCTTGCTTTCAGGGAAATACAATCTAACCTGAATTTAACCTGCATTTTAAGGGGGGGGCCACTCATCTTAAATTCAGAGTCTCTTCCTTTCAGGTAAATATGGTATGTGATTGTCCACAGCACCAGCTGCAGGTTCCCTCCATATCTTGGGCGGGGGTGGGGGACACCTCAGTTTCCCCTCTAATAAAGAAATCCATCCATCCATCCATCCATCCACTCACTCACTCAGATTCCCCTCTGTGTGTGAATACAAATACAAATACGACAAATATTTAGCTACCACTTTTCAACAAAAGTTCCCAAAGCGGTTTACACAGATAGAAATCAAGTAAGTAAGATGACTCCCTGTCCCCAAAGGGCTCGCAATCTAAAAAAGGAACATAAAACAGACACCAGCAATAGCGACTGGGAAAATGCTATGCTAGGGATGGATCGGGCCAGTTGCTCTCCCCCTGCTAAATAAAGAGACTCATCACTTTTAAAAGGTGTTTCTTTGCTCAGTTATCAGAGGACCCCCGTCTCTCTCCCCCACCCCTCTCATGCATGCACACACACACTTATTCCAAGGTTGCTCTGTAGCACACATCTCCTGAGGATTTCATAAATAAAAGTATTAGGTTGCTACTGAGAACCTACGATACAAAATCAGTACCAATACATCAGAACAGGGGATGAGTTGCACAACCAGAACCATTATTATTAGGCCAACAGGGATGGACTCAAGGAAAGGAAAGGAAAGGAAGCAGGGTAGGAAAAAGGGATATCTCAACTCTTCAGTAAATGGAATGAAACATTGTTTGTTTGTTTCCTTAAAATCCGTATCAGGGATTTTAACGTGTTCTCCAGGATCTCTGGGAGTCAACGTGTGGGGGGCCATCCCTAGAGCCTCTGGCAGGTGTTGTGCAGGGAATGCCTTCCACACCTCTCCTGTTCTTTCAAGGGTTGTTCTGGAGAGGAATATTTCTAGCATATCTGTTGGTTAAATAGTGATAATTAAAACAACCACCATGAAGCAATTTCTGATTGCCAACTAATGACTAGAAAATGCACTCACGCACAATCTAGTCGCATCTTTTGCCTTTGGAAGAGGTTTGCTCTGCAGAAATCAGCAGGTGAAGTTTCCTGTGATGGCACGGAGATAAAGATTAGCCCTTCTTGCATTCCAGACCTGGGTTTTGTCATCCCATCCATAATATCTGTTTGTCTCCACTCCCCGCTTCTTTCTTTCTTTGTTTTGCTTAACATGATGCAGCCAGATAAAGAGGTTCAAGGAATCTCAAACGCCTGCTGACTTCTTTGTAACGCTTTAGTGGGTTCCACTGTATAAAGGTATTCCCTGACAGTGCAGTTTGGGTTATCACCTGCTAACTGATGCAGACCACTGCTGTTAAAGGGAAACTTGGTGCTCCATCCTGTTACTCCAGGCCCATAAATTTTGGCCATCAGTACATCTCAGGGGACGGACAGACACTCATAGCGATTTTGGGCAACATCTGTCCCTAGAACTGGGAAATAGTCAATAGTACGGTTGCATGATTGACGGTCCCTCGTCAATCGTGGGTTTCCCAATCGCGGATTTGAGTATCCCCAATTGGGAAATTGTCACTGCCCTCACCAACTGCGACCCAATTATTTGTGGTTTGGTGCCTTTCCCCAAAAATCTGGGCGTTTCTGGTGGGGGGATTTCCAGGGTTAGGGGGTCATCTTGGGGGCCAAGGGGTAATTTCTGGGGATCAGGGGTGATTTTTTTGGGTTCAGGGATCATTTCTGGGAGTCAGGGGATAATTTTTGGAGGTTCAGGGGTGATTTGGGGAGGTTGGGAGGTCATGTCCAGGGGTTCAGGGGATCATTTCCGGTGGTCAAAGGATCATTTCTGGGGCTCAGGGGGAGGTTTTTCTATTTCCCCCTTTATTTTTAGGTACTTTCCTGATCACGATTCCCCTAACCCCATGTTTCCCATTCATGTCAATGTCTCGCCGACTGCAAATTTGCCAACCACAAGGGTTTCCAGGAAAGGAAGCCTCGCGGTTGGTGAGGGACGATTGTACAGCTTTCTCTCTGTTATCACTCCTTTTCTTATCCCCCCCACCCCAACAATTAGGGTAAAATTACAGTCATTTTTCGCACAGAGGAAAGGATTAGGGTTAGGGCAATAATGGACAAACGGTTGTGCTTTCTCTGTGGAATAATCTTTGGAGGACATGCCTGCCCATTGTAATTTCCATTCCTCCGACAACCTGGATACAAATTTATAGTACTCTGCGTTTTTAAAACTTCTTAAAGCTTTTAGAATGCCATGGCAGATTTGGCAGCAGCAGGCCCGATAGTCAGGACAAGAAAAGAGTGAGAACACACTGAGAGCTGGAGGTCTTGCACAGTTCTATCGCCTCTTTTCCATCTCTAGGGGGTGCAAAACGTGTCAAAACCCATCATGAGCTTTCAACCCTCAAGATGGTACTGATACCCCAGTTAGCAGATGGACGATGCTTTTTTAAAAAACAGCAGTTTGATTGGCAGAATCAGATTTTCATGGCAGACGTGGACTTAAGCACGATCACTTGGGGATATCTGCAAATCAGGGGCATTGCTATGCAAGAACAACTCTACTGGATTGGGCCCAGGGGTGTAGCTATTATTGAGTGGATGGGTTCAAAGAACCCAGACCTCCAAGCTTCACCTCTCCCAATTGTCTTTGTTCTCTCTCTCACTCCCTCAAACATCGGCCCCCTCTCCCCTAGCTATGCCCCTGATCAGGCCCAAGGTCCATCTAGTCCAGCCTCCTGTTTCCCACAGTGGCCCACCAGATTCCTCCAAGAAGCCCACAGGCGAGAGATGAAAGTGTGCCCTCTCTCCTGCTGTTGCTCCCCTGCAACTGGTATTGAGAGGCATCTTGCCTCTGAGGCTGGAGGTGGCCTATAGCCACCAGACTAGTAGCCATGGATAGACTTCCATGAATTTGTCCAAGCCCCATTCAAAGCCATCCAAGCTAGTGGCCATCCCCACATCCCATGGCAGGGAGTTCCATAGATTTATTAGGCTCCATTGTAGACGTTGCAGTACAGCTCTTCCTGAACGTTACATGGGCAAACCTTCAAAGACGGGGCGTCCTTTCATATCTTCCCCGCAGAACCAGTGAGGGGGATACCTTCCAACTTGCCCAAGTAAAAGCACATTGGTACTTGGCTAAAGTTAATGATAAGACGGTTCCCTCTCCCAAAAAGGCTCAGAGTCTAAGAAGAAACACCAAAGCAGACACCAGCAACAGCCACTGGAGGGATGCTGTGCTGGGGCTGGGTAGGGTCAGTCGCTTTCCTCCTGCGAAATAGAAAAGAATCACCACTTTGATTATTTGGTCGTTGACCGTAAATAGATGAAATGAAATGAGACCACTTTGAAAGGTGCCTCTTTGCCTAATTAGCAGGAGATATTAGCATATTCTTTGCTCCTCCAAACTCGTCGTTTGAGTCTCCCCGAATCGGAACGAAGCATTTCTATGGAAGGGGGTTCCAAATGGGAAAGGCCGGGCTCTGCTGCCTGCTTCTCCCCTGGATTAACCCAGCCTATTATCTCTTGTTTGCACACAGGTTGTTGGATAAGCGTTACTTTCTTCAGGAGATGATTCCCACTCCTGAAGTCAAAATACCATGAAATTTAATTTTACGCCTGTTTGACGAGGCTTGATTTCATCTCCGAATCAACATGGGAGATAAGAGTCCTCAGTCAACGGGCGACCCGTGGTTTGGCAGCTGTGGCTGCAGACCTAATCGGGGTGCAGCAGGAATAACACTCGAAAATCCCCCAGGAAGTCAGCCATTAAGGTGAGCCCTATCTCCCGTCCTGGTCGGCTGCTTGTCTACAGTGTTCTCTGGTTGCCGGGCACTAAAGCAAACCCAAGTTTTGTTTACTGAGTCTACAATTACAATACACGCACCAAATATTTGCCCGTCCCTGGTTCCACAGCGCCACTATAAATGCTTCGACCCCAGGTGGAAGGGGCTGAGGTGGCTGAGGAGAGGTGGGGGTCCAGGACACAGCGGACAGGTAAGTCAGGTGAGCTGCAAAAGGGGAGGCCTGAGGAGAGAAAGGAGAAAGGGGCTCGTTTCCCAAGTCAGCATCGCCACCTATGAGCCATTCGACCTGTCAAACAGGCCTGGTCTCCGCAGGCAGCAAAAGGAGGTGGTAGAATCATAGGCAGCTGCCATATACTGAGTCAGACCCTTGGTCCACCTAGCTCAGTATGTCTACCCAGACTGGCAGCGGCTTCTCCAAGGTTGCAGGCAGGAGTCTCTCTCAGCCCTATCTTGGAGATGCAGGGAGGGAACTGGGAACCTTCTGCATTGCTCTTCCCAGAGTGGCTCCATCCCCTAAGGGGGATACTTTACAGTGCTCACGCAGGTAGTCTCCCATTCCAATGCAAACCAGGGCAGACCCTGCTTAGCAAAGGGGGCAAATCATGCTTGCCACCACAAGACCAGCTTTCCTCCCTGAAGTGGCAGAGAGCATGGGATCATTGCAGCTTTGGGAGAGGCCAGCTTTCGAGGCTTTCCTCATGCCCCCAAATTTCCCGTGAATAATAAACTAGCTTTGGGGTTCCCAATCATTTTAAAAACAAGTGAGTTCTTTCTGTCAAAACCCTTTAGCTCAGGAACCTCATAGAGACCTCCTTAAGTGGCGCAGCACGGAAATGCTTGACTAACAAGCAGAAGATTGCCAGTTCGAATCCCCGCTGGTATTATATTGGGCAGCAGCGATATAGAAAGATGCTGAAAGGCATCATCTCATACTGTGCAGGAGGAGGCAATGGGAAACCCCTTCTGTTCAGTGTGTGTGTGTGTGTGTGTGTGTGTGTGCACTCATGCACACATTTAAATGTTAGTTATGAGAAAGGCTGCTTCAGTCACTGGCATATCCGGGCTAAGTTACTCCTGAGTACTTTTACAGAAATGAATAGAAGTAAACTTGCCTCATTAGTTTCAATAAGGCTACTTATGAATAATTAAGTGTGAACCAGCGACTACATTAGCCTGTGTGCATGTACACACACACACACACACACACACACACACACACACACAAATATAAATATTACCATATTTACCCAAATACAAGACAACTCTGAATTTAAGATGAGCCCCTTAAGAAACAGGTTAAATACAGGTTATGTCCTTATTAACCCGAAAGGAGGAGGACTCTGAAAAGATGACCCCTTGCTTTCTATCATGAAAGAACTTGGGGAAAACCTAGTCTTGGATTCAGGTAAATATTTATTTATTCATTCATTCATTCAATTTCTATACCGCCCTTCCAAAAATGGCTCAGGGCGGTTTACATAGAGAAATAATACATAAATAAGATGGATCCCTGTCCCCAAAGGGTTCACAATTTAAAAATAAACCTAAGATACACACCAGCAACAGTCACTGGAGGTGCTGTGCTGGGGGCGGATAGGGCCAGTTACTCTCCCCCTGGTAAATAAAAAGAGAATCGCCACGTTAAAACGGTGCCTCTTTGCCCAGTTAGCAGGGGCAAAGACCATATAATTTGAAGATGGATCACTCCAGTCACCAGCTTGCATCCGGATTAATGAGCATTCCCACTGAAATTAATGGCACAGATTTATTTCTATCAATTCCAATGGGAGCACTCGGAGCGAATTTTCTGAAGCCTGAGGGGAGGTGTCTGCTGAACTTCAGCATGTAGCTAGCCAGTCAGGGGCAGAGGAGGAGGGTCTTCCTCCCTCCCCTTCTGCAGTGGACACACCGCTGAGGATGCATCGGGTTCAAGCTGGTGATGCTCATATGGTTAACAAATAATTTGGCTGCAGTGTAGGGAGGCAGGAGGGCTCTGAGTATCCTCAGGAGAGTTTCAAGTGCCCCTAGAGATACTAGGTCCTCTCACTTTGGGAATGTCTGAACTAGCTCATTACAGAGAAAAGTAATCTAAGCATCTGTCTGATAGGCTGGTTTTCTACCTGCAGGGGACAATTTGTGAAGAGTTCTGAAATATGGCACACATTTTGGTTGTGGTTTGGGTCACAGCGCCTGGAATTCTACCCTGTACAACTGTAGGGTAGGAGTGTGCACGAATCGTGATTCGACACACAATTCGGAACACATCCCCGGCTCCTTTAAAATGGAGGAGAGTGGGTGAATACCTGATCCTCTGCCGTTTGCCGCCACTTCCTGAAATGGCAGCGCCTGGCATCATGCGAGGACAGCTGGGGAAGTTCTCTGCTTGTGTGAACAGATAGCTGGGAGGAGTGTAGCCAATTCAGGAGTGTAGCCAATTTGTATACATTTTTATATTTTTGTATACATTTTGTATATACATGTATAAAATGTTTTAAAAACATGTTTTGTATACATTTTGTATATAAATGTGTACAATTATATAATTGCATACAATTTATATACATTTTGTAAATAAACGTATACAGATGTATACAATTTTTTAATAAATTTGTACAGTGCAAATGTATTACATACATAAATAAATAAATGCAATTAATATTGGCGGGAACAAGGAAAGGTTAATTCATTGGTTAATTCATTGGTTAATTCATTGTGTATCCCATCTTTGGTCACTGTTCCATAGTACAGAGTCAAGAGCACCTGCTGAGTGGAGGAGAAAATGGCGACCGGTGGCGTCATACAGAGCCTAAGCAAGTTCAGGTTTCCCGTGGCATTCCCGCATTCCTTCCTGCCGGCCACCGTCTGCCCGGAGATGACTTTCCAAGACTTATCTGAGGAGGAAGGAATGGAGGAGGAAGAGGAGGAGGAGGAAGAAGAAGAGGAGGAGGAGGAAGGGAGGGAGGATATGGAGGCTGAAGACCGTCCCAGACGCCACAACCCTGACAGACAAGATGAAGGAGCATCCTCTTCCGACTCCGGCCTCAACAATGCAGAAATGACTCTGCAGCTGCTTCGGTTTGCTGAGCGCATCAGCGACGACATCCAGCGATACTTTGGCAGGAAGAGCAAAGAGGACGACTCGGACGCCTGCGACATCTACGAGGACTCCTCTTCCCCTCCGCTGTCGGGGCGGGTGCGCTACTACGCGGACCTGTTCAGGATTTCTCAGAGCGGGGAGCCAGAGGAAGAGGACGGCTTCTCCGGCTCTCTGAAGCCCCTGGTGCACCTCAACCAGCAGCTGTGGCGGTCCCTCTGTTGCGACGAGGGGGCCGAGAAGCTGGGCCCACTAGCCGAGCTCTTTGAATACGGCTTGTGCCCGTATGCCAAGCAGCCAACCGCCTCTGACAGCAGGAAGCTGAGGCTGGAAAGGAAGTACGCCCACGTCACCCCCATGCGCAACAGGAAGTTGCCCTCGTCCTTCTGGAAGGAGCCGGCCCCCAGCCCTGCTTGCATACTCAACAGCAACCCTCCTGATTTTAGTGACCTTCTGGCCAACTGGACTTCTGAAACTAGCCAGGAGGGACTGAATGCCGGCCGAGAGCTGATGAATGAGATCAACAGGCGGGTGGTGGACGCTGACCATTTTGGTGGTCTTTGAGGGTTTAGTGGGGCTACAACAGGAGTCCCCAACCTGGGACACTCCAGATGTTGATGGACTACAACTCCCATCACCCCCAGCCCCAATAGATTGGTGGTCTGTGAGGGTTTAGTAGGGCTACAACAGGGGTTCCCAACCTTCGGTGCTCCAGAACTTGCTGAACTACAACTTCCATCATCCCCAGCCATGATAGATTGTTGCTGGGGATGATGGGAGTTGTAGTTCAGCACCATCTGGAGTGCCTCAGTCTGGGAACCCCTGAACTAGAACATCCAGGTCCTTGTTCCAGCATCAACTCTGGAATCTCCTTTTTTGGGTGCCCTCGCATCTCCCTCCTCACCCTTGCTTGATCTGTATATTTGTAAATAAAGTTTACCAAAAGACAGTCAGTCCAGGATGTTTCTTTCACAAGGACATTAACAGCAAGAGGGCTGCTTTTCCTGGTTGGGGCAGAGTTGCCAACCCTTAATCAGAAATTCTGGTACCCGAGTGGCACCTTTTGCACCTGTTCCTGGATGGTACAGCCGTGAGTTCCATGATGGAACTCAGGGTATGAATGTGATAAAATAAATATACGGGCCTACCTTAGAAGGCTGTTGTGAAGACTTCTGAGCAAATGTGTCAGAAAGGCTGGGAAGAGGCTAAAGCACTGTATAAATACTAAGTTCTATGATGATCCCAGGAGAGTAATTGGGTGTGAGAGAAAGGGATTTCAAAGCATTGGCTCAAAGGCCAAGGAAGGAAAGGAGGTGTTTGTCCATGGGAAATGGTGTAATGATTGAAATGTCTAGAAACAAACCCAGGAGAAGCGTAATCAGGAAAGTCATTTGTCTTCTGCTGAGCAAACTTCTCTGCTTTGCACAAAAAGTCTCTTATCAGCAGCAAAGCAATCCTATCTCCTTTCTCCCTCCAGCCCCCTTTAGGGCAAGTCAATAAATCCTTGGCAAATGTGATTCCTTTTGCTAGAGAAAGAGAGTGGATAGGTCTTAAATCTTCCTAAGCATCCATCATGCCTTGCTCCGGTGACTCTTCCTCAGGTGCCTTTCCGATGTTCTAAAAAGAGCCACCCGGCATCTTCCTGCTCCTCTCCTCCATCCTTCCTCGCCACAAACCACCCCCTGCCCAACATCAGAATCCTAGGACAAGCCAATGCAACATATAGCTAGGCGCAAAATGCAAGGACGGTGCTCCAGCAGCTGTCCAGGGCCTCATTCCTTGTGGTAGCAAGCATGAATTGCCCCCTTTGCTAAGCAATACACAATAAATAAATGCCATAAATAAAATCAATCAGTGGAGTCAGTGTATGACAGCAAACTGCTTGTACTCTTGAAGAGTGATTTGGCAGAGGGAGATTCATCAGCATTCGATTCGAATTTGAACCGAATCATGATTTTTGGTTCGTGCGCACCCCTAGTCAAGACACCTCTGGCCATGGCCCCTGACATCACTGCATCAACATCTCAGCACCTGCGTTTCCCAGCTATTAATGAATGAATCTTTATTTTGGTCAACGACCACAAGAAACAATTGCAAATTACAATTAATTAATAATTCCTCAGAAAAATTTCCCAGCTAGTGATGACTCCGCTAGCTGGCTGGCTGGCTGGCTGGAGAGAAATGAAGCCATCCAGATGACTAGTGAACCAATGGCTAGCTGGGAAGTGCTGGGAGGCAGGCGGGCTTGCCCACCCTGATACTGGCCACATACCCCAATGGCAATGCGTCAACAACCCTGCTGCCAGCCACTTTCTACCTGGCCAGCCTTTGCCAACGGCCTCCAGTTCTTTCGGGACAATCTGTAGCAAGTAAAGTTCATCACTGCCCTCTCGTGGTTATTTGAACAATACAGAACTTAATATCCCACAGGGGGTCCACACAGGGCCTCAGTTTTCATTCTTGGAGTTTTTCAATAAGCCCTTTCCCACATGCAGCAGAATCAAGTGTAGAGCTTTTCCTGGACTGCACCACTTCAGGCTAGGGGGCTTGCGAGTGCACATTTGAAAATTTGCCCACAGAAATCCGAAACTAGCACATCAGGCTTATTCTGCAAGATGGTGGGGAAACCCCACAACAGTGACGAAAAGGAGACATTTGGAAGTGCTGGAACAAAAGAGGAGAGCTGGTCTTGTGGTAGCAAGCATGAATTGCCCCCTTTGCTAAGCAAGGTCCAGCCTGGTTTGCATTTGGATGGGAGACTACATGTGAGCACTGTAAGGTATTCCCCCTCAGGGGATGGGGCCGCTCTGGGAAGAGCAGGAAGGTTCCAATTGCCCTCCCTGGCAGCATCTCCAAGTGAGGGCTGAGAGAGACTCCTGTCTGCAACCTTGGAGAAGCCGCTGCCAGTCTGTGTAGACAATACTGAGCTAGATGGACCAAGGGTCTGACTTGGTAGAAGGCAGCTTCCTAGGTTCCTAGAGTTTAGCAATTTCAGCTTTATCAGACAAGAGCCACACCTGTGTTGCCTGAGCCACTTCCGGAGAGAGCAGGTGAGTCTCTCCCTTCTCAAGGTGAAAGCCACACCCATTAGCAACCTGAGTTGATAGCAACCCTGTCTGTAAAAGATCCGCTGGCAAACACACCCTTTCTCAGCTGCAGCCTCCCTCGGCTTCTTTCTGGATTTCTTCCCCACAGCCAAGAATGCACAACATTCTTGGCATTCTGTCACCCATATGGACGCTGGAAATGCAACCGAGAGCAACAGCATCCGTGCCTTCCGAGAGAGGGTTCAGTTCCTCACCAACGAGAACGTAAGTGCCCAATGCATCCGCAGTTCTCGCCCTGGTCGCCACTGCCAGCAAAAATAAGTCCTGTGGGAGGTAACTGGGCCACAGAGGAGAGGGCTGGTGGTAGCAAGCATGAATTTTCCCCTTTGCTAAGCCAGGCCTGCCCTGGTTTGCATTTGGATGGGAGACTACATGTGTGAGCACTGTCAGATATTCCCCTTAGGAGGTGGGGCTGCTCTGGGAAGAGCATCTTCATGCTTGCATGCCGAAGGTTCTGAGTTCCCTCCCTGGCAGCATCTCCAAGACGAGGCTGAGAGAGACTCCTGCCTGCAACCATGGAGAAGCCGCTGCCAGTCCGGGTAGACCATACTGAGCTGGATGGACCAATGGCCTGACTCAGTATATGGCAGCTTCCTATGTTCCTATATGACTGGAGTAGCCCATCTCAAAACTGTAAGATTCCCTCCCTGGCATCCCAAAGATAGGGTGGCAAGAAGCTCCTGCCTGTAACCTTGAAGAAGCCGCTGCCAGTCTGGGTAGATGCAATACTGAGCTGGATAGTATAAGGAAGCTTCCTATGTTCCTAAAATGGCCCCATGGGGAAAGTACCAGCTAGGCAAGCTTCCTCTTGCTCTCCCTGGTTAACACACTGCAGCCAGCATTTACTCACATCTGCTTCAACCTCCAGGGATCTATCAAGGGGGCGGGGCATAGTACAGGTGTCCCACGTCCCAGCTCCTGTGCTGTTCAATATTTTTGTAAATGATTTGGATGTGGGAGTGGTGGTGGTGGGGAGGTTCTATCAAATCGGCAGGCAGCATGAATCCTGGGAAATGGCTAATGTCATCCAAGACAGAATCAAAATTAAATCCTATCCTATTAAATCCTATATCTGGGCTCAAATATTCAGCCCAAACTAACAAGTCCAAGTCCACCAGAGACAAATGTAAAACCCTGCATTTGAGGAAGAACAATCAAATGCACAAGTCTCATGGCGTGGGGGAGATCTGGGTTAGCAGCCGCACATGTGGGAAAGTTCTAAGAGGGACCCAATTTGAATGTGAGCCAGCAGCATGATGCAGCAACTAAAAAGGCGGACACAATCTTAGGTAGCATTAACAGAGGCATCGTCTCCCGATCATTAATGTCCAGATTGAGAGGGCAACTCCTTCTTCGTGAACCTTGCCACCTATGAAGATCATCAGGGGAGGTCCAGTTGTGGTTACTTACCACCAGCTCATTTGGTGGCGACCAAAAAAACTGGGTCCTCTCTAGGGTTGCCCCAGGGCTCTGGAACGCAGTCCCAAATGAAATCAGACCCTCTTCAACTCTGATTGTTTTAAGTGACTCTTGAAAATGCTAGGGATGTGCAAGCTGGCCGTTGGGCTGGTTTGGTTTGAATCTGGACAGGATTCGAACTGGCCCGGCTCGGTACAGCTTTGAGCTTGGCCAAACTGTGTCCGGTTCGGCCATCGAACCGACCCAAACCAGTTCACAGTTCAGTTTGGGGATACTTGTAACGGGGAATCTCTCAGCTGGGGAATCCTTTACAAGTAAAGGGGCCATCCCCTAATCCTAAAGGCCGTGGTGGTGGGCAAAAGGGCTCTTATTACCTTCAATCTGCAGGCAGCAGTAGCAGCAGAGCACGGTCTCCAAAGACACCAGAGGTGGTGGGGATGGGGGCTCCCAAGCCCCCTGTGCGTCCCCTGAATGACAGCCTGGGCCAGCTGGGTCAGACCTCACTTACGACCCTTTCTGGGCCTCCCATCTGAAGGAGGACATTGATAAACTGGAACAGGGTCAGAGGAGGACAACCAGCGAAGCTGAAAAATGGTCCGGAGCCCTGGAAGTGAGATAGCACTGATATAGATCGATGTTATTCACCTGTTCCATTTGGGGAACAAGTTGGCGAGGCGGGATCCACAGGGCTCTGACGGTGCCGCTCAGGACAGTTTCTCTCCCCCCCACCCCACCCCTCCCTTGCCAGGTTCAGCTTCAAGACAGGAATGAAAGACTGCACGACAAGCTCGGGGAGCTTCAGGGGAAAGTGGGGCACCTGGCCGGATCAAAGACGGACCTGTCAGCCAGACTGGTGCGCAGTGAAGAGGAGAAGCTCAAGGTAAAGGAAGGGGTGGGGGAGAGAGCTGGCCTTGTGGTAGCAAGTATGCATTGTCCCTTTTGCTAAGCAGGGTCTGCCCTGGTTTGCATTTGAATGGGAGACTACATGTGTGAGCACAGTGAGATATTGCAGGTCCACTAGAGGACCAGCAAGCTTGCATGCCGAAGGTTCCCAGTTCCATCCCTGGCAGCATCTCCAAGATAGGGCTGAGAGAGACTCCTGCCTGCAACCTTGGAGAAGCTGCCGCCAGTCTGGGCAGACAATACTGAGCTAGATGGACCAAGGGTCTGACTCAGTATATGGCAGCTTCCTATCTTCCAATATTCCTATGGCAAATCAAGTGCTTGTTGGCTGGGAGAAGGTGAAGAGAGCCATGCCCTGACGCCAGCCACATCCCCTGTGTTGGTGTGCTTGATGGCAGCACAAGCGGTGTGGTTGGCATTGGGAAATGGACATGCTGCCCATCTCCAGTAGTTTTCCAGCTGCCCATCTCCAGTAACAGGGATTTATTTCCAGATGTTGTTGACTCCAACTCCCAGCATTCCCAGCCAAAGGCTATTGCAGCTGGGCATGATGGGAGTTGGGGTCAACACCATCTGGAAATCCCTGTTACGGGGAACACGGTCTGTCTCCCTCTCCCAGCTGGTGAGCTCTTCATTTGCTGGCTGTGTGCCCTGCAGAGGCCAAGGGGGTTCCCGGGAGGGAGAGGGGGCCTCGAGGCAGCCTGCAGACATCGGCGGCCAGGGGATATTAGTGTCCCCCCCCCCTCGCCCGCACTCCAGTGATGGCTAATGTCATCCATTCAACCATATGCTGAACAATCATGTGTTGGACTTAGCATGTAAACAGGGCTCAAGGGCGCCCTGGTTTTCATCTGTGAATGTTAGAAGGTATGAAACACCCCCTGCTAACTGGGGAAAGAGGCACCTTTTAAAAGTGATGATTCTCTTTACTGAGCAGGGGGAGAGCAGCTGGCCCTATCCGTCCCCAGCACAGCATCCTTCCAGTGGCTGTTGCTGCTAATCTATCTTATGCTTCTTTTTTAGATTGTCCCTTTGGGGGCAGGCACTGGCAGCCTATTTCTTTATTTATATCTATGTAAACCACTTTGGGGACGTTTGTTGAAAAATGGTATAGAAATATTCGTCATATTCATATATAAAGTGTGCCATCAAGTCGATTTCGGCTCCTGGCGCGATTATGGGGATTGTAGGCCAACATCTGCAGGAGGGCCAAAGCCGAGCAGCAAAGCTGGACTCAAGGGATGCTTCATTTTCTCTTCCTCTTAGATTTCCAAGGACCTTGTTGATTTCCAGATCGAGACCAATAAAATGAGAGAGCAACACGAGGCAGAAAATTTTGAACTGAAAAATCGGGTAGGTGTGGTTTTGGTAGTCCCAGGTTGCTGTGCTTTTGACAGTGCTGTTCATACTTCACACACTGGGCATTTTGTGAAAAGCAGGATATGAAGTGTATGAGTGTGTGTGTGCATGCACCAGACCACTGTCCATATATGTTTTAAAGAGCCCTCAGCCTGCTTGTGCTATTTAACTATTTATTTGAAATTAGTAAGTTGAGACCCATCATTGAATGGGCAAAGTCATTTTTGTGTAGGTATCCCTGCTGGGAAAGTCCAAGAAATTAAATATCTGCAAAGAATTGTTCATTAATGCCCTTCCAAAAGAGAAGTAAAAGAACGTTTGACATTTGTAGGATTTCAAGTTCAAATATTATCCGTTTTATTGTATAATTGCCATACCGACTAAATTTGAATCATCGTAAATGTGAATCTGAGAAAGATCTTCTGCTTTTAAGGGGCATGATGTCGCTTTTGAATTATTGATCTAATTACTGAGTCTTGAAAAAACCGGTTGAGAACAATAACAATTGACATATGCTTATTATATGCAGAAGTTCTGCTAAAAATTACCAAAGAAATTATTTAAACCTTTCACCCAGCATATTCTAGTGTCAAAAGTTGTGCATTCAGCTAATTTTTAACAAGGTGTGCATTCAAGCACTGTGCATGCAAAATTTGTTGGGTAATCACAAAATATGTCTTGAGGTTGTACAAACTCTTCCAAATACGGAACAGATGTCAAAAACGGCATTACGTTTTTAAATATCATTACTTTAAAGCAATCTTTTTAAATTACTGCACTATTTCTCCCTCCCTGGATTTTGCATTCCTAGATCCTGGCCTTGGAGAATCATGTTCTGGAGGTTGAACTACATTTTGAGAAGGTCACTGGGGAACGGGACGCCTTCCGAGAGCGCCTCCGTGCCCTGGAAGCCAACCGCAAGGAGCTGGCGGACGAGTACCTCATTTTGAAGAGCAATTATCTTGCGTTGGGCAAGGAGCATGAGCAGGAAGTACGGCTTGCCAATGCAATTAACTATAGAAAATGGCTCCGGGCCATTTTTGACCTCTGGGCTGGTTGCCAGATAGGTGTGTGTGAAAGCCAAAAGATTGGGCTTGTTGCTTGCATGATGTGAGTAAAACAGGAATTTGGTGAGCATCATTTTCTTACTGTGCTTACTGGGAGGAGAGCTGTGGTATCGAGCATGACTTGTCCCCTTTGCTAAGCAGGGTCCACCCTGGTTTGCATTTGAATGGAAAATTGCACATGTGAGCACTGTCAGATATTCTCCTTAGGGGATGGAGTCGCTCTGGGAAGAGCATCTAGGTTCCAAGTTCCCTCCCTGGCAGCATCTCCAAGAGAGGGCTGAGAGAGAGACGCCTGCCTACAACCTTGGAGAAGCTGCTGCTGCCAGTCTGGGTAGATAGTGCTGAGCTAGATGGACCAAGGGTCTGACTCGGTAGAAGGCAGCTTCCTCTGTTCCTAAGCATGATGTTCATTTGGCGCGCATGCTTCAACTGTGTCGCCTACATGTGCACTGAATGCAAGCAGTTCTTGAGGTCAGCCCCCAAAGGACCTTAAGGGCAGACCCATAGCTCTGGGCAAGAGCATCTATTTGGGAGTCCAGACTGAAGAAAGAACTCCACCCTGACCCTGGTTCAACTTGCTCCCTCCCCTGTTCTGTTTTGCAGGTCACCAAGAATGAAGAGTTGAGTGTAGAGTTACTAAACCTGGCAAACACCATGAATTCCCTTCCTCGTGCCAAGGGTAATAGCCCCAGGGCCTGGGCCCAAACGAATGAACCTTCCCCTGAGTTGGAGAGGGTCCGTGCTCTGGTCCACCGTCTCTCAGCCCGCAAAGTGAAGGTATGAGTCTTTACTTCTCTTCATGCCAGACACGTGTATTGGTATCAGATCTGTTTCAATGCCACTGATTTCCCAAAAGAATTCTGGGAATTGTAGTTTGGTAAGGTCGCTGACAAGAATTGGATCCTCAAGGTTCCTCAGGGCAAGGGAAAATAGTACCCCGGGGAACTATCCGATCTCCAAGGTTCCCCATGGCTCCCTGAGGCAAGGGGAAATAGTTGAATAACTTCAACTACAAGGTGGTACTGCAGATGCATTGTTTCCTTTCATTCTGCAAAAGTCTTTCTCTTCCTGATAAGATCTAATTAAATTTGTCTTCCATTTCTTATCACCATTAGCCAGAAGATGTGGTAGCTTCGGAACATGAACGTCAGAAACTGGAGAAAAGTGTGAGTGTCCAGCTTGGGGCCAGCCTGTGACATTTTGGTGCCTGAAAGGGAAAACCAAAATGGCATTCCCCCATTCACATAAATTAACATGGGTCACAGTCTCTGGGGGAAGTTTTCCTGCACAAGCCCCATTGACGTAAATGTGACTGTGCGCTTGTGCAGTCACTGTTCATTTCAGTGGGGTGTGCACATAATGTCTAGGACCAGGGAGGCAAGACGCACTTGCTGAAACACCTCTTGCCCTCAAAGTTTAACATTTGAATAGATCCATTCACACAAGTGTCTGAATCTAGGTTCAGTGTGGGTTACCAACATTAGTGTGATTGTGTGAATCCATGCCAAGGTGGGAATCTCGGGCCATAAACCACCTTGGCATGGGTTCACACAATCACTTCGATGCTGGTAACCCACATTGAACCTAGCTCCAAATGATTGTGTGAACAGGCCTAGTACATGTCCTGCTGAGCACTTCCCCAAGAAAGCACTCAGGATCTTTCCTCATTCTCAGCGCTGAGGTCATTCCACACATTCCATTTCTGAGAACACAAGATTTATTTTTAATTGTACATCTAAATGTTTAGTGTACACCCCCATCACAGCCTGAGGATATGGTCCTGCCAGCATCCTTCTATTCATAGTAATCCTTCCTGGTAACCTAGGATGCGGTAGGTTGTTTCCCTTCAGTTTCCTGTCCTCATCTCTGAGGCTCAGTCCTGGTACTTGTAGAAGGCTGTAGCAAATCCTTTTACAATGCTTGCTCTCCCTTCAGCTGTTTGGGAACCAGGGTCACGTCACGGAAGAAATCGAGAAGATGAAAGAAATGTACAACTCCCAACAACAGAAGCTGGAGGAGAGAATGTGAGTGAGGCCATCAGGCCGCATAGCTTAATGCAACTTGGCTACCAATCTAGTTTGGCTTTTGTGTCATTTCAACTGGCAAGGAACATGAGAACTAGTAATGAAAATGGCAATTTTGCGATTTTTCATTTTGGTTCCCCAAAACAATCCTGGGATAATGGGATCTGTAGGACAACATCTGGGGAACAGTGTGCCCTGTAACAGGGATTCCCGGATGTTGTGCACTACAAATCCCCCCCACCCCCCACCCCCCACCAAGGGCCATCACTGCTGGGGATGATGGGAGTTGTAGTCCACAACATCTGGGAATCCCTGTTACAGGGAACGCTGCTGGGGACCCAAGTCTGAGAAGCTCTGCTTCAGCCCCTACACCGTCATCGTGTGGCCTGCTCACCAGACCCAAGGATGGGTCCGGTGAGCAGATTCTAATCTTGGATGGGCTTCTGCTATGCTTCCTCTGTCGCTTCCTGTGACATAGGACCGAAGAGAGCAACCTTACACCAAGCCAAATCAGTGGTCCCCTCTAGCTCAGGGTTGTCTACACAGACTGACAGAGGCTCTCCAAGGTTTTGGGCAGGGGTCTTTCCCAGCCCTACCTGGAGATGCTGCCAGGGGCTGAACTTGGAGGAGAGCTGGTCTTGTGGCAGCAAGCATGAATTGTCCCCTTTGTACAGGGTGGCCATGGGCAAAGAGCTCCAAGAAGCCAAGAAAGCCATTCGGAACACACAGCACAAGCTAGCAGAACAGTCAGCGGTAAGAGGCGCATGGCGATCTTTGGGGGGGGGTGAGGGGGAGAATGTATGTGTGTGGTGAGGGGAGAAGGATGCCAGGGAACAAGTGAAAACTGTCAATAAATCAAAGCAGACAACTGTTAGAACAGAAACAGATACTTCAGGGTGGAGATGTGCTAGGTGTTTGCATCTGCAGATTTCTTGTAAGCATGCATAGGAAGCAGTCTTGTGAGCTACAGCGCTGTCACCCCAGGTATACCAATGGCAATTGCTGGCAGTGAATATGTAAAACCTCCATGTTCAGGAGCAGCTTGCTGCTGAATGGCAGTGGTGGGTGGGGCAATTGTGGGAGGAGCCTGTGGCCTACCGGTGGGCTTCCAAGAAGCAAGGTGAACTAGGTGGACGTTTGTTCTGATCGTGCAGGGCTCTTCCTCTCTTGAGGAACCCTTTAGGAATCCACCGATTACCAGGATAACCTTTGCTAAACTCTGGCTGTAGGTCCTGCTCTCCTCTCAGAGCCAACTCCAAGATGTAGAGGCAGAGAATTCCCGGCTGCAGCTGCAGTTGAAAGAGCTGAATGAGGAATATCGGTCCCGGCTTGTTCAATACATCACAGACCTGGCGGTGAGCATTTCCTTCTGGGGCGTGGGGAGGGGCAGGAAAATGAGCTGCAGTCGATCTTCTCTATCAACCCTGCCTCCCCCGAACAAACAAAACCAAAAATCCAATTCCTCCCAGAGGAACTCCAGATATGTGCCCAAGAACCCTGCCTCCTACAATTGGAATGCATTTGTATTGGGTCACGTTGCAGAACTGACCTCATGCCATGTTGCAGAGATTCAAGAGCTGATAGAGGTGATAAGATAGATGGAGGTGACGGGAGATGACGTTCTAAACCGTCTGGAAAAATTAAGAATTAACAAATCGCCAGGGCCAGACGGCATCCACTCAAGTGTCCTTAAAGAACTCAAATGTGAAATTGCCAACTTGCTTGCAAAAATATGTAACTTATCCCTACAATCAGGCTCTGTTCCAGAGGACTGGAAAGTAGCTAATGTAACTCCGGTTTTTAAGAAAGGATCCAGCAGGGATCTGGGAAATCACAGGCCGGTTAGCTTAACTTCGTTGCTGGATAAATTGATGGAAAGCATCCTTAAGGACAAATTTGATAAACACATAGAAGGAGAGGCCATGCTGAAGATTGATTGATCAAGTGCCGTCAAGTCGGTGTTGACTCTTGGCGACCACATAGAGAGATTCTCTCCAGGATGATCTGTCTTCAACTTGACCTTGAAGGTCTCTCAGTGGTGCCTTCATTGCTGTCGTGATCGAGTCCATCCACCTTGCTGCTGGTCGTCCACTTCTTCTCTTTCCTTCCACTTTCCCCAGCATTATGGATTTCTCAAAGGAACTAGGTCTTTGCATAATGTGTCCGAAGTATGAAAGTTTGAGCCTGGTCATTTGTGCTTCGAGTGAAGGCATGGCTTCTATAAGGGCATGTCTTGCTTTACCAACCTTTTGGAATTCTTTGAGTGTCAACAGGTGTGGATAAAGATAATCCAGTTCAGGGATTCTAAACATTGGTTCCCCAGATGTTCTTGGACTTCAACTCCCAGAATCCCCAATCAAAAGCCACTGGGGCTGGGGATTATGGGAGCTGAAGTCCAATAACATCTGGGGACCCAACACTGAGAATCCCTGATCCAGTTGACATAGAATATGTGGACTTTCAAAAAGCTTCTGACAAAGTTCCTCATCAAAAACGATTGAGAAAACTTAGCAGTCATGGGATAAGGTGACAGGTTCATGTGTGGACTGGTAACTGGTTGGAGGACGGGAAACAGAGGGAAGGAACAGACAGTTCTCATTTTATGCATGGTGTGGAGAGAGGATTTTTTTTTTCTCCCTCTCTCATAACACTAGAACCAGGGGTCATCCCATGAAACGGATTGTCAAGAAATTTAGGACTGACTTTTTCACACAGTGCACAATTAACCTATGGAATTCTCTTCCACAAGATGTGATGACAGCCACCAGCCTGGATGGCTTTAAGAAGGGCTTAGATAAATTCAGGGAGGACAAGTCTGTCAATGGCTACTAGCCTGAGGGATACAGGCCACCTTCAGCCTAAGAGGCGATGTGCCTCTCAATACCAGTTGCAGGGGAGCAACAGCGGGAGAGAGGACATGCCCTCAGCTCTTGCCTGGTGGGAAACAGGATGCTGGACTAAATAGGCTTCCTTGGGCCTGATCCAGCAGGGCTGTTCTTATGTAAAATTCACTTGGCTTCTGAAATCCTGGTATATTCATCAGATACGTTTGATGAATATCCCAGGATCTTTGGGCAGTTCTCCTGTGGGCAAGTCTCAGAGGGCAGGGAATCCTGTTGCATCTCTAAACTGAGTGTGATTTCCTTCATACCCGTCACCGAAATGCAACAGAATTATTTGATCCCAACGGATCCAACAGCCCACCCACTCTCCTTCCCGCCACTGGCCTCCGCCAAACCAGTGAATCCTGCAGAGATCTTCCAGGCAAACTCCTTTCCAGATTAGGAGTCTGTAGCTCCCAGCAGCCTTCAATTCATGCATTTCTTAGGGCATGCTAGTATTCTGCCACCCGGAATGACGACATGTGGAATGGCTCTGTGTGTTTCCAGGAATACATGGACAGCAAGGCAGGGGCGACAGCCAGGACCAGCAAAACCTCGTCCGAGCCAGCACACATGAAGCGCTTTGTGGACAGCATGCTGAATGACGTCCGAGCTTCCTATAAGTCCCGGGAGGAGCAGCTGGCAGGAGCCGCACGGGGCTACAAGAAGCGCCTGCAGAACCTGGTCAAAAGGCACGAGAGCCTGTTGATTGCTTACAGGTAGGGGCAGAGTCCTTATCGGAAGGGGCCCAATGCCTGTCACACAGATGGTGAACCACGACAGTATTTGTGCTGAAGCCATTTGGGAAGTTGCACCCCATAGATGGCTGGGGGTATCATGGTCCTCCTAGGCCCAAGAAGAGTCACTTTTCTGGTCCGGGGCAGGATGCAGCGGGAACAGATCCGGTCACTGGGCGGCAAAGAGATGGAGCCTGGCCCGCCAGAACACCACTTTAGCATCACGGACGCTGAGCTGTTGACCAGCACCTCTCAAGAGCTGAACCGGCTGCGGGATGACAAAGCCAGACTGGAAGGCCAGCTGTACGAACTGCAGATGAAGGTAGGAACCTAGGAAGCTGCCAGATGCTGAGTCAGACCATAGGTCCATCTAGCTCAGTATTGTCTTCACAGACTGGCAGCGGCTTCTCCAAGGATGCAGGCAGGAGTCTCTCTCAGCCCTACCTGGAGATGCTGCCAGGGATTGAACCTGGGACCTTCTGCAGGCAAAGTAGATGCTCTACAGTTGAGTCGAGAATGCTCCTAATGAACATATGAAGCCGCCCTCTATCGAGTCAGACCCTTGGTCCATCTGGCTGAGGATTGTCTATAACAGGGCTGTACAATTTTGGCTTTGGGACTAGAACTCCCATAACACCCAGCCACAGGGGCCAATAGTCAGGGATTATGGAACTTGTATTCCAACATCTGCAGCAGGGCCAAAGTGGTACAGCCCTTGTCTGGGCTGATTGGCAGCGGCTTCTCCAAGGTTTCAAGCAGGAGTCTCTCCCAGCCCTACCTGGTGATGCTGCCAGGGATTGAACCTGGGACCTTCTGCATCCAAAGCAGATGCTCCAACACTGAGCTACGGCCCCATCCACTAAGAACGTCTTACAGCAGAGGGTGTTGATAGGGAGTTGCCCATCCAAATGCAAACCAGGGTGGGACCTGCTTAGCAAAGGGGACAAGTCATGCTCACTACCGCAAGGTTGCCGGTTTGAATCCCTGCTGGCACTATATTGGGCAGCAGCGATATAGGAAGCTGCTGAAAGGCATCATCTCAGACTGCACGGGAGGAGGCAATGGTAAACCCCTCCTGTATTCTACCAAAGACAACCACAGGGCTCTGTGGGTGCCGGGGCTCTATGGGTGCCAGGAGTCAGAATCGACTTGATGGCACACTTGACCTTTACCGCAAGGCCAGCTTACTCATGATGGCGGATGCATGAATTTTTGGAGGCACAAATCACAGACCTGGTGAAGATGGTCATGATCAATGAAGATTATAGGGAAAGGCAAGTCGGCAGACAAGTTCTTGCCAGAATTTCTTCTTTATGTAATCCGTACGGAGATCTCTTTGTTGTTGTTGTTGTTGTTGTTGAAAAGTGGTCTATAAATATGAATAATGAATAATTTGGTGGAATTTCTCCACCCAACATTGTGTTGCACCTATCCATGGGCCCTGCAGAGGGACAAAAGCTAAACCTCCTCTTTGGTTTTCTCTTGCAGATACAGTTCAGTGACAATGCTGGCTTGGGGACATCAGCCCCACAGTGAGTACTTCCTGTTCTCACATAAGGCTGTCTGAATGGCGGTCCAAGACGTTTTGCTGCCTGGGGTGAAGGAGAATGTGACGCCTCTCTTGTCCGAAGGTGGATGCGAAGCATTCTCAGGCTGTGCTGCTGAGGCAGTGAGCTCTCTGAAGGTTCACCAAGCTAGCCCAGAGTGGCAGAGGTGATCCTGGCTGACACTGGGGACAGAAGAGGGATACCTCCGGGGGCCAGGAGGGGAAGTGGAATAGCATGCCCTAGTGGGGCGAGGAAGGACAGTGGCAGGCAGGGAGGCCCATGGGGGCGGCACCAATGGGGGCAGGAGACCGGCACATGCTGATCTCTGCACCCCTCTTGATCCTGATCTTGTGGTAGCAAGCATGAATTCTCCCCTTTGCTGAGCAGGGTCCACCATGGTTTGCATTTGGATGGGAGACTACATGTGTGAGGACTGTACGATATTTCCCTTAGGAGATGGGGCTACTCTGGGAAGAGCATCTGCCTGTTTGCATGCAGAAGGTCCTAAGTTCACTCCTTGGCAGCGTCTCCAAGATAGGGCTGAGAGAGAGACTCCTGCCTTGCAACCTTGGAGACGCCGCTGTCAGTCTGTGAAGACAATACTGAGCTGGATGGACCAAGGGTCTGACTCAGTATATGGCAGCTTCCTATGTTCCTCGGACAGTTTTTCTCCATTAATACACGCACAAGGAAAATGCAGGTGGGCCCTTCTATCATGGGGACCCCTCCATAAAGAGTGAGTGTGAACAAAGTGTGAGAATCCCAAATTAAGCCGCCATCTTTGAAGTACTCCCAAACACAAAATTCTTTCTCCAGCGTTTTAGCTGCTCACATGCCCCCTAGAGGGCGCCCTTGCAGTAGCAACAACCTCCTAAAGCCATCAGCGTTCGCACAATGCATTCCTCAGTTCATACCATCCTTTCTATACAGTCAGAATTCCCTGAACATCAAATGTGACCTATATTTTGCTTATGCAGTCCCCGGACAGTCTAGAAAGAACTTTCCCACGGCTTGCCTGCATATTTCCCCACAATTGGATCGCCGATCGCCACATTTTGAGCTGCCACAAAGAAATGAGTGGATTTGGCCAGAAGCACAAAAACAATTAAAAAACAGGAATACTACTAATAATGCCAGAGCTGACCTCCCACAACCCCAGGCCTCCATTTCTCGCCGCCAGCAGCCCACTGATTCAGATAATGCTGGGCTTGCACATTTGCTGGAATTATGAAACGGCCGATCCTTTGGTGGAGTGTTTCCCGGCTGTCTATCCCAGGGTGATCAACCATCCCAGGGTGGTCAACTTCAACCATCCCAGGGTGATCAACAGTCTTCACTGTCTATCCTAGGTGTTCAACTTCTAGAACGAAAAGTGCCCAGAACTCAGGAGCTCTGTTTTTAAGAGGCAACTGAGTTTGCTACATCCAGGATGGAGAGCTGTGTTTAGTTTTCACCAAACTTTGCAGGAATTTAGAGCCATCTTCATATAAAATCTTTTTCGGTCTCCAAGAAGTACATTTACTGTTGTGAATGAAGATGATTGCTCTTCTTAAGATAGCTCTTCTTCTTCATCTTGAGACTTGTCCACCTTGAGGTTTTTCTGTACTTGATGTAAAATGTTGCTACTCGTTCTGACGAAGAATTCGAAAACGTTTAGTGCTACACGTTCTGGTTCAACATTATATAATTCATTTTTCTCATGAAAGTTGTGTGGTTCTTATTTCATATATTTTTTCCATTAAAGTTGTATATTAGTATTCTCATAGTTATTATATTGATATTGTCATGAATATATTTTTGATATTCTTCATACGTTATGAGCACTGTGACTTCTTCCTTTCCCCCATAGCTTCTGGGGCAGGATCAGGGCTGGGTTAACTGGTGGGCAGAGGGAATTTTCCAGCTTCTGCTCACATCGGGTCTTGTGTTTGCTTAGTACGCTGGACGAGGAAGGCTGGGCAAAGCTTCAGAAGCAGCTCCAGGAATTCACACGCAACACACAGGTAAAAACGCTCGGGTTACACAGCAGGCCAAGGGTGACTGGGGCACACCCCAGAGTGTGTGGGGCACTGCTGCCTAGACTTTGGCCCCGAGGTCTGGTCAGAACGATGCCACTGGGGCCAAGCCGGCCTCCTCCCTCGCCTAGATACAACCGTGTGAATAACCCTCTGGCTTCCGTGCTTCTTCGGTTGCTTTCCCACCACCGCAGGAGGAGCTGGAGAAGGAGAGGAGTCAGCTGCTGGCCCGGGCCACCGTGGCGGAAGAACAGCTGGCTGAACTGCAGGAGTATGTGGATAAGCACCTTGTGAGGTAGGGCCCACGGCCCTTTATAGCTTCCGGATCTTGGGAGTCGGGGGGAGTAGCTGGGCTCCTTAAGGAGTCGATAGGATGTGAGGAATGGCGAGCTCACCCATCAGGTCTTGCCACGTCTCAACCTTGGAACCCGTGCCTGATAGTAAGGCACAGTGTTCCCTCTAACAGGGATTCCCAGATGTGGTGGACTACAATCCCCAGAATCCCCAGCTGCAATGGCTTTTGCTTGGGGATTCTGGGAGTTGTAGTCCACCACGGCTGGGAATCCCCGTTAGAGGGAACACTGGTAGGGAAGTTCACATGATCAACATTCAGGGTAGGAGGAAGCTCCTACCCAAGTTCAAGAGCTGCGTGTGCTCCCGTTTGCTGACGGTGTGTCAGTTAAAAACAAGATGGGAGGAGAGCTCCAGGGGAAGAGAGCCCCTGGTGGCGCAGTGGTAAAACTGCCGCCCTGTAACCAGAAGGTTGCAAGATCGATCCTGACCAGGGGCTCAAGGTTGACTCAGCCTTCCATGCTTCTGAGGTCGGTAAAATGAGTACCTAGAATGTTGGGGGGCAATATGCTAAATCATTGTAAACCACTTAGAGAGCTTTCAGCTATAGAGCGGTATATAAATGTAAGTGCTATTGCTATCTCTGGTACCCTGCTGAGCAAAGAGGAACCTTTTTAAAGTGGTGATTTTCTTAGAGCAGGGGGGGAGCAACCGGCCCTATCCATCCCTAGCACAGCGTTCCTCCAGTGGCTATTGCTGGTGTCTCTCTTAAGTTTCCTTTTTTAGATTGTGAGCCCTTTGGAAACAGGGAGCCATTTCATTTATTTATTCTTATTTCTCTTGTGTAAACTGCTTTGGGAACTTTGGTTGAAAAGTGGTAGATAAATATTCCGTGTAGTACAGCTGGTCTTCTGGTAGCAAACATGAATTGTGCCCTTTGCAAAGCAGGTTCCAGCCTGGTTTGCATTCAAATTGAAGACTATGTGTGTTAGCACTGTGAGATATTCCCCTTAAGGGATGGGCCCATAGGTCAATGGGACAACATCTTCATTTATGCATGCAGAAGACTCCAAGTTCCCTTCCTGGCATCTCCAAGACGGGGCTGAGAGAGACTCCTGCCTGCAGTCCTGGAGAAGCTGCTGCCAGTCTGTGTAGACAATACTGAACTAGACAGACCAAGGGTCTGACTCAGTAGAAGGCAGCTTCCTAAGGTCAGAGGCAGGGAGCTGGATTGTGAGGTAAGCCCCTGCTAGGTACGAGAAGTGCACCCAATTCTGCCCCCAGCTTCAGAATGAGGTATAGGAAATGTCTACCCCGTTGGGGCTTGAGGGACGAGCAGGTTCCCCACCTCCAACCTTGCTTTTAACGATTACACAATCAGCAAACGGGTGCACGTATAGCTCCCGAATTAGGCTGCTCCTACCTGGACATTGATTGTGTAAGCTGCCCTAGTGTGTCTGGACTGATCCTGTCCCTGAAATGGGTGGATTGCTCTTTCTCTTCTCCTCTCCATACTGCAGGTACAAACAAGAGATCTTGAGGCTGAGAAAACTCATGGGAACAGAGGGTTCCCGTGCCTTTAGCGCCGGGGGGTCCGATGCCCCACTGATTTTGAAAGCCAAAAGGAATTTCAGCAACGAAACATAGTCTCGGCAGCGCCAGCTTCGGAAGGGGTGGCCTGGATCATCCTTGGCGTCTGGGTCCGGACGGCGACTGGACTACATCGGTGGGTGGGTCTGTCCCTCAAAGAGGATGCTCAAAACCATCAGCTCCTCGCCTTCCAGAAACTATTTGTGCTTTTAATTTCTTAACGCTGCCCTTTCTTCAAGGAGCTCAGGGTGGCAGAGAAGTGTTTCTCCCCCTGCCCATTTTATTGTATTTACTACGGATGTGCAAAAAATTTCGGGCACAGAACGATCTGTGCCCGAAACGAACAATTTCGGGTGATTCGGGGCCGAACCGAATCACCCCCGATGTCCCCCAATATTTTTCGGGCACGAGCCGAATCACCCGAATTTCGGGCACGAAAAATTCGGGTGATTCGGTTCACGGTTGATTTTTGGTGAATTTTTAAAGTTTTAGTGACTTTGGGGCAGTTCGGGGGCATAGCATGGGATCTGGGCAAAAGGAGTGGGGTGGGGTGGTAGTGCCTAATGGGTGCAGGCTGCCACCCCAATTTCAGGGGGATTGGGCCAAGGGCTGATTTTTGGTAAATTTCTGAAAATTTCATGTCTTTGGGGCAGATTGGGGCAGAAAGTGGGGCCTGGGGCAGAATAGTGGGGTGGGGTGGTAGTGCCTCATGGGTGGAGGCTACCACCCCAATTTCAGGGGGTTTGGACAAAGGGCTGATTTTTTGAGAATTTTTGAAGTTTTAGTGACTTTGGGGCAGTTTGGGGGCAGAAAGTGGATCTGCCCCAAAATAGTGGGGTGGGGTGGTAGTGCCTAATGGGTGGAGGCTACCACCCCCATTTCAGGGGGATTGGGCAGAGGGCTGATTTTTTGAGAATTTTTGAAGTTTGGGTGTCTTTGGGGCAGATTGGGGGCAGAAAGTGGATCTGCCCCAAAGGAGTGGGGTGGGCTGGTAGATAGTGCCTAATGGCTGGAGGCTACCACCCATCCCCAATTTAAGAGTGATTGGGCAGAGGGGGGAATTATGGTGAATTTATTTTTATGAGGTTTGTCTTCATAAGGTGAAGTGTGCTAAACTGATTACTTCCTCATATTCATAGTAAGTGTGAAAAAGTGAAAGTGGGGTCATGAGAGTTGTTTAATTGAAAAAATATCTCATTTGCTATGATAGAATGAGAATTCACACCTCAGAAAAAACTTCTGAGGTGTGAATTCTCATTCTATCATAGCAAATGAGATATTTTTTCAATTAAACAACTCTCATGACCCCACTTTCACTTTTTCACACTTTCCTTTACTATGAATAATATGAGGAAGTAATCAGTTTAGCACACTTCACCTTATGAAGACAAACCTCATAAAAATAAATTCACCAAAATTCCCCCCTCTGCCCAATCACTCTTAAATTGGGGATGGGTGGTAGCCTCCAGCCATTAGGCACTATCTACCAGCCCACCCCACTCCTTTGGGGCAGATCCACTTTCTGCCCCCAATCTGCCCCAAAGACACCCAAACTTCAAAAATTCTCAAAAAATCAGCCCTCTGCCCAATCCCCCTGAAATGGGGGTGGTAGCCTCCACCCATTAGGCACTACCACCCCACCCCACTATTTTGGGGCAGATCCACTTTCTGCCCCCAAACTGCCCCAAAGTCACTAAAACTTCAAAAATTCTCAAAAAATCAGCCCTTTGTCCAAACCCCCTGAAATTGGGGTGGTAGCCTCCACCCATGAGGCACTACCACCCCACCCCACTATTCTGCCCCAGGCCCCACTTTCTGCCCCAATGACATGAAATTTTCAGAAATTTACCAAAAATCAGCCCTTGGCCCAATCCCCCTGAAATTGGGGTGGCAGCCTGCACCCATTAGGCACTACCACCCCACCCCACTCCTTTTGCCCAGATCCCATGCTATGCCCCCGAACTGCCCCAAAGTCACTAAAACTTTAAAAATTCACCAAAAATCAGGATTTTGCCCAATCTGCCTGAAATTGGGGTGGTAGACTCTACCCATTGGGCACTACCACCCCACCCCAAAATTTTGCCCCTGGGCCCCTTTTTACCCCCCCAAATCGATTCGGATTAAATCCGAATCCGAACCGAATCAAGGGTGATTCGGGTGACCCAGATTCGGGCACAAAACAGAACAGGGGTGATTTGGTTCGGGTCCGAGCCGAATCACCCGAAATCCCGAATTGCACACCCCTAGTATTTACCAGAATCCAAGACTATGTTTCCCCCAAGTTTTTTGATACCAGAAACTGGGAGGTTGTCTTGAATTCAGCGTCTTCTTCCTTCCGAGTAAATGCAGTTACAACCTGTATTTAACCTCTGCTTTTTAAGGGGGTCTTCTTAAATTCAGAGTCGTCTTCGATCCAAGTAAATACAGTATCTTCAAAACAGCCCTGTGAGGTAGGCTAGTTGGGGAAGCAGGGAGTAAGCCCAAGGTTTTCCAGATGTTGTTGACTACAACTCCCATAATCCCCAAGCAAAAGCCATTGCAGCTGAGGATTCTGGGAGTTGTAGTCCGCAACATCTGGGAAACCTTGTTAGAGGGAACACTGCCCGCTGATCTTCATGGTGGACCCAGGATTTTAACCCAGAGCTCCCAGCCCAGGTCAGACACTCTGTCTACCATAATGTACAAGCTCGGGTACCAGACCAAAGCGGCTCGCTCCCCATCCACAAGGCCTTTCCCCCGCTATCTTACTCCAAACACCTTTCATTCGTTGAAGTTCAGATGCCGATGACAAATTCCACTGCAGAGTTGATGCTCACCGGATGGCTATTTCAAGCAATCCTGCACAAGCGAAGACTGAAGGTACTACCATATGGATAAAGGAGAGCTGTTCTTATGACCATTAACCGGGAGCCTTCGGGCGCTGTGTGCCCTCCTGGTTCTCAGCCATGTGTGAGTTAAAAGCTAAGTCAGAGGAGGGGGAAGTGATTGTGTACGAGGCGGGCGTAGGCTCCGATGATGTCGTCCGACCCAGCATGGTGCCAAGGTAGGAGGAAATAATAATAATAATGATAATTCGATTTCTATACCGCCCTTCCAAAAATGGCTCAGGGCGGTTTACAAAGAGAAACAACAAACAAATAAGATGGCTCCCTGTCCCCAAAGGGCTCACATTCTAAAAAGAAACTTAAGACACACACCAGCAACGGTCACTGGAAATGCTGTTGGAGCCTGTGGTCGCCTCCCATATGATCACTTTCCCTTCTCCGATCTATCTTTTAACTCACACACAGCCAAAAATCAGGAGAGTGCACAGCTCCTAGAAGTGTAAGAACATCCCTTCTATTGCAGGCCTGCTCGACTTTGGCCCCCTCAGCTGTTTTTGGACTACAACTCCCAGAATCCCCAGCCACAGTGGCCAATAGCCAGGGATTATGGAAGCTGTAAGCCAACATCTGCAGGAGGGCCGAAGTTGAGCAGCCCTTTTCTATTGGGTATAATTTCCAGCACTTGAGAGCCTGACTTTTATTTTTAAAGTAGCAGCTCATTCAGTAGTTCCCAAACTCTAGGCTGTCACACACAGATTTACCACCCCACTGAGAACTAGTTCTCAGATGAAGCTGCCCACCATAATATCACAAACACAGATCAGTTTTTTAAAAAGTGTTGTTGTTGGAGTCTGTTACAAATAAATTAAACCAAACATGTACAATGAACAAATTAGTCTGTCCAATCTTTTGGCAAAAGGCTTCTCAAACTCAGCTCCCCAGACCTTGCTGGACCACAAGTCCCATCCTCTCCAGGCACCATGGCCAAAAGGGAACTTGGGAGTTGTAGTCCAACAGGGTCTGGGGACACAAGGTCGAGAACCTCGGAGTCGGTTCTAGGGAGTTTCCAGAACTGGTTTCCTTGCTAAGCAGGATTCTCACTGGAGGGAAGCTCAGACCATGTGACTTCTCCTGGCAAATCACCTCACTGTTCTCTCCTCCTACCTTGGAGAAACCCCTTAAGGAGCTGTGAAGTTCCGCCATAGAAACAGGCACATCTAGCCTCCCCAAAGAGGCCAAAGCAAAACTCCTGTTTTCTACAAACCGTAGACTCCCAAGCTGACCAGTTCTCAGACTGGGCTTTCATTTGGTTTGTCCTGCTCGGCTTGCCGTACAAGCTTGATATCGTAGGCCCAGGCTCGGCTCACACCCTCGCCAGCCAAGCTGGTGGGTGTCCAGTTGGGGAGAGGGAAGCGTCCGGCGACCACACGGGCCTCATCTGGAAGTTCCAGGAGCAGCTTTCTTTCCAGAAGAGGCAACTGGAAAAGAAAAGGAAGCAAAGAGGCTGCATTGTTAAGGGTGGACATTTCTTCTTCTGAACACTGGATTCATCAATCTGGAATGGATACTAGCCACGGGTTCTCCCCACACGGTCAACACCGAGATGAGAGTCATCACTTTTAAATAAAGAAGCCAATATTCCTTTATACCAGGTCTGCTCAACTTCGGCCCTCCTGCAGATGTTGGCCTACAATTCCCATAATTCCTGGCTATGGCTGAGAATTATGGGAGTTGTAGTCCAAAAACAGCTGGGGGGCCTAAGTTGAGCAGGCCTGCTTTATACTGAGTCCCTCCTGGGAGGGATCTGTACCTGCTAAAAGTGTCCGGTGAATGGCTAGTCGCAAGCCTGGTTTAAATCGCCTTGCTGTCCTGTGGCCCTAAATATTCCCTTGCCCTGGATAGATATTCCTGCATCTAAAACAAAACTCTCTCCTCCCACACCAGTCCCCGGAGGAACATTATACTTACCACACTTGGCGCCAGGAATACAGTTACACTTGTACAGTCAGACAGATTCACCTTTAAAAAAAAGAAACACACGCTCTTAAGAACATAAATGCAGCCCTGCTGGATCAGGATCAAAATCTATCTAGTCTAGCATCCTGTTTCACACAGTGGCCCACCAAGTTCCTCTTAGAAGCCCACAGGCAAGAGCTGAGGGCATGCGCTCTCTCCTACAGCTACTCCCCTGCCACTGGTATTTAGAGGCATCTTGCCTCTGAGGCTGGAGGTGGCTTATAGCCACCAGACTAGTAGCCATTGATAGACCTGTCCTCCATGAATTTATCTAGACCCCTCTTAAAGCCATCCAGGCTGCTGGCAGCCACCACATCCTGTGGCAGAGAATTCCACAAGCTGATTATGCGCTGTGTGAAAAAGTACTTCCCTTGCCTCCTAAGGCGACAGCAAGGTTGTACAATTGATACATAGGACAACTGGTTAACCTGGTACAATGCCTGAGGCCTGACATTCAATACCTAGCATCTTTGATTTAAAAAGACCCGCAGTTACTGGTAAAAAACCTTTCTTGTGTGTCCTATCACGACACCCAGATCCTCAACACCCTCCCCCAGGAGCCTTGGTCACACCTTCCAAAGATCTTCTCGGAAGTAAGACACCTCCCCGTAGCACCCGGCCTTCCAGGCACGATAGTTAGACAGTCTCAACAGCCAGGGATTGAGTTCGTAGCCAACTGCGGGCCTGAAGCCCCGTCTGTAGGCCTCTAGGACCTGGAAGCACAGTCGGAGTACCACATTATTACCCGAAGTGACGGAGCTGTGGTGAAGGTTAAGTTGTGCCGTCGAGTCGGTGTCGACTCCTGGCAACCACAGAGCCCTGTGGTTTTCTTGGTAGAATACAGGAGGGGTTGACCATTGCCTCCTCCTGCGCAGTATGAGATGATACCTTCCAGCATCTTCCTATATCGCTGCTACCCGATATAGGAGTTTCCTATAGTCTGGGAAACATACCAGCGGGGATTCGAATCGGCAACCTCTTGCTCCCTCAGCAAGTTATTCCCCCGCTGTGCCATTAGGTGGTAGGTCCACTAAAAAGCACATCGCACAGGGGCGTAGGAAGCTGCCAAGGGCGGGGACAGGGTTCGGCTCGCAGCCCCCTCACCAACGGAAAGTCAGAGCGCTCTGGCCACGCCCCCTGTGTTGACATCACACGCAGGGGGAGTGGCCAGTGTCGGGAATGGGGCGCTCAGCCCTCTTTCTCCCCAGTCAGTGCTGTGTGCCAACCTCTCAAGAGGCTGAGGAGAGAGCTCTCAGCCGGGCTGGGACGCAGCTCTGACTGGGGAGAGACGGGGCTCAGCACCCCATCCCCGCCACGCCCCCCCCGCGTCTGATGTCGATGCAGGGGGCGTGGCCACCACCCCATCCTCCCTAGTCAGGGCTTGGATCCAGTGCTGACTGGTGTGGGGGTTTCATTCTCTGCCTTGCTGGGAGTGAGGGAGGGAGAGAAGCCCCCAGCCAGTCAGCACCAGAAGGAAGCACCAGCTGGGCTGGGGAGGGGCAGGGCTGGGTGAGGGAGGAGGCAAAGGGGTGCCTTGGCAGCCCCACCAGACCCCGGTAGCCCAGGGACAAGGGGGCTTGTCCCCTCTTACTCCATCGTCCCCAAACCCCTGACATCAAAGGATACTATTTGTATCTCCAAGTGGACACTGCTGGCCCCCTGGAATCCCACATTCAAGCGACCCCCCGTTCTTACTATTCTGCCGTCTCCTGACCCCAAATCCACCATCTTCCCAGAGCGTCCTTTCAGGAGCAACATCACGTTCTCCACTTGCTGGGCACTTGCGGGGACATACGGCACCTGGAACGAAGGAGCACAGGAACATTGGAAGCTGCCATATGCTGAGTCAGACCCTTGGTCCATTTAGCTCATTATTGTCTACCCAGACTGGCAGCAGCATCTCCAAGGTTGCAGGCAGGAGTCTCTCTCAGCCCTATCTTGGAGATGCCACCAGGAAAGGAACTTGGAACCTAGATTTGTTTGTTTGTTTGACATATTTTTTATACTGCCCAAAACTTACGTCTCTGGGTGGTTTACAACAAGATAAAAACAGAAAGTAACACATTAGTTAAAAACAAAAAATTTAGAACACAACAATTTAAAATTTAAGATGCTCTTCCCAGAGTGGCTCCATCCCGAGGGGAATATCTTCCAGTGCTCACATTTCTAGTCTCCCTTTTATATGCAACCAGGGCAGACCCTGCTTAGCTAAGGGGAAGAGGAAGAGTCCCTTCTCGAGACCTTAAAATGTGACTACTTGTTAGTAAGCATGATTAGACTGACTCAGTTGAAGATTCGAACATATGAAGTGCCTTATACTAATAGGACTACTGGTTTATAAAACTATGCATGGTGTGGAGAGAAAGATGTTTTTCACCCTTTCTCACAACACTAAAATTGGGTCATCCGATGAAAATGATGGCCAGGAAATTTAGGACCAACCAAAGGAAGTACTTTTTCATGCAGCACATAATTAAACTGTGGAACTCTCTACCATGGGGTGTAATCTGGGGTGGCCAAGCTTTAAGTGGGGCTTAGACTAAGACCGGGGAGACCTGAGTTCAAATCCTCATTCAGCCATGAAACTCACTAGGTGACTCTGGGCCAGTCACTTCTCTCTCAGCCCAACCTACCTCACAGGATTGTGGTGAGGATAAAACATAACCATGTCCACGGTTCTGAGCTTCTTGGAGGAAGAGTGCAATATAAATGCAAGTTAAAGCAATAAATGTCTGCTGTGTACCTGCAACCTTAAAGGCACTCTGCGGAATCCTGGCATGAGGATTCCTGCCCACACTACATAGGCGGCCACACCAGCGCCTGCTGCCATCTGCAAAAGGTCCCAGCCACCTATGGTCTTTCCACGCAACTCCGCCACCAGCTCTTCGGGATCATCAGGATCCATCTCTGCAACAGAAAAAGGGTTTGCAGACCAGACTTGGTCCAAACGAGAACACAGGGATGTGCCAAGCCCCTCTGCATGGTTTTCGAGAAAGGCTCGTGAACAGAGAGGGGCTGTCAGGTCTTGTGATTTCAGAGCAAATTTTCGCTCGAGAGGTGTGGGGGCTTTGTGTTTTTTGAACATGTATACTGTCGAGTCAAAGCCAGGTGTGGGGATGGGCTGTAGCTCAGTGGTAGAGCATCTGCTTTGCATGCAAAAGGTCCCAGGTTCAATCCCCACCCCGGCATCTCCAAACTGAACTGGGAAAGACCCCGATGTGAAACCTTGGACAGCTACTGCGTCAATTTAGGCACACTGTTGAGTTTGATGGACTCCAGGGGCCAATTAACTGACTTTAAGCAGTGTCTATTTAGAATCTTCCAATCCAAACACTTCTAGATGGTTTACATAAATAGAAAACAACAGAAAAACCATTAAAACAGTGGGAAGCAAGGGACATTTACTTACAGGAGGGATACTCAAGATCACTGAATGATGCAGCTTAATGGCAGCCTCTATCCAGTCATCCCCATTAAAAAAGTGGAGGCAGAGGGCCAATGTGTGGAGAAGGATTGGGAAACACAGAGAAAGCTAGTCGTCCCAGTGGAGAGCATTAAGGGCTCGAGGAAATGACTCATCAAGAACCTATAGGAAAGCGTTTCCTACAGGAGAGGAGAGCTGGTCTGGTGGTAGCAAACATGACTTGTCCCCTTAGCTAATCACGGTCCACACTGGTTGCATGTGAATGGGAGACTAGAAGAGCAGAACATTGTTAAGTTCCCTCCCTGGCAGCATCTCCAAGATAGGGCTGAGAGAGACTCCTGCCTGCACCCTTGGAGAAGCCGCTGCTGCCAGTCTGGGTAGACAATCCTGAGCTAAATGGACCTATGGTCTGACTCAGTATATGGCAGCTTCCTAGGTTCCTAATGAGCGCTTACTGGCATGTCAGATTGTATCAGGAACACACAAGAAAAATCTGGCTGCACTTCCAAGCCTGCTTGCTTTTCCAGGGCGCAGCCAGCTTCCCCAACTGGAGTGACAAAGAAACAGGCGAGCGAGTGCTCCTGAGCATATGCAAAGTGCACCTCCCTCCCCCGCACTGAATAACCTACGCATCTTAAATTCATAGAAAGGGGAGGTTAAATTCGAGGGGAAGGAAGGAAGGGCTGGCTGGAGCACACCTCCCTCCCCTTTTTTGAGAAACGCAAATCAGTCCAGCGCGCTCTCGCTCTCTCTCCCCGCGACCTCCTCTCAAGCACCCACCCCAGCATACAGACACGTGCCCGCTTTACCTGTCCCGGAAGCCTGGTATAGGCCGGTCCCGTTTCTGAAAGTCCGTTCTTTATTACCTTCCGTGTAGAAACGGGCATCGCGGGCACATTCGTTCCGCGTCTCCAAAGCGCGCGAGTTGAATTTCTGGATGGAACTGGAAATCGGAGCTGCGAGAGAGGGTGGGGAGGGAGATCTCAAAGCCGCAGCATCTGATCTGGAAACTGTTCGTCCCCAATCCCCTCCCCTCCCCCCCATCATCATTAAATTATATTGATTAATTGGCTATCACAAGGTGACGGTGATTTGGGTTGCCAACTGTCCCTCATTACGCAGGATGTCCCCCATTTCAGGGACGAAATGTTGGTCCCTAGAGGGGCAGCATTTGTCTCTCATTTATTCAGTAGCATATAATTCAATTGCATATACGTCTATGATACTCAGGCTCTAGATTAGCATTGCATACACCTCCAACCACCACCACCCCGCCCCGCAGCCAGCCCCCACAAACTTGTGTCCCTCATTCTGGCAATGAAATGTTGGCAACCCTAACGGTGGTGGCCATTCACTTTTTTAAAAACAAAAAACCACAACTGGACAAATTCAGGGAGGATACCGGCAGCTGCTAGCTATGACCTCTAAGCAGAGCCTCCATGGTCAGAGGTGGTATACCCCGGAGTACAGATACTGTGAAGAAACCGCCAGGAAGCACTGTGTTGATTTCCCAGAGGCATCTGGCTGGCAGCTGCTGCTCGAAAGTTTGGGCGATATGAGCCTTTGGTTCAGTCTCCCTTCTGCTCTTTTTCTGCACTCTCCTTTCCTGCCCAGCCACAATCAGTAATGTGTGTATTTTAGCAGCTATTCTGGTTTCTGAGAGTCCAGAAAATGATGCCCACGGACTTTCATGCACATCTCAGCCAGAATGGCTAGCAATGTGTTAGGAAGGAAGGAAGCACGATGTGAGCGGGGTAAAGACATTTAATCATTCGAGGGAGGGAGAGAGGAAGGAAGGGAAAGAAAAAGAAAGAAAGAAGTACTTTACTGTTTTATGGTAAATACTTTTAAACATTCAAGGAAGGAAGGAAGGAAGATGTACACTACTATTGTATGGTAAATACATTTAAAAATTCGAAAGAAAGAAAGAAAGAAAGAAAGAGAAAGAAAGAAAGAAGTACTTTACTGTTTTGTGGTAAATACATTGAAACATTCAAGGAAGGAAGGAAGAAGTACATTACTGTTTTATGGTAAATACGTTTACAAATTTTGGCGGGGGGAGAGAAAGAAAAAGAAAGGAAAGAAAGAAAGAGAGAGAAATTCTCAGCAAACTCAGAATGCGGTCATAACCACATCCTGTAGTAATGCATTCCATCAGTTAAATTACGCAGAGTGTAAAATACTTCCTTTCCAATACAGATGGGAGCATCCCCCACATATGGACTGCAGTGATTAGAAAATAAAGTTGATAAAATCATGTACAAACACCCACAGACCTAGAAGTCAGGGCTGGACCGAGATGTTTTGGGTCACTGTGGCTCAGTCGTATAGCCCATGCTTGCATGCAGAAGGTCCCTGGTTTTATCCCTCCTTCTGCCTCCAGTCAAAAGCATTCCAGGTAGCTGGGATGGGAAAGACTACTCTACAGGGACCCCAGAAGTGTTTTTCAGGATGAGCAGGGTTCAAGGTGGTCGGGACATGATGAACGCTGGCTACTTTTAAGGCTCACTTTTACATCTGCTTATACTGCAGGGGCCCCCCCAGAAGTTAGACTACGACTCCCATCATCCAGTGTGGCCATGGTGGCAGGGGATTATGGGGACCCTAGTCCAGCAACTTCTAGGGACCCAAGGCTGGGAAGAACCCTTGGCTATCCTGCTCTTCCTCCAAGGAACCCAGGGCATTGCACATGGATGGTTATGTTTATTCCCACAACAACCCCATGAGGGAGGTTAAATCCGCAAGAAGTGACTGGCTCAGAGTCACCCTGTGAGTTTCATGACCGTATACAAATTTGAACCCGGCTGGGAAGTCAGCTGCTGCTGGGAATAGGCAACCCCTCTCCCTCCAGGTAAAAATGTGCCATCAAGTTGGTGTCAACTACAGGTGCCCACAGAGCCCCGTGGCTGTCTTTGGTAGAATACAGGAGGGGTTGACCATTGCCATCTCCTGTGCAGTATGAGATGATGCTTTTCAGCACCTTCCTATATCCCTGCTGCCCGATATAGGAGTTTCCCATAGTCTGGGAAGCATACCAGCGGGGATTCGAACCGGCAACCTCTTGCTCCCAAGGCAAGTGACTTCCCCGCTGTGCCATTAGGTGGACTGGCCTGGAATCTCCAAGGGTTGGCATCAATTTCCAGGTGACTGTTGAAAGCATTTCTGGAGATCTGAAAATCTCCAGGAATGACTTTGGTGACCATGTCCTTGTCCTTGTCCAAGCTATGCCCCCATTCCCAGAATCCAAAAAGCTGCCATACCGAGTCTGACCATTGGTCCATCTAGCTCAGTGTGGTCTACTCTGACTGGCAGCAGTTCTCCAGGTTTCAGGCAGGAGTCTTCCACAGCTCTACCTGGAGATGCCAGCCAGCTGAACCTGGGACTTTCTGCCTGCAAAACAGATGCTCTACCATTGAACTATACGCTGTAATATGGCGCAGAGGGGAAATGACTTGACTAGCAAGCCAGAGGTTGCCGGTTCAAATCCCTGCTGGTATGTTTCCCAGAACACCTATATCAGGCAGCGGAGATATAGGAAGATGCATAAAGCCATCATCTCATACTGTGCGGGAGATGGCAATGGTCAACCCCTCCTGTATTCTACCAAAAGACAACCACAGAGCTCTGTGGTCGCCAGGAGTCGACACCAACTTGACGGCACACTTTACCTTTACCATTGAACTACGGACGCTCTTGATGAAGCTGCTTCCTACTGAGTGAGACCACTGTTCCATCTAGCTCAGTATTGCCTACACTGACTGGCAGCAGCTCTCCAGGTTTCAGGCAGGAGTCTTTCCCAACCAGGCCTGGAGATGTTGCCAGGGACTGAACCTTCTGCAGGCAAAGTGGATTCTCTGCCACGGAGTAACCTCTAGGAGGACATCCCTGCTCTGCTTCCTCAGGTAGGTCAGGAACATAGCCGGGCGTGCTGGTTACTTGGGATTCTGCCAGACATGTTCTCACTGTCAAGTCGTTCCAGCGTCTCCTCGTATCTGCAGAGCATCCTGACTCTTCTTGCCGCACTCGCTTCACTGCCACTGAAGTCTGGGCCGTGCTGGACATGGTGCCGTCAAGTTTGAGATTATGACCGTCTATCTTGCAGGGCCAGAGAGCGGGGGATGAAAAGACAAGTCACTGGAGGGAAAGAAGGGAAGTTGGGATAAGGGATGGCTCCCACCCGACTCTGCGGCTTTTGGGGTCAGACGCGGAGAGCGCCGGAGGGAAACCTGATCCTTCTGGATGGATAACTTCAGAGGAAGGGCGACATCCGTCATCTGCGGGTGCCGCTAAGCAAATTGACTCAGTGTGAAGCCTGCCGTTCAGCCCCTTAAACAAACAGCCCTCGAGAGCCACACTGCACAAATAAACTCTAGGCTGCAGGCAGAGGGTCAGAGGGAGAAATCCAGGCCGCACACCCAACGCTGATGTATGGGAAAGTGAGCTCCAGAGGCTGCTGGTTCTTAAAGGCTGTGGCCGTCCGGGGTGCAGGGAAAACTGTCCCTCTGAAAATCACCCCTTCCCCAAGTAGCTCTTTGCCCCCAAACGATTTCTTACAAATAGTTGCTTTGGATGCACAAAACCACTTCATAGGAAGTACATAGGAACATAAGAAGCTGCCATATACTGAGTCAGACCCTTGGTCTATCCAGCTCAGTATGGTCTTCAGAGACTGGCAGCGGCTTCTCCAAGGTTGCAGGCAGGAATCTCTCTCAGCCCTATCTTGGTTCAATAAAAAAATCTTGTCCTATCAAAAAAAATAATACTCTTGTCCAATAAATAGTGGAAGCATTTGAAGAACTCTGGTGTGTACTGCCGTTCTCACACAGCCAACACTCAGCTTTTCCTTTGCCAACGGTGTAGTTGTGGGAAACAGAAAGGGAGCAGAGAACCAGGTTACACCACAGCGAAGATGCATCTTCTCCAACCACGAGGAACACGGTCTTCCTCCAAACAGCTGGATTCGATCACCGAGACCGACGTTCTGGATACCGTGAGCCAGCCAGTCTGTGGCAATCTGCTTCCCTTCGGCCTCTCCACACATTGTCTTCATTTGCTTCCCCAGCTTTCACCACCAGGCTCTTGCCCCAATCCAGCGGAGCACGGGCAGAGCAGCTGGGGGTTGTGTGCCTGGAGAAGCCCTCTCGTCAACACGGAAATTCCGCCTGACTGTTTGGCGGAGAAAGGAGAGCAGAGGGATCGGATCCAGCTGCCCTGCCTTTCCCAAGCTGTTCACCACCAGGATTTTTGCTTGCTCAACAAGTTCTCGTCTTCACCAGCCACTCCTCTGCGTACACAGCCCTGGCCGCTGGATTGGGGAATGGTTCATCCTGGCTGGGCCTTGGAGATGGTTCCCTATCCAGAGAGGAACACACTCCCGGAGGCCCCCGGATTTTGTCTCCTCCACCCAGCTGCTAAATTCCACCCAGATTTACAGGGATTTCAAATGTGCTGCCCGGATTTTACTCTGGATCCGATCACATGGGAGGGCAGCGAAGGAGGGGAAAGCATACAAATCTGTCAAATAAATAAATAAATGCAAATTAGTTGCCACATAATTTGCATAATATGCAAAATAGGCCGCCTGGATTTGGGAAGCTTGAATGTGGCAGCCCTACTTAAAAGTAGTCCCCCCCCCCCTATTTCTGTTTAAGAAATCTAACATGTGGGACAGCTCACCATCTATCTATCTATCTATCTATCTATCTATCTATCTATCTATCTATCTATCTATCTATCTATCTATCCCCTGCTAACCAAGCAAAGAGGCACCCAGAGGTGTAACTAGGGAAAACGGCGCCTGGGGCAAGCACTGAAATGGCGCCCCCCGTGCCCCCCGCCCCCAACATACTACATTATACTTAGGTTTTTCCTCACAAGCGTCCACCGCCGCTGCCAAGCCAGGCCACTGACTGGTGGCCAGGTGCCAGCAAAGCAATGGTGGGGGGGCGCGGGCGGCGCGGAAGGGACCGCTCGTGGGGGAGGGGGCGCCGACGCGCTCCCTTGACTGCTGCAGCGCTGCTGCACTGAGCAGGAAACATTTGTATTAACAAAAAAGTAACAAAAAATTTTTAAAAAATTGTCATGGCGGCGCCCCCCACGTGACCAGAAAAGATGGTGCCCGGGGCACGTGCCCCCCCTGCCCCCCTATAGTTATGCCTCTGGAGGCACCTTTTAAAAATGGTGATTCTCTTTATTGAGCAGGGGGAGAGCAACTGGTCCTATCCAACCCCCATCCAACATCCCTCCAGTGGCTGTTGCTGGTGTCTACCTTATGTTTCTGAGACTGCAAGCCCTTTGGGGACAGGCAGCCATTTAATTAATTAATTAATTTTTGTATGTAAACCAAGCGGTATATAAATACTTCTTGTATTTGTATTCTGATCTATCTATCTATCTAAGATTGTATCTATCTAAGTTTGTTGCAAACCCCCCTGAGCCATTTTTGGAGGGGCGGTATATAAATCAAATACATACATACATCTCACTGTATTTACCCGAATAGAAGACTACCCTGAATTTAAGACGACCCCCTTAAAAAACAAGAAAGAGGTCTCTGAATTCAAGCCTACTTCCCAATTTCTAACATCACAAAACTTGGAAAAAAACCTGGATTGAAAAAAACCTGGATTGAAAAAAACCTGGATTGAAAAACCTGGATTGAAAAAAACTTGGAAAAAAACCTGGATACAGAATCAGGGAAATACAGAAATACACACGTACACCCCCCCGACACCCCCCCCCAATATTTTTGCGAATATAACCCAAACACGAGTATAATCTGCGCACGAGTCAGTGGCATATGGAGGGCATTGGTGGCCCAGGTGGCCCGACCCCGCGCCTAGCATCCTTGCCAGGAGTCGAAAATCGACTTGATAGCACACTACACCTTTATATATATCTATATATAAATATAGTCACACACACTCACATATATAGTCACCCATCCAAATTCAAAGCAAGGAGAGGAGAGCTGGTCTTGTGGTAGCAAGCATGACATGTCCCCTTAGCTAAGCAGGGTCTGCCCTGGTTGCATTTTGAATGGGAGACTAGAAGTGTGAGCGCTGTAAAATATTCCCCTCAGGGAATGGAGCCGCTCTGGGAAGAGCATCAGAAGGTCCCAAGTTCCCTCCCTGGCATCATCTCCACAATAGGGCTGAGAGAGAGACTCCTGCCTGCAACCTTGGAGAAGCCGCTGCCAGTCTGTGAAGACAATACTGAGCTAGATAGACCAATGGTCTGACTCAGTATATGGCACCTTCCTATGTTCCTATGCTCCTATGACCCTGCTTAACAAAGGGGATAATTCATGCCTGCTACCACAAGACCAGCTCTCCGTGAAGAGCAGGAAGGCAAAGCAGGATTCTGCTGTGTCCTAGGACTCTCTGCTTATGTCTCGAGTGTATCTCACACACACATACGCATACTTACACACACACACACACACACACACACACACAGAGTTGAGAGTTGGTTGCAAAAAGCTGTTGTTGCTAGGACTGGTGTGGCTTTCACACCGAGCCCTGATCCAGTCCCTACAGGCGAAGGTTTCTGGCCTCGCCAGGAATGCGTGTCTTACAAGCAAATCCGCTGGGAAATTGCGGTGTGGTGAATGTGACTGGGAGCGTGGAGATGGAGGCTGCGGGACATTAACATTCCTCAGCTGCTGCTGCTGCTGCTGCTAGCCCCTTCGCTTTTTACATTATTTTTATCGGAAGGTTGCCTTTCTGTGCCCCCTCCAGGCCCAGGGCTGGCTGCCCTCTCCCCTTCCAATCCACTTCCAATGCCTCCAAAGGAAACTGGCTTGGCTTTCAAGCCCCGGGAAGCTTTGCTCCCCAGCTTGCCATTGTGAAAAGCTAGACTGGCTGGCTAGTTTTTGCTCTTTATTCGAAAACGGATTCCAAAATGGGAGCCAGCGAGCCTTTGAAAGCTCACTTTCTCGGCCTGGAGGAAGGTGTTCTGCGGGCGCGTGGTGGTGGGACCAGCCAGCCAAGCCCAGGAAGGCGTCACTTCTTGGTGAGGATAACATGGACCAATTTCCGACGGAGAGTTTCCCCTCCATGAACACATTCCGGTGGGAAACCACCCATCCAGAGCGGCTTTTCTCCCTTTTAGGGAGAAAAGGAGTTGGTGAGCAGAGGCCTATTTTGCCTCCCTGCTCTTCAGGGCAGAGAGCCGGTCTTGTGGTAGCAAGCACGAATGACCCCCTTTGTTAAGCAGGGCCCACCTTGGTTTGCATTTGGATGGGTGACTTCATGTGAGCACTCTAAGATATTCCCCTTAGCGGGTGAGGCCATAGCGCAGTGCAAAAACATCTGCTTGCATGCGGAAGGCCCCAGGTTCAATCCCTGGCAGCATTTCCAGGTAGGGCTGGGAAAGATGCCTGCCTGAAACCTTGGAGAAACGCTGCCAGTCAGTGTAGAGAGAATACTGAGCTAGATGGACCAAGGGTCTGACTCAGTATGAGGCCGCTTTCTGTGTTTCTAATGGGCCCATAGCTCAGTGGTAGAGCATCTGTTTTGCATGCGAAAGGTCCCAGGTTCAATTCCTGGTAACAACTGTGGCCCCGGCCAGCACAGCACGCAGGAGTCCACCCTTGGAAGCTTCCCCACTATGCCCCGTGCTGCCAGGAGAATGGGGGAACCTCATTACATCCAGCTGCGCTGTGACTGGCCGCACAGGGGCAAGAGGCGGGACAAGCCCCATTCGCACCACTACAAGCCAACGGGCATAGAGAGGGCTGTGTGCAGAGTGGCACATTCCCTGCTCACGGCCCCAGTAGCCGCAGCCCTCTCTGGAAAACATGGCGGGTGGCTGCCGATACCTTAAAATGGCACGGGAAGCGGACACACGATCACCCAACCTAGGTATCAGGGCCCCTGCTGCACATTCCCTTATTAATTTATTAATTTATTATTGTTGTTTATTTATTTATTTCTCTATCCATTCATTTATTTCATTTCTCTACCGCCCTTCCAAAAATGGCTCAGGGCAGTTTACTCACCTGGGTTAAGACCCAGGTTTATTTTTCAGGGTAAATAGCTTTTGGCTAGCCTGGGTTGGGGAGCTTTCCCTCCATCCACACAACCGGCGCATCCAGGTTAGTCCGCCACTAACCTTGGTTCGTGTCATCGTGTGCCGGGGCTCAGTGTCAGTTGGCTGTCGGCATCCTACCCAGATCACGAGGTGACCACGGTCACTTTCTCCTCCTCCTCCCTCCATTTTTGCTGACACGTGACCAGTTCTCGTGAGCGTACGCAGGCCCTGACGTCCGGCTGGACGCTTCCCCTACAGAGCTTCTGGTCCTGAGGACGGGCTTACTGTGTGTCAGGTTTATGTAGCACTTGGACACATAAAATGAGGTATCCATGATCATACCACCATCACTTGGCTGGGGGGGAAAGCATTGTCCGTCTCCGAGACTGTTTTTCTTTGGTAAGATCTGGGACCTGGGCAGGGGCGGCTTGAGCTGGTGACCCCTGAAAGTCCCTTTCAACTCTTCCAGTTCCATGACTCCCTCCCTAGGGCACAGAGTTCCCATGGGGAAAGTGCCGGGGGGGGGGGACTCGATCTTGCAGCCAGTGCCGTTGGTGGAATGTTCCTTGCCGGGGGGAGTGGGGAAATTGTGGGGGGGCTCATTGCGGGGACGACAAGCAGCAGATATGATGTGTCAGAAACTGTCACTGCCAAAGCATGGAGAAGCCTCTCTTTTATGCTCCTTCCCCTCTAATTGACTCATTGTCGTGGTCTTCTTGTCGCCCCTCTAATTGTGGGTGGAAAGGGAGCTTCCACCCCCACCGTGCACACACCAGCCCCCCCTGCCCTCCTCCCCCTGCCTGGCTCCCCACTGTCTTCTCACACGCTGGAACTTTCCCACAGTCATCGCGGGCCTGTTTTCATTAACAGGGGAAACTAAGCTGGGTCTCTGAATGTGACGCGGTGCGGACAGCCGCAACAGGTGGCAAAGTTTTCAGATTCAGTGGAGAGAAAGAAACAAACAGGCACAGAGAGCACCACAAGGGAATGAGGAAGGCCCGGGGGGCAGGCGGGGGGAGGTTAGCGGGGACGACAGCGGTGGCGGTGAATCACTCTTCGGCGTACGGAGAGGAAGGAAATAATTCCCAAGCCCGTAAAACTGTTGTACACAAACATAAGCCGCATCAACAGCCATGCCAAGAGCGGGGAAGGGGGCCGTTTTGGCCCGCGAAACCGAACGGCGGGTTGGGGTTTCTCGTTACCTGTGCAAGTTTGGGTGGGCCATATTTTGTTGGTTGCTTTGCAGCCAGGATGCACGTTGGCTTGCTAAACGGATGTCTCCATCGCACCCCGGAAATGAAACAACGGCACTGCCGAAAGCCGACAATTCAAAATGGCGACAAAAATGGATTCATATGTAATCACTTTTTATCTACTCTCACTTTTAATATGTAATCACCCTTATACTTTATGCTGGTCTATGACCGTAATAAGGATTGATTGATTGACTGATTGACAAAAATATTTATTTATTTATTTGTTTGTTTAAAATATTTCTATACCGCCCTAAACCTGCGTCTCTGGGCGGTTTACAATTGAAATCATTTCAAGCATCCAATCAATTAACAATTATAATCAATTAAAACACTGAAAACATTTAAAACCCAATATTAAAAAAATATCAAAACTAATATTTGTTTGTTTGTTTGTTTAGCAGATTTATAGACCGCCCCCAAATGCACATCTCTGGGTGGTTTACAAGAAAACAATGCAGATTCAAGAAAAACATGAAAACAATTTTAAAACAATGCCTCATTCTATCAGTTCCATTACACAACACAAGATGGAAACCTCTTTGAAAGTGAAACAGTCCGATTGTAAAACAGCAAGATACAATTCATTTGTCAAATGCCTTCTGGGGGCGGAAATGGTTTTACACTGGCACCTCCAAATCTGACGTGAGGGCATCTCGTGGATCTGTTTGGGGAGGTTGTTCTGGAGAAGGGGTACCACCACCTGAAAGGCCCTGCTTCTGACAGTCACCAGCCTTACCTTGCCAAGCGAGGGTGTCCGGAAAGGGGCATCTACAGAGAACAGGAAGTTCATATGGGAGGAGACAGTCCTTGATGTCCCTTAGTCCTAAGCCGTTACGGTTGTGAACGCTGGGTAGAATATGAGAAGGACCTTCAAATATGTTTCTTTTTAAATATTCATTCTTTAGACTCAGGGCCAAACTGAATATGCTATTTTAAACATTATGAGTCCTGAGGGGTTTAATGGAGCCATAGTTCAGGGAAGGAATACCTGATTTGCACGCAGAAGGTTGAAGATTCAATCCCCGGGAATCTCCAGGTAGAGATGGGAAATACCACTGCCTGAAACCTTGGAGAGCTGCTGCCAGTCAGTGTAGACAATACTGAGCTAGATGGACCAAGAGTCTGACTCAATAGAGGCAGCTTCCTATGTTCCTAAGTTTCATTTTTAGCCTACTTTCCAGTAGGCTTATGAGATCACCCGGCATTCTGTGTGTCTGTGTGTGTGTCCCGCCTGCCCCCTTCAAATTTGCAATGCCTGGACCAATATGAAGCAAACTGGGTACAGTTGTAGGGACCCATAGGGACACCTTGACGGCACAGTTTGTGATGAGGTCATCCAACACGATTCAAGATGGCGGACACGTGAACATTTGAGGCACAAGTGGGCTAACTCTCTGTCTCCTCTGGCGTGGTGTAGTGGTTAGAGTGCTGGACTAGGACTGGGGAGACCTGGGTTCAAATCCTCATTCAGCCATGAAACTCCCTGGGTGACTCTGGGCCAGTCCCTTCTCTCTCAGCCTAACCTACTTCACAGGGTTGTTGTGAGGAGAAACTGTAGTACACCGCTCTGGGCTCCTTGGAGGAAGAGCGGGATATAAATGTAAAAATAATAATAAAATAATAATAATAAATGTAAAAAAGAAGAAGAGAAGAAATAGCTTAGTGGTAAAGCACCGTCTTTACACATAGAGGGCTCTCTGTTTATTTCCTGAGAGCACTTCTAGATACGGCTAGGGGAAACCCTCTTCTGGAAAAATGGAGATCTGCTACCGGTCAGTGTAGACAATATTGTGCTAAACGGATTAAAGGCCTGACTCAGTAGACGGCAGCTTCCTACGTATGGCCCCCGTTTTTATGAAAGGCAAAGAAGAGCCAAGAGAACCCGGCCAAAAGAGATGGTATGTTTCTTTTCTGATCCTTTGCTTACGCGTGGGAACAAAATATTTGGTTCCTTCTTGAAATCAGAGTCTCTCTCTCTCTCTCTCTCTCTCTCTCTCTCTCTCTCTCTCTCTCTCTCACACACACACACACACACACACACACACTCTTGCAAATCAGTAACCATAATCTAGAGACAATTGCTCAACTGGGATTGGAGGCACCAGCAGCTGTAGCACTAATCCCTAGGGGGTGGACAGTATGAACCATAACTTTAAAAAACACTGATAAGGAAACATATGGATCTTTTCTGCCTAGTCTCTTTGTATATTTGAATTCTATGGGAGGATTGGTTATTTATACATACTCTTGTTCTGCAGAGTTGACGAAATGCCAGCGCTGGGGAGGGCGCCTTGATGAGGCCGTCCGGAGGCAAGAGAACGTCCGTCCTGGGGGACTGCGGCTCAGATTTAGGCTTTCCCCCCGTTTCCAGCCTCTGTCCTTGGCTTTGGGCAAAGGACTTAGGGTTACACTGAGCCTTTTTTAAAAAGGGAAATTCAGAATCTCACAATGGTATATTTATTTATTTTATTATTACATTTATATCCCGCTCTTCCTCCAAGGAGCCCAGAGTGGTGTACTACATACTTGAGTTTCTCCTCACAACAACCCTGTGAAGTAGGTTCGGCTGAGAGAGAAGTGACTGGCCCAGAGTCACCCAGCTAGTTTCATGGCTGAATGGGGATTTGAACTCGGGTCTCCGCGGTCCTAGTCCGGCACTCTAATCACTACACCACGTTGGCTCTGAGTGTAATTGGCACATAATTGGCACTACAAGTAGGGCAGAACTACCATGGGGGTGGCCGCCCAATGGGACCGGGGCCAGGGCCACACACTACATCTTTCCTTCCCACATCAGTGCCAGCAAAAAGCCAGTGAGCATGGGGCCAGGACTAGGGGGACCACCCACTCGCCTCCCTCCCTCCACTCTAACTAGAGGAGTGCACAAACCATTCAATGGCGAACCGGGCCGCCATGAACCGGGCTGGTTCGACAGTTCGAATGTGAACTGGACCAGCCTTCAGGAGAGGCGGGCTGAATATAAAGTCAGATAAAGGTACTGTAAAGTTAGGAATAGGATAAAGCTAGGGTGGCTGTGGTGAGGGCAAGCAGGCAGTGCTGGGGGAAGGCAGCAAGAGGCACTTTTAGAAGTAGAGGAGAAGGTGCTGCTGGTGAGCACCAGCAGCACTTTCTACTTTACTTCTAATGGGGCCTTTCATCATCGCCCTCCCATCCGATGCAACCTGCCTGCCCTCACCATGGCTGCCCTACACTTGACCCTATTCCTAACGTCACCATACTTTTATCCTAACTTGACAATAGCTGCTTGGATCGGCGAACCGGTTCTATCTGGTTCGATTGAACGGACCGGACCAGCTGGTCGGTCTGACTGAACTGGTTCTTGGACTGCGGTCCGGTCCGAATTCGTTCTGAATTCGGACCATGCCAAAACAGTCTGTGCACACCCCTAGCCCTCACAAGTGGGCTAATGGCATCACCGTCTGGTAGCACACACCAGGCAGTGATGTCATGAGCACGTGTGCCTACTCTGCTGGCCCAAGGGTGGAGAAAGGCAGGCAGGGAGGCAGATGGCTCTCTCAGCCCTGGCCCCATGAGTGCCAGCTCTTTGACAGCACTGACAAGGGAGGGAGGGAGTTATGGATGGAGGAGGGAGGGCGGGAGGGCGGGTGGTTGGCTGCGGAGGCCAGCAGGAGTGGAAGTCACCAAAGAATCTAGCCACAGGCCACCCCCCCCATGTCGCAATGTCACAGCTTTCAACACTCCCCTGTGCATTTTCATTGTCTGGGCACACACACTGTGTGGCACACATTTAGAAGCCTACATACAGTGGGAGGAAATCCTCAGAACTGGGAACTGGACAGCACTATTGCAGAAGACGGTTCTCTTCACTGATGAAGACTCCGTGGGGTCAGGAGTAGCAGTGGAATCGGTGGAAGCAGTGGTTAACTCTAGATTCGTCCCGATCTGGACTGGCCTTCCATCATGACTGGTTTTGGGTTTTTAAAAATATTTTATTTACCTGAATCCCAGACTTACGTTTCCCTCCCGGGTTCTTTGGTTTTAGAAATGGGGGGGGGGTGTTGTCTTATATTCCTGAAATTCCTCTTCCTTTGGGGGTAAATAGAGGTATAACCTATATTTAACCTCTGTTTTTTAGGGGGTCATCTTAAATTCAGGGTCATCCTATTTAGGTAAATATGGTACTTATACAAGTAAAGTAATGAATACTGTTAGTTTATTTACCTTATTAATGCTTGACGCTTTCAAGCTGATTCAGAAAATGGGCCAGATTTTTCTTAGAAAACTCTGTGGGGTTTTTTTGGGGGGGGGCATTTAAAGGCCAGATCTCCTAGTCTGCTTTCCAGGCTAGTTTTCTCTTACTGTCCAAGTGGCAGGAGAGATTGGGATGAGGAGAGAGGTCAGTATCAGGGTAACTGCAATCTACAGGGAAGATGAGCCTGTACCCTACCAAACAGAGTCTCACACAGTCCAGTTCCTGGCCAGGAAAGAAGCTCAGGATTTGCCTGGAGGCGTCTCCAGGCTCCTGGGAGGCTGGAGACATCTCCTGGCTCCTGGGAGGCTGGAGGAGTTTCCTGGCTCCTTGGAGGCTGGCAGTGTCTCCAGGCTCCTGGGAGGCTGGAGATGTTTCCTGGCTCCTGGGAGGCTGGTGGTGTCTCCTGGCTCCTGGGATGCTGGTGGTGTCTCCTGGCTCCTGGGAGGCTGGAGGAGTCTCCTCCCTACCTGGATGCACTAACTTCTGCAGCTTATTCTGGAGTAAAGGAGTGAGTGAATGAGGCTTCTTTAAACAACGTATAGTATACGATACATACCTGGGTAGAGCCAAGCTTCTGATTGGTCCACAGTGATGTAAGCGGGTGGAGCCTTTCAACAGAATTAATTCAAGTTATACAGGCATTACTTACTATGATTGAATTCTTTGACTTTGCTGTAAAGTTCCGGACTTGTGGATGGGGAAGTGAGAGTGGGAGCAGGAAATATGTGTTAGGCAGTGCACACAGGAATCATCCCTGGTTGAAGTCCAACAACATCTGGGGACCCAAGTCTGAGAACCAGATGTCAATAAGAAGTTACTAAACTACTACATGTCCCCCAGTTTCCAGAGCGTCTGTCTCCGGTACATTGATATCTCAGGCTGGGAACCTGTGAGAACCCGTGACAAAGGGTTACACTAATCTAAACAATCTGGAGGCTGGGCGGATCCAAATCAGTCAGCCATGGCGACTTCTCCAATTTTATGGTTCTCGTTGGCAGGTGCAGCCAATTAGCTGAACAGCAAGCCCAAAATCAGAGGGGGGAAAGCTGGGGGAAATGCAGCGAAAGAGAGAGAAAACTAGGGGTCAGAGGCAAGGAAGGCGAGAAGGACGCTTCACACATCGCCACAAGTGTGTGTCCTCTCCTCACTTCTGTCCCCCTCAACCATACATTCATCATTACATGAGAACAGTTTTGAGAGATGTGTAAGGTTGGCAAACGACCAGGAAAACAGACAAACACAGAGATCAATAAGCAATATGCAATAAACAATATGCTTTTGTACCTTTAACAGCAGTTCCGGAACATGTATAGACTCCAGCAAGTGAAAAACATTATGCAGATTTGATTGATTGATTGATTGATTGATTGATTGACTGATACATCTGTAGCCCATGTCCTCCAAGGAGCACATAGTTATATTATCTAGCCTCACAACAACCTTGTGAGGTAGGTTAGGCGGAGAGAGAAATGACTGGCCCAGAGGCACCCAGTGAGTTGCATGGCTGAACAGGGATTTGGACTCACTATTTTGCAGACTGGATTACTCGGGCAAACAGAGACGGGATTTTATAAGCAATGCAGTGAATGAAATGTTTCTCAAACAGAGAGAACCTCCTCTTCCTTTATCAGAAGCAAGTCCAATGTTTTATTCTTGACCTTTCAGTAGGACTGCCAACTCTGAATCAAGCTGTTCCTCAGGATGTGCAAATCTCTCCCCCGCCCCCAGGATTTTTCAAGTAATTAAAATATCTAAAATAGCAATTAATCACCTGAAGGCTGGTACCCATTCTTGAAGACTCCAGACCAGTACTGGTTGGCAACCCTGCATCTCAATAACTTGTACCTGGTCACACTGGTTGTCTTTAGAAGTGTCCCACTCCCACTGAAGAACTTGAAGCCAAGAATTACTTGGATATTTTTGACTTACTCTTCCTGTCTGCTCTCTTGCTGAGCATGTGGCCGAATTGCTAACTTTTTCCCTGGCAGGGCTCCTCCACTTTTAATACTTTTAATCCTGTACTTTTTCCCCCTTTACCTGAAAGAGCACCTTGCTCCATATGTCCCTCCCCAAACCTTGAGGTCTTCTTCAGAAGCATGCTCTGAGTGCCTCCCTCAAATCAGTGCAGGCGGGCAGTTACTAGGGAGAGGGCCTTTTTGGTAGTGGCTCCCTGTTATAGAACAGCCTCACCCATGAGGCTCACCAGGAGGCTTTACAGACGGGGCTTCTACCCCGAATCTCCTCTGGAAGAGAGTGTGTGCATTCACACACCAGCCAAACTTACCCCGAAGTCCCTTTGAGATTCTTGGATTCACTCCACACACAAATTGGGCTTTGTGTTGCAAATTCTAGCATATCCCGGTGTATTTCTGGGTTTTTAAAATGCTGGTTTTAAATTACTTTTTCTGAAAACACCTGAGAAAATAGGGAGAGGCACTGCCTTACAATCATTAGCATGAGAAGAGGGATACTCTCTTTAGAAATGCAGATATAGCTCTTTAGTAATCTCTCAATCTCCCCGCCCCATTGGCTGGAAGAAAAACACTGAGGCATGCTATGTGAACTTGCATCAAAACAAAACCTGAGAGCAGAGGGGAGGGTCTGCTTCCCTCAATGCCACAAGTGTGATCCAAAGTGGCTTCGCTCAACATTTACCCTGCAGCATGAAGCCATGTCTGAATAACTCCCTGGCACCATCACTTTGTTCTTGCTGTTCACCCAGGCCTTTAAAAAAAGATTTATTAAAATGTTATTGTATTTTAACCTAGTTTTGTTTTCATACACTTTTAATTGCATGCTTGTGTTCAATGTGTTTTTTGTTTCACTTTGTGTTCCGCCCAGAGAACAATTGTTATGGAGCGACTAATAAAGTTGTTTTTGTTGTTAACAACAGAACACCACGTTCTGTTGCATGTCCTGCAGACAGAAAACAGGGTAAACTTGCCCTGGTGAGAAGATGCAGCGACATGAAAAAGCTCCACCAGTTTAATTTCTGCCTGTCATGCTACTATTTGGCATGGGAGGCCTGCTAGAAAAACAAAAATGTGGCAAACGAACACTGCAGTAGCCCGCAGGCCTGGAGTGCTTATTGTTGAGCAAAGCAGATGGAGCTGGGAACAGTAGGAATCCTCCAGAGATGGCCCTGTGCTAATGAGAGAGGGTTTTAAAAAATAAATAAGGCTTGAAGAAAGGCTGCTTCTCCCCGCCTCTCTGCCCCGCATCTTGGGTCCTTTTCTCAGAGGCTGCAAAGTAGCAGTGAATAATGCAAAGAATGTGTCGCTATGCACTGGTGAGTTCAGCCTTCCCCAGCTGTTAGGGGCTCAGCCAGCCCCTGGAAAGTGGTGGGGACTTCGCATACTGTTCCAAGAGACGCCCGTCTCAGCAATGTGGCCGGCTTGTAGCCCAAGCTCATATTGAGTGCTGCCCTCCAGTTTGAGAAACAAAGTGTTAGTACGATGCCACCAATTCCCTTCTGAAACTACTTCTCAACAAGGTCCTAGTATGGAGCGGGTGGTGGCGGTAGAAGGGAGCCCTTAATGAAATCCAGGGGTGTTTACTAAGTACAAAAAACCTGGGTCCCAGGCCTACAGGCCGCCCTTTGGAGAATTAAATTCAATCATTCCCCCCACCGCAAGAATAATTGCTTCTGTTTTTAAAAGTCTCTCATATTATAATAAAGGTAAAGTTGTGCTGTCGAGTCGGTGTTGATTCTTGGTGACCACAGAGCCCTGTGGTTGTCTTTGGTAGAATACAGGAGGGGTTGACCATTGCCTCCTCCCACGCAGTATGAGATGATGCCCTTCAGCATCTTCCTACATCACTGCTGCCCGATATAGGAGTTTCCCATAGTCTGGGAAACATACCAGCGGGGATTCGAACCAGCAACCTCTTGCTCACTACCCAAGTTACTTCCCTGCTGCGCATATTATAATACAGTACCTATCAGCAGCAGAGAGTTAGATGAGGGAACTCCTCACCTAGAGAGGATTTACGGCGGCTTTACTGCGAGGCTTTACTGTGAGTTCAGGGCATAACAAATACTCTGACGCAAAAAGAAGATTTTTTTTTTACTCCGGACATAAATCAGGCTAGGTTCCAAACTTCCGATGCAGAGAGAGAAACGCCGAATTGTGTGTGAAGCGCTCTCTGAAATATTGCACGATTTCAGGGTAAATCTGGCCGATATGTGAACACACACCCACCTTCCCAAACTAAAGTTGGGGGTAAGGTTGCCATCTGAAAAAGCTCCTGCTGTACTTCCTTTCTGGAAGAGGTTCTGGAGGAGGATGGTGGCTGATGAGATTTGGCACTCTGAGCCCTGAGCTTATTGGAGGAAGTGTGGAATAAATGAGTCAAAAATAAATGCCTAACTGGCCTAACTTGGAAACTGGCTCCTACATTCTCTTTCTCTTTCTCCCATTGCTTTTCAACAAAAAATTTCTCAAAGCAGTTTACATAGAAAAAAAGAATAAGATGATTCCCTCTCCCAAAAGGGTTCACAATCTTTAAAAAAACCAAACCAAAACAAAAAACAACCTTTTGCAAATGTGCACTGTGTGATTTACACTTAAGATTTCAATATTTAAAAAGTTCTGACGTTTGCAAAGCATAAGTGTGCTATAACTCCACCAATGTGCTCATTTATGACACGAAGCAGAGTAAAATCTGTTTCCTAGAATTCAGGGGAGTGCATATTTAGCAGTTTTTATATTTGTGAACTGCCTAGAGCCATCTGGGTGAGGAGATATAAAAATTAAGTGAATAAATAAAATAATTTTTGGTGGGACTTGCCCCATCATATTCTATGAGAGTTGGCCACCCTCCAGGGTGTCTCCACGAACTGGCTTTACACAGAGAGACCAGAAACCATCTTGCTCTGAGGGGAGAAGAAAAAGAAAGAAGTGAGCCTGAAGAGATCTTAACATGTTGCTTGGTGCATTGTTCTCTTTAAAACAATGCACCAATGTTTTTCCTTTTATCTCCTTTCTTTCTAAACTGCTTCGGGTGCTTTGCCCGAAAAGTGGTAGATAAGTGCCAAAAATAAATAATAATCAAAATAAAACTGATAAAATATTGGGGTGGGCAAATCTTCAGAAACTGAGTGTTAGGGCTGGCAACCTTCGATTCCACTGGAGTAACATTTGATTTCCATTCTGCCACGGCACGAAACCATTGCACTCTTGTTGCTATCAGATTAGTGTCTATTAATTAACAGTAATGAAAATGTGTGTGCTGAATGCCCCAAACGACCTATGTGCCATACAAAGACGGGGTGGGGGGGGGAACTGGGCCTTTCTTGGAGGCTTGGTTTGTTCACTGAACATAAGACGCAAGGTACCCCTTTTCCCGCTTCCAAATGTTGGAGGGCATGTTGACCTATACCCCGAAACACCTGCTATTCTGCTCGCTATTGTATTGTGCTGATTTCCTTGTTCAGCTCTGGCTGGGAAGGATTACTTCCCCACCAGAGTTCATGGGCTGGAGCCCTCGGGGACGCCGGAGTGAGATCTTTGGCCATTCGCTCTGCCTGCCAGACCGACGTGGCAGCCCTCAGGAATCCCCCCAGCTGCTGTTTTATTTCAGATAAGCCTCCTCACTGCAGCCCTACGTCCCCGTCCTCCTCTACAGGCCTCCTCCTTCCACAATGGGGAGAGAGGGGGAATCGTCCTCCACACCGCCAAGGCTTTCTCTTCAACCTCTAGGCCCCCAGGCCTTTTCACTGGCGGGGTTGGCAACGAGGCGGCATTAAAGCCTCGGCTCCCTCAGCCTTTGTGATTCCCTCCTTTGTACCGGAGCGATTCACAAATTCGGCCTTTTATCTCCTTGGAAAAAAGGGGAAGGAGGAAGAAAAAATTGTCGGTGGCGGCGGTGGGGGGATTGCAATGGGGAAGTGAAAGGCCACAATGAGGGGGAAAATGGCGGGAAATGTCTCCTCAGAGGCCCCATTGTGTGGCTTTGCCCGTGTTACAAGGGTAAACACACTAATCATGTGTGAGAAGGAGCCCTTGGGCCTCGGCGGAGAATTCACTGACAAGCCGCACATTCTTTGCTGAGATTCTTTCTCTCTTTCTCTTTTTTCCAGAGCTTTGGGAAAATCAGCCGTCAGAGGGCTTTTGCCGATTTGCCCAAGAGCTCTTCAGTGCAGAAAGAGCCTGGCCTATTGAGCGGGCTGGGCTTTTCATTACGTGCATGGCTGTGTTGGGGGACGAGGGGGACACAGAGAAATTCTCTACGGCTTGCGGATACGAAAAGGAGCACGGATACCGGCAACGCTCCTGCGACCCCTCCACGACGTGGCCTCCGAGGGGTGGTTCTTGTGTTCCGGCCACCATGTGGGAGCGATTCAAAATGGTTCTGCATGGCGACAGCACCACAATGCAGTACTTGCGACATAAAGTGGGTTACCAGCATTCGCAAGATTGTGAAGCTCTCCTCACAACCCACGAGGAAACCTTCTGTCGGGTCTGCAGGGAAAATGGGCTTAGCCCGCTCGCCCCGCAGACGATCAAACTGCAGCCCTGGGCAGCCGGATTGGCTGCCCACACAACGGCCGGCTCCGTTATGGAGCCGGTGGGAGCTGTGGGGATGGGGGGCTGCACGGAGACCCCCGAGCCCAGGAGGCTCAGATCCTGGAAAGACCTCCGAGCCTGGGAGGCTGGCTGCAGCCTTCTGGTTGGGGGTCTACTCATGTGTCGCCGTGCGCTTGCTCCATTAACCTCATTTAAGGGAAGGGGGAATTAGACGGGGTAGCCGCCTTGGGAGCACCGGGCCCGCCTACGAGCCTGGTGGTTCCCACAGTCACTGGGAAGCAGGGGTCCCAGTGACCATGGAAAGAGCCTCTGTGTGAATCCATGCCAAGGTAAGAATCTCAGATTCATTTGGGGCCATAAACTGCCTTGGCGTGGGTTCATGCACATTCACGTTGTTAACTCACAGTAAACCTAGAGGCTATTCACATGCGCGTGCAAAACCCGGGCCCGAGCCTGGCGGCACCATGGCGGCAAACCGGCCTATGATGCCTCCCTTCCAAACGAGGTTAGCAAAGCAAGCACTCTCCTCACCCCGTTTTTCTGATCGTGTGTCGGGGAGGGGAGGCGAGGAGGGGAGGGGGTCCTCAGGATGTACCACACACTCACGGGGTGCATTATTAGAGCTCCAGGGGGTGGGGTAGCGTGGGGCAAAGCGCCCCGGCCCGCCGACCCTCGAAGCTACCGGCAGTTGAGAAGTCTTGCTTTCGTTTTGGTCGTCGTCATCGTGGTCGTCACCCTCCATCTAACTGCAGCATTAGAGTTTTGGCCACGACCCAACACACCACTCCGGAATGAGGGAGCTGTGGGGAAATGGGAGGGGGAGGTTGGATCTGACACAGGGCAGAGGGCAGCAAAAACAACACCAAAAATCTGTCGCATTGGGGGAATGAGAAGAATAAATGTTTCTCTTTGGCAGAAAAGGCTATCTGATTTGGCAAAAAACAAACAAAACCCTAGTTAAATCAAAACAAGACATTTTCCTCCTGGGCAGAAACCTCACCGGATGTGCACAGCATTACATGCAACAATTTAAATAAGAGGAATGCATTAGAGAGGGGAGAGCAAAGCCAAAATATCTGTTGTTTCATTAGCTGTTTTCTCTGCCCGCCTCTTTCCTTCCTCCACGCTTTCTGCTTTTCTCTCCTCCACACCCGGACCAGTTCCTCTCTGTATTTCTGATACAGGCCCCTCGGTCTGCAGTGCGTGGAAACTGCTTCCTGAGCTCTGTTCCACTCCGCTTTCATATGTGTGTGAACAGTGTCCGAAAGGCCGCACACACATGCGTCTTCCCCACCCAATCATCATCCAGCTTGGAGGAATATTTATATTTATTTATTTATTATTTTTTACATTTATATCCCGCTCTTCCTCTGAGGAGCTTAGAGCGGTGTACATGCTGATTTTTATCCTCACGACAACCCTGTGAGGTAGGTTACGCCGAGAGATACATCGGTGACTGGCCCAGAGTCACCTAGTGAGTTCCATGGTGGAATGGGGATTCGAACTTGGGTCTTCCCTTATTCTGTTTATTACTGCTGTTGCAGCACGCTTGCTTCCTTTTGCTAGTTGTGATGCGGTATATCACTCCCCGATGTCTGTTATCCCTGGGATGGACTCTGGGATGGGGGGTGACATCATTATCCCACATCAAGGCTGGCAAAGGGAAGCAAGCTGACCGTGATGGCAGCAGTGAGCAGGGGCTGAGGTGCCAGTGGCGAGTGGGCAGAGGGGAGTGAATGGCGGGTGAGGACAGCAGCTCCCCCTGGTGGCTCATGTGAAGAGCACATGGTCACTCAACAGTAGATCTGTTCCTCCTCCTCCTCCTCCTCTCCTCCTCCTCCTCCAAATATTTATATACTGCTTTCAAGAAAAGTTTCCAAAGTGGCTTACATAGAGATTTAATTAATTAATTAATGAGATGGTTCCCTGTCCCCAAAGGACTCACAGTCTAAAAAGAAACATAAAATAAACACCAACTACAGCCGCTGGAGGTATGTCCATGTGAACTCACATGTGAGGGATGCTGTGCTGGGGTTGGAGAGGACCAGTTTCCCCCCCCTAAATATAAGAGAATCACCACTTTAAAAAGGTGCCTCCTTGCCCAAAAACAGCTGGGGGGCCCTAAACTGAGCAGGCCTGCTCTAAGATCAAGCAAAAGGGAAAAACTGAAAATCACATAAATGAAACCAATTATCCCCAGAATTAAAACCAAACATTAAAACAGTTAAACATTTTAAACAACCATTTAAAACAGCAGGAGCAACCACAATGTCATATTTACCCAAATCAGAGATGACTCTGAATTTAAGAAGGCCCCCCTTAAAAAGCAGAGGTTAAATACAGGTTATGCCTACATTTACTCAAAAGGAACAGGACTTTCTTAAACTCATGATTTCTAATACTGGGAAAACCTAGTCTTCCATTCAGGTAAATTAAGTAAAAATCACAGCTGATAATAAAATCAATTAATAATAATAACAATAACAATAATAATAAACAAACCAGTCAATAACACTTGTCTGACTGTGTAAACAACCAACCAACAACAACAACAATAATAAACACAACTTTATTTGTTAGCCGCCGCATAAAAATTGTTCTCTGGGCGGCTGATCAAAGGCTTGATAAAATAAATACATCTTCAACACTCCTTTAAAAAACTGCTAGAGATGTGGGAGATCTTACAACCTTGTGTGGTGTGTCTGGCCTATGGGATGGGACAGGACAGGACAGATGGCCCTCATGAGATTGGCCCTGTCCAGTAGCAGCCAAGATATTTTGTTCCTATTCTGATCCGGGTCAAGTTGGTGCCTCCGCCAAGGGAGGGATACAGGAGGGGTACAGTCCTTGGACAGCTCCAAAGAAAAAGGGGTTCAGGACCTCTGACAGCTCCAAGGAGGCAGTCAAAAGAGCTGGATGCAGCAGGCATGAGATAGATGTTGCTCCAGCAGATGCTTGGCACTGACTGCTGGTTTTTATAGCTGCTGCCCAAGTAGAGTGGATTGACCTCACTCATTTTCTCAGGGGCCTTATTTGATTTCCTAAGCACTGGCTCTGGTGGTGCTGGGGGACCTCTGCCTTGACTGGCAGGATTCCTGTTGCACCAGCTGCCTCACAGACCCTCCCTCCACCTGTTTGCTTCACCTACTGTATTTCCAGAATTCAGGAAGGGAAATCACCCTCCAGGGATGCTCTGTTACCAGCTTGTGTCTGGGTATTTAATTTATTTTCTCTCACTGGTCCATGGTGTGCAGACCATGTGTGAGCAAGGTCCTGTTCTTCAGGGATTTTCTTTTCTTTTCTGCTGTTTCTATGGACTGTTGCCCAGGGTGACCTCAGCTGCTGGGAATTTCTATGCCCTAATTGGTTTTGCTCCTGGAAGAATGGGAAGGGTATCTTTTCATCGCCTTGCAGTGTGGATTCCTCAGTGGTTTGTGCGATTCAAGGAGGAACTGCATGGGGCAAAAATTGGGGTTTCCAGAAATGAAGGGGAACACGACTGCCAGATGTTAATCAGGACGCAAATGCAGGAGCTAGATGGGAAGCGTATTTGCATGGGAGTATCAGCAGGACGGAGAAGGCTGCTGTTTAACCCCAGGAATATAGGAAGCTGCCTTATTCGGAGTCACTCTTGGTCCGTCTAGATCAGTATTGTCTATACCAGGCTTCACCAACCTGAGGCCCTCCAGATGTTGCTGAACTACAACTCTCAGCATCCCTAGCCACAATTTATTGTGGCTGGGTATGCTGGGAGTTGTAGTTCAGCAACATCAGGAGGGCCGCAGGTTGGGGAAGCCTGGTCTACACTGATTGGCAGCAGCTCTCCAAGGTTTCAGGCTGGAGCCTTTCCCCACCCTACCTGGAGATGCTGCCATGGTTGAACCTGGGACCTTCTGCATACAAGCAGATGCTCTGCCACTGAGCTACGGCCTCATCTGTTGATCGGTGGCACAGTTCAACCACAGTTGATTGGTGGCATACCAGACCCAGCCTAGTTGGCAGCTGTGTGAGGCCTCAGCACAGGCTTAGCCACCAATGGGGCCGCCATCTTGCTTCATGGCGACGACAAGCCGAGTGTCTCTTAAGGCCTAGCCGTTCTTGTCAGCTTCTTGCTATTGTGGAGGTGTGGAATTCAGTGAGTGGGTGAGAAATAGTGGTGTCTCAGAGGAATATAAGCACGTAGTCTGAAGCACAAAGAGAAGCAATGGCCACTGTCCACTCCCCGCAAGTTGGAAACCAGCTTCTTTTCAGTCTTGAATGCCTGAATACCCCACACTTTACCTCCAGTCTCTGCTTGAGACTGAGGCTGGAGATAAAAGTATGTTGCCATGTTGAGACGGGGTATAGATAAAGTTTCCAACTCTAAAGCTAATCCTGGAGGGGTTTCCCCCAATATTTGTTCATCCAGGCTTCTAATTAGACTTCTAGCATTGATCACTTTTAAAAATTTTTTAAAATGGTTTCAATGTTGTTTTGATCGGTGTTGTTTTATTGTAAAGACATGAGAGAGACATGAGTTTGGGGTGGTATATAAATAATTTATACTAAATATTTTTGCAATACCGAGCTATTAAAATCTTCACGATTGCTTGCATTGGTCATCTGGAGACTGAATGTGATTGCCGGACACTCAAGGACTGAGAGCCTTAGGCTACCCCTCTGGAATTTGCATCAACACAGAAATAACCTCAGCATACAGCGTTACTCACTCTGACCGGTGCTAGTCCTGAAGATTTGGCCCCAAACATATCTTCTAGTACTTTCCATATGATCAAATTTCCAGGATTCCTTTCAAGGGTTACTTGGCCTCCAGGCCAATCCTGGAGTTTGACAACCCATGGAGGCCATGTGCTCTCACCTTCTGCCGACTCTGTCCATGATGTGTGGAAGAATGGCTGCTGTTAGAGGGGCTCTCCGATCCAGCCTGTGGAAATTTTCCATCGCCCCAGTGGAGAGCATTAACGGCCGAGGAAATGACTCACCAAGAACCTACGGGAAAAGGGGCTGTAAGTGTTCCCTACAGGAGAGGAGAGCTGGTCTGGTGGTAGCCAGCATGACTTGTCCCCTTAGCTAAGCAGGGTCTGCCCTGGTTGCATATGAATGGGAGACTCCATGTGTGAGCACTGTAAGAGATTCCCCACCAGGGATGGGGCCGCTCTGGGAAGAGCAGAAGGTTCCAAATTCCCTCCCTGGCTGCATCTCCAAGATAGGGCGGAGAGAGATTCCTGCCTGCTACCTTCGAGAAGCCATTGCCAGTCTGTGTAGACAATACTGAGCTAGATGGACCAAGGGTCTGACTCAGTATATGGCAGCTTCCTATGTTCCTACTGTGTGAAAATGCTGGGGTCCCATTTGGGAATGGCCGATAGCCACTTGTTGGAAAGCCATCCAGCTTTCTGGGAACGGGAGCCTCTGAGGCCTAACGGGAAGGGAATGACATTCCCCCAGCCACATTACAGGATTTCCCCTGCACCTCCGTAGTCATGTTCAGGGAAACGGTGGAGTAATGCGAAGGAGAAAGCTTCAAATAAAGGGACGGATTCATTAGGAGAGATAAAGGGGGCGGGGGGAGAAACAGGGACAAAGGATGGGTGGGAATTTGGGAGCATATAAGCATATAAGCATCGGTGCCAGATCTCTGTGTTTGGCTGGGAAAATCATGTTTAACAAGGCAACACAATGAGGCCTTGTGGTTCGAGGCGTATGACAGAAATAAGGCCTGACAGCCTCTCGGGTGGGAGTCTCTACGGCCTTCCTCTCTCGCCAGCCGCTCCCCCCCAAGCTATGTCAGCAATGCAACCCTCCCCTACCCCCAGCGTCCCCCCGACCCTTCCGTACACTCCTTCCCCAGGCCCATGGCAACACAGGACGCCAACTCTGCGTGAGCACAGATGCAAATGCAAGCATTGGATTTCAGTTTAAGTGGCTCAAGATGGCGAGCTCTTCCCCATGCACAGAGGTTGCCTAAATATGCCATCCACGTCTCTCTCTCTCTCGAGAAGCTCTGCAATGAAACATTGCAATGTATCTGTGGGTACAGTGACAAGCAACCCTGGACATAGGGGGCGGCTGCCATAAAAGTGGCACTCTAGCATGATGTATGGGCCTTCTTTCTCTGCAAACTTGTAGGATCACTTCCCCTGTGTCCTCCTGACTTCATCGTGTTGTGCAATTTCTGCCTATGTTCCATATCAGTGGTTGCTACTGGCGAGGGAGGGTCCAGGGAGAACTTGGTCCAGGGGATGGTGAATTATTTGATTTATTTTTACATTTATAGTCCACTCTTCCTCCAGGGAGCCCAGAGCAGTGTGCATGGTTATGTTTATCCTCACAACAACCCTGTGAGGTAGGTTAGGTTGAGAGAGAAGTGACTGGCCTAGAGTCACCCAGTGAGGTTCATGGTTGAGCGGGGGCTTGAACTCGGGTCTCCTCAGTCCTTGTCCAAAATTCTAACCACGACACCATGATGATTTGGGTGGCAGCCCCGAGTTAGACATACTGGCTGCATTTGCACAAAATGTGGACCCGCAGGTCCAGTGGACCTGTGGTTAAGAACATAAGTACAGCCCTGCTGGATCAGGCCCCAAGGCCCATCTAGTCCACCATCCTATTTCCCACAGTGGCCCACCAGATGCCTCTGAGAAACTCACAGGCAAGGGATGAGGGTTTGCCCTCTCTCCCACTGTTGCTCCCCTGACACTGATATTGAGAGGCATCTTGCCTCTGAGGCTGGAGGTGGCCTATAGCCAACAGACTAGTAGCCAATAAGGTTCCGCTCCCCTCCTCCTGTCCACATTCATACATAACAGAGGGAGCAGGGGAAACTGGCTGTGAGGGCTCCCTTCTTGATGGGCTTCCTCCCTCAACTCTGGTTGCAGCAGAGTGGGACTGCAGTGCAGTGTTAGGATGTAATGCTGGCACCGCTAAACTGGAGTTAGAAGCAAGAACGAAACCCACTCCAAACTGAAAGGTACAAACCGGAGCCTCAGGAGGGAAACCTTGGATAGATTTGTGCTAGCTGGTCAGATTCGGGTCCAAAACAAATCATCCAGATTTCAGACCTGGAAAATGTGTAGATTCAGACCTCAATTTTGTGGCGATCTGTCTTGCTGTCTCCACTTTGTTTCAGGAATTTTATTTTATTTTAAATCTCGCCCTCCCAAGCTTCAGATTGGTGACTAACAGTGTGCAACGATTGGCTGGCGATTCTCCCCTGGTTCCAGATTGGCTTGTTTCCATTCAAATCTTGTGTTGCCAGGGGTGACTGACCCCACATTGGCTAGGGGAAGGGTCAAAGAAGGGTCAAGGGTCAAGGGAGTTTGAAGGAGGGATTTTCAAATGTACTTAAGGAGGCAGGCAGCCACCATGCTGCCTTTCTGCCTCATGGGAGGAGAGAGAGAGAAGCTTTGCTTTGCTTGCCTGCTTCCTGGAATGGATTCTATGTTTTTTGTTCCTGCTTTCCTGATTGAGGAAAAGAGAAGATAATTTTTTTCTCATCCCTTTCCTGCTGCTGAGAGAATCACTGCCTGTGCCTGCTGTCTGTGCAAATCGATTTGGATACTAAACAATTTGTACCCAAATCTACCTGTTTCGGGGATTTGTGGACAAAACAAATTGACCCTGTGCTAGCTGGCCGGATTCGGACTCAAAACAAATTGGGGGTGATTCAATTCAGGTACAAATTGAATAGAAAAAAATGATTCATGCACATCCCTAGTTCTCATGACCGGAGAATCAGGGTAGGAGAGCTCTCTTCTCCTCCACCCTCAGTTCAGTTCTGGGTACAAATGTTGGGTAGCTCTTCTGGAAGCAACCTGGGCTGGAAGGAAATGTGTGAGTCCTGACAATCGTGCAAATCTGGATAGCCCACCTCCTATCCTGATTTAACTGATGTGAGAACCAACCTACTAGCTCCCAGCCCTGGGATAGGTGTTTGGTTCTGCAGATGTTGCTGAACTAAAACTCCCATAATCCCCAGCTATAATAAATTGTGGCTGGGGGTGATGGGAGTTATTTATTAATAAATAATAATAACAAACATATTTATACCTCACCCCTTCAGTGCGCTACTGTTTGGGGCAGTTTACGTCATTAATAAAATAGATACAATATAGGATTGAAAATTAAGGTTAAAAAAAGTTAAAAGACCAGGCTAAAACCACAATGGCAAGTTTTAAAAATTGAAATTAAAAGTTATCAATAAAAAGTGAAACACTAAGAAACCTACGAGATATAAGCAGAGTATAAATATTTAAAATCCTCTCTAAAAAGATGTGTCTTCAGTTATTTCTTAAAAAGATTGAGAGAGGGAGCATGGCAAAGCGCTTCCAGGAAGGCGGTCCAAATAGGGGAGTTCGTGGACCACATGCAGTCGCTCGGTCCAAATTCGGACTGAATCGCTGCTCTGTGAACTGGTTTGTCGGACTGACAGGCTGGTTAAACTGATGAACCAGCTCAAACAGGTTCACAGCAGTTTGGGCCTGAATTGCCCAAACTGCCCAGTTTGTGATGGACTGGTTCGACTGTGAATCAGTATGTGCACAGCCCTAATTCCAAAGTCGAGGGGCCACAACCGAAAAGGCCCTGTTTGTTGTGATGCTACCATGGGCAGACGGAAAACGACCAGTGCTGAGCTCCTCAGAAGGGGGGCATGATCAAAATGTGCTCGTAAATAAAATTCTGAAAGCTAAGAAAGAGTGGCAATTGGTCAGTTATTTATTATTGCAATTGTTTTTGTACTGCAGTGTGAGTGTGTGTATGAACATTCGCACCTCATTGGAATTTTCCGCCTCAGGTGATAAAATTAATGCTCTGGTCTCATCTTTGGTCAATACACATTCCAGCTCTTGTTAAATTATTCTGCTGCGGCTGCTTCCCAAGACAAAGAAATGTTTAGTTGAACATCTTCCAGATTTTTCTAGTACTGCATTAGTTTTGCTGGAAGACCACTTTGTGGGTGGTGGGGGCGGGAGGCAAAATCCACCAGTGAGAAAAATCATTATAATCCAAGCATGAGTTACTAAAAACTCTGATGTATCTTTTTAATATAACCCCCCTCAAAAGACAAATAAAAGATTAAAAAAGAACACATAACAGAAAAATAAATCTCACTGTTACAAGCGATGTAGAGTAAGATTTGTCTTTTGACCTGTGCACAGACATGAACAATATGTACAAAAACTATATTTAAAATATTACAGATCTGCTCAGCATTTTCTTCAAAAAAAATCACCACTACTGGCCAAAATATACCTGGCAGTGTCTTTCTAGCTGTGGAGGTTCACTTTATATTAACAGTTCACTTTTTAAAAAAGAAAATGAAAGAAAGAAACCACACATACATATAAACATCACAATAAAATTTAGACTTAAAAAAACAAAATAATAAATTTGGTATCGTTATAACTTTAGTGCACATCTGATACTCCTCTATCCTCATGTATATTTTAAAAGAAATCCTGGACTGAGAAGTAACTTAAGGGTTTGTTTACATTGAGATTTGTTGTGGTTTTAAGTTAAACTGGATTAATATAACACTGATTTATGGTCATATGTGGGCACAGTTAGAGTACAATCCTGTGCATGTTTATGTGAAGTAAACTCCACTGAGTTCAATGAGGCTTACTCCCAAGTAAGTATGCAAAGGATTGCAGCCTTGGGCTAATTTTTTGAGCGATGCTTAAACTGGTTCCTGCATATCTCATAGCTATAATTTGAATGTTTAACCTACATTCTCTGGAATGTACATAGAAAATGTGGATGGGTAAGAATTTAAGACTGGCTCCCTTCTGTTGTCTATCCTGCCTTACATGAACAGGCAGCACATTCCAGACAAAAAGGGGGTTTTCACTACTGCTTGGGAAATCGGCTTTCATTTGGTGTAAAGACTTGCCTCCATGAGGTTTCTATACAGATCAACTGGCCTACATCAAGGGGCTTGCAAACAGAATCTGAATCCCTGAATAACTGACTGGCTTTTCTATACAAATCAATTTAGAAATGATTCTTATTTTACCTCTGAAAGATGCAGGCACGTTCTTGAGCAATGTTACTCAACCGTTTGATAGCTGGGTCACAGGATTTGTCCCTAGATTAGTACTGGAAGTATAATTTGTAGAGATGTGCACAAAACAATTTTTTCGCTTAATTTTGAATTTGAATCGAATTTTGAAAATTCATTCAAATTTCAATCTGGTCTGAAAATTCAATTTGAATCTGAATCAATTTGACCCTGTTTTGACACCTTTTAAAAACCAATCAGGGGGCCTAAATGATTTTGTAAATGTGCCAAATGGCTGTCAAATCGAATTTGAATCAAATTTTGAAAATTTGATTCGAATTAAATTGCCCCTTTAAGGGGCGATTCAATTTGAGTTTTGGATCACTTGGATCACGATTCAAGACAAATCGATTCAAATTCGCATTAATTTTCACATCCCTAATAATTTGCTTTTATACTAAAAAAAAAGATACACATATATTTTCTCAGTCAGCTCCTGACAATGGGCCTGAATCATCCTAACGATAGCTGGATTGCCACATTAACATTGACTCCTGATGTCCCATTGTCCCCTTTGCCTAGGTGGTCAGGGCATATAATAATTATTCTTGGATTCCCCATGCTTGTTGTCCATAGTGTGGAGTACAGTGGGGAATTCCACAACATCCTTACTCTCTCATTTGGGATGATGGCACTAGCTATACGCAGTCGTATACATCCACTATACCGACTTAATCTTTCAAGGCTCTCTTGCAGATCACAGTTTGGCCACTACCTTTGTGCAGTTGTGTTGCATCTATAAATATCTGTGACAACACCATATTGGGACTGGAATGTGTGTATCCGCCTCCGAAAGAAGACGTGCAAGGGCAAAATGACAGAAGAGGCTCAAAAGCTAACACATTTTCTCTCACAGATAAAACACATGGATTACAATTCTGTTCTCCCTGATCTTGACTTGTGGGAGATCTCCACAAGTGTACCTGTCCCTTCCACAAGCTTCTTCAAAAATGCCCCCTGGAGACAGATTTCATGAAATGGCTGCCCAACTAAACCTGGGTAAAACTGACCCATTCAGTCAAATGTCCATGTCCACAAAATCATTGCACCGGCTATCATCCAGTTCATTCACAGCTTTGAGGCAGGAACTTTCCAAGCAATGGTGAAACTATAATTGGGCTGACGTGTTACAAGATCCACCTGAGAAAAGGGACCGTCGAGCTGAACTCACCAACCACCTCTCCCCGGATCTCTGACCTTCAAGGAATCCTTTACGCATCATCCTGACTGCTGAGAAGAACCTCTGCACACGGCAAAAGGTTCAGCCATGGGTGAGTGGCCAGCCATTTTGGGTTTCCCTGTCACCCATATAAAGTTGGGACTTGGAGCACGAGAGCTGAAAAAATCCAGCTTAGGTTGCCTTTTTAATGACACCAGCATCTGTGAAGATGGGAAGGCAGGCCACATGATCAAGAATAGGGTAGGAGAAGTGTTTCGGGAACTGCCCATGCTCCCGATTTTTGATCATCTGCAAGGGAAAAACAAGGTAAGAGACACTGAATATTTAGAAACATTGGAAACTGCCTTATACTGAGTCAGACCATTGGTCCATCTAGCTCAGTATTGACAGACTGGCAGCGGGCGGCTTCTCCAAGGTTGCAGGCAGGAGTCTCTCTCTATCTTGGAGATGCCAGGGAGGGAGCTTGGGACCTTCTGCCTTCAAGCATGGAGGTGATCTTCCCAGAACAGCCCCATCCCCTAAGGGGAAGATCTTACAGTGCTCACATATGTAGTCTCCCATTCACGTGCAAACCAGGGTATATCCTGCTTAGCAAAGGGGACAGTTCATGCTTGCTACCACAAGACCAGCTCTCCTCCCTAGACCAGCTCTCCTTTATTTCTCTATGTAAACTGGTTCTTGGGAGTGGTTTATTTTTATTTCTCTGTGTAAACCATTTTTGGGAACTTTTGTTGAAAAGCGGAATATAAATATTCGTTGTCTTTGTCATCGACAGTGAAGGCCTGTTAAACAGAAGTTGCATTGGAAGGCTTTCCCTCCTATCTCATTCGGCAACTGGATACACCTGCTGGCCAGGACAGAGCCCTTGAATGCAGCTGCCATTTAACAGACGGCCTCTGTCAATGCCTTTCCTACCCGGTTCTTGATCAGGTGAATTGCCTTGCTATCTACGTGACCCAACGATTCCTTCGCAAAACCTCCAGCATGGTCAAGTGCTAGCAAGCTCTGGAAAAAGCGAAGTGGGTTAAAAGGCATTAAGAATTGTGAAAGTTAATTGAATATTGACTGGGGGTGCTTTCAAAGAGGAAAGATGTGTCACACGAGTAACGGAACTAAATGGAGACACTCAGGTTCCAGAGGGGGAAGCAATTGGGAACAGAGCCAGGAAGTCTGGAACAGGAAGTCTCAGGTAAGGTTACCTTCCTGTAGCTTGCTGAAAGTGGGCTTGTAAGAGCAGACCAAGACAGCATGATAAAAGAGAGTTCCCCTAACTTGATGTCTGCAAAAGCACTATTGCCATGAAACTGTTGCATGGGATGGCCGATAGGTATAGACTAGGGCCTGGTTCACAGAGTTATTCAAATCTAGGTTTAATATGGGTTACCAACATTAGTGTGACTGTGTGAACGCACACCTAGGTGGGAAACTCAGATTGATCTCAGGTCGTAAATCACCTTAGTGTGGGTTCATACAATCACACCAGGGTCAGCAACCCACATTAAACTTCATTTGAACAAATGTGTGAACCAGGCCAAGCTGTCTTGTCAGATATCTGTAAGATGTCTCAGGGGATAGGGCCACTCTGGGAAGAGCACCTGCATGCAGAAAGTTCAAAGTTCCCTTCCTGGCAGCATCTCCAAGACAGGACTGAGAAAGACTCCTGCCTGCAACCTTGGAGAAGCTGCTGCGAGTCTAGGTAGACAATACTGAGCTGGATGGACCAAGGGTCTGACTCAGTATAAGGCAGTTTCCTATGTTCCTCTGTTTTATAGAGGACGTTTGTCCTCCATTACTCATCTCCCTGTTGGGAAACTCATGATAATTTTCCAAGGAGCACCAAAGTTCCTCAGAATACAGATGGAAACAACTGGCCTAGGAGAAGATATCCTTTGAGGTCCTGACCATTAAACAAAAGGAACATAGGAAGCTGCCATATACTGAGTCAGACTATTGGTCCATCTAGCTCAGTACTGACCACACTGATTGGCAGTGGCACGCCAAGGTTTCAGGAAGGAGACTCTCCCAGCCCCACCTGGAGATGCTTTCAGGGATTGAGTGTGGGACCTTTTCCATGCAAAACAGATGCTCCTCCACTGAGCTATGACCATCCCCTTAGATTATCTTACAGTGCTCACACATGTACTCCCACCCAAAAACAAACCAAGCTTGACCCTGCTTAGCAAAGGGGACAATTCATATTCACTACCACAAGACCAACTCTCCTCCCCGACCTTCTAAACATCTCTTGGATTTAGCAGCATGGTTTCCACGCAGAGCTGAGGACATTCTACTGTCACAACCAGGAGGGCACACATTTCCCCCCGCCGAACTTTAGATTTCCTAGGAACCAGCTTGGGAAAGAGGGACAGAAGGAGGATAGCAGTGAGAGTAGAAACTGGATCCGATTCTTGCAAATATGTTCTGGTCCCCCCTCCCCCTGCCACATTGGTAAGGAACTGGAGACGATAGAAGAGGAGGTACCCAGATCCCATGCACAGCAGCAGCACACAAAAGAGGAGGAGAAAAGGAATCAGGAAGCTGCCTTTTACTGAGTCAGACCCTTGGTCCATCTATCTCAATACTGTCTGCACTGACTGGCAGCAGCTCTCCAAGATTTCATTCGGGGGTCTTTTGTGACAGCAGTGGGTGGTGAGGTACAGAACACGATTACCTCCCCAAGCACCTGAGCGGATAATTGCAGCTAGGCTGGAAATCCATCAGATGTGGACGGAAGACCTGAATCTGGCCATCAACCTATCAGTTGCCCCTTCTGCACATTCTTAGAAGACAGCACTTCATTTGGGGCCGGGGAATGTGCAGAGAGCCACTAGAACCATTCCCTGCAATAGACTGGACGTGTGTTTGATGGGAAAAGAAGTTCAGCGGAGCAAAACTGTGCACATGTCTATCTCCAGTTGGACCTCCTAGCAGACATCTCATTTGACTTGAAGACAAAGTCACAATGTGGGGCGGGGGAGGATCAAGATTGCATTTCGTAGCACGAGAATCCCATTCTCCTTATGGTTTCAGTCACCAACCGAGAAGTAATCCTGGGTCCCAGAAACTGGTGCCATTTGACTGCAGGAGTCACAGAATGGAAAGATCAATCCTCTTTGTGGGCATTTGTGGTTCACGAAGTGGCCGGCGGGTGGGAAGTCGAGAGCGAGATGTCCCTTCATTTATGGAATTAATTCCCTTTCTCTTACACATGGTGTGTCTCAGCCTAAGCAGACAGTAACCCCTTTAATTCTTCTTGGCCTAACTCTGGTGGAGAGATGACCCAGAAGTGATAGGTCAGCTCCTTTGGGGGGGAAAGAGAGCCTCTCCCTTCTGTGTTCAAAGATAGCTCCTGCCGCCACCACTCAGTTGGGTGTCTACAGCCACAGCCATGATGCACAGCAACCCCCACTTCCCAAAATCTAAGGGAGGGCTTCATTCCCTCTCCCTGCCTCCCACCTCCTTGGATCAGTCCAACGAGACCTCGCAGGGGTTTTCGTGAGCCTGACGCGCGTCCTCGTAGATGTGGCGGAAGTCTTTGTAGCGGGGGGCGCAGCTGAGCCACGCTTCCCCGAAATGTAGCCACCCCGTGAACAGGAAGCTGCCAGGTCCGGCTTTCACCCCACACCGCAGCAGGGTACGAATGCTGCCCGTGGATTTCCCATATTTGCCAACCGGTTGGAACAAGGCAAACTTCTGGCGGTGGATCCGCGTAGCACTCACACTGATGATGGATTCTTGCAGCTCCATGTCATTGGAGACTGTCCGGATGTTGCCACGGATGACTGGCAAGGAGGAGCCGGTGAAGGAGGGGAGAAAATGGAAAGTTATTTAGATAGTCTATGGCATCGAAACACAGAGGTCATCCACACAATTGAAAACTGGGTAGGACAAGTGTCTTACCCAAGTTTGGGAGCTCTGTGTGCTCCAATTTTTGGGCTGTGTGGGTACAAACAACTGGGTAGGAGGGAGAAGTGATTGTGTGGAAGCAAGGTAGGAGGGAAACCTGGCTAGCTTTTCCTCCTACCTTGCTTCCACACAATCACTTCTACCCAGCTTTCCCTCCTACCTGGCTTCCACACAGTCACTTCTACCCAGCTTTTCCTCCTACCTTGCTTCCACACAATCACTTCTACCCAGCTTTTCCTCCTACCTTGCTTCCACACAATCACTTCTACCCAGCTTTCCCTCCTACCTGGCTTCCACACAGTCACTTCTACCCGGCTTTCCCTCCTACCTTGCTTCCACACAACCACTTCTCCCTCCGCCTAACTGGTGGCTTGCTCCCACAGAACTGAAAATTGGGAGCACACACGGCTCCCAAACCTGGGTAGGACACCGTTTCCGCTTTTGTGAAAGACCTCACAGACTAAGGTGGCAATTGTCAATTTCATTAAACATGCTGAGAAAATATGTATACGGTTGCTTTTAAAGTGCCTTATAGCAATAAAAAGGAACAGTTCCTGCTTGAGGTATATAGCGTAAAAGGCGAATAAAGACATGACATTTGTAGTATGGCAGAACCAATTTGGATGCAGCCCCACAGCATGAAATGCAAACATAGCTATTCCTCTCCAAGACTGCACTCTGGAAAAATCAATTCCGCAAGAAAACCAGGCATGGACAGTGCCAATTGGCTAGTGCCCATAACATCGTCAAGAAAACTCCCCTTCCCCCAGTCCCTAAGCAGTTGAACAACGATTTCCTTCCAATACATGATCCTGCCCATATGTTAATATCTTCATCAGAGGCCCTTCTCTAAGCATAGTTGACTTCAAATGTGAGAATAAAGACTCAGACAGCCCGATCCTATCTGTATCTAAGTAAGTCCCACTGAGACCAGGGAGGCTCACTCCCTACATTAGGACTGCAAGTCTTAAAGGCACATAGCTGAAGTTTGTTTGAACATTCAGTGAAATAGCAAAGAAGAGGCGTTCTTAGCAATCTGGTCTAATTTTAATGAACTATTTGTGGTTTAAAGGGTAATATCCTTCAAAGAATTTCGCTCCCATTATTAAAATTAATACTTCTTATATATTATATAAATGATTAGGGTGTCTCCCCCATATTTCTCCCCCCCCTTTGCTTATGTAAGGATTATTGTTATCCTTTTTGTTGTTTGTTTCAGTTTGTTTTAGCTGAAATAAAGAGAAAAAAGGGGGGGGGGACATAGCTGAAGTCTGAACTGAGCATTATAGAGAAGAGGAAAGTAGCAGAGCAGGGGGCAACCTGAAGCTCTCTAGCTGCTGCACTACAACGCCCATCATCTCATGTTATGGGGGATGATGGGATTTGTAGTCCAGGAAGGCTGGTGAGTCTCGGGCTGGCCCTTCTGCAGTAGAGGCAGGTATTGAGGAATGGACTGCTGAAAGCACTGTGGAAGGAAAGAAGAAAGGAAGGAAGGAAGGAGGAAAGGAGGAAGAAAAGAAGAAAAGAAGGAAGGAAGGAAGGAAGATGGAAGTTGCACTAGGGAAGAAACAGAGAGACCAGTCTGCAAGGCACTGCAGTTTTCACCATGGGAAGCAATAAGAGAATCAGCCAATATCCTTGCATTTGCAGAAAGGAGTTGGTAGCGGTGAAGAGAACCCATCGGATCTAGCCAATTATACCAGGCACTGCACTATTAGCCTGCTTGTGCGAAGGTGGGGCCGGCTCCCTCCCCATCAGCAAGAATTAACCCTTGTCAGATATGCTGAGCTGATCTGGCGTGGCAAATCCCCTTGTTCTTCTGTTTGACTTTCCGGTTGCCGGGGCAACCCTGGAGTGGGCTGCTAATGGGCCTCCTGCCCGGTCCCCATTCTTCTCGGGAGGTCAGCGGAGCGTGAGGGGCAGTAATTGGGAACTGCCCACTGTGCAGGTGCCCGGGTGCAGACCCCTACAGGCCACGCAGGGCTGGGTTGCTCCACAGACAGGTCTCGCTGCTGGAGCTGGCAGCTACTTAAGCAGCAAAAATGGAGAATTCGGAGGGTGGGGGGGAATGCTGTCACAGCTGCACACTTGATGCAGAAGCATGTCTGTGGCATTTTCCCATGAGTGAGAGAGCAAGTTGTGCAATTTACAAGAGTTTATCCTAGCAACCCTCCAACCCAGCTGGGGTTTTGAGTCCTTGGTGGCTTTGGGCAAGCCGTGATATTATTAAGAATTCTTAAGGGCAGTCCACACAACCATTAACTGGGTAGGAGACGAGTCCTAGTCCCCCTTTTCGGGAGCTGGGCGTGCATGCGTTAGATGTTATGATCTTCTGGAGCGGTCTGGTTAAGGATGCCATCGCCGGCTTGTTTGGTGGCGACCTGTGACCGGGTTTTCTCTGTGGCTGCCCCGGGGCCTTGGAATATGCTCCCTGCTGAAAGAAAAGCCTCTCCTTCTTGGTTTGTTTTCAGGAAGAACCTCAAGACTCTCCTGTTTTCGCAGGCTTTGAATTAGAATGAATTTTAATCATTTTAAAAACTTGTTTTAATATCTATTTTATTCTATGGTTTTTATTGCCATGTATTTTGATGTGTAACTTCTAAATATTTTGTATTTTGTACACCGCCTAGAGATGCACATATCAGGTAGTATGGAAATATGATAGATAAATGAATGAACGAACGAATGGATGAATAAAATACAATAAGAGAGCAGGCCTTGCAGTAGGAAGCATGATGCGCCCCCTTTAGTAAGCAAGGTCTGCCGTGGTTTGCATTTGGATGAGAGACTACGGCCGCATTCACATGTAACGCAGAACCATGGATCCAATGGACCCACGGTTCCATGCCCCGTCCCCCCACCCTCCCGTCCAAATTCGGATGTTCAGGAGAGCTGCCTCTCTGCAGTCAGCAAGACTGCGGAGAGACAGGGGAGCTGGCTGTGCGGGGCTTCCTTCTTGACAGAAGGACAGCCCACACAGCCAATCAGGCCGGAGTTGAGGGAAGAGTTTCTTCCCTCAACTCTGGTTCCAGGGCCATGTCATGGCTCAGACTTCTGACTCAGAAGAGCAGGAGGACTTACCAGCTAGTGAGGGCTTAGAGGCACAGCCACAGGATTTGGCAGAGAAACCAGGCTCTGCAGCTGAGGATTCACAACAGCTGCAAGACATGATCTCTGATGGGAAAGAGCCTGGGATTTCACCTGTCTTGAGATGACGTCTCAAGAGGCAGGCTCAGTGGGAGTCACACAGGTGTAGGAGATCCCAAGAAAGAAAGGCAAAGTGCTGACTCAGGGAAGCCTGATTGGCTGCTGGTTCTCTTGAGCCATATATATTCAACAGTCTTTCTTTGCTCTGATGCTGTTTGCAACTTCGCTGGCTGCAAATAGTATGCTCTTGAATTTCAACCATTTCTGTGTCCCAGTTTGCCTTGTCTGTACTTTCCTGCATTGTTCCCTTAATTCATTGTTCTGTGTTCTTTGCCCGTTTCATTCCTTGTTTGGTCTTTTCCTTCCACTTATTACTCAGCTAATGTTAGAGGGGGGTACCTAGTTTCAGTTCAGGGGACTTAATCCATTGACTATTTGCTTTGTGAGCCTTTTATTTTCCTTCATTCGGTTTCGCTGCTGCTTTCTGTTTACTCTCAGAGGGAGTGCTGAAGGGGGTTGTAAAATCCTGTTGGGTTAGCCGAGCTAACAGATTCACGGCAGGCCAGCAGCCTGCAGTTCCGAATTCGGATGTACCACAGGCTGCCTGGAACCTCAGGTTGCAGCAACTAAACTCACTACAACCCGAAGGTTCAGATTGGAGTCCCAATCCTGAACCCTCGGTTCGGTCGCCACACCCGACTGCAGTTCCCCACATTTGGATGTAACCTCTGTGGAACCGCAGGCATAGTCAACTGCGGTTCTGCGTTATGTGCGAATGCATCCTACATGTGAGCTCTGTAAAATGTAGGGCCATGGCTTAGTGTAAGAGCAGGCAGAAGGTCCCAGGTTCATCCCCAGATATCTCCAGGTAGTGCTGGGAAAGACCCCTGCCCATAACTTTGGAGAGCTGCTGCCAGTCAGTGCAGACAATACTGAGCTAGAGAGACCAGTGGTCTGACTTGGCAGAAGGCAGCTTCCTATGCCCCTAAGGTAGGGGGCAGGGAGCTTGATTGTCTGCCAAGCTCCAGCTGGATATAATGAACATGCCCTACCCAGATTCCACCCCCAGCCTTCTGAACGAGGTCGGTGGAAAAACTGTCCTACCTAGCTGGGGCTTGAAGGACAATCAAGCTCCCTGCCTCCTGCCTTCCTTTCATCGAACACACAATGTAAAAACGGGAGTGAGCCCACAGCTCCTGATACTGGGTTGGACTCGCCTCTTACTCAGTTTATGGTCTTGTGGACAGCCCTGTTGTTAAGGGGGTGGGGGTCTATATACTGCTTTTCAGAATCAGTGGTTCACACAGAAAAAGGAATGGGGTGGCTCCCTGTCTCCAAGGAGCATACAATCTGAAAAAGAAAAGGAAGGTAGACCCCAGCACAAGGATTCTTAAGAACATAGGCAGCTGCTTTCTACTGAGTCAGACCCTCAGCCCATCTAGCGCAGTATTGTCTACACAGACTGGCAGCGGCTTCTCCAAGGTTGCAGGCAGGAGTCTCTCTCAGCCCTCTCTTGGAGATACTTCTAGGGATTGAAGCTGGGACCTTCTGCATGCAACGCAGATGCTTTCCCACTGAGCTGCTTGTGACTCATCAAGCCATATGCAGTCCACTAGATATTTAGAGCAGCCTAGCAGCATGAGCGGCAAAGGCGAGGGGCCAAGCCAGCAATCCGATACCCTCCTTTCCTGGGAGTATGCCCCATTGAATTCAACGGAAACTGGCTCAAGCCGGCCGGCGGGGAGAACTGCCCCCTCTTGCCCCACTCCAGACACCCATGCCTCTCAGGAACTCAGTACCTCTCCTGCCGTGCAGATTATGGAAGCTGGAAGGAAGTCCTCTGCTCACAATGTGGGTGAAGCCACCTTCTGTGACCAGTGTTCCCTGTAATGGATTCCCAGTCCTTGTTGACTACAACTCCCATAATCCATAACATCTGGGAATTCATCTGAATTGTAGTCCATAACATCTGGGAATTCCTGTTACTGGGAACAGAGACCATGACTTCTCCTGAAATGTTACATCTGCATTCACCATCAGCTTCCCTAGTTTGTGGTGTGGAAAAAGGAAGGGTGAAAGCAAGCCTGGCTTAAGTGTACTCACCGAAATCACTAGTGCAAACAGCCATCAGGATCTCAGTGTTGTTGCAAGGCCTGCAGGTTCCTGCATCTTCCAAACAAACAGAAACAGTCACTTAACCAAGGGGAGTCTTCACAATCCAGTTATTATTGCTGTTTAATTTATTTTTAATTTATTTATTTAGTACATTTATAGCCCACCCTTCCTCCTAGGAGCCCAGAGGGGTCCACATACTTTATTTTTATCCTCTCAGCAACCCTGTGAGGTAGGTTAGCCTGAGAGATACGTGACTGGCCCAGCATCACTCAGTGAGTTTCGTGGGGATTTGAACTCAGGTCATTCCGGGCCTAGTCCAGCACTCTAACCACTACACCATGCTGGCTCTATATTTATTATGGCCATAGATCAGCAATTAGCCACTTAACCAAGGGGAGTCTTCACAATCCAGTTATTATTTTTATGGAATTTATTACGGCCATAGACCAGCGATTATTCGACATCCAAGGGAAATGTAAAATGACACAGATTAGGAAAAGACACTCAAAACAGAAATCAGTATGAATTAAACCAGGGCTTCCCAACATGTGGCACTCCAGATGTTGATGAACTACAACTCCCATTGTCCCCTGCTACAATTTATGATTATCTGTGAAGACGCTTGAAGATTATCTGTGGGGCTTCCACTGGGTAGGATGGTTCTTCTGCCTCTTTAATGAGGGCTCCTCCCTCATTAAATAGCTGGGTACAGGCAGTGGGTAGGACGGAGCCCCACCCATTGTCAAGAGCCTCTCACACGGGAACCTCACTCACGATCACTTCCTCGGTGTCCTACCCTGCTTTTTAGGAACATAGGAAGCTGCCATATACTGAGTCAGCCTAGCTCAGTATTGTCTACACAGACTGGCAGCGCCTTCTCCAAGGTTGCAGGCAGGAATCTCTCTCAGCCCGATCTTGGAGATGCTGCCAGAGAGGGAACTTGGAACCTAGATGCTCTTCCCAGAGCGGCTCCATCCCTTAAAGGGAATCTCTTCCAGTACTCACACTTCTAGTCTCCCATTCATATGCAACCAGGGCAGATCCTGCTTAGCTAAGGGGACAAGCCATGCCTGCTACCCCAAGACCAGCTCTCCTCTCCGCTTTTTACCCCCACACAATAGTAAAATGCCAATGCTCGCACCTCCCAAACCTGGTTGAGTAGGAGGGAGGACACTTGGCCGACTCCTACCCAGTCGGGGATGGTGTGACCGAGCCGACTCATGAGTAAAGCCGTGCTGCTAGTGACACACGGACACATTCCACGCCGCAGGCTGCTGGGCCTTCAGCGTGCCTCACCCAGCGCCAGGCGGTGTGCCTCCGTATCGTGGTTGCGCAATGCCAGGCCAAGGATACGGGCCTCCTCCGCCGGGTCGGGTGCCTGGGTTGCTATGGCGACCACCTCGAGGCCTTATCTTTGGTGCAGCTGAGCTGCTCTGGCCACCGACTTCCCTGTGGGCTGCAGCACACTGGACTTTTGTTAGCTCAAGAGATGAGGCCGATTAGATGTTCTTCCTCCGGCCTTGTGTTTCTGATTGCTGAGCACACTCCGGATAGCTCAGGTTACCATCCCACCTTCCCCTTCGCTGGGAGGGAGGCCCACGGCATTCACAGCCTCTCCAAAAGCAAGCCATTTCTTTGAACGTCTCCATGCCTGTGTGCAAACAGAGTTGCCACCTTCCTTGATGATTTTGGCACCTCGGCCTCTGGGCATGGACATAGTCCCTTTAGCCCAAGACGGAAACAACAACAACAACAAACAACTTTGTTAGCTGCTCCATAACAAACGGTTCTCTGGGCAGCTCACGACAATACGAGTCTTGTATTTTGCACTTTCTCTTCTCCCTTTTTGTCTGTTACGATTCAAGGTGCGAGGTGTTTTTATTGTATGTTTTAATGCTGTGTTGCGAGCCCTTCAGAGAACAATTTGTTGTGGGTAGCTAACTTAATGGTGCCGCGGGGAAATGACTTGACTAGCAAGCCAGATGTTGCTGGTTTGAATCCCTGCTGCTGGTATGTTTCCCAGACTATGGGGAAAGAAACCTATATTGGGCAGCATCGATATAGGAAGATGCTGAAAAGCATCATCTCATACTGCGCGGAAGGAGGCAATGGTAAACCCCTCCTGTATTCTACCAAAGAAAAACCACAGGGCTCTATGGGCCCCAGGGGTCGACACACTTTAACAAATAAAGCCGTTTGTTTGTTTGTTTGTTTGTTTGTTTGTTTGTTTGTTTGTTTGTTTAAAAAGACCTATGGCCAAAATGCCCCTTGGCATCAGAGAGGGCCTTTCCTGTGTCTGGAGACAATCATAAGCCCTGTTCAGACACTGAGACGGTTCAGATGAACATGGCCTCCAACGTGTGATGAAGGCGCAGATGCACCAAGAATATTATTTATTTATTATTTATTTATTTATCTCATATATTTTTACACCGCCCGATGTGTAAACCTCTAGGCGGTGTACACATTTCAATATTAAAAATCACAGGTTAAAATACATAAAACATGATAAAGACAATATAATCAAAATTATTATTATTATTATTATTAATATTAATATGCCCACTTCGAAGTCACTCACATCAAATTATCGGCAAATCCTTTAATTACATGTGAGAGGTGGTGGTCAAAATTGCCCCCTACACGCACTCCAAAACCCTGGATTGGACTGTTTGTCCTTCACCCTCAGTAAAGTGTACATAAGATTAGGACCGAGTCCTTGGCAGTAGACGTAAGATCAAACTCTAACGTAAATCCTGAAAGGAGGGGCAGTAAAAGCCCCCGTAGGACTTGCATTTCTTTTTCTGAGAACTCCCAATTAAAACACAGAGATCCTGCTGCTCAATCACAAAGAGTGGATGCACTCATGACTAAGGATAAACAAAGGCCAACTACAAGGTTTGCACTAACGGACGACCCCCACTTTGACAGATTCGCACATCTGTTTGCTACACCATATGCCTCTTCTTCTCCTCATGGTGATGGCCACGAAGAGTCATCAACCACGGTTTAAAAATCTAGTAAATGAGTCTTTAATAAACTTATTAGATCCGCAACTGGACCATTCTTTTTAGGGGAGTTCAGCCCTGTTCTATCCTGTAGAAGGCCTGTACCCCCCGGAGCATAACATGACAACATGCCAATACACTAACGCCAATTGACAATCACATGATTACTTCATGCTTCTTTCTTGGAACACCAATGGCTGGCGTAAAAAAAAGGATGGATCCTGATTTCGTGAACTTTATTTCTAGTTATGATCTAATATTCTTACTTGGATGGAGGATAGTTTTGACCTCCCCAATTATAATGTCTTTTTGATTCCAGCTACTCCAAGTGTTAGAGGAGGCAGAAACTCTGGTGGGCTGGCTACTCTTATTACTTCAGATCTAAAAGTTAAAGCTGGAGAGAGAATCTGGGTAGGGCATGCCTCTCCAACTGAGCTCCCGTCTCTGATAAGCCTTGGGCCTGATCCAGCAGGGCTGTTCTTATGAGCATGCATGTTCCCCTACTCCTTTGACTCTTCTACCCTGGCTGGGCACTCCGATCTGGATTTCGATCCTATGAACTAGCCTAGAGTCATGGCTCCTTCCTCTTTGCTCCTGAAGGCTGCCATACTATGGGAAAGGAAAGCGGACAAGCCGCTCTAAACCATCGTTAGCTTGGACTTCTGGTGCTCAAGTCATGGCTTGGATTCTCAACTATGGTTTGCGTAGTTGAGAATCCAAGTTGCCATAGCATAGGGCTTGGCATCGGAATGGAGTCGTTGCCTTCCGTTCAAAGATCTCTACATATTAACATGCAGGACAGATTATCATTGCTGGGTTTGGGAGGAGGAGCCGGGTTCCAGAAGTTGAAGAAACACTAGATGGGTTCTCGTGACCATTAAAATCAGGGTACGAGGTATGCTACCCAGATTTGCACGATTGTCAGAACTCATGCTTTCCCCTCCAGCACAGGTTCTACCAGCTGTGTCACCCAGCATTAATACCCCCCCTTTTAAACCAATGGTGGAGAAGAAGTGAAAACCCTTGTGCCTCTTCTGCCTAGCCACCAGCACATGCCACGCCCTCCCCTGCATGGGAACCATAGAGAGCTGTGGCTAGAGCAGGTGCCGTCAATGGGTGTGCTAGCCTGCAAGGCAGAGTCTATGATCCTGAGGCTGGAGCAGCTTTGATAGGGCTGCGTCTGCTGCCTCCTCCTTGATGGCCAATTGGAGGGCAGCAGCTGATGTCATGAAGCTTTTGCAGTCCGCTGGCCGTGCAAAGCATGCTGGGAAGGTGTATGTGCTCTTGGAGGACCTTCCATGGAGGGGCGGGGCTTGCAGCTGCTGAGTTCAGAAATGGAGCCCTGGGTAGCTGTGTTTGTGTGTCCGTTGGTAGGGGGAGAGGGAGACCAGAAGCGGCCTGGGTCCTGCTGCCGATGCGGCCCTGCTAGCCCTGTTCCCTGCATCTGACATCAGCTGCAGGGAGCATTTAGCCACGCCCCCCACATCTGCCATCAGACATGGGGGCGTGGTTTAGCTCCCAAATGGGACCACACGGCCCCGTTTGGGAGTTAGATTGGCCAGCACTGCATTCGCAGCACGGCTGGAGTGGCTGTCCCTGCCTTTAAGTTGCTTCGGCCACACTGCAAAAGCAGCGCTGGCTGGTTTTTAGCTCCAAAATGGGGCCGTGAGGCTCCGTTTTTAAGCTAAATCAAGCCCCCCATGTCTGACATCAGACGCGGGGGGGCATGTCTAGGGCACCAGGCGCGGCCCTTGAGGGGCGGTGGCCCAGGTCCTTTGAACCCGTCCGCTCAATGGTGACTCCGCCCCATCGGTCGGGTTGGCAGAGCCAAGCTGAGGTGACGCCCGTGTGTTGCATACAGGGTGACATCTCTCCTTAGCTCCGACCCACCCCACAAAAAGTTGCGAGAATGGGCTAATGGACTTCGTGGCACCTCTTAGCTCCAAATTTCAATGACTCTCCGCACTCCAATCTGAGAAAACTTACCTTCCATGCTGAGGTTGCTGGACGGCCACGAAAAGCGGGAATTCCAGTCGCCCTGCAGCTCGTAGCGGAAGGCAGCGATCCGGCGGCTGATGTCCTGATGCAAGGTGGACTGGAGGAAGAGGGCCACCTTCTCCCTGGGCAGCCAGCTAAAGCAGCGCACCTTGGGTTGCAAGGCAGCGTCGGCCTCCGAGAGCAGCAGCTCCAAGACGCCGTCCCTCTCCAAGTAAATCTGAGCTCCTCTGAAGCTGCTGGAGGACTTGATGCAGGCGGTGACTCGCCGGGGGTTCTTCTCACTGCCGGGGGTGCCCGTGGGGAGGCGGGGGAAGAGGCTCAGGCGCAAAGCTCCGGCCGGGTACAGCCACTCCAAGGACCCCTCAGCACAGTGCATGGAGATCTGCTCGACGCTGCCTGCTTCTTGGGACAGGCCACTGAAAGAGTTAAGAAACAGGAGTTAGTGGGGTGGGGGCTGTGGTCATCAAGTTACCAAGTACCAAGGCACTTTTGCGGTGGTTTTGCAAGTTGAGGTCAGGCCAGTGGAGGAGAGCTGGTCTTGTAGTAGGAAAGGAAAGTTTGTGCCGTCAAGTTGGTGTCAACTCCTGGAGACCACAGAGCCCTGTGGTTGTCTTGGTAGGATACAGGAGGGGTTGACCATGGCCATCTCCTGCACAGTAGGAGATGATGCCTTTCAGCATCTTCCTATATCGCTGCTGCTTGATATAGGAGTTTCCCATATTCTGGGAAACGCACCAGCGGGGATTGCAGATGTTGGACTACAACTCCCATAATTCCCGACTCCAGTCTTCCCTTGCCAATCATGGTTCCCCCAATCACAGTCTTTGAGTATCCACAAGTGGGAAATGGTGACTGGTCTCGTGAACCGCGACCCGAGTATCCGCGGCTGGCGAGATGTTTTAGGTATTGGGAGGCGGGTTCATGATTTTGTGACGTTCAGAGGTTCCATCCACTCATTCCTCTTGCTGACCTGCTGACCCCTCATGATTTAAAATGCCTTTGAGTGATTTTGGGGGGGTTCAAAAAATTTCCAGAGGTTCAATCTGCTCACTCCTCTTGCTGACTCTTGGTGATTTTTGCTGGTTTTTACCGATTTTCTAGTATTTTTAGGTATTTTCACAATCGTGGTTCCCCAAACCCCCTGTTTCCCATTGGTTTTAATGCCTCACCAACCACAAATTTGCCAGTGGTGGGGTATTTATTGTTAAATTTATATACTCCCTTTCATTAAAAACAATCCCAAGGGGGTTTACAAAAGTTAAAAAGCATATAATAAAAATAACCGTTACAAGTACTAAGCAAAAAAATGAAAACAAATCTGATTTATAATATATAAAATACAAACATAAAAACTGTACACGGAACTGTCCATGACAGTCCCCATAACCACACCCACCTCAACAGCCACACCCTCCACTGAGATAGATGTAATCATGGTGGCGGGGACTCTGTTGCAAAAAGTCAGGAATATGCAACCCTATACCTACTTAACCTGGGAGTAAGTAAAGTAAAGTGTGCCGTTGAGTCAGTGTCGACTCCTGGCGCCCAGAGAGCCCTGTGGTTTTCCTTTGATAGATTACAGGAGGGGTTGACCATTGCCTCCTCCCGCGCAGTATGAGATGATGCCTTTCAGCATCTTCCTATAGCACTGCTGCCCAATATAGGTGTTTCCCATAGTCTGGGAATCATACCAGTGGGCATTCGAACCGGCAACCTCATGCTTGCTAGTCAAATCATTTCCCTGCTGCGCCATTAGGTGGCTTCAACCTGAGAGTAAGCCCCACTAAATTCAATGGGACTTACTTCTGAGTAAACATGCATAGCCTTGCCCTATAATTTAAATACTGTACTGTTATTTCAATGGGTCTACTCTAAACATCCAGATCAGTGAATGGAAGAGTCGGTGACTGCCGTTTTATATTAATTAGTGGGTTAAACAGATTGCAGGCGTAGCTTTAGATGCTACAGCTCAGAAGCGGCCAATCTGAACTTTGGAGAACAGTGGCCCTGCTGAGACCCTGGAAGGAAAACATCCCAGGACTGTGACGCTCCCCATCCCTATAATTCTGGTACAAGGTACTGATAAGTGTATTTATAAATCTGAATATTTACACATCACTTTTCAATCAAAGTTCTCCAAGCGGTTTACATCAATATAAATAAATAAATGAAATGAAATGGCTCCCTGTCCCCAAAGGGCTCACGATCTAAAAAAGAAACATAAAGGTAGGCACCAACAACAGCCACTGGAGGGATGCTGTGCTGGGGATGGATAGGGTCAGTTGCTCCCCCACTACTCTATAAAGAATATCGCCACTTTAAAAAGGCGTCTCTGCTCAGTTAGCAGGGGTCGTCATGGCTGGAAGGGTGAATCGTGTAATTCCGATACGAGATACAAATATGTTATTTTAGATACAAGATACAGTTTAAATTGGACTTAAAGTGGGGGCATTGGGAGGTTGGTGCCTCACACCTCGTGCCCCTGCCACAGCATTTGCACGCACACACCCCACTGCCGCCGCTACCCTCTGAGAGTGGGCGATGGCCAGCACTTCCGTGTCCGGATGCTGGCCACGCCTCTTCCACCAGTATCAGAAGCACATTGACACAAGGGGCATGGCCAGCATCATCTGGGCTGCCCATCACTGCCCCCTCCCAGTCAGCGAGTGATTCCTTTGCCGGCTGGGTGCCGCTTCTCTCTTCCTCTCCCAGTCCAATTTAAATTGCCTCTCGTATCTCAAATACACGTATCTGGATCTCGTATCAGAATTACACGATTCGCCCTTCCAGCCATGATGACCCATAAATTGCCATACCCGGAGGTCGTCTCTTTCACCCATGAGCCAGATTAAGAACACAAGAAGAGCCCAGCTGGATCAGGCCCAAGGCCTATCTAGGCCAGCATCCTGTTGCCCGCAGTGGCCTCTGGGAAGCCCCCAAGCCAGAGATGACGGCATGCCCTCTCTCCTGCCATTGCTCCCTTGCAACTGGGATTCAGAAGCATCTTGCCTCTGAACCTGGAGGTAGCCGATAGTCAAGCCATCAAGCCTAGTAGCCTTTGAGAGACCTCAGTGGAGAGGATTAGAAAAATTCCTGGAGAAGAAGGGGTCTATCAGTGGCTATCAACCATGACGGCTCTAGGGAACTTCCATATTCAGAAGCAGTATACCCTGAATACCATAAGGCTATATAAGAAGTGGTCTTATAATGAGCCAGAGGAACATAGGAAGCTGTCTTCTACCAAGTCATTAGGGGAAAAGACCAAGGTCGAGGCTTTGTGCTAGTACCATTCGGCATTTTAAAGTCCCATGGGTCTTAATCTATGAATACACAGGTGGATACTATCTTGCTTGGACCGACACGCCACCAACTATCATAAATGACCTTGTACTACAGCAAGCAATAACTTCCACAAACAAAGGAACAAACTACCCATTTCTGATCGAACCTCATGGTGCAATGCGTACTTTTAGAAGCCAGAGGCATTCTGCCTGGTATTTTGTCGATTCTGGCATTTATCTCTCCCCGGCCCTAGTCCAATGCTCTAGCCACTACACCACTCTGCCGCTTCTGCTAATGATGCTGTACAGGGAACAAGGCAAACTTCAAGAATCTATCAGCGGTGAGGAAGATTCCTCCATGGAGAGAGTATAACCAGTTGATCATTGTCACCCTTAACCTGACCCTGACCATTTCCTCTGGGCAAAGATGACTGCAATTTCACCATAATCATTTGGAGGTAGGGATAAAGAAGGAGTGATAGCATAGATAAAGCTGTAAGTGCCACCATGATATCACCTGTTTTCCATCTCTGGAGGAGTTGGCCTTGCCCAAAATCACCATGTGCATGCGTCCCCTGTGATGGTTTCAATGGGCTTATGGACTATAGAAGTCACCTTTGATTGCATCAAGGGACCCACCAAAAAACTGAATCTTGGGGTTCCCATCATTCGGTTTCTTTCCTTGCAGTGAAAAGTCCCATGAGTACAGTGAGACAATCGGTTCCCAGAAGAATTCTCCATCAATTTCAGCACTATCCTCAATTTTAGCATTGATTTTCAGCTAGCCAAAACAGGTGAATGTCACTGAATGTCATTCATAACAACAGAAAGTCCACAGTAATGTGGATGTTTGCTAAGCTGGGGGGAAAGTTAAATGAAAGGTAAATATGTATGTGCTCATCTTTCTGGGAAAGCTTTTTCAAAGAACAGGAGAACAGTCCAACACACCTTTCTTTTTTCTTTTTCTTTTTAAAAACAGTAAACCATTTTCCATAGAAAAACTTGAATTAAAGGCCACTTGCTAGCAAAAACAATATCCAGCAATTTCATTCAAAACTGGAAATCCACCCAAGGGAAATGCTAAACTAGCATCAAGACACTCATTTCCACTATAAAGGCCAAACTGGATTGATTTAATCTATTTACACCAAGGCAAATGGGGAAAGAACAAGGCCTTTCTATCTACTTAATAGCATACAACCACTCCTACCAATATTTAGATACCACTTTTCAACAAAAGCTCTCAAAGCAGTTTGGAACATAGGAAGCTGCCATATACTGAGTCAGACAATAGGTCCATCTAGCTCAGGATTGTCTTCACAGACTGGCAGCGGCTTCTCCAAGGTTGCAGGCAGGAGTCTCTCTCTCAGCCCTATTGTGGAGATGATGCCAGGGAGGGAACTTGGATCCTTCTGCTCTTCCCAGAGCAGCCCCATCCCCTAAGGGGAATATCTTTCAGTGCTCACACATGTAGTCTCCCATTCCAATGCAACCAGGGCAGACCCTGCTTAGCTAAGGGGACAAGTCATGCTTGCTACCACAAGACCAGTTCTCCTCCTGCATAGATAGATAGATCCCTGTCTGCAAAGGGCTCCTAATAAAACAAACAAACTCAGCCACTAGGAGGGGTTATATGCTGAGCTGGACAGTTTCTCTCCCTCTGCTAAATATAAGAGAATCACCACTTTAAAAGGTGCCTCTTTTCTCAGTTAGCAGAGGTATCAGACCCATAGCCATGGGGGACTAGGAGGGTGCTTGCCCCCCTAATTTTTTTTTAAACAACTAAATACTTTAAAAATAACTGAATGTTCCTTGCATTTACAACTGAAGAGGGCCAGATAAGCTTCCTCCTACTTTTGGGAGGCAGCCTCCCACTAAACCTAAACCTTCAGGCTGCGTAAGGGCCCTGAGGGGTATATTTCCCTGCACCTCCAAACGGCAATTTTCCAAAAACGAATTCCTTTCTTCCTTCTCCATTGCTCTGCTCTCCACCCCTCCCTCCATATTCACCAGAACACGGAATCCAACAGGTGTGAAGATCTCCAACTCAGATTCAAAAAGAAAAACAAAGAGAGAAAGTGAAGAGAGGCATATGCAGAAAGGTTTTCCCTTTCCCCTTTCCCTTTTTGCACTGGAGAGTGAACCCAAGTCCAGCTGCAGCAGATTTGGGCTGCAGACAGAATTCCGCTGCAGGACTTGAAGCTCCCCATGAACCTTACCTTCCCCTCCAACTGCACTGGTCTTCCGAGTAACTGCCAAGGACTGTATCCAGGAGGAGAAGGCAAAGAAGCCTCAGCACCAAAGACATCTTCTTCAGCGGGGTCTCTTCTCCTGGCAGAACAGGAAAGGTTTGCCGGGGAGCGTGTGGGGAAGCGAGAATCAAATGTAAGGGAAGGAATCCTTTTGGAGCACCATCCTGGAATGTGCTGGGGGAGTTAATAATACAGCCTGTTTCTCTCCATCATCCATCTCCCCAGCACCACTGAGCCTTCCAGGGAGTGAGTTTTTTTCCCTTCTTCTCAGGCTCCTAAAGGGACCATCTTCGCCTCCGCTTGCAGTGACAGAAAATCAGGATAAGGCGCAGAAGCGGAGGCGTGCGACTCGACCAAGGTTCTCATGGTGACTGATCTCTAGTCAGTTTCAACCCCCGTGGAGGGAGGGTGGGATGGAGTGGGGGCGTGCGTGGTCCTCCAATCAAAGCCCGCTGGGAAACTTTCAGCCAATCGGAATGGAGAGAAAGGGGGGGGGATTCTCCCCTAGACTCACAAATAGTGGTCTGGAGAACAATGTGATCAAGGGATGGGGGGGGGGAGGAAGGGGGCGAGAGTGCAGAGTTGCTGTGAAATTATTTTTGTGCAGATGTGAAGAGGAGGAGGAGGAGGAGGAGGAGGAGTTCCGTGCTGGCAAGCAAGAATTTTTTCTGCAAATTGCTTGCAGAGTTTTCAGCACACATTTTTGTGCTTAAAAACAAACATGTTTTTGGTTTGGGTTTTTTAAAAATAAAATAAAATAAAATAAAACCACTCTCCATTTGGTGGGCTGAAGACAAGAAAATATCGTGGCCAAGCTTGTGGATTTTTCTTCCTGGGAGGAAAGGTTTTTTCAGTAAGAAATCCCCAGTAAGAAAGGATTTTTATTACTGGGAGGAAAGCTTACTGGGAGGAAATATCGTGGCCAATCTTGTGGATTTTTCTTACTGGGAGGAAAGGTTGTGTGTGTGTGTGTGTGTGGTTTTTCTTTTTCTTTTAAAAATGTTTTTTGTTACATAGGAACACAGGAAAGCTGCCATACCGAGTCAGACTCTTGGTCCATCTAGCTCAGTACTGCCTACACTGACTGGCAGCAGCGCTCCAAGCAGGGGCGTAACTATAATTGGGCAAGGGGAGACAGTTGTCTGGGGGCCCACTGCCTTGCCCCCGCCGAGGCAAATCACACGACTGACTCCCCCAGCTCGGGCTTCCTTCAGTTGTATTCATCCTCTGAAACTGATGGGAGTGTTGAGACCTGGAGCTACCAGAACAGCTTGCCTTTCTCTAGGACCATGAAATGACTTGCATCGTCCACAATTTACAAAAATAGTTTAGGATGATGTTCTAGGCTTTTGGTTACCACTGTTCAGCCTCATTTAAGATTTCTTTACTTCATGAGCTGAGCTTCAGTGGGGCCATTTTAAAATCTTGTCTCTGGGCCCACTCCTGCCTTGCTACGCCCCTGGCTCCAAGGTTTCCGGCAAGAGTCTCTCCCAGCTGCTATGTGGAGATGCTAGAAACTGAATCTGGGGCTTTCTGCATGCAACACAGATGCCCTCCCTCCCATGGAACTACGGCGGCCCCATCCCCCAAAGGGAGTATCTTACAAGGCTCGCATGTTGTCACCCATCCAAAGTGAAACCAAGGCAAGGCCTGCTTAGCAAAGGGGGCAATTCCTGCTTGCTACCACAAGACCAGCTCTCTCCACTCCTCTTATTTATAGGGGATGGGAGGGTGAAATGGTTCACTCTTCCGGTGCAAATATAGATGCGTGGTCATCTATAACTACCTCACACGAGGGCTGCTCACAAGTTACACTACACACATCTGCACTGTTTCATGTGAAGGACTGAACATGCGTTCATCCACAGGGATTGGAGGACCCTCCAAAAATGCAGAGGAGAGGCCACATGCACTGCTCTTTGCACCTGGAATGAAGATTTTATATTCTAGCTGATATTTTAATTGTGTAATTTTAGTAGTCTTGTTTTAACTTTTGTGTGAACCGCCTTGAGATTGTTTTAATGAAAAGCGGTATAGAAATTAAACAATAAACAATAAATAACTGAAATGTGTGAATAGCCATTAACAGAGATTAACAATCGGACCAGATTGTTACTGAGCAAAGAGGGACCTTTCAAAGTGGTGATTCTCTTACATGTAGCAGGGGGAGAGCAACTGACCCTATCCATCCCCAGCACAGCAGCCCTCCAGTGGCTGCTGGTTATCTTTTGTGATTACTAGCCCCTTTGGGACAGGGAACCATCTTGATTGATTGATTGATTGATTGTTAGTGGTTAGAGCATTGGACTAGGACTGGGGAGACCTGAGTTCAAATCCCCATTCAGTGTCAAAACGCATTTTGTGACTCTTTGTCACCCTATCGCTCAGCCTAACCTACCTTGCAGGGTTGTTGTGGAGATAAACATAACCATGTCTACTGCTCTGGACCCCTCGGAGGAAGAGCAGAATATCAATGCGAAAACCAAATTAAAATACAAATAAATGTATATTTTTCTGTGCAAACTGCTTTGAGAACTTTTGCCGAAAAGCGGCCTATGAATCTTTGCAGTAGCCAAAGCAGTAGCAGTGGGTTCAGAACGAAAACAGAGCTGTACAGATTGTATCTGCACTGAACATAATGTGTGAATGGGCTAAAACGTAAGGCCTCAAGAGAGCCTTTTAAATGCCAATGAGTTCAGTGGGAATCACTCCCCAGTGAGTGTGGACAGGGTCACAGCCTTTTCAGTGTTTGAGGAATTATGACTTGCTGCTGCATCTCCACCAGCTGTCCACTTTCAATTCCTCCTCCCTTCTTTTTTTTCTGCTTCTCTTTGTCCAAAGGAATTCCAATGCTGCTTTTTTTTCTTTTTTCTTTTTTTTTTTTTGCAGAGAGACACAAAAGATCTTTGCGAGGGATAACATCAGGAACTCTCAAGAAGATCTGCTGGTCAGGAGAGTTCAAGCCTGCCAATTGCAATGGCATCGTGTGAGGAAGAGGAAGAGGAAGAGAAGGAAGAGGAAGAAGAAGAAGAAGAAGAGGAAGAAGTAAAGAAGAGGAGGAAGAGGAAGAGGAAGATGGATGATGATGATGATGATGATTGATGATGATTTACTGCTCTATACAAGCAAAAGAAGACCAAGGGCTTAATCCAGAGATTAATTTAGAGAGGCATAGAACAAGAGACACATCCAGAAAAGTGCAGATAGGCATCTGGTACTTTGAGATATACTGGCTCTGGGTTTGGAAGTTTCATTTGTCTTTCACGGCCTATAAGTCATTTGGTCGATCTGTCCCCTAAATGAATTGATCGAACCCTTTTCCAAGCCAGTGGAAAAGCTTGGAAAAGGCTTTTTCCAATTACATATTTTGTGGCCATGAATTTCCTACGTTAGACAATTTCCGCTGAAAGCCACAAACAGGAGTTGAGGGCCTGCCCTCTCTCCTGCTGTTACTCCCCTGCAACTGGTATTTAGAGGCATCTTACCTCTGAGACTGGAGGTGGCCGACAGCCTATGGCCTCCAAGCTCCTACAAGCGGCTACTAGACTTATCCTCCATGAAATTGTCCAAGCTCCACTTAAAACCATTTAAGGTGGTGGCCATCACCACATCAAGTGGCAGAGAATCCCAGAGACTGATGATGCACTAATGGTGCATTACCCAAATGCATTAATGATGCCTTTGGGTAACCCCAACATACACTGATTAGTTTTACAGCATTGAATGAAAAGGACTGAGCTGGTCATTTCAAATACTGAACCATATTTTGGATGGGGAGGGGGTCCTCCATGTGTGGGGCCCAGTTCAACTGCCCCTGTGCCCCCCTACAAAGACCTTGACTTCTCCACACTTTCACAGTAGCATTGGAAAAGGGTCCCCGTCCCCCCGTACGAGGAATTTTAGAAAGCTCGATTAAGAACCTTATGATGTGACCAGCGTGCTCTGTGGCTGGAGATTTAGCTGGATTAGACCCCAAGGAATTCTTATCCAAGCTCTCGAATGCAGCCTGCTGTGCTGCAATCCCATCGCTGAGCTTCAGAAGATCTTTGCAAATATTCAGTGGCAACAGCTCTGGTCCCCCAACTGCTGCTGTGATGATTTCAGCCTGTTCATCAGAACGCCAACCCACCCCGATTTCTCCCCTCCCTCCTCCCCCTCCAGACACCATTGTCCCAGGGCTGAACAAACCTCGCCATTAATTACGTTTCCATCAGAGTGACGGCCCGCCAAAATGTTTGAAATAAACACGGGACAATTGCGATGCCGTGATACAGACCGGAGAACAAAGCGTCCAGTTGCAGGGAAGATGGCTCAGAATGAGAATGAGGGGTTGCAACTTTGGGTGGGGGGTGGAGGAGAGAAGTGGGGGTGGGGGGGTGGGACAGGGGAGGCTGCATTTCGGATGCAGGCCATGAAAAGGGACGGAGCGAGACTGAAAAGTCCTGGAATCGGAGGTGACTCCAGAACAATTGGGGGATCAAAGGGGGGGCAAAGAAATTTATTAGGGGACCAAGAAGCTTGCTATCCGTTAAATACTTATAAAAGTAAAGTAATTCATGTTTGTTTATTTACCTTATCCATTAATAATAATAATAATAATAATAATAATAATTCAATTTCTATACTGCCCTTCAAAAAATGGCTCAGGGCGGTTTACACAGAGAAATAATAAATAAATAAGATGGCTCCCTGTCCCCCGAAAGGGCTCACAATCTAAAAGAAAAATAAGATAGACACCAGCAACAGCCACTGGAGGTATTGTGCTGGGGGTGGAGAGGGCCAGTTGCTCTCCCCCTGCTAAATAAAGAGAATTACCATGTTAAAAGGTGCCTCTTTGCCAAGTTAGCAGGTGTATTCATGAAGCTGAATACACCCGTTGCTGTTAGAAGGAGCAAAACTTCCTACAACTTTCTTCAGATCAAGGGACTTTAGGCCTGTTCATACAATCGGCTGAATCTAGGTTTAATGTGGGTTACCGACATTAGCGTGATTGTGTGAACTCATAATAAGGTGGGAATCTGGGGCTATAAACCACTGTATCACGTGTCCACACAATCACTCCTGTGTTGGTAACCCACAGCTGCTGCATACAAGCATGCAGGTGCTCTTCCCAGAGCGGCCCCATCCTCTTAAGAGGAATCTCTTACAGCACTCATACATATATAGTCTCCCATCCAAATGCCAGTCAGGGTGGACCCTGCTTAGCAAAGGGGGCAATTCATGCTCACTGCCACAAGACCAGTTCTCCTGGTTGACTGCCCCTGAACTTGGAGGTTCTATTTGATGAGCATGACTCATCGCCTGCTGATAGGCTTCCTGGGCAAATGCAGTCCCCATGTTGAGGGAAGTAGGTCACACTGAAGACCAGTTGCTGGCGATAAACATCCAGAAAAGCGATTGCCTTTGCTTGTCCCTCTTATGGCCATTGTGGGAAGAAGCATGCAGGACAAGTTGGACCTTGGTCTCAACTAGCAAGGCCTTGCTTCTGATAAGCCATTATAGCTATGAATAGAACCTCCATGCTCAGTGGCAGCCTACCACTGAATATCGGTTGCTGGGAAATCAGTTGCAAAAAAAGACAATTGCCCTCAGGTCTTGCCTGTGACCTTCCCAGAGGGAGCAGTCTGTGGGCGTTGTGGGAAGCAGGATGCTCGGCTAAATGATCCTTGGGTATGATCCAGCATGACTCTTCTCATGTTATTTTGTCCCTGCCTCTCTCTAGTTTTGGTTGCTCCTGACAAACACCTTTGGTTTTGACAATATGTCCTCAGAGGATACTGAACCAGTCAAAATACTTATGGTGGAGATGGGGGGGTGCCCCCCAACATCGTTGGACTACAACTCCCATCATCCCCATAGCCATTGTGACTGTGGATGATGGAATTTGTAGTCTAGCCAATTTCCAAAAGATTTTCAAATTATATTATCATGTATCACCATATGATATTCTCATATATCATGATTATATCAAACGGCATTGTGATGATAAAATTTCGAATTATATCAGAATAAAAAGGTCCTGATAACAATAAAAATATTTATTATCAGAATAAAAAGGTCCTGATAAAAATATCAGCCAGCAAATGAATGAGCAAACATCATAAACACAATATATCCACAAAGTACAGCATTTAGAAATCATTAATCCGTGTCAAAGGCACAGTCAAAATGTGCCAACCTCTGCCCAAGATGACTCCATACCCAATATAAAAGTCCAAAGATGATCCAACAGTATGGTCCCATCGTCCGATGCTGTGTTTGTGGACTAAGCCGCTGTGGCTGTGGATGATGGCATGTGTAGTCCAAGAACCTCAGATTTGAGAATCCCTGCCTTATGGTATGTTGACGGCTGGACTTTGTGGTTCAGAAGATCCCCAACAATCTGGTCTATGCCATTGAGAAAGACAAGATGAAGTTTTTCTAGTATAGTGGGATTGCGAGTTCGGGGTGGTCCCTGGGGAGGGGGGCAGCCGGGTGCTCTGAGAGAGGGTGGGCTTTGGGGCCAAGGACAAGGGGTGCCGTTTATTCACCTACCGCCCGTCTGGACAAAACCCCGTGCAACATTTGTGAGCTTTGGACTCGCTTCCAAGGCGAAAGGCTCCAGGGTGGCTTGTGAGCGGGAAAAGAGACGGGCCTCTTTAGCATAAAATTGTGTGTGTGGTGGGCTGGATAATGGAAAAGACAGCAGGGAGGATTGCAGGGGAGGGAGGGAGGGAGGGATGGGCCGGCGGCGGAGGCGAGAAGCTGGGAGGGCCGATTGTCCAGCTCCCGTCAATCATGGTTCCCGCCAGAATTGTGATGAAGAGAGCCACATGTTTGCAGAGAGCACTGAGATTCCAGGCTGGGAGTGGGAGATTAGAGGGCTCCCTCCCTTCCCGCAACTTCTATTCTTCCTCGGATGCTCATAAATCTGGCCTTCTGAAACCAAGGGCGAGCTTAGCAGCATCACAAGGGGCCAAGTTCAGGTTTCAATCATGCTTGGGTTGCTTCCTCTCTGAATGCCTACCTGGTGCCACCTCTCTTTCTCTCTGTTCTCCCCCGTCTCCTTCAGATTACTCCCCAGAATGCATCTTTTCTGGAAGGCTTTCGTTAGATAACTTTTTAAAAGAGCTGTTTGGAAGCAACTTTGTTGGTTGCTAGAGACATGCAAATAGGACTGAGGTGAGGGTGGGGATGGAATCGTGGCTGTTGAGCTCACAAAGCCGTGGACGCTTCCCTAAAGCAGAGAAAAGCAATGTTATTCCTTTATGCAGTTTCTAGGAGGAACTGGCATAGGACGGGCAGGCTCCCGAGTGAGATGTTGCAGGTTTATCTGGCTTTTACTGTCCCACCTCCTCTCAGGAGGAAGCGGAGGCAAGCTCAGTTCAGATAATCCAACACTACAAACCATGATCTGGAGGAGCAGAATGAATCCGCGGACTTGTGGGCCCCCTCTTGCGTGGTGTCCAAGTTTACTGCTTAGCCCTAAAAACCATAACCCTCTTCTATATACTATTTCTGAGAGTGCTGAAATTTGGGACTCCTATAGATGGAGCATAGGAGCATCTGCAGGCAAATGGGAAGTACCAGCAGACTTGAGGTGACCTGCAGATATGTCGGTGTTCAAACAATATGAGGGGAAAACATGGAATCGAAACCCCTGAACACTTTGCCCAAGTTGGTCAATAGGACGGAATGTGCATGAGCTCAGATAGTTTTTAATTTCCCTCAAAGGCAGGGGTCTTTCCAAGCTCTACCTGGAGATACCATCTCAGGGATTGAACCTGGGACCTTCTGCAAGCCAAGCAGATGCTCTTCTTCTGCTGAGCTAGGCGCCATCTCCAAAGACAGGAAGCTGCCTTCCGCTGAGTCAGATCTTGCTCCATCTAGCTCAGTATTGTCAACACTGACTGGAAGCAGCTCTCCAAGGTTTCAGGCAGGCGTCAGTCCCAGCCCTACCTGGAGATGCTGCCAGGGATTGAACCGGGGACCTTCGGCATGCAACGCCCCCTTTCCCAGGTAAAAGTGGGAAGGAATATACACCTCCCAAGCAATAACCTCTCTGGCGAAAAAAAGTCCAGAAAAAAGTGGCGAAAAAAGGTGTATATTCCTTGGCCAACTCCACAGGCGAAAGAATTCAGGAAGGGGGTGGATTTGGTTAGAAAGACCCATATCCCCTGCCACACACACACACACACACACACACACACACACACACACACACACACACCAGCCCGCCATCTCGGGTTTCAGTTCTATTCACTTCCATGATCTTCATTCTCTGGGCTCTGTATGAACCCCACAGCAGGACCCAGAGACTCAAGAGGGTGAAGGTTCAGAAGTCAGGGGTCACAGGGTGAGGGGCAAGACGAGGGGAGGGGGTCGCCCAAGCGGCCTCCTCCCAGCCAGCCGGTGAGCAGAAAGGACAGTGCGTCTTGCTCCAGATCAAAGCACGCCAGCTAATCCTCCCCTCCCCAAATTCCCCCGGCCCTTTCATTGCCCCAGGCCAGCCTTGCCAAGTTTGCACAGTTGTGTGCCCCGCTCCCCCTTTGTGGGAATATTGTACCGAGCCTTTCAGAAGGTCGAATAATTGTACTTTAAAAAGTATTTACATGTTCCACAGATTTTGCTTTTCAGCATCTGAATCGCACGGAAAGTTGGCCGAGAAAGAACGCCTGGCTTCCTTCTGCGCCCCTTACAGCAGCAGGAGTGTTTATTTATTTACCAACTTTTTTTTTTAAAAAAAAAATCTTATTTATTTTTCATTTTTTGCATTTATATACCACCCTATTTACAAATTTCTGGGCGTTTTATTACTGACTAACAACACAAACAACAATTAAAACATCACATCATCTAAAACATTTTTTTAAAACTCTCAATACAACTTTGCATAAAAATTCATTTTATGGGTGTAATACGTTATGAATGTCATATGCTCTACGTTGTTTTCTGTTGGCTGGCAGGTCTGAGACTAACAAACAAACGGATTGGTTGAAATAATAATGTACGGATTTAAAATATTTTATATATATCATTTGCATCATCACTGAGCGGGGATGAACTTTGAACCCAGGAATTCCCCCTCCTAGTCTGAAACTCTAACCACTACACTAGACTGTCTTTAATCAATTCCTTTTTAATCAAACAAGTGTTTTAAAATTGATTAGTTGACTCGACGCTACAGTTGTAATTATTCTCATGATCATTGGCAGCTGGCCAGGCAGTTACGATTCAGTTCCTAGTGATTTTTCAGTTCCAATTTTTGGCATGCCGCAGCCTTTCAAATTTCTGGAATGCTTCAGTGGACATGGCTTGTTTCTGATCCAGCAAGACCTGCTTAACAATGTTGACAGTATAGTCTTTGTAATTAGCTTTTTCAGACTTTTGCACCTCGTTAAAATGAAGTGTGTGTGTGTGTACTCTCACACCTTGTACAACGATTTCTGGGAGGCAGCTTCAAAGCATGCAGAGAAGTGGGCGTGGGGGAGAACTAAAATAGGGTGCCGGAGTCTCCAAGAATCAGCATTATGGATGTGCATGAATTGAATTTTCAGATTCAATTTGAATTTGAATCGAAACCGGCCGATTCAATTCAAATTCGATTCAAACCTTTTTTGGTGCCTTTTTCTTTTTTAACCAAGCAGGGCACCTGAATGATTTTTAAAAGGTGCCAAAATGTCCCTAAACGGTCATCAAACTGATTCAAATTCAAATCTGGCTGATTCGATTCGAATTCGAACCGAATTACCCTTTTTAGGGGTGATTTGATTCGAATTTGAATTGATTCACACATCCCTAATCAGCATACATCTTCGGCTGCCTCCTGAAGGGTGTCCTGGAGCTCTTAATAGCTTGGTATTGTGAGCAATAATGGGGGGGGGGAATATTTGAAAAACTTATTTGAAAAACATCTCTAGGAACAAGAACATGGGGAGCTGCTTTATACTGAATCAGACCTTTGGTCCATCTAACTTAGTATTGCCAACACTGACTGGCAGCAGCTCTCCAAGGTTTCAGGCAGGAGTCTTTCCCAGCCTCACCTGGAGATGCTGCCAGGGATTGCACCCGGGACCTACTGCAGGCAATGCGGGTACTCTGCCATTACGCTATGGCCCCATATCCTGCATGGGTCTTGGCACATCTCAGCTGGAGAGGGGGGAGCAAGAGCAAACTTCTCCGAGGGCACCCCAAACTCTAGGGCTGAGCCTGTGCACGGCTGCCCAGCCCAGCCCAGCCCTAAAAGATTGTCCATAAAAAATAGATCTTTAGAGAAATAATCCCAGGAGGCCAAGCCCTGACACTAGATCGCCAATAGAGCAGCCCATGGGTTTCCAGCATGCGTCAGAGTTTGCGGCCTGGTGCTTTCTGCACCTTCTCATTCACACCCCCGACGTGCCAAAATCCTTGCATCAGGCCTGCCTCAAGCCCCGCTCTCCACTCTATCCGGTTGAAATGGGATCAGGCACATCTGCCGGGCTCTGGGGGCCCGGAATGCCGGGAGGCGTGACTTGACTTCCCCTGGCTGAGAGGCATGGCCACCTTCTCACCTACAGAGAAACATCTGCTCGGAGGCCGGTGAATGCTGCATTCTGTGCCACTAAGCCATCCCTTCCGTATTCCGGGCAGGCATGCGTGCGAATCACGCAGGAGGAAATCGCCCGCGCTCACGTCTTCGCGGCCTGCACACAGATGCCAGCTTCACCAAGGCAGTTGTGGCCGTTTCAGATCCAGCCTGTTGGAGGTCTGCGATTCCTGAGAATCCAGCTGTTGAAGCACTTCTCGGAAGCTCCTCTTTGCTGGATGGCGGGCAGTCTCTGGCAGCAGGACCAGAAGATGCAGTGACGGAGGGCTATGTTTCTCTCCACTTTTCATAGGAAACATAGGAACAGAGGAAGCTGCCATATACTGAGTCAGACCATTGGTCTATCTAGCTGAGTATTGTCTTCACAGACTGGCAGCGGCTTCTCCAAGGTTGCAGGCAGGAATTTCTCTCAGCCCTATCTAGGAGAAGCCAGAGAGGGAACTTGAAACCTTCTGCTCTTCCCAGAGCGGCTTCATCCCCTAAGGGGAATATCTCACAGTGCTCACACATCGAGTCTCCCATTCATATGCAACCAGGGCAGACCCTGCTTAGCTATGGGGACAAGTCAGGCTTGCTACCACAAGACCAGCTCTCCTCTCATCCCTATTTTATTGTTTGTTTGTTTTTTTTGTTTGATTGATTGATTGATTGATTGATTGATATACCACCTGACTCCAAAGGTTCTAGTAAATACACTAAAAGCAAAGTAAATACAATTAAACACACACACACAACAACAACAACAACAATAAAAGCAAAATAAAACAACCATTAAAACAACAATTTAAATATTCACAGATTGTTTGAAGCCAGGCTAAAAAGATGTCTCTTAAGGGCTCTTTTAAAGGCAGGTAAAGATGTTTAACCACCTAGTGGCATAGTAGTAACTTGCCTAGGGAGCAAGAAGTTGCTGATTCGAATCCCCGCTGGTATGTTTCCCAGGCTATAGGAAACACCTATATTGGGCAACAGTGATATAGGAAGATGCTGAAAGGCATCATCTCATACTGCGCAGGAGGAGGCAATGGTCAACCCCTCCTGTATTCTACCAAAGACAACCACTGGGCTCTGTGGGTGCCGGGAGTTGACACCAACTCACCAGCACAACTTTACTCTAAAGATGTTTAACGGCCATAGGGAGCACATTCCAGAGCCTAGAAGCGACTACAAAGACAGGAGCTCCCAAGTGGGTTAGGGCCACTTTTGAGAATACTTCACCATATTTACCTGAATCCAAGATCAAATTTCCCCCCAAGTTATTTGATGTTAGAAATCGGAGAGGGGGGGAGTCATCTTAATTCAGAGACCTGTTCCTTTCAGGTAAATACAGGTATAACCTCTAAAAGTAAAGTAAAGTGTGCTGTCGAGTCGATTTCGACTCCTAGCATCCACAAAGCCCTGTGGTTTTTTTTGGTAGAATACAGGAAGAGGGTTGACCATTGTCTCCTCCTGTGCAGGATAAGATATAATGCCTTTCAGCATCTTCCTTTATTGCTGCTGCCTGATATCCAGTGGGGATTTGAACTGGCAACCTTCTGCTTGTTAGTCAAGCCTTTCCCCGCTATGCCACTTAAGGTGACCTCTATTTCTTAAGGGAGTCATCTTAGATTCAGAGTCGTCTTCTTTTTGTGTATACATAGGGCATTTTTGTTACCAAAAAAATCATTAAAATAGTCTAAAGCTATTTGTGGGTCTTTTCTCCACCGTGGCTGGCCAGGTGCCAATTTCGCGAAAAAGACCCATACGACAGAGCCAGCCCCCTGGGGACCGTGCAGACATCACCCCCACCCCCCCATCTAGCTGTGCCACGTTGGCTCATGGAATTACAGCCCCACTGTACACTCATTGTGCAAGCGTTGAACGTAATGTGTGAAGGGGCCTAGTCAGGGGCGTAACTGAGGGAGAGGGGGACGTGTTCTCTCCTCTCCCCAGCAGCCCCTTGAAGAGAGGGAGATAATTAAGAAAACAGGGAGGGTGGAGCTGGGGGACCCAGGTTCTTTGAACCCACCCGCTCAATTATTTGTTCCTCAGCCTCCATCACAGTTTTTAGCAAGCGTGTGAAACCGTGGCTTTTTACCCCGGCTTTTATATGATTGTCTCTACTGCCACTTCTTTGTATTTTGTATGGCTATCTTACGCTTGTATTTTCAGTCTTGTAGTCAGATCGACGTGTGTACATTTTAGCTTAACATTTCAACTGTGCAATTTTCATCGTCTTGTCTTCATGTCTGTGCGAACCGCCTTGGGATTGTTTTCATGAAAGGCGGCATGAGGATTTAACAATAAATAAAATAAATAAATTATAGCTACGTCCCGGCAGCGGGGGGGGGGGGGCAGGGGCTAGCGTTAATCCCCAGTGAGAGCAGGGAGCACAACCCAGGGAAGAATCAGTCGGGATGGCTGGCGGGAAACACACTTGAGAACCTGTGCCTTTTTACCACCCTGACTGTGAGCCCGAGAAATGGAGAGTCGGGAATAAAGGATGTTAAGAAGACGCAACTAACCCACATGAAGCAGCCCGAGGGTTCACAGCCCCACGTTATTCTCCCCATGCTGAAACTCAGCCAAAGGTTCTCCCCCTGCTGAGAAAAGCCAAACAGGGGGGTGGATAATGCTCATTTTCTCTCCAGTGCCCCCTTTCCTGCCTGCTCCTCCAGCTGTGAGTTGGGTTCATGCCTCATTCATCATAGCTGTCAACAAGCTCACCTCTGAAACTGGGCTGGGTTAACCACTGGCCTTTCATCTACAGCATACTAAAGGAGTCACCGTATTTGCTGAAGCAAATGCAATGCAAGGTTTTGGAGCACCTGAAAGACTTGATTAAAGTCTTAAAGACTTTTATTAAATATCTCAATGTGAGGTAGATATTTATTTATCAGGGGGAGAATAACTGGCCCTCTCCACCCCCAGCACAGGACCTCCAGTGACTGTTGCTGGTGTCTATCTCATGTTTCTTTTTAGAATTTGAGCCCTTTGGGGACAGGAATCCATCTTATTTGTTTGTCATTTCTCTGTGTAAACCGCCCTGAGCCATTTTTGGAAGAGCAGTATAGAAATCGAATTAACAACAACAACTCGTTGGTGACACTGTAAGGGTGTGTTCTCACAATCAGGGTGATGTGAGTTGAAGTGGGGTTCTGAATCTCTGAGCTATCATGGCACATGTTGGGAGAACCAGCATTTGACCGGGAATCGGGATCTGCGGCTGCTGTGAACCCATATTGAGCCCAGATCGGTAATCTAGGATCTGATCTACTGGCCTGATGTGGCCTTGATCCGGATTCCCCTGGGACTTTTACACACAGCAGGCTTTACCAGGAGTTTACGAGGAGGCTTTACTGCGAACTCGAAGTTGTCCCCAAATACCGACACAAATAGTGGAATTTTACCCCGGATATAAATTCAGCTGCAATCTAATGAGCAGTGAAAACCCTGAATTGTGTATGAACTTCTCTCTGATAACTCTCAGGGACTTTGGGATAAATCTGGCCAATATATGAACACACACCCTCCATTCCGGAGGAGATGCGAGTTAAAGGGCTTTAAAAGCCCCATGTGAAAAACTTGGACGTTTTATACTGAGTCAGACCCTTGGTCCATCTAGCTCAGGATTAACTACCCAGACTGGCAGCGGCTTCCACAAGGATGCAGGCAGAAGTTTCTCTCAGCCCTGTCTTGGAGATGTTGCCAGAGAGGAACCTTGGAACCTTCTGCATGCAAGCAGGCAGGTGTTCTTCCCAGAGCAGCCCCAACCCCCAAGGGGAATCTCCTAGAGCACCCACACGTGTAGTCTCCCATTCCCATGCAAACCAGGGCAGACCCTGCTTAGCAAAGGGGGCAATTCACACAGCCACTTCAGCTGCCTTGGGATTGTTTTTAATGAAAGGCGGTATATAAATTTAACAATAAATAATGCAACCCACATTATACCTAGATTCAAATGACTGTTCGAAGAAGCCTATGTGATCGGTGTACTTTCTAGTTCATCTGGGCTGAAGACTCTTCGAGCCCTTGAGATCACGAGGGCCCAGCCCCTCACGCAGGCTTCTGCTAAAAGAAGTGCAATGCTTCCTTGGCAATTTCTACTTGTGCAGGTGTTAAAGGCACAGAATTCTGCTGATCTCCCCTGCATTCCTTACACACACACACACACACACACACACACACACACACACACACACACAGAGGCCAGCAGGCCTAATGGTGGCTGTTCCTTTTTTGTTGGTAGCCAAACAGCCTGCAAGCATGACCGTGCCTGCTATCACACCAAATCTCCCTTTCCGCCCCCCTCGTCTTAGCTCCCTTCCCCGGGCCTATAAAACGTTCCCCACTCCTCTCTCCCATTTTAATCACAAATGCCGTCCTTTCTTCTTGCAGGCTCAATATGCACCCCCTGCTGTGTCCTTGAAAACCCAGGGAAGGGATAACGTGAAGAACAGCTGCTGGCTTCAGCTCCCCTTGGCCATCACATCCTTCTCCCTACCCCCTACCACTTCCCAGAGAAGCCCCCTTGTCTCTCTGTGAGAAGCTAGGTTTTCCATTCAGAGAGAGAGAGAGAGAGAGAGAGAGAGAGAGAGAGAGAGAGAGAGAGAGAGAGAGAGTGTCTTGGGCACTTTTAACCAATTATTGGGGCACCCCACATTTGCAGATCAGAGCCCTTTCCATCAGAGGCATGAAGAGTTACCTCAGTCGGCAAGGATATGTATCAATGGGTACGGGGCGGAGGACATGTTGTGGGGCCCCAAGTCCATGAAATGCAAAAGATCCATCCTATTTATTTATTATTTCTCTTTGTAAACCGCCCTTTGCCATTTTTGGAAGGGCGGTATAGAAATCGAATCAATAATAATAATAATAATAATAATAATAATAATAATAATAATAATAATAATAATTTTTAAAAAGCCAGAATCCGGGACATGTCTATGCAGAATTCAAGGGTATACAACACGAGAGAAGCGACTGACACAGCAGGACTGAATGGGTACTATGCAGTAAGGAAAAGTGTGTTGTCGAATCAGGGTCGACTCCTGGTGCCCACAGAGCCCTGTGGTTGTCTTTGGTAGAATACAGGAGGGGTTGACCATGGCCTCCTCCCGCGCAGTATGAGATGATGCCTTTCAGCATCTTCCTATATCGCTGCTGCCCGATAGAGGTGTTCCCCATCGTCTGGGAAACATACCAGCAGGGATTCGAACTGGCAACCTCTGGCTTGCTAGTCAAGTCATTTCCCCGCTGCGCTATTGGGTAGCTGTAATTGAACTGTGGTGCAGGGATGTCCCTCAACCCTTGAGGGAGGGGCCCCACCAGCTACGTGACAGCTCACTCCTCAATGAGGTATGAATGCACCGTATTTACCCAAACACAAGGCGACTCTGAATTTAAGACGAGCCCCTGATTTCTAACATTAAAGAACTTCGGGGGGAGGGGGAACCTAGAGGGTGTTCTCACATGCTGCCTAACCCAGGCTAGGAACACCCAGCCTGGGTTAGGGTGCGTGTGAGAACTGCTGGGATTGGGCCCGATCCTGGCGGGCCAGCAAGGCCTAGCCTGGCTTTTTAGCTTGGCGGGTGCTAGCCAAGGTTGAGTGAGCGACCCTTAAACTGGCTACTTGCTCGTGTGCAAGCCGGGCTGCTTCCAACCTGGCCACACACAGAGATGGGTGCTTAGAGAGACGGTGCTTAGTGTGTGTAGAGAATCTCCAAATAGAACTGAGACCCTAAAATCACCTCCCCCCACCCAGCAAGTACTGTTTATTGCTGGGAGCGTGGACCACATGCTCCCAGATGATCCCCGCATTACGGGATTCCCAGGAGACAGGCACTAGGCATAAATATAGCCCCAATGAACACATGATCCCAGAGCCTGGGTTAAGGGTCCTTACATGCAGCTTAACCCAGGCTAGGGTTCCCTGGCCTGCGTTAGGGTGCATGTGAGAACTACTACGGATATTCCTATACCGCTCTTCAACCAAAGCTCCCAAAGTGGTTTACATAGAAAAATAAATAACACATAAATAAGATGGCCCCCTGTCTCCAAAACACTCACAATCTAAAAAGAAACATAAGGTAGACACCAGCAACAGCCATTGGAGGGATGCTGTGTTGGGGTTGGATAGGGCCAGTTGCTCTCCCCCTGATAAATATAAGAGAATCGCCACTTTAAAAGGTGTCTGCTCAGTCAGCAGGAGAATAGCTCCTATTAGTCTTTTGACTAGCAGACTTTTCAAGAAGGACTTCTGTTTCGTCACCAGCTCTAGAAGGCATCCAATACAAGCCAAATAAGTGACATACTGAAATATCCGATGAAGGGATTTTTGAAACAGTTATACCGTGCTTGTATGGACATCTGGTTTTATCATTCATTTTTGTAGCTACATTTTGTAGAAGTATTATCCATTTTGTGACTATTTGGTACTAATAGTGGTTTACATATCATCATCTATATATATAAAATTCTCTAAGGCGTACCCGTGGCTAATCCCGTGAGTGGCAGCTCTCGTGAGAGTTCATGAGCAGAAGCACCATGGTGACTGGGCAGTGGAGATTCCATATGCAGATAGCAGGAAGGAGCCTGTGAGAACAGAAGCACCATGGTGATTGGGCAGTGAGGATTCCATATGCAGATAGCAGGAAGGAGCCTGTGATGATTAAGATCAGTTGGAATGTAACTGTTACTGGTCGGAAGATGTTCTTGATTGTAGAGGAGAGGAATCTCTACATATAAAAGGACAGTGGGAAAGGGGTCTGCAAAGAGAGGGGTCGTGGGGGAGGAAAGAGCCCCTTCGGGAGAAGGAGGCTGCCGTTGTGTGAACTGGATGAGGAAACAAGATGAACAAGATCTGTTAACTCAGGAAGGGAGGGAGGGAGGGAGGGAGGGGGAGGGGGAGAGAGAAGGGAGGGGAAGAAAGACAGAGGGGGAGAGTGAGTGGAGGAGAAAGAAAGAGAAAGAAAGAAGGGAGGGGAAGAGAGAAAGAAGGAAGGGTGATGGGCCCAAGCCTGTTAGTGGCCTGAGGGAAATGATTGGCCATGGCATTGGTGGCAGAGAGGAAGGGTCTGATCAACCACTGCTGCTCATGTGGGGAGGAGCAGGAGTGGGGCTCGGGTGGGGAGGTCTCTGGGGATAGGGGGCTGCAGCTTGGCCAATAGGCACCAGCAATACTGCAGCCGCGACCAAGAGGGGTGAAGAGGATGGAGTAAAGGGATGGAAGAGGAGGAGCAGGAGTGCGGCTCAGGTGAGGGTGGGGAGATCTCTGAGGTGAGGGGCGGCTGTGGAAGGGGGTGAGGGGAGCAAGCAAGTACTAGCGCACAGATGCTCTGCGCGGGTTAAGCCAGTTTATTTGTAGTAAAGTTTAGTCATCGTATCGATTGGTGGATCTGTCCAGTGCTTTTTTCAGGCAGTTGTGCTCCTGTGGGGACCCACTGGTTTGAGAACCTCTGATCGGCCCTCTGTTTTTCTGGGACGTGGCCTCTCTTCTAAGACAAGGACCATTATCGTCAGAGCTCCAGACGGGCACTGGTGTGGCATCCCGGCTTCGAAAATCGCCATGGCGGTACAAAACCCTTCGCGAAGCCACGCTAGACACAACCTTGCTTGCCAGCAACACCACAGCCCCTTTTGTACATCTCGGAAACCTGGATTCCGGCCAGCAGTTCCCCTTCTGTCCAAAGCTTCCGAAACATGGACGCCTCTGGCCCTTTGGCACTTCACAACTGGCGTGCCTCAACCGCTCCTGAGCCCGGGGTATCCTTTCTTCCCGCAGGGCGGCCTTTCTCCCGGGCTTGCCGGCTTTCTCTCTTTGTTCCCTTCCTTCCAGCTGGCTCCCCCAGTGAAATTTATGAATCTCAACGAGCCTGGGAAAGCCAGCTCCAACTCCCGCCCACCCCCGAGCTCCGTCCCAGCCAACACATCTTCCTTATTGTGGCTGCGAATTGCTGAGGAGTGAAGTCAGTGAGGGGCTGTGGGGGTGACAGTTCTAGGTTAGCTGAGAAATTTGGAAGCAGGATGGCGGTGGCGGGGTGGGGGGTCAGGGAGGGGAGTAGGAAGCAAAGCCGGATGCTTCTGGCAGCCTGCCTGTGCTGCTGGAATCTTAATTCAATTAAACTCAGTCCTGCTTGGGCTGGGCATAGAAGGGCATTTCTAGAGAAACAGAAAGTGGCCCTTCACAAAACTCCTCTGATTCTGGAGCGTTTACAGACAGCAGGTTTTACTGCACGGTTTTACTGCGAGTTCGAAGTTGCCCCCCAAAACCAATGCAAAAAGTAGATTTTTTTTTGGTTTACCACGATATAAATCGGGCTACACTCTAATGCACAATGAACAACCCGAATTGTGTGTGAATGGCACCCTGATAGCTTGCAGGGACTTTGGGGTAAATCTGGCCGATATGTCAACGCACATCGTCCATTCCGGAGGAGATGCGTGTAAGGTGGGTATGAAAAACTTCCTGGGAGTGTTTATCTTGAAAGTCGCTATAGATTCTCTCTCTGTCTATTCTCTTTTGCAGACACAGATAGACAGGTCTTGTAGGTAGCTGCTCGCCTAGGGAGAGCAAAGATCTCTTCTAGGTGATCAAGGGGGAGGAGAAACGGTGATGATGATGATGATGATGATGATGATGATGATGATGATGATCCACTGGAACTTTTGCAAGAATAACAAATTGCCAACAAGCAAGAATTGGTGGAATCATCCTATTGAGAAAGTCACAAAAAATGAAGAGGCAAAAATGCTTTGGGATTTTCAAACACAAAACAAACACAATTTAGTGCACAATACGCTGGATCTGACAGTCATCGAGAAGAATCAGGTTATGATATTGCAATCCCAGGGGGTAGATGAGTCGGCGAGAAACAATTGGAGAAAATAACTAAATATAAGGACCTTCAGATTGAAATTGAGTGGCTCTGGAAAAAGAAAACAACAGTGGTGCCAATATTTGTGGGTGCCCTTGGCGCAGTGCCAAAAGGACTTGAACACCATCTCAACACCTTGGGCACCAATAAAATTACAACACATCAGCTACAGAAGGCCACACTACTCAGGACAGCACGTATACTATGACGATATCTTTAATTCTTTAGTTATCCTAGACCCTTGGAAAGGGCCCAATAATTAAAGTACCAAATCCAGTCCATAACATCTGGTAGACTGTGTGTAAATAGCATAACAACAACAACAACAAACTGTATATGTTAGCTGCCCCGTAAAAAATTGTTCTCTTGGCAGTTCATGAGACAACATTTTAAAAAATCCAATAAAAACACATAAAACACAACAAACAAATCACAACACAAAACGAAAAAAGACAACACAAAGCATTTTGAAAACTATACGTGTGTGTGTGTGTGTGTGTGTGTGTGTGTGTGTGTGTGTGTATAAGATCTTCACCTGCTGCCTAAAAGAACAAAGTGACGACTCTAAGTGAGCCTCACCGGGGAGGCTATTCCATAGACGTGGTGCCACCACCAAAAAGGCAACAAGCCTGAATTGTCCTCTTTGCTAAGCAGGGTCTATCTTGGTTTGCATTTGGATGGGAGACTACATGTGAGTGCTGTTAAGTTATTCCCCTTAGGGGATGGGGCTTTAGCTCAGTGACAGAGCATCTGCTTTGCACGCAGAAGGTCCCAGGTTCAGTCCCTGGCAGCATCTCCAGGTAGGGCTGGGAAAGATGCCTGCCTGAAGCCTTGGAGAGTTGCTGCCAGTAAGAGTGGACAGTACCGAGCTAGAGGGACCAAAGCATGGACATCTGCAGAACCTTTTCTGGGGGGTTAGGGGGGCAACAGCTGTACTCCTATACTCACTTACCTGGGAGTAAACATCATTGAATGGAACTTATTCGATCTGGGGGGAGGGGCACCCCCGACTCTCCCTGCCTCTCCTCCAGATGCCCACGGACTAATGGATCTGATATCGTGGTCTGTAGCCAGCCTAAAAGTTTAGGGAGGTACCAAAAAAAGTAAGGGGGCACCATTCTTAAATGCAAGCAACATTCAGTTATCATTAGCTTGTTAAAAATCAAATCAAATAAAATAGGGTGCCTAAATAAATATTGGAGGGCGGGGGCTGGCCCATCTATAGCCCATCCACCCCAGTTATGGGTTATGTTCCAACGGGACGGGGGATGTAAATAACGATAGTTTCACGTTGTATGTTGGCACCGTTTCTATCAAACCCCACAAAACAAGGCAGAGCCCAGTGAGACATAGAAACATAGGCAGCTGCTTCCTATCATCCGAGTCAGACCCTTGGTCCATCTAGCTCAGTATTGTCTGCACAGACTGGCAGCGGCTTCTCCCAGGTTGCAGGCAGGAGTCTCGCTCAGCCCTGTCTTGGAGGTGCCGCCAGGGAGGGAACTTGGGACCTTCTGCATGCAAGCAGGCAGATGCTCTCCCCAGAGCGGCCCCATCCTCTAAGGGGAAGATCTTACAGTGCTCACACATAGGGTCTCCCATCCACATGCAAACCAGGGCAGACCCTGCTTAGCCAAGGGGACAATTTGTGCTTGCTACCGCGAGACCAGCTCGCCGGGAATAGCTTCAGGCCGAGCTGGCAACCCACTCTGCACGCCTGGTGTTCGTGCAGGGTTGGGTTTAAACAAATATTTCCCTCGGGAAGGGATGGGACCCCTCGGTTCTGGGCTTGATTCGGCAGGATGGGAAGCCGTAATCAATCAGGTGGAATTAATGGGCCCGCTTTGGCAGGCCCTTGGCCAGTTAATGAGCTGCGCGGCGTGGTCATTTGGCTGGGATCTGTCTTCTTTTTCTACGTCTCTATTTTTCCTCTTGTTAAATTGCCTGGGCGGGGGACTTGGCAGCTGAACTTTTGACTCTCTGCCTTGGCATCCTTTCCCCTTTAATTAATATTTCACTGCGACTAGTGCAAAAACAGCCAAAGGAGTGAACAGGGGTGAAAGCACAGAACGATAGGACCATACGCTCGTACTGCCTGTATTTACCAGGAGCATTTAGCTCACCTCTCCACCGGAATGGACGGTGCCCGACCCGTTCACGTATCGGTCAGATTTACCCCGAAGTCTGTGCCACATATCAGAGGGCACCCCAAACACGATTCGGGTTGTGTCAAAGTATCGGATATGCCCCAAACTCACAGGAAAGCCTCGCAGCAAAGCTGTGGTAAGGCCTGCTGTCTGCCTGGGAACGCTCCAGGAACGGCCTCTATGTTTTGGCCTCTGTTCCTAGTCAGTTACCATCTCTCCGGAGTCCCTTTTTTTCACCATTTTAGAAGGCAACAGCTTTCCGTCCACTGAGGAAACTGTCCAGAGGAGAGGAAATTATTCCGGCCAGTTGACTAATACGCCCTGCCGCAGAAGTCGGCTCACGAGAGGCAAGGGCAGAACAAACGGAACACCAAGGGTGAAAGCTGCCAACTCTTCGACAAGATGGTTGGGAACCCTGTAGCTGTGCAGAGCAATGGGTGCTTCCAGTTTAAATTTGGGGGGAAATCGGCAGCCTTGGCTATCGGAAATCCGGGAGACTCGGGGCTCATTCTCACGATATAATTGCTGTTTGGAATTTTTTTAAATTGCTGTCAGTTTTTGAATGTGTTAGATTTTTAATTCTTGCTTTAATAGCTGTTCTTGTTTGTTTTTGTTTTTGTGAACTGCCTGGAACCTCTGGAATCAGGCGGTAAAATAAAATAAAATAAAATAAAATAAAATAAAATATCCAAAACAGGGTTGGAAGAGTGCCCAACCAATCTGTGGTCATGTGTTTGAAAAGGTCAAGGTAGGAGGAGACGTGCGCTACCTAGTGGTGCAGCAGAGAAATAACTTGCCTAGGGAGTAGGAGGTTGCCTGTTCAAATCCCCGCTGGTGTGTTTCCCAGACTATGGGAAACACCAATATCTGGTAGCAGTGATATAGGAAGATGCTGAAAGGCATCATCTCACACTGTGAGGGAGGAGGCAATGGTCGACCCCTCCTGTATTCTACCAAGGAAAACCACAGGGCTCTGTGGTCGCCAGGAGTCGACACCCGACTCGACGGCATAACCTAACCTAACCTTGGAGGAGAGGAGAGTGATCGCATGGGAGGTGGGAGCTGGATTGTACGGCTTGCCATCCACCCTTGATAAAATGCTGGCAGCAGGATGTGGGCCAGCCACGCCCGCCATCCGCAGCTCCTGCCTCCCACACGATCACTCTCCCCTCCTCTTCCCTTGAGCTTTACAAACACCCCTCCACGGATCGGGAGGGTGCACTCCTCTCCCGCCCCAGCTGGGCACTCGGCCGACCCCGATTTGGATCCTGAGCCCACAGACGGAAAAGATTTCGTCGCTGTGGCCCACAGCCACCAGACTAGTAGCCATGGATAGACCTGTCCGGCATGAGTTTGCCTCAGCCCCTCTTGAAGCCATCCAGGCTAAAGGCCACCCCCACACCCCACACACCATCAAGTGCAAAGTAGGGTTGCTTGAGTGTCATTTTCAAGATTTCCTTGTGATTTCGTAACTCGGTCCAGAACCAGGCTAAGCATTGAAAGGGTGGCATTTGCCCAGATGCATTGTGAAGGCAGACCTTTGTCTCTGAATAAACTTCAAATCTGTCCTGAATCTACAGTCGACAAGAACCTCTCCACTTGGCAAATTATGGCCAGTTGAGTTATTGGGTCACTGGGGGGAAAGCAGAGGGCGACACAATAGAAGAAGTTTGCTTTGCTCAAGTTTGAAGTGTGTCTTCCAGGCGGTTAAAGGGGCGCTGTTCTTATGTCATCCCCTTGAAATTCATGGGGTGCATTTGACGCTGTAGTTTTATCTGAAACCCGAAAGATGGTCAGTACTGCCAGGCAGTATCAGCAGATCGTGATGGGACTCTCTTGATTCTGGTGAATAAATGATCCTGGGAATTAATCGCAAGATTGGTTTTTGATTTGCAGAGCCCATTCTTTGAACTGGAAGGAAAAGCAAGAGGATTAGAGGAATGGGCTGGTCTGTAGCAGATGTGGGCCAACAGCATTCTCTGGTGGATAACACTGAGAATTACAGCATCCATGAAAAATAAAAACAGCACACATGTGTTTTCCCTAATGGGCAAACTGCTGTCTGCAGTGGCAATCAATCAATCAATCAATCAATCATCAACAGAAAGAGGAGATCTGATCCTGGATCTCTAAAACCTCATCTAGTTTAGCTGTTACTTTGGACTTTCCCGCTCGTACCTCTGCAGCAGCCATTCACTGAATTGAATGAGGTGGTACAGTCCTGAGACCACAGAGTGGGGCTGTACCACTTCAAGCCATAGTTGCCTTAAAAAAAAAATTGAATGTATTAATATATGAAGCCTTTCTCCCTGGTGGTGCCCTAGTTTTCTGTCAGTAAAGCATTCATTAGTCTGAAGTGGTGCAATGAAATCAGGTGCAGATGCGGGCTAAGAGCTGGGCAGGACCTCTTCAGACTGCAGGTATAGTCTGGGTCTGAGTACTCCTTCAAATGAAATGAAATGGTCTCTGTATTGTATAAATAAAAGGTGCATGCTGATCGCAATTTCGAATGGTAAATTTATCTAAAGGACATAAGCCAGTGTGGTGTAGTGGTTAGAGTGCTGGACTAGGACCGGGGAGACCCGAGTTCAAATTCCCGTTCAGCCATGAGACTTGCTGGGTGACTCTGGGCCAGTCACTTCTCTCTCAGCCCAACCTACTTCACAGGGTTGTTGTGAAGAGGAACTTTGTAGTGCACCGCTCTGGGCTCCTTGGAGGAAGAGCGGGATATAAAATGTAAAAAAATAAAAATAAATAAATAAGAAGAGGTCTGCAAGATCTCAGGGTGACCCAAGGCATTTGCGGGGGGGAGGGGGGCGCTGAGGCAAGGCACCAAATGCTGCTTGCCCCACACTCAGGGTGGGGCCAGCCTCCTTTCAAAACAGACCCTTGGAAGCTTTGAAAGTGTTGCAGGGAGGAGGACAGGTTTCCAGCAGTCTCCTCTCCCCTCCCCTCATGCTTTATACAAGCTTTGTAAGGACGCTCTTTGCAAAACTTACAAGGGTCAGATCCATCCCCAAGAGCTGCTTTGATGGTGCCGGGGGTGGGGTCATCTTGTCCCCTTGCTGATGCCCCAACCATTTGCCTCCTGAAGAGACGGCCTCACCCCGTCTCATGAAAGGGCTGCCCTTGGCAGTGTCGGGCAAATGAACCATCGACTCCCTCATCTGGCTTCCCATCACAGCTAACCGGATACCTCTAAGTCGCCCACAAGCTGGGCATGAAAGCAACAACCCTGCCTTACTGTTGCCCCTTGGCAACTGGCACTCAGGGGTACACTGCCTTTGGCCATGGAGGCTCCATTGATCCACCATGACTAAGAGCAGGCCCTGTTATTTTAAGCAAGGAATATCCATATGGGTAAGGGCGGACCTTTCATGAGGCAAGGGGAGGCACTCACCTCGGGCCTCTCCTGTGCTCTATGGTGCTTTTTGTCATGTCCTCTTCCTTCCCTGGTTCATTTCGAGCAAGGGAGGTTGGGGGGGGGTGCGTGCTTGACCAGGAGGGGGCATCAAAGGTGTGCTTTTGTGCACACCTTTCTCCACATCCATGCCCAGTGAAGCAGGGGGAGGAACAGCAGACACCACTCCAAGCAAAAAAGAAGAAGAAGAAGAAGGAAGAAGGAGGAGGAGGAGGAGGAAGAAGAAGAAGAAGGAAGAAGGAGGAGGAGGAGGAGGAAGAAGAAGAAGAAGGAAGGAGGAGGAGGAGGAGGAGGAAGAAGAAGAAGAAGAAGAAGGAAGGAGGAGGAGGAGGAGGAGGAGGAAGAAGAAGAAGAAGGAAGGAGGAGGAGGAGGAGGAAGAAGAAGAAGAAGAAGGAAGAAGGAGGAGGAGGAGGAGGAAGAAGAAGAAGAAGGGAGGAGGAGGAGGAGGAGGAAGAAGAAGAAGAAGAAGAAGAAGAAGAAGAAGAAGGAAGGAGGAGGAGGAGGAGGAAGAAGAAGAAGAAGAAGGAAGGAGGAGGAGGAGGAGGAAGAAGAAGAAGAAGAAGGAAGGAGGAGGAGGAGGAGGAGGAAGAAGAAGAAGAAGGAGAAGGAAGAAGGAGGAGGAGGAGGAAGGAGAAGAAGAAGAAGGAAGAAGGAGGAGGAGGAGGAAGAAGAAGAAGAAGGAGGAAGAAGGAGGAGGAGGAAGAAGAAGAAGGAAGAAGGAGGAGGAGGAGGAGGAGGAGGCATGCAAGGAGCAGAGGTGACATTTTGCACCCTCGCTCTGTGCCTCAATGCACCTTGCACCCAAAGCCAGGGCCTTGGGCCAGCACGGAGTATGCGGTCCGTCTATCCCCCCCACCTTTTGCATCCTCTTCCAAAACCAGTGAAACCGCAGCAGCACGCCTGTATCCTCCATATGCCCCGACAGCATCCAAACAGCAGAGGGCAGCAGTGCACAGCTAGTTCCAAAACATGGGGGAGAGAAGCTGTGGAATGTGTCAATGGCCTTACATCGAAGAGCAGCAGCAGATTTTGTCCGATTTCCTGGATGGAACCTTGTCAGAGTTTCTGGATGGAATCTCTGTCTCCACATTCACCATTCGTGCTCCAAATTCTCACCTCAGGAGTGGGTTGGAGGACTGGGAAATGCAGTCTCATCTTCCGCCTCTCCTCTTTCCCTCCCCAGGATGCTTTTATGATTTATTTTTATTATTCATCCGACTTCTATACCGCCCTTCCAAAAAAATGGCTCCAGGCGGTTTACACAGAGAAATAACAAATAAATAAGATGGCTCCCTGTCCCCAAAGGGCTCACAATCTAAAAAGAAACCTAAGACAGACACCTGTAACAGTCACTGCAGGGATGCTGTGCTGGGGATGGATAGGGCCAGTTGCTCTCCCCCTGCTCAGTAAAGAGAATCACCACGTTAAAAGGTGCCTCTTTGCTGCTGAGGCCGTTACTCAATGGGAGAGCATCTGGCTTTGCAGGAAGAAGGTCCCAGGTTCAATCCCTGGCAGCATCTCCAAGTCAGTCTGGGAGAGACTCTTACCTGTAACCTTGGAGAGTTGCTGCCAGTCAGTGTAGACAATACTGAGCTAGATGGACCAATGGTCTGACTCAGAATAAGGCAGCTTTCTCATGGGGAATGGGGCTGTAGCTCCGTGTTCGAGCATCTGCTTTGCAGGTAGAAGGTCCCAGGTTCAATCCCTGGCAGCATCTCCAGGTAGGGCTGAAAAATACCTTTCAGGGTCCAGGGCATGGTTGAGGGGGTCGCTGATGCAGCCACCTGGCTGAAGCAAAGCAATTTCCCTCGTTCCATCTCAGGCAAAAATGGTCGTCCGCAGTGCTCGGGATTAGCTGCTTCTGGGAGAAGCTGGAGCTTTGTCAGGGGAGATTCTCAGGACTCTGAGGGAAAAGGTTCACTGCCCTTTTCTAGGATCTCTCTTAAGAGCTTTACAAGGAAAGCGCCACTGGAGAGGGCTACATTTCCCAGCACTCCAGGCACATCTTCCAGGATTATGCAGGCGCTCAGGAGGGCTCCGTTTCCCTTAAGGGACCTCCCCCCTCCCCCCCCCGGCGCTGGGCAAAGCACAACACTCATGGTAGGAATGGCCATCTCCACATGGTGTCAGGGAGGCAGTGGAACATAGGAACAGAGGAAGCTGCCATATACTGAGTCAGACCATTAGTCAATCAAGCTCAGTATTGTCTGCACAGACTGGCAGCGGCTTCTCCAAAGTTGCAGGCAGGAGTCTCTCTCAGCCCTGTCTTGGAGATGCTGCCAAGGAGGGAACTCGGAACCTTCTGCTCTTCCCAGAGTGGCTCCATCCCCCGAGGGGAATCTCTTCCAGTGCTCACACTTCTAGTCTCCCTTTTATATGCAACCAGGGCAGATCCTGCTTAGGGGACAAGTCATGCTGGCTACCACCAGACCAGCTTTCCTCTCCCTGTGCAGAGTAGAGTCATTCCTCACCAATCACAGCTTTCCCAAGCATCGTTTCGAGTCTCTGCGACTGGGCAATTGTGACTGGTCTCGCCAACTGTGACTGAGTATCTGCGGTTTGGCGAGATTTTTTGGTGATCGGGTGGGTTTCGCGATTTTGGTGGGGTCAGAGGTTCAATCCGCTTATTTGTCTTGCTGAGGATTGTTGTTTCCTTTCAGTTTAAAATGACTTTAGTGTGTTTTTTTTGGGGGGGGAGTTCAAAAGTACACTTTTGCAATTGGCAGGGTGGGCTTTTAAAAAATGTCCAGGTTCAATCTGCTCACCCCCCTTGCTGATGGGATTTGGGGGGGATTTTTTGCTTTGATTTTTAGCTGTTTTCACGATCGTGATTCCCCTAACCCCCCGTTTCCCATTGACTTCAAATGCTCGCCAACCATGAATCTGCCAATCACGGGGTTTTCCTGGGACGGAACCCTCGCGATTGGCACGGGATGACTGTATTGAGCTTTGGCCGAAGCGTCCCATGATGGGTCTGAGAAACAATTAGTTGCACTTGAGGTTCATGGGAACCAATAATGGCTCTCTGGCCGTACAACGGACACGGCTTCGATGGCTTGGTGTTCTGGAAAATATTGGAAAAGATATTGGAAATTTTTCCTCCAGAAATAGCTTCATTCAGAGTTAGCAACGCTAATTTTAATCTGTGGGCAGGACAGGTTTCATTTCCATTTTCGGGAAGCGCCAAGCAATTTGAAGTGCATGGCGTGATTAATTATACATAATTCAATTCAAGGTACCTGAGCGATAGAACTGGGGAGGTTAAAAAAAGATCAGTTGACTAATTTACCTTCATGGGCCTCCCCCACCCTGCTTCCTAAGTAAAGAAAAGTTTGTTCCTAGGCTCTCTTTCTCAGTTACTAGCTTAATTTTTCGTTTTTGATGTTGAGGGTATAATTCTGCCAGGTTGGAAATCGAATCATTTTCCTTTTATACCTCTGTTTTCAATGGCCTATTTTGTGTTTTTAATTGTGGGGTTGGAAGATGGGGGTAGAAATGGCTGGATAAATCAATGCAGTACAAGAGGTGCTCCCTGATGAATCATGGAGCAGTTTGAAATAAACATCTATTATGAATACATGCACTTAATAAAAAGCAGCAACATTCTCACATCTCTCTCAAACAATAAATTGCTCTTCTAAGATTATCCTGCTATAAAATATGTTTCCAGGCAAAATATGCTGCCTAGTGATACGTTTCCGAGCAAAATACAGAGTGCTGGTTATTACCTATAAAAGCCCTTAATGGCTTGGGTCCAGGGTACTTAAGAGTGCCTCCTTTGTCATGAAACCTCCTGCCTATTTGGGGAGAGTTTATCTGGGGAGGTCTGGTTCAGTGGGGCCAGGCCTTCCCTTGGGCCCTGGAATGCACTCCTTGTCAAAATAAGAGCTTCTCCACTTCTGACTGCTTTTTAAAAAGATCCTCAAGACACACCTGTTTTCCCAGGATCTTAATTAAAATTAATTTTAAACAGTCTAATTGGTTTTATTTTGTAGAATTGTTTTAATTGTTTTTAATTCTGTTTTTATATTGGTTGTAACTTAAATTATGTTCACTGCCTAGGGACATATGTATCAGGCAGTATACACATATGATAAAGTAAAATATAAATAAAATACAAATCAATAATGGGGGGTCATGGGGGGGAGTTGATGGCTGTGGTGAGTGAGGGGTAGCCATGGAGGCCAGCAGTGGGTGGATCACTGACGGCTGTGGTGAGTGATGGCTGTGGTGAATGAGGGGTAGCCTTGGAGGCCAGCAGAGGGTGGATCACTGACGGCTGTGGTGAGTGACGGCTGTGGTGAGTGAGGGGTAGCCTTGGAGGCCAGCAGAGGGTGGATCACTGACGGCTGTGGTGAGTGATGGCTGTGGTGAGTGACGGCTGTGGTGAGTGAGGGGTAGCCATGGAGGCAAGCAGTGGGTGGATCACTGACGGCTGTGGTGAGTGATGGCTGTGGTGAGTGATGGCTGTGGTGAGTGAGGGGTAGCCATGGAGGCCAGCAGTGGGTGGATCACTGACGGCTGTGGTGAGTGATGGCTGTGGTGAATGAGGGGTAGCCTTGGAGGCCAGCAGAGGGTGGATCACTGACGGCTGTGGTGAGTGACGGCTGTGGTGAGTGAGGGGTAGCCTTGGAGGCCAGCAGAGGGTGGATCACTGACGGCTGTGGTGAGTGACGGCTGTGGTGAGTGAGGGGTAGCCTTGGAGGCCAGCAGAGGGTGGATCACTGACGGCTGTGGTGAGTGATGGCTGTGGTGAGTGACGGCTGTGGTGAGTGAGGGGTAGCCATGGAGGCAAGCAGTGGGTGGATCACTGACGGCTGTGGTGAGTGATGGCTGTGGTGAGTGATGGCTGTGGTGAGTGAGGGGTAGCCATGGAGGCAAGCAGTGGGTGGATCACTGACGGCTGTGGTGAGTGATGGCTGTGGTGAATGACGGCTGTGGTGAGTGAGGGGTAGCCATGGAGGCAAGCAGTGGGTGGATCATTGATGGCTGTGGTGAGTGACGGCTGTGGTGAGTGACAGCTGTGGTGAATGAGAGGTAGCCATGGAGGCCAGCAGAGGGTGGATCACTGAACGGCTGTGGTGAGTGAGGTGTAGCCACAGAGGCCAGCAGCTGATGGCAGGTGACGGTGAGTGGGGGGCTGACTTTGAGGCCAGCAGTGGGTGAGCGTAGCATGCAGAGTGCACAGTTACCCAGATATCAAGCTGCCCCAATACTGGCTTTTCTCAGCCAGCAATGTGCATGCCAACTGACCACCAGCCAGTAGAGGTCTCCTCTCCAGCATCCTCCCCAGGTTTTGTCTACATGCCCATAGAGATTGTATAAATGCCCTTATACAAATCTGTGGTGTGGCCACATCTGGAGTGCTGCACACAGTTTTGATCACCGTGTCTTAAGAAGGACTTTGTAGAGCTGGAGAAGGTGCAGAAGAGGGCAGCCAAGGTGACCAGGGGCTTAGAGCACCTTCCTTATGAGGCTAGGCTGCAGCATCTGGGGCTCTTTGGTTTGGAAAGTGGAGAGGGTGGACAGAGAGAAATTCCTCTCCCTCTCTCATATCACTAGAACCAGGGGTCATCCCATGAAAGTGAAGGCCAGGAAATTTAGGACCGACAACAGGAAGTACTTCTTCACATGGCACATCAATGGAATTCTCTGCCACTGGATGTGGTGATGAAAGGGACTTCGACAAATTCATGGAGGCCAGGTCTATCAGTGGCTACTAGTCTGGTGGCTATAGGCCACCTCCAGCCTCAGAGGCAGGATGCCTCTCAATACCAGTTGCAGGGGAGCAGCAGCAGCAGGAGAGAGGGCATGCCCATACCTCTTGCCTGTGAGCTCCCCAGAGGCATCTAGTGGGCCACTGAGTGAAACAGGATGCTGGACTAGATAGGCCCGGGGCCTGATCCAGCAGGGCTGTTTTTTATGTTCTTATGTCTCCTTCCCAGGTTCACCTGGATCAGTGGGGGCGTGATCCGAAGAACCCGGTGCTGCTCCTCTTGTCGTCAAGAACCCGAGTGCTTGTGGCGTTATCCGCTCCTCCGTCCTTGCCTCAATCCGTCTAATGACTAACACTCGCATATTCATAGCACGCGTCACTGTGCCTTTGAGTCACCGCGCACTCTGAATGAAATGGCACCCTTTCAAGGAGGAGAGAGAATGCGATGCTTCTCTCTCCAAGTTGGCGTTGCTTAGAATCACCGTCTCTGTCAGAGAGATGTGCCGTCGAATCGCGGTCCGATAAACAACATCAGGGAGGAATAATCTCGGGGCCGGTTTCAAATCATCTCGAGACCTGTTCAGAGACCCGAGCTTCGTCCGACGCCGCTTTATTTTTGTCAGTCAGGCAAGCCACTCTTGTCTGTGCTCAGGATCCGGCGAGCTATGCAGCAAGGCGTTTGGGGAGCATTACGAGCCCTCCAGGAGAAAGCGCTAATGTTGCAGCCGCTGATTTTAAGACTTCTCTCTACAGGCGCTTAAGCTGTGTTCAAGGATGCAGCACTCAGCCGATGCCAAAGGGAAAGGAGTTCTGTCCAGCCCTGACCCTTTTCCTCATTAGTACAGGGATGGGGGCATAGCTCAGTAGAAGAATATTTGCTTTGCATGCAGAAGGTCATGGTTCAAGCATCCACAAACCCACTTGCCAGCTCGCCAGTGGCGAATTCCCACCCACCCACCCTCTGGTGAGCCGGATGCTCAGCACCACTCAGATCTCCTCCCTGGAGGTCTCATTGCCATTTTTGAGAAGTGAAGAAGCAGCAGGGGGACCTTTCTGAGCAGGAGGAGATGGCCTCCACTGTGCATGACCATCTCCATCCCCCAGTGCAAGTGACAGAAGACCCACTTCTCTCTGAAGCCCTCTGCCTTTGTGCTGGAAAAGGATCTGAGGGAAGAGGGGATTGATGGTGGCCACAAATCTTGGGGTAGCCAGCATGAATGGTCCTCTTTGCTAAGCATCATCTGCCGTGGTTTGCATTTGGATGGGTGACTACGTGTGTGAGCACTGTAAGATATCCCCCTTGGGGCTGTAACTCAGTGGTAGAGCATCTGTTTAGAGGGAGGAGAGCTGGACTTGTGGTAACCAGCATGAATTGTCTCCTTTGTTAAGCAGGGTCCACCTTGGTTTGGAGTTGGATGGGTGACCACATGTGAGCACTGCAAGCTCTTCCACTTAGAGGATGGGGCTGCTCTGGGAAGAGCATCTGTGTGCTTGAATGCAGAAGGTCGCAAGTTCCCTCCCTGGCAGCATCTCCAGATAGGGCTGGGAGAGACTCCTGCCTGCAACCTTGGAGAAGCTGCTGCCAGTCTGTGCAGACAATACTGAGCTAGATGGATGAAGGCTCTGACTCGGCAGAGGGCAGCCTCCTACATGCCATGACAGGAAAAAGAAGGTGCCTTACAAAGAAAGGATGAGATTGTTTTCCATCCCAAATGATAGATGAGGACAGAGATATTTTTTTCTCGCTTACTTCTACATGGGAAACCTGCATACCGCCAATTGCACTGAACTCTAGTTCCCATTGCACAATGCTCCCTGCACAAAATGTGTCCAGTTGCACCTTAGAATAAATCCTGCAATGTACACACAGTTGTGGGTTATAGCAATAGCAATAGCAATAGCACTTACATTTATATACCGCTGTATAGCCGAAGCTCTCTAAGCGGTTTACAATGATTTTAGCATATTGCCCCCAACATTCTGGGTACTCATTTTACCGACCTCGGAAGGATGGAAGGCTGAGTCAACCTTGAGCCCCTGGTCAGGATCAAACTTGTAACCTTCTGGTTACAGGGCAGCAGTTTTACCACTGCGCCACCAGGGGCTCTTATGCGTTGTCTCAGCCTCTGCGAGTTAAGGCTGGGCTTCTGCCTCTTGTGTATTTGGCTGGAGGTGCTGGAGGGACTTTTACAGAGGGAAGTGACTTGTATATGAACGAAGCCCGGCTCTCGAATTCAGGTTAATTAACCCTGGCACGGAAACCTTCGGCATCTAAGCCCTTGAGAAAGTGTCAGTATTTCTCGGATCCACTCCTCTGTGAAAGAATTCAAGGTCAGTTTTCTTCAATAGGGCTAGGATTAATAGAGAGGGAGATTGTGCTTGCTATGAAGAAATGGTAATAGATGTTTTTTAAAAAAACAATACATAGTATTTTCTTTAGGTGTAAATTTCCATTTACACCCTGCCTGATCCCAAGGGTCCTCAGGCAATGTTCCCTCTAAGGCGTGGACATGCGCGCTCGCTCACACATTTTTTTGGATGGCCACTCTGTTCATTTTAGATCCCGCTCAGGTTGAATCAGGAAGGCCCCACTCTGAATGCACATGGTGCACACACACTGCCTTGATACTGCCGCCCAGGACAAAACTCATGCTGCACAGAGATGAAAAAAATTAGAGAGAACACTGTTCCCAGGGCAATTATTTTTTTGTCAGTTACCCCATTTACTTACTTACTTCCTTACTTATCTATCTATCTATTTTACCTAACTATATATCCGATTTCTATACCGCCCTTCCAAAAGTGGATCAGGGCAGTTTACATTCAAATAAAAACAACTAAGATCAATTAACAGTTAAAATCAGAAATGATAGAAACAACAGAAAACCATGAACAATTAAAACATTGAAAACAGTTTTAAAAAAAAAAATCCTGGAAAACCAGGCCAAACCTTTATGGTTTTAAAAACAGTTTCATCCGGACTCAGTGTCTGGATAAAACAAACCAGTCAATCACACCTGTTTGTGTAAATAAGAAATAATAATAATAATAATAATAATAATAATAATAATAATAAACAACGTGCTAATCAGGGTCTGCCCCTGTTGCATTTGAATGGGAGACCACATGTGAGCACCGTTCTGGGAAGAGCATCTGCCTATTTGCATGCAGAAGGTTCCCAGTTCCCTCCCTGGCAGCATCTCCAAGATAGGGCTGAGAGAGATTCCTGCCTGATTGAAGGGCCCAGAAGTCCTTGCAATGGCACACATTCTGAGTAGGATGAATTAATGGGACGTGAAGATTTTGAAGAGGCCTGCATCCAGGAAAGGTCATCCAGAGAGGGCAGGACTTGGTCCAAGAGCCTCCAAGATTTCACCGGTGAAATGTGGGATGTCTGTGAATGATTAGGAGGTGTGGCCAAGCAACTTGGGAGGTGTGGCTTGCAGGGTGTAGGAGGCGTGGCCCCACAACCTGGGAGGTGTGGCTTGAAATGGGTAGAGGGTGTGGCCAAGCAACTTGGGAGGCGTGGCTTGCAGGGTGTAGGAGGCGTGGCCTAGCAACTTGGGAGACTTGGCTTGCAATGTGAAGGCAGTGTGCCCAAGCCACATGGGGCGTGGCTTATACTATGTGGGGGCGTGGCTACACAATTTAGCAGATGTGGTGTGCCGTTTTGGCTGCAAGCACAGCATAGAGGGAAGGCAGGCAACCAAGTGCAGGCAGAGTGGATTTTCTTTTTTTTCTTTTTAAAAAAGATCTTTACAAACAAAATACAATAGGATTAAAAAAACCAAAAACCTAAGGGAACAAAGGATTAATTAGACCAAGGCACGCTGAATAGCTTATCACTACTTATTTGATTCCACTAGTAACCATTTATTATGGTTCAGGTTCAAATCAACCAAGAGGTTTTATGTTGGAGCTCCGTTCTGGTCCTCTGCAAAACCCAGAGCGGGGTATTCAAGCCAACAACACCCTTAATTGGGGGGTTTCTGACCAAAAGGAAAGAGGAGAAGAGAGGGGGCAATCCATTCCTAGGCGACCCCTTTCAGGCTCTCTCTGCTCCGTGCCCTCAGGAGTATAGGGTCCAAATCTTGCTTGTCCTGAAAGTGATGCAGACCAGGGGGTGGGGTGCACAGGATCCCCCCTCTCTCTGCACTGCCACCCCCAAAAATCTTTTTTAAGACAAAAAAAAAGAAAGACAAGAATCCAAAACCATCTGCCACCTAACGAGCATCCTTCCCAGCAGCGAAGGGAAAAGCTGTCTATTGATTGGCAGCCCGTGCTAAAAATAACATTAAACTCTCCATCCAGAACTGTGAAAGGAAGGAGGGGAGGTTTTTTTGGTTTTTTTTAAAAGGAAAAAAAGAACCACCCATTGCTAGGAGACCGTAGTTACTGGGAGGCAGGCATTGCTAGGCGACACCGGTTGCCGTGGCGACAGCTGGGAGCCTGAGTCATCTGCAGTGCAGTCTATCTTGGGCGGGGGCCGGCCAAATAGTGATCGAGCCCCTGCTGAGAGATCTCCCCCCACCCGCCCCGCTCTGTTTATATTTGTTTCCGGCAGAGTGGAGAGGGCAGGGAGAAGCGGCAGAGATTTGGGCTACGGAGGAAACAGGCTTTCCATGAAAAATGACAAAACTTGTTTATTCTAAGTGTCTACATAGGGACATACGAATATAGGAAGCTGCCTTCTACTGAGTCAGACCATTGGTCCATCTAGCTCAGTATTGTCTACACAGACTGGCAGCAGCTTCTCCAAGGTTGCAGGCAGGAGTCTCTCTCAGCCCTATCTTGGAGATGCTGCCAGGGAGGGAACTTGGAACCTTCTGCTCTTCCCTGAGCGGCTCCATCCCCTGAAGGAAATATCTTAAAGTGCTCATACATGGAGTCTCCCATCCATATGCAACCAGGGCAGACCCTGCTTAGCTAAGGGGACGAGTCAGGCTTGCTACCACAAGACCAGCTACTGGTGTCTACACTGGGCACGGCCCCCCAATGAACAGCTCAGAAGCGTACTTATAATTGAGCAAAGGGGTTCAATGAACCCGGGCCACCCAGCTCCTGAGGGCCACCCAGCTCCACCCCTCCCCATTTCTTCATTATCTCCCTCATTCCGAGGGGCTGCCAGAGAGAGGGCTGAACACACGGGGGCCCCCTCTCCCCTAGCTACACCCCTGGCCCTGGATCACATCTGCCCTCTCCCTCCTCTATGACCTAGAGCAGGAAGGGATGCTCCTGGCCTCCTCTCACTCTCTGTCGCTTTCCCCTTCCTAGGGGCTGGATTAGAATATTAGAGTCTTAAAACATAAGTGATTATTCAGGGGAGGGGATATATGGCTCCATGGCCTGGCCCAGCCCAGAAGCAGGCCTGGCCCAGCCGCAAGCCAAACTAGGGGGTCGCCTTGGGCACCAAGTGGGCAGGGGAGGCAATGGGCTGTGTCACGTCAGACTCAGAGCTGTCCTTTACCCTTCAACCATATAGGTGGGCATAACTTGTGGGCCGGTGGGTGGGTGCTCCCCATCGCCTACTCGCCCTCCCTCCCTCCCTCCCTCCCACACCACAGGCTCCTCCTCTACCTGATGCTTTTGCCGGGCCTTATAATGATGTCATCATGAGAGGACTGCTGGTCTTGTGGTCGCAAGCCTGACTTGTCCCCTTAGCTAAGCAGGGTCCACCCTGGTTGCATCGGGGTCCCCAGATGTTATTGGACTTCAGCTCCCATAATCCCCAGCCCCAGTGGCCTTTGGTTGGGAATTATGGGAGTTGAAGTCTAATTACATCTGGGGACCCACAGGCTGAGAAGCCCCAACAAAGGCCTGAGAATGGAGACATATAATGTTGGGATCAGGATACAGTGGGCTTGTTCGCACGACCGGCTGCTGGGTAGGAGGAAGGTGGAGCCAGGCTTTTAGAGCTGTCTGTTCTCCTGAGAAATGAGAAGGGATCAGCACACATTGAGGTCGGAGAAGGGAAATGCGACCACGTGCTAGCCTTGATCTGTGTAGCGTGGCACAGGGCATGCTTTCCCTCTAGCCTCGATAAAATGATGGGTAAACCATCTGGGTTTGCCCCCGCTGCCCTTCCAAAGCCCTGTGCGAGTTCCTCCTCCCTTGATTTTGCTTGTGAGAACCTGCCCAGTGAAAAGCGAGTCCTCGAAATCGTCTTACTCTGGGTGGCCATGGACCTCCGCATCAGGCTGGGAGCCCAGTTACAGCTTCATCCATTGGGCCGATTCGTCAAGGAAAGGCTGCATTCAAACATGGGGATTAGATGAAAACGAGCACCGAAGTTGCAGCCAGGAGGAGGAGCCAGAGTGCCACTGGTCTTCAGCTGGGACACAGTGCTGAGCAGGGTCTGCCCTGGTTTGCATTTGAATGGGAGACTACATGAGCGAGCACTGGAAGATATTCCCCTTACGGGATGGGGCAGCTCTGGGAAGAGCAGAAGGTTCCAAGTTCCCTCCCTGGCAGCATCTCCCAGATAGGGCTGAGAGAGACTCCTGCTTGCAACCTTGGAGAAGCCGCTGCCAGTCTGTGTAGACAATACTGAGCTAGATGGACCAGTGGTCTGACTCAGTATATGGCAGCTTCCTATGTTCCTAAGGGGGGAAAAGTGGAGCGATCAGTTCTGGAATTCCACCCCAATGGGTGGGGTGGGGTGTAGGGGGCTGGAGGCAGGTCCAGCAAGGGGCAGGAAAGCCAAGAGACGGAAGGCATGGAGATGAGGCAGATGGGGAGAGATCCAGGGGACAGGAGGCAGACGCTCTCCATCCTGTGGTGCATTCACTGCCTGAGGCTGTCACTTCCCTTGGCCTCATGGGGGAGCCTCCCTTGCCCAACATGCATTATTGAAGCATGCTGATCAAGCAGGACTAAATAGTACCATAATCTCCATTCTCTTGTTTATTTGGGAGAGACTTTCACCAATGACCCTGGGTCACTCCCATAAGCATTTCGCCCTGCTGTTCTCCAGTGGTTGACAGTTAATCATTTTACAACCAGGTTGGGTTTTCTGAAAGAAGCAAGCCTTGGGTGGGAGGGGGAGGGAGCTAAGGGTACTTAGCTGCTCATTAACATTTCATTGCTCTCCCTCTTGGGGGGGGGGATGCCTCTTGCCTGTGCTAAACATTAGGGCGGCAGAGGGCATTCGGCTCATTTTCCAGTCCGTGGCTGGAGTGTGGGCTGTTGCTTACACCTGTCACAGGTATAACATGGGAAGCTGCCTTTTACTGAGTCAGACCTTTGGGCCATCTAGCTTGGTATTGTCTGCACTGACTGGCAGCGGCTTCTCCAAGGTTTCAGGGAAGAGTCTTTCCCAGTGCTACCTGGAGACGCTGCCAGGGATTGAACCAGGGACCTTCAGCATGTGCAGCAGATACTCTGCCACTGAGCTACAGTCGGACCTCTTCTGCTTCCCTTCTGAAAAGTGTGCTTCAGCTAAGCCTGACCTGTTTCTAAGCTCTGGAGTCTTTACCAAAGGGGGGAAAGATTTGGTTATATCCCAGAAGCTCTTCTAGGAAATGTCTGTGACTGCTTTTTGTTTTTTGCATGATCGATGGACATACTGATGAGCATTCAGACTGATTAATCATGACTACACCACACTGAACCCAATGAGACAAGTTAGTTATGATTTAAGTCCCAGCATGATGCAGTGGTTAGAGTGTTGGACTAGAACCAGAGAGACCCAGGTTCAAATTCCCATTCAGCCAGGAGCCTCACTGGGGGACTCTGGGCCAGTCACTTCTCTCTCAGCCTAACCTACCTCACAGAGTTGTTGTGAGGATAAGCATAACGATGTACACTGCTCCAGGCTTCTTGGGGGAAGAGCAGGATATAAATGAAAAAAAAATGAATGAATAAACAAGCACAGCTCCACTGTTCACATGAGGTGGGGTGGGCTGATTTGCACCAATGTCCCCCCAGAAGTGCTCCTTGGACCTACAAGTAAGTTCCTGAGGGCTGCATGACCCTTACATAATCCCCTCTATAGATCTACATCTATAATTCTCTAAGGCGTACCCATTGCTAATCCTGTTCGTGGCAGCTCTCGTGAGAGTTTGCGAGCAGAAGTACTGTGGTGATTGGGCAATGGAGATTCCATATGCAGATAGGGAGGAGGAGCCTGTGAGAGCAGAAGCACCATGGTGATTGGGCAGTGAGGATTCCATATGCAGCTAGGGAGGAGGAGCCTGTGATGATTAAGGTCAGTTGGAATGCAACTGTTACTGGTCAGAAGATGTTTTTGACTGTAGAGGAGAGGAATCTCTCTCTGTAAAAGGACAGTGGGCAGGGGTCTGCGAAGAGAGGGGTTGTGGGGGAGGATTTTATCCTGAGTCCTATTTTGTTCCAATATTCTACTTCCTAGTTTCTTTCCTTCCTGGTTAGTACAGAGCAGGTGCCACATACAAATTAGATCAGAAGTTCCAGCCCAGTATCGGAAGGGCTGCCACACAGAAGGTGAAGCAAATGTGTGTGATGTTGCTCCTGAGGGAACTGACAGGTCAAAATGGCAAAGGAAGCAGATGCAGGCGAGACATTAGGATGGGTTTCCTAACTCAAAGAGCTGTTCAACCACGGAACTGTCTGCCTCATGGTGGGTTCCCCTTTTCTGGAGGCCTTTCAGACAGTGCCTGGATGGCCCATTGTCAGGAACGCTGTACCAGTTTCTTGCACTGAGTAGGGGGTTGGTCTAGATGCCCTTCAAGGTCCCTTTCTGCTTTTACATTCTATGATTCGAAGAATGTGGCTCATGTCAGCATTTCTCTGCCTGATTCCCCAAATTTCCTTTGGTATTGCTCCTTGTTGAAGTAAGTGGTTCACTTGGAGTTCTCCATGGTCCTGAAAATCCAACTTGGTTCACTTGAATACAATTTCACAAATGCCCCATGGTGCTTTGTGGGTTCCTACCAGAGTTCCCTATAACAAGGAATCCCAGATGCTGTTGACTACAACTTCCAGAATCCCCAGCTGCAGTGACCCTTGGCTGAGGATGATGGGAATTGTAGTCAACAACATTCCCTGTTCCCCAAGTTCAAATGCTTGTTCGGCTAGAAAACTCACTAGGGGATTCTGAGCCAATCGCTTCTCTGTCAATCTAACCAACCTAACAAGGTTGTTGTGAGGATGAACATAGCCATGTACACGGCTCCAGGTTCTTTGGAAGGAGAGCAGGAAATAAATGTAACCAATAAACAATCTTTTGTTACTTCCTCTAAAATACAATTTAGAGGAAGTAAAATCCTGGACAACCGGCATTATGCATTGGGACTAAAGATGGAGAGCTGGTCTTGTGGTAACAAGCATGAATTGTCCCCTTTGCTAAGCAGGGCCCTCCCTGGTTTGCATTGGAATGGGTGTCTATATGTGAGCACTGCAAGATATTCCCCTTAGGGGATGGGGCCACTCTGGGAAGAGCATCTGCATTTTTGGATGCTGAAGGCTCCAAGTTCCCTCCCTGGCAGCATCTCCAGGATAGGGCTGAGAGAGAGTCCTGCCTGAAGCCTTGGAGAAGTGGCTGCCAGTCTGGGTAGACAAGATTGAGTGAGATGGACCAAGGGTCTGACTCTGTAGGCAGTCCCTGTCCCTAAGGGTTCCAAAAGGCTCTGGGGCAGCAGGGACGCTCTCACAAAGGCCTGCTCCCAGTTCTGCTGATTTTTAGGAAGCTGGCAGTCCCCCTCCCCACGGTTGCTATGACACTGGCTTCCTTCCAACCCCGCCCCCCCGGGAAAGCTCATCAATTCAGGCCACGGAGCCGGGAGGCAGAAGTCACGTCATCTGCCCAGGGACGCTGCCCTCGCTGCCACCCAAGGCAAGGCGAGAGTCAGTAAAAGGTTCTTGCCAGCTGCCGTTGGGACTAGCCTCTCCCTAGGGCCCGCAAAAGGCTGATGAAACCCAGGATTAGGCCTGTAGAGATGGCGGCTTGCTTCGCTGCCGCTGCCTTCTCCTTGATTATTTAAAAGGCAGGTCAGGTTTCTCAATCTGGCAGGCGTGCAAAATGCTTGCGGGGTGTGTATGTGTGGGGGGAGAGAGACTGCAGTTCTAAAAATAGAAACCTCCCTCCCTCCCTGCCTCCCTCCCTGCTATTCCCTCCCTCCCACACCCTTCCCTCATCCCCTGCATATTAGCCCATCCTTTCTCTCGCCACCCTTCTGCGCTTTCCCTTCTTCAGTCCCGCTGCCTCTGCCCAGGTTCGAGATGGTTCCTCTCTTGTATGGCCCTCTTGTCATTCAGTGACAGATTAACCATGGGGCTACGTCATCGACAGAGCAGAAAAGTTTACCCTAGTCACACTCATTACGTACCTTGCAACCGCCCCCCAAATTCTGGCCACCCCGACCCTCGTTAAACACGGTCAGAGGAACGTGGTAGGGCTCAGAAGACCCCTTATCTCAAACCCTGGAGAGCTGCTGCCAGTCAGAGTAGACGATACTAAGCAAGAGGGTCCAAGGGTCAGACTCGGCAGAAGGCAGCTTCATAAGGTGAAGCCATAGACCAGTGGTAGAGTATCTGGCTTTGCATGCAGAAGGTCCTAGGTTAAATCCCTGGGATCTCCAGCTAGAGATGTGGAAGATCCCTCTCTGAAACCTTGGGAAACTGCAGAGCACAGAGCTTGATGCACCAACGGTCCGAGGCAGTAGAAGGCAGCTTCCTAGAGAAGAAAAACCCCCGAAGAAAGCTGGTTCGTTCCAATCTACGTCTATTGGCGATTACCGACATTCACATGATCGCATGAACCCACGACAAGGAGGGAATGCCAGAAGACCAGTGTGTACTGCCTCTTTAAAAGGGAAGCCCAGAAAGCCTCAGGATGAGAAGGCCATGGGAGAGAATTGGGAAACAGTTCATGAGCCTGTGTGAGTGGTTGGGCCTGTATCATCTCAGGGCCCTAAGCAGTACAACGCCCAGGGGGACCAGAAACCAGAGGCAGCCTAGAAGTTGTTCAGTTTTTGTTCCTATTCTTTCACTAATCTAAGTTCATCAAAATCTAAGTTCTTGAAGCTAAGTTCAATGCACTGAGTTTTCTTGTGAGTTATTAGCAATAAATAGTTGAGGTCTGCTATGTTATCATCATCATCATCATCATCATCATCATCATCATCATCATCATCATCATCGTTACTATGCTGTTTACACGCAGTCTACCAGATGTTATTGACTGGATTTAGTACTTTAATTATCGGACCCTTTCCAAGGGTCTAGGATAACTAAAGAATAATTAAAGATAACGCCATAGTATTCGTGCTGTCCTGAGTAGCATCGCCTATTAAGATCATCTGGAGAGGTCTAGTTATGGTTGCCGCCAATTCATGCAATTCTTTAAAATTTTAAGGTTTTAATTTGTGGGTGATTTTTAAATTGTTCAATTGTTTTAAGTTTTTGTATATGTTTTAACTTGCTCTATGCTATTGTTAACTGCCCAGAGACAAAAGTTTGGGGCGGTGTACACATTTCATAAATAAATAAATAAATAAATAAATAAATAAATAAATAAATAAATACCTTGGGGCCGGGCCTTCTCTGTGGCTGCCCCAGGGCTTTAGAATGCGCTCGCTGCTGAAATAAGAGCATCTCCTTCTGTGCTTTTAGGAGGACCCTGAAGATGCACCTGTTTTCCCAGGTTTTTTAACTGAAATTTAAATTTTAAATTTTAATGTGTATTTTTCTCTACGGTGATTTTTATCTGTTTTTATGAATTGTAAATGTTTTTATATTATGTACCCCAAAGGGGTTCCCAATCTAGAAAGAAGCACAAGGCAGACCCTCAGCAACAGCCACTGGGAGGGATGCCATGCAGGCTCTGAATAGGGACAGTTGCTCTCCTCTTGCTAAACCTGAGAGCCGCCATTTTGAGAAGGTGTCCCAGTCAGCAGGGGTTGCCTAGCGAAGCCGACCATTCCCCGAGGGAGCACCACATTTATTCTTTACTGAGAGTCTCTCCACTCTGTTTTTTCAACCAAGGCTGCTCGCAAAGCAGTTTACAGAGCAAAATGAATGAGGCAAAGGTTCCCTGCCCCAAAGGACTTCCAGTCTTCAAAGAAGCACAAAGGAGACACCAGCCATAGCCACAGGGAGGGACGCTGGGCTGGGCTGGGCTGAAGAGGGACAGTTGCTCTCCCCTTGCTAAACTGTGGGGCCACAAGGGGGCCTGAAGATGGTTCTTTGTCCCAAAAGGACTCACAGTCTGAAAAGAAACACAAAGGAGCAACAGCCACTGGTAAGGAAGCTATATTGGGTTGGATAGAGATAGTTACTCTCCCCCTGCTAAATACAAGAGAGCTACCACTTGAAAAGGGGCCTTTGCCCAGTTAGCAGGAGTGATTCCCAAACTGTGCGCCTGAGGATGGTTCCCTGCCCCCAAAGGGCTCACAGGCTAAAAAGAAGCACAAGGCAGACCCCAGCAACAGCCACTGGAGGGATGCTGTGTTGGGGCTGGATAGGGCCAGTTGCTCTCCCCCTGCTAACCATTGTTGTTAAGGACATTCATTATCGTTTATGTATTTAACATGTTTATCTACCGCCCAAAACTCATGCCCCTGAATGGTTTACAATAAAACTACACAGATTAAAACAAAACCAAAACATTAAGAAAACAAAAACAATTTAAAATTGTCTAACAATGATAAAGTCTATTGGTCTAATTAAAGCCTGCATGAGCAAATGCATCTTCACCTTTTAAAATCTGTCAGAGATGGGGAGGCTCTGATTTTGGCAGGGAGCATGCAGCAGGGAAGTAACTTGCCTAGGGAGCAAGAGGCTGCCACTTCGAATCCCCACTGGTGTGTTTCCCAGACTATGGGAAACACCTATATTGGGCAGCAGCGATATAGGAAGATGCTGAAAGGCATCATCTCATACTGAGCAGGAGATGGCAATGGTAAACCCCTCCTGTATTCTACCAAAGACAACCACAGGGCTCTGTGGTCGCCAGGAGTCGATTCCGACTCGATGGCACACTTTTTACCTTTACTACTACTACTACTACTACTACTACTACTACTACTACCATGAACGCAAAAAAAAAAGTTCTCAAAGTGGTTTGCAAAACCAGAGGAATGGGAGGCTGGTTCCCTGTCCCACAAAGGGCTCACAGCCTTAAAAAGAAACACAAGGGAGATACCAGCATCATCTGCTATTGGGAGAGTTGCTATGCTAGATTACATAGGGACATTCAGGGGCTGTGACAGTTTTGGGCCATAGGGCATGAGCCCCAGATCAATTCTTTAGTGTACCAATTTTCTGTGTAGGCCAGTATTGGTGGATGCATGGGTGTTTGATATCTTTTTAAAAAGGGGGGAGAGAAAGCGCTGGATTCCTTTAGAGAGCATGAAAAGATGTATTAATCAAAATGGGGGGAGGGGGCTGAGGGCCTAATCCTGACCTTGTGGTCCTAGGCCCCAGATCCTTCAAGTATATGGCAATACCTGAGGGCCTAATCCTGACCTTGTGGTCCTAGGCCCCAGATCCTTTAAGTATATGGCAATACCCTTGAGGACAATTGCTCTCCTCCTGCAGAATATAAGTCAGCCGCCATTTTGAAAGGTGCCTCTTTACCTAGTTAACAATGGCTGATATGTCATAGAAAGCAAAATTTTAAAAAATGAAATCAATAAATAAGGGAAGAGAGGACTCCCCTTTTCAAAGTAGCCTTAAAATTACTTGTTCCTGCCAGAGAGCCTACAGGTTTGGGCCTCTTGCAGATGTTGGACTACAACTCCCATCGTCCCTGACTATGGGCCACTGTGGCTGGGGAAGCTGGGAGTTGTAGTCCAAAAACAAATGGAGGGTCAAGGTTCTGTAGCCCTGGCCCAGAGTGATGGCTGGGAAGACGCAGGACAGCACAGGCATGAGAGCCAGTTTGTGTAGTGGTTAGAGTGCTGGACAAGGACCGGGAAGACCTGAGTTCAAATCCCCAGTCAGCCATGAAACTCACTGGGTGACTCTGGGACAGTAAAATATCTCTCAGCGTAACCTACCTCACAGGGTTGTTGTGAGGATAAACATAACCACATCCATGGCTCTAGGCTGCTTGGAGGAGGAGCAGAATATCAATGTAATAAATAAATACAATAAATAAATGAAGTGGGCAATAAATATGGGGACTGTGCCCCACTGTGGATATTCCTATCCTGCTAAACAATTAGTTCACCCTGTGCAGGCCACTTATCCACAAAAGCAGACAAGAACATTTTGAGATGGTGGGCGTTTTTCCAGAATGTTGTTTTGCATCTTGGTTTGCATGTGCATTTATGCAGTTTGTGCAGTTTCAGGCTATTGCACATCATAATTTCTCATTTTAAATGCTGCCTGGCCAGCATTCTGTTGCCCATGACCTGAGCTATTGCTTTCTGTCAGTCTTTACCAGATTGCAAGCTAGCTTACTATTTTACATGATACCAGACGGTTTCTCTTTGCAAAGTGCTGACTGTCCAGCTTGCGATTGCACAGAGTGACTAGACGATTCCCTATTTTTTAATCCAAAGCACTTACTTTCTCGACTGTTTCACACAGTGCTAGGCTATTTCTCATTATTGTTCTTTATACTGTCCAGTTAGCTATTTCACAGAGTGACCAGAGTATTTCCTATTTTTTAATCCCAAACACTAAATATCTTAGCTATTGCACATTGTACTAGGCTATTTGTCATTGTTGTTCTTTATCCAAAGTACTGACTGATCACCTGCGCAGAGTGCCAGGTGGTTTCCTATTGTTGCCCTCTATCCAAAGCATTAACTGGCTGACTATTGCGCTAGGCACCAGGCTATTGCTCACTGTTGTCCTTCATTCAAAGCACTGAACAGCCAGCTTACTATTGCACAGTGTGTCCGTCTATTTCCCATTATAGTTTTTTTAAATCCAAAGCACTAATCAGCTCTCTGTTTTACAGGGTGCCAAGCTACTGAACTTCTCTGTGCAATAGGCTTCCGCGCAATGCAGCAGTTCCATTTTTGTGTGTGGTGTTTCCTATTCATGGATCCCCAGTAACTGTTTCGAAATGTGCTACTGCAACCAAGATCACTTATCTGAGAAGGTGAAGCTGTGGGCTGTGCTCTTGAAAATAAACATCATTTCATCCTGAATTCTGACATCCCCCCCCCCTGAGGTGAAAGGGGAGGTTGGATCTGAGGCTGGACCCATCCCAGAACACGGCCTTATAGCTGATGGTGGGACCCTGGCACAGCAAGTTACAGGATCGGAATGTAAATTGGTTTACGTCCAGGCTGAACTGGGTTGTTGACCGGACTATAAAAAGCATCTTCAAAGCCCTATTATAAACCATACACACTAATCCTTCATCCATCATTTTTCCTCCTCTCTCTCTCTCTCCCCTGCACTTTCTCCCTCGCTTGCCTAATAATACATCCCCTCTGCTGGCTTAAAATACATCTTGTGCACACACACCCCACCTCCTCTAGCTGATTCACCTAAGATGTAAAAATAAGAATCCGGATCCAAACAAGAAGGCAGTAAAAGGAAGAGACGGGTGAGCCCCGAATGTTTTTCCACCATGAATGGTTGTAATCTCTTTAGGATCCCGGCCAGGAGGTGGAATGGGGCGGGGGGGGGGGATTGCATGGGGTGGGGGGAGAACTCACCGGCCTGTAGTCTTGCATTATTGATAATAATGGCTGTGTCTCTTTAACTGGCTTGCTGCACGACACTCAAGGGTGCGTGCATGTATATTCCAGCAAGCGTGTATGTGTGTGTGTGTTGAGGGAGGGAGAGAGAGAGAGAGAGCCTTCATCTTTCCTTCCTTCCTTTCTGGATACCATCTCTAGGTTTTGCTGGAGGGGGGGGAATAGCTCTTTCCACCTCTTCTGCAAGTCTAATCCTTCTGATCTGGCAACATACATTTCCTTTTTGCCTGCCCAGACCGCCCCCCCCCCACACACACACCCGCGCCCTCCCTCTTCTTCATTTTTTTTTTTTTTTTTGGTGGTGGGGGGGAAACAACCACCCAGAGAGCCGTGGATTCTCCAATGAGCAAGGCAATTTGGGGACAGGCGTGGAACAGAAGCAGAAGGTGTGTGTTGTGTGTGTGTGTCAGGGAGCCTCTTCTGGGTTTGTGGCTGATCTCAGGCTGGATTAGAAAATCAGGGAGCTTTGCGGGGGGGGGGGCGCTTTAAATTCTCTCTCTCTCTCTCTTTTTTTTTTTTTACCCTTCCTCTGAAGGGCTCTCCTCTCTCCGGATGCTTCTCTTGACATGAAAGGCTCGTCTGGCAGGGGGAGGCATGGCATGAACTAGGACGCCCAGGCTGGAGGTAAGCAAGCCTGCGTTCGTGGATTTAATCTCCCCCCCCCAACACCTCCCCCCCCTTCACTCCTGCCCCCCAACCTGGACGCCGCGTATTGATGTCTGTAGGACGCATCCCACCCAGAGGGTTTGCTCGCATCTGCGCCAAGGGAGGGACCAGGGACTGTAATTACATCCCTCCTCGATGGAGATCACAGCATCTTCTCCGAGAGGGGATTGCATAAGGACAATCTCTCTCCCTGCCTTCTTCATTCAGCAGGGCTGGGTCTCTCTCTTTCTGTGTCCCCCCCCCCATCCCATGCTTTGGGGGGTTGCTGCTTGGGGGGGCTCTTTCTTGGGGGGCTGAGCTGGCCCATCTATCTAGCCCTCCTCCTTGGGGGTGGGTGTTTTGGGGGTGTTGTGCTTTTTTTTTTTTTTTGGCTTGGTTTGGTTTTGCTGCATTGAATGGAAATTTCGGTGCAAGGTAATCTATGGCTGCTGGGAATGGAGTGGATGGATGTTGTCGTCAGGCCAGAGGGCCAGTGCTGTGTGATTCATGCTTTGGGGGAGCGACGGAGGGCCCCGTTCCCAGGACCAGATGGGAGGAGAGCTGGTCTGGTGGTAGCAAGCATGAGTGGCCCCCTTTGCTCAGCAGGGTCTGCCCTGGTTTGCATTTGGATGGGAGACTACCTGTGTGAGCACGGTCAGATCTTCCCCTTAGGGGATGGGGTCGCCCTGGGAGGAGCGCCTGCCTGCCTGCTTGCTTGCATGCAGAAGGTTCCGAGTTCCCTCCCTGGCATCTCCAGATAGGGCTGAGAGTGATTCCTGCCTGTCTGTGTAGACAGTATAGAGGCTGCTGCCAGTCTGTGTAGATAATTCTGAGTTAGATTTAGCCAGGGTCTGCCTTGGAAGAAGGCAGCTCCCTATGATCCTATGACCTGCTTGGGCTGGATGAAAGGTTCTGGAGCTGCAGTGGCCGGTTAGATCCATATGGACTAGTAGCTTAGAAATAGTCTGGGGAAATGGCAGGACCAGCTTGGCTCTTTGTTGTTGTTGTTGTTTTTGTTGTTGCTGTTGTTGTTGTTGGTGGTGGTGGTTTGGTTTTAGCTTTTGTGTCCATTAGAGGAAAGGGCCTTGCTGTTTCAGTTTCAGCCATGCCCGATGACGTGCCTCGGTGTGTTTTGAAGATAGCTGACTGATGGAACACTCACAGATGTCTGGGGCTGCGGTCCTGTGCACACTTAATCCAAAATCAGCTTGCTTTGGTTCAGGGAGAATCATTTCCATGCATAGGGTTGAGTGGCACAAGTTGGCATTGGTAGGCTTCAAATCCTGACCCGGGGTTGCCACCTTTTCGTATTGCTCCTGCTCCTGTGCTTTTAACAGTAATCTGCTGGCACACAGAAAAGCAGCAGTTCCTGGCAAGGAGAGAAGTGGAGAGGGGAAGCTTTACCTGCTGCGTGTTGGCAGGCTACTATTAGTGGCACAGGAGCAAGGCTGGCAAAGCAGGTGGCAACCCTACGGCATGACCCCACAAGTCAGCATTCTGGGGGCGGGGGTGGGGTCTTGTCCAGAGCCAAGATCCTGCTCATACTTGGGATGTTGGGTGGCACAGGGCAGATATACAGCCACAGAGACGGCGCTGTTTGTGGGTTTCAACATGAGGCAATTTGGTTTACAGCTGGGGTTCTCAAACATGAGGTTGTTGGACTACAACTCCCATCATGCCCAGTCGCAATGGCTGAATGTGTTGTTTTGGAAATGCAGTGGGTTTGGGAGGAGGTGCGAAGAAACAGTGCTCTTTGGAAGATGTCATCTCTGCGGCTTTCCTGTCAGTGCTGAAGAGAGTATAGGGTTGCCAACTGCTCTACCAACCCCTGCTCCTGTGCCTTTCCTTTGGCTATCTGGATCGGAAGCCCTCTATCTACCATTGAGTCTGATGCTTGGTTTCTTAATCAAATCAAATCAAATCAAATAAAAGTTCCAGGAGCTCAAGACTGCTAGGAACTCACACGTTGTACCCCCAAACTCCTGCCTGTTCCTCCCCTGAGTGTGAAAGTTGGTGAGATTTTCCAGCAGTCAGTAGGGCTGCCAACTTATCTCCCAACCCCTGCTCCTATGACTTTCATTGAAGCTCCATCTGCAGACATCAGCACTGCAGGTAATCATGTTTGCCTCCACGTTGTGGCTGGTTTTGGCTTGTGGAAGGCACAAGCAACCTTGGCCAATGCTTTCTCTGGGCAGTTGGCAATCCTACTGATCAGCGAAAAGACACTGGCTGGCATCCAGACTGAATTACTCCTGAGTAGTCCTACTGAAATTAAGTAGCCCTTTATCGTATCTCCTGAGTAGTGCTGTTTACTAATTTCGTCTGGATGTCAGTCGACGTATTTTTGGTGTTCTTGGATACATTTTAGAGCTGCAAAAGATCCTGAAAGAAAGACTAGCAAGAATCCAGTGTGAATTTAGCCCTGAAAGATCCAGTGGCATCTAATGTTGATTGCTGAAGAGAAGTGCAACAGAGCAGTGATAGTAATTTTTTTAAATCCAGTGTTCCTATTCTAAAAATGGAGGCTTTTTGTAGCTGGTACTCTCCTGGTAATCTTGCTTATTGCACCCAACATCCAGATGTGTAGGAGCTGTTTGTGATTTCTGGGGGTCAAAAAAGACATTCTGCACATGCTCAGAGACCATTGTTTTTATTACCACTTTATGAATTCCAGGTCTGGCCTGACAGTGATGTACCGTGGTGTAGTGGTTAGAGTGCTGGACTAGGACTGGGGAGACCCGAGTTCAAATCCCCATTCAGCCATGATACTAGCTGAGTGACTCTTTGGGCCAGTCACTTCTCTCTCAGCCTAACCTACTTCACAGGGTTGTTGTGAGGAGAAACCTAAGTATGTAGTACACCGCTCTGGGCTCCTTGGAAGAAGAGCAGGATATAAATGTAATAATAATAATAATCATAAAATAATACGGCCAAATTCAGGTTCAGCAGCCTAGTGTGTTTTTAGAAAGTAGTGAAAGCTGATGCAGGCTTGCAGGCTTCACAGAACTCTTCGCCTGCCTCTTAGACTGTTAGAAAGAAGCTAGACCAATACATGACATATATGCAGAGGAGAGCTGGTCTTGTGGTAGCAAGCACGACTTGACTTATCCGCTTAGCTAAGCAGAGTCCACACTGGTTGCATATGAATGGGAGACTTGATGTGTGAGCACTGTAAGATATCCCCCGCTTAGGGGATAGGGCTGAAAGAGATTCCTGCCTGCAACCTTAGAGAAGCTGCTGCCAGTCTGTGTAGACAATACTGAGCTAGATAGACCAATGGTCTGACTCAGTATACGGCAGCTTCCTATGTCCCACTTTCTTGCTGCTTCTCCCCGGCAACTGGTATTCAGAGGCATCTTGCCTCTGAGGCTGGAGGTGGCTTAGTATATCCACCAGACTACTAGCCATTGATCGGCCTGTCCTCCATAAATTGGTCAAAGCCCCTTTTAAAGCCACCCAAGCGAGTGATCGTCACCACATGCTATGGCAAAGAATTCCATAGATTCAGATTTATGCACTGTGTGGGGAAAGGACTTCCTTTTGTTGATCCTCAGCCACCTAATGGCTCAGCGTGGAAATGACTTGACTAGCAAACCAGAGGTTGCTGGTTCGAATCCCCGCTGGTATGTTTCCCAAACTGTGGGAAACATCTATATCGGGCAGCAGTGATATAGGAAGATGCTGAAAGGCATCGTCTCTTACTGTGCGGGAGGAGGCAATGGTCAACCCCTCCTGTATTCTACCAAAGAAAACCACAGGGCTCTGTGGTTGCCAGGAGTTGACACCGACTCGATGGCACACATTTCCTTTACCTTTTGTTGGCCTTAAATTTCCCAGCCATCCGTTTCATGAGATGACCTCTGGTTCTGGTGTTGTGAGAGAGGGAGAAGAATTCCTCTCTGTCCACTTTCTCTACTCCATGCATAATATTATGCTCCCCTATGTAAAAACAAAAAATTCGCTCATACAAACATCAATTATATGCATAATTAAGTGCAATTAGAGAACCAGAAGAGAGACTCGAGTTCATATCTCTGTTCAGCCATGAAACTCACTGGTTGACTCTGGGCCGGTCTCTTATCTCTGAGGCTACTACTACGCATATTTTTATGCCACTTTTCAACCAAAGTCTTCAAAACCGTCTCTGTGACTGCCCCTGGGCTTTGGAATGCGCTCCCTGTAAAAAAGAAAAAGAGCTTCTGCATCTGAGGTTGCTTTCAAAAAGACCGTTAAGACACACCTGTTTTCTCAGGCTTTTAATTAAAACTAATTTTAAACTGCTTAATTGTTTTACTCCGTGAATTGTTTTTAATTGTTTTTATGCCATGAAAGTGTTTTAATTGTTTTATTTTGTTTTTATATTATAACTTGGATTATGTACACCACCGAGAGAGGAGAGAGAGATCGAGATCAGGTGGCAAACAAACCAATAAACCAACAAATAAATAAAGCAGTTTACTAAGAGAAATAAAACATAAATAAAATGGTCCCCTGTCCTCAAAGGGCCCACATTAGTAAAAACAAAAATAAAATGTAGACAACAACAACAAATATTTATATACCACTTTTCAACAAAAATTTCCAAAGTGGTTTACAAAGCGGTCTATTTGTTTATCTAAAGTAATAAATAAATAAATGGCTCTCTGTCTCCAAAGGGCTCACAGTCTAAAAAAGAAATGTAAGATAGACCCTAGCAACAGTCACTAGAAGGATGCTGTGGTGGGGATGGATAGGGCCAGTTGCTCCCCCCCCCACTCAATCAAGAAAATTGCCATATTAAAAAGGTTCTTCTTTGCCCAGTTAGCAAGGGCCTCCAACACTGCACCAGTTTTCAGAAATAGGGTGTGGTGGTGGGGGGGGACAGACATTTCAGGCTCCAGCCAAACCACACTCTCTCGACCGCTTCTTGCCTGGGCACATTGGAAGAGCTGGTCTTGAGGTAGCAAGCACAAATTGTCCCCTTTGCTAAGCAGGGTCTGCCTTGGTTAGCATTTGGATGGGTGACTACGTGTGTGAGCTCTGGAAGACGTTCCCCTTAGGTGGTGGGGCCGTAGTTCAGTAGAAGAGCATCTAGGTCCCAGGTTCACTCCTTGACATCTCCAGATAGGGCTGGAAGAGAGTCCTGCCTGGAAGTTTGGAGTGCTACTGCCAGTCAGTATAGGCAATACTGAGCTAGATGGACCAAGGGTCTGACTCAGTAGACAGCAGCTTCCTATGTTCCTATGCCTGTTGACTGTAGCAATGCCTCGATGGTGTGATTGAACCATCACAGATATATCACCCAACCTGAGCATTCATGTTTGCATTCTATTGGGGATGGAGCCATAACTCAGTGGTGGAGTATCTGCTTTAGCATGCAGAAGGTCCCAGGTTCAATCCTTAGCAATGACATCTCCAAGTAGGGCCCGTCAGGACTCCTGCCTGAAACCTCGGAGAGCTGCTGCCAGTCAGAGCAGGCAGTGCCGAGCGAGATGGACCAAGGGCCTGACTCAGTAGGCAGCAGCTTCCTGTGTTCTTCTGCCTGTTGACTGTAGGGATGGTGTGACTGAACCATCACAGGCGAATCACCTAAATAGAAATTTCGTCTTTGCACACATGAAATGGCTTTCAGAAAAAGCAATGCCTGCATTCAGAGGCCGGACATCCAGCCCTGAGTGATGAAGCCTGAGGTGGAGAGCTGGGCTGGTAGTAGCCGTGAGCATGAGGTGCCCCCTTTGCTAAGTATGGTTTGCCTTGATTTCCACTGGAATGGTTGATCACAGGTGAGCACTGTCTGCAGTAACATATCCCCCTTAGTAGATCCGACCTGCAGCTCAGTGGTGAAACATCTGCTTGGCATGCAGAAGGTCCCAGGTTCAATCCCTGGCAGCATCTCCAGGTAGGGCTGGGAAGAACTCCTGTTTGAAACCCTGGAGAGCTGCTGCCAGTCCGGGTTGACAAGAGGAAGCACTTTTTCACACAGTGCATGATTAATACATGGAGTTCTTTGCCACAGGATGTGGTGATGGCCACTAGCTTAGATGGCTTTAAAAGGGGCTGAGACAAAGTCTTGGAGGACAGGCCTATCAATGGCTACTAGTCTGGTACCACCTCCAGCCTCTGAGGGACAATGCCTCCCAGCACCAGTTGCAAGGGAGCAACAATAGGAGAGAGGGCATGCACATACCTCTTGCCTGTGGGCTTCTAAGAGGCATCTGGTGGGCCACTGTGTGAAATAGGATGCTGGACTAGATAGGCCTTGGGCCTGATCCAGCAGGGCTGTTCTTATGTACTGAGCCAGATGGACAAGGTTCTAACTTGGTATAAGGTAGCTGTGTGCCCTGGTTGCATATGAATGGGAGACTAGAAGTGTGAGCAATGTAAGATATTCCCCTTAGGGGATGGAGCCACTCTGGGAAGAGCAGAAGGTTTCAAGTTCCCTCTCTGGCATCTCCACCGATAGGGTTGAGAGAGATTCCTGCCTGCAACCTTGGAGAAGCCGCTGCCAGTCTGTGAAGACAATACTGAGCTTGATAGACCAAGGGTCTGACTCAGTATATGGCAGCTTCCTATGTTTCTATGTTCCTTTGTTCCTAGTGGGAGATTGTCAGATACATGTCTGGACAAACTGGCCCCATGATTTGGGTCTGTAGGTTTCATTATATGAGTGGATCCAGCTGTGACATACTCTTTCCCTAGATAACCCTGGGGACCAGGCCTGTCAGTTGCCAGAATTGTTGGATGAGTTCACTGTAGAACAGGGAGAATCAATACAGAACAGTGAGAACTGAAATACAGATAGCCTAATGTGTTTAATTAATTGCATTAAATATTCCATAAAATAAAATTAACTTTATGGCATGCGAAAATGTGCACGGTGTTCATTAGTGATTTAATGATCACATTCCCCCTTTCCTTCCTGTCCTCAAAGGAGTTCAGCGGGGGATGCAAGGTTCTCTCCTCGCATCCTCACAACAACCCTATGAGGTTGGCCAGGGCAGACTAGTATAGACAGTTCTGAGCTAGATGGACCAAGGGTGTGACTCGGTGATTAGAAGGTAGCTTCATGTGTTGGCATGGCCAGCTTATGTATTGTAGTCAGTCAGCGCCTCACCAAACTACATTTCCCAGAATGCAGTGCGGGCGGCAGCATCAGGGTTGGCTTTCCAAGTGGATTTGGAAGAGGGTTTGCTATCTGATCTGGGTACAGTGGTTCTTTTCTAAAAGGAGATCTGATAGCTGAATGATGTTTCTCAATGGACCAGAAATGGCACTTTGGCCCTGTCTTGTGCTTGCAAGAGTGACTTGTCCCCTTTGCTAAGCAGGGTCTGCCCTGGTTGTATATAGATGGGATACTACATGTGTAAGCACTGTAAGATAGTCTTAGGGGATGGGTCTACTCTGGGAAGAGCATCTGCACGCTTGCATGAAGGAGGTTCCAAGTTCCCTCCCTGGCAGCATCTCCAAGAGAGGGCTGAGACAGATTCCTGCTTGAAACCTTGAAGAAGCCGCTGCCAGTCTGCATAGACAATCCTGAGCTAGATGGACCAAGGGTCTGACTCAGTATATGGCAGCTTCCTAGGCTCCTGTGTCCCCTGCCAATGTCTGCACCTCAAGCTGCCTTTAAAGGCACAAGAATGGGGAATCCTGCTTTTTACTGGTCAGTTGGCAATCTTGTTGTCCCCTTCCTTGCCCACTGGACAACGTTTTCTGTGTATACTAAATACTGTCATCCTAAAATTAAAAATAAAAACGGAGAGTGAGATCTTGTGAGATTTAAAATGTGCTAATTTGCAAAATCCAAGTGCAAAAATGTGCTTTTTTAGCCAGAAGGGAAACATATTTGTTGCTTCAGAGTCTCTTTAGCAGAGGGTGCCTCTGGGCCTGGTTGAAGCAACATCTGGCTTACATAAGATTCAGGACAGCCCTGCTGGATCAGGCCCAAGCCCATCTAGTCCAGGATCTCCTTTCCCACACAGTGGCTCACCAGATGCCTCTCAAAAGCCCACAGGCAAGAGGTATGTGCATGCCCTCTCTCCTGCTGTTGCTCGTCCTGCAACGGGTATTGAGAGGCATCCTGCCTCTGAGGCTGGAGGTGGCCCGTAGCCACCAGACTAGTAGCCATTAATAGACCTGCCCTCCATGAATTTGTCTAAGCCCCTCTTAAAGCTATCCGTGCTGAAGATTGCACTGTGAACCTGAACACAACCACCCCCCACCCCCAGCAGCTCCAAGAATATTTTTCAGTGAACCAGGCTTGAAGCGGAATCTGAAATCTCTGGAATTAAAACCCAGCCCCTAAGACACACAGAGGTCATTCGTACAATCGACAACGGTGTCCTACCCGGATTTGGGAGCTGTGCGTGCTCCCAATTTTCGGTTCGGTGGAAGCAAGGAGAGGGGAAAACCTGGGCAGAAGGTGATTGGAGCTCTTCTCGCGATCAGTGAGAAGAGGTCCGTGGAGGTCTGCAGGGAGAGCGGGTTGGACTCGCCCTCCCTGTAGACCAGGGATTCTCAGCGTGTGGGTCCCCAGATGTTCTTGGACTTCAACTCCCATAATCCCTACCCCCAGTGGCCTTTGGTTGGGAATTATGGGAGTTGAAGTCCAATTACATCTGGGGACCCACACGTTGAGAATCCCTGCTGTAGACGACCAATCTCTCTTCCTTGCAGGGGTGAATTGATGGCCCCGATGACCGGCTGAGCTCCTGGCGGCTCCAGGGGTTGAGGTGCCGGAATATGTTGCTGCACGTTGCCTCCACCCCACCCCAGAGCTCCGACAATGCACCACGCAAGTGCGCAGTGCATTATGGGAATCCCCCCCACACACATTTTGTGCCAGCCACACACAAAAATGATTACAAAAATGAATTTAAGGGAGCTCTCACTCCCTTAACTTCATTTAAGAGGGTGGCTACTTAAGTGGGTTTGCTGCCATGCTGCTGTTGGGATTGGGCCCGATCCTGGCTGTTCACACAAGCATGCAAAACCGGACTGGGCTCCCTTAGCCTGGTTTTGCACGCTCATGTGAATAGCACAAGGCTACCCAGGTTTCCCTCTGACCTTGCTTCCACACAATCACTTCTACCCAGGTTTTCTCTCCGACCTTGCTTCCCCACAACCAAAAACTGGAAGTGCACACAGCTCCCAAACCCGGGTAGAGCATAGTTTTCGATTGTGTGAATGACCTTACAAAGTTTGAAATAAGTTGTTGAATAATTGCGCACTTGGCGTGTAATTGGATGGTTGTCCTGGGACTATTGACCCTGTTCTCTGTATGTTGTTTGTAATAAGCCCCTGACACAGCCAAACTATATCCGACTTATTCATATGACCACTGCCAGGGTCAGAGAAGAGCCCAGCCGGACCCTCTCCCGGTTTTTGGTTGTGTGCTTGAAAACATTAAGGTAAGAGGAGGGGAGCATGACCGTGTGAGAGGCAGCAGTTGGTTAGGATAGCTTTCCCTCCTACCCTGGTAAAAAAACACTGGAGATGGAATCCACCACCCGGCACCCACCTTGCACACAATCACTCTCCCCTCTTTATCGTTTGCAAGCAGATGACCCCAAACCGGTTCTCCTGCTCCGTCCCTGGCTGGCAGCATCTCCAGGTAGGGCTGGGAAAGATTCCTGCCTGCAACTTTGGAGGAGCCGCTGCCAGTCAGTATAGACAATACTGAGCTTGATGGAGCAAAGGTCTGACTCAGTCGAAGGCAGGCAGCTTCCTATGTTTCTAATGCGGCCCTAGCTCAGTGGGACAGCATCAGCCTACATGCAGAAGGTCCCAGGTTCAATCCCTGGCAGCATCACCAGGTAGGGCTGGGAGAGACCCCTGCCTGAAACCATGGAGAGCCACTGCCAGGCATTGTAGGCAACACTCCGCCTTATTAGGAGTTCCCATCCTGCAGCACTCCAGATGTTGCTGAACTACAACTTCCATCATCCCCAGCTACAATTTATTGTGGCTGAGGATGATGGGAGTTGTAGTTCAGCAGCCTCTGGAGTGCCACAGGTTGTGCACCCCTGAGCGAAATGGACCAAGGTAGACTTGGTAGAAGGCAGCTTCCTGTGTTTCTAAGCAAAAGCGAAGCCACCAGTGAAGCCTCCTCACCGTTCCTCACGACGCCCACAAGATGCTCTTCTTTTGCTGCAGGGTTCTTGGAAATAGCCAGTCCTTTTTCTCCCCAAGGTGGGAGACTCTTGGTTTTAATGATCAAAACCATCGGAAGCTGCTGGCCGTTGTGGTTAACCTTCAGGAAACCTTTGTTTTGTCCTTGTGTGACCTCGGCTGAGTCACTCGCAAGTTTGGCTTCCCGAGGTTCTGCCTTCAAAGCATTTCAGAGCACGTGAATCCTGCTGCCTCTCGTTTTATGATACCCAGGAAGGCTTCTTCGAGTCCCAGAGTTTGCAGACACGAGTGGAGTTTGAGCCACAGGCCGCTGTCTCTCGGCTTGTTCGCACCACCGACAGCTTGGTTGGAGGAACGTCCAACCAGGCTCCCCCAAGCCGCACCCGAGAAATGGCTGTGCCTTGGCAAAAATCGAGATAGGGGGAGGGAGAAGTGATAACAATGTATTAGCTGCAGTCTGGGATCTGGATGGACACCCAGCTTGGGTTGTGCTTTCCCTCCACTCTCAATACAGGGCTGGGTACATGATACGGGTGAACCGCTACAGTCCTACCCAGATGCTGGCTAACAGACCATGGCCTGGTTCACACCATCGAGGTTTAATGTGGTTGTGTGAACCCCCATGCCAAGGTGGTTTATGGCCTGAGATGAACCTGAGATGCTCGCCTTGGCATGGGTTCGCACAATCACTTCCACCTCCTCCTAGCTTGATTTTTGCAGACCCACAACGATCTCTTGGGAGCATACACAGGGCTTTGAGCTTGGCTGGTCCCATCCAGCTGTTGATTGTGAGGACAGCTCCTCTTTTTACCCAGGTCAGTCCTAGTTTTCGGGAATCTGTCCCTATTTTGTCCCTATATTGTCCTGAAAGACTGTTGCCAGTCAGTGAAAACAATACTAAGCTAGATGGACCGAGGGTCTGACTCAGTATATGGCAGCTTCCTGTATGTATTTGTTTATTTTGGCCCAAGGCCAACATATATATGGCAGCTTCCTATGTAACCTATGCCATCCTTGGAAGCACCTCTATAGTGATGGGCTCAGTGATACAGCATCTGCTTACACACAAAAGGTCCCAGGTTCGATCCCTGGCAACATCTCCAGGTAGGGCTGGGAGAGACTCCTGCCTGCAACCTTGGAGAAGCCGCTGCCGGTCTTTGTAGACAATACTGAACTAGATGGACCAAGGGTCTGACTCAGTATATGGCAGCTTCCTCTGAAAAAAAGGAAGCATGTTTTGTACAAGGGAATGTTTGAGAAGCAATCCACAGCTCCCACTCTTCCCTTCCTGACCGCTTCTCTCCACGTCGGTAAAAGGGTTGCATCATACACTGGTCCCCACTGACAGCTCGCAAATAAAAATGGGGGCAGACGTGTAACTCTCCCGTGGGCACTGTCTGAGCCCCCCGCCCCCCCGAGCCCCGCCCCATGGCACATTGCTGCATGCTTCCTCTGGCTGGTGTTCATTTCCTCTGCAATGGTTTCTCTCCCGTCCTTTTAACAGCCTGGAGAGAGGATGTTCTTCTGACCCAAGACACAGAAAAACAAATTTTCCTCCTGCTCGTCTGACTCTTGGGGTGGGTTCTGGTCTCGTGCAGAGCCTCAGTTGCTGGTCAACTCTTTGCGCCCTTCCTCGGCCCCAGGAGCTGGGGCGGGTCTGCCACTGAATGCGAACACAAGCCGCTCAGTGGGGCCAGGGCTGGGGCAGCTATACACCGCCTGCCTCCCCAGCTGCCTCCCTCCCTCCCTCCCTCTGCCCCCAATGCCACCAACAAAGAGCTGGTCCAATGATGTCACTGCCCAAAGACACTTGCCAGGCAATGATGTCATTGCTGTACATCATTGACCAAGAACCGTCATTGCCCCATCAGTGACATCACTGCCCCAAGAACCATCATTGCCCCATCAGTGACATCAGTGACCATGAACCATCATTGCTCCGCTTCAGTGATATCATTGCCCCAAGAACCATCATTGCTGATGGCGACAAGAGTGAATGATATCCTCTTCCAGAGACATACGCTGGGCGACGACATCTAAATATGTCTAAAAATTCTGGCAGTTCCCTTGCCATTACCACGTCCCCACTGCAGCCCTCGTCTGACGTGCCACTGGCCCCTGCTAACTGACCACAGTAGCCACCGGTTCCCCCCACACACACCTGCCACTGGTGTCCACAACCCCCAGTCACCACAGCTGTCACAGCCAGTTTGAACACAGGAACATGGGAAGCTGCCTTCTACCGAGTCTGACCGTTGGTCCATCTAGCTCAGTATTGTCTACACAGACTGGCAGCGGCTTCTCCAAGGTGCTGCCAGGGAGGGAACTTGCAAGCATGCAGGTGCTCTTCCCGGAGCGGCCCCATCCCCTTAGGGGAAGATCTTACAGTGCTCACCCATGCGGTCTCCCATTCAAATGCAAACCAGGGTGGACCCTGCTTAGCAAAGGGGACAATTCATGCTGGCTGCCCCAAGATCAGCTCTCCCCCTCTTTGCTGGCCATGATGTGATATAATGATGTCACCTCCCCGGCACGAGCCCATCCCAGAGATAACAGCTGCTGGGGCGGTGAAATCACCTAACCCCATTGCAGCCGGCAAAGGGGAATGAGGCAGGCGTGATGGGGGTGGTGAGCGGGAGCTGCAGAGGCAAATGTGATGAAGCCATCAGAAGCCAGCGTGGTATAGTGGTTAGAGTGCTGGACTAGGAACGGGGAGACCCGAGTTCAAATCCCCATTCAGCCATGAGACTTGCTGGGTGACTCTGGGCCAGTCACTTCTCTCTCAGCCTAACCTACTGCACAGGGTTGTTGTGAAAGAGAAACTCAAGTATGTAGTACACCGCTCTGGGCTCCTTGGAGGAAGAGCGGGATATAACATGTAAAATAAAATAAATAAAATTTCCTTCCTAACGAGCAAGATTGGGGACCGAAGAAGAATGAGGCACAATTTAGCAGGGCCAGAGAACAGAAGACGAGGACTATTTCTGGAAACCAGTGAGAATGAGAGGGTGCGTTTGTTTGCCAGACTGCGGTTAAGGTTAAGGGCACAGGGGAAGGGGCAGGGGAGATATTTATAAAAGGGCAGAGTTACCATCGTCTCCTTCCAGGATAGGGCCTAGCAGAATGAGTCAAGGTGCAGCTGATGCATTGGACAGGATTTCCCCAAAGAGGCGCTGATGTGTGGGGTCAGATTACACCGCTTAGCTTCGCTGAGCATGACTGCGTTTGCCTTTAAGTTCTCGGGGCAGCCATTTCCAAGTGGAGGGGGCTGGGAAATCGGCTGGGGCTCCTGGGAAGGAGAGGAGGGTGAAAGTAAGGACCACACCTCTGGAAATAACTTTGCAGGGTGCTGGCACATTGCCTGTGCATGCTTAGGAGGTGGCAGTCCCTACCAAGCCCCAAAGGGCCTGAGCATCATCCTACGTGCTTGATTTGGGATCTGGGCCTGGGAGCTGCCGGTGAACCCGGACTCCAAGCAAGCTCTGGTGATAAGACTGGGTGAAGACTGCAGATTGTAGAAACATCTGCATGCTGGGAGTGGTGGAGGTTTGATTCCTCGTATCGAAGTCGGAGTGATACGAGTGGTTTCATGCCCCGTATCAGAGTCGGACTGTGGAGAGCAGAGGCAGGGAATTCCTACCCTGCCGACGGGATTTTTGGCAGGCCAAGAGGGCCTTCGGGTGCTTAGCTAGGGGACGAGAGGCTCATGTTTGCCCCACTCCCCAGTGGACCCTCGCGCACACCGGCCGTGCCCCCTGTGTGTGACATCACCCAGGGGGCATGGCCAGCACCCAGAAGGGCTGTGCGTGGCTTTCTTGGGAAGAGGGAGAGACCAAAGAAACTACCCAGCCAACGACGAAGCTGGTTGGGAATGAGGCCGGCCAGAGCTCGGGGTGAACCTGGCGGGTTCCAGGAGCTGGGCAGCTGGGTTCTTTGAACCTGGCTGCCCAATGATAGCTCAACTCCTGAAGGCCATGTTGCTCCATTATCCGAAGAACAAACGAATCGATCCCTGGCAGCTTTTGGAAGGTTTTGCTACACGTGTTTTCTCATACTCTGGGGTCACTCTCAGGTCACACTGGGTGGGTTCAGACATCACAGAAAACCAGGGTTTGTCTCACCTAACTGTGCCTCGGCAGCACCCCATAGGCCAATGGCCAGGGAGTGGAGCAGGCATCTCCCAGCCCTACTGGAGGGCTCGTCCCCAAAGGTGGTGCTGGGGGAGATGCTTGCTCCGGTATCTCCTTGCTCTCCAGTTCCAATATTGGTGCTTGCTTCAGGTAGGTCTGGAGCAGCCACCATATGACCATGTCCCAACCCAGAGAGGATAGCTGAACTGAGAAGGACCCCCAGTAAGAACTTGATGATCTGCTCTTGTCAGAAGAAACAATGCTGGGGTAGATGGACCAATGGTCTGACTCAGTGTAAAGCATCTCCAAGTATGGAGAGGAGAGCTGGTCCGGTGGTAGCAAGCATGACTTGTCCCCTTAGCTAAGCAGGGTCCACCCTGGTTGCATATGAATGGGAGACTAGAAGTATGAGCACTGGAAGATCTTCCCCTCAGGGGATAGAGCCACCACTCTGGGAAGGGCAGAAGGTTCCAAGTTCCCTCCCTGGCAGCATCTCCAAGATAGGGCTGAGAGAGATTCCTGCCTGCAACCTTGTAGAAGCCGCTGCCAGTCTGTGTAGACGATACAGAGCTGGATGGACCAGGGGTCTGACTCAGTATATGGCAGCTTCCTATGTTCCTATATTCCAAGCTGCCTCCCTGGCATCATCTCCAAGACAGGGCTGAGAGAGAGACTCCTGCCTGCAACCTTGGAGAAGCTGCTGCTAGTCTGTGTAGACAATACTGAGCTAGATGGACCAATGGTCTGACTCAGTATATGGCAGCTTCCTATGTCCCTATGACTCGGTAGAAGGCAGCTTTCTGTGTTTCAGTGGTGCACATGCGCGCGCACCAGTGTTGGAACTGGAGAGCGGCGACGGGTCTTTGCTTTGTGCTCACAGCAGAATTCAAGCGGCGTCTCCCAGACAGAGATACTTACAGGCCAATCAAGCAGTCTATTGTGTGGGGCTGATTAGTCCAATGGCGTCACACGCTCCATGCATGACACTTCAAATTACATCTTCATTCATATTTGAAATAGACATGATTGCTGTCGCCTGATGTTCGTCTTCCTGCCAGAGCGAGGCAACTGTTTAACCGGGGGTCTGTCCTCCAGACACTCCAACCCAGCACTGCTTATCTCCTCTCTTCAGGGCTCTCTCTTTGTTTGCTTGTGCCTTGCTGTTCTTCCAACAGGGAGACAAATAACAAGATTCTGAAATCTGCAAAGCGTCCCCCGCCCCAATTGAAATCCTCTGCCAAGATTTCAGCGCACATGATGTGGAGAAAGGAGCATTTCCCCTCCCCCTCCCATGTTAACGAATAATCTTCAGAATTTTGGCAAGCAGATCCTATTATGCAAATATAAAATATTTGCATACATTTACTTAATGAGCATCGTTCTGTTGGCTTTCCCTTTCCTTTCCCTTTTGGACTAGGTTTGCAGATTTGGGGAGACGAACAGAACGGGAATAGAATGGCACATGGGAGGGACAGAAAGTCTGTAAACGGATCCTCTGGAAAGACTCTAGATTGCTAGGGCTCTCTAGATGATTTTTTTTTTTTTTTTTTTTTGCTCCTAGGTGCAGGTCAAAAGCAAGTATCTTGCCAAGACTACAAAAATGAAGGCATAGGATTCTATGTATTTGGAAGTAAGCCCCTTCAGTGTTCCCTGAAACAGGGATTGACTACAACTCCCATAGTCCCCAGCCTTTGTAGGGAGGAGAGCTGGTCTTGTGTTAGCAAGCATGACTTGTCCCCTTAACTGAGCAGGCTCCGCCTTGGTTGCATATGAATGGGAGACTAGAAGTGTGAGCATTGTAAGATATTCCCCTTAGGGGATGGAGCCGCTCTGGGAAGAGCATCAGAAGGTTCCAAGTTCCCTCCCTGGCAGCATCTTCAAGATAGGGCTGAGAGAGATCCCTGCCTGCAACCTTGGAGAAGCCGCTGCCAGTCTGTGTAGATGATACTGAGTTAGATGGACCAAGAGTCTTACTCATTATATGGCACCTTCCTATGTATCCAATGATGGGACCTCCCGTCAACCACATCCAGGAATCCCTGTTGTGGGGAACACTAGTAAACACAGTGTGACTTACTTCTGAGACAACACACATAGGCCTGTGCTGTGTTAACATTAGGGGAGTCCTTCTGGATCAGACCAAAGGTCATAAGAACCTAAGAACAGCCCTGCTGGATCAGGTCCAAGGCCCATCCAGTCCAACATCCTGTTTCGCACTGTAGCCCACCAGATGCCTCTGAGAAGCCCACAGGCAAGAGGTGAGGGCATGCCCTCTTTCCTGCTGTTTCCCCCCTGAAACTGGTATTCGGAGGCATCTTGCCTCTGAGGCTGGAAGAGGTTTATAGCCCTCCGACTAGTAGCCATTGATAGACCTGTCCTCCATGAATGTTGTCTAAGCCACTTTTGAAGCCACCTAAGCTGGTGGCTGTCACCACATCCGGTGTCAGAGAATTCCACAGTTCAGTGATGCATTGTTGTGTGAAATGGTCCTTCCTTCTGTCAGTCCTAAATTTCTTATCAATGCGTTTCATGGAATGACCCCTGATTCTAGTGGGACTTCTCTCTCTCCGCACCAGGATGTTTTTTTGGTGACAGCACATGCCGGTACACAGTACTGGCATCTCCGGGCACCCAGCCCTGCCCAAAAGCTCCAGAAGCACCCAGCACTGCACCCAAAAACTCACTCCTCGCCGGGGATCACAGTGGAGGGGAGGGCTTTGCCTGAAGAACAAAGGCAACGCCCTCCGCACTGCTGGCATCCCCAGTGGGGAGTGAGTTTTGGGACACTGCGCCGGGCGCTTCTGGAGCTTGGCCATGCCCTCTTGTGTTACACGCACAGTGGGGCGTAGCTAATCACCGGAAGCACCCAGCGTGGCATCAAAAAAACGACTCCTTGCCAGGGATCACGTTTCTGAGAGCTGCACTATGCCCCCTTACAGGGGTGTAGCTAGGAGAAAGGGGGGGCGTGTTCACCTCTCTCCCTCCCTGGATGCCCCTTGGAGTGAGAGAGATAGTGAAGGAAATAGGGAGGGGTGGAGCAGCTGGCGGCCCCTCAGAAGCTGAGGGCCCCCGGGGTTCTTTGAACGCATCTATTCAATTATAGCAACACCCCTTTCCCTTTACATGGCCATGCCCCGCAAGCAGGCAAGGGGTGTGGCCACACAAGGGGGCGTGGCCATGCAAGCATGCCAGAGGCGTGGCCATGCAACCATGCAAGGGGCGTGGGCACACAAGGGGCATGGTATTTCTTTAAAGGCAGTGCTCCACACCATGATAATCTGATAAACCTCGCCCAAAGAAGAATCTGTCCTGCAATTCTTGGTCATCTGTCAGCAAAAACCTAGGTAGGAGGACGGAAAATGATTGCATGGGAGCCTTGCGCTGGATCGGGAGCTCAGCTAAGAGGAAAAGTTGTCCTATCCCCGGCACGAGGCTCGCACACAATCACTTTCTCCTCCTCATATCTAGGTTTTTGCTGGCAGATTGCTAAAATCGGGAAATGCTTCCATTTACATTGGCCCTACTTCAATCAACCAAACCTTTATTACGGTTTATGAGCAGTATACCTCACCATCACCCGTACACAATACATGTATAATCAAGCAATCTCTAGCAGTCTAAATGGATAGCGAAACTTATGCGCCTTATAAACAACATGCTTCCTGTATGATCTTTAAATGTCCTTATTTATTTCCATAAAGCTAAGTAAGGGGAGCCTTTACAATTTCATGGCGGGTTTTATAGGCTGTCGCACAAAGTTTATCAACCCTAAAAGTTGTATCTGCAATTCTGCATTCTTGTCGGAGTGAAGATGAGACATATCATATTCCTCTGACCTACCTGGTAATCGAGCTAGAGGAGGAGTTATGGGTTTGCTACGTGGATTAATGTAATACATACAATAAAGTAAAACTAGCTGGGTCGGGCGCCAAACATCTGCGTCTCCGCCGTCCCGCTTCTCCCCCCACCCCGCCACCCGGTGCTTTCTGGCTGGCAGACCGGCCAGAAAACTGGCCCGCTACCTCCTCCTGCCCGCCTGCCAATTCCCGGTGGCCAGGCCAGCCCGCTGCCACTGCTTGCTCTCGGTGGCTGGCCCACCGCAGCCTCCTGTTCCCGGTGGCTGGCCGGCCTGGCCTGCCACTGCTGCCATTGTCTCCACATCCCCGTTGCTGTCCTCCAGGCAACTGCTCTCGCGACGGGTACGCCTAGGAGAAATAAATATATAGATATGTCCTATGGTTTCTACCTCTCTTAATCCACATGGGCATCTACATAAATTTTATATATATATATACACACACACACGCTCCTATAGATCTGTCCTATGGTCGGGTAAGATATGTCCCATAGAGTTGTGTGAGTTGTATGTCCCCATAGAGTCCCATAGATATGTCCTATGTCCTACTCTCTCTCTCTCTCTCTCTCTCTCTCTCTCTCTCTCTCTCTCTCTCTCTCTCACACACACACACACACACACACACACACACACACACACACACACACACGGAGATGTCCTATGGTTTCTACCTCTCCTGATCCACACGGGCATCTACATAAATGATAAACACACACACACACACACACACACACACACACACACACACACACACACACACACACACTCTCCAACCACACCGATGGAAGAATGGCCTTGTGGCCTTATTTGGTGCATTTTAAAAATCTCTGGGCTGTTGTGAGTCACCCTGGGAGGTCCCACATGTGGGCCAGAAAGGAGATAAATATTTTAACTGTCCAATGCCCCCCTCCTGTGCAGGCTGAACCACACACTCTTTGCAACGGCGTGTCTGCTGGTAGATAATGCCCCAGTCTTTTTTTTCACCGCAGCTCTCCAGCTAACATGCTCTCCCCCCCCCACCACCCGCTTTCCCTCGAGGTCTAGATTCATGACCCATGCCGAGATCCATTATCTGATTTCAATAGCTGGCGCACTCACAGGGACAAAAGCTATTCCAGGAATACGGGGGTGGGAGGAAATAATGGACACTGCATGGAAACAAATTTTCTCCCTTCCTCTTTCCCCTTGATGATAACGGCATTCTCTTTTGTTTATTGCCCAAGCAGAATGGGCTCTCCAAAGCCCAAGTCTGCATGAAAGGGCAGGGGCACAGGATGTGTGTACAAGGCAGCCTTGGGGTCCAAATGTGTGGGGTCATGGCAGGGAGAGGGAGTGACCCCCCACAAGGGTGGCCCAGGTGGCCTGGAGGTGAGTTGCCCAATGCCTCAGTGGTGGGCCCCCTGTTCCCTGTAACTGAGGATCCAGAAGTAGTTGACTACAATTCCCACAATCCCCGGCCAAAGGCCATTGCAGCTAGGGATGCTGGGAGTTGTGGTCAGCAACATCCAGGATTCCCTGTTAGAGAGAACACTGATGGTTTTGGTTGGGTGGGGGAGCAGGGACACTCACTCCCCCCGCCGTGCAAAGCCAGCCCGTCCACTAGGCAAACCTTGGTGGTTTTGCAATTCATGGAGGCGGGGGTGCCTAATCAGTGCCAGGATATAGCCCTGCCTGTTATGTATCGCACCCCAGAAGTACTGCACAGTAGTGGAAGAATGGAAAATGGAATCCTGCCCCGTCTCCCCAAAGGGCCTGCACATTCTGCATTCCCAGTCGTCTTTGCTCGTTCCACCTCAGCCCCCAATGTACATCTGGTCTCATCAGCTGCACTCCCCCTCTTGAAGACAAAATTGCCAAAGGAAATGGTCTCTGGCTGGATTTCCAAAGTTACAGCAGCATCTTTTCACCTCTGAAGTGTTATTATTCATTCATTCATTCATTCGATTTCTATACCACCCTTCCAAAAATGGCTCAGGGCAGTTTACACAGAGGAATAATACATAAACAAGAAGGACCCCTGTCCCCAAAGGGCTCACAAGCTAAAAGAAACACAAGAAAGACACCAGCAACAGTCACTGGAGGTCCTGTACTAGGGGTGGAGAGGGCCAGTTACTCTCCCCCTGCTAAATAAAGAGAATCACCAAGTTAAAAAGGTGCCTCTTTGTCAGGTTAGCAGGGGTGTTAGAACTTTGTTGCCTTACTAGACTGGGAACTCTCTTCCACTAGATAACCAGTGTGTGCGGGTCATTTGCTGATCATCCTCATGGGGCTCCACACTTCTTGAGTGGGGGGGGGGTGCATGCCAAAATCAGACTCCACCTTGAGTGCCAAAAAACCCCCAACCACCCAGAGACTGACCCTGTGGTGCATGTAAGGGCACTGAGAACTTGTGTTGAAAAGAGGTATATAAATAGTTAGGAATATAGGAAGCTGCCATATATTGAGTCAGACCATTGGTCTATCTAGCTCAGTATTGTCTTCACAGACTGGCAGTGGCTTCTCCAAGGAACCTTCTGCTCTTCCCAGAGCGGCTCTATCCCCTGAGGGAATCTCTTCCAGTGCTCACACTTCTGGTCTCCCATTCATATGCAACCAGGGCAGACCCTGCTTAGCTAAGGGGACAAGTTGTGCTTGCTACCACAAGACCAGCTCTCCTCTGTTGTAGCAGTAAGAGTAAGCCTGTGTGATCACACCTGGGATTTTGACTTTGCAAATTCCTCTCATGTCCACCCACTCCAAGTAGAGTTGTCACGTGTCCAGGATTGGCCTGGACAAAGTCCAGGGGTCAGATGTCCAGTCCAGGATATAGGAAATGTGTCATCCTGGATATGAAATGTCCAGGCATTTGAACGGGAAGATTGCCTTAGCAGATTTTATTCACCCCTCCTGCCCCCTGCTCCTTCTCTCCAGGCAATGTAGCTACGTGGTGTTAATGTTTAAAAGCCCCTAAGTCCCACCCTTTCTCTGACACCACACCTGCCGATAGACTAGGCTGGGAGTCTATATATGGCTCAGTAAATGATTTCCCTTCATTTCTGGATCATCGTGAGAGTTAGTGAGAGCAGTAGTGAGCCTCTGGGCTTAGTTGTGAAGTATATGGACAAGAGAGAGGGGATCCCCTTTTCTCTAGTGCAGGCCTGCTCAACTTAGCCCCCCCCTTTGAACTTGGTTGATTGATTAAGTGCCATCAAGTCGGTGTTGACGCTTAGCATCCACATAGATGGATTCTCTCCAGGATGATCTGTCTTCAACTTGGCCTTGAAGGTCTCTCAGTGGTGCATTCATTGCTGGTGAGATCGAGTCCATCCACCTTGCTGCTGGTCGTCCTCTTCCTCTCTCTCCTTCCACTTTCCCCAGCATTATGGACTTCTCAAGGGAGCTTGGTCTTCGCATAATGTGTCCAAAGTATGATAGTTTGAGCCTGGTCATTTGTGCCTCAAGTGAGAATTCTGGATTGATTTGTTCTCTGATCCATTTGTTGGTTTTCCTGGCTGTCCGTGGTATCCTCAAAAGTCTTCTCCAGCACCAAAGTTCAAAAGCATCAATACTTTTTCTATCTTGCTGCTTTCTTCAAAGTCCATCTTTTGCATCCATAGAGTGTCACGGGGAAAACCATTGTCCGAATGATTCTATTCCATTGGCTTGCCGAAGCGATCCCCACAGGCAGAGGTTGGCTGGATGACATCAGACTGCAGAGTGCTAAGCACCATCTGTAAAAAGGATATGAGGAGGTGCATTATTTATCAGAGGATGACTTGATCATTGCCACATGCCTTGTCAGGTTCAACACCCAAATCTTGCTGCAAGGTTTAACTGCGCCACTAATTAAACCCCTAGGCCTCCGGCCAAGGATTCAGTGGAGCCCTGAGCCCTCTGCTTTCTCCAGTGAGTTCTGTATTCCAAGAGGATCACTTCCTTGGGTTTTTCTTTTTCTTTTCTTTTCTTTTCTTTTCTTTTCTTTTGAGAGCTACTGGAAGTGCTTACCTTAGCAAAAAGTGTGCTGTGCTCTTTGCATCTTTGCTGCGTGCTTTACTGGATCAGGTTTGTGGCTACACACCAGTAGCAAAGATGTGCTTGAATATGGATACTAGGGACATAGGAAGCTTCCTCCTACCATCGAGCTCAGTATTGTCTACACTGACAGGCAGCAGCTCTCCAAGGTTGTAAGCAGGAGCGTTTCCCAGCCCTATCTGGAGATGCTGCCAGGGGCTGAACCTGAGACATAGGAATATAGGAAGCTGCCATATACTGAGTCAGGCCATTGGTCTATCTAGCTCAGTATTGCCTTCACAGACTGGCAGCGGCTTCTTCAAGATTGCAGGCAGGAATCTCTCTCAGCCCTATTTTGGAGAAGCCAGGGAGGGAACTTGGAACCTTCTGCTCTTCCCAGAGTGGCTCCATCCCCTGAGGGGAAGATCTTCCAGTGCTCACACATCAAGTCTCCCATTCATATGCAACCAGGGTGGACCCTGCTTAGCTAAGAGGACAAGTCATGCTTGCTACCACAAGACCAGCTCTCCCCTGCTTGCAAAGCAGATGCTCTGCCATTGAACTATGGCCCCATCCTCAATTAGGTATAGAGGAATCTGCATTAAACTACAGCAATTCACACAAAGCATCCTACCCCAAAAGTATGAGCATCCTACCCGACTTTGGCAGTGGTGCACACTCCTGATTTTTGACCATGTGCTAGCCAAAACTTTGGGCGAAGGGGTGGGAAGTGATCACCTGTGAGGCAGGAGCTGCTTTGGCTCCTTCCCAGCCACAAAGAACAGTAACTGGCCAACCTCTCTCTCTCTCTCTTGTCTTGAGCTCTTTGGAGGAATGGCAGGATGAAAACATAGTAAACAGGATGAGTGCATGTGTCTTTCCAACACAGCTGTGCCCTTTAAAATTCACACCTCTCACAGAGAAGGGGGAATCGAACATCTGTTTCCGTGCATTGTAAAGATGAAAGCTACATTTGAAGCATCCACGTCGCCTTCAGAACTGATATGGCTTCCGCATGCATTGTACTCAAGAATGGCAATGCCTCGTTGGTGCAAGAAACAAGGCCTGACCTTGCCAATTATTATTTGAACTGCTGATGAGTGCAGGAGCAGTGAAACAAGAGAAAATGCAGAGAGGAGGGGCTGGGGGAAAAGAAAATGGACATTGAGGGTCTGCCCTTCACATCGTGAGCTGCCTTTAAAATATAGGCAAGGGGAAACAGGGGGCATTTTGTATCCCTAAAATACAGAAGTGCCTTTTTTTCAGCTTCCTTTTTGCAGGATGCTGATCTATGGGTTCTTCAGCCAAGATGGGGTGTGTGTTTAGTGAGGAGTGAGAAGTGTAGTGAAATATGGCGTTGAATCCCCCTGGGTGCTTTGAAAGCTGGAGAGCTTTTTGTGTAGTTCAAGCAAAGGCTGTGTTTATCTTATGGCTCATCTCTCTAGCTCCTTCTTGCCGCCTGTGACCATGCTGGGAAGGAGGGGGTAATGGGTTTGCTCTGTTTGCAGAACTCCCGGTCTGCTCTCCAAGGTCCTGAAACAGAGCCAAACACTTAGCTTGCTGTCCGTGGTGCTGAAACCTGGACTCTGTCTCGTATGTCGGCAAGCTATAATCCTGTGGGAAATTGCAGGGCGAGGAGGGAGAACATTTAGCGGTGTTGGTCACTGGACTTTGAGGGGAGCCTGGCTATCTCCTGCTGATAACTTGGAGTGGAGGCTCCCATCGGAACCTGTAAAGCTTCCTCAAAATTGAGGTTTTGGAAGGTTCTTGGCCGCCCAAGGAAGTCTCCTGTCTACATCTTCCAAAGCCTCTAAGGAAACTTCTCAGACTTCAAGTAGTTAAATAAGAGCATGCCATAAGAACAGCCATGCTGGATCAGGCCCAAGGCCTATCTAGTCCAGCATCCCTGTGAATTGAGATCTGAGCAGCGGGGACCAAAGACAGGGCCTTTTTGGTTGTGGGCCCTCGATTCTCGAATGCTCTCCCGGATGAACTTTGCCATGCCCCTGAACATAAGAACAGCCCTGCTGGATCAGGTCCAAGGCCTATCTAGTCCAGCATCCTGTTTCCCACAGTGGCCCACCAGATGCCTCTAGGGAGCCCACAGGCAAGAGGTGAGGCCATGCCCTCTCTTCTCCTGTTGCTCTCCTCCTGTATCTTGCCTCTGAGGCTGGAGGTGGCCTCTAGTCCTCAGACTAGTAGCCATTGATAGACCTCTCCTCCAGGAATCTGTCCAAGCTGCTCTTTAAAGCCATCCAGGCTGGTGGCTGTTACCACATCAGTTGGTGCAGCCACATTCTCAGTACCTCAGTGCTGTGTTCACACACAACCAGAAAAGCTTCTTTAGATGCTCAAGCCTGGGATATCCACTCCTTTTCAAGATTAGATGCTCTTCATCTGAACGAGGTACTCTCACTCTCAGCTCCGTACTTTCCATCTGGGGTTGGGCCCTGCCTGGTTAATCACTTCTTTTGCTTTCCTGTAGTGCCTGGTGCCTGGTAACTGACCTTAGACCAGCCAGCATTCACAATGAGATTCATCAAGTTGGCTTCATTTGAGCATCTTCGGAATAGGCTCACAGGGTTGGTTCTGCCCCCTGCTAACTGGGGCAAGAGGCTTCTCAACTGGTGTGTGGGGAGGTTTCAAGTTTAAATAGCGACTCTCTCTGCACAGGCTGCTCTGTCCACTCTCTGCAAGAGTAAATTGTTTAGTTAAGGAACCTGACTGCATTTTGGGTCAAAATGCATTTTGGGGGGTTGGGTCAAGTACTCCAATATCGTGATTTCCGTGAAGATCTCACACCTGCAATATTAGAGGGCCTTCTGGGTTTCATTCCTTGGACGTTCCTAGCAGTATAATCTACACAAAATGACTTTGCCTGGTCCACGACGGGCCACACCCACTAGTAAATATATATTTCTTCATTTGCATCCTCCGATGAAGGGTTCTATGCCCCAAACTTGGGGGTTTTGAAATATTTTCTCCATTAACATTTCTACTGTGCCTTCATGAAGTTTTGTTCGTTCTGGCTTCATGGAGAAATAGCCCAAAGAAAAATCTGTCTTGCAATGAGAAAAGTCCGCATTAACTTTGGGGTAAAGTTTCCCTCAAAGTACATCAGATTCCTAATGATTCATCAGATTCCTAATAATGCATGCATCTTTTCCTGCAAAGTGTGTGTGTGTGTGTGTGTGTGTGTGTGTGTGTGTGTGTGAGAGAGAGAGAGAGAGAGAGAGAGAGAGAGAGATCCAATATAATATGGTTTTCCTGTGCACATCCTTATGTATATCCCTATGGAAGAAGAAAGTGAGGCTGCATTTGTCCCTGAAGAAGTCAGAACTGCTCTAAGCAGAGGCTGTAATTCAGATCTCTTTGCCAGGGATGCTTGCCAGCAGTGAGCTCAGGATGAGATAACGCTCAGCAACGATCCTGTCCATGTTGCAGAAAGCAAGGTGATCCTCTTGTAGAAGGTGCTGGGTTTCCAGCAGCCTCACCTCTGTGGGGGTGGGGGGGTGGGGTCACAGTTCTCAGCCCATCCAGTGATGAACACCTCAAGATCTGAAGCTTGGGATAATAAATTGTGCCTCTTTCTGATGAGAATCAAACCTTGGCTGGCTGCACACGATCATAAGGATCCTGGTCAAAAAAGTTAATCGGGATTAATGCACCCAGCAGAGCTGATTGTGAGAACCCAGAATTTCTCCTGGTCAAACCACTCTGGTTATCTATCATTTAACTTGGATGGATAACCTGGATTGAATCCTGGCAGGGGCGTAATTATAATTGGGCAAGGGGAGACAGTTGTCTTGGGGCCCGCTGACTCCAGCCCCCCCAAGACATGTCACATGACTCCCTTTTACTGAATTTGTTCTGAATTCTGAGAAAACATACATGGTTGAAAGTCTCCTTTGCTAATCTGCAGCAAGGGGCCCATCTTAATAATTAGTGTTTCTAGTGTGTTCTAGGCATTAAAAGTAGCACAAATATATAGGAATCAATGCATATCACTATATATTGTGAAGTGTGCGTGTGTGTGTATTCAGTGAAATGTATTTCCAGGCAGTATACTTATTTAGAAATATCAGACTTAAATCCTTGGGGGCCTGGGGTGTGAGGAGGACCTGGACTTTGAGGGGGGACCCATTTTAAAATCTTGTCTCTGGACCCACTCCAGCCTTGCTACGCCTCTGAATCCTGGTTATCATTAGATTGGTTCTCACAATCCTCAGCTGAGCTGCCAGCCAGGTTAGGAGAGCTTAATGCACTCCCAATGGGCGGTTGTATGTTTGCAAAACTAAGGTAGGAGGAAAGGAGAGTATTTGTGTGGGAGGTGGGAGCAGGGTGGGATGGCTTTTGCCCACCCTCAATAAAATGCCGGGCACAGAATGTAGGTAGGTACACCCGCCCTATCCAGCTCCTGCCTCCCACATGATCACTCTCCCCTCCTCCTTCCTTCCTTTCTCAGCTCACATGACCATGGGTCAGAAGTGTTCCCAGCTCTCCTGTCTTGGCTGGTGGCCCCTCCTACCCAGATGAGGATTGTGAGAATCAGCCTATTGAATCTTGGCCATGTATCCTAGTTAAATGCAGGTTAACTGGAACAGTGTAAGTAGGATTACCCCCCAATTCTGGGTTTACACAATCACTAATCCTGATTAACTTGTTAATCATAATTGTGTGGATCCAGCCCCTTAAAGAGGAGATCTGTGGTAGCAGGTTTGAATCATCCCTTTTGCTAAGCAGAGCCTGCCCTGGTTTGCGTTTGGATGGGAGACTATAGAGCTCTTCCCACGATCAGTGAGAAGAACTCGCAGGCTATCTGCGGGGAGAGACGGTTTTGCTTATCCTCCCTGCAGATGATCTGTCTGTTCCTGGGCAGTGGTTCACCTGCGGTTCACCCAGTAGTGTCAGGGGTTGGGGTGCTGGGACGCACCACACTGCAGAGCCCCTCGGGGTCCCAATAATGCAACACACATTTGTGCGGTGAATTACTGGGATCCCCACTGAGTGTATCAGCCCTGGCTGGAAGCAGCTGCGGCTGACACACGATCAAAAAAAATGAGGTCAAGAGAGTGTTCACTCCCTTAACCTCTTTTAACTAGGTGGCTAGTTAGGTGGGTTTGCCAATGAGTAGCCACCAGGATTGGGTGTGATTCCGGTGGTTCACATGAGTGTGAAAAACCGGGCTAGACTCTCTTAGTGTGGTTTTGCATGCTCGTATGAATAGGCTCTATATTTGTGAGCACTGTAAAATATTCCCCAAAGGGGATGGGCCTACCCTGGGAAGAGCGTCTGCATGTTTGCATGCTGAAGGTTCCAGGTCCCCCTCCCTGGCAGCATCTCCAAGATAAAGCTGAGAGAGACTCCTGCCCGCAGCCTTGGGAAAGCTGCTGCCAGTCTGTGCAGACAATACTGAACCAGATGGACCAATGGTCTGACTCAGTATATGGCAGCTTCCTATGTTCCTATTTATAGGATCGTACATTTCGCCTTAGTATGGATGTCAGGTGCTCTGGAAACTGCATTTGCCAGGATTGCTTCTACTTGAGATGCTGCTAAGCCCAGTTACAAATCAAGCTGATGGGAGTTCTCCCATCACAAAAAGCAATGGCATCACGACTTGTGTCTTTTCAAGGAGAGGAGAGGCAGGCCTTCAACAAATGGAAAACAGTCTTAAAAAACTAAAAGCAAGGCAAACTCAGAGAAGGTAAAACCAGCATACAAGATTTTTAAAATGAGCCAATAGTTTGGGAATGCTGATCCTAGCAAAAATGTATCCCTACATTCATTTTCTTGCTGGGGCCAAGTAGCAAAATGAATTACGCCATGTTCTTGCAAACCTTTGATTCTGCATAACTTTGTATCCTTTTACACTCACTTTCACAGCCTATCTCTGATGGAAGTCTTGGGTGTTCAAAGTGCATGGAGAGTAATTTATTGCCATGTAATATTGCCCTGGTCTTAAAACAAGATCCGTGTCCTGGTCCTAGTCCCGATGGCCAATTCACAAACTGTGAGGGTTTTGTGGAAGCCACTTTCCTGCTCTCTAGTCCTTTGCCCCCAAAGGGAGAAGAGCTGGTAGCAAGCATGAATTGCCCCCTTTGCTAAGCAGGGTCTGCCCTGGTTTGCATTTGAATAGGAGACTACATGTGAGCACTGTAAGATATTCTCCTTGGGGATGGGGCCGTTCTGGGAAGAGCAGCTGCCTGCTTGCATGAAGGAGATTCCAAGTTCCCTCCCCAGCATCACCAGATAGGGCTGAGAGAGAATCCTGCCTGCAACCTTAGAGAAGCTGCTGCCAGTCTGGGTAGACAATACTGAGCTAGATAGACCAATGGTCTGACTCAGTATATGGCAGCTTCCTGTATTCCTAAGGTATATACAGTTGGGCTTCTCTGCTCATACCAGGGAAGCCTTTTAAGTCTCTGACTCTAAGAAATGGAGCAGTTGAATGCTACCTTCATTTTCTAGAAGTATTGCTTGCTGCACTGTAGCAGGGCCTCGCAGTTGAACTGAATGATCTCTAGTCCTTGGCATCTTTGGTTGGCTTGCTTTAATTTTGCATGCACCGAGAATTAATTTTAGCCGCTTGTTTTCTGGCCAGTTAAGTGCAGCAGACAGACTGATCCATCTCTGTTGCTTCGGAAAAAACAGCATCAAAAGAGCCAGCTGGTCATTCTCGACTCTTTTGCGCAGAGGCTTTCTAGATATTTACCGCCACGAAGAACACGGGAAAGGCCATGTAACTGTGATTCCTGGGGACTGTAGTTAGGGCAGGGTGCTCAGCATACAGTTAGCAACCTGTCGCTTCCTCTCACAGAACTACAATTCCCAGGATTCCCTGCCAGCCCCCATCAACCCTGAGCAGCTCTCTGCTTAATTGTTGATTGGGTTTGCATGAAGCTTCAGCCTGAGTAGAGTACTCTGCACGGCCCCCCCAGGACCATGTGGAGGCAACCATTCCCACGGACATTTTGCCCAACACCAGTGGGGCTCCCTTAAGGGAAATGGAGACCTCTTAGGAACAGAGGAGAATCGGAAGTCAGACCCTTGGTCCATTTTGCTCACTACTGTCTGTACTGACTGGGGCAGGAGTCTCTCTCAGGAATGAACCTGGGACCTGCAGAATTTTGCAGTTTAACAACTCATTCCTATCCCCTGCTCCTCACACACACCCCGTGTTCTGGGCAGGAGTTATCTGGGTCCCCGGAGGCCAAGATCAGCAGAGGAAGGGGGCAGGTTCAGGGCCGGAAACAAAGGAGCAGGACCAAGGACAGCTCCAAGGGCTGGATCAGGACTTGGAGAGCATCGAGGGCTCTGTACAGGGCGTCCACTAGGCGGGATAGGGCAGGAATTCTCAATCTTGGGTCCCCAGATGTTAGGAACATAGGAAGCTGCTTTGTACTGAGTCCGACCCTTGGCCCATCTAGCTCAGTGTTGTCTTCACTGACTGGCAGCAGCTCTCCAAGGCTGCAGGCAGGGGCAGAGGTGGAGCCACCACTGCATGAACGGGTTCAAAGAACCCGGGCCGCACCCCTCGAGGGGCCGCGCCTCCTGCCCCTGCCTCATAGGAGATCCATGGCGGTGGGCGAACATGGGCCACCGCTGGCCTCCCTACAGGCCTGGGCAGGGAGGGGGTATTTCCCAGGTTTGAACCTGGGTCCCTCTGCGTGCCAAACAGATGCCCTGCCACTGTGCTAAGGCCTCATGCTGTACCATCTTGGAAGGCAGACACACAGCGCTGGGGAGTGTAGCCCTTCCCACTTCTTTCCTCCTAGCTCCCTTAAGCGAGGGCTCCATCTCTCTTGAAGGGCTCTCCCAGGACGGAGAAAAGGGCAGTCCAGGTGAGCACAGTGAGAAATGGCTCTCGCCTGGACGGGCTGTCATCCAAGTAGCCCCATCGGCAATGAACGGTGACGGTCGCTGGCGTAGCGACTCCGAAGCCCTGATCTCGGCCTGGCATCCTCCCCGCTCTCCCCGCTCCTTTTCCCCGCCAGACACCCGCCGCAAATTGCCCGCTCTCCACGCCGTGTCATCCGCCCCCTGTGCTGACTGCGCCATAATTATCTGTTTTTATTTGTGTCACATCCCCCTAATTTAGGTGTCCTTCCGCGTTGTGCCGCTCGCTCCTCCTAATTGCTGCCAGCCGCTCGCTCAGCTGAGCGTCTCCTCCATTTCCTTCCCCTCCTCCGACTTAATCTTATCCCGAGTAAATTTAGCATGGAGGAGAAGAGAGATGAATGGCACCAACACCTTCCATGCTCTAGTCCATGCAGCAAGGAGGTCTTCTACAAAGCTGGTAGCTTTTTGGGCATACGGCCGGCCCCCAAGATTCCCCCATCAGTGGGGATAGCATCTGCTTGGCACGCAGAAAGTCCCAGGTTCAATCCTTGGCAGCATCTCCAGGAAGGGCTGAGAAAAATCCCTGCCTGGAGAGACGCTGCCAGTCAGAGTAGACAAGACTGAGCTAGGAGGATCGAGGATCTGACTCAGCAAACAGCAGCTTCTTTTGATCCACTGAACGATGGCCCCGCTGCACATTATTACCGTTACTGATTACGTTTGTATCCCATCTTTTCTTCTTCAAGAAGCTCAGAGTGGGGTCCATGGCTGTAGTCCCTGTTACCCGCACAACCGGTAGGTCCAGCTGAGGATATGGACTGCCCCCAAGATTCTCCCATCCGTGGGGATAGGGCTGAAGCTCAGTGGCAGAGCATCTGCTTTGTGTATAGAAGGTCCCAGGTGTGTGCCTCACCACATCACATGCAGGGGTCAGAGTTATCACCCAGAAGGCCCCGCACGGCCCTCTGAAACTCATTCCCCAGGCAGCTCGGAGTAAGGGAGAGAATGAAGGAAATACAAATAGGGCAAATATTTATATACCACTTTCCCAACAAAAGTTCCCAAAGCAATTTAGGAAGATATAAATACATAAAGATGGCTCCCTATCCCCAAAGAGCTCACAATCTAAAAAAAGGAAGATGTGCTGGACACCAGCAACAGCCGCCGGAGGGATGCTGTGCTGGGAATGGATAGGGCCAGTTGCTCTCCCCCTGCTTTAAATCGCTGCTTTAAAAAGGTGCCTCTTTGCTCAGTTAGCAAAGCCAGCAGGAATGAGGCTAGCCAGGGCAAGGGGCAAGCGAGGCGGCTCCGGGGAGCTGGGCCGCTTGCGTTCTTTGAGCCCGTCCATCCAATAACAGCTCCGTCCCCATGCTGAACATCGCTGGTTCAATCCCTGGCACTGCCAGGTAGATCTGGGAGAGACTCCTGCCTGAAACCTTGGAGAGTTGCTGCCAGTCAGGTTAGACAACACTGAGCTAGATGGACCAAGGGCCTGGCTCAGTCTACGGCAGTCTTGGGGCTAGGCTTCTTCTCCAAGAGAGGGTCTTCTTTGGGTCAGAGTCTGGGCGGATCCTGATGCACCAGTGGCAGCCCCGGCCTTTCCCATTTTGCATGGCCATGTTTTGAGATGGAGATGGCTGCCGAAAATGGCACTGTGCACCATGCTGAATGCCGTTCCCTCTCCCCAGGGGAGCCTGGGAATTGTAGTTTTGTGAGGCGGTGGTCTTGAGATCTCTAGTGGGGAATTCTCTTTTGGGCACACCACCTCCTCCTTCCGCGCAGGAATCCGGGGTCAGCGTGCCATTCTCTCACGCCGCAGTTGGCAGAAGCGATGCCGTCTCCGCATCCCCGCTCCCTGCTGAGAGCGCGAGATGTGCCAACTGCGGTGTGGGAGGCTGAGAGCCCATAATTGGCACCTTTCCTTTGAAGTGAGAGCCTCCAGCTTTCACTTGGAATGTGAGGATCTGGGATAATCAGCCTGGTGGCACGGCGGAGATTCAGGGCGCCCACGGCCTCTTAGATCAAGATGGCCGTCCGGGGCCCCTTGTGTGAGGCGCTCCAGCTTGCTTCAGGCTACACACGCCCACACTGAAGATGGAAGTGGCGGCATATCAGGGGTGACTCTGGAGCGACTTGTTTGGGGGAGAGAAGGGGTGTCAAATAAAATTATTAGGGGATTGAGGATTTTGCTGTGCATTAAGTCAGGGCTTGGCAGCCTTGGCATGCCAGCTGTTGAACTACAACTCCCACCATCCCCAGGCATCCCCGGGGGATGATGGGAGTTGTAGTTCAGCAACAGCTGGAGAACCCAGGTTGCCAAGCTCTGCATTAAATACCTATAGAGGTACAATAATTAATATCAGTTATTAATAATATTTAATATTAATATCTTTAATAATATTTCTTGACCTTATTAGCGAAGCTCGCTTGAGATTTTTAAACTTATTCAGGAAATGGGCCAGATTCCTCGTAGAAAACAACACTGTCTTTTTCGGATTTCAGGCTTCGTTCCTGGCTAGTTTTCTCTCCCTGTCCAAGAACATGCAGAAGGAAAGACTAGGGTGCGGAGAGAGGTCGGGATCAGGCCAATGGAAATCCGCAGAAGAGATGAGCTTGCACCTGCCCTTCACATGGTCTTCACTTCCTGGCCAGGAAGGAAGCAAAGCGGTTGGCCTGGCTCCTGGGGGGCTAAGGAGCGAGTGAATTCTGGCTCCCCAAATCTGGGTGCCTAATTTGCATATTATGTAAATTGGCTTACAAATAATTTCTGAGCAGAATAGTGACTACTGCACGTTTTGCTCCATATCTCCGCTTCTACAAGGGCTGGAGCTTAGCTTTTTTTTTTTTTTTTTAATGAAAGCTGAAATCCGGGTGAATCTGGGTGGGCTAAGCAAGCTGGGTGAGAGGCTAAAAATCTGGGTGAAACCCATAATTTCGGGAGGCGTAGCAACTCTAATGAGACTTCTTTAAGTAACAGAGGCCTTTTCAAATAATTAATGCAGGCTCTAAGGCCTTAAGATACTATGACTGTGTTGTCTGATACTTTGTTGTGAAACTCTAGTCTGGTGGATAGGGGCATGAAAGGAGGAGCAGGAAATATGTGTGGGGAGGGGGCTGCTAGCCCTTTGCTACCCCCTTGGAGTGATCCCTGCTGTATATATAAAAGCTGGTCTACAGATCAGGCAGACTGAGAGGGTAGAATTCTGGTCTGGACTCTACCATTTTCGCATGCAGGTGGTGGGGCTGGGTTCCAACCTTTGGGGTTGGTTGCCAATGTGTTCACTGCAGAAAGGGAGGGAGGAAAGTGAAGATCCTCCTCCTCTGCTCCTGATTGGCTGGCTATGTGCTGAAGCTCCGTCTGCCCCTCCCCTCAGCCTGACTGACAAGCATCAGAACATTAGCACTGTGCTCCCATTGAAATCAATAGAAGTAAACGAGTCTGAGGAAGTAGTTTACTCTCTCCTCTCCTCTGAGGGAGAAGAGCTGGTCTTGGGGTAGCAAGCATGAATTGCCCCCTTTGCTAAGCAGGGTCTGCCCTGGTTTGCATTGGAATGGGAGACTACATGTGAGCACTGTAAGCTCCTCCCCTTAGAGGGTGGGGCCGCTCTGGGAAGAGCACCTGCATGCTTGCATGGAGAAAGTCCCAAGTTCCCTCTCTGGCAGCATCTCCGAGACAGGACTGAGAGAGATTCCTGCCTGCAACCTTGGAGAAGCTGCTGCCAGTCTGCGTAGACAATACTGAGCTAGATAGACCAATGGTCTGACTCAGTATATGGCAACTTCCTATGTCCCTAGTCCCACTGATTTAAGAAAGACTGCTTATGAATAGCTTATGAGTCACTGATTGGGCAGCCTGAGTCTCAAAGTGTAACACTTAAATGTGTGTATTTTTGTATATATGTGTATATATGCACACAGATACATGCATGCACACATTTAAAAATGACCATTGTGAGAAAGACTATTCCAGTCACTGGCCTATATCCATACTAAGTTACTCATGAGTAAAGTAAAGTAAAGTAAAGTAATGTAAAGTGTGCTGTTGAGTCGATGTCAACTCCTGGCGCCCACAAAGCCCTATGATTTTCTTTGGTAGAGTACAGGAGGGGTTTCCCATTGCCTCCTCCCACGCAGTGTGAGACTATGCCTTTCAGCATCTTCCTGTATTGCTGCTGCCCGATATAGGAGTTTCCCATAGTCTGGGAAACATACCAGCGGGGATTCGAACGGGCAATCTCTGGCTTGCTAGTCAAATTATTTCCCTGCTGTGCCATTAGGTGGCTTACTCATGAGTAATCCCCTTAAATTAACTTTGTCTGGATGTAAGTCAGGGACTGGAGTCGTGTGTCTCATAACTGTAACAGAGAGAGGGAGGGGGGGAGAGAGGGGGGAGGGAATGCCAACAAATATTTATAAAAATACAAAGAAAAAAGTTACCACCCAATAGAACAAATGTACAAATGATTGAAACTTCTTAAATCACTTCGTTATTATAAATCACCTGTTATGCATGAATCACTTAAATCTCTTATTATAGTAAACACTGAATATGCATAAATGTACATATTTATAGACTGCTTTTCAACAAAAGCTTCCAAAGCGGTTTACATAGACAAAAATAAATAAATGAAATGAAATGGTTCCCTGTCCCCAAAGGGCTCACAATCTAAAAACGAAACATAAGATAGACACCAGCTGCTGTGATGGGGATGAATGAATAAGAGACAGACAGACAGGCAGAGTTTCTGTGAGGCTGAAGGTTTGCAACAGAAGGGGTACATTTTTTTTAAAGGGTTGGGAAACCCTAAGGGTTGTGTTTTTATTTATTTATTTTAAGCACTGGGGGGGGGGGAGAGGATGCCCGTGGGATGAGGCATGTAGCAGATGGCGCGTGGTGATAACTCCCAAGCCAGGTGGTACAGGAGAAAGACAGATTGTAAATAGAAACACGTGAGGTCGGATTGTGTCTGGCCGGCTGGCATGTTAATTGGGCAGCCTCCCGAATAGGGCGGGGGGGGGGGGATGGCGGTTCTGCCTACAAACCCCTAGGATTATCCCAGCTGCCCGAGACCCATTTCTCACACCTCAGCCCCGTTCCCAGCCCTCTTAAGAAGAGAGGATGAGAGACGACCCAGGGGGGAATGAGATTTCTGTTGCTGTCTGATTGGGCCGCGGAGATCAAGGTTGCCACCTTTTGTGAAGCAGCTCTGCTCCTGTGCCTTTTAACGGCATCCTGAGGCAGGGGTGCTTTTGCAGGGGGGCGCTTCTCGCTGGCCGGCCCAAGGAATTGGGGGCCAAAATCTGCCTTGCCCCAAGTCTGTGGTGGGGGCCATCCACCTTTCGAGATAGACCCCCCCACAAGCTTTGGAAGTGGGCAGGGAGCAGAGAAGGGTGCCAGCAGCTTCAACTCTCCAACTGTTTCCTGCCAGGAGCCTAAGGAGAGAGGGTTCTTTGCAGAACTGGCAAGGGTCAGATCGGTCCCAAAGAGCTACTCCAGTGGTGGGTGGTTGGGTCAGGCATCTTGCTGCCACCCCAAGAATCGGCCACCTGAGGCAACCCTCTCACCTCGCCTCATGGAAGGAAGGGCCGCCCCGGTTTCACCTGGCATGTGGTCAAAATGTTGTCAGCTAACGTTCTGCATGTCAGGATGCACAGGAACGGAGCTGATAGAGAAGGGGAACCCTAGCAAAAATGCCATAGGTCATATGCTCCAAAAGGCCTGGTTTTCTTGTCCACATCTCTGGAAGATGACTGTCTCTATTCAGTCGATGTTTTCTGCCTCTGGGGCATGCCTGGTACCAGGCACGTAGATGTAACTGAGTGGGGGGGGGGGATGGGGCAAATGTCCCATGACTGCCAGACATGGGGGGGGGTCACCCGAAGGCCCCTCACACACACACACACACACACACACACACACACACACACACACACACACACGAGAGCTGGTCTTGTGGTAGCAAGCATGAATTGTCTATTTTGCTAAGCAGGGTCCACCCAGGTTTGCATTTGAATGGGAGACTACATATGTGAGCATATTCTCCTTTGGGGATGGGGCCGCTCTGGGAAGAAGACCTGCCTGCTTGCCTGCAGAAGGTCCCAAGTTCCCTCCCTGGCAGCATCTCCAAGATAGGGCTGAGAGAGACTCCTGCCTGCAAACTTGGAGAAGCCGCTGCCTGTCTGTGTAGTCAATCCTGAGCTGGATGGAGCAAGGGTCTGACTCAGTATATGGCAGCTTCCTAGGTTCCTGTGTATGTTACTACGTACTCCCCAGCTCACCTGCTGCATTTTGTGTCCTTGTGCGCTGCCTTTGAGAGGCTGCGTGCCTGCTTTTGCCATGCTGCACCCAAACACAAATGCCATCAGACCGCACGGCGCAGTTGGCACGACGTTGGGACCAGATGTGAGTTGGCCCCAACAGGTAGGCACTGGAGCCTAGGAAGCTGCCTTCTACCCAATCAGACCCTCGGTCCATCTAGCTCAGTATTGTCTACCCAGACTGGCAGCGGCTTCTCCAAGGTTGCAGGCAGAAATCTCTCTCAGCCCTACCTGGATATGCTGCCGGGGAGGGAACTGGGAACCTTTGGCATGCAAACAGGCTGATGCTCTTCCACTCCGCTGTGGCCCCATCCCCTAAGGAGAATATCTTCCAGTGCTCACATGGAGTTTCCCTTGCAAATGCAAACCAGGGCAGACCCTGCTTAGCAAAGGGGACAGTTCATGCTTGCTGCCACCAGACTAGAGGCTGGTGGGTGTGTGACAGCGGTAGGCTGGGTGCACAAAGGTAGGCATTTGTAGGATGGGAGCTGTGCGGCTGTAAGTGCAGGGAGCCACTCATTAAATCTTGTCCCAGGACCAGATTTGACCTCACTGCCCCCCCTGGTTGGTACTCCTGTTGTGAATGTGGGTTGCCAGGCCTTTTCATTCTCCTGGTCCATCTCCCTCCCTCCCCGCCTCTCTAGAAGTTGATGCTACTTTGGATGCACACCCATGAAAATGCAGGCGTTGTTCAGCCTCCAGCCTGACATTTGACACCCTGAAGCTGCAGAGCTTTATTTGGGACTGTCGATTATGGTGCCAAGTTGATCCTCAAATCAAAGGGACAAGCATCTTTGTGGCATTTTGAAAGAGGCCAGGAGAAGCAGTTACAGAGTCTGGGGAGACGGCATGGCGTACAACTTGAAGGGCTTTCAACAATGTGAAAAAAAGAGAAATTCCACCCAAGGGGTCATTAGGAAGGGGACTGAATATAGATTAAAGGTAAAGGCAAAGTGTGCCGTCAAGTTGGTTTCGACTCCCGGCTCCTAGATTACTAATATTATAATGGCACTACAGACATCGGTGGTGAGGCCATGTTCGGAATAGTGATTAACGTGATGAAGAAATTTACGACTCCCATTAAATTAAAAGGACAATGTAGGCAGCAGGGGATGATTGGAGTTGTAGTCCATCAGCAGCTGGAGAGTATCAGGTTTGTCGCCCCTGAGCGAGAGTGTCAGACTTCCCCAGGAAGATCCAGATTCACAATCCCAGTTCAAGCATGTAGCTCACAAGGTGACCATATCGGCATCTCAAAGGCTAGTCTACCTCACAGGGTTGTGAGAATAAAATGGAGAAGGATAATGTGGCTTCCGGCGCTCCTAGGAGGCAGAATTGGAGAGGAATCCTTTATCTGTTTCTGAAAGGGCTGGAAATGTTATGGTCCTTTTGGACACATAGGCAAAGCACATGTGGGTGAGAGGAAGGTACTGAAAGACTCAGGTTAACCCACAGATAGGTTGGTTTCACAAAAATTCTGAAGAAAAAAATTAAAGGGGCACCCCCCTCCCACAAATGCCCCAATGTAATTTAATGGGACAGAATGTTCACAGACTCAGAGGGCAGTTAACAGTCAAGCAGGTGGACGGACCTAATGGAACTCAGTGATGGGCGGGGGGAAGGAGCACTTGAACAAAAAGAGCAGGCCCCTCCAAGACAGTCACAACCCCTTCTGCTTTGGATGGGGAAAGGTGCCTAAAACTCTTCATTTTTCTTATTAGTCTTTTCACACAGTTGTGTTTCTGAGGAGGAGGGAGTTTGACACATTGGCCTCCAAATAACACAAATACAACTGTAGGTGTGAAACCCTCCTGAAGAACCGCGGGGCAGGTTGCACACAGAACCTGCTCATCTGTTGATCATTTTATGTGTGTGCGCACACAGAGTCACCCAATAAACGAACAACATTCACCACCTCTTTCACACCAGGGATATACGGCACCAATTTGTGGTGGGTCCATACTAGTGTCAGCAATAATAACAGCAACTCCTTGGCCCTCTCTATAATCCGCAGAACAAATTACGCCAAGCCATTGTCGATGGATAATTCATGGCACGAAACACACAGGTCGTGCTTTTCTTGTCATCGGATTCGGGACCGAATCGGAGCTTTTGCAGGGCAATGTATCGCCCTGCCAGTGCCTCTCCAGAAAGTCAGCCTGGCATCTGTGTCCCTCTGCAGCCAGCCACTTGCTTGCAGTCCCGGTGAAAGAAAGGCCCATGTGTGCTTGGTGGAGGGGAAGCAGGTCTGCTCCGTGCGGTGGCTGGGTAGGGTTTCTCCGAGCCAGCTGGCTGAGCACCGAGAGTCATCTGCATTGGCACGTGATCTTGTACAGCGTCCAAAGAACCAGACAGTTGCTCTCCGTCTTGCTTCAGCATGTCTGGGCTGGCGGATCTCCCGAGACTCAGGCGCCCGTCTCGCGCTCAAGGTCGGGTCGGTGTGCCCAAGACGAATTGGAAGTGACATGCGGCCCGCAGTGCCATCAGGGGGGCCTTCTTCTGGCCTGATAGGATTGGAGGCCTGGTCAACGAAAAGACCTCAAAGAGGCCATCAATAATTAATAGGCTTATTTACAGGCAGAAATGTGTTTCGGTCACAGCAAGGCGAGAAGGCTGCCCACTTATCCACTGGCTCCTGTTGCTGTGCCTTTTAACAAATGGGCTTGAGGTGTGCACGTTAGCCCCAGGGCTGGATTAAGACACACTGGGGCCCTAAGCTATGTCAGACCAAGCCAGTGTGGCGAAGTGGTTAGTGTGCTGGGCTAGGAGTCAGGAGGCCCGAGTTCAAATCTCCACTCAGCCATGAAACTCACTGGGTGACTCTGGGCCAGTCACGTATCTCTCAGCCTAACCCACCTCACAGGGTTGTTGTGAAGATAAGCATAACCATGTACACGGCTCTGGGCTCGTCAGAAGAAAAAGTAAAGGTAAAGTGTGCCGTCGAGTCAGTGTTGACCCCTGGCGCCCACAGAGCCCTGTGGTTTTCTTTGGTAGAATACAGGAAGGGTTGACCATTGCCTTCTCCCACGCAGTATGAGATGATGCCTTTCAGCATCTTCCTAGAGTGCTGCTGCCCGATATAGTCTGGGAAACATACCAGCGGGGATTTGAACCGGAAAAGCAGGATATAAATGTTTAAAATAAGTACCTAAATGCGTGAAGTTTGCAAGGGTAAATTTTGAGAGCAGACTGGCCCCAACTAGGGTTGGGTGGCAAGGCAGTGTTGGGGTGCCATAGGAACATAGGAAGCTGCCATATACTGAGTCAGATCACTGGTCCATCTAGCTCAGGTTTGTCTACACAGACTGGCAGCGGCTTCTCCAAGGTTGCAGGCAGGAGTCTCTCTCAGCCCTATCTTGGAGATGCTGCCAGGGAGGGAACTTGGAGCCTAGATGCTCTTCCTAGAGCGGCTCCATCCCCTAAGGGGAATCTCTTCCAGTGCTCACACTTCTAGTCTCCCATTCATATGCAACCAGGGTGGACCCTGCTTAGCTGAGGGGACAAGTCATGCTTGCTATCACAAGACCAGCTCTCCTCTCCCATGTCTCAGACACCGCAATATCATGAGCCGTCCCTGGCCTCACCTGATCCCTTCCTCTTGAGGAGGATTTGTGTCAACATCAAATCTCTCCTAGAAAGCCTGTTTGGAAAGGGTGGTTTCCCCCCACTCCCCCGCCTTTTTCCAAACTCCGGGATTAATTTGTGATCAAAACAGCCGCCTTCAGTTGCTGTGGTTACTGCTGAAAGATTAGCTAGCACGACCATCGCAGGACTAGGGAAGCTCAGCAACAAGAGCTCTGTGGGAGGAGAGCTGGTCGTGTGGCCGCAAGCATGAATAGTGCCCTTTGCTAAGTAGGGTCCATCTTGGTTTGCATTTGGATGAGGGACTACATGTGAGCGCTGGTAGAGGTTCTCCTTGGGGGATGGGGCCATGGCTCACTGGAAGAGCATCTGCTTTGCATGCAGAAGGTCCCCAGTTCATTCCCTGGCAGCATCTCCAGGTAGGGCTGAGAGAGACTCCTGCCTGCAACCTTGTAGAACTGCTGCCAGTCAGTGTAGACAATACTGAGCTAGATGGACCCATGGTCTGACTCAGTGTAAGGCAGCTTCCTATGCAGTCATGCAGAGGAAACTGATGAAAGGTCCAATGGAGTAGGTGAGAACATAAGATACAGAGATGTGCGAGTCGCCTCGACCTAGAGCCAATTCGACATCAAATACATAGAAGGATACTATTGACCTAGGATACTAGGTCAATAGTATCAAAAGCCACCAAGAGGCCCCAAAGGACCAACAGAGTCACACTTCCTCTGTCAATTCCCAGTTAGAGAGCATCCATCAGGCCGACCAAGGCAGTCTCCACCCCTTAGCCCACCCAAAAGCCAGTTTGAAATGGGTCTAGATAATCAATTTCCTCCAAGACTGCCTGGAGCTGGGAGGCCACCACCCTCTCAATTATCTTGCCCAGCCACAGAAGGTTGGAGACAAGCCTGTGGTTGCTCAACGCTGAGGGATCCAAGGTAGGCTTCTTCAGAAGTGGTCTAATAATTGCCTCCTTAAGACAAGGAGGCATCCTACCTTCCCTCAAAGACACATTTATCATCTCTACCAGGTCTTCTGCAACAACCCCCCTGCCAGATAGTATAAGCCATGTCGGTCAAGGGTCAAGAGGACAGGTGGTCAGAACTTGACCACATACACATGGTCTCACCCAGCTCACTTCCTGGCCCGGGAGGAGGCGAAGAGGTTGGCTTGGCTCCTGGGAGGCTGGAAGATTCTTCTACCTAGCTCGCTGCACTGGCTTCTGCTGCTAGTGAGTGAACGAGACTTTTTAAAATAATGGACGCCTTTTTAAGCTAGTGTCAGACAATATGATGGTATTGTCTGTTGTAAAGTCCCAGTCTGGTGGCTGGGGAGTGGGAAATATTTTGAGGGGGTCTGCATTATCCCTTGCTTCCTCTTGGAGTCGTCCCTGTGCTTCTACCTGGTCATGGAGAACCTCATGGAAGAGAAGTCTATCAACAGCTACTAGTTGGAGGGCTGTGGGCCACCTCCAGCCTCAAAGGCAGGATGGCTCTGAGAACCAGTTGCAGGGGAGTCACAGCAGGAGAGAGGGCATGCCCTCAACTCCTGCCTGTAGGCTTCCAGCGGCATCTGGTGAGCCACTGTGCGAAACAGGATGCTGGACTAGATGGGCCTCCTTGGGCCTGATCCAGCAGGGCTGTTCTTGTGTTCTTACATTCTTATGTTCATGGTTGGGAATGGTGTTAGACTTGGCCTGATCCACAGGATCCTTCTTCTTATCTTATAAAGAGATAAGAATATTCCCAAAGGCGAGAACACTGAAAATAAAACTGTAGACTCAAGACTTTGAGATAAAGCAGGAGTTGTCAAGCTTGGTTCCCCAGATGACGTGGGATTACCACTCCCGGCATCCCCTGCCACAATGGTCAGGCTCTTGGGAATTGTAGTCCAGAAGGTTATTTGGAACTGTAGTTTTGAGGACCCTTGAGAGTTGCAGTCTTGAAGACCATTGGGAGTCGTAGTCCAACAAAATCTGGAGACCCAAGCTTGACAACCCCTGCCTTAGCGGATGCTTCTGTGGTCCCATCTCATATTTCCCTTCTTGGCTTTCTTCCAGAGTGACCTTGGAAGATGTCGAACCAGAGCAACGGTGACACGAAACCCCCATGTTTACCCCGGAATGGACTAGTGAAGATCCCCACCCAGGCCAATGGACTTGGCTCCGCCAGCATCACCAAAGGGACCCCAGCGATGAAAAACCGCTTGTGCCAGCCTTCCTCTGTGCCTGCCATCATCAGCCCAGCCTTAGTGAATCACAGTGACCTGGCCATCACCAGCCTGGCCTCGCCGTTGTCCTTGGCTGCTCTGGCAGGGGTGCCATCTCCTTCCGGAGCTTCTGTGGTGGGACTCAAATCCAGCGAGACGTCCCCCTCCAATGGGGAAGTGCCGTCCCTAGAGGGGCTCTCCAACTCCCCCACCGAGAGGCAGCTGGCGGTGGACGAGAAGATCCTCAACCGCTTGTTTTTGTATTTTTCCGCCTGCGAGAAGTGCGTCCTGGCCCAGGTGTGCAAAGCGTGGAGGAGGGTCTTGTACCAGCCCAAGTTCTGGGTGGGCCTGACGCCGGTGCTGCACGCCAAAGAGCTGTATAACATCCTGCCCGGTGGGGACAAGGAATTTGTCAACCTCCAGGGCTTTGCCGTCAGGGGCTTCGACGGGTTCTGCCTGGTGGGCGTCTCTGACTTGGACATTTGTGAGTTCATTGATAACTACCCCCTGTCCAAGAAAGGGGTGAAGTCCATGAGCCTTAAGAGATCAACCATCACGGACGCAGGCCTGGAGGTAGGTCTACTGCTTCGATGCTGAGAAATGTTGATGCATTCGTTGCAATGCATTTATACTGTATATAGTATGCCCTGTGTGCTCACTTCCGCATGGTCCCCAAGCTCCCCAGCCCCCGCCGGCTCTGTCACGGAGCTGGCAAACATGTGGGCAGCCAATCTGGCCGCCCTGGGCTCCCTCCCCGCTCACCCTTCTAAACCGGGTCTCACTGATCGTGAGACTCGGCTCAGTGATTAAAAAAAACAGAATTATAGGAAATCAGTAATTAAGGACTCCCCCCTCCCACATACACACACACACCGCCCCTGTTCTGAGACTGGATGTAATGGGACACTGTGGTTTATTCAAAAGCTAAAATGAAATTTTTCAATCTCCGTTCCTCCCAGAGGATCAGGAAGGGGAAGCCCCAAAGCCCCAAGCTCACTATAGCTTCTTTTCACAATGCTAAACCCGGCCAAATAACTTTGACCCTCCTGGAATGAAGCGTTCTATCCGAACCAAGCCTTTCTGCCCCCCTCCCACCTGCCCGCCTCTGAAAACATATCTAACTTCTGGAGACCCAGAGGAGTGAAGAGGCAGAAATGTGCAGACTGGGAAGTAGACTCCAACTTCCAGCTCACCAAGTTTTAAAAACACAACCACAACATAGCCACAAAACAAGGAGGCCATTCACACAATCGGAAACTAGAGCTCTTCTCGCGATCACTGAGAAGAACTCCCGGGAGGTCTGCGGGGAGAGGGGGTTACACTTACCATCCTGGCAGACGATCGTCCGTGTTTCCCCGGGTGGCCGTGTTTCCCCATGTGCCTCCATGTGTCGCCCTGCGTCCGGGAGCCCCAATAATGTGCAGTGCATTACTAGGATCCCCTCTCCACCCCCCCCCCCGAGTGTGCCAGCTGTGGCTGCAAGCAGCTGGAGCTGCCACACGATTTAAAAAACGAACTTAAGGCAGAGCTCACTCCCTTAACCTCATTTAACTAGTTGGCTAGTTAGGCGGGTTTGCCAACATGTAGCCACCGGGATCGGGCACAATCACAGTGGTTCACACGAGCATGCAAAACGGGGCTGGTTCTAACCTGGTTTTGCATGCTCATGTGAATAGCCTCACCGAGGCTGTTCTCACGGGCATACAAAATCGGACTAAGGCAGCCTAGGCTGATTTTGTATGCCCGTGAGAACCACGAGGCTCACAGCCAAAGCCGAGTCTCGTGAAAGCGGGTCACCCGCTAAAACAACCCTCCCCTAAGCCCGGGTTAGCGGAGCGAGCGCAACTCACGAGTAGCAGCAACTCACGAGTAGACCCCTGACCAGGAGGCTGAAAAACAGCCTTGGAGGTCTCTCCAGCATGCCCTGCGTGCTCCCGCAGGGCAAGCGTGGCCCCTGATCCCCCCAGCCCCCGCCGGCTTCGTAACAGAGCCGGCAGTCAGAGCATACTGACTGCTCATCTGCAGGGAGAGCGGGCTTAGCCCACTCTCCCTGCAAACCCCATCCAGGCTCTTCTCACAAAGAGGCAGGCAAGGAGGGAGGGACGTGAGCGGCTGGGCCGGGTCTGCCGCAGCCATTAAAGCTGCCACCAGTGGGTGGGTGCCCTTCCCCCTCCCTCCTTTGCTAGAAGAGCTTCATAGTTGGGTGCACACTCCACTCGCTACCTCCCACGCCCTTCCTGCTGCCCTCCACTCCGACTCCTGCTGGCTACTCCTCGCCCGCCCTGTCTTGGTCTCTGCTGCTGCTTCTGAGTTGGATCTGGACAGCAGCAAGGAGAGCAAGTGAGGGGGCCACTCCCACAGGCAGACACGCATGCACCCGAGCCTTGTGGGCCCCCTGACCCTCCGGGCCTGGGGACATTTGTCCCCCCCCCCTTGCCCAATGGGAACTACGCCCATGGGTGGAAAAGGGGGTGATAGGATTGCAAGGCCTCCAGCTTTCAGTGTGTTACCATTCTTTGATTGTCCTGTCCCATCAGGTTGGCAGTGGCCAAATTCACGATTGGGTTTTTAAAGTTTTAAAAAGACAAAAATGGCTATAAAATTTTATCAACGTTGTCAGAGGAATGGGAATGAAAAGGGACAGGACTGTCCTCCAAAGATGATTCCATGGGGAAAGTACAACAATTTGTTACCCTAACCCTGAGCCGAACCCTAACCCTTCGCTTTGTTGCAAAAATGACTGCAGTGTTACCCTACACATTTGGGGACAGGGATAAAGAAGGGATGATCACACACACAAACCTGATTTTCCATCTCAGGGCAGAGGGAGGGGTGGAGATGTTGCCAAAAATCACTATGAGTATTAGTTCCTGTAGATGGTACCGGTGGCCAAAATTTGTGGGCCTGGCTCTTGTGGTAGCAATGATGAATTGCCCCCTTTGCTAAGCAGGGTCTGCCCTGGTTTGCATTTGAATGGGAGACCACATGTGTGAGCACTGGAAGATATTCCTCTTAAGGGATGAGGTTGCTCTGGGAAGAGCCCCTGCCTGCTTGCATGCAGAAGGTTCCAAGTTCCCTTCCTGGCAGCATCTCCCAGACAGAGCTGTGAGAGACTCCTGCCTGCAACCTTGGAGAAGCTGCTGCCAGTCTGCGTCAATAATACTAAGCTAAATGGACTCAGTAAGGCTGTACACATGATCAGTGTGCAGAGCTGAAAGAGGTTCAGCGGGGAGAATGGGCCTGACCCACTCTCCCCGCAGATGATCACTTACCTCACCTTGGCTTTCGCGCTCCCACACCCAGCAGCTCCAGGGCTCAGGTGAAGAGAAGTGCCGCCACACGGCACCCTGACCCACCGGAGCCCCAGTAATGCACCACACGAGTGTGCAGTGCATTCCTGGGATCCCCCCCTTCCCTCTCCAGCCATGGCAGGCACACGACCAAAAAAAAACAAGGTTAGCAGAGTGTTAACCTTGTTTAAGAGGGTGGCTACACAAGTGTGCTTTCCGCTGGGAGCCACCAGGCTTACCCCCATTGGTTCTGGCGAGCTGCAGAAACCAGACTGAGCTCCCTTTGCCCAGTTTCGGCAGCTCATGAGAATAGCTTCAGTGTATGGCAGCTTCCTACGTTCCTCGTGGACTATGGGGAACCTTCTGCATGCCGAGCAGATGTTCTTCCTCTGAGCCCCAGTCCATCCCCTCGAGTTGACAAATGAATTTGCAACAGCACTCCTTTTCTGCCAATGTGGGCATTCCGAACTTCAGAATATTGTTCCGCTTCCTATGACCATTGTAGGCGCTCTCCGAGAATAGCCAAAGCCTGATTTGGCATCGCAAGTGGAGAGATAGCTGCAACAAAACCTCTGTTTCCCCCTCACAGGTGATGCTGGAGCAGATGCAAGGCGTGATGCGGTTGGAACTTTCCGGGTGCAACGATTTCACCGAGGCGGGGCTCTGGTCGAGCCTGAATGCCCGTATCACTTCCTTGAGCGTCAGCGACTGTATCAACGTGGCCGACGACGCCATTGCTGCCATCTCTCAGCTGCTGCCCAACCTGACCGAGCTGAACCTTCAGGCCTACCACGTGACGGACACAGCCCTGGCCTACTTCACCGCCAAGCAGGGCTATACCACTCACACTCTCCGCCTCAACTCCTGCTGGGAAATCACAAACCATGGGGTGGTGAACATGGTTCACAGCCTCCCTAACCTGAGCGTGCTCAGCCTCTCCGGGTGCTCCAAGGTGACCGATGACGGGGTGGAGCTGGTGGCCGAGAACCTCCGTAAACTCCGGAGCCTGGACCTCTCATGGTGCCCTCGGATCACAGACATGGCCCTAGAGTACATCGCTTGTGACCTCCATAAGTTGGAGGAGCTGGTGCTTGATAGGTACGTAGGGAACGGAGACCCCTGGTAATAGCCACGGAGAATGGGATTGATGAGCAGCAGCTGGTCTTGTGGTAGCAAGCATGTATTGTCCCCTTTGCTAAGCAGGGTCTGCCCTGGTCTGCATTTGAATGGGAGACCACATGTGTGAGCACTGGAAGATATTCCCCTTAGGGGATGATGGGGCCACCCTGGGAAGAGCACCTGCCTGCTTGCATGCAGAAGGTTCCCAGTTCCCTCCCTGGCAGCATCTCCAAGATCGGGCTGAGAGAGACTCCTGCCTGCAACCTTGGAAAAGCCGCTGCCTGTCTGTGTCAATACTGAGCTAGATGGAGCAAGCGTCTGACTCAGTGTAAGGCAGCTTCCTATGTTCCTGTGTTGGGATATCAGCGAAAAGGGAAATGGTTGCAGTTAAGGAATTTCGGTGTTGCCTGCTGAGAAAAAAAAATGATTTATTTTTTTTTAGAAAAAAGTGAAAGGGAAAAAAGGGGAGTATAACTTTCCATTTATATTCCACCTCTCCCCACCCAACAAGACAGAATAATTTCTTAGAGAAAGTCCAGACAGCTGAGGGAGGTGTACAGAGCGTGTACAGAGTTTCCTTCGGCCACCCTGTCCTTTGAATAGGGCAGAATGCTTGTCGTGAAATTGACCACGGAGGGAAACACTAGTGGGACGTGTCCTATACATTTCAACTCAGAGGATGACCACTGCACAGCCCGTTAAGTCTCTCTGATCGGAGACTGCCCCCTTGCGTGTCGTCTTAGCACGCACAGGGAGTCTGTCTCAGAGTGGAGGCAGGGCTTGTACCGTGTCATCTTGATTCGTTATTCATCTCTTGATTTGTCTGCTGCTTTCCCCCATATGGTCTCGACTCACGATATCAGTCAAAAACAAGAGGGAACGAGTAGTTCTAAGTAGAGCTAGTGGGACCTACTCTCTGCTTCTTTTAATGTGGTGACTCTTACTTGACCCCCAAGTGCTGTGAATTTGGTTAGTATTGAGCTGTTGACACAAGATTAGCAAAATGGTGCCACCAATACTCTGAATCGGGGCTCCTCCTAAACCATTTTTAACGAGTGTATCCCTTCTGTCACAAACTTTCAATTCAAGATTCATAGAGATTGTGTGTGTGTGTGTGTGTGTGTGTGTGTGTGTGTACACATGCACACATACATAAAGACACATATTCAAATGTTACAGTTAGGAAGACAGGCTACTACAGTCCCTGGTTCACATCCACACTAGCTTACTCTTGAATAAAGTAAAGTGTGCCGTCGAGTCGGTGTCGACTTGGGGCAACCACAGAGCCCTGCGGTTGTCTTTGGTAGAATACAGGAGGGGTTGACCCTTGCCTCCTCCCGCGCAGTATGAGATGACGCCTTTCAGCATCTTCCTGTATTGCTGCTGCCCGATATAGGCGTTTCCCATAGTCTGCGAAACATACCAAAGGGGATTCGAACCTCTGGCTTGCTAGTCAAGTCATTTCCCCACTGTGCCCATTGAAATCAATAGGACAAGTTTACTTGTCTTATTCAGTGCTAATTTTCTGAAGCCCATCAATCAGGCTGAAGGGAGGAGTGTGCTGACACCTTCAGCACATAGCCAGCCAATCAGGGGCAGAGGAGGAGGGTCTTCACCCTCCACCCTCCCCTTCTGCAGTGGAGACATCGCTGAGGAGGTGTCATCTTTAATCCAGCGATCCTCAGATGGGGAACAAATAGCAGTTGCAGTGCGGGGAAGCAGGAGGGTTCTGAGTACTACCTGGGAGCCCTTCACGTACTCCTACAGGCACTAGTACCCCCTCTTGGGAACCCCTGCTCTGAGTGGTTGAATCATCTTGAATCAATATGGCAGACTGGCAAATGAATACCACCACCAGAGCCCCCTAGGAGACCACCCGCATGTGCGGTGGGTCACAAAGGGATGGTGTCTATATTTTAGAACAGGGTTTCTTAACCCTGGGCCTCCAGATGTTGTTGGACCACAACTCCCAGAATCCCCAAACAAAAGCCATTGCCGCTGAGGATTCTGTAGTCCAACAACATCTGAGTTTAAGAAACCCTGCTTTAGAACATAAGAAGAGCCCTGCTGGATCAGGCCGATGGCCTAACTGTAATGACCTGCGTTGGCCGGCTGCCCAGCAGCTCCGAAATCACTCCTTCCAGAGGGGAAGGGGGAGCTGACAGATGCAGTCAGACAGGAACAGAGACGGAGTGTAGTCCAAACGCTGCACAAGGTCAGCACCAGGAATTCCACAGATGTCAGGATCAGGGGGGGACACAAATCGTAGTCAGTCAAAACAAAACAGGTTCAGATTCCAGGGTCAAGGCAGCTCAGGGTCAAGGCTGGTCACCACGGACTTGGTTTCCAGCACAGATCTGGCTTTCAGGCTGCTCTAAATAGGCTGTGCGCTGAGAGTCCTGCCTATCACTGCAGCTGGGCCTTGTCAGGGAGATGCAGCCGGGTCAGAGCTGGAACACCGTTCCTTCTGGCCAGTCTCTCTGACCTGCGGCATTCCTCCCTTTGAGCCTGTACTCTGGCCACATGTTGCTGCCAGGGATCTTGGGCAGGAACCTCGACTTCAGAGGCCTCTGAGGCTTTATCAGGAGGAAGAAGGGAAGGAGTCAGAGGGGCCTGCAAGCCTGCCAGCTCCAGCTCTGCTGAGTCAACTGGAGTTTCAACCTTCTCTCCCTGCTCTGGGTCTTCATCTGAGGAACCCTCCTCCATGACCCCCGTGGGGGTCATCACATCATCTAGCCCAGCATCCTATTGCATATAGTGGCCCACCAGATGCCTCTGAGAAGCCCCCCAGTCAAGATGTGAGGGCATGCCCTCTCTCCTGCCGTTGCTGCCCTGCAACTGGTTCCAAGGGGCATAGTGCATCTGAGGCTGGAGGTGGCCTGTAGCCACCAGACTAGTAGGCATTGATAGATCTGTCCTCCATGAATTTCTCTAAGTCCCTTTTAAAGTCAACCAAGATGGTGAGTAGTCACCCTCTTGAAACAAGATGGTGGCTCAGCAAAAGAAAACAAAAAAACCCAATCAGGTCATCTAGGAGCCCTTCCATTTGCTGTCCATTTGGTCTGTATCAGACTGTTAGCACAGAAATTACAAGGGGGGGGGGATCTCATAAGCTGTATTCACTTCAGAAAGAAGCCAATGACTACAAAGTAAAATGAACCATGGAAGAGACAGCAGCCAACACTTCTCCAGGTCCACTTCCCTTGGGAAACAGACCCAAGGAGGGGTAGTCAGAGCTCTGGGATATTTAAGAGCTCAGCATACCTCTATGACTCCTACCAGAGCAACATCTCGCACAGAGCTGTCCATGGTGCTGCAACTTTGCTGCTGTCCGTGGTGCTGCTCATTTGCCTTCCAGCCTGCATGGACTCTTGTCCGTGAGATGGGACAATCACAGGACATACAGGAGTTTCAAGGAGGCAATTTTCGGTGGGAAAACAGCATAAGAGAAAGGAGCAAAGAAAAACCCTCCCTCTGCACTAAATGGGGAGCTCCACAGCTGCTTTGGGTAAACGTAAAACGCTCTAAATAGGGCAGAGGTGACTCAAGTACAATTAGTCTGGGGAAACAAAGGGGCAGCAAAGAACATTATTAGAGAAGTGGGGATTTTGCAATACATTAAATACTTATAGAGGTAATGTGATTAATGTAATTAAGTAAGAACACAGGAACATAAGGAGAAGCCTTCCACTGAGTCAGACTATTGGTCCATCTAGCTCAATATTTTCTATACAGCACCTTCTTCAAGGTTGCAGGCAGGAGTCTGTCTCAGTCCTATCCTGGAGATGCTGCCAGGGAGGAAATCTGGAACCTTCAGCTTGCAAGTATGCAGATGCTCTTCCCAGAGTGGCCCCTTTCCCTAAGGGGAATATCTTACAGGGCTCACACATGCAGTCTCCCATTCAAATGCAAAGCAGTGTGGACCCTACTTAGCAGAAGGGACAATTCACGCTTGCTACCAAAAGACCTGCTCTCCTTCACTGGATCACTACCTTCCTGCAAAAATTAAAAATAAGAAAGTATACATATACAAGTAATTACAGTAATTAATGTGTCTACTATATCCCTGGCTCCACTGACGTTTGTAGCTTGTTCTGGGGTAGAGGAGTGAGTTAATTGGGCTCCTTTAAACAATGGAGACTTTTAAAAATGATTAATTTAAGCTTATAGGGCCATAGAATGCCATGACTGTATTGTCTGACACCTTGCGGTACAGTTCTGGTAGATGAGGAAGCTGGTCTTGTGGTAGCAAGCATGACTCATCCCCTTTGCTAAGCAGGGTCCTCCCTGATTTTCATTTGAATGGGAGACTACATGGGTGAGCACAGTAAAAGATTCCCCACAGGGGATGGGGTCGCTCTGGGAAGAACACCTGCCTGCTTACATGCAGAAGGTTCCAGGTTCCTTCCCTGGCATCTCTGAGATAGGGCTGGGAGAGACTCCTGCCTGCAGCCTTGGAGAAGCCACTGCCAATCTGTGTAGACAATACTAAGCTAGATGGGCTGATGGTCGGACTCAGTGTAAGGGAGCCTCCTATTTGGGGGGCGGTGCCTGCTATCCCTTGCTACCCCTTCGAGTCATCCCTAAAACATGCAGACCACACACCTTGCTTGTCCTTAAGGTTCCCCATGTCCCCTTCCTGCTCTTGCTCATATCTTTCCCCTTACAGCTCTGATGTTCCACCTCTCCCACAGGTGCGTACGGATCACAGATACCGGACTCAGTTACCTGTCCACCATGTCATCCCTTAGAAACCTATACCTCCGCTGGTGCTGCCAGGTAGGTCCTGGAGTGAAGGCAAGATGAAGAAAGCTCCTGAGATCCTCCACCACGAAGAGACTGTGAAAGGACCGAGGAAGGGTGGGTGGGTTCCTAGGGTGTCTCACCAGGGAGGATGACCACACCTGTGGTTGCTTCCACACAATGGTAACTTCTCTTAGTGCTGCTGCAACATAAATCTCCCACCATCGGCTGGAAGCGCAGTTCTAACTGAGATTTGGCACAGCCAGTAATATACAAGAGACCCTCGTTATTCACGAGTTCTCCATTGGCAGATATGTATATTAATAGTCAGGTCATAGGGACCCAGTTTCTTTATTCATGGGGTGAAAATAGGGCTATTTTCACCTATCCATGCTTCCCAAGTGGCCAGGAATGGCTTCTGGTGTCGTTTCCTGCCGCCATTTTGTAGTGGAGAGCCATTTTGTGGCTTTCTGCACCCCCCCCAAAAAAAGAATGAAAATTGGAGGATTTGGGAGTTTGGGGGGCATATCTGGAGAGTTGGAGAGCAAAGTACTATGCTTATTTCTGCTCTCCCCCCACCTCCACTTTTCCTTATGATTTTCAGCACACTGCTTAGGAACCTAACCCGTACAATCTCCATAGAGTTAAGGTCTCTATTTGCAGTTTCGTTGTCCACCGAAGTAGGCGGGAACGGAACCCCCGCGGATAAGGAGGGCCTCCTCTAATGTTAACACCCCACGCCCTCTGTTCTCGTGGCAGAGTCAAAAGTGAGTGATTGCCCTGCAGGGTTGAACCTAAGAATGCTTACTCCGACATAAATCCCATTCAGTGCAATGGGATTTACTCCCTGGAAGGTACATACATCGGATCGGTGCCTTTTCACGGCTGCAATGAAGAACCAGCCAGCCCTCACTTTTATTGCTCATGGTCCTGAGCTCAGCTTCAACGTAATGTGGGGGTGGGATTGTGCCCAGTTCCTAATAATATTTATTTGGGTGATTGCTTGCAGCTGCAGAGAAGAAAGGGGGTGGTGATGATGTTGGTTCAGTCACTACTGCCCCCCACATACACACACAAATCGGCTCTATGTTTCTCTCACTGCTGGGAGGGCCCTATAAGAGAGACAGAGCCCTTTCTTCAGAGATCTAGGAGGAAAGCCATAGGAAGGGCTACATTTCCTAGCACTTCTTCCATCTTTTCTTCTGTTTCAGGTTCAGGATTTTGGCCTGAAGCACCTTCTGGGCATGAGAAGTTTACGCCTCTTGTCTCTTGCTGGTGAGAGCCAAACTCGGGGAAAGTTTCTCCTGCAGTGGGGTGGTGGGTCTCAGTGAGAAGCAAACCTTCATAAGGGTGCCCAAGCCATTATGATGATGGGGACAGAAAAGTGGGGGGTCAACCCACTTTAACCCCCAGACTCATAGGCCAAACCGATTGACATTAAAGTTGTGCATATACCACTCACTGAGGTCATTCACACAATCAAAAATGGTGTTCTGCCTGGGTTTGGGGGCTGTGTGTGCTCCCAATTTTTGGTTGTGTGGAATCAAGGTTAGAAGAAAACCTGTGTAGAAGTGATTGTGTGGGAGCAAAACTGCAGGAAAAACTGGGTAGCTTTTCTTCCTGCCTTGCTTCTACCCGTGGCTAATCACTTCAGCCGCAGTTCTCGCACGTGGCTAAAATTGGGCTGAGCTTCCCTAGCCCGATTTTAGTGCACACGAGAATAGCCTTTTTGATTGTGTGAATGGCCTCACTGTGTCATGATGTTTTTTAATACCGTGTTTACCCAAATCTAAGATGAGTTCCCCCAACCCCAGTTCTTTCCAGTGAAATATAGGGAGGTTGTCTTAGATCCAGAGTCCTCCAAACAAATTGGGGTAAATTTAATCTTCGTCCTTTAAGGCATCGTATTATATTCAACTACTGTTCAGGCAAATGTGGTACTAAAAAGCAACCAAATTAGGACCTGGCTGAAATAAAATTAATGGACCCTCCTAGACCAGAATCAAGATATCTACAAAAATATACTGCATTTATAAAATGTGTATTCAAGGCATTGCTTAGAGAAGCAACTAATGTCACATTAAAACATCCCAGAAAAATATCTAGAAATATCAAAAATAATCAAACATTCAGTTAGGTTGTATTCTCACAATCACAGAGATCCTGGAGTTAACTAGGATTGCGGAGCCCCACAGAGCTGGTTGTGAGAACCCAGATTAATTCTAAATTATAATATCTAACTCCAAAGAATAAGAATATAAATGTGTGTTTTTAAAGATAAAAATCAAAACTTCTGCATAAATTGGCTTAAAACTCAATTACGATCGTTTATTTAAAAAGTCATAAAACATTAAAAAGCCTCATACATATGCCAATTAAGTATGGTAAAATTTAATTTAGGATTATATTTAAATTTAAATTTAATTTAGGATTATATTAGTTTTTCCTGATCTTCTGAATTATTTTGCATGTGTGGTTGGGGTCTGTCTCTATTCGCTCTTCTTCCTTTCTCACTGGGTGCTTCCCGATGTTGGTTTTGCAGGCTGCCCACTTCTAACCACCACTGGACTGTCAGGCTTGGTGCAGCTTCAAGATCTAGAAGAGCTTGAGTTGACTAATTGTCCCGGGGCCACTCCAGAGCTCTTCAAGTATTTCTCTCAGCACCTGCCACGATGCATGGTGATCGAGTAAGCCGCTCCCTGGAAGAATCTGACCCACTTCTGGAGCTGTGTCCTCCAATCCCAACCCAGCACTGACCAACCAATCAGAGTCATGGTTTTATTTATTCATTGCGTATACATATTTTGTTTTTCTTTTCCGGGAGAGATGCTGTGACTTAGACCACACTCCGACACGGGCGACGCCATGTGTAATGAGTAACAGACCAAGTGTTTGGTCATCTGAAGGAGAACCCATGGAGAACTTTTGCAGGTGTGTCTTCATCTCCATGGCACAGACAACGTGAAAGAATCCCGCCTCGCGTTTGTTAATCCCCATGACTCTTATCATCTTCCGTCTTCCTTGTAGTGATCTGTCCCGAAATCTTCATTTTTTATTTTTTATTTTGGAAAAAAATAATTAAAAAACGCAAAAAACGAAAGCCAAAAGAAAATGGAAATGAGCAAGAAACCGCAATGGCAGATGGGGAAATTGGTAGGGCTCGCCACTGTTCAGTGCTGGATCAAAGTGGTTTCCGTCCAGGCGTTGGTACGTCGTGGCGGGCAGATGTTTGCCTGTTCTCCCACCCAGTCTGGATGGGTTGTGGGGCAAGAATAAGGGGCAAACCCTCTTGAAGGCCTTCCCAGGCATGGATTCGGGATGGTCGGGCCTGGAGTTGAAATGGTAAGCGTCGTTCATGGTCGATACGGGAAGCCGAAGAGGAGTACCTTCCTGAGAGATGGGAGATTTGGAGGAATCAGGATGGGGCATCTGCCGATGCATGCTGGATTCGCCTCTGAATTCCAAGAATGGGACGCTGCAGTGGAGTGTTTATTAAAGGAGAAAAAAAAATATAAGAATAAGCAAACCGGCCAATGCTGTGAAAGAAAACCTTGGAGTTTGTGCCTGGGACTCTTTGGAGGTCAGGATCATGGGTGCTCTGGAAGCTGATGTCTGACGGTCGTTTGTCTCCTTCCGAAGAGCAGAACCCAGGAAACGGATTGAATGAACTCGCTTGAACAACTCCGCTGACCCGGAGGTCACGCGGAATGTGGCGGAGAACAATCCGCCTCCCTTTGGTTTTTCTTTTCTTTTCCTATTTTTAAACGATTCTTCATATTATTTTGCTAACGAATGAGACGGGGTTCCCCTCCCCTTCTCCCTTTGGAACCGCCCGCAGCCTACGCATGCTAGCTTGCTTCCGTCTTGTGGTAAGGTACTCTGGATTCTGCTTTGCCTGGGCAGGACTGCGGGTGGCAGTCTTTGCCCCAGCTTGGCTTGTCTGTTCCAGTGTAAAAGCTTTTCTCGTGTAAAGCTTTGTACGCCATCCATGTTCCATTGACTGGGACGCAGGTTCCATCCACGTATTCCGCTCCTGCCCGGGTGAGATGGAGACATCTCCTTCCTTGCACCTCTCTCCCTCCTCCTCCGCACATGCCAATCACAAATATACCACCCCATTCTGACTGTACGGCACCCTCCCGACTGAAGGGGGCGCTGCAGAGTATATTGCCCAACCCTCTCCAAAGCCAAGGATGCCATTGGCCAGTTATCAATGGTGATGCCCTTTGGCTCTTAACATGTCACTTTGGCTTAGTCACTTTTAGAAGGCCCCCCGCAGTCCCTAGGGTGCTGGAAGACACTGATCACACAACCCAGTATTCCAGCACTCCCCCCAACAAGCTCCCACAAAGATCCACTCTAGGACAGAGCAAATAGCAACAGGATCTGGGTGAGCACGACCCCTTGAAGCAGCTGGGGTTTGCTCTCTCCTGGTGCTGAAATTTCGCAGGGGTGGCGAGATCGTTCACGCCACTGCCGGTGTCCTTTCGGTGAGCAGTGCCTGTGTGCCATCACCACTTGCTGTAGTGCCTGTACATTTTTGCTCAATGCGCTGCTTTGAAAGAGAGGAAAGGAAGCGCGGGCCTACTTCCGCCCCCTGCAGCAGTTTCAGTAAGTGCGCATCACGTGCTCTGTCTCTTGCGCAGAGAAACCAGGATGTCCCCAAAGGTGCCTGCCTTTGCCATCTCAATGAAGACCTTGGGCGCTGGGTACTTCCGCCCCTCCAGAAGTGACAGAGATGCCACTTCCTGTTCCGTCGGATGTGACAGTTCCATATATACAAGCTACCGAAGGGCAATTCCAAGGGTAACGGAATCAGGCATATTTCCACTTTCCCCAGGACTGTAGCCAGAAGCACATGTTCAAGTTGCCATTCTATATACCCATTGGCAAAAGAATATCTCCTGCTATAAGGCCATTGTTTTACAAAAATTGTAAATGTTATAGATAATGTCTGAAACATGCAAAATACAGTGGTAACAGAATCAGAAGCAATGGCCAAAGATTCTGATTCCGTTGCTGACACAAAACATGTTGGTAATGGAATCAGAATCTTTGGACATTGTTTCTGATTCTGTTACTGCTGTTTGGACATTGTTTCTGATTCTGTTACTTGCACATTTCGAGCACTATCTATAATATTTTACAATATTACGATTACAAAAAAATATATTATTAAATCTCAGGTGTTGTTCTTGTTTTGTACACTGCCCTGAGTGTGGATTGGGCGGTATATTAAATCTTTAAATAAATAAATAAATAAATAAATAAATATTTGGGGGGTGAAAATGCAGCTGTATACTAGGAGATGTTTTCTTGCCCATGGGTATATATAATATCAACTTGAACATTTGCTTATGGCTACAGTCATTGAAAAAGTGGCAACATGCCTGATTCCGTTACCCTTGGAATTGCCCAGAAGTCACGAAGCAAAAGGAGTCATGGTCTAGGTACGCTGACTTCTGTAGAACTGGGCGATCAGGGTGGATCTTTCCAAGCTGGCGCAAACTACATGGCTGCCCAAGATGAATTAATTTTGATGCCTCTCTGGGCATCCTGTTGTATAGAGCACTGGCAACTCTCTGATCTCCTCAAGTTTTCCTGACTGCAGCACCATTCCCTTGTCCCTCACAGTGAGCAGAGGGAGGGGACATTTCTAATGTAAGGAAGTGAATGCCATAGATTTCCATGTTCAGAATGAGGGGGAGGGGCTTGCCATGGTCCCCACCTGTTAGCCCAACGTTCTGAGTGGGGATGAGGACTCTGTTCCTCCATAGCCGAGTTTCTCAATGAGCTGGGAGCACCTCAGACCTTCCTGCCCATTGCAGCTGCCAGGATTGCCTATTGCAGGGGTTCTCAAGCTTGGGTCCTTGGGTGGGGTTGGACTACAACTCCCATCATCCCCTGTCATGTGGCAGGGGATGATGGGAGTTGTAGTCCAACAACATCTGGGGACTCAAGCTTGAGAACCCCTTGGCCAGCTGGTTAGGGCTGGCCCTGGATATTTGATGGCGCCCTGTGCATTTTTCAATGCAGGGGTGTTTTGTGGCCTTCTCATATTTTGTTAATTAAAAGAGGGGGGGATCCAATATGCCTCCAAATTCCACATCTTGTTAAAAAGAAAAAAGAAAAAAAAGAATTTGTAATGCTGGAGATGCGGCCTCTGATTCTTAAGCCAGTCTTGCAGTAGCGAGCAGGTATTGTCCCCTTTGCCAAGCAGGGTTTGTCCTGGTTTGCATTTGGATGGGTGACTACATGTGAGCACTGTCAGCTGTTACGATCTTCCCCTTAGGGCAGGGATCCTCAACATTGGGCCCCCAGATGTTCTTGGACTTCAACTCCCATAATCCCCAGCCAAAGGCCACTGGGCCTGGGGATTATGGGAGTTGAAGTCCAAGAACATCTGGGGGCCCAACGTTGAGGATCCCTGCCTTAGGGGATGGGGCCATGGCTCAGTGGCAGAGCATCTGCTTGGCATGCAGAAGGTCCCAGGTTCAATCCCTGGCTGGCAGCATCTCCAGGTAGGGCTGGGGAAGACTCCTGCCTGAAACCTTGGGAACGCCACTGCCAATCTGTGTAGACAACACTGAGCTAGCTGGACCAATAATCTGACTCAGTACAAGGCAGCTTCCTAGGTTTCTATCACTCTTTCCAGCCGCTAAGCCATAATCTCCCCACCCAATACCAGCAGAATGACCACAGGCACTGTCCTCTTGAGTCTTCCCAGCATCATCACCCCGCCCCTCTACCTGGAGCTGAACTTGAACCCAGGGCTCCGCTCCAGAATTAGTAGTGTATAAGTATTGGTATCATTTGCTAAAGAATGACAAACTCCCATCCACCGCTAATTATCTTTTAAAAACCATCTAGAAAAAAGAACAGATGCTGTGTGTACACACACAGACACAGACACAGACACACACACACACACACACACTATTTATTTTTATTATTAATATGACTTTGGCTGCATTCACACAATCACAGTGATCCTGGTTAAAGAGTTAACCAGGGTCGCTGAGCCTTACAGAGCTATTGTACACATACCTCTTGCCTGTGGGTTCCCCAGAGGCATCTGGAGGGCCGCTGTGCGGAACAGGATGCTGGACTAGATGGGCCTCCTTGGGCCTGATCCAGCAGGGCTGTCCTTATGTTCTTATTGTGAACCCCGGATTTCCAGCAACCCCCATCAAACCGCCATAGTTGATCCGTATTTAACCAGAATTCAATCCTGGTTGTCTCCCTTGGTTAAATGCTGGTTAACCGGAGCGGTTTAACCAGGGTTGCCCTGAAACTTTGGGTTCACATAATCAGTGCCACTGGGCTCACTAATCCCAATTAACTCTTTAACTGGAACCACTGTGATTGTGTTAACATATTTATGTTATAAAAATAAAATAAAGTTATATAATAAGTAATCTATAACAAGTAACTTTTTCAGAGTGAGACACATTTATCCTTTCTAAACTGCTGATAGCATAGCCCATATATCAAAATGAGTTTGCTGGAATCCAGCAAATGTATGCCAATAAGTTGAGAAAAAGGCTCTCATTGAGTCCTGGAAATTATTTATTCCAGCTTGGCTGGAATAGGATTTAGGCAGGGCTGCACAACTTCAGTCCTCCAGCTCCTGTTGGACTACAACTCCCATCATCCCCAGCCACAGTGGTCAATAGTCAAGGACAATGGGAGTTGTAGTCCAACAAGAACTGGAGGGCCAAAGTTGTGTAGTCTTGATTTAGAGGAATGCTACATTCTCTCAAATTCTTTTTGCACTTAAATTACATTATACAGAAACAAAAAACCTTAATACATCTTTCACATGATCATCTAGGGGTGATTTGGGATAGGAAAGAGCCCCTACCTTGATCCCCACAGATTAGCAGAGCCTCTCTTGGGCTCTGGACACTCATCCCACAGATGACCAAGACAGCTGAGTGTTCTGATATGGAATAACAGAGCTGTCTCCTCCAAGGATATCCTAGCATGCATTGCACACACAGTAGACAGGCAGCCCTCAGTCCAGCACCAGCTCTGATTGGCCTCTCTAGCCACAGAACTCTATGATAAAGTGGCTTCCGGCTGTCTGGGAACAGTCTTCAGCAGAAATCTCTGCACACAAGTGGTGAACCAAGATACGAAGACTTCCCTTTCCCTCCAACCTCGGTAAAGACCTGGGTAGAGAAGTTAGGCTACCGTGATCTGGGACGGGCTTGTTCAGAGGCAGTCCAGCGAGTTCTTATGATCAGAAATAGCTGGGTTTACTGCCTCCAACTCCCTTCTGCTGATTGGGTATATGACCTCACCATTCCATGACACAACATAAATTACTATAACATGGTAATTGTGCTCAGATAAACCCATACTGAGGTCATTCACACAATCAAAAATTGTGTTCTACCCGGGTGTGGGAGCTGTGTATGCTCCCAATTCCTCGTTGCACTTGCTTCCACCCAATCACTTCTTCTACCCAGGTTTTCCTCCCACCTTGCTTCCACACTACTGAAACTTGGGAGCACACACAGCTCCCACACCCACAGTTTTTTGGCTGTGTGAATGACCTCGCTCGGTAAAAGAGGAAAACATGTTAACAGTCTTGGTGGCGCAATTAACAATACAGAACAAAAGGAGACCAATAAAATCAAAACAACCACAAGAACAGATTGTCTTGGTTTCTCACAGACAATTTGTTTAATAATTTTTGGCACTCACCATACTTCCCTGAGCTATTCATCAATCAAGAAGATCCATGGACCTTGCCAGGATTGGGCTAGAATTCATTTTGCGGCCATAATTAATTTTATTACTAATCCTTTTAAATGTCTTTGAAAACCACCATTCAGGTAACCTCGGAGGAGGATGTGGCAACTGTGCTGAACTGGGGACTAATCATATTTGTTCCATTATATTGAGAACTGCAAGTGAAAACATTTTTAACCATAAGACACAACCCTAACATGTGATTAAAGGCTTTCAATATACCCTGCTTATTTCTTATGACATTGCTAGCTAAATTCCGTACTATCGTCCATATATAGATTATCCCAGATTTTTACCCAGGTTTTTGTGGGTGTACATTTTCAGTACAAAAATGAGAGTTTCAGGGGGCCCCAAATGTTCTCAGAAAGACTCTCTCCAAAATCTTAGCCTTTCCCTACCATTCCTGTACTTTTCATTCCTGTTCACTATTTCTTCTGGCAGCTGCTTTAGTGCCTTTAATTTTTTTATTTTATTTTTTTAATATTGTTCTTTTGCTGCCTGTATGTTCCAGCCAATCAGGAATCAGGTAGCCAGCTGCATTTAGCCAATCAGACTCTGCTATGTGGCAACACTATAAAGTCAAATTGGAATGAGGGCAGTGTTCTTGCCCTCACTCTGAATGGACAACATGTTCACCCTGTTACTCAGCTCCTCTCCAAACTATCTCCAAAATGGGGAGTGTTTCACAGGGGGTGATTTTTTTTTAATAATGAATCACTCTTCCCAATGTTGACTCAGCCCTAATTCTTACATGCCCACCAACCATGAGAATAGTTTGCATTAAGAAACCATATATATAAATGTAAAAATAACAATAACAATATCTCCCACACTCTCTGTGTAAATAATAATACTTTTTTAAATTCAGCCCTTTTGAAATTAGATGCCATCTAAAAATTACTTGTAAGCACTGACTTTTGCTTTGAGAGCTATATGTTCTTAAGTATAAAGTGCCACACAGATTCTGTAATTATTGTTAGTTAGCTTACCCCCAAGACACAAGCTGGCCAAATTTTTTTCACTGTGGCTCTAGATGCTTACAAATAAGAGGTAAGATTAGCACAGTTGTCTGGATTTTTTCTTCAGTATTTGGCAACCCTAAACTTCTACTCCCATTTTCTATTAAATTGTTTACCAATGGCAGTGCAGATGGTATTGATATCATAGATGGATTTCAGCAAACCTGAATTACAATCTTGATGATGTAATTCAGCCTTTGTGAAGAGGTTCTCATATACTTTTTCTTTAAGATACACTGGTTCACCCGAACGTTAAAATCAAAGTTGGAGGTGGACTGCCCAGATTTGCATGATCATCAGAATTCGCACATTTCCCTCTAGCCCAGGTTGGTCCCAGCAGGGCTACTCAGCTTTTGTACCCAGGTTTTTACCAAGGGTGGAAGAGAGCAAGACGCTGCTATCCTGATCCTCCGAATAGGCTTAGCTAAATAGGCTTAGCCTGTGTAGGTTTCTATCCTTTAAATTTCTTTTAGAAATATATTAGTCGCTTTTCTATGTAAAGAAAGCATACTTAAAGCAACTTACACATAGAGGTCATTTGCACAATCAAAAACGATGTTCTTCCTGGGTTTGGGAGTTGTGTAGGCTCCCAATTTTCAGTTGTGTGGAAGCAAAGTAGGAGGAAAAGCTGGGTAGACATGACTGTGTGGAAGCAGGGCAGGAGGAAAAGCTACCCAAGTTTTCCTCCTACCTTGCTTCCACACAACCACTTCTACCCAGGTTTCCCTCCTCCCTTGCTTCCACACAACCACTTCTACACAGGTTTCCTTCCTACCTTGCTTCCACACAACTGAAAATTGGGAGCACACACAGCTCCCAAACCCAGGTAGAACACCGTTTTTGATTGTGTGAATGACCTCATAGAAATCATCATAAAACAATCCAGAATGTGGCCCTATCTATCCTACAAAAGGTTGTCTGTTTCACATCACTTGAAGTGTCATGGCTTCCCCCAAAGAATCCTGGGAGTTGTAGTTACATAAGATGCTGGGAATTCTCTGTTAGAAGATCTCATATCAGAAGCCTCCTGCCTGCCAATTTGGAGGCTGTGCTTTCCATGTGGTAGCGAGTGGCCGCTGTTCGACCTATGCTCCAAGTATTTATCTGATTCTTTCTTAAAGCTATTTATGCTACACCCTTCAATCCATTCCTGTAAAATAGACAAGGGTTGCCTCACAGTGAGGGACACTTGATGGCTAATGGAACAAATGTAGGTAGTGATGATGAGGAGGATTTTAGACACCACTGGAAGAGGTGCAGCTGACTCTGAGAAGAGGGAGGTCTAAGATACAATCCACCCACACACACCCAAGTCCTCCAGATTGGCTACCATTACTCACAATTCTAGTAATGCTGGGATGCATTTGGACCAAAGGTTGCATCCAGACTGAGTCATGACTAAATCCCATGGAAATTAACTTGGCTTAAGTTATTTTATTTATTTAAAATACATGTATCCCATCCAGTGTTCCCTCTAACAGGGACTCCCAGATGTTGTTGACTACAACTCCCAGAATGCTCAGCTGCAATGGCTTTTTTGCTTGGGGATTCTGGGAGTTGTAGTCAACAGCATCTGGGAATCCCTGGTAGAGGAAACACTGATCCCATCCCTCCAGTACAGTACTGCTCGGGGCAGCTCATGGTAAAACAATACAACGGACGAAAACATGTCATGTTTTCAAAGGTTAGCTAAAAACAGGATGCAATTGAAACGGCTAAAAACGTTAAGAAACTCCCGACCACAATGCAGGTGAAAACACTTTAAAGCCACTCTAAAAAGATGGGCCTCCCAATACTTTTTAAAATCCCGAAGAGAGGGAGCCTTGGTGAAGCTCTTCCGCGAAAGCATTCCAAAGCTGAGGGGCCATGACTGAAAAGGCTCTGTCTCTTCCGCAGCAACCAAATCTCAGTCAGCAGTCGGGCCTGAGAGTCTGAACAAAGGGCCATAGCAGACTTGTAGGGGCGAATGTGGGACACAGACCCCAAGCTGTGTAGGGCAGGGGTGTCAAACTGTGGCCCTCCTGCTGATGTTGGCCTACAACTCCCAACTTCCTTGTCTTCTGGCTATTGTGACTGGGGGAGTTGTAGGCCAACAACAGCTTCAAAGCAGGACCTTGAATCTAGCCCGGATGCAAATTGGTAACCAGTGGAGCTACCGCAGAATGGGCGTGATAGCCGCGTGGTGGCAGGTCAGCAAACTTCACCAGGAGTAACATATCTCATTGATTCCAACCATGCTCCGTCATGGCTAGCTTAATCTGGATGAAACTCCCTGCGAATGCCACCCCCTTTGCAAATGCCTTCCCACGAGCACCCACATCAGGAACCTGACAGGAACCATGTTCATCTTACCGGTGAATCGCTAGAGATCCTACATAGCTCATCCCAACTTGGTGTCAGGATTCAAAGAACTTGGGGTGGGGGCGGGTGGGGGCGGGGGGAGGGTCGAACAAGATTTCACGATGAGGCTGTGCATGATGAGGGATGGGGTGGGGTGGGGAGACTCAATCTGTTTGTGAATCTTCTGTGAACAGAGAAATCCATGCCAACCAGCCATCGCTCAACTTCTCAAACTATCCCTCTGCGTCGGCCATCTTGATCAACGAAACCGCCGCTTAGAGGCCTCGCTTCTCCACGCAAGCTCGGCCCAGGCTGGACGAGGGCAACTAGGGGCCTCGGCCGCCCGGTGACGAACTGGTCCCCGCCATTTCTGAAGGATGTACCTGGGCACAGGCTTCTTTCATTTGTACGGGACTCACAAGCGAACTTGGTTTGAAGACCACGTTTCCTTCCTTTCTTTTCTTTTCCCTTTTCTAGTCACAAGTTGTTGCCATAACATCTTTGTAAAGCTTTAAACCGCCTTTTTGGGGACGACGTTTTACAGCTTCCTGCTCTGGGGGCCTCTCCTCCTCATCCCACAGGGGTGCGTGATTATTGGGGTGGGGTGAGTGGACTGCGGCGGTAGTGGGGAGGGGGTCAGCTGTTGGCCGTCGGGAGCAGCAGCTGTGGTGTGACCAGTTGTTGTGCAACTTGAATCCTCCCCCTGAATCAGGTCTGGTGGGGTGGAGGCTTGGATCAGCCATGGTTTGATGTCGGGGAAGCCAAACCTGGTTGTCCCTTTGATCCGTTTCAGCCTTCTCAATGCATGGCTTCTTTGGAAAACTCTGGACACTGTTGCAAAGCATCACCCACCCCAATATGTTCTCAAATGTAAACAGGAGAACCACATCCTAAAACTAGGAAGGGATTTGCCTGCTTCCATGAGGCAGGCCCACAAATTTTGGGGATCGGTACCATCTCATGTTCATACTGATTTGGGGCAACATCTATCCACCGCCCGCCCCCCCGAGATGGAAGAGAGATGATAGTGTTGTTCCACTTACAGCTGTCTCTGTGTTGTGTTTATCCCTACCCCGCAAACGATTAGGGTAAAAAACGATTAGGGTAAAAACGATTAGGGTAAAAAGTCACTTTTGCAGTGAGGAAAGGGTTGGGGTCAGGGTTAGGCTGACGAACAAATTGTTATACTCTCTCCATGGAGTAATCTTTGGAGGACATCCCTGCCACTTTTCATTTCCGTTCCGATGACAACATCAATCAAATTGTATAGTAGTTCTAGTGTTTTTAAACTTTTGCAAAGCTTTTAAAACACCATTGCAAATGTTAACGTTGCAGGCCCCAATGGTCAGGATCATGAAAGCAAGGCAAAAGGCTGGAAGCTGAGAATCTTGCAAAGCTATCACCTCCTTTTCCTCTCTAGGGGGTATAAGGTAAAGTGTGCCGTCAAGTCGATTTCGACTCCTGGTGCCCACAGAGCCCTGTGGGGGTTTTTTTGGTAGAATACAAGGGGTTTACCATTGCCTCCTCCCATGCAGTACGAGAGGATGGCCTTTCAGCATCTTCCTATATTGCTGCTGCCCGATATAGTCCCAGCGGGGGTTCAAACCAGCAGCCTTCTACTTGTTAGTCAAGCATTTCACAGGAACACAGGAAGCTGCCATATACTGAGTCAGACCATAGGTCCATCTCTCTCAGTATTGTCTACACAGACTGGCAACGGCTTCTCCAAGGTTGCAGGCAGGAGTCTCTCTCTCAGCCCTATCTTGGAGATGCCAGGGAAGGAACTTGGAGCCTAGATGCTCTTCCCAGAGCAGCTCCATCCCTTCCAGTTTCCCTTTCGTATGCAACTAGGGTGGACCCTGCTTAGCTTAAGGGGACAAGTCATGCTTGCTACCACAAGACCAGCTCTCTTCCCTCTTTCCCCGCTGCGCCACGTAAGGTGACCTTGTCAAATGTCACCCTCCCCAGATGACAATAACATCATGTGATGACTCGCCTTTAAGAATGGACCATCACAGATCTAACGCTACCGATATCTCCTTAGCCCTTTTGAATGGAAGCCAGGTCAGGCATTCAGCTCCCCAACACCACAAGTACAATAATTGTGTGGGGAAATCCGTCTATATGGGAGCAAGAATGGATGGTGGGTATGGATTGTGGTGTCGAGGACGTATCCTGCGGCTTCCTGAGAGAGAAGGGGAGGGACCATAGCTCTGTGGAAGAGCATCTGCTTGGCATGCAGAAGGTCCCAGGTTGAATCCCCGGTCGCATCTCCAGGTAGGGCAGGGGAAGACCCTTCTGAAATCCTAAAGAGCTGCTGCCAGTCAGTGTAGGATATCAATGTAGGCTGACAGTCAGCTGCTGCCAGTCAGCGTAGGCTATACCAAACTTGTTGGAATGATGGTCTGACGTGGTATGTGGCAGCTTCCTATGTAACCGGTGAGAATGCTGATTCTCAGCCCTAACAAGAAAACACTCTGCACATGCTCAGGGATACACATCTCTCTAGCAAGTCTGCAAGTACAGGCAAAAAAACAACACCCCCATGCTCAGTTCAAGGACCAAACCAGACGAAATGAGAAATACGTCATTGCATTTGGGGGGGGCATTTTTTTAAAATAGTTACTGTGAGGTCAGTAGGGGAAACTGATCTAGATTGGGACCATAGCATAGAAATAGGGATTTTCTCTTTTCCCGCATGCTGTGTTCTCAATGAAAATTCCCTCTGAAGCTATTTACCCCAGAGTGGGGTAAATATGGGAGGTGATTTTTGCCAGGGAAATGGGGTGAAGAGATAATCCCCACTTCCTATGTCCACTTTTTAGAAATAAGTTCAAAAAGACAGAAATGCAACAGCACATTTCTTGGTTTGTCTAGTTGGCAATTCCTAATGCCTAACACAGAGATTTTGGTTTTAGACCAAGGCTGCTCAACTTCGGCCCTCCTACAGATGTTGGCCTACAACTCCCAGAGTCACTGCCTATTGGCCACTGTGCCTGGGGATTATGGGAGTTGTAGTCCAAAAACAGCTGGGGGCGGGGCAAAGTTGAGCAAGCCCGTTTTAGACCCCGATGCCCAAGCTGGGAAGGAGTCATCACGAACAAGCTCCAGTCCAAATGAAACATTGTGAATTGCTTCCTTGGCGCCTTTCCAAACACGGTGCAGTGATAAATGCAGGATTTGCCATTGAAAGTACCCTTAGAATCACAGCCAATTTGGGGCTCCCTAAGGAGCATGCGTGTGTTCGTAAGCGGACTTGTGTCCTCACTTATTCCGCACTTCCACATTTGAATGCACATTGAAAACATCTTAGGGCAGAGGTTCCCAAAATTTAGGTCCCCAGATGTTGCTGGACATCAGTCGTTGGACAATGTTGTTGGACAATACTAGTACCAGATGTTCTTGGACAATACCACATGTTGCACCAGATGTTGTTGGACAATCCCAGTTGCAGGGGAGCCACAGCAGGAGAGAGGGCATGCACATATCTCTTGCCTGTGGGCTTCAAGTGGCATCTGGTGGGCCATTGTGCGAAACAGGATGCTGGACTAGATGGGCCTCCTTGGGCCTGATCCTGCAGGGCTGTCCTTATTTTCTTAACTCTTGTAATTCATGGGATCATGGGAGCTTGAAGCCCAGCAACATCTGGGGACCCAAGTTCGAGAACCCTGTCTTAGGTGTGCTTCTGCAAAGATGTTAAAGTGTGGATTCGATTGAACTTTCTTATGATCCGTGGACCGTGGCTGTTTAACAATGTAAGAGCAGCTGGTGGGGAAAAATACCTTCGCATTTCGATAATATCTTTTCCAAGGAATAACTATAAACAAAAGAAAAAATGCACAAAATAAAACCTCCGCACATATAGCAACTACAAGAATTATGGTAATATCCAAATATACAGTATAACCATCAGCGGCTCTTGTATTGTTGAGACCATCTCAGTTGACATGGATCCTCCATTTTCGTTGCGTTTGGGCTTCACGGTGTCCAGAGTTTTCCATGGGTCCCACGTGAGACTACCCTGGGGGAGGGAGGTGCGAGGAAGGTTGGGTGCGGGGGGCAGTGGTGCCGAAGAAGAAGCCATTGAGCAGTGAGTGCCTTCCGAATTGGTGCATTTTGTTTTTCTTCTAAAGGAGAGGGGTGCTATCAAGCTTGATTCTTGGGACCAGAACTTGGCAAAGATCACCTTGTCTTGCAGGAGTCAACTGTATGATTGGCCAGGGGGGTGGGTGGGGATTGGGGTAATGAAAGCACCTTGAGTTCTGAGCAGGATATGCTCTACCGGTAATGAAAATGGACAGAGTTAATTTTTTCCCCCAGCACTCAAAGATAGAAGTGGATTGCATGCTTCCTGGAATGCTGATCATGTTATTCTGGACTTTGGACCAGTTATAAAAGTGGGTGGGATTTGAGACTGATAGCTCACCTCTGCTTTGAGCCTTAGGAAAGCAAACAACCTTTGCCTTCCCATCCGCAGTAGGAATGAGAAGTGCTTTGAACAGCCTAAATGAACAGCTTGAAGGGTTCCCAGATGATGTTGGACTACAACTCCCATCACACCCTGCCATTGGGGTGTGTTGTGGTCTAATAGCATCTTGGTTTCCCAGATGATGGTGGACTACAACTCACATCACCCCCAACCATCAGGGCGTGCTGTAGTCCAACAGCATCTGGGCACCCAAGTTAGAGAGACCCTGGCCTAAATGCTAAGTGTGATGGTGTTAGTCAAGACACATTTTCTTCCATTACATTTTTCTCCGTTCCTCAGTTCCTCATGTCTAGTTTCACTGCTGTATTCTTAGGAATATCATTCCAGAGAGAGGCTTCACCCATTCTTTCTTTAAAATCCCCCTCCAACAACAATAAAATTTGTTGGAAATTTCTAAACAAATTTCAATAAATAAATAAATCACTAGACAGTGCTTTCTGCAGTGGAGACCATTGGTCTGACTCGGTATATGGCAGACCATTGGCCCATCTAGCTCAGTATTGCCTACACAGACTGGTAGCGACTTCTCCCAGGTTGCAGACAGGAGTCTCTCTCAGCCCTATCTTGGACATGCTGCCAGGAAGGAAACTTGGAACCTTCTGCATGCAAGCATGCAGATGTTCTTCCCAGAGTGGCTCCATCCCCTAAGGGGAAGATCTTGCAGTGCTCACACTTCTAGTCTCCCATTCATATGCAACCAGGGCAGACCCTGCTTAGCAAAGGGGACACGTCATGCTTGCTACCACAAGACCAGTTCCCCTTCCTGTCCTCCCCCTTAGCTGTCTTCACACATTATGTTCAGCACTCATATGATCTGTGCACAGTGAATGCAGGTACACGGATACGTATGGAGGTACAGCTATTCACACGTTATGTTGAATGCAGGCACAACAATATGCTCCCCATCTGTATCCTGCATTTGAAAGGTCTTTTACCCAGGTTCACTTTTAAATTAAGGGCTGGCCCATCCACTAGGCAGACATAGACAGTTGCCTAGGACGCCAGTTCTTGGGGGGTGGGGATGCCTAAACAGTGCCAAAATATAACACTGCCAATTATTCTTTCTCACCCTCTTGCATTGTGCCCATGAAGTACTGCACAGTGGTATAAGAATGTAAGGTGCAATCCTGTACCCTTTCCCCTAAATCCTGGACTTCCTGTACCCCCAAATACACAGCCTTCTTGGCTCATTGCAGCTAGGCTCACCAGCTGCACTCCGTCTCTTGAACATGAATTGCCTGCCTCCACATTCATTCAAGAAATGGCCTCAGGCTAGACTTCCAAATTAACAGGGACATCTTTTCATCTCTGAAGTGTTGGGATATTGCCCCATACTAAACTGGGAACTCTCTCCCAATATATCCCCAAACTAGTTCAGGCTAGGGGTGTGCACAAAACTGGATTTGCTGTTTTTGGCCTGGTTGAGCTGGTCCCCTTTATCAGATTCCCCTTTACCAGTATAGCTCCGAGCCGGCTCAGTTCGAACCGGTCCTGGTTCGGTTCAAACTCGGACCAGCATCGGCCAGTCCAGTTCGATCCCAAACCCGTTGAGCCAAGCTGGCTCAACATCGAGCTTGGCTCGGACTGAGCCAGCTCACACACCCTTTATGCAGACTAGTCATTCGCTGGTCATCCACACACAGGCTGGACATCTGACCTTGTGAATGAGCCGCTTGCATGGCTCAAGTTGAAGTTGAGGCATTGCACTTCTTGGCTGCGAGGGGCGCCAAATTCAAACTTGGCCTAGGGCGCCAAACCCCAAGGGCTGACCCTGTTTGAACTGAACACATATATACTCATTCACACAAAAACATATACACATTAACTGAAGATACAGTCATCTGAACACAGGTGCAACATGATGGGGCCATTCTCACGTGTACCCTAACCCAGGCTATGGGTTAGGGTGGGTGTGAGCACCGCAATATGTGAGGGGCATTATGGGATACCCCGTGGCCGGGATGCATCACCCCGGCCTTCGGAACTCCATGCTTCACCACACAGCGTGGATCGTATGGGAGCACGATCCGTACTCCCAACATTCCGGCGATCATCTGGGGGGGAGGTGAATCGGAGAAGCCTCCCTGCACCACCCACCCGATCATGTGAATGGCCCCAATGTCTGAATAGGGCTATTCTTATATAGAAGATAATTGTAATAGCACCACTGAGGTAAGCCACCTTGGGGGCAGCCCAATGAACGGCAGGCCTGGCCCTTTATTTCAATCTCGTAAAACTAAGTAGATCTGAAGGTCAAAATGGGGCAATACAATAATATAGTCTGGCTTTCTGTCATTGACAGGCCAGACACACTCCCTCCAGTTCATATTACAGCAAATCCATTAACAACTTTATTAGTCTTTTGGCACTGACATTGCTTTAATGCCACATTTGCTGAAGAGGCCTTAATTGCTGCGATAATTTAGAGAGTAACCTTGAAGACGCTCTGGAAGTTCAGGGAATGCATGTAGAGCAATTTAAAAAAAAATAAAAATCTCTGTCTCCCATGCCACAAGTCGGAGACGATGAGGGGATTGCAGAGAAATCCATTTGACTTTGAGCAGGAAGGAAGGAAAGAAGGCATTCCTTAGGGGGAAATTAGTCTTTTAAAATAGGGAAAGACCTTGGTGTTTTGAAACCAGAGGGAATGAGTCCAGAATCCAGATTACACTCTCCTCCGCTCACACAGGAATCAGCATGGGGACCAATCCACCAGAATGTTCTCTTGCTTCTCTTGGATGTCCTCATGTTGTCCCAACTGTGCTGATTTCTTCACAGGCCATATTTCCAAGCCTCTATCCACACTGGTACATCACCGTCCCTGTTTTGTTCTGATGGTTACCTTTTGGGGACGCCATGTTAATGTTGTGTTAAGCTGTAGAATCCAGAGGAAAGAGTTGTAGTGGTGGACAAGGCAGTGGAGTGGAATCAGGAACATTAATAGCTTGATGAAATAGATATTTCATAGATGTGCAGAGATGTACAGAGAGGCAATTGCAGGCTGCTTTCCCAGGCTCTTGCTGCTGGCTTTTTGTTAGCCCCGCCTCTACTCCAGGTAGAGTAACTGAAGCCCCATTCAAAAGCTGGCTTGGATCGAGGAATGGATTCACCAAAAACATCACACAGGCATTGTGTGGTTCCCAGATGTTGTTGGACTTCAACTTCCACAATCCCTGGGGGCGGGGGCACGTTCAGGACTCATACATTTTGTTTTATTCTATCCGAAGCTTCTCTTACATGTCCAGAGATGCAAGTTATTTATTTATTTAAAACGTGTATGCCCTATCCCTCCGGTTCACTAATGCCTAGGGCGGCTCACGTTAATTGTATTAATTGGTTATTTGCGACTCAACACATTAATAAAATAGATGCAGCGTAAAACAATCACACACTGATAAACTTAAGCAAGTTAAAAGACCAAGCAAAAACCGCATTCAAGTGTTACGCGTTTTAAAAGTTTGATCCTAGATGTGAAAGTTTAAATCTTCGCCCCATTATCTCCTCAGCCTGTGATTAAAAGTTACAAGTAAAAAAGTGAAAACTAAGAAGGGTTGGAGGGAACCTGCCTTGGAGGCTGGAGGTGGCCTTTAGCCCTCCAACTAGTAGCCATTGATAGATCTCTCCTCCATGAAGTTATCCAAACCCCTCTTAAAGCCATCCAGGATGTTGGCTGTCACCACATCTTGTGGCAGAGAGTTCCACAAATTGATTATGCATTGTGTGAAAAAGTACTTCTGTTTGTTGGTCCTAAATTTCCTGGCAATCAATTTCATGGGTGGGTGAAACATTTCAAGCAGCGGGCTAAACATTTAAAAGCCTCTTTAAAAAGATGCATCTTTAAGTGCTTAAAAAAACAACAACAACAACTGAGGGAGGGAACCTGGGAGCCTATTAGCCACAGACTAACCCAGCTACACTTGCATGGAATTTATCGGACAGAAATCTAGCAGCCTCGCTTATCACCAGAATCACCTTAAGTTGCTTATTTTTGTTGTGGTCAAATTCTAGATGTCATTTCTGCATATTTCAACAACCGTTCCAGTGTTTCTATACACAACAGCCATGAAACCCGCCTGTGAGCCTCACCGATTTATTTATTTCATTTTTATACCGCTTCTCTGTGCAACGGCACCACGTAGCAGTGGACAATAATAACACAGATAAACACCAGTTCAAACGCCATTTTAAAATGCGGCATCCTGATCTGAGCGCAGCTTTCAACGAATCCAGGAACTGCTTCGTAAAGGGCTGATAGAGATAAATGATATATAAAGTGTAATAATATAATGTATAATAATTATATACTTAATTAATGAATATTTGGTGGTATTATAATTAATTATAATTAAGGGTTCTCAAACTTGGGTCCCTAGATGTTCTTGGACTCCAGTTTCAGTCACCCCAGGATGATGGGAATTGTAGTCCAACAACATATGGAACTTAGGTTGGAGAACCACTGATAACGCAATGCAAAAAGATCACTACCTATTCGAACACCCTGAGCATATACACATATGCTTGAAACATACACACACACACTGTGTGTGTGTGTGTGTGTATATATATATATACACACACACACACACACACACATATATATATATATGACTCCCTACCCAGAAATATATGTAATACACCTAAAAGCAGAATACACTTTACAGAGATGTGAAAGAGACAATTCCCACCTGCTGCTTCAGACATAATGCCAAACTGAAAACAAGTATGCCAGAGATTCAGGCTTGTGGTCATCTGAATGCATAAGCCCGCAGTTTCATCACCAAGCTGTGGATCAGTTTGCAACCCCAAACCTGAATTGGAGCCTTTGGTTCCACTGAAACTTGAGGTCCAGAAGCGTCATTGTGTCATCCAAATTCTGCCGCTGTGCAAAACCAGAGTTGAGGGTAGGAAGCTCCTTTCTCTGCCTCTCGATTGGCTGTTGCGGCTTTCCGTCATGCCAAGGAGGAAGCCCGCTCAGCCAGTTCCTCCCCACTTGCAGTCTCCCAGACTGCAGATCAGCATCGTCTGGGAGAATGGTGGGAAGGGGAATAAACCGCGGGTCCGTTGGACCCATGGTTTGCCGTTATGTGCAAAAGCGGCCTTTGTCTTTGATCTCCTAACCATGGTTAGGAAGTTAGGAATACGGAGCACTCCACAGGCTTGCAAGCGTCTTCTCCCTCTCTTCTTTTCAGAGCTAACCGTAACAAGAGTGCTACATCGGTGTGAGTACTGTAAACCATGGTTTGCAAACTAGAATTTCCAACGATGGCTTGAAGCAGTTTTGCAAACCATGGTTGATGTTAATCTCAGTGTAGACATAATGCTCCACCATGGTTAGCTGCGAGGAAAGGGAGGAGAGAATTTGAGCTCAGTATGGGGAGCAGGTAGAATGTGAATGAGCCTGCAGGACACTCCTAAATGTGTGTCCTAACCATGGTTAAGAGGTAGGAATGTTGCATCTTAACTGGATCTTGCAGTCAAGGAGCTGTACCAAACCTGAATTTGAACCCAAACCATTTCAGAGAGGGGTTTGTTTTTTTTAGTGAAAAACTGAACCTGAAATCTCTTGGTAGCTTTGAACTTGAACTTGAAACCAAATCCCTAAAGACAAGAAGTTCAAAATAAGGTGGCTCAGCAATCAGGCACTCAGCTTGCAATTGGGAAATTGTTTTATTTCCCTATATTTTATCCTGTCATATGCATTTTGCTTGTGAACACCTTTGACACATTTTTGAAAACAGTTTTTAAAATAACATATAATATTCTTCTCAGGTTAAATGGCTATCATATTCATTTTCCCAAGCAAAGGAATCTGATGCCATTCTGTGTAAAATGCATTGAAACAGGTTCCAACCCAGTTCAAATGTCTCTGAAGCAGTTCCTGAGCCACTTACAAAAGTTAGCATCTGAACCAGAATGGAAACCCAACATGTTAACAGTTCAGCCCAAGGAAGGAGGACAGGCCATACGATGAAAAGTGGGGCTAGGAAACAGAAGAGACAGAGGCAGAAAATTGTATAGGCAAGGTCTGAGCAAAAAGAAATGCTTTTAGCATTGCAATCAGCAATACCTTGAACTAGATATGTGAAGACCTGGGGTGGGGGCGAGGGGGAGGAAAAACAGGGGGAAACGGGTGGGGTTTTGTTGTTGTTTTTCTGGGGGGAAATGTGGTTCCCCACCCCCCAGATCTTCACATGTCTACCCTGAATTATTCCTGTTCCTTCTGGAACAAGCTGAGAAAAGTGACTCCATTTCCTGCAAGAGTCCTATCAGTATCTTGGTCCAAGTTCCAGGTGCCCATGAGACCTGTCAAAGAGCTTTCCAGTGGGTTATGCCTGGTCTGCATAGCACCCCTGCTTAAAAGTGTCCACTGGTCCACTCCAAAGTATTATTAAAGCTATCGAAGCTGTGATATTTCAAAATTGCTATAAAATGAGGAAAGAAAAATAAAAAAATTCTCGAAACCATTTTCTTACTGTACATACAGCCTCATACTCCTGTATATTCTGAAGATATAACCTTATATTTGGTAAGTGTTTCTTGTGGTATTTTATCACGTGATCTGTTTATAAAAATATATATTAAACCATTTTAAAAAATACAAGAGGCCTGGCTTGTTTGGACCCTCTTGCCCGATTTTTTGCGCAGATTTTAAATGAACATGTCACCACCTTCTGCAGACGTTTCTGGTCGGTCGTTGCCCTTCGGTGAAGCCACGCGAGGCAGGGTTGGTGGGGTAAGGTAGATGCCCTCTCTCACCTCCACTGTCTCTGAGCACAAGAAAGAAGATCAGGAGGAGCACCAACGGCTCAGGCCAGCAGAGCGAGGAGCAGTTCCTTTAAAAAGCAGGTAAGCAGGTCCTTACCTGCTCGTCCACTGACCCACCAGTTTTCTGGTGGCAGCCGCTGCCTCTCTAAAAGGCTGAACGTGGCTGCGGTTCTGTTCCCTGCAGACGCCACGTGGAGGCCTTTTGGAGAGCTGCAGTGGCAGATAAGCAGCTGCAGACCTGCTTGAAAAGGGAACTGCTCCCCATCCCACCAAACCGATTCAAATGCCAGCGCCTGAGCCGGTTCGGCGCTTCCCAGAAGAGGCATCAAACCAGCACTGCACATCCCTGACAACGACTGTTGCCACTGCCATGAAAAAAAATAAGGGGGCTGTGTGTGGGGGAGAGATGAGATGGTTGGAGGTGGCATTTGGTGGCCTGCCTCAGACCCACTGAGGTCTTGAAACCCGGAACAAGCAACAATTGTGGTCATCCAGGAACCCTGGATGAATCTTCTCTTTCTTTTCAATTGGAGAATGGCTTGCTTTGATTTTACCCCTTTTTGGACAACTATGGACCAGTGTTCCCTCTAACAGGGATTCCCAGAAGCTGTTGGCTACAACTCCCAGAATTCCCAGCTGAAATGGCTTTTGCTTGGGGATTATGGGAGTTGTAGTCAACAACATCTGGGGATCCCTGTTAGAGGGAACACTGCTATGGACTACTCTGTGAATATATATATCTTCTTCTCTACACCGATGAATGATCACCTTTTGGAATTTCATTATAATTGATGAAATGATAATTGGATTTTGGACAGTCACATTCCTTGCCAGTATTGGCATGAGCATACCACACCGGGGGTTTGCATGACTTTGTTGCTCTTTATACTTGACTGCGTTTTCCTGATTAGCGCTGTATGTTTTAGATTTCCAAGTGATCGTTTTAATGTGGTTCTTATTGAAGCTGCCACTTTGTGGAAGGTGCTTTGTGGAATTTTGGTGACAAGCAACAATTGGGGTTGAATAACATGCTACCTCGAAGCCTCGTGATTTGAATCCCCAGTGTAATTGTTTTCTTCAGGTTCCGTCACAGGCACCTCCAGGTGGGACTAAGAAAAATTCCTGCCTGGAGCCCTGGAGGAGAGTCACTGCCAGTCAGAGTAGGCAAAACTGAGCTTGACAGACCAAAGGTCTGACTCAGTATAAGGCAGCTTCCTGTGTCCCTATGTGTTGAGAGAAAAAATTGTAGTTCAATGGCAGAGCGTCTGCTTTGCATGCAGAAGGTCGCAGGTTCGGTCCCTGGCAGCATCTCCTGGTGGGGCTGAGAAAAATTCCTGGAGAGCTGCTGCCAGTCAGTGTAGACAGTAATGAGCTGGATGGGCCAAGGATCTAACACAGTAAAAGGCAGCTTCCTATTCTGGGGGGATGGGGCTTTAGCTCAGTGGGAGAGCATCTTCCTTGCATGCAGAAGGTCCCAGGTTCAATCTGTGGCAGCATCTCCAGGTAGGGCTGGGAGAGACTCCTGCCTGAAATCTGGGAGAGCCGCTGCTAGTCAGTGAAGAAAATAATGAGCCAGATGGGCCAAGGGTCTGACTCAGTAGAAGGCAGCTTCCTATGTTCCTAACATTTGGGCACCCAAGATTGAGGACCCCTGGACATACAGGGGTTCGTACAAAATGTAAAAATAACATAGCCCTGGGAGCTCTTCAAGTCCTGGGGAGCTGGCCTTGGTCCTGATCCTCTGTCCGTTTCCTGCCTGTCCCCTTCCTCTGCTGATCTTGATCTCCTGGAACCCAGAAAACTCATGCTTGGAACATGGTGCAGGAATAGGAGTGGGCTGCAAGACTGCAAAATTCTGCACCAGGTAGCAGTAAATCCTACTGAACAATAAAACCCCGACCAGTGTGTGTGTGCCGATTTCAGACAAGACTTCAAGCACTTTCATTTTGGCCTGGGCTCCACAAAGCTGGGAAATGGGAACCTTAGGCTAATGCCTTAACACTGACATGCCACGTGGTCAGAAATGATGTTGTGCAGTGTCACAAGTTGTGCTCGCTGACCATTTGGCCTCCATGTGGCCACACTTTTCCTTGGGAGGAATTTTATAGCTCCCCCAAAATAGAGCCTATAGCTTATAGCTCTCCCCACTGGAGAGAGCCAAGGTCCCAAATGGCCAAGCTGAGGCTCTCCAGCTCTTGTTGGAGTCGGACTACCACTCCCATCATCCACTGCGACTGAGGATAATGGGAGTTAAAGCCCATCAACAGCTGGAAAGCCAAGGTTGCCTCCCCCATCCCAGATGGTCCAGGTGAGGCTCTGCAGCTGTTGGACGACCATTCCCATCAGCCACTGCGGCTGAGGATGATGGGAGTTGTAGTCCAACAACAGCTGAACCGCCTCAACTTGGTCCCCCCTGCCTCGGAACGCCTGCTCTCGGCAGCCAAAAAAGACAACCAGAACGCGCAGGCGCAGACGCCCGCCGCTCTTTGCGAACATTCTCTCATACTTATCAACGGCCCCTTCCCTGTGCATCTGAGCATGCTCAGAAGAATTGGAGCACGCTCAGTACGGTCCAATGAAGCTCCTTTTTGTTTTCTGCCCACAACATCCCGATCACATTTTTTACACAGCGGATAGATACGGCGCGGATAGAATCTCGCGAGATATCGGCGTACCGCGCCGCTTGCCCGCGCGCCCTCTTGCGTCATCACCACAGCGCCGGAAGTAAACCGGAAGTGGGTGCCAGGGGTGTGCTGCAACGGTGTGAGTGGGTGGGAGACCCAGCGCTAAGACAAGAGGGGCATGCGCTGTAATTGGGGGTCCGCCCCACTCGCCCCCCAAGACATGATTTCCCTAGCCCAGTATGACTTCTAGGTCGCCCGTGGCTGCAGGTCAGGCTGGGTAAAGGTGTGCTTCAGGGTTTAGTAGCTTGCGCTGGGTTCCTTCCTTGGGAGGTGGGAAAGCAGGGCCCCCAGAAGGCAGCCATGGAGAAAATGGCCAGGGTGACCACTGCCCTGGGGGGCAACACCATCACCGGGCGGACCATGTTCTGCCACCTCGACGCCCCTGCCAACGCCATCAGCGTGTGTCGGGACGCTGCCCAGGTGGTGGTGGCCGGGCGCAACATCTTCAAGATCTACTCCATCGAAGAGGACCAGTTTGTGGAGAAGCTGAACCTGCGCGTGGGCCGCAAGCCCTCCTTGAACTTCAGCTGCGCCGACGTGGTGTGGCACCAGATGGACGAGAACCTGCTGGCCACGGCCGCCACCAATGGCGTGGTGGTGACCTGGAACCTCGGCAAGCCCTCCCGCAACAAGCAGGACCAGCTCTTCACCGAGCACAAGCGGACGGTTAACAAGGTGTGCTTCCACCCCACGGAAGTGTACATGCTTCTCAGTGGCTCCCAGGATGGCTACATGAAATGCTTTGACTTGCGCAAGAAAGATTCTGTTAGTACTTTCTCAGGTGAGGGTGCGCTGTTGTTTCTGGGTCCTCCACTTGAAGCAGCGACTGAAACTGGCTTGCACCAATTGCACCAGTTCGGAACGCTGCTGCTCTGCTGGATCACACCTTGTTTGTTCATTTGTGTGATCTTGAGGATAGACTATTACCTTTTGTGGCAGTGCCCTTGAAGACCGTTTTGACCCTTTAACTGGCACAGTATGTAGTGGTTGACAGACCCTTGATGGGAGAGTCACTGCCAACACACTGCACCAGTATTCTTGACTATGTACTGGCTCCCCATTGTCTTTTAGGCACAATTTGCCAAATTATTGCCTTTAGCAATAAATATAGTTTGGGCCCCGTGTGTGTCATTATTACAAATATTTATATACCTCTAGAGAGGTGAAATTGAAGCAGTATATAAGTCCAATGAATGAAAAAATATCACTTTTTAGCCCAAATTATTTCAGTTAGTTTACACAGTAAATAAAATAAGTGCTTCTCCATCTCAAAGGAGCTGATAAACTAAAAAGAAACACACCAGCAACAGATGGTCTGCTGAGCTGAACAGGGCCAGTTGCTCTCCCCCTGCTAAATGCAAGAAAACCACCACTTCGAAAGGTGCCTCTTTGCTCAGCTATCAGGGAAATATTAGATATTACTCCCTTCTTTATACCTACTCACAGTCTCTTAATTTAAGCCCCTTTTTGTTAATTCACAGTTCATATAGATGTTACTGGGGCCTGCTTTACTACCATGAACCTTTTTTGTTAGGAACTCTTTCAAATCTGGTTATTTTTAAAGAATTAATGTAACATCTTGATTGAGTTGGTTTCTGTTGTCTGGGGTTAATCTTTTATTAAAGCTTTTAAATAGGCAAAGTAACTCCAACCACCCCACTCCAGCCCCACATGTAGGGTAACTTTTAATTTGATATATGTATTGGGGTGATTTGCCCTATATAGAACTCTCTGACTAATATCTCCAGGTTGGCATGGGCAAGAACTCTGAATGCAAAGGTGAGTTCCCATTCCCATGCCTATTCAGCTTGTGTGTCTGTCTAATATTTTAGGACTGATTGGGCTTCTTTTTCTTTTGTCACTATGTGGATTGTAGGTACATGGTGTTGGGTTGATGTGGTCCGTGTAAGTAGGGCAGGAGCAAGGTGTGGCCAGACTCCTGGAGGCAATAAGGAAGAAATTAAGGGAACACTTTGAAACTAGAAGAGAGTCTGACTGGTCCACAAGCCTGAGCTTTTTCATATTATGTGAGAATCTGACTCCAAGTGGTGAATGTCATCCCAGTGAGTAGATAGATAGGACTTGCTAAACGGGATGTCTGTTGCATCTTCCCTCAGGTCAGTCGGAAAGTGTGCGTGACGTCCAGTTTAGTATCCGCGATTACTTCACTTTCGCTGCAAGCTTTGAAAATGGGAATGTTCAGCTCTGGGACATCCGCCGCCCTGACCGTTATGAGAGGATGTTCACAGCCCATAATGGGCCTGTATTCTGCTGTGACTGGCATCCGGAAGACAGGTATAGGCAGCTGTGTTCTACGAATTCTATTCCTGGTTTTCAAGTATCCACGGTCTTTAGCTCTTCCATGTCTGACTCCTCTTTCCATTATCATGCATTCTCTCTTCATTCTTTTGGTACCTTCTGACTTCATGAATCTAGGATTCTCTGTTCTGCAATTTGTCCTTGTCCTTTTCTTCTGCTCCCTGCCTGTGAAACTAACCATGTTGCCTTTTCATGTTCAGATCTCAACTTACATACGTGGCTTAGTTTTGAAACACTATAGAATTTAAGCTCTCCATCCGCTTGGTCCTTGGGCATGGTCTGAGGTCTATGATATAGTCACCTTGCTGAAGCTAAGCAGACCTAGGCCTGGTCAGTGCCTGGATGCGAGACTGGGAACCCTATGTATGCTGCTTTAAATTCCATGATAGGAGAAAGGCTAGGTATAGCGTAATAATTTTTCAAAGCTGTATATGCATAACAAACTAGTTTGATAAGTTTAAAATAGATTCTTTGCTAGGGACTATGTAATGAGGATTAAAAGAAAATCTTATCGCATATACACTGAAAAATGTACAAATGAGTATAAAAGAAAAGTACAGAAATTATGGAAAGTTACCTGAAAAACAATTACATGGGGGGAAAGCACACACAAACCAGTTACATCATACTTATACACACCAAAATGGTTACCATAAGACACTGTGTGTGTGTGTGTGTGTGTGTGTGTACACACACACACACACACACACACACACACACAGAGCAGCGGGGGGTAGGGGGAATACAATCATACATGCTTACATTATGGTACACAGCATTACACAGTATTATACCAACTTGGAATAAATTAAGGAAAATAAAATTAAAAGATTTGTGTGTAATATACACTATACTATTGCTGTATAGGATCAGTGTTTCCTGTAACTACAACTCCCATAACCCCCAGCAAAGGCCATTGCAGCTGGGGAAGATGGGACTTGTAGTCAACATCATCTGGGAATCCCTGTTTCATGGAACACTGGCTGAGACATGTAGGAGAGCAAGGGAACAGAGTTTGGGGTTGGTGTTCACGCCCTCCGCTAATGTCACTGAACTCCCTTAGGAGGCTAAGGCAGAATCGTGGCTCGGTAACCTCTGTGGATTCCTCTTCAAGGCTGCTTGTAGGCTGCTTCACTTCCAACTAGCCCTTAGTCTCCTGTTGGCTTCTCTTCCTCTAGGGGCTGGTTGGCCACAGGGGGCCGTGATAAGATGGTGAAGGTCTGGGACATGAACACCAACCGGGCCAAAGAGATCTACTGCGTGCAGACCATCGCCTCCGTGGCAAGGGTCAAGTGGCGCCCAGAATGCAAGCACCACATTGCCACGTGCTCGATGATGGTGGACCACAACATCTACGTGTGGGACGTGCGGCGCCCCTTCATTCCCTCCGCCATGTTTGAGGAGCACAAAGACGTCACCACGGGGATTGTGTGGCGCCACCTCCACGACCCTTACTTCCTCCTCTCAGGCTCCAAAGACAGCACCCTCTACCAGCACATCTTCAAGGACGCCAGCCAGCCTATCGACCGCGCAAACCCTGAGGGCCTTTGCTACAGCCTCTTCGGGGACTTGGCCTTCGCCGCCAAAGAGAGCCTCATCTCCTCCTCCGATTCCAACCGGAAGCCCTACGTCGGTGACCGGCGCCACCCTATCTTCTTCAAGCGCAAGCTGGACCCCACGGAGCAGTTCGAGTTCATCTCGTCTTCCAGCGCCCTGAGTGTCTTCGAAGCCGACGCGGAGAGGGACTCCGGGAGCATGGAGTGGTTTGTGCGGATGGCCAAGCAGTATGTGCTGGCCGGGAGGCCGCTGGCGGAGCTGTGCGACCACAACGCCAAAGTGGCAAAGGAACTCAAGCGCAACCAGGTACAGGCTCCGTCTCTTGAAATCACTGCCAGGGAGGAGAGCTGGTCTTGTGGCAACAGGCACGGATTGTCCCCTTGATAAGCAGGGTCCGCCCTGGTTTGCATTTGGATTGGAGATGACATATGACTATAACTCACATCATCCCCAGCCACAATCAGTTGTGGCATGGGATGATGGCAGTTGTAATTAGCAACAGCAGGAGGGCCAGGTTTTCCCACCCCTGCCTTAAGGGATGGGGCCAGAGCTCAGTGGAAGAGCACCAGAAGGTTCCAATTTTCCTCCCTGGCAGCATCTCCAGGTAGGGCTGGGGGAGACCCCGCCCTGCCTGCAACCTTGGAGATGCCACTGCCAATCTGTGTATACAGTACTGAACTAGATGGACCAGTGGTCAGACAGTATAAGACGGCTTCCTACGTGCTTATGTCAGGGGTGATGCCCTTGCATGTTGGGGAGTTGGGGGAGAAGGGTACTACCCCATTGCCTTGATGAATACAGGGGAGATTAGTCTTGGGGCTGGCTCTGCTACAGGATGTGGTGACAGCCAACAACCCAGCTGGCTTTAAGAGGGGTTTGGATAACTTCATGGAGGAGTAGTCTAGCAACGGCTACTAGTCTGAGGGCTATAGGCCACCTCCAGCCTCAGAGGCAGGATGCTTCTAAATACCAGTTGTAGGGGAATAGCAGTAGGAGAGAGGGCATGCCTTCATCTCTTGCCTGTGGGCTCCCCAGAGGCATCTGGTGGGCCACTGTGCGAAACAGGATGCTGGACTAGATGGGCCTCCTTGGGCCTGATCCAGCAGGGCTGTTCTTAGAGCCAGCCGATCTAGGGTGACCGGCTGTATTTAAATGCCCACTTGGAGTGTGCCTTTTTCCAGTCTGGTGCACCTGGAACCAGTTGCTGGAGCTGGAGCCTGAAATGCTCTGTGCAGCCGGCAAGAGTAAAAGGCCAGGCTCTTTATTTATTCTGGTCTAGGGGTACAGCTATAACTGGACAACTGAGGGGGGAGGCCCCTGGGACCTTGAGGGGAAGGGGGCCCACCAGATGAGCATCAGTTTGCTCTTCGCGCGCCCACCCCCCACACCTTTCCAAAGAAGAAAGCAAGGAAATGGAAGCAGGGCTGGGGACCAAGGCACAGTTGGGGATGCTGGGAGTTGTAGTCAACAACATCTGGGAATCTGTGTTACCGGGGAGCACTGCCAGGGGCCCACCTTTGCATTTCATCCTGGGACCCACCCCAGCCTTGCTACACCCCTGTGCCAGACCTGGCCAGTCTGGAGACTTTGTCCTGCCTGCCAGTCGTAAGCGCTGATGACGTACACCTCTCTTGCCTTCGGTGCTGAAAGAGGGCGACCAGACCAGCCCTGCTGCAGCCTGCTGGGCTGTTCACTCAGCTACGTGGGGCCTCGGGTTGAGGTTCAAGCCTTGCCGATTTCCTTCCACATGAGTAGGAAGTCAGACTTGTGTCCAGCCCATTTTCTCTCCCCTGGGACTTCTTGGTGTTACAGCGACCGCTAACTCAAAAGTGCACCTGCCTGTTCACTAGTCTCCGTTTCTTTCTTTTTTCCTTGCCTGGAAAACGTGCCCCATGACTTTAACCCTTTCCTGGCTTTCTTTCCATTGCTAGGTGGCTCAGACGTGGACAATGCTCCGGATTATTTACTCTAGCCCTGGCATCGGGCCCTCTACAAACCTGAATCACAGCATAGGGAAGAGCAGCTCCAGCCTTCCTCTCATGAATAGGTAAGTGGTGTCCGTGTTCTGTTGTTGTTCTTGTTAGGAACATAGGAAGCTGCCATAGACAGAGTCAGACCCTTGGCCCATCTAGCTCAGTATTGTCTACCCAGACTGGCAGTGGCTTCGCCAAGGTTGCAGGCAGGAGTCTCTCTCAGCCCTATCTTGGAGATGGTGCCAGGGAGGGAACTTTGCCTTCTGCATGCAAGCACATAGATGCTCTTCCCGACAGCCCCATCCCCTAAGGGGAGTCTCTTCCAGGGCTCATATGTAGTCTCCCATTCAAATGCAAACCATGGCAAAGGGGACAACTCATGCTTGCAACCACAAGACTAGCTTGTTTTGTTTTGTTTTGTCTTGAATTTCATAAACAGTGCAATGCATATATTAATCTTGGTTTCACTTAACATGTTCCCTACTTCAAACCCAGAATGCGCTCTCACCCATGCATCACATTTCAATTTCAGTAAGTTGAGGGTGGGGCGGGGGGGGAGTAAAAGAAGAAAAAAGAAAAGGGCAGGAGGGAAATGAACCTCACACACACATCTGTTATTGTGGTTGGGGATGATGGGAGTTGTAGTTCAACAACAGCTGGAGGGCCAAGGTTCCCCACCCCTGTGTTAGAGGGAACACTGGTAGGGGTCCCTTAAAAGCTGTCCCAGCACTAGCACAGGGAAAGCTTGGCGGCTGCGATAAACCTCAGGAGCATCGGCAGCAGGTGGGGTCACACGGGAGGCTGGGCGTGCAGGCTGGCTGGCATGTAATTCATCTGAGAGCTTCTCTCATAGGAGTGGAGGAACTAGATTGCCCGGCATCCTTGCACTGCCCTGTGCATGTGCTCAGCCTCCCCTGCGTCACTCCCTGGATGCTCCCAAGATTGACCGCAGCCACCCAGCTTTCCCCGTGCCAGTGCTGGGACAACCATTAAAGCACCCCCAGCACAACTGCTCTTCCTGGTGCAGTTCCCTTGTGAGAGGCTGCCTCCTTGTGGTGGGGGGTGGTGGTAATTCTGAAGTGGAATTCTGACTTTTCCGATGCACACCCCTTCCTCTAGGGCAGTGGTTCCTAACCTAGTGTCCTCCATATGTTGTTGACTACATCTCCCAGCATCCCCAGCCACAGTAAATTCTAGCTGGGGATGATGGGGGTTGTAGTTCAGCAACATCTGGAGGACCCCAGCTTGGGAACCCCTGCTCTAGGGAGTAGGGCAGATGGCAAAGCAGAAGAAATTATCTGGGCTGATGTGCCCCACAGGCTGACTTGAGTAGCAGGGAAGGTTGAATAAATAATGTACAAGAGCCACGATGATTCTTATGGCTACTTGGCTACCAGAAGTTGCAAGCAGTGTGAACATGAACAAGGGGCAGTAGAACAGGTGCTGGGAGCAACAACGCGTGCATCGGATTGTCTCGTATTTACCCGAATCGGAGACGACTCTGAATTTAAGACGGCCCCCTTAAAAAGTAGTTAAATACCTATGGTCCTGTGCACGTTATACCTGAACATGCACATTATACCTGTATTTTCTCAAAAGGGACTCGGAACTTAAGGCAACCTCCTGATTTCTAATATCAAAAAACTTAGGGAAAACCTAGCCTTGGATGCAGGTCAATCCAGTTCCGCTGACTATCAGACTTGTGCTTCCCTCCCAGCTTTAACGTAAAGGATATCCCCTCCGGGCTGGGCAGCGAGTCGAGGTTGGAGCGGAGCAAAGGAGAGAGTCGTTCTGAAAACATCCTCATGGATTCTTCCTCCACTCTCATCAACAATGATGGTGAGTTGGGGATGGAGAACGTTCCTCCAGCTATGCTTAGACCATGTAGCTAGAAGCACAGTCCCGCCTTTCCTTTCTGCATTCCCCCACTTATAATTTTTTTTCCTCTACTTGGATGTCTAGAGAACGAGGAGACGGAAGGCAGCGACGTCCCTGCAGATTATCTCCTGGGAGATGTGGAAGGAGACGAAGATGATCTCTACATGATGGATCACGAGAATCCCCATAGTGAGTGTGTTGCCTGCATTGCTGTCAGTCATCTTCTCCTTCCCTCTCTGTGCTGGCGGGGTCTCTAGAAGTGTCCCCCGTAGGAGGGATTCCCAGGGGGTGTTGACTACAACTCCCAGCATCCCCAGCTACCATGGCCTTTGGCTGGGGAGGATGGGGGTTGTACTCTGGTAATCCTGCTTTCAGGAAACACTGGCCTCTGGGTCTCCCCTTGGCTGTCTCGCCTCACTCTCATGGATCCATGTTCCCTTCCAGCTGAGGAGCAAGAGTACATCCTTCCTCAGGAAGCCTTTCCGCTGCGTCACGAGATCGTGGACAACCCGTCGGCGCTGGACCACCTGCAGGACAAAGCCGACTCCCCCCACGTCAGCGGCAACGAGGCGGAGACGGTGTCCCTGACGCCCGTGGAGTCCTTCTCCCTCATCTCCATCTCGCACTCGCTGTACGAGAACCGCCTGCCGGCCGACTTCTTCAGCCCTATTGTCCGCGACATGCTGCTCTTCTACGCGGAGCAGGGGGACGTTCAGACGGCCGTGTCCGTGCTCATCGTGTTGGGCGACCGGATCCGGAAGGAGATCGACGACCAAGCGCAGGTAGGAGGAGGCTGAGGTGCCTTGCTGAGATGGCCAGAGCTCTTCTTGAAGCAAAGCTGAATCAGTCCCCTAATCCCATACGTTTCCCTCTGTGGAAGCGAGGAAAGATCAGTCCTGCCAGATTCCCAGCCCCTCCCCGCTCGCTTCTCCTCCACAGGAGAAAGCAAGGTCGGCAGGTGGGGATCAGGAAAATGGCAATGGCCTTCTACCGAGTCAGACCCTTGGTCCATCTCACTCAGTATTGTCTACTACACTGACTGGCAGAAGCTCTTCAGGGTTTCAGGCTGGCGTCTTTCCGGGCCCTACCTGGAGATGGCAGGGATCAGGGTGGATTTGATTTAAAGCAAATCGATTTAAATCACTAGTCAGTAAGACCAGATTTAAATCATGGTTTTTTACATAAAGACTCATTGTTGCTGTTATAATCTTAATATTTACAACCAGATGAAGGTTTCATTTTTGGTCCTTTTCTAGATAGAAAAATTGCCCAAAATAATCTTACAGAAACCTCTGGAAGAGCATGACACTGTGACTGGATTAATGGAATTAATTTACCAAAAAATTTAAACATTGCATATATACAGCCTCAGCTACATAATTAAAAACTAATCCTAATTTCATGATGAATAACCTTTGGACTATAATGTATCTTAATTAGAAAACTATCTTTAGATAGATCCCCCCCCCTCAAAAAGCATTTTATTTTTTAAAAATCCAATTTAAATTTAAAAATCCAATTATTTTTTTTAATATCATTGATTTTTATCCACTCTGGCAGGGATTAAACCTGGGATCTTTTGCATGCAGAGCAGATGCTCTGCCACTGAGCTACAGCCCCATCTTCTGCCAAAAGAATTACTCTCTGCTTTTGCATATGTGTTCAAAGCCTGTGTACCAGGAGCACAACAAGGCTCTGAACTTAAGACACCCACCTCAGTCTCTAACATCGAAGAACTTGGGGGGAAACCTAGTCTTAGATTCAAGTAAATATACGGTCATTCTAACTGAAGTTCATAAATTCATTGCCATGCAAACAACTCATATAATGATAGTGTGGATTTATATGATTGTTGTGATGGATCTTTTTTTGTTGTTGGGGGAGTTGAAGCCCAGTATCATCTGGGGACCCAGGGCTGAAGACTCCCACAGTACAAGAAGCCCTAGGGGCATGAAAAAAAAATCGAAGGAATAGATTAAAATTCAAAGCAGCTAGACTCGAAACTGCTTGCACAGAATGGGCTTTAATCGAATCGACCAGAATTCACCCAAATTTGAATCTAATTTGAATCCAATTTGCTCAGATTCTATTAGAACTCACCCAGATTTGAATCTATTTGAACAAATCTCAATTTCGAGTGGAATCCATTTGAATTCGATTCAGATTTGAATCAGTTCATTCCAGTGTTTTGCACGCTCCTAAGAAGTGGGCGGGTGTGAATCTCATGAGGGAGGGTGAAAGAAATCTGGGGAGACGGAGGCACAGAACAGAGCGCGTCTCTCCCGCCCTGCAGGAGCACTGGTACACGTCTTACATCGACTTGCTGCAGCGCTTCCAGCTGTGGAACATCTCCAACGAGGTGATCAAACTGAGCACGTGCCGAGCCATCCACTGCCTCAACCAGGCTTCCACCACCCTGCACATCAACTGCAGCAACTGCAAGCGGCCCATGAGCAACAAGGGCTGGATCTGTGACCGGTGAGGCGCTTGGGGCTGTGGGAGGGGCCTTGGCTTTGCACTGGGGGATCGCCGGCATCCGGAACTGCCTTGCGATTGGTTCTTCAGCCTGGCACAGTTCGTGCTGATTGGCCGCCCGAGATCACAGACAAGCGAGGTCAGGGGCTCTATCTCCTGGCTGTGGCACATTGCCAGATGGGCGACTGCAGGCCTGATAGTCAGGACTGCAAAAGCACGAGAACACACAGAAAGCAGAAAGTCTGGCAATGCTATCAGCTCTTTTCCTTCTCTGGGGGTGTAGAAAGTAAAGTTGTGCCATCGACCACAGAGCCCTGTGGTTGTCTTTGGTAGAATACAGGAGGGGTTTACTATTGCCATCTCACACGCAGTATGAGATGATGCTTTTAAGCATCTTTCCTATATCACTGCTGCCTGATAGAGGTGCTTCCCATAGTCTTAGAAACATACCACTGGGGATTTGAACCAGCAGCCTCTTGCTCCCTAGGCAAGTTAAGAACATAAGAACAGCCCTGCTGGATCAGGCCCAAGAAGGCCCATCTAGTCCAGCATCCTGTTTCACACAGTGGCCCACCAGATGCTGCTGGAAGCCACAGGCAGGAGTTGAGGGCATGCCCCTTCTCCTGCTGTTACTCCCCTGCAACTGGTACTCAGAGGCATCCTGCCTTTGAGGCTGGAGGTGGCCTAGAGCCCTCTGACTAGTAGCCGATGATAGACCTCTCCTCCACGAAGTGATCCAAACCCCTCTTCAAGCCGTCCAGGTTGTTGGCTGTCACCACATCTCGTGGCAGAGAATCGCACACGTTGACGATGCGTTGTGTGAAAAAGTACTTCCTTAAAGTTATTTCCCTGCTGCGTCATTAGTTGGCGGGGATGGGGTGGGGGTAATAGTAGACCCTGTGAAAATCACAACGAGCATTTGTCACCCACCCACCCCTGCCCAGGTGTTACCGACCATCCCAGCCGGCTCAGGCACTAACGCGGTGGCCAGCTCCAAGTTGCATCTGCCTGGCGAGCCAGCCTGCTCTTTCCCTGTGGCTGATCCACCCTGTGGTCTCTTCCAGGTGTCGGCAGTGTGCCAGCATGTGTGCTGTGTGCCACCACGTGGTCAAAGGCCTCTTCGTCTGGTGCCAGGGCTGCAGCCACGGGGGCCATCTGCAGCACATCATGAAGTGGCTGGAGACCAGCTCCCATTGCCCGGCAGGATGCGGCCACCTCTGCGAATACACCTGAGCCGAAGGGTGCCTGGGAAGCAAAACTCAGCCTCGGGGCTGCTGAGAACTGGCCTCAGATAGAACCAAACGTCTCTCCTCGCGGAGGGGATAGAGATACAGTTGCTGGCTTTTTGGACAGCTGAATAAGAGCGGCCAGTGGGATTGATGCTGTGAAGGGAAGGTAGCTTCATTACTGCACACAAAAGCAGTTCTGACACTCAGCGGGGGGCCGCCTTGGGAAGCATCCCCTACCCATTTTCTTCCCTGTTATTTATTTATTTTAGTTGCTTCATAAATGGTTCACTGTTATGGCCATCCCACACAAGCTTGCTTTGTTATATAACAAGGCGACCCCACAGAGACGCCCATGAGCCGAGGCCCCATTTTTATAATGAATTAGCACGAAACGGAAACATCCCCACTTGTTAGTTTGTATGGCTTTCCCAGCTCCTTTTCTGTAAATGCACCTGGACCGTAAGTGGCTGGGCTACGGAGAGGCGTCTGGCTCTGTCCTCAAGGAGAGTTGCCAGAATCTGTGCTCAGTGCTGTGATTCGGAGCCAAACATCTCCACTCGTTTCCAGCTCCCACGTGCAGAGCGCAAACCCTCAGGCAGAGAGAGAAGGCGGTGTTTTGTTAAGCAGTTTCAGGGTCTCCGTGCCAAAATTCAAGACTGATTTTTTTCTTTTAATGCCCTATGAGAGCGGGAGTTTTCAAAACTGGTCCTAATGAGTCCTGTAGCTCAAGGAAAAGGTAGTTTTGTCTTCCAAGGGTGATAAATAAAGAATACAGTTAGCATTGATTTGGTTTGCTGAATGTCCGTATCATAGAGCTTTCTGTCCAGATATATGTTGTCCTGTCCTGGGCTGGAGCAGCGTTCTGCCTCTGCGTTCTGACATTTTGAAAACCCTTCAGCCTTCTCTTAATCACTGCCTCCTTCCTCGAGCATCTCTTGGGCATCTTTTTAAATATTTCCCCCCATCATTCAGTTAATGAGATCTGATGGCTTCCTGTCGGAAGCTGTGCTTGAATAGAAAGGGAAACGAGAGAGAGAGAGAATTGCCTAAACTGTATAGAGGGATGAAAAGAAGATATTTGTGGGCTTTGGCTGTCTGTCATCACCAGATAAGAAATGCATCTTTTCAGCTGCCAAAGGCTGATCAGTGAATTGCAGCATTATCTGCAGGTTTCAGAGGAACCCTTCCAGCGCGTGCAGCCATAAGCTGTCGCTGTGCCATAACTACCTTAATCGGCCTGCTTTTCTTCGTTCTTGTAGCTCTTCCTGTGAACCTGTTTAGCATTATTTGCGGCACTGCAGTACCTCAATCAGCTGCCTTGAGGGCTCATTGATGGGGTGGGAGAAACAGCAGGGTATAACTTAACGAGTAACACGGAAAGCTCAGGAGATCCTAATGAGTGCTGTGGAACTGTATTCCCAACTCTTATACTGTTTTCCCCAACTCTTTCATACAGTTTTTCAGTTAATATAATTTTCAGCAGCATGCAGCATTGCATTGTGGGTCGGATCCAGTTTATCCACTTGAAGAACCTTTGAATCCTCACTGGTGCTTCCTCTTTATCCTCATTATTCCTCTGTGCTACTCTCCTGAATACATCCCTCACACCCTGTGTTCAGGAATTCCAGAAGTCCATGAAAATATGATCATGGATTAGATCAGGTATAGGCAGTTCTTTCCCCAGTCCACGAGTTGCCTTAGAGCCCCCACCAAGCACCACTCTGTCACTCCTGATCTGCAACCACGTTGTGTAGAGAGAGAGCAAAGGAAATACATATTGTACGTTAAAGAGCCATTTCAGTAATATAATGAAATACATTCTGATCTGGAGGCTTTGCCAGAGCTGATGAGAGCAAGCATGGAAAATTATATTCTCATCCAACCTCAAGCTGAATGAAAGGTTGCCTGTGTATCAACTCCGGTCAGTGGTCTTTGCTCTTTTTCAGGTGGGGGACACCTTGGCAAAAAACCTTCCAACCTGAGAGCCGTTTCCCACTGTGCTGACCTCCACGCAGTGCTGTGCTTTTCTCGGTGCTGGGAGGGCCCTTTAAGAGAGACGGAGCCCTTCTTCAGAGCTCAAGGTGGAAAGCCCTGGAAAGGGCTATCGGTCACAGCAGGCCATGCAGGAGCTCCAGAGGGCTCTGTTTCCCTTCAAGGAATCCCCTCCCTGGAAACAGCACCGCACAGTGCTGTGGAGGTGCCAGGAAGATGGTACCCAGAGGTCTGCCGGGGGTCTTCAACTTTGGCCGAAGCTTTACACAGGCCCAGTAAACGTTTATTTAAGTATTTGTTATATTTCTCTACTCCCTGAGAGAGTACGATAGGAGAGCTGGTAGCAAGCATGAATGGTCCCCTTTGCTAAGCAGGGTCTGCCCTGGTTGTATATATGAATGGGAGACTAGAAATGTCAGCACTGGAAGAGATTCCTGTTAAGGGATGGGGCTGCTCTGGGAAGATCACCTACCTGCTTGCATGCAGAAGGTCCCAGGTTCAATCCCTGGCAGCATCTCCGAGAGAGGACTGGGCAAGAGACTCCTGCCTGCAATCTTGGAGGAGCCGCTGCCAGTCTGGGTAGACAATACTGAGCTAGGTAGACCAATTGCCTGTCTCGGTAGAAGGCAGCTTCCTAGGTTCCTATGCGCTGCCTCTCTCGGCAGTGTACATAATCCAAGTTACACTACAAAAATAAAACAAAAAACATTTTCACAGAATGAAAACAAAAACAGTCCACAGAATAAAACAATTTCACAGAGTAAAATAAACAATTTACCACTAGTTTTTAATTAAAAGCCTGGGAAATAGCTGTAAGGGTCTTTTAAAAAGAGAGCGTCTTCTTCACTACAAGCCCTACCACCCATTGAGATCATCTGAGGAGGTCCGTCTCCAGTTACTGCCAACTCGTTTGGTGGCTACACAGAGACGGGCCTTCTCGGTCGCTGCCCCAGGATTGTGGGATGCACTCCCTGCTGAGATAGGATCCTCCCCATCTCTGGCAACTTTTTAAAAAAACACCTGAAAACCCATCTTTTCACTCAAGCTTTCTCAGCTTTTTAAAACTGTTTTAATTTTATGGTTGTTTTTAAACTGTTGATTTTGTTTTAACTTTTACATGTGTTTTGATTGTTATCCGCCCAGAGATGAATGTTTGGGCGGTATGTACGTTTTAAAGATACATAAATAAATAAAAGCACCCAGAGATGGAGAAGCTCTTCTTTTGATAGGAAGCATATTCCAAATCCCTGGGGTAGCCACAGAGAAGGCTCAGTCCCCACCAGGTGAACAGGCGTCAACCATAACTGGACCTCCCCAGATGATCTTATAGACAGCAAGGTTCATGACCAAGGAGGTGCTCTCTTAAGGCCCCTGGGCCCAAGCCGTTCAGGGCTTGATTGGTAATAACCAGCACTGTGTATTTTGCTCGGAAGCATTAGTCACGGAGCCACTCTTGGGTAGTTGCCTCAGGCCCCCTGGCCTTAACAGTGAAGACCACTGGCGTTGATCTCTCTTTCGATTGTATGGGAAAGGGTCTCCAAACCTCAAGTTCTGGAGCCTACTCTCAGCAGGCCCGTCTTGCTTCCGAGGATGGCCAGGGTTCTAGAATGTGGTCATGTCAAGGGTCTCATTATGGGATTGGTTCTGGAACCCCTGAACCAATCACACCCTTTTTCCAAGAGGAGGGTTAAGTGGAAGGCCGGGCAGCTCTTTCCGCTGCCTCCCCCCACCTTGAAAAAATGGATGATGCCTCCGCTTCGGCGGGATACTCTCACCGCCACATGGAGAGGAAGATGAGCGCCATGGCGTGTACAGTCTTCAACGAACTTCGGCTGGAAGGGAAGCTCTGTGACGTCATCATCAAGGTCAACGGGTGCGAGTTCAACGCCCACAAGAATATCCTCTGTAGCTGCAGCTCCTATTTTAGGTTGGTGCCTCAGAGAGACTCGAGCGGCGGCTCCTCATTCAAAGGCCTCTCAAAGTGGTGATTCTCTTGTATTTAGCAGGGGGAGAGCAGCTGGCCCTGTCCGACTCGAGAACAGCATCAGTGGTTGTGGCTGGTGTCTACTCGGTGTTGGCTTTTAGACTGAGCCCCTTGCAGACAGGGAAGCAACTTTATTTATTTATTTATTTATTTTATTTCTCTATGTGACGCGGTTTATAAATATTTTGAAAAGCAGTATATAAATATTCATAGTTGTATGTCAATATTTGTAGTCTTCTGCCCAGACTTGCAGGATTCTGACCAGTATCTTGGCCTCTTGCTCTTGGCACATTCTGACCAGTATCTTGACCCCTTACTCTAGATGCTAATTCTAAAACTCGTTAGAATTAGCACAACCGTCAACCAATTGAAGGGGCAGAAAAAATCTGCCTTTTAACCAAAGTAATCACATTACCATTAACCTCCATAGGGGTGCCACCTTGAGAGAACACATCTTAGTGATCTCCACTATTTTTCAAGAGGGGGCCACTTTGGCAAAAAAAACCCAACAACCCTTCAATGTGAGAGTCATTTCCCACTGTGCTGAGCTCTGCAGAGGATGGCGCTTTTCTCAGTGCTGGCCGAGTGCCCTTTAAGAAAGATGCAGCCCTCTCTTCAGAGCGACACACTCCGTGCATGCCTTCCAAGATGGCGCAGGGGTTCAAGTTTCCCTTCAAGGAGAGACACACACACACACACACCCGGCACAGTGAGAAGGGTTGCCTCCACATGGCGCCAGGGAGATTGTGCAGCAGAGTATTCCACTTCAGCTATAGCTTCACACCATCCCAACAAGCACTTAGGGGGTGCCCAAAGGGTTGTCAGAGGCCACAATCTCCTTATCATGAAGAATGCTGAAGGTATGCCAATGTAATGGTTCGGAAGAGAGGCCATCTTTAATTTTCTTGGTCAGTCCCTATTCCACTTCTCCCTGCTTTGAGGCAGAGGTGGCCCTGAGAGCGTTCCCCCTTCTAGATGCCCCAACCCAAAGGGGTTCTTGGATCCACACATCACCCCTCTGTTGATGGGTGGCAAGAGCCAAGGAGTCACGTCCAGAGGGCAATTAATTGTGGCTGGGGATGGTGGGAGTTGTAGTTTAGCAGCAGCTGGAGGCCCATAGGGTGGGAAAGCCCTATCCCAGAGTATTTAGGGCTTGAAATGTAAAAAACAAAACAACCCAGGACCTTGAACTGAGCCTGGAAACAAACTGGCAGCGCATGAAGTGGGCAGAGAATCAGTGGCATCTGATCTGCTGCTGCTGCGGATATTTATATGCTGCTTTTCAATGAAAAATTCTCAAAATGGTTTACAAAGAAAACAAATAATTAAGTAAGATGGCGCCCTGTCCCCAAAGGGCTCACAATCTTAAGACAGGGTTTCTTAACCTTGGGCCCCCAGATGATGCTGGACTACAACACCCATCATCCTCAGCCACAAAGGCCGTGTCTGGGCATGATGGGAGTTGTAGTCCAGCAAGGGGGCCCAAGGTTAAGAAACCCTGATCTAAGAAGAAAGGAAGCAGACGCCAGCAACAGCCACTGGAGGGATACTGTGAAAGCATAAGGGCAGTCTGGCTGGATCAGGTCCAAGGCCTATATCTAGTCCAGCATCTCGCCTTCCCCAGTGGCCCACCAGCTGCCTCTGGGAAGCTCTCAAGCAGGATACGGAGGCGTGCCCCCTCTCCTGCTACTGCTCCCCTGCAAGTGGTATTTGGAGACATCGTGCCTCTGAGGCTGGAGGTAGCCTATAGCCATCAGGATTAGTGCCACTGATAGACTTGTGCACCTCTTACAGCTATCTAAGCCATCATCACATCCCATGGCGGAGAGTTCCATAGATCAGTTATGCACTCCATAAGGACAGCCTTGCTGTGCTGGGGTGGGATAGGGACATTGCTCTCCCACTGCTAAATAGAAGAGAATCGCCACTCAGAATGTGCCTCTCTGCTCAGTTAGCAAAGGATGGCCCCAGGTAAACCCTGGCAGCCGTTCTGAGCCAATTGGCGTTTCCGAGCTGTCTTCAAGGGCAGCCCCGCAGAAAGTACATTGCAGCAGTAATCCAGTCTGGATTCCATGGGAAGGATGTCTGGGAATTAGGAGCATCGCTCAGGAAGAGGAAATCTGTCAGCTTTCTCTCCATGAAGAGAGAATATGGCGCCACCCTGCCTGTGTTCCCTCTAACAGGGATTCCCAGATCTTGTTGACTACAACTCCCAGAATCCCCAGCTGCAATGGCTGTTGCCTGGGGATTATGGGAGTTGTAGTTAACAACATCTCGGAATCTCTGTTAGAGAGAACTCTGCACCCTTCCATTTTCTATTGACCTATGGTATTGGGAGGCTGCATACATACAGGTGAAACTCGGAAAATTAGAATATCGTGCAAAAGTCCATTAATTTCAGTAATGCAAATTAAAAGGTGAAACTGATATATGAGACAGATGCATTACATGCAAAGCGAGATAAGTCAAGCCTTAATTTGTTATAATTGTGATGATCATGGCGTACAACTCATGAAAACCCCAAATCCACAATCTCAGAAAATTAGAATATTACATGGAACCAAGAAGACAAGGATTGAAGAATAGAACAATATTGGACCTCTGAAAAGTATACAGTGTACTGTGCTTGATTGGCCAGCAAACTCACCTGACCTGACCCCATAGAGAATCTATGGGGCATTGCCAAGAGAAGGATGAGAGACATGAGACCAAACAATGCAGAATTGCTGAAGGCCGCTAATGAAGCATCCTGGTCTTCCATAATACCTCATCAGTGCCACAGGCTGATAGCATCCATGCCACGCCGCATTGAGGCAGTAATTGCTGCAAAAGGGGCCCAAACCAAGTACTGAATACATACGCATGCTTATACTTTTCAGAGGTCCGATATTGTTCTATTCTTCAATCATTGTCTTCTTGGTTCCATGTAATATTCTAATTTTCTGAGATTGTGGATTTGGGGTTTTCATGAGCTGCACGCCATGATCATCACAATTATAACAAATTAAGGCTTGACTTATCTCGCTTTGCATGTAATGCGTCTGTCTCATATATCAGTTTCACCTTTTAATTTGCATTACTGAAATTAATGGACTTTTGCACGATATTCTAATTTTCTGAGTTTCACCTGTATATGTTCTTTTGAGCAACCTGGGTATGGATGTGGATGCACCCATCGCTTGTGCAGGAGAAAAATCTGCTTAGAATAGACCTAATTTTAGCGGGGGGGGGGGGTTCCATGTCATTTCCACTGACATGCTCACAGAATGTACAGTTATGATTTTTTGGCCTGGGATGTGCCCTAAAATAGCACGTGTCTCTAAGCTGTTGCTTTGTAGTGGCACCTGGACAGGTTTAGAAGGAAATATGGTAGTCAGGAAGAGTGGGGTACCAGCAACCACTGTGAGTACTTCCATCCTTGGTTTTTTGGTAATGGTGATAAGAGAGGTGCAGCAAGCAGACTGGTCTGAGGGGCTTAGACTCAGAGAGGACTTAGACTCAGATACAAAGCAGATGCTCTTCCACTGAGCTACGGCCCCATCCCCTAAAGCAGGGGTAGGCAACCTTGGCTGTCCTGCTGTCACATCGGAAGCTGCCTTCTATCAAGTCAAACCCTTGGTCCATCTAGCTCAGGATTGTCTACACAGACTGGCAGCGGCTTCTCCAAGGTTTCAGGCAAGAGTCTCAGGCCTGTCTTGGAGATGCCGCCAGGGAGGGAACCTGGGACCTTCTGCATGCAAGCAGGGAGGTGCTCTTCCCAGAGTGGCCCCCTCTCCTAAGAGAAATCTCTTACCATGCTTGCACATGGAGTCTCCCATTCAAATGCAAACCAGGGTGGGCCCTGTTTAGCAAAGGGGACACTTCCGGCTTGCTGCCACAAGACCAACTCTCCTTTCCCCCTCCTCCTGCTTTGAGGGGCCTCAAGATCTAACCAAGGCGGGTGAGAAGGAGTTTGTGTCCTCTTTTTCCAGAGCCTTGTTTACCAGTAGCTGGAACAACACAGAGAAGAGAGTATATAATATTCCTGGCATAACCCCAGATATGATGAAGCTCATTATCGAATACGCCTACACGAGGACAGTGCCCATCACCGTGGACAATGTAGAGAGACTCTTGGTGGCCGCCGACCAGTTCAACGTGATGGGCATCGTCCGGGCTTGTTCCGACTTCATGAAGTGCCAACTGTGTCTCGAGAATTGCATCGGCATCTGCAAATTCACCGAGTACTACTACTGCCCTGACCTGAGGCAGACGGCCTACATGTTCATCCTGCACAACTTTGAGGAGATGGTGAAAGCGTCTACTGAATTCCTGGAGCTCTCGGTCAATGAGTTTAAGGACATCATTGAAAAGGACGAACTCAACGTGAAACAGGAAGACGCCGTCTTCGAGGCCATCCTCAAGTGGATCGCCCACAACCCCCTGAGCAGGAAACAGCACATGGCAGTCCTGCTTCCAAAGGTGAGCCCTTCATCGCCGCTTGGGCTGTTTGCAGGTCTGCTGTGCTGTGGCTGAAACTTAAGCTTGTGAAAGAATATTCTCTGAGGATATCGGAGAATATACTCCGAGAATATTCTCCGAAAATTCTCCGAATATTCTCCAATAGGATGGGTAGCATAATTCTCCAAAATATTCTCTCCCATGCTAAATAATGCAGGAGAATATTCTTTTATGTCTGCTTTTCACACACTTGAGGAGGATGTATGAAGTGGCAGAGTCAGCAGGGAGGCTCACTAGATGTCTCTCAGTCCCCTCTGACTATTGGCAGTAACACCACCGCACAGGTCCTTCTGGGCTCTTTTCGCTCTCCCTGCCTTTTCAGAAGGCAAGGAGAGCAGAACAAGCTCGGCTGGAGGAGGAAGGAGAGATTATGCAGGCAGGGTACAGACTGATGGGTAGAGTACGCCATAGGAAACAGAGAAAATTAGGAAGCTACCTTCTGCTGAGTCAGACCCTTGGTCCATCTAGCTCAGCATTGTCTACCCAGACTGGCGGCAGCAGCTTCTCCAAGGTTGCAGGCAGGAGTCTCTCTCAGCCCTGTCTTGGAGATGCTGCCAGGGAGGGAACTTGGAACCTTCTGCATGCAAGCAGGCAGGTGCTCTTCTCAGAGGGGTCCCATCCCCTAAAGGGGAATCTCTTACACTGCTCAAACATGTAGTCTCCCATCCAATTGCAAACTGAGGCAGACCCTGCTTAGCAAAGGGGACAGTTCCTGCTCACTACCCCAAGGCCAGAGCTCCTTCCCTTCTCTCCGCAGGTGCGCCTGGCCTTGATGCACGCCGAGTACTTCATGAACAACGTCAAAATGCACGACTACGTCAAGGACAGCGAGGAGTGCAAGCCCATCGTGATCGACGCCCTGAAGGCCATGTACGACCTCAACATGAACGGCCCGTCCAGCTCCGACTTCACCAACCCGCTGACGAGGCCCCGCCTGCCGTACGCCATCTTGTTCGCCATCGGCGGCTGGAGCGGCGGGAGCCCGACCAACGCCATCGAGACGTACGATGCCCGGGCGGACCGCTGGGTGAACGTGACGTGCCAGCAGGAGAGCCCCCGGGCCTACCACGGGGCGGCCTACTTGAAGGGCTACGTCTACATCATCGGGGGCTTCGACAGCGTGGACTACTTCAACAGCGTCAAGCGGTTCGAGCCCGTCAAGAAGACGTGGCACCAGGTGGCCCCCATGCACTCGCGGCGCTGCTACGTGAGCGTCACCGTCCTCGAGAACTTCATCTACGCCATGGGTGGCTTCGACGGCTACGTGCGCCTCAACACGGCTGAGAGGTACGAGCCCGAGACCAACCAGTGGACCCTGATAGCCCCCATGCACGAGCAGAGGAGTGATGCGAGCGCCACCACCCTGTACGGAAAGGTAACCGAGAACGAAACGGGATCCGGGTGTGTGTCGGAGGTCCGGCCGCTAGGGCGGTCCGGGGAGGGCGGGGCTGGTCTCGTGGAAGCGAGCATGACTTGTCCCCTTTGCTAAGCAGGGTCTGCCCTGGTTTGCATTGGAATGGGAGACCACATGTGAGCACTGTAAGATATTCCCCTGAGGGATAGGGCCACTCTGGGAAGAGCATCTGCGTGCTTGCGGGAAGAAAGTTCCCAGTTCCCTCCCTGGCAGCATCTCCAGATAGGGCTGAGAGAGACGCTTGCCTGTAGCTTTGGAGAAGCTGCTGCCAGTCTGGGTAGACAATCCTGAGTTAGATGGACCAAGGGTCTGACTCAGTAGAAGGCAGTGTCCTATATTCCACCCACTTTGCATGCAGAAGGTCTCAGGTTCAATCCCTGGCAGCATTTCAAGGTACCCCTGGAAGAGTCTCCTGCCTGCTACCTTGGAGAGCCGCTGCCAGTCTGTGTAGACAAGATTGACCTAGAAAGACCAATTGTCTGATTCAGTAGAAGATAGTTTTCTATGTTCCTAAGCAGAGGCAGGCAACTTTTGACACTCCAGCTGTTGACCTACAACTCTCAAGGAGTTATAGGTTGCTGGTGCTGGGATTGTGTTGGGGTTGCTGGGTCTGACCCAAAGTCTCACTTCGTTTTGCCTCCTTCTGAGGGCCTGGGAGTCCATGACCCAGCTGGGGAGGTTGGTAGGATCTGGGAAGATGAATGCTCACTGTGATGTTTGACAAGGTCTTCACCCCTAGAGATGGAAAGGAGGTGATCACATTGCAAGACCTGAAGCTTTCTGTGTGTCCTCATCCTTTGACCATCGAGCCTGTAGCAGCCAGATTGGCAAAGGTGTCTTCAAAGCTTTTAAAGGTTTAAAACACACACAAACTACTATTCAGTTTTATCAACATTGGAGGAATGAAAATGGCAGGAATGTCCTCCAAAAATCACTCCATGGCGAGAGTTCAACCAGTGGTTCATTGTCACTCTTACTCTGACCCTGTGCAAAAATGACTGCAAATTGACCCTAATGGTTTGGGGATAGGGATGAAGAAGGCCTGATAAGACAAAGGAACATAGGCAGCTGCCATATACTGAGTCAAACCATTGGTCTTTCTAGTTCAGTATTGTCTACCCAGACTGGCAGTGGCTTCTCCAGGAGCCTCTCTCAGCCCTGTCTTGGAGATGCTGCCAGTGAGGGAACTTGGAACCTTCTGCTCCTCCCAGCATGGCTCCATCCCCTGTGGGGAAGATCTTACAGTGCTCACATGCAGAGGCGTATCTAGGGAAAATAGCACCTAGGGCAAGCAATGAAATTGCGCCCCCGTCCAAACATCTGACACCCATCTTTCAGATAACTTTACCATAATATCAGCTCAAATATACAAGTCAAGCTCATTAATCTTTTAATATTTCAAAAACTATTTAGCAGTGGATGTAGCCAGACCAAAAAATGCTGGAAAACTACAAATTTCAGTATGCTGGGGCTCATGAAATACCCAAATACTATGTGGAGGTGTACTTGGAAAACTAAACAGAAGTGCCTGTCTCATTCTCTACTATGCATTGTAGCATCACTATTACATAAGTTTAAAAAATAAATGGAGAATTTGACTTTTCTCAGATACTAGGGCCTTGCAGAGGCCATTTGAGCATGCGTAGTGGCCATTTTGTTTTCATTGGCCATTCTTTTTAGAAAATTTTCATTTTAAAAAATGGCACCCCCCTTCAAGTGGTGCCCGGGGCACGTGCCCTGCCTGCCCCACCCTAGATACGCCCCTGCTCACATGTGGTCTCCCATTCAAATGCAACCAGGGCAGACCCTGCTTAGCTAGGGGGACAAGTAATGCCTGCGACCACAAGACCAGCTCTCCTCTCATAGACCAGCTCTCCTCTCAGGAAGCTATAAGTGTGACAGTGCTATTACATAGGGACATAGGAAGCTGCCATATACTGAGTCAGACCAATATGCATTCCTAACACAGCACTCTTGTCAGATTATTCTTATTCATAATAATTTTGGATATATCACTGTTCAGCGAAAAATAAATTCTAGAGCAGTTTACATAGAAAATAATAATAATAAATAAAATGGTTCCCTGTCCCACAGGGGGTTGCAATCTAAAAAGAGACACAAAGAAGACACCACTAGCTTACTACTGGGAAGGAAGTTGTGCTGGGATTGGATAGGGACAGTTTCTCTTTCCCTGCCGAATGTAAGAGAATCGCCACTTTAAATGGCACCTCTTGGCCCAGTTAAAAGGGGCAAAGTTTAGGATTTCTTTAGCATAGATCTTAGGATAAATGGTATAAGATCAATTTTGTGTGTTTTCACGATAAACCTACAACATTTTAATGGTCCCCTTTTCTTTCCTGGCCTTATTATTATTATTATTTTAAAAAAAGGTCTACATATGCGGTGGCTTCAACGGGAATGAGTGCCTCTTTACGGCCGAGGTGTACGACGCCAAGATTGATCAGTGGAGCTTGATCGCACCGATGAGAAGCAGGCGGAGCGGCATTGGCGTGATCGCGTACGGGGAGCACGTCTACGCCGTAAGGCCGGAGGGGTTCTTTATGTCTGTGATGGCGGGAGCCATGAGCAGCCCTTGCTTGATGTGGGAAAGGCGTTGGGTCAGCTCTTGCTCCTCTTGGCTTGGTATAGCCAGGCCGGCTCCACTTCGGCCCTCCTGCAGATGTTGGCCTACAACTCCCATCATCCCTGTCTATTGGCCACTGTGGCTGGGGATGATGGGAGTTGTAGTCCAAAAACAGCCGGGGGGCCTGAGTTGAGCAGGCCTGAGTGACTGAGCAGTTGCCCACAGACTTCAGATATTTCAGCTAGTGAATACATTGCCTGGCTGCCGTGTGCTGGCTTTCAGACTGTATGCATAGGGAGCTGCCACCAGCTGAGTCAGACCCTTGCTGCATCTGGTTCACGGTTGCCGGCACAAACTGGCAGAGGCTGTCCAAGGTTTCAGGCAGGAGTCTCTCCCAGCCCTACCTGGAGATAAACCTGGGACCTTCTGCATGCAAGCAGATGCTCTTCCACTGAGTGATGGCCCCACCTCCTCATAATTACACAGGATGCTTCCTTCTACTGAGTCAGACCATTGGTCCATCTATCTCAGTATTGTTGACACTGACTGGCAACAGCTCTCCAAGGCTCTTTCCCAGGCTTAGCTGGAGATGCTGCCAGAGATTGAACCTGGGACTTTCTGCCCACAAGCAGATGCTCTTCCACTGAGCTACAGCAAGGCAGGGAATCTCTTCTGCAGTCGATATTGCTGTAAGATATTCCCCTTAGAGGTTGACTATGCAGCAATATCAACTGCAGTAGAGATTCCCTGCTAACGTATTTATTTATTATCTCTCTGTGTAAATTGCCCTGAGCCATTTTTGGAAGGGCGGTATAGAAACTGAATAAATAGTAATAACAACAACCAGGCAAAGCAGCACCTTTTAAAAGTGGTTATTCTCTTGTATTTAGCAGGGGGAGAACAACTGACCTTCTCCATCCCCAGCACAGCATCCCTCTAGTGGCTGGTGGTGGTGTCTATCTTATGTTTATTTTTAGATTGTGAGCCTTTTGGGGACAGGGAACAATTTTATTTATTTATTTTTATGTGAACTGCTTTGGGAACTTGTTGAAAAGCGGTATATAAATATTTCTTGTAGTAGTAGTAGCTGAGTAGAAGTACACACAGTTGAGGGCTCAGGGCCTGAATCCAGCCTTCTGTATTCCTTTGCCCTTGGTTTTGCCCTTGGGATGTTCCCTTCTTAATTGTGTGGGCCAGTTCATTGGGGCAAGTATCATCCAAACTGACCCTGTGTATTGACTTGTTGTGGGAGGGGTCATCATACTAGTTATATTTATCCCATACCCAGACCTCTTGCTCTTCTTTCCCTCCAAGCCTCAGTGAAGCATTGACCCAAGACCATCCCTATACTGATCACATCCTCCTCTTCCAAAATGTTTTGCAAGAGGGAGGCAGTGTTGGGCCCAAGGATGGATCTTCACCTTGGTGGGTCTTTAAATGACCACAGTCTAGCTTTATGAATACGACAAATATTTATATACCGCTTTTCAACAAAAGTTCCCAAAGCAGTTTACATAGATAAAATACCAGATGTTACAAGTTAAAAACAAAACCAAGCCAGTTTCAATGTAAAAACACCATCATCGGTTTTCCATTGAAATTGGTTTGGTTTGGTTTGGTTTGAACTTGTAGCATCAGGCATTTTATCTTTGCCTAAAAAAGAGGCCTTGGTGGAAGAACTGCTTAGAGCCCATATGCACGTAGCTTTGCCAACGTATCAGTTTATATAGATACTAGTGTTTTTAAGCCCGTTGGATAACGGGCGCTAGTGGAGCTGTGCGCTCCGGACCCCCGCCGCCATTCCCCCTCCCGCCACCCACCGCCACCCACGGCTCCGGCCGGGCCCGCCACCCACGGCTGCCCGCGGCTCCAGCCGGGCCCACCGCTGCCCGGGCCCACCACCGCATCCAGTTTTCCCCGCCGCCTCGTCCGGCGGCCATGTTGGGCGGCCAGAGGCAGCCGCTCCGAAGAAGCTGGGTAAGCGGCGGCGCGGCCAGGCCTCAGCCATGGCTCCGCCGCGCCTCGGCCAGTGTCCCCCTCCGCCGCTTACCCGGCTTCTTCAGGGTGGCCGATTCTGGCCGCCCAAGATGGCCGCCGGGTGCTGGCAGTCATGTCCCCCTGGCTCTGTTCTGGGCATGTGCTGCGCGCATGCCCAGAACAGGCAGGCACGAACGCACGCTTGGTGTCCGTCCATGGACGGACACCAAGCGTTTTATTAGAGAGGATAAATAAATAAAATGACTCCCTGTCCCCAAAGGGCTCACAATCTTAAAAAAGAAACCTAAGGTAGATACCAGCAACCACCACTAGAGGAACGCTGTGCTGGGGGTGGATAGGGCCAGTTGCTTTCCCCCTGCTAAATTTGAGAATTACTACTTTAAAAGATGTCTCTTTGCTCAGTTGTCAGGGTATCTACCCATGATGCACAGCTGAGTTCCCCTTAGTCTATACCAAGGCTTCCCAACCTGTGGCACTCCCTGCAGATGTTGCTGGACTACAACTCCCATCACCCCAAGCAACAATTCACTGTGGCTAGGGATGATGGGAGTTGTAGTCCAGCGACATCTGGAGTACCACAGGTTGGGAAGGCCTGGTCTATGCCAAACTCAGAAGGACTGAGCAGGCCTCGTATAACGTGTCAAACCAACAGGAGGAGCGTTCTACGTGGCCGGTTCCGATACTCAAAAGATGGCTTCTCCTAAGCCAGCTAACGCTGGCTTTTTGTGGTCCGCAGGTGGGCGGATTTGACGGCGCCAACCGCCTCCGGAGCGCCGAGGCGTACAACCCCATCGCCAACACCTGGAGGACCATCCCCACCATGTTCAACCCTCGGAGCAACTTCGGCATCGAAGTGGTGGACGACCTCCTCTTCGTGGTGGGGGGCTTCAACGGCTTCACGACGACGTTCAACGTGGAGTGCTACGACGAGAAGACGGACGAATGGTACGACGCCCACGACATGAGCATCTACCGCAGCGCCCTGAGCTGCTGCGTGGTGCCCGGGCTGCCCAACGTCGGGGAGTACGCTGCCAGGCGGGAGAACTACGTGGGGTCATCCCAGAGGGATGAGGTCAAATACTCCTCATCCACAAGCACACTCCCTGTGTGAATACTATCTCTCCTTGACTAATAAAGCCCTCTAAGCAAGAACTCTATGCAGGGGTGGATTCGCTGTGTGTTTCCTTTCCAAACGAGCCATGAGACTAGTCCTCACTGTCGAACTAAAAGCATGCATCCTCTCCCCCTTTCCCCGTCCCCAACTTTGGACCCCGTACTTTCCCCCTTTCCCCTGTAAACAGTCATAGAGGCGGAGAGACCCAGAGGATCTTAAGGAAGCAGTTGAGAAGTCTGAAAGGATTCAGAGAAGAGCGGCCGAGTGGATTTAGGGTTTGGCTGATCCCAACAGAGAAGCAGGAGGACTTCCAAGTTATTCAGAGATCAAGAACGGAATGCCACGGAATGCCTCCTGTCCCCAAACAACTGTTGCTTATAAGTCGAACTTGCTTTGTGTCTCACGGAGGATAAAGCGCCCCTCCCGGTCCACGTTGATGTTCCTGCGGGAGAAGAAAGCTTGCGCCATCCTGCGCCGACAGGAATCGATCCAATAAAACCCACTCACTCAGCTGACCCATTTTCCATTTCTTATTTATTTATTTGTCAAATTTGTACACGGCCCCAAACTTTCGCCACTGGGCGGTTAACAATAATTTCTGCACCGTTTTCCCTTTCTTTTTTTTAAATGAATGGGGAGGGGTGGGTTCCTAGAAAGGGCAGGTACGGCATCTGGGAGTACTTCTGAATCCAGGCCTCTCTCTAGTAACACCGCGTGAAGCAAAGACCAGGAGTGCTTTTTACCAGCTTCACAGAGGAGTTGTTATGGGGTGGCTCACCGTGGGAGGCCTGGGCCCCCAATGAATGGCTCAGAGCCCCAGATCTCATCAGCCTTCTCCCTCCAGAGCAGTGGAAAGCACCTGCACAGAGCAAGGGAGAGTGCTCCTAGCTTCACCTAGGAACATAGGAAGCTGCCGTATACTGAGTCAGACCACTGGTCCTGTGTTTTGTCTACCCAGACTGGCAGCAGCTTCTCCAAGGTTGCAAACAGGAGCCTCTCTCAGCCCTATCCTGGAGATGCTGCCAGAGAGAGAACTTGGAACCTTCTGCATGCAAGTGTGCAGGTGCTCTTCCCAGAGTCTCCCCGACTATCTTACACATGTAGTCCCCCATTCCAATGCAAACCAGGGCGGACCCTGCTTAGCAAAGGGAACAATTCATGCTTGCTACCACAAGACCAGCTCTCCTCCCAGTTCACTTCCACATTCATACATACAGTATTATAATATTAGGGACTTTAAAAAACATTATCCTTGGGGGGGGTGGGCTATGATGGATCTTAATTATCAAAAGTGGGGGCTGGGTCTTATATCTTTTAAGTGCCCAAGAATGCCCCTGCAGCTTCGGCTGATATGCCAGCTGCATCCATCTCTGGCAAAGAATGACTTTTAAAACAGTGGCGAGTATGCTGGTAATCTCAATGCTTGACTACTGCAATGTGTTCTACGTAGGGATGCCTTTACAGGGAGTGCAAAATTTGTCAGCCAGCTTGATATCTGGGGCAAGCCGGAGAGATCATACGACTCCTGCTTTAAAATCATTGCAGTGCGGGTACATCTGCAGGCAAATATTAAGCCCTAAATGGCTTAGGCCTGAGTTACCGAAGAAAATGCTGCCTTCTGCACGATCCCTGCGGCTTATTAATGTCATTTGGTTAGGCCGACCTGTATTTGCCACCGAAGCTGCATTTAACGTAGGAACAGAGGAAGTTGCCTTATGCCAAGTTAGACCCTTGGTCCAAATTCACTGTTTTTACACTGACTGGCATTGTGGTCTAGGGTTGCCATGCCCCTCTGCCCTGAATTCCGGGTGTCACCCAGATTTTAAGCATCTCACCCGGATTTCAGCTTTTTCTAGCTAAGCTCTAGCTCTTGTAGAAACTGAGTTATGGAGCAAAATGTGCAGTCACTGTTCTGCTCAACTGCTGGACTTGGATTAAAACAGCACAGGAGGCTAGCTGGGAGGGTTTCACTCACAAGAGAGCCAGTGTAGTGTAGTGGTTAGAGTGCTGGACTAGGACCGGGGAGACCTGAGTTCAAATCCCCATTCAGCCATGATACTTGCTGGGTGACTCTGGGCCACTCACTTCTCTCTCAGCCTAACCTACTTCACAGGGTTGTTGTGAAAGAGAAACTTAAGTATGTAGTACACCACTCTAGGCTCCTTGGAGGAAGAGCGGGATACAAATGTAATAATAATAATAAGTACAGTAATCCCCATGAGGATTGTTGCCTTTGTTTTTTATCTCAGTTGAGAGGATAGCTTGCTTTTGATGTGAATCACTGCCTGCTTACCAGGCTGTGTATTGTAATGTTGAAGGACTTTCTTGGCTTTACGTTTAATGCAGGCCTATGTACAAAGCAAGCACCGTTGGTTTCAATCAGATCTTCTCTCAAATAAGTATGTACAGAATTGCCGCTTTAATTAAAAAGCTATGCATTTATTTTTTATGCATTTATTTTTGTTCTATTGCTGCTGTTAATATGTCAAGGAAAATGGTCTGGCAAAGATCTCTTCCCCAACTATTATTGTTGGTAGGTATCTAGAGCAAATACAAGCCAACTGGAAAGCGCAGCTGCCAATTTGCATAGGCAAATTATTTGCAAGCCAATTTACATAGTATGCAAATTAGGCACCCCCGATTTGGAGAACTAGACTATGGCAACCCTAGTGTGGCTCCCCAAGCTTTCAGGCAGAGGTCATTCTCAGCCCTTCCCGGAGATGCTGCCAGGGATTGAACCTGGGGCCCTTCGGCAGGCAAAGAGGATGCTCTGCCACAGAGCTCTGCGTTCAGACAAGTCATGAACTCTAGTAGGTGATTCTTGGAGACGAAAAGAGCTTGAAATAGATCGTGTTGAGCTAGTCGGTCTCTTTCACCCTAGCCTACCTAACAGGGTTGTTGTGGGGGTAAACCAGAGGGAGGGTAAGGAAGAGCTTTGCATGCCACCCTGAACTCCTTGGCAGGATTTAAATGTAAAACTAAATTAAGCATGCAAATGCAAATATGGTGACTTGGCATTTGACTTGGGCATCCTCCCCCTGTGCAGGCAGTTCCACATTCCCTTGGCAGGAAGGGCTTGTGGGTAACGTAGGCTGTAGCCCCCCCAGGCCTGCTATCCAATAGCAACAGCTGCCTTCCGACGTTGCTTCTTCTTTTCACCCTGGCCAGCTGGTAGCCGGCGCGGAATCCTGCGCGCCCGTTGCCTGCTGGGTAATGTAGTGCCTCAATCGACCCAGGTCAACAAGAGGCGGGCAGAATCTGCAGTTTTTCCTGGGTCGGAGACCTGGCCGACCCTCGAGCAATAAGCAAACATTTGGCTGTTAGCCTGGAAGGCTTTTCACGCCCTTTGCAGGTTGTGGTGGCGGCTCATAACAGCCGGGACCGACTACAACTCCCAGAATGCAAAGCGCAGCCAGTGGCAGGAAGCCTGGATTTCCTTTGCAGCGGCGGGGTGGCGGCGACCCACGGCATGAAAGGTACAGTGGGAGCGAGGGCGGGGGAGATGCATCTGGCTGGAGAGGGGCAGCCAGCATCTCCTTCGTGGAGTGGTGGAAGGGGCAAGAGGATGCATGCCCTTAAATTCGGGTTTCCCATCTTTGGGTCCCCAGATGTTGATAGACAACAACCTCCATCATCCGCAGCCACAGTGGACTTCAGCCATTGTGACTGGGGATGTTGGGAGTTGTAGTCCACCCACATCTCAAACCCAAGTTTGAGAACCCATAGCCTAAATTAGGGTTTCCCAGCCTTGGGTTGCCAGAGGTTGATGGACTACAGTCCCTATCATCCACAGCTGCGATCAAGCCAACTGAAATCTGCAGGATGGCTTTCAGTGCTCACCTGGAGATTCTGTGCACAACTTGGATTTGGGGATGAGGCTGTCGCTCAGTGGGTGGAGCATCTGCTTTGCGTGCAGAAGGTCCCAGCTTCAATCCCTGGTGGCATCTCCAGGTAGGCTGGGAAAGACGCCCACCTGAAGCCTCCCGCCTGAATCACTGCCAATCTGTGAAGACAATACTGAGCTAGATAGACCAAGGGTCTGACTCAGTATATGGCAGCTTCCTATGTTCCCAGTTATACTGTTGACTGATTGATTTATTTAGAAATATTTCGTTTGAATTAGAATTTGAACCCAGATCTCCCATGTCTAATCCCAAATTCTGTCCAACTTCCAGATGTGGGTGCGCACCTGGGCGTTGAGCCTTTACTGAAGAAGATCCCTCTCTGTCTTCTCCAGCTGGCTTTGCTTGAGGATTGTTGTCTGGAATGATTGATGTCTAGCATCTTGGAGCAGATGGGGCCCAGGTGCGAATTATTCCAGCTGTTCTTGGTGCTCTTCCTGCTGCCTGGAGATTTAGCCTTTCAGGAAACAGATGGAGGCTGGTGAGTCGGCAATGCATCTGCGAAATAGCAATCAGTCCTTTCCGTTTATTTTCTTGGCCACGGGGCTGACACTAAATCAGGTAACGTTTACAGAAGGAAATAAACACGAAGGAAAACAAAGTTTGAACAAGAAAACACAGTCTATTATTATGGTCAGTTACATCTGCTTTAAAAGTTGGCAGACGCCTTGGATAAACCTAGCAACAAGGTGGGAAAAACTCACTCTCTAGGATTATTATTAAATAATAATCGGTTTTCTGGAGGATTGACCAGTTATTACACAGCTTTAACAAGTCAGCTGTATATTTCTCTTTCCCTGAGTTAGGGTGCAAAAGAATAAACATTGAGGAAGATCCTCAACTTCTATAGCACCGCCTGGACAGAATCAAAGATGCTTTGCTTTTTACATTTCTATCCAGCTCTTCCTCCAAGGAGGCCAGAGTGGTGCATATGGCTAGGTTTATCCTCACAACAACCCTGTGAGTTAGGGAGAGGATGGCTGAATTTATTATTTATTATTTATTTAAAATATGTATACCCCGCCCCTCTGGTACATTACTGCTCGGGGCGACTCACATTTATACAATGTTGCAATGTAAATCAGACTAATAAAATTAACCAAGTTAAACAAGTTAAAAATCCGAGCTAAATGAATGAATGAGGATTTGGAAAACTGAGGATTTGAACTCGGATCTCCCCAGTTTTAGTCCAGCACTCTTGCCAGTACACCCGGCTGCCTCTTGCTATAGGGGGGATGTTAACTAAGCTGCCTTTCAACACAACTGTTGCCATCAGCTGGAATATGGCCAGCATAGATAACTAGTGTTTGTTTCTTATTTGCATAACATAGGAAGCTGCCACCGACTGAGTCAGACCCTTGGTCCATCGAGCTGAGTATTGTCTGCACTGACTGGCAGTGGCTTCTCCAGGGTTGCAGGCAGGGGTCTTCCCCAGCCCTTCTTGGGGATCCCAGGAATTGAACCTGGGACCTTCTGCCTGCAAAGCAGATTCTCTACCACTGAGCTACATCCCCATCCTATAGGAACATGGATTTCTTTAATTATTCTTATTCTTCCTCCTCCTCCTCCTTCTCCTCCTCCTTCTTCTTCTAGCCATCTAAAGTAACAGATACCATAGCTTCCTGTGGCAGTGGAGTCTGTACATTAATGATGCACTGTGTGAGGAATCCACATTTTATAAATGTGGATCCCTCACACAATTTTATAAATGTGGATCTTTGAAAAGAGTGCATATGGATAAGCAGTTTTGCCTATGACTATTCCCGTGCTGGACAAATGAAATGCACGTGTGTCCAAATTTAGGCACATAGGAAGCTGCCTTCTACCGAGTCAGGCCCTTGGTCCATCTAGCTCAGCATTGTCTACCCAGGCTGGCAGCAGCTTCTCCGGGGTTGCAGGCAGGAGTCTCTCTCAGCCCTATCTGATAATCTGGGAGCTTCTGCCTGCAAGCATGCAGGTGCTCTTCCCAGAGTGGCTCCATCTCCTAAGGGGAATCTCTTACAGTGCTCACACCTGCAGTCTCCCACTTAAAATGCAAACCAGGGTGGTCCCTGCTTAGAGATTAATGCTTGCTACCACAAGACCAGCTCTCCTCTCCTCCCCGTTTGTCCTTGGATTGCCATGTTGATGGTCTGTATCATTTTCCCCACTTTTCATTTCAGGCTGACAAGCCAACACGCTGCCCTTATGGAAGAAGACATCTGCACGGTGGAAAGGAGAGATGCAAGCTTGACTTATTCCCAGTTCATCGAACAGTTGAGTGAAATGCCAGTATTTCCCTGTTTCTCTTGCCACAAGGGGGCAGTGTGCACCAATTCCGGTGAAATTCCAGTGTGCACCAATTCCAGAGTGGCGTGCATGATATATGTTTATTATCCCCACAGCAACCCTGCGAGGTAGGTGAGACGGGGAGAGAAGCGCTCAGCCCAGAGTCACCCAGTGAGTTTCATGGCTGGAACATAGGAAGCTAACTGTGCCTCTTATCCCTGGTTTTTATCCTCCCATTTTTATTGCCAACGGCACACTCTGTTTTATACTGAAGGACAGCCTGGAAATCTTTCTGATTGAACCAAGCGAAAGAGAGATCTGTTGCACCTCCCGATGTTTAATGGGTTCCCAATTTGATCATGGTACTTTGGCTGCGTTGCTGCAAAGAGTGTGAGAAGAGTGCTCTGCCCTCGCGGGTTCACAGTCTCCTCACTACAACCTTCACGCTCTGTTGCATCGCCCCCGGGGGAAATGTGCTGGTTGGCGTCCCGTCCGACAGAGCCTTTTTTCCTTTTGCGACCTACATAGGAAGCTGCTTCCTACTGAGTCCGATCCTTGGTCTAGCTCGCTCAAGATTGTCTACCCAGACTGGCAGCAGGTTCTCCAAGGTTACAGGCAGGTCACCTTGCCTTGTGGTAGCAAATGTGAATTATCCCCTTTGCTAAGCAGGGTCCACCCTGGTTGCATTTGAATGGGAGACCACACGTGTGAGCATTGCAAGATATTCTCCTTATGAGGCCGCTCTGGGAAGAGCATCTGCCTGCTTGCATGCAAGAGGTTGCTAGTTCCTTCCCTGGCAGCATCTCCAAGATAGGGCTGGGAGAGATTTCTGCCTGCAACCTTGGAGAAGCCGCTGCCAGTCTGTGATGACAATACTGAGCTAGATAGACCAAGGGTCTGACTCAGTATATGGCAGCTTCCTGTGTTCCTATGAGTCTCTCTCTCTCAGCCCTATCTGGAGATGCCAGGGAGGGAGCTTAGGACCTTCTGTCTGCAAAGCAGGTGCTCTCCCTGGAGTGGCCCCATCCCTTAAGGGGTAGATCCTGCAGCACCCGTGACTCAGTAGCCCATCTCATAACTGTAACATTTAAGTGTGTGTACACAAATAAGACCACAAATGGAAGTGTCTCAGTTAGGGAGACCGGTTACTCCAGTCATTGGCTTACATCCAGTCTAAGTTACTCATAAGCAATCTTACTGAAGTTAATGGGACAACTTTGCCTGTCGCATTAATGTTAATAGGAGTAAGGTAAAGGTAGTGTGCTGTCAAGTCGGTGTCGACTCCTAGCACCCACAGAGCCTTGTGGTTGTCTTTGGTAGAATACAGGAGGGGTTGACCATTGCCTCCTCCCGCACACTATGAGAGGATGCCTTTCAGCACCTTCCTAGATCGCTGCTGCCCGATATAGCACCAGCGGGGATTTGAACCAGCAACCTTCTGCTTGTTAGTCAATCATTTATCTGCTGTGCCACTAGGGTGTACTCAGTGCTCATTTTCTGAAGCCTGTCACTCAGGCTGAGGGGAGGGGCACACTGAGCTTCAGCACGTAGCCAGCCAATCAGGACAGAAGAGGAGGGTCTTCATCCTTCTCCCTCCCCTTCTGCGGTGGATACATCTGCAGAGCACATGTCATCTTCAAGCCAGCGTTCTTCAGCTGGGGGACAAATAGCACAGCGTGGGGAGGGGAAGGAGGGCTCTGAGCACCCCCTGGGAGCCCTTCAAGTACCCCTAAGGGTGCTAGTACTCCCTCTTGGGAACCCCTGCCCTGGAGGACAGGAGGACTCCAGCACCTGAGAGTGGTGTGACCAGCAAACGCAGCATATATAGTGCCTGTAAGTGTCTCTTTCCATTTTCCAGGTATGCTTTCTCAAGGCCAGTGATCCTCCAGGGAGTCACGGACAACTCGGTGAGTGCCCCACGACGGGGCCTTTTATATCTTCTTAGCCGTCAAATAAGCAAGACAAACCAAACCAAAATGCCACCCCTCCCACCTTGGGGCCCGAAGTGGTGCAGGAGCTGGGAAAGACCGCCCGATTCCTCTCCTTGGTTCAACCGTGACTCTGTGGACTCCTGTCAGGAGGCAAGTTGAGTCAGCTCAGGGGTTCTCCACCTGGGCTCCCCAGATATTGCTGGACTACAACCCCCATCACCCTCAGCCCTTGTGGCGGGGGATGTTGGCTGTTGTAGTCCAACATCATCTGGAGAGCCGCGGTGGGGAACCTCTTAGGCAGATGATCCCTTGAGTTCCGATTACACCTTTCCAGCTCTGATTTGACTCCAAGAGCCTGGTCTGGGTTAGAGATGTGCATGAGCTGGTTCAGGAGTCTCTCTCTCTCTCTCTCTTCGCCTTCTCCCTTCTCTGCTCCTGCAGGAGTTCCGGGATCAGTGCACGAAGGACAAGTTGCTCGCTCGCTTTGGGGACCACCGGGTGCGCCTCAGCACCGCCAACACCTACTCCTACCACAAAGGTGAGGGCTGAATCACTGAAGATGCTCCCCAGGCAGGGACCAGAGAGACAAATTCGAGAGAGCTCAAGTTCGGTAGAGTGGGATAGAAATGCAACTATTTATTTGTGATTTCTCTGGGTGAACCGCCCTGAGCCATTTTTGGAAGGGCGGTATAGAAATAGAATAAATGAATAAATAATAAACTAATAAAGAATAGCTGGGCATGATGTGTTGCAGACAAGATCTCCAGCAGGATTTCCTGGACCTGGTAAGAACAGAAGAACAGCCCTGCTGGATCAGGCCCAAGGAGGCCCATCTAGTCCAGCATCCTGTTTCGCACAGTGGCCCACCAGATGCTGAGTTGAGGGCATGCCCTCTCTCCTGCTGTTACTCCCCTGCAACTGGTACTCAGAGGCATCTTGCCTTTGAGGCTGGAGGTGGCCCGCAGCCCTCCGACTCAAAGTTTGGTAGTTTGCATTTGGAAATCCAGATGCAGCGGTGGTTGCCAGGTGGGCTTCCGTGATCAGTGCCACACCCATCCTACCTGAGTACCCCATGGACCGCCCTTTCCACAGGCCTGGTTGTGGCTCTCTGTGAGATAATGCCCAGAAAAGTAACATGCACATCATGTCCGCAGCAGTTTTATAACTGGTCTCTGTGTGTGTGTACGTCTACTATTGTTGCTGCTGCTGCTCTTGTTAAAAATGTGAAAGGATGAGAACTTATACCCCATATCTACTTTCAAAAACATATTACTTAATTATTTCCCCTCAATGAAATTGACTGGACCAGAAGCTGCCATGAAACAATTTCAGGGTTCTCTTGAGGGGAAGCAGCTATAATAAAGTTACGAGGGTAGCAACTAACAGGCTCCAAGCTGCAGCCTGTGGGCCAGCGGGAGGCATTCTCCCTCTCGCATGCTTGGGAAGAAGGTCTGTAGCTTAATCTGTAGTTATGAGAAAAAGTCACAGAGACCCAGCATGGCATAGTGGTTAGAGTGTTGGACTAGGACCAGGAAGATTCGAGTTCAAATTCCCATGCAGCCATGAAACTTGCTGGGTGACTTGTCACATCCCTCTCCGCCTAGCCTACCTCACAGGGTTGTTGCGGGGATGAGCATAACGCTGTACACAACGGAGGGCTCCTTGGAGGAAGAGCAGGATGTAAATGTAAGGAAGTAAATAAATAGGTTTCTCCTGGTCTTGGAGCATGCGGCCACCACTGAATGGGCCCGTTTCTCTGTCCCAGTTGACCTGCCCTTCCAGGATTACGTCCACCAGCTGTTGGAACCTCAAGACTTGACAACATTGGGAAGTGGTGAGTAGGGCCTAGCGGCTTCATCCCCTGAGGGGAATATCTTGCAGTGCTCACACTTCAAGTTTCCCATTCATATGCAACCAGGGCAGACCCTGCTTAGCTATGGGGAGCAGTCATGCTTGCGCCCACCAGACCAGCTCTCCTCCCCTGTGGCCAAAAGATTGTGGGAGTTGTAGCCCGACATCATCGGCAGCATCTCCAGGTAGGGCTGGGAGAGACTCCTGCCTGAAACCTTGGAGAGCTGCTGCCCGTCAGTGTAGACAATACTGAGCTAAATGGACCAAGGAACCCGTGGTCTAGCCCAGGGAGTCTCAACGTCGGGTCCCCAGATGTTATTCGACTTCATTTCCCACAATCCCCAACCAAAGGCCACTGGGGCTGGGCATTATGGGAGTTGAAGTCCAATAACATCTGGGGACCCAACATTGAGAATCTCTGGTCTAGCCTCTCTTTCGTCTTGTGAGCGTGCCTGAACTCGGTGGGTCTGTTGAAGCCGAGTACTGGAGTGGCGAACTCAATCTGCTTCAGGTATGCACGTTCGAAAGATTTTGCTCCCATCTTTTAGCCCCTTCTCTTGCAGAATGGTCTCTGCCCCCCGCCTGGCCCCACCAATATTCCTTTCTGTGTACAATCACCCTGCCTGCAAATCAGACAAAGGAAGTCATTGCCCGTGGGAAGCTCAGGCCCGGATCCATTTGTACGTCTCTTACGGTGTTAGGGGGCACTCCTTGCTTCCAAAAAGGTCAGCTCTCTGAGTCTCTCTCTTCTTCCCCCACAGAAACACTGTACTTCTTCGGGGACAATAACTTAACAGAGTGGGGCCCTCTCTTCCAGAAGTACCGACCACCTCCGTTCTGGATCCCAGGAACCACTAGTGCATACAGCTTTGGCATTGCTGGTCAGTAACCAACACCTCAAGGGATGGGGGGGATGAGGAAAACACGAGCCGGGCGTCTCGGGCAGCTGAATTCTGCCCCACTGGAGTTTCCACATTTGGGTTCTCCAATGTTATTGGATGACAACTCCGGTGATTGATGGGAGATCATCATGGGAGGAGAGCTGGTCTTTTGGTAGCAAGCATGAATTGTCCCTTTTGCTAAGCAGGGTCCCCCCTGGTTTGCATTTGAATGGGAGACTACATGTGTGAGCACTGTAAGAGATTTCCCTTAGGGGATGGGGCCACTCTGGGAAGAGCACCTGCCTGCTTGCAAGCAGAAGGTTTCAAGTTCCCTCCCTGGTAGCATCTCCAAGATATGGCTGAGAAAGACTCCTGTGTAACCTTGGAGAAGCCGCTGCCAGTCTGGGTAGACAATACTGAGCTAGATGGACCAAGGGTCTGACTCAATATGTGGCAGCTTCTGATGTTCCTATGAGGTGCTAATGGGAGTTGTCATCCAGGGACATAAATTGGAGAGTGTCAGCTGTGCCAAACAGTCTGTGTTTTTTATTTTATTCTGCTATACACCTACCTCTTGATATGCAGCCCACTCCTTTGGAGCCGATAGTTCCTTGTTGACGCTGTTCCCGGAGTGCACATTTGATTCCTCTCTCTCGGCTCTGGTTTCCCCCAGGCTCAGGTTCAGGGGTGCCTTTCCACTGGCACGGCCCAGGTTACTCGGAGGTGATCTTTGGCAGGAAGGTGAGTGCCATGAACACAACCAGTGGGATGCTTCTCTCTGAGGGTCTCGCTAGTGTGGCTGCAGGCTGGAGGGACAGACAACATGTCCCAGAGTGTTCCAACGGCATCTTCATGCAACACAAAGGTGGATTTGAGTCTCGTGCGTAGCATTGCAGCCTCTGTCTTCTCCAGCTGCTGTGATGGTAATTGAAGGCTCCAAATTCTGATTCAAGGGAGGAGGAGCATATGCTAGTCCTTTCTCAACCCTGAACAACTCAACTGGACGTGAGCTTGTGAATGCAATACGGGTAGAAAAGAATCGCTTCTTTGCTGCACATATCGCCTGAGCATCGATCTATGTTGTAATCTGTTGGGTTTGAGTAGAGTCTTTCTCCACTTGCTTTCCAGTTGTCTACCTTGCCGCTTCAGCCCCTGTAGAGTTTGCTGTTCCAGTTCTCCACCAGGGCATCAACAGGCTCACCAGCAGAGCCAATACGACTAGGGCTTCTTGGAATCCAATTGGATGCATTAAGCTTCTCTGGCAGACCATCCTAATAGGCCCCTCACCTGTGCGGAGGTGGGACGTGGTTGTGAGTCCAGCCTTAACCAGATGGTGGTCCATCCATGACAATGGAGACATTTCAGGAGTCCCCACCCAGGGAATACCACCCTGATCATAATAAAAGTCCAGATTTACCCAAAAGGAAGATGACTCTGAATTTAGGATGACCCTTATTTTTAAAAGGGGGTATGAATTTAGGATGACCCTTCTTTAAAAAGGGTTGTACCATAATTACCCAAAAGGAAGATGACTCTGAATTTAGGATGACCCTTATTTTAAAAGGGTTGAACCATAATTACCCAAAAGGAAGATGACTCTGAATTTAGGATGACCCTTTTTTAAAAAAAAGGGTTATACTGTATACTGCAGGAGAAAGGTGACTCTGAATATTAGACGACCCTCCAATTTCTAACATCAAGGAACTTGAGGGTGTGTGGATGGGGGGAGCCTAGTCTTGGATTCGGATATAGGGTATTCCTTGCTTCTTTCTATCCATTCCCCCCCCATCCATCCAGTTTGTGACTTGGCTACCTTGCTTGCTTGAATGTTCCTAGGGTTATTTACTCCGGTAGCGGTCTGCATTACGACATCAGTGGGCATGGATTAGTTAGATCCTAATTGGCACTGTTCTGTTCTGAAAATGTTTACCATTCTTCCCATCTTCTCCCTGCAGCGCTGGTTTCTGTACCCTCCTGAGAAAACTCCAGAGTTCCACCCCAACAAGACTACTCTGTCCTGGCTTTTGGACACGTACCCATCCCTTCCCCCCTGGGAGAGACCCGTAGAGTGCACCATTCGCCCTGGAGAGGTAAGTCCTAACCCTATCTTATAAAAAAGCCCGCATTCTCACAACTGCGAGTTACAGAGATAACCAGTATTGCTAAGCGTGGCACAGCCTCATTGCAAGAATGTAGATTTCCTGGGCAATCCTGGTCAAACTACTGTGGCTGAACTGCATTTAACTGGGATTGGATCCTAGTTGGCTATCCTGGTTAAATGCAGTTCAGTCACAGCAGTTTGACCAGGATATCCTGAGAAAGCTGCATTCCCACAACCAGCTTCACGAGGCTCAACAATCCAGGATAACTTTCACCATGCTTACCTTGAGGACACAGCCAAATTATGACCCACAAAGCAAAACAGAGGTGAGGACTTTTTGTAGGGGAACAGCATCCTTCTCGCCCCCTGGAATCATGACATCCCGCACATTTGGTGCGGCTTTCCTCTTTTTGCAAATTGAGCTGGTTTTGTAGTGAGCATGAATTGTCGCCTTTGCTAAGCAGGGTCCACCCTGGTTGCATTTGAATGGGAGACTACGTTGTAAGGTATTCCCCTTAGGGGATGGGGCCGCTCTGGGAAGAGCATCTGCCTGCTTGCAGGCAGAAGGTTCCAAGTTCCCTCCCTGGCAGCATCTCCAAGATAAGGCTGAGCAGGACTCCTGCCTGCATCCCACTGGAGGGATGCTGTGCTGGGGATGGATAGGGCCAGTTGCTCTCCCCCTGCTCAATAAAGAGAATCCCCATTTTTAAAAAAGGGTGCCTCTTTGCTCAGTTAGCAGATGCTGCTGAACTACAATCCCCATCATCCCCAGCTACAATAAATTGTAGCAGAGAGTGATGGGAGTTGAAGTTCAGCAAGATCTGGAGCACCACAGGTGGGGAAACCCCTGGTGTAGAGCATTCAGCTTTGGCCCAATAGAAATAAGCAATCAGGGTGCTGCATTTTGGGTTGAGGGAGCTTGCCACTGGCCTAACTTGTCCCCATGTGCTCTTCTTTCTCTTCAGGTCCTCTACTTCCCAGACCGCTGGTGGCATGCCACCCTCAACCTGGAGACCAGCGTCTTCATCTCCACATTCCTGGGCTAGCAGATCCTTCGGCAGAGACTCTTTGGAATTTCCTGTTGTTCCGGCTGTACACAGAAACCACCATGGCTTTCGACAACCACAGGTTCTCCCACTCTTGCACAGGACAAGGCTGGAGGGAGACTCTCGTCTGCTGGTGGACGTTGACTTGACCAACAAGGTACTGCTTTGATCTCGAAGCAAGCCCGCCTACTTGAAGCCGTTTTCGGACAAACTGGCTACCCCTTAACTGAAGAGATCTCAGTTATGCACCTTTGCCCGAAGTCCAAACACATCGGGAGGACCACGAAGACAGAACAGCCCCTGCTCAACTGAAGCTGTCCCAGCCCAGGCGTAGCTGGCCTGTTCCTAAGGTCATACCCAGTGGTTTTTGACTTGCACTTCCTGGTTCGACTGAATGGGGCCATTTTGGATGGTGGCCAATACCAGACCTTCAGGGCTTGGACCATAGAGATGCAGGAGCAGAATGTCTCTGCCGGCTGCAGTACAAATGGCAACATTCAAGTGGATAAGTTCAGGGTTGAGTGATGTTCTAGCCTGCCTTGGCTCTGTGGCACAAACTCTGTCCTCTTCTGACCACCGTCTTGCCTCAATGAGGCCTGAAGATTCAATGCCAGTCCGTTTTCCTGTTCTCGGTTTCCAGTTTGGTAGGAGCAGTTTCCTTTGGTTGATGGTCTCAGGGACAGAACCCAGCTTCTTGCTGTTCTCTTCATAGGGCATCTCCTTCATCAAGGGCTTTTAAGAGAACCTGGTGCCCTAGATGTGAATGTGGGGACTGCAAATCGAAGCAAGAGGCTAACTTGCTGGGAGTTGACGTGTTCATCTCATGCTTATCCATTTCCAGGAGGAATTCAGATCTCTTAATTCTCCTCCACTGGACTTGCTCCCAGAGCTCAGATGGAGATTCTGCAGTGGAAACAGCCCTCAAAAATATGAGGGAGAGTGAAAATGGGAGGAGAGAGACAGCAGGTTGTAGGGGCGAGGAGGTTGGTGGTCTTTGTCCCACTTGATCCTTCTCACCAAGCTTCCAAGATGCTTATCTGGTGCATAGTATTTCCTGTAAGAGGGATTCCCAGATGTCGTTGACTACAACTCCCAGCATCCCCAGCTGTAGTGGCCTTTGGCTGGCAATTATGGGAGTTGTAGTCAATAACAGCTGGGAATCCCTGTTAGAGGGCTGGTGTGGCACGGAAGAACACCACAGCAGAGAAGGAAAGGGGTCAAGGGTCCCCACATGTGGATCTCTAGATGCTGTTGGGCTACAACTCCCATAATCCCTAGTAACAATGGCTCAAGGCCATTGGAGTGCTCTCACCCCTTCTTTATCCTGACCTCCAAACCATTAGGGTAACATTTCAGTCCTTTTTTGCACCAAGCAAAGGGTTTGGGTCAGTTAGTAACAACAAACTGGTGTCCTCTCTCCATGGACTGGAGGATATTCCTGCCCATTTTCATTTCCATTCTTCGGACAACAACATCAATAAACTTTCGAGAAGTTTTTGTATTTTAAACCTCTTAAAGCTTTGCAAACACCCTTGCAGATGTGGCCCGCCAGTGTCTCATCTCCATTCCTAGTCCATGATTTTTTGTTTTTATGTGTGTAACTGCAACATACCCATGCAAGTTGGGCCACTGTGGGCCTGTTGATCAGGCTAATAAAAGCACATCCCATGGAAACCTGAAAGCCTTAAAAGGCTATTGCCCACTTCTCATCCCTAGGGGGCCAGAGCGTGTCAAAATTCACGATGGGCATTCACCCCCTCCGATGGTACCGCCCGCCCCAGCTGCCTTCTGTACTAACACGGAGAAATGTCGATTGGATGGAAGTTCCTCCTACCACCCTTTCCCTCCCTGCCATGAACAGCTTCGCCTGCTAAACTTCTGCACCTCACTCTGTTCCTAGAGGCACAGGACCAGTGTAGGAAGTTGGCAACACTGGTCATCTCTTTCCAGTTTCTCTTGTACATTCCTCTCCCACCGATCCATCCGGTTCTCCCATCCTGCCATGAACCCCTGCCCTATTTTGCATCGCGTCATTGAGATTTATACTCCCACTGCCAACTTCTGGCAGCACGAAGTGGAGCAAAGGCAGCGGGCATGCTGCTTTAACTAGAACATTTGCCAGTGGGGTGGAAGCCGTGTGTCCCCATTCGAGAGCACACACCGGCAGGTGTGACAATTGCAGCAAATGATTTGAGTGGCTTCCGTGACTGGAGTTCAGGTTCCGACTTGTTCATCCTGGGGGGGGGGGGGAGGTGGAGCAGGAGAGAAAGAGCGCTAGAGGGACCAATTCCCAAGATGCTCTTCAGCAAGCTGGTTGCACTGAACTCTCGTTCCTTTCTTATCCTCGTCTGAAACGGTTCGTTGTACCCCTGGACTTTTATTTTTGCATTAAAATGGATTTCAGAAACCCTGCATTGTCAAGTAGATGTTGATGCAGCAGAAAGTCCTGGCCGGGGGACAGATCCTTTTTTTCTGGGGCTTGGGGTGGGGGAGAGGACAGCATCCTAAACTGGGCTTTATTTATTTATCACAGGGTTTCTTAACCTTGGGCCCCCAGATGTTGTTGGACTACAACTCCCAGAATCCCCAGACATGGCCTTTGTGGCTGGGGGTTCTGGGGGCCCAAGGTTAAGAAACCCTGGTTTTTCATATTTCTATACTGCCTGATTATGGACATCTCTAGGCGGTTGCCAGTTTTGTGATTTTGAGAATAGCTTGTCTGTGGACAGGAACCAGTGTTCCGCATAACAGGGCTTCCCAGATGTCGGTGACTACAACTCCCATAATCCCTGGCTACAACCTTGGTCACATGCTAGCTGAGAAGTCTCTGGCCTCTTAACACACAGGAGGTCCCCGCAGCCACAAAACAGTCAACCTCAGCCCTCCTGTAGGTGTTGGCCTACAACTCCCATAATCTCTCGTTATTGGCCACTGTGGCTGGGGATTATGGGAGGTGTAGTCCAGACAGCTGGGGAGGAGCGAAGTTGAGCAGGCCTGCTATACACTTACTCCTCAGTTATTTACAGGAGGGCCTCATACAGCAGTGGCCCTCCTGCAGATGTTGGACAATTCCCCTATTTGCGACGATTGGCCACGGTGGCAGGGGATGCTGGGAGTTGTAGTCCAAAAGCAGCAGCAGGGCTGGAGTTGTGCATCCCTGGTTTACAGGCACGGTTGAAGTTGCCCACAAAAGCCAGAGAGCCAACGTATCCCACAACAACAAAACAACACTGCAAGATGTATCGTCGTTATTAAAGGGGGGGGGATTTAATTAAAACAAAATTATGAACTTTCAATGAGCAGTTGCCCAGGAAACAGCTACCTGGCAGGAGCGGGGGGAGAGGGGGTTACTCGCGCCCCAGCCCCTACCAGGGGAAACCATTAACCCTGAACAAACCCAAAATCCGGTCAACGTCTGTATAATAATTATTATTTCTATGTAAGAATCACATAGAAATGCAATTATTTCTATTAGCCCCCTTCCCCAAACCCTGAAATAAGTGGCTATGTATATACAAAGAAAACAGACAAAAAAACAGCTTATCCCGGACAGACAGGAATCTGCAACGAGGAAACGGAAAACTTTGTACAGAGAGTGGGCCAGAAATGACAGCTCAAAGCCAAGCCGGGGGGCGGGCGGGGGGTGACCTTGCTGGATGTGGGCTCATCGTGGAGACCGACCGGGCCTTCTGTCAGCGGCACGGTTCCGGGAGGGAGGCGCGTGTGCCAAGGGAAACCGAGGCGATCTCTGGAGAGCCGGGCGTGGTTTCCGTGCCGGAGTATCGTCCTTCGCGAGTCGAGGTGGGTGCCGGAGGCCGCCCCGCCTCACGGAGTGCAGGAGACGTGCTGGAGCCGAGGCCCGCTTCCGCCGACGGAGCCGGCCTCTCCTCGCCGTCTCGAAGCCAGAGCCGAGGTCTCGCTTCGGCCCACCGTGTCGGAGAACTGCCCAAGGGGAGGGGCCATGCCAGCTCCCACAGCCAATGCAGCTCTGGCCATCCAGAGCGGGGAGAGCGCGGGGAGAGACGCAGACAGAGAGTGAGTAAGGCATGGTGCGGGCCCAGCGAACTCGGAGCAGTCCGGAGTGTGTCTTGGCTGCCGCAGGCAGGGCCTGGCCGCGCCGCTTGGGTATCAGTAATCTTCTACCCAGCCGTTTTCTGATATGAAGGCATCTATCACCTCTTTCATGGCAAGGTTTGGGATCAGCTGGTCCTGGGTCAGGGGGCTCCGAGTCACCGGGTCGAAGTGGCCGACACGCTGAAAGAGAAACAGAAGCAATCGTGAGGAGGAACCTCCACGGCCAGGGGCAGTCTATCGCGGAATGCCGGTTGCTGGGGAGCGTGCCAGGGAGGGCGTGATGTCTTTGTGCCCCACTGCAGCACTTAGCAGAGGCACTGAGCTGGCTCGTGAAAAATAGCCAAGGCACAGTCTTTTCTATATTAAGAAGTGAAAAGCTATATTTTAGACCCCCAGAGTTTAATTTTAGAATATGTAAAAAATAAAAAATAAAATGTTTTTAAATTTTAAGTTGTTTTAATGTTTTAATTTGTGTTTCATTGTAAACCGCCCAGAGACCTGAGGTTTGGGGGGAGGGAGAGAGAGAGAGAGAGAGAGAGAGAGAGAGAGAGAGAGAACACACCCCAGGAACAAGAGTATTAGTATTTTTCGGTTATTACTTTGACATGGGATGCAGTGCAGTGACATACAGCACTAGCCAAGTAGCGAAATTTATTTGTGCAGTTGTACAAAAGCAAAGACTGCAGAAACGGGAGTTGTGCAACTGGGTGGCTCTTTTAATGGCCACACTGCCGTGCATCTGGACAATTTTTGAACATGTGTGACAGCACTCTTGTGCAACAATGTAAATGTTATGTTCCACGGCGTGCATAACGTTGCAGAGAGGTGTGCGCGGGGGGGGGGGGGGCGCAGTAAGCTCAAATGAACTTTGCCCCCCCAGTCATCCCTACTTCTAGGGATGTGCAAATCGATTCAAACTTGAATCGATTCGACTCAAATCTGGGTGATTTGAGTTATTTGAATTCAAATCGAATCACCCTTTGAAAATTCAGGAAAATTCGATTCGAATTTGATTCGAGAGCCGTTTGGCTCCTTTTAAAAACCATCCAGGCTATTGGTTAAAAAAAAAAGAGGCCAGAACAGGGTTGAATTGACTCGAATTTGCAATGAATTTTTGAAACTTGATTTGAATAGAAAAATTCAATCCGTGCACATCCCTACCTACTTCATCTTCATCATCAATCATCTTGATTCCTACACTGCCCAGAAGCTTACCAGCAGGACCTTGGGCCAATCTCTCAGCCTACCCTACACCACAGGGCTGTTGTGAAAATAACATGGGGCGGTGGGGAGAAGAGGAGAAAATCTTGCATGCCACCCTGAGCTCTTTGGAGAAGGGCAAGATAGAAACATGAACAATAATAAAAACAGTACAAACAGCATTATTTGACTGGAGAATATGCTACTCTGCATGAACTTCCACCTTCTCTAAGAAGCAGAATATTCCGCTCGGCTCACTAGAAATCGGAGCCACAATCCCCGACTTTTAAAAGCTCGGCAGTGATCAGCCACAACCAGCTGCCTTTGAAAACAGGAACGGAAAAAGAAAAATTCAGCTCTTTCATTTCAGAATTCTGTGCTGACAGGTTTGGTGACCTGAATAAAATGTATGCCGACATACCTTGTTGCTTCTCTTTTGCATAATTTATTCTGCTTTGGCTAGCAGGAGATAAGCAATGAGCATATTTATCAAAATCCCAGACAAGCTTTTCCCCAAGTGCTTTGATGTTAGAAATGGGGATGAATCATCTTAAATTCAGAGCTGCCTTCTATTCGGGTAAATACAGTAGCTAGATATGGCACTAAAGTCCCCACCCCACAAAAAACCACCACCACGGGCAGTCTTAATTCTGCTACCTCTCTGGCATCTACAATTTCACCAGGCATTTTTCAGCACAACGGTGTGGGCTAGAAACTTAACTTTGTTCTAGGTGAACATCAGAAGGCTTCTGAGCTAAATAATTATCCTCATACCACATTCTCTTCTTCTATGCAACTGCGGCATTCCCTGCCCTTGCCCTGAGCACTTTCAATCAGAAAACCACTCTTAACTCCTGGCCTGAACCCAGCACTGCCATCACACACCCGGTCCCACCGAGATGCCTCTGTTACCTGGAGATGCTCTTCTATGTCCTTCCTGTCGTAGGTGATCCCACTGGGCGTGATGCAGGGCTCTCTCATAAGTTCAAAGCTGATCTTCCCACACAGGTAGTCAGGGATGTCTCGTTTCTGACTCAAAGGAGAGAGAGGAAGTTAGTGATCCAGCCCAGGCAGGCAGCCTCTATACTAAGAACCAGTGCGGGGTAGCAGCGAAGCTACCAGACTCGAACTGAGGAGACCAGGGTTCCAGTCCTGTTTAGTCATAAAGAACTTCCTGGGTGACCCTGAACCAATCACACACTCTTGGTAAAACCTGCCTCACAGGGCTGTTGTGAGGATCAAATGGGAAAAACCAATGTATACATTCTCGCCTCTGTGCAAAAGAGGAAGAGAGTTGGTCTTGTGGGAGCAAGCATGAATCGTCCCCTTTACTAAGCAGGGTCTGCCCTGGTTTGCATTTTAATAGGAGGCTACATGTGTGAGCACTGTGAGATATTCCCATCTGGGGAAAGCACCTACATGCAGAAGTTTCCTAATTCCCTCCCTGGCATCTCCAGAAAGGGCCAAGACCCCTGCCTGCAACCTTGGAGAAGCTACTGCCAGTCTGTGTAGACAATACTCTGCTAGATGAACCAATGGCCTGACTCAGTATAAAGCAGCTTCCTATGTTCCTTGCAGACAAATATTTTAAAGGAAACAATAAAAGCTAAAAAGTCGAGGCAATTCAATCACGTTTTATCAGTGAGACTGACTAATCTACAATTCGTCAGTCTCTGACAAAAAGGCATTCAATTGACTCAATTTTGCAGAGTTTACTGCTTCCTCTACAACATTTGTGTCCTGATCTTCTGCACAGAAGTCAGGGTAGCATATGCTGAGTCAATCAATATGAGTCAACCTCATTGATTAACGAGGCAGCTCTTTTGGGGTAATGGGTTAATTACCTGAATACAAGATCTTAGACAAACCGTGGGTGGCAGACACAAGCTTAGAAGAGCCTCCTAGGGAGAACCCAGACTAAGAATCTTGTGACACCTTAAAGGCTAAATGCTAGTGTAAATGTGTCCGCCTTCAAGTTGTCACAAGACTCTTCATCATCACAGAAGAGGCATTTATCCTTCTCTCAGGCACAAGCAGAGGTCTCATTTAAGAAGATACATGGGTGTGCCTAAAAACCAAGTGTGTTCAGCAATTTTCTATTATGCAAATTTAGGCAGATATTCCTGACCAACCAGCATCTTTGGCAAATCAGGTAAGCCCTCAAAAGCAATGAACTGTTCTATGCTCTTAGAGCAGCGCTTCCTAACCTTAGGTCCCTGCTGGACTACAAATCCCATCAACCCTAGCCACAAGGCCTTGGCATACAGCAGGCACCATTTTAGAATATGCTCCTCCTGCAAGCAGGGAAGAGACGACATCTAGCACAAAACTAGAATTTCAGATGAAAGATCCATGCTCAGTTTATTCCGCGTTGAACTCTTTGCACAACATGGAGAGAGTGCTGTATTTACCCGAGTCCAAGATGAGGTTTCCCCCAAATTCTTTGATGTTAGAAATTTGGGGTGGGGATTGTCAAATTCAGAGTCCTCCTCCCTTTGGGCAAATATAGGTATAACGTGTATTTAAAGTAAAGTTGTGCCGTTGAGTCGGTGTCGACTCCTGGCACCCACAGAGCCCTGTGGTTGTCTTTGGTAGAATACAGGAGGGGTTGACCATTGCCTCCTCCCACACAGTATGAGATGATGCCTTTCAGCATCTTCCTAGATCACTGCTGCCCGATATAGGCGTTTCCCACAGTCTGGGAAATACACCAGCGGGGATTCGAACCAGCAACCTCTGGCTTGCTAATCAAGTCATTTCCCCGCTGCGCCATTAGGTGGCTCATAACATGTATCCAACCTCTGTTTTTCAAAGGGGTCGTCTTCAATTCAGAATCGCCTTCTATTAGGATAAACGTGGCATTCTAAATCGTGATCAACCCACGCCCACCTGCAGCCTGAAGTGGTATAGCCCAACCCTCAGGAGTCTCCCCACCCACCCCCGCTGCATGTGTAGAGTGGGCCAGATCCACTGCAAGGTGCTCCTCTGCAAAGGAGGAACACTCCCTGGGAAGCCTCCTTGACCACTCAGAGCCCGCTAGCACCCCCTGCTGGAGCACCCTCTCACCTTCCGCTTCTCGTCCACCTGGGAGAACAGCTCATCCATGTCTGCTAGGTACTTTTCCTGGAAGAGAAATAAAGCCCTAAGCAAGGGACACGGCACAACAGAAGAACCACAGCTGATGACTGTCTTCCTCCGGGGCTTCTCAGCTGCCCACTGTCGGAAGCAGGATGCTGGACTAGATCGATCTTTGGCCTGCTGTGGGACAGAGGTGAGGGGGCTTATTTAGGACCACTGAGAACTAGATTCAAATCTTCACTTGGCCATCAAGTTCCCTGGGCAACGGTGGGCATGTTGCTATCTCTCCACCTAAGCTACCTTGCAGGGTTGTTGTGAGAACAGAGGGGGAAGGACCAGTGTACACCACCAAATGTCAATGCAGAAACAAAACAAAATTAAAACAATATCCTTCATATCTATTTCCGAAAGAGCTGGAAACGTTATGATCCTTATGGAGGCATAACTGGAGCACTTGCGGGTGAAAGGGAGGTACCCGACAGATTCAGGTTAACTTGCAGGTAAGTCAATTTCACAAAAATCTGAAGGGGGAAAAGCCTAAGAGGCAAAAAAAACCCCAATAAAATAAATCCCCAAACTGCCCCAATGTAACTCAATGGAGCGGAATGTTCACAGATTCAGAGGACAGTTAACAGACAACTAGGTGGGCAGAGCTAATGGAACTCAGTGGCTGGAAAGACCAGGGGAAGAAGCCCCCAGAAACAGTCCCCAGGATCGGGACTAAGGTTGGAGAAGATAGGTGAGGGTCCTCACGTGTTTGGCTTCAATGCTGGCCAGCTGTGCCCGGCTCCGACTTTCATCCACGTTCTCTTCTTCCTGCACCCGCTGACATTCATCCAACTCCCTAGGAGAGATGCAGAAGGGGAGAGAAGGAAGGATGCTTCAGGGTGCAAGTATATTGAGAGCGCAGGGGGCGCATGGCTGGGTACAGACAGTCGCTCAGTGGCAGAGCATCTGTTTTGCATGCAGAAGGTTCTTCCAGGTCCTCTCCCTGGCAGCATCTCCAAATAGGCCCGGGAAGGAACCCTGTCTGTCAGTGTCGACAATACGGAGCTGGATAGACCAAAGGTCTGATTCAGAATAAGGCAGATTCCTGTGGGTGGGCTGAACTAACTTTTGTGATCCTTGTACTTTTGAGAAGGAGCTTTCAAGATAAGGGTCCAAAACTGCCAGGAAGTTGATTTATCCTGATCAATGACTCTCACCTTGGAATAAGCACTCTGTTGACACCATAGCATTGGGTATAGATTCAGATTTCCCCTGCTAACTGGGCAAAGAGGCACCTTTTACCATGGTGATTCTCTATTATTCAGCAGGGGGAGAGTAACTGGCCCTCTCCACCCCCAGCACAGGACCTCCAGTGACTGTTGCTGGTGTCTATCTTGTGTTTCTTTTTAGAATGTGAGCCCTTTGGGGACAGGGAGCCATCTTATTTGTTTTATTTCTCTGTGTAAACTGCCCTGAGCCATTTTTTGGAAGGGCGGTATAGAAATCGAAATAATAATAATAATAATAATAATAATAATAATAATATAGTTTAGACAGATTATAAGCATGGGCTCTAAACCAGTACAACCACAGCAAGTTCCTGGGTGGACAGAACAGGCAACAGAATCCTCTGAACAGAAGGGTGGGGCGACCCTGCCCACGCCACACATTCATGCAGTGACACTGGCCAACGAGTGGACTAGACCATCATCTCCATCGACGGAAGGGATTCTCCACAGACGGAATCAGAATCTCCACAGACCAGGGTTTCTTAACCTTGGGCCCCCAGATGTTGTTGGACTACAACTCCCAGAATCCTCAGCTGCAATGGCTTTTGCTTGGGGATTATGGGAGTTGTAGTCCAGCAACATCTGGGGGGCCCAAGGTTAAGAAACCCTTCCATAGACAACATGATGATCACACAGTATACGGAACATAGGAAGCTGCCATATACCGAGTCCGATCCTTGGTCCATCTAGCTCAGGATTGTCCACACAGACTGGCAGCGGCTTCTCCAAGGTTGCAGGCAGGAGTCTCTCTCAGCCCTATCTTGGAGGTGCCAAGGAGGGAATTTAGAACTTTCTGCATGCAAGATGCTCTTCCGCTGAGCTACCTGTATGAGGCACATCCCCCAAAGGGAACATCTCACAGCGCTCACACCTGTAGTCTCCCATTCAAATGTAAACCAGGGCAGACCCTGCTTAGCAAAGGGGAACATTCATGCTTGCTATCAAAAAACCAGCTCTCCTCCCTCATGAGGATGCTGTACCTGGATTGCCCCACTTCCAACAGGATTGCATGATCAACTACAACTTTTACTGAAACAAATTAAAAAACCGCAAATATTTATATATCGCTTTTCAATGAAAGCTTCCAAAGCGGTTTACATAGAGAAACAACAAACAAAACGAAAACAAACAAAGATGGCTACTTGTCCCCGAAGGGCTCACGATCTAAAAAGAAACATAAGACAGACGCCAGCAACAGTCACTGGAGGGATGCTGTGCTGGGGACGGATAGGGCCAGTTGCTCTCCCCCAGCTAAATAACGAGAATCACGTTAAAAAAGTGCCTTTTTGCCTAGTTAGCAGGGGGCAATCTTGCCTTTCACACAGAAAATTAGGTGCTGGAGAGAAAGGCTGTAGCCTAGCCATGTTCTCGACACCCTAGACGGTGATCTTTACTATTTTTCATCCTTACACGCCACAATATTCCAATCACTCCGCCCCCGTCGCACCTCTCTTTCTCCGCCATGATGAGTTTGGTTAGATAGGCGTGCAACTCGTTCTCCTGGTTGATCCGCTTCTCCTCAATGTTGTTCCAACGCTTCTTCTTGGCGATCCGCAGGGCACTTGGAATGTCGTCCCCAAAGTTCAGCCGCTGCTCCTTGGCTAAGTTGTAGGCTGGGAAAGGCAAGAAGGCAAGTCAAAGGCATGTCTGGGAAGAGCATCTAGGCGCCACGTTCCCTCCCTGGCAGCATCCCCAAGATAGGGCTGAGAGAGATTCCTGCCTGCAACCTTGGAGAAACTGCTGCCAGTCTGTGAAGACAATACTGAGCTAGACAGACCAATGGTCTGACTCAGTATGTGGCAGCTTCCTATGTTACCGACAGCCAAACTTGTGGGCCTGGCTCATGGACAATCCTACTCAAAACCACTTGTTAGTGGGGATCTGAACTGTAAGAGGGATTCCCAGATGCTGTTGACTGCGACTCCCATAATCCCCAGCTGCAACAGCCAAAGGCCGTTACAGTTGGGGATTATGGGAGTTGTAGTCCATCCGGAAATCCCTCATAAAGGGACCACTGGTCTGAACTGGAGAGCTCAAGGGAAAACCCCGACGAACCTGAACAGGAGCTCAACCCACTTTTAAAACGGCTTGACGTCAAGTTTTTAACTTTGCAACAAACGTCCGCTAAGCTGCGGTCCCTGTAAGAAGAGTTTTCCCAGCCCAGCCTGGGCCGCCCCCCGGGCTCACCTCTCTGAAGGTTGGCAATGGCCTCGTCGTAGTTCTCCATCTCCATCTGGCACTGGCCAAGAAAGAAGTGGGCCTTCACCGACTGGCTGTCCAGCTCCAGGGCGTGCTTACAGTCGGCCAGAGCTTTGTCGTGTTGCTGCATCTTCAGGTAACATAAGGCGCGGTTGGTATAATAAACGGCTACCAGGGGGTTCCGGTTCTGGAAGAAAGAGCATGCCGTTAAGAGTGCCGGTTCTCAGCCTGCGGTCCTCAGGTGTTGAAGGGCGAGCCTCCAGCTCCCATCTTACAGAGCACCTGGCAGGTGCTTTTAGATCTGGGAGGCACAACTCTGGCCCTCCAGCTGATTTCTGGGCTACAACTCCCATCATCCCCCAGCCATAGTAGTGTCTACCCAGACTGGCAGCGGCTTCTCCAAGATTGCAGGCAGGAGTCTCTCTCAGCCCTAGCTTGGAGATGCTGCCAGGGAGGGAACCTGGAACCTTCTGCATGGAGATGCTCTTCCCAGAGTGGCCCCAGCCCTGAGGGGAATAACTTCTGGTGCTCCCACATCTCTCATTCAAATGCAAAGCAGACTCTGCTTAGCAAAGGGGACAATTCATGCTTCCTGCCACAAGACCTGCTCTCCTCCCACCCTGCTCCCCAGCCGATCTCATTTTGAAGATGGGCAAATTCAGAAGAATTTCTAATTTTTGAAAAAAGGAGGACTTGGGGGGAAGTGGAGTTTAGTCACCATTGCCACAAACTGCGGAGGCGCCCCGAAAGAATCCAGACTGTGGGAACTGCTCCTTTACGCAACTCGGCCGTCTTAATGAACCAGGAGAAACAGCGTGACGCTGTGAGACGGATGAGAGATTATTCATCCAGATCTCACAGGAAAGGAAATATCCCAGAGGGCAAGATCATACAAAGAGGTGCAGCAAGTCTATTATGCAAAGCTGAGAGCATCTGTTGCATCTGGAAGCCTGCATGATTACTGATCAGGGGGGTGGGCGATCTCTTGGTCTACTCATAAGAACAGCCCTGGTGGATCAGGCCCAAGGCCCATCTAGTCCAGCATCCTGTTTCACACAGTGGCCCACCAGATGCCTCTGAGAAGTCCACAGGCAAGAGATGAAGGCATGCTCTCTCTCTCCTACTGCTACTCCCCTACAACTGGTATTTAGAAGCATCTTGCCTCTGAGGCTGGAGGTGGCCTATAGCCCTCAGACTAGTAGCCGTTGATAGACCTCTCCTCCGTGAAGTTATCCAAACCCCTCTTAAAGCCATCCAGGTTGTTGGCTGTCACCACATCTCGTGGCAGAGAATTCCACAAATTGATTATGCATTGTGTGAAAAAGTACTTCCATTTGTTGGTCCTAAATCTCGTGGCAATCAATTTCACGGGATGACCCATGACCCATTTCATGGGGGTGCTCTAGGACCCTGGTCATCTTGGTTGCCCTCTTCTGCACCTCTTCCAGTTCTACAATGTCCTTCTTTAGATGTGTTGACCAGAACTGTATGCAGTACTCCAGGTGTGGCCACACCATAGTTTTGTAAAAGGTTATTATAACAATATTAGCCATTTTATTTTCAACCCCCTTCCTAATGATCCCTAGCATAGAATTGGCCTTTTTCACAGCTGCCGCACACTTTCAATGAGCTGTCCACCATGACTCCAAGATCCCTCTCTTGGTCAGTCACCGACAGCTCAGACTCCATCAGTGTATACTTGAAGTATATTCAGGCACCTCCCAATGGCGATCCAGAGTTCAAAAGGATCATCTGGCATTTATAATAATATAAAACATAATTTATAATAAATTTATATCTATATCACTCTAAGACGTACTCGTGGCTAATCCCATGCGTGGCAACTCTTGTGAGAATTCGGAGAGCTGCCAAATCGCCACGGGACAGGTGGAGGGAAGAAAATGGTGGTGGCAGCCAACTGGCCAGAAAGCGGTAACAGGGGCGGAGAAGAAGTGGACCGGCCAACCAGCGAGTGGCACAGATGTTCTGTGCCCGGCACAGCTAGTATATAATAAAGTGGATATTTTCAAGAGCTTCACAGTTAAACTCTGTATGAGCACAGGGGGCACCTGCACTCTGAAAGCAAGATGGTGACATGGCATAAACAGCCCCATGGGGATGAGATCTCATTGAGATGGTGACATGGCATAAACAGCCCCAACAGCTGTAACAAGAAGGCATGCAAAATCCCTATTCCTAGAAACTAAAAAATGTCTTTCTTTTCTTAAAGAACATAAGAAGGGTCCTGCTGCACAGAACCAAGAACCCACTATCTTGCTTCCAGATGCTTCCCGGAAGCCCACAACTACTCCTTATCAAAGTAATTGGGATATAGTGCCTCCAACTCTGGAGGTTTCACATGGCCATAATGCAGAACAGTCTTTGATAGGCTTCTCCTCCTGGGTTTTGTGTGCAATCACTTTTAAAAGCCAGCCTACCCCCTCTTGAACTTAAGTGGGGCAGTGGGAAAATGCTTGACTAACAAGCAGAAGGTTGCCGGTTCGAATTCCCACTGGTACTATATTGGGCAGCAGCGATATAGGAAGATGCTGAAAGGCATCATCTCAGACTGCACGGGAGGAGGCAATGGTCAACCCCTCCTGGATTCTACCAAAGAAAACCACAGGACTCTGTGGGCACACAGTTGAAATTGACTTGACGGCTCTGTGGGCACACAGTTGAAATTGACTTGACGGCTCTGTGGGCACACAGTTGAAATTGACTTGATGGCACACTTTACCTTTACTCCCTCTTAAGTCTCCAAGGGATCCCCTTGAACAGATCTCCTGCTGCCAGACGGGCAGCAGTTTCTCCAAGGTTACAGGCAGGAATCTCTCTCAGCCCTATCTTGGAGATGTTGCCAGGGAGGGAACTTGGAACCTTCTGCATGCCAAACGGCAGATGCTCTTCCCAGCGCGGTCTCATTCCCTCAGGGGAATATCTTGCAGTGCTCACACATGAGAGTCTCCCATCCAAATGCAAACCAGGGTGTGCCCTGCTTAGCAGAGGGGACAATTCATGCTGGCTACCACAAGACCAGCTCTCCTCCAGCCAGTATGACTTGTTTCCTTTGCTAAGCAGGGTCTGCCCTGGTTTGCATTTGAATGGGAGACCACATGTGAGCGCTGCAAGATATTCCCCTGAAAGATATGTGTCAGTTTCCTCGAAGGTCCCTTCCAACTCTGAAATTCCACATTTCCCCTGCCTGGGAGACCACACAGCTGAGGGTTGAGTTCTTTGCCCCTGTTTTCAACCCGTCAGCAGGTAGCCACGGTCCTTTTCCTCCCCTCTCTGGGTTAAGCAGTGCTTTGCCTTAATACTTTCCACCCCTCTGGGGAACTCAAGTAAAATAACTGGAAAGGATGCTATAAAGACCCACAGAGCTGAGTCACATCCTACCTGGCAAAGCCAACTCATGTGGACTTGGGTGCCCCAGGGGCTGGATTAACCAGACCTAAAACTTGCTGTGGTGGAGCTCGGAGTGTTACTCATAAGAAGAATCCTTTTGCCTGCTTCGTCTATCAACCCCCTGCCCTTCTGAGGCCATGACAACTCTGCTGCCCATGCTCAGAGACCTCCTTCTTCCTTGGTAATAAACGCTGGAAACTGATTCAAGAATTGAACCTTGGCACTTACTTGCCTCCTGTCCCCAAGCTCACCCCTACAGCCATCCCCCATTCTGATGCCAGACTGCACAGGGCACAAACTCTGCTCATGCTCAGAGGTGCTCCTGTTCCTCACAGCCACCTTTACCAAGATTTCAGATCAGGCGACATTGACAAGATTAGACTGAGGGGGCACACTTGCAGGCTGCATCCCTCTCAAGGGACGGAGCTCTGCCTGTGCTCAGAGGCACTCTCGCTCCCCACAGCCCCCTTCCCAAATTCTCAAGGCAAGATACAGAATGGAGCTAGAGCCCAGACTAAGCCTTTGATTGCTTCCTATCCCCACTCTCCCTCCGATCTGAGATCAACCTCAGAGAGCTGCACTCTGCCTGCGCTCAGAGGCACCCTCCTTCCTCACAGCCCCCTTTACCAATGCTGGGCTCAGGCTCGAGAGATAAGCCTGGTTGGAGAGGGCACCCTCCCAAGAGGCCACACTCTGCCCATGCTCAGAGGCACCCTCCTTCCTCACACAGCCCCCTTTACCAGCTCTTTGGCTCGGGCTCAAGAGACGGGCCTGGCCGGAGAGGACACCCTCCCAAGGGTCCACACTCTGCCTGTGCTCAGAGGCACCCTCCCCCCCGCACCCTAACGGCAAAAGGCGGAGTCGAGCCACAGTCCAGGCTCAGCCGGGGCCCCATCCCCTCTCTCCCCTCCCCCGATCAGCTGCTCTGGGGGGAGGGGGCGCCCTCTGCCCGCGCCCAGAGGCCCCCTCGCCCTCCCCTCCTCCCTCCCTCCCGATCCGCCCCGTCTCACCCCCCAGTCGGCGGCCAGACTCACGATGGCCCGGCCGTAGCAGGCGGCGGCCTCCGGGTACTTGCGGCTGACGAAGAGCCGGTTGCCCTGCTCCTTGTACTCCTGGGCGCTGCGGCTCTTCTCCGGGCTGCCGCCGCCCAGGCCGAGGCCCAGGCTGGGGCCGCCCCCTCCGCCGCCGCCCCCGCCCGGCAGCCCCGCACCGCCGCCGCCGCCTCCGCTCTCCTTCTCCGGCTCCTCCTTGCCCTTCATGCCGGCGCCTCCCAGGCAGAAGCAGCCCAGGCAGCCGCTGTCCCGGTGCCCGGAGAGCGGGGACGGGGAGCAGGAGGAGGAGGAGGCCGCCGCCGGGCCCCGATCGCCCCGGCCTCGCCGCACCGCCACAGCCCGGCCCGGGCCCCGATCGCCCGCAGCCACCGCTACCGCCACCACCACCGCCGCGGCAGCAGCAGCTCAGCAGCAGCAGCAGCCGGAGTGGGAGTGGGAGTGGGAGGAGGAGGAGGAGGAGGAGGGCCCGGCGCGGCCGCCGCCGGGGTGCGAGAGGAAGGGGCGGAGCGGCCCGGGAGGAAGGGGAGGGGCCGCCGAGCGGACCGAGGAGGAGGCGGAGGAAGCGGCGTCCGAACTGCTGCCGCGCTGAGCCGGAGTCTGGAGGAGGAGGAGGAGGAGGAAGAGGAAGGAGAAGGTCCCGATCCCCGCGGCTCCGAGAAGGAGGAGGAGGAGGAAGGCTCGTCTGTGCACGGGAGGCTTCTTCGCCCCAGCAGCAGGAGGAGGAGGACCCGATCCCCGGGGGTGGGTTGCTCCAAAGGGGTGGCTGACTCACTCCCGCCCGGAGAGTGGGAGGAGAGCTGGGCCTGCTGTGGTTGTGCTAGCAAGCCTGCCTTGTCCCCTTAGCTAAGCAGGGTCTGCCCTGGTTTGCATTTGGATGGGAGAGACCAGAAGTGTGAGCACTCTAAGAGGTTCCCCTTAGTAGGGGATGGAGCCACTCTGGGAAGAGCATCTAGGTCCCAAGTTCCCTCCCTGGCAGCATCTCCAAGAGAGGGCTGAGAAAGACTCCTGCCTGCCACCTGGGAGAAGCCGCTGCCAGTCTGGGTAGACAATACTGAGCTAGATGGACCAATGGTCTGACTCACTCTGCACAGACTGGCAGCTGGGAGTAGATATGCCGCTGTCTTGTCATTCCTGCCCCCATAATGCCTCTTGCCCTCTCTCTCTCTCCCACCCCCAGACATGCCATCTGCTCAGTTTCCTGCATAAGACTTTGAACACTTTAAATCATGTCGCTCAAAAGAGGACTTTACGAGTGTCCGGATCCAGCGTGCTGGAGAGCGGTGTTGAATGTTTACGGGGACGCAATCACAGCTAAAGGAATGAAGCAGAAAAATCTCATCGCCTTGGATAGATGGTAAACATCCCAGCGGTTGGCACTTAACGCTTCTGGTGCAGCACCCGATTCAGACATCATGCTGTACGAGTGTACAGATGCTTGTACACTCATACGTGTGTTTGTGTGAATGACTGTATCTGGGTTCATTTTAGAAGTGAACCTGAATTCAGGCCCTTCAAATGCAGGGTACAGATAGGATGTGTACTTCTGTACCTGCGTTCTGCATAACTTGTAAATGACTGTACCTGTGCACAGATCTGTACCTGTGCACACTGTACACTCGTACAAGTGTTGAACAGAATGTGTGAATGGGCCCCTTGAATTAGGAGCAGAAATGCAGCTTCTTAAGATGACTCCTTTTTAACATGGACGCTTTTCCTTATTCTTATTTATTACTATATATCCCAACTTTCTTCCATTATTAACTTTCTTACTTGTAACTTTTAAATTTGCCTTTAACAGGTTCTCCCTTTAGGTTAATCTCTATTATTAGTGTTAATAATTTTATATTGTTTTTGTATAGTTTATTATTATTATTAAACTTTATTTGTTAGCCACCCCATTACAAATTACTCTCTGGGCAGCTCACCACAACACAACAGTAAAAAAGAAAAATCCAATAAAAACGCATAAAACAAGACAAACACATTACAATAGAAAATACAAAACACGTTTTACTTGTTTTACTCATTTTGCAAGCACCCTGGATTGCCCTGGAGGGTCAGGGTATAAATATTTTAAATCATTAAATGAAATGTTATTTTGGAACTCAAGGCAATCTGCTGGCTGAGAGAGAAGTGACTGGCCCAGAGTCACCCAGCAAGTCTCATGGCTGAATGGGGATTTGAACCCGGGTCTCCCTGGTCCTAGTCCAGAACTCTAACCACCACATATTTGCACCTAACAAGTATGCAATGTATGGTCTCCCTGGGCCCTTCCCTGTTTGAGAGCTCTGTCAGTTTCAGTTGAGTTTCCATCCAGATGAGCTTCCACCATGTAGAGCAGGGCTGCACAACACCAGCCTTTCTGCAGATGTTGGACTGCAACTCCCATCATCCCTGACCATGGGCTGCTGTTGCTGAGGATGATGGGAGTTGTAGTCCATAAAAAACAGCTGGAGGGCCAAAGTCGAGCAGCCCTGGTGTAGAGTCCTTCCACTGCCAGATGCAGTTCCCGCAGCAAGAGCGTTCAGTTCTCTCAGCAGAACCATTTGGCTTGAAATTTTAGGGAGCAAAAGTTCCCCAGGAATCCCCTTAGTTCACCTTTCTTTGCCACTGCTGCCTTTCTTTCTTTGCCACGGCTTCTTTGCACCGCCACCATTTATTCGATGCAGCTGGCAGCAACCATGTTGTTTTTTTTACCCAGACGTCCCCTCACCCACAATGCTATGGGATGTGGCATCAGTGAGGGGGCTTCTGGGTTTAAAAGAAATGATAGCCACCAGGAGACATGTCACTGCCAGGGTCACCAGTGGGTTTACTCAAAGGCCTCCCCCCAAAAATCCCCCCAATTCAGTGCCTGTAAATGTGGCAGCATAATTGGGGGGGGGCCCCTGTTTTGACGTATGCTTTAGGAAAACAAAAAAAATAATAATAATTGCCTTGTTGGGTTAGTGCAAAATCCAACATTCTCTTATCAACAGCAGCCAACCAGATGCCTCCGAGAAACTCCCAAGCAAAGCCTTCTCTAATTGTTTGTCCTTGGCACTTGGTATTTTGAGCTATACTGCCCCTAAGCATGGAGGTTCCATACAATTTTAAAATTTCTTTTCCTTCACCATTCGTAGGTATCAGGAGGAACTTCCAGGGTCTGTAACCGGACGGAAGGAGAAATATTTGACTCGAGAGGAACTGGTGAAACTGATGGAATGGAAGCTTGCTGTAAGTATTTCTGATAGAGTCAATGTCCGTGTGGTTGCTTGGACCAATGAGCAGGCTGCAACCTGCTTGAAGCTGCAACCATGGGCGTCATGGGTTCGAATTCTCACTCAGCAAGTACCTGTCAAATGGGGATATTCAAGATCTGTCTTGCATGATGAATTGGAGTGTTTTGTTTGTTTTTCAGAGCTGTTCAAAAACATCCTTATAAAAATATACACTACAGCTGTAGTGTTTCTCAAACTCACTACATACGTGTGTTGAATTCCCATATTAACCTGCCTGGTTTTAAAGTGTTTTTACTTCTGCATTTTCTTGCCCCTTGTTGTTTGTATGGTGTTTTTTTGTTTTAATGTATTTTACGGATTTCTCGTTTTATTGCCATATTTTTAAATGTAGATAGCCATTTGGGGCACTTTTTGGTTGGAAAAATGGGATCCCAGTATTTAACCTAAAATAAATACATGCATGTGCCAATTTTCATCCTTTAACCCAGATTTAAAGTGTCTGAACTGTCATCCTGGGAATTATAGTCTTCTCAGGGGCCTGAAAATTCTTTAACAGACCTCCAGGACTCTCCCAGAACAATGCCATCCTTGAGGGTTTATCTGCACTACAAAATCCATGCTTTTGCATCAGTTTTATATCACACAACCTTGACATAGCTTGCCCAGCCAGTCCTGGGCACTGTAGTCTTCTGAGGGGCTTGAGATTTATTTTTTTAATCAACGATCTGCATGATTCTCCCAGGACTATATTTTTTTGAGGGTCTATCTATGCTTTTTTTAAGAAATGGTTTTCTCCTGCACAACCTTGGCATCGCTTCCCCTGCCAATCCTGGGAATTGTAGTCTTCTGAGGGGCTTGAGATTTCTTTATCAAAGACCTGCAGGACTCTTCCAGGACTACGTTTCCTTCAGAGTTTATCTACACCAAGCTTGCATTGGTTTTATACTGCATTACTTTGTCCCATGACAATTCTGGGAGTTTAGTTTTGGTAAGGGTCACTGAGGATATTTGGCTAGAGATTTCCATTCTTCCTCCGATGAGAGAAGACCTGCAAAGGCTTGTAATGCAGATATATTCTGGAGAAGAAACAGTTGTTAAGCTGGTGTACATCCGTGGTGTAGTCACAGCTGGGAATGACCACTGTGCTTTCTCCCTCCAGAGAGGCAAGTTTCGCCCACGTTTGCAACAATTGGTGGCCACGAACTCCAGTGAGACAGTGGAAGTGTGTACCAAAAGATCCTTCCAGCTTCTCCCAGATACAGCAGCTGCTATCACTGAACTGAGCAAGCTCAAGGCTGTGGGACCAGCCACAGCCTCAGGTATGAAATGCACAATTCAAGCTACAAAAGGAAGCAATTGATTGATTGATTGATTGATTGATTGATTGATTAAGTGCCATCAATTCGGTGTCGACTCTTAGCGACCACATAGATAGACTCTCTCCAGGATGATCTGTCTTCAACTTGGCCTTGAAGGTCTCTCAGTGGTGCCTTCATTGCTGTCGTGATCGAGTCCATCTACCTTGCTGCTGGTCATCCTCTTTTTCTCTTTCCTTCCACTTTTCCCAGCATGATGGACTTCTCAAGGGAGCTGGGTCTTCGCATAATGTGTCCCAAGTATGATAGTCTGAGCCTGGTCATTTGTGCCTCGAGTGAAAATTCTGGACTGATTTGTTCTAGGATCCATTGGTTTCTTTTCCTAGCTGTCCATGGTCCCCTCAAAAGTCTTCTCCAGCACCCAAGTTAAATACAATGAGTAAAGTTGTAGTGTGCTTTTTGGATTCTGGTAGCCGTTTGGGGAAGATTATATCTTAAAACAGGGTCCCCCATCCTGTGGTGCTCCAGATGTTGCTGAACTACAACTCCCACCATCCCCAGCCACCATAAATTGTACCTGGGGATGATGGGAGTTGTAGTTCAACAACAGCTGGAGCACCACAGCTAGAGAAGCCCTGTCTTAAAAGAGTGCCTCTTAAAATGTATAAACGTGGATTTTATACATCTATAAAATAGATGGCAGAGCTAGGATACCAGAGACCACAGAGAGATCCTGCTGGTTAAAGCAGGCAGGGATGGGCTGGATGGCGTAGTGGTCTGACTCAGTACAGCCCCATATCTCTGCTTACTAAGCACATCTCCCTGCTTTGGTCACGGCAGCTATTCTGGCCGCAGGAGCCCCCGAAGTGGCAGCATTTATGGCAGATGAAGCAGTCGGCTCCATCCCCGGCCTCAGCCCGATTCAGTACACCCTCAAGCACTACCTGCTCTACTTGGATAGGATCAGAGGTTGTGCCCAGAAGCTGAGCGAAGGTAAGGCAGAAAAAGACCCACACAGGGTACCTCTGGCTGACTATTCACAGCATGCAAAGGCGCTGTACACAAGACCACCAACTTCACTGTTTGTGGGGCCCGTCAAAACATGTACCTTGGGCAAATGATTTGTTTTATTTGTTTGACACCTTTATATACCTCCTTTAACAGTGGTCTCAAGGCAGTTCACGGTTAGAAAACACAACCCAATTTTTAAAAAGCAAACCTTGAAAATGCAGCTTAAAATTCAGTTCAATTTGTTTCATTTCATTTCATTTCTATCCCACCTGACTCCTAAGGCTTGAGGTGGTTCCCAAAATGCAAGAACAACAAAATAAAACAATTAAAAAACAGCAATTAAAAATTTTAAAATATTCAGAGATTACTTAAAAGTCTGGCTTTTAAAAAAAAAGTGTCTTAAGGGCTCTTTTGAAGGCTGGCAAAGATGTTAACAACAACAACAGACATTTATATACCGCTTTTCAACAAAGGTTTTCAAAGCAGTTGACATAGAGAAATAACCAATAAATAAGATGGATCCCTGCCCCCAAAGGGATCACAATCTAAAAAGAAACAAGATAGACACCAGCAACAGGCACTGGAGGTCCTGTGCTGGGGGTGGAGAGGGCCATGCTGGGACACTGTGCTGGGAGTGGATAGTTAAACCACGAGCGCATTCCATAGCCCAGGAGCGACTACGGAAAAGGCCCAAAGAGAGGAGGCCCAATTGAGAATGATAAATCAATTCAAAATCAACAAAAGGCCTGGCTGAACAGTCGTTTCCTAGACGCCACTGGGGACGGAACAGCTCTGAATTCATCAGGATGTGCGCTCCACAACGCCAGGGTGACCATAGGAAAGGCTTACCTCTTATCACCAGACGAACCTCCTTTGCTGATATTAATAGGTGGCAGGCTTCATAATGGAAAAGGCACTCTCTTAAATACCCTGGACCCAAGCTGCTAACACAGGGATTCTCTCAAACCTGGGCCCCCAGATGTTGCTGGACTACAACTCCCATCATCCCCAGCTGGCTGGGGGTGATGGGAGTTGTAGTCCAGCAATGTTTGGGGGCCCGGGTTTGAGATAACCCCTATGTTCATGGCTTTATAAGTAATAACCAGCACTTTATATTTTGTCAAACCTGTTGGTAGGCAGTATCGTTCTTTCAAACCAGAAGTGATGTGGTCTCTTTGGGAAATCCCGGAGACCAGCCTGGCAACAGAAATCAATGTTTTAAGAACCCAGAGATGATGTGGTAAAGAATTAACGATGAAGTTCAAGCGGGGAGGAACTTCAAGGGGAGGCAAGGAAAAGCCGACCGAAGCTTGGAGACCGGCAGCCAGATGGCCCGAAACCATCTGCAACAGATGTTCCGCCAGACTAGAAGGCTTCAGGCCAAACAGGTTTCTGACAGCAGTGCTGAGAAACTTCCTTTTCCATTTCCCGTCTTTCTATTCAAGGTCTCATTGTTGCAGAGGTTTTCATCTTAAGTGTCTTGTACTCTCGGCATCCGAGGGTTCACGGCGCAAACACAGCATAGGAACATAGGCTGCTGCCATATACTGAGTCAGACCATTGGTCTGTCTAGCTCAGTATTGTCTTCACAGACTGGCAGCGGCTTCTCCAAGGTTGCAGGCAGGAATTTCTCTCAGCCCTATCTTGGAGGTGCTGCCAGGGAGGGAACATGGGAGCTTTTTCTCTTCCCAGAGCAGCTCCATCCCCTGATGGGAATATCTGACAGGGCTCACACATCTAGTCTCCCATTCATATGCAACCAGGGCAGACCCTGCTTAGCTAAAGGGACCAGTTATGCTTGCTACCACAAGACCAGCTCTCCTGGTCCAAGCATCTCAGGACCTAGAAGAGAACTTTGGCAGGGCTCATTTCACAACCCTCAACAGAGTCGCCCAAGCGTCCTACCGAAGTTCTGGATCAGGTGCGAGGAAGAAGCAAGCTGGGAGGGAGCCTAGCAAGCTACCAATCAGACCCTTGGTCCATCTAGTTTTCCGGACTGTGAAGTTTTTAAACTTTAGAGTTTTAAACTAGTTTTAAAACTAGTAAGCGGCAAGTTTTGAAATAGTTCTAAAGATTTAGTGGTATTATCGGTATTGTAAATTGTTTGAATTGTGTTCGTGGTTTAATTGTGCTTTAGATTGTAAACCGCTCAGAGATTTGCATAGGAGGTGGTATATAAATGTGCTAAATAAACAAGCAAATAATAAACAGACTGGCAGCGTCTCTCCAAGGTTGCAGGCAGGAGTCTCTCCCAGCTCTGTCTTGGAGATGCTGCCAGGGAAGGAACTAGGAACCTTCGGCATGCAAGCAGGCAGGTGTTCTTCCCAGAGCGGCCCCATCCCCTAAGGGGAATATCTGACACTGCTCTCATGTAGTCATATTCCCCTCAGGGGATGGAGCCGCTCTGGGAAGAGCAGAAGGTTCCAAGTTCCTTCCCTGGCAGCATCTCCAAGCTAGGGCTGAGAGAGATTCCTGCCTGCAACCTTGGAGAAGCCGCTGCCAGTCTGTGAAGACAATACTGAAATAGATAGACCAATGGTCTGACTCACTCTGCACAGACTGGCAGCGGCTTCTCCAAGGCTGCAGGCAGGAATCTCTCTCAGCCCTGTCTTGGAGATGCTGCCAGGGAGGGAACTTGAATTTCCTATTCGCTAGTCCAGACGCCAGAAGCACCCCCCGCCCTAATGATTTCCCATTTTATACATTTTGTAGCTGATCCGGAGAAAACATGGACTCCTCACTGTGTGGAGAAGTGTCTCTGGGCCTGGGCTGTTGCCGAAAAGCTTAATCTGCCTTTGTTGAAAACGCTTTACGCAGAGGACGAAAAGGTCATCAGCAACGGGGCCGCAGACACACAGCCCAGGAAGAAACAGAGGAGAAGATGAAGCAGGTCCCAGATATGCTGTGAATGTGGCCTTGGGGTTAGCCTCCATCCTTCTGCATACCAAGCAGTGTTCCCTCTCACAGGGATTCCCAGATGTTGTTGATGACTACAACTCCCATAATCCGCAGCCGAAGGCCATTGCAGCTGAGGATGCTGGGAGTTGTAGTGAACAGCATCTGGGAATCCCTCTAACACAGATACCAAGTCTGAAGATGGACTAGACAGACACCCACCCATTCTCTTTCATCTCAGCCAGGGGTTCTCAACCTTCGGTCCCTGTCTGTTGTCGGACTACAGCTCCCATCAGCCCCAGCGGCCTTGTGAACCCCTGATCTAAGGGGTTAATAGGGGGAGTTTGCACGGCTGGATGTTCCAGGGAGCCAGGACGCCTGGATCAAACAATGCAACGGCAATGACGTCGCAATAAATGCAGGGTGCAGAACATGCAAAAGTTGTCTTGTGCAGGGGGGTGCATGTGGGTGTAGAGGGCATTTGCCAAGGGTGGTGCATCAGATTCCAGCACTGAGCAGGAGTTGGTCAGAAGAAGACCTCTAAGGTCCCTTCCCAAACTCACACCTAAGGGGAGAGTCAGTGGATGGGAGGAACTGCAGGAACTGTGCACCTTTCCCCAGCCTGCCAGCTCTCTCTAGAAAGTCTCACCTGCCCCCAAGTTGTTCTCCCGGCTGGATTCCGAAACTGGCGGTATGCCCAGGTTGAGGGACATTTGTGTGGAGTCGTGTTGGAGTAGGACTGGGGAGACCTGAGTTCAAATCCTCATCCAGCCATGTAACTAAGATGGTTTAGTTACAAGACGGAGGTACTGACTGTGGGGAGCCAGGACCCAAGAGATGATTTAGATCTGCCTGTTCTGGGTGGGTTACACTCCCCCTGAAACATTTAATTAAAACATTAAAATCATGAGCATTAAAATCATTTAAAACCAACAGAAAAAATTTAAAACTATAAATCTCATTAAAAGCCTGGGTGAATAAATGTGTCTTCAGTGCCTTTTAAAAAGTCACTGAAATAGCCCCCTGACCCCCCGTAAATGACCCCTAACCCTCAGATTGACCCTGGGACTCCAGAAATCGGCCCCTCAAATGGCCAACCTTTTCTTTTCTTTTTCTTTTTTAATGGCACCAGCCACGAATACTCAAGTCGTGGTTGGCGAAGGGGGTGCCAGTTTGTCAATCGCGGGTACTCAAATCCACGATTGGCAAACCCGCGGTTGGGAAGGGACAACTGTACCACTAGAGGGCACATCTTGTCTGCTAATTTACGTTTGTAGTACAGTTCGCTCTTATGTTGTGCGGACTGATCTGTGAAAACGTTACTATGGTGTCTTCAGAGTCATGAGATACCTTTGTATGAATCTCAAAAATAATACCCTAGGAGAGCAGGTCTTGTAGCAAGCATGAATTGCCCCCTTTGCTCAGCAGGGTCTGCCTTGGTTTGCATTTGAATGGGAGGCTACATGTGTGAGCACTGGAAGATGTTCTCTGTGGGGAGGGGGCCTCTCTCGGAAGAGCGCCTGCCTGCTTGAATGCAGAAGGCTCCTTGGGTTCTCCCGTTAGTGCTGAAAGAGAGGTGAAGTGCTGGGAAGGCCTGTGGACGCTTGGAGGACCTTCCATGGAGGGGTGGGGTTTGCAGCCACAGACACACCACCAGCTGGGATTGTCTGGTTTGCTGGGTTCTCAGACCCAAATGGACATCCCTGCATGCTCCTATGGGGCAGGAGCAGCTCACCTGCTCTCCAACCCACCCCCTAACGGTCGTGTGGACAAATCCTTGTATGTGCCTCCAGCGTAACGTGTGAATAGGGCTGTTGTTAAGGGGAGCGTGGGGCAGTTCTGTAGGGCCTTCTCCATTTTAATTATGTTTTAGATTGGTTTTATTGTAACCCGCCCTGTGATCGTTGGGTATAGGGCGGGCTAGAAATGCAAATAAATAAATAATATATACAAGGTTACGGTGAGACCCAACAAGCTGGGCTGGTACCCTGTGCAAGCAGACTGGTCTCTTCCCAGAATCCTCTGCAAGATACAGGTTCGTGCAGGGTTCCTTGGCGGCAATGGGGCTATGGCAAGGGTTCTCTGATTGTTTGGGATGCCCCCGATAGAAATGACTTTTTGGATCCAGCATTCGTTTGATTGGATTTCCCCTCCCAACAAGTGCAAAAATTACAGATGCAAAAGCCAGTCAAGTCAAAGGGGGAGATAAATGGGCTTAAAATAGGACAGGGACTCCCCAGCCAATCCAAGACGGGGCCTTCGAGGCAGCGATGTTCAGCTCGAATTTTCCAAGCCCCTGGCAACGGAGCCCTTCGGATCTCACATCTCTGCGTGGACAGAAAGCAGCGCCCGGCTTTTTCTCGTGCCAAGGTCTGGAAAACTCTCGCTGCCGCAGTCCAGGATTTGCCTTCTGGCTTGCTCTGTGCTGCTTGGAGTTTTCTGCTCCAGTAATTTTCCCTCGCCTGCCTTGTCCTCGTTCCCCAATTTTCTGCTCTTTCTGAAGCCGGGGTGGGTTTTTCTTTTTCAGAGCTCACTGTAGCGGCAGGGCGAGCTTCCCAGCCAGGCAAAGCAAGCACAGAGCAAAAACGTGGAGGGTGCAAGTCTGAAATGTTTCCCTAGAGTGTCCTGAAGACAGGATCAGGGCAAACCCCATGCTGTTTGATGCCAGAGAGGGAAAGTCCAAATGGACTCCCTTCTCCTTGTCATTCCCTTCCCCACGACTGGGGGATTTTCTCCCCAGGAAGTTACATGAGGCTTTCTTTTCTGCAGTTTTCATATGGCAGAATTGCACCCCTTTCACTCCCCAGCAGGCCTTGTACTTTCCCCCCTCCAGGATCTCCGCAGGGACGCCGTTTTCCAAAGCTCAGACTGGCCACCTTTTGAGCGGCGGTGTTTAACAAGGCCCCTGCTAACTTGGCAAAGAGGCACCTTTTAACATGGTGATTCTCTTTATTTAACAGGGGGAGAGTAACTGGCCCTCTCCACCCCCAGCACAGGACCTCCAGTGACTGTTGCTGGTGTCTAACTTATGTTTCCTTTTAGATTGTGAGGACAGAGATCCATCTTATTTATTTGTTATTTCTGTGTAAACTGTCCTGAGCCATTTTTGGAAGGGCGGCATAGAAATCAAATTAAGAACAACAACAACAATCTACATAGGAACATAGGAAGCTGCCATATACTGAGTCAGACCATTGATCTATCTAGCTCAGTTTTGTCTTCACAGACAGGCAGCGGCTCCTCCAAGGTTGCAGGCAGGAGTCTCTCTCTCAGCCCTATCTTGGAGATGCTGTCAGGGAGGGAACTTGGAGCCTAGATGCTCTTCCCAGAGAGACTTCATCCCCTGAGGGGAATCTCTGACAGTGCTCACACTTCTAGTCTCCCTTTCATATGCAACCAGGGTGGACCCTGCTTAGCTAAGGGGACAAGTCATGCTTGCTCCCACAAGACCAGCTCTCCTCTCTAACTATCGATGTGGTTGCGAAGAGTCGACACCACCTTGACGGCACTTAATCAATCAATCAATTTAACGTGATGCCTGTGATTTGCTTAACCCGCTGATTAATATTAAAAGGCCGTCACTTAACCTTCCTTTCCCTGATCTGGCTGTTCAGAGTAGACCCACTGAAGGAGCAGTACTGTTTCAGGGGGAGGAGTGGCATTCCCAGGCCTGCTCAGAGACCGCGCCAATCCTCTCCAGAACCACTTTCGGGGCTTAAGAAAGAGGGCCCGTCTCCAGTCTGTGCACCAGCCTGGTTCGCCGCTGCGAAAGAGACCCTCGCCAAATCATCTCCGCGGAAGAGTGCCGAACAGCAGGGGAGATGAGAGCAGCACGGAGTAATTTATTCTCGATCACATCAGGCAATTAGTTCATTATGCTGAAATGCTGAACCACACATAGGGAGAAAAATCCCCTGGGCTTCACTTCTAATCTTTGTTAAGAACGTAGAGGATTAGTTGATGCCGAGACATTACATCCCCATCCCACGTGCTGCCTGTGATGGATGTGATGTTTGCAGAGATACCTCAGAAACCACTGCCAAGGCCGTGTTGAAGAAATAATGTATGCCGATTCCATTGCTGCAGATTTCAGGGACCCCAAGGATATCAAAAACATATTCTTGCTGCTTTTGGCCTGGGCACCAGGAATGACCTCTCATTGCGGCTTTTGCCACCAGGCAGAAGTTCTCAAACCTGGGTCCCCATATGCTACTAGACTACAATTCCCATCATTCCCCCAGCCACAAGGGCCTTTGGGATATGGGAGCTGTAGTGCAGTGACATCTGGAGTACCAAGGGTAGCTCCCAAAGTGACTTGCAGTTAAAGTACACATTATAAAAAGGGATTGGTGGCAATCCACCTTGGCCGGGCAGGTTTGCAGCTGTAGGCTTATCCATACCTGCTGCTGGACTACAACTCCCATCAACCCCAGCAACAATAAAATATAGCTGGGAATGATGGGATTTGTAGTTCAACAACGGATGGAGAGCCCAGGTTCTCTACCCGTTGTGACAGATGGAAGCTCTCTTGCCTTCCATAGTCACACGACAGGTAGAAAAACCAACAGGTGTTGCTCCCCTCTATGCTGGGAAAGTTCCCATCGTTCTTTGTGCACCTGGCTATGGAAAATGTTCCCCTGGAGACATGAATTGTTCCCTTTGCTAAGCAGGGTCTGTCCTGCTTTGCATTTGAATGGGAGACTACATACGTGAGCAATGTCAGATATTCCCCCCTAGGGGATGGGGCCACTCTGGGAAGAGCACCCAGGTTCCAAGTTCCCTCCCTGGCAGCATCTCCAGATAGGGCTGAGAGAGATTCCTGCCTGCAACCTTGGAGAAGCCACTGCCAGTCTGGGTAGACAATCCTGAGCTAGATGGACCAAGGGTCTGACTCGGTAGGAGGCCGCTTCCTCGGTTCCTGGTGAATCGTGCTCTGTAAGTGTGTCTCCGCCCTCCCATTGGACGCTTTCGATTGGTTTGCCTTTTCCTGTCCACATCCCATAATAGTGTCACAGTGACCCAGCTGCCACTTTCACCATGAATAATTGGGCCTCCCAGTTCCTCTGTGGGTTCTTCAGATCACATGCTGACACCCCTTTCCTCCGCGGCATCGGTCTTTCCCATTCAACCTCATTAGTGACCTCATATTGAAAAATGGCTCTTTTCCAAGCGGGCACGAGACTCGAGAGAGTTGGGGGAAACCAGCAAAGGTCCTCCTAGCCAAACCCGGCTCCAGGTTCCAGGCAGCTGTGGGTGAATAGGACCCCTCCAGGCTGTGAACAACCACTGGCATGTCTAATTTTCTGGGAATGCCCATTCGTGCTCATCCCCAGTGGGAGAGAGAGAGAGAGAGAGAGAGAGAGAGAGAGTGTGTGTGTGTATACTCCTCGAATGGCGAGGCAGGGGAACCAAAATCAAACGTCGCCTCGGGCATCAAAAACCCTGGGTCCTGATTAATTAATTTGTTATTCTTAAATTATATTTGTATACCACCCCGAACAGACACCTCTGGACGGTTTACAACATACAACAAATCAAAACATTAAAAACCATTTCAAACCACAATTCTCGTTAAAAAGCTCAGGTGAATAAATGTGTCTTTAAAGACTCTTTAAAAGCTGTCAGAGACAGGGTGCAACTTCCAGAGTCTCGGGGCAGCCACAGAGAAGAACATCAGAACAGCCCTGCTGGATCAGGCCCAAGGAAGCCCATCTAGTCCAGCATCCTGTTTCTCACCGTGGCCCACCAGATGCCGCTGGAAGCCACAGACCGGAGTTGAGGGCATGCCCTCCCTCCTGCTGTTACTCTCCCGCAACTGGGACTCAGAGACATCCTGCCTTTGAAGGCCTGTCCCTGAGTAGCCACCGGACGAACTAGTGGCAACTGCAGACGGACTGCACCGGATGATCTCAGTGGGTGATGGGGCTCACAGTGAAGACCACATTCTCATAAATAAATGCTGAGGCGGCAGCAGGACTTGAACTCAAGTCCCTTGGGTCCAAGTGTTCTGTAGTCACTACAATCATGCTGACTCACGCTCTGGTGTCATCAAACGTCTCGCTGTGTCCAGTTTCCTATCCTCTTCGCCGTGCTCCTGTTGTGGTGGTGGGGTTCCCTTTCTCTGGAAAGGATCTTAAATGCCCTGGGTGAGAGGACAGGACCTCAGAGGAGGGCGCCTCTGAAGGGCTTCCCTCCCCACCTCCCGTGGTTGGTGTGGGAGGATGCTTGCTGTCTGACGGAGGCCCAAGATCTTAGGCATCTGCTGGAGCGGAATTATTACCTGCCAAGCTGATGGCCGCAGCCCACTCTGCACACCCTGTTATTTGCAAGGATCCACCCACACCCATGCAAAACGCACACATACACACAGAGACAGACGCAGTCCGCCCTCCCTCCCACACACACGATCGCAACCACACACCTGCGAGGCACAACACTGTTCTTGTCAGCTGGTGGGGATGGTGTGCTTGTGGTTGTAATGGAAACTCTCCCGAATCCAAATGCCGTGACTCCGAACTGCTCCAGAAATACCACCTTCCTGCTATGATCCTCAGTTTGGGAGTTGGGATAGCCCCACAGATTATGGAGGGCTGGGAGCCCTGAATCCTCTCCTTTGGGGAGTTCCTTGAACAGCCAGAACCACCCTTGATCTTAAATCAAGGGTTCCCAACTTTTTCTAACAAGGGTACCCTTTGTCGAAAACCTTCCGCTCAGGTACCCGGTAGGGATTGAGTGAGAGATGCTGCCTTCGGACAGACCACCAAACCGCGGGTCCAACCAAACCACGGTTTACCTCCATCCCCCCACACATGCTCCCAGCCTATCAGAATCTGGTCTGGGAGCCGGCAGAGGGGGGCGGTACCGATTGCACAGGCTCCCTGGAGGGACAGCCCATGCTAGCCAATGGGCTGGCAGCCCGTGGGAGGAGCTTACTCCCTTACCTGAGCTGAGCTTCAGCACGTAGCCAGCCAATCAGGAGCAGAGGAGGGGGGTCTCCACTCTCCTCCCTCCCCTTCTGCAGCAGACACATCGCTGAGGACGCATCGGCTTTAAGCCAACAATCCTTGGATGGGGAACAAATAGTGCAGCTGCAGAGTGGGGAGGCAGAAGATTCCCAGAGTGGGGAGGCAGGTGGGTTCCTGTTGGGAATCCCTGATTAGGTCCTTAGATTGGGTTGGGTTGGGTCAGGCCGGGAGGAAAGTGCAGGGAGAGAAAACAGACAGCTGTATGGTGTGCAAAATATTTTTATTCATATTTCTCTTCTCCCCGCCCCAATCAGATTTCAGATCTGGGTAGTGCATTTGCTTCTAGCCCATTCCCCTTCTGACGATGGCATGCTCGCCCCTGCCTGTTCGACTGCAGGCCTCGTCTCTCCCAAGGCAGGCGGAGCTTAACTCACAGAAGGAGAGAATGCAGGGCCTGTCGACAGGCTGGTATTGCTAGACCTGAGGTGCTGGCAGACTATGCTGGACAGCAGCTGCAGCCTGCAGGAATGTGCACTGGTCAGCCCCATGCTGCAGAACAAAATCAAGAGCCCCCTTCTGGTTCCCAAACTGACACTCCCTTGCTCTATGGGGCAGGGCGCACCTGCCTGTTTGGAAACCAGTGTGGAGTTCGTCACCTAGGGAACACCCCCATATCGCAGGGAAAGGCAGTGGCATCAGAGCTCTGACCATAAGGTGCTTGCAGGTTTTCGCTGAACTATAATCCCTTCCAAATTATTTGTTATTGTCCCTGGTGCTCCCCTTAGCAGAAGCTACAGATAATTCACCCGGCTCTGTTTTGCCTTGAGAAGAAGAGTCGTACATCTGCCCTCCACAATGGCCTCATTCCTTAGCAAACGTGTTTAAAAATAAAATAAAATCCAAAATGCTGATGTTGCTTTGAGACTAACTCCAGGTGCGTTTCCTTCTGCACCCCACATTTGAGACCTATCAAGAGAACCCAGAAAACATCTAAGCCAGGGGTTCCCAATTTTGAGCCCCCAGATGTTGTTGGACTACAACTCCTATCATCCCCAGCCAGAACCAGAGGGCTGAATCCAACCCCTGCAAGCAGTTTTATCTGGCCCTGACCACAGTTCAATCAGGACAGCGAATCCACGGTGGCACTGCACAAGCAAACCCAAACGGTCAACTGTTGTAAGAGAGAGCCCATGCTCTAGGTCTCTCGTTAGGGGTTCAATGGAATTCCTTGGCTACACATAGTACATGTGCTATTTTAGAGCCAAGCTACTTGTACTGGGGATGGGGTTGTCCCTTAGCACCAGAAGAGCCCCGCTTTGCCTGAAGAAGGTCCCCGGTTCAATCCCTGGCAGCACCTCCGGGAAAGACCCTTGTCTGAAACCATGGAGAGCCACTGCCGGTCAGTGCAGACAATATTGAGCCAGATGACCAATGGTCTGACTCAGTAACCAGCAGCTTGCTGTGTTCCTAATGGAGCCATAGCTCAGAGGTAAAGCCTCTGCATTGCATGCAGAAGCTCCCAGATACAACCCCCAACATCTCTAGGCAGGGATGAGGGAAACTCCTGCCTGAATGCCCGGAGAGCGGCTGCCAGTCAGAGCAGACGATCCTGAGCTGGATAGACCAGCGGTCTGACTCAGCACAGAAGACAGCTTCCTGTATATGAAGACTGACTTGCACAGCGAAGCACACTTCAACCATATACCTCTCCCTACCCACTGCAGAGATTGAACTGCCTGGGGACCAGAAACGCCTCCCAGAAGTTGGTCCTCTCTGTTGGAATCCAGAAGTTGGAATCCAGAAGTTGGCCCTCTCTGATCTAAGACAACGTTGCTCTACGAACAAGACACGTCCCTCAAAATTGGGCCCGCACCATACTCAGTCAGTCTGACCAAGTTTGCAGAAAGGCGAAGAGGCGGGTGATAGGAGGAAGAGGCCGGGTCGAAAATGCCTACAACTCTGTTGGCCCTCCAGAGATCTTTCCGCCCCCCTAGAAACCCACCTTCAGGCTGGCATCTGGTCTTGTGGGGCATGAGCAAATGCACTCAGCAGTGAGCGTGGTGCTAAGTCCGGGTGGGACGTCCCCCTTCACTCCAGAACCGTCCCACCCAGGCCCTCACCGACATCAGGGATCCAGCAGAAGCACGTTTAGGCCAAAAGGCATCGGCATGCCTTGAGATCCCAACATTCATCCTCGGGGGAATTCAAAACACACCTGTCCTGATGGAGTCCCGGCACTGTTACTAGCTACCTCCCAAAGGCCACTGGAAGAAAAGCTGGGGCAGCAAGGAACCAAGGGGTCGAAATGCAAAAAAAATCATCACAGCCACTGAGCTTGTGCAAGAGCCCCGAAGGAGGATCGGAAGGCGTCCGGCACAGCTTGGACACGGAAGCGAAGCAGGTACGGACCCGTCTTGGATGGGAAGCCACCTGGGAACTGCTGTGCACAACCCGACAAGTCTCAGAAGGAGGAGGAGGAGAGGATTGGGAAGGGACAAACCCCTCGCCCTCCCCAGAACCGGGGACCTCCACGCCCTAAGGGAAGGACCACACAGACATGCTTGCGCGGAAGGGATCTTTTTCGGAGCTGAGTACCCATTCTGCAGGTGGGAGGGGGTAAGGTGCTTGAGGAATCGGAGGGGGAGAGGGGGGCGTTATTTCTCCGTTCCTGGGGCCCCCGAGCGTCCCTGTGCCGTCCTGCCTCCCCGCAGGCGCTGAGCACGCTCCGTTTTTTGGCATCCGGCTGGAACATCGTTCGGAGCGGGCGGCGCGCAGGACGTGCTCCCTGAGCGCCTGCGCTTGGGCGCCAGGCGGGCCCGTTCCCCCGGGACTCGTTTGGCACGTCCAGGGTGGGTGTTGCAGAGAGAACTGGGGGCCGGGTGGGAGGCTAGGGGGGAGGGGGGATCTGGGCCCCTAGCAAGTCGTAGGCAAAGACGTTCCAGAAGACAGCAAAGACCAAGAAGGTGGCGTAGGAGAGGAGCACCACCCACCAGCCACACTGGTCCTGCAGGTTCTCCTCGTAGCTGCGGAGGATGGTTAGGCCCATGCTGATGCCCACGATCGCCCCTGCCAGGTGGGCCATGAAGCTGGGCTGGGGCCCCGAGGAGGGCAAGGGCGGGGAGAAGCGCAGCCAGACGGCACGGCCCACCTCGGAACTCACTGCCGGAGGAGAAAAAGGAGAGAGAGAAATCCTTTGAGTCTCAAGTTTCTAGTCCTCATCAACTCACCACTTTTGTTTATTTCTCACCTTTATATCCTGCCTCTCCCACTCCTCATTTCCTTAGCCCAGGAAATGGTCTAAGGCAGGGATTCTCAACATTGGGTCCCCAGACGTGATTGGACTTCAACTTCCACAATCCCCAGCCCCAATGACCTTTGGTTGGGGATTATGGGAGTTGAAGTCCAAGAACTTCTGGGGACCTTCATGCCTGGCTGGTGAGATTCTCAAAGGTGGCAGCTGTGGAAAAGGCAAATTCCACGCCAGGGATCATTAGGAAGGGGATTGAAAATACAAGTGCTAATGTTATAATGCCCCTTATACAAATCTGTGGCGTGGCCCAAATCTTATTGTTGCTCCCGAAGAAGGCCTTTTCAGCTGAAATGCACGAGGCTCCAACCAAATACATCCTCAAGCATCTTTCTGGAATGTTGGTGGATGTTTCCTGGAGGTTCTGTACTTGCTGCTCCAGCCTGGGAAACCGACTCGTGGGTCCGGAAACCGACAATCACACCGTGATGCGTGGAGCAGGGCAAACTCCACAGCAAGCATGGCCTATTTTGCAGAAGAAACTACGCAGGCACTAGCTGGTGGTGCAGAGATACCATGACCAAGGCATTCTAGAACAGGTCGGGATGTGCACGCCATTTGCACGAATCGATTTGAGTTCACATCAAATTCAAATCGATTCAAACTTGAAGCCATTGAATCGAGTGGAGATTCGTCTGAATCTATTTAAATTCGATTCAGATTCGATTCGGATTCGAATCTATTCATGTGAATTTCACGCACATCCCTCGGAACAAGGATTGAAAACACTTATTTAGCAGTAGTAGCAGTAGTAGTAAAAAGAAATAGAAACAGTGTACTTACTACACACCAGTGCTAAGACCATACGAAGCAGTTTGTAGGGGCAACGCATTCCAGCCCAGTTCTGCAGACAGAGGAAGAAGGATTATTGGCCGATTTAAAATATTTATACCCCACCCTTCCAGTACGTTACTGCTCAGAGCAACTTACAGCACTAATAAAATAGATGCACTAGAGAACAAAATTAAGCAATAACATTTTTTTGGAGCCTGGATCTAAAGGCCTTTGGAGACCCCCCCGCCCCGCCCCCGCTGCTTGCTGGAGCCCTCCCCACCCACCGCTGCAAGTTAAGCATCATTCCCCTGTGTGCCCATGCGCACACGCGCATGCACACAAACACACACACACACACAGTATTTTTAACACGTGGGTTCTTGAAGGCACACACAGCAACTGAACGCACAAGAATATAAAAACGGGTCAATTTATGCAAATCTGCATTGGCAGAACCATTTCAACACCCCACATATTCCCATCCCACAGATTTCTCTCCCCACTCCGCCCTCTATCTCTTAAGCACCTGGCACAGGTCACAATCATCCTCGGCTGCCTGGGTCGGCATGAGCCAACGGTGACCACCAGTGGCACTCTTGCCCCTGGATTTGGGGGTTGAAGTGCAGGACCTCCACAGCCCCTGCCCCCCCCAATCTTCTTTAGTCTGTCCAAGGCGGTGTGGTTGCCTGGCAGAGCATGATGATGCTTTATTTTTTAGGGAGGGGGCCCCCTCCAAAGGCCTTTAGCTCCAGGCTCCAAAATTACCTGGGTGTACCTCTGGTGACCACACCACCAAGGACAGACTGAAGAGGATCTGGGGGCCCTCAGGGGGGTGTGAAGGCCCCTAGACTTGGGCCCCGAAGTTCAGAGGTAATTGCACCACAATCTGGAGAGGGCTGACTGCATTTGCCACCAGCTCGTCTCGGGGCTACTTAGGGACGAGCCTTCTCTGTTGCCGCCCTGAGACTTTGGAACGCACTCCCTGCAGAAATCAGAGCCTCCCCATCTCTGGCAGCTTTTTAGAAGTCTCCAAAGACGCATTTATTCACCCACGCTGTTGAACGAGAATTGTGCTTCAAATTGTTTTCATGTTGTAATTCCTGTTTTGATTTGTTTTATTTTGTAAACGGCCCAGAGATGTAAGTTTGGGGCGGTGTACAAAACTAGTAAGTAAGTAAATAAGTAAGTAAGAAAGTAAATATAAATTGAGTGGGGGGTGGGAACCAAAGACAAAGTAGCCACCATAACATAAACGATCTTGGAAGCACCATGTCTAAGCAATTCTGGGCCAGCCAGGGGAGAGAGCCAGATCCCGCCTCCCCATTCGGTTTCCAGACGTGCGTTGCTGGTTCCCACAGCTCTTACCATGACAACGTTGGCCAGGTGAGCGGAGCAGAGAGCATAGACCCCGCCAGAGCCCCCGACCAAAGGAGCCCTCATGTCAGTGATGGAGACAGTCAGGGAACCTGCCGGAAAGACGGGAAGAAGGAAAGGCAGACGATGCGAATGTTAAACCAATGGTGTCCAATGCTCACTACTGTGACGGTAAGGTGGTGTGGACCTGATCCTCTGAGACCATGAGGAGCACCATGTCAGGGCCAGGAGACGAACGCAATACAGGGTTGCACGACTTCAGCTGGTTTTGGACTACAGCTCCCATCATCCCCAGCCACAGTGGCCAATAGTCAGAGATGATAGGCGATTTCTCTCCAGCATTTCAGACAGGGGTTGTCTCTTCTAGCCCTACCTGGAAAAGTGTGGGGTTGAATCTGGAGCTCTACCTTTGGATCCTAGCCTCATCCTCCAAAGGACATCTGAAGCTACCATTTTATAGAGTTCAACACTCAGCCAATCTAGTTCAGAATTGCCTTCACTGGTTGGCAGCAGCAGCAGCCCAGGTTTTGACAGGGATTTCCCCAGGCCTACCTGGAGAGGAGAGCTGGTCTGGTGGTAGCAAGCATGACTTGTTCCCTTAGCTAAGCAGGTTCTGCCCTGGTTGCATATGAATGGGAGACTAGAAGTGTGAGTCCTGGAAGAGCAGAAGGTTCCAGGTTCCTTCCTTGGCAGCATCACCAAGATAGGGCTGAGAGAGACTCCTGCCTGCACCCTTGGAGAAGCCACTGCCAGTCTGTGAAGACAATACTGAGCTAGATAGACCAAAGGTCTGACTCTGTATATGGCAGCTTCCTATGTTCCTAGGAGACTCCCAAGAGTGGCCTTGGAATCTTCTCCATGCCAAGCAGATGCTCTCTTGGTGATCAACGGCCCCATTCTCATCTCAAGAGGCATTCCCAATCAGAGGGATTTTGGAAATGGCACCCTGTGCTTTGTACAGAGGTTCCCTGTAAAACGTATGAGGTGTGCCACAAGTGGCAACAATAGGCTGGAATGCAGGCGCTAGACTCAGATAGTGCAACATCCTTGCACAATTTTAGCATGAGGAATGGATGCTAGCCAATCAACCCCGAAAAACAACAAAAAGTGAGTCCCACATTATTTAATTTATTTAACATATTTTTATACCGCCCCAAACTCACATCTCTGGGCGGTTTACAACAAAGCTCATTTAGTACATGAACCAGTTGTGGTGCTGCTAACAGCACAACAGTCAAAGGCTCCTGGTGATTTGTGACAAGGTCTACAACTCTCGAGCTGGAAAACAGGCAACAGCATTGCAAGAACTTCAGTTTCCAGTGTCTTATCGTGCTTTTATGGCCATCAGCTTCAAGACTCCAAATCACAACGGTGTCTTAAAAGCCTCGGAAAACACAAAAACCACTCTAAAGTTTTAGCGATGTTGTCAGAGGAATGGAAACGAACATTGGTAGGAATACACGCCATGGGGAGAAGGCTCGACAACTGAGTCGTCGTTACTCTGACCCCTTTGCTCTGTTCAAAAAGGACTGCAATTTTACCAGACCAGCTCTCCTCTCATTGACAACGAAGATGAAGGTACTGTAGGCCCTTTGGCTGAAAAATTGGAGGAGACAGGCTTTTGGAAGCCACCGAACATTCGCCCTAGAGATTAACAGGTGCAAACCGGTGGATTTTCACTGCCTTGCTCTCTCTCCCTCTCTTTCCACTTCCCAGGCAGGCTTCGCTGAGACAGCAGCTTGCAAAGGGAGAGGCCACAAAGAGCTGATGAGGAATCGCCCGCCACCTCCTCGCTCTCCCCGCCTCTCTGAAGCCGGGGATGGGTGGGTAATTCCAGCAGCGGCTCTAATTGCCTTGGGGGGGTCGCCACAGCCAGCGAGGGGTCTCCAAAGAGCCATCATTTAGGCTGCCATCCCCCAAGCAGCTCCAATCGGGACCACGTGGGATTCCAGGGCCATGCTGAGCTTTCCAGCGGAGTCGATGGGTGGCGAGGAGGAAGGGAGAACTGAATGTCTTGGCCGGGAGGGAGGGAGAGAAAGGGGGGATTGATGAGGAGGAGCAGGGAGCGAGCGGGCCCCCAGAGATCTCGCCTCGGTGGGTCGAGCAGCTTTGGAAAACCTCAGGCCTCCCAAGGAGAGAGAATGGATGGAACCCAGATAAAATGACTTGACATTATCCCCTTATATATAGGCACATAGGAAGCTGCCTTCTCCCGAGTCAGACCATTGGTCCGTCTAGCTCAGTATCGTCTGCACAGACTGGCAGCGGCTTCTCCAAGGTTGCAGGCAGGAGTCTCTCTCAGCCCTATCTCGGAGGTGCTGCCAGGGAGGGAACTGGGAACCTTCTGCCTGCAAGCAGGCAGGTGCTCTTCCCAGAGCAGCCCCCTCCCCAAAGAGGAATATTTTACAGTGCTCACACATTTAGTCTCCCATTCAAATGCAAACCAGGGTGTATCCTGCTTAGCAAAGGGGGAAATTCATGCTTGCTGCCCACAAACCAACATTATGATAGATGCTGCACTTTCAAGAGGCCTGAGAAGATCTAAAAGGCTTGCTTCTCTCTCTAGAGTGGGCTAGGCTCCCCAGCTGTTGTTGAACTACACCTCCCATCATCCCTGGCTGCTGTGGCTGGGGATGATGGGAATTGTAGTCTAATGACAGGCAGAGGGCCAGAGTTGAGCAGTCCTGGTGTAGACAATACGGAGCTAGTTGGGCCAGGAGCCTGGCTGAGATTCTCCTGACTCTCCAGAAGAATCTGCAGCTCAGTGGTAGATCGCCTGCTTTGCACGCACAAGGTCCCAAGTTCAATTCCTGACATCTCCAGGTAAGGACAGGAAAGGCTGCAGTCCGAAACCCTGGAGACCTACACTGTCAGTGTAGACAGTGGTTTGGATCACACAATCGTTCAAACCTAAGTTTAAGGTGGGTTACTGACATTAATGTGATTGTGTGAACCTAGGCCAAGGCGAGAATCTCAGATTCATCTTGGGCCATAAACCACCTTGGACTGGGTTCTCACAACCACGCGAATGTCGGTAACCCACATTAAACCTAGATTCAAATGATTCTAGATCCACTATCTAGGTAGATGGACTCGAGAACTGACTCCGCTAAAGGAAGGATTTGTTGCTCAAAAAACAGATTCTCCATCAACACTGGGGTGGGGTGGGGGAGGGTGGATATTATGGGGGTGTTTTTTCACCTTTCTAGCATGTTTATAAAAGATTGTTTTATGTGATAAACCTGTGAGTCCTGCAGAGGAGGCAGCAGATTAAATTAACTTATGCTGGAAATGTATGGAAAGGCATTTGTGTCTAGACATCCACTTAATTGGGTGTTATAATGCACGGCCAGTGTCCTCAGGGAAAGCAGGTTTTCACTCTTTCACATCAAGCCAGCGTGGTGTCGTGGTTAGTGTGCTGGTCTAGGATTGGGGAGCCCCGAGTTCAAATCCCCACTCAGCCATGAAACTTACTAGGTGACTCTGAGCCAGTCACACATCTCTCAGCCTAACCCACCGCACAGGGTTGTTCTTGTGCGGATAAATAGAACCACTGAGGGAAAATGGGATGCAGGTGTCAAAATGGATGAATGAATGATCCCCATGAACCCACTCACATTAGAACACAGCTGCACAACTTTGGCACAGCTCTTGTGCCAAAGTTTGACTACAACTCCTATCATCCCCATTCCAGCAATTCCATACAGTCTAGACATCAATCATCATCAACAACTTTATTTGATAGCTGCCCCATAACAAATTGTTCTCTGGGCAACTCACAACAACAAAATCTCCAATAAAAATACATAAAACAAGACCAACCATTCACAACACAAAATACAAAATACCATACAAAACATTTTAAAAACTTTTTAAAAAACAATTTTAAAAAGCCTGAGTGAACAGAAAGGTCTTTGCCTGGCATCTAAAAGAACAAAGTGATGATGCCAGGCAAGCCTCACTGGGGAGGCTATTCCTCTAGTCCACAGAGACGGGGTGCCACCACTGAAAAGGCCATTTCATAGACATGCGGGTTGCCTCCCCAGTGAGGCTCGCCTAGTGTTGTCACTTTGTTCTTTTAGATACCAGGTAAAGGCCTTTCTGTTCACTCAGGCTCCCTATTGACTGCAGTGGCAGGGGGTGATGCGTGCTGTAGTCCCACAACAGCTGGAAGGCAAAGTTCTGCAGCCCTGCATTGGAACCATCCTCGCACCTACCCCAAAACAAGCGACGGCACAAATGACAAAGAGTCCTGTGGCACCCAGAAGACTGACAGATTCATTGTGTCCTACAGAAGGGCTGGGGCAGAGGGAATACTGGAGAGCAGGAGAGACACACCAGTAGGCTTGTCCACTTACCTGCCAGAACTCCCGCGAGGTAGAGAAAGCTGATGCGGAGGATTCCATGGACCATCTCTAGGGGCACCCCGATCATCAGCTGCAGGAGGGCATTGAACCCCAGCTGTTCCAACCTAGGAAGACCCAAGGAAGTTGGTGAGTTTGTGGCAGAGAAGCAGAGGAGGGCTGGCCAAGCAGTGTTGTTGGACTACAACTCCCATCATCCCCCATGGCAGGGTGGTGATGGGAGTTGTAGTCCAATGGCTGGAGAGCCTCTGCATTATAGAACAGGCACGATTCAGCTCGCCTTGCCTTAGAAGGAAAGAGCTGGGTGGGATGGATGGGCACCCAACCTTCATTCTGTCCCCAGCATTTTATTGAGGGTGGGCGAAAAAGTCGTCCCGGCTCCCACAAGATTGGAGAGAGGCACTTACCCCACATGCATGAACATGTAAGTGAGGAATCTCCAGGCACGGGCTCGGTGCCCTGGGTGGTACACGAGAGGACTCTTCATGTACTCTGGATGGTACGTCTGCAGCACCCACTTGTTCAGCCGGGCCCCATAGCAGAGGAAAACGATGATCTAATACAAGGAAAGGTTATTTAGGAAGGCCTAAAGCGCCTCATCCAAGCTGCGATTCTGTGGAGACCAGGAAAGCCACAAAACATGCTGGCCACAGAAAATCAACTTTCGAGACCTCTCAGCTTCCCTCCCACCTTTTCTTTTAAAAAAAAAAAAAAAAAAAGCCCAAAGGCACAGGTTTCAAGTCCTTAAGGTTCTGAAGATACGCTTGAAAGCATGTGAACCATGCCCAGAAAAACCACAGAAGCCTAAAGCAAAAAGAGCTCTGCAAACAACAAAACACTATAGAATAAATGTGCGTGGTTGCATAATTTCTACAGGTTGCAGAATTCAACCTATGCATCCTCTGGTTGCAGAATTCAATCAGATTCTATATCAGAATCTGAGTTAACTCGGTGAAGAACACACACACACACACACACACACACACACACACACACACACACACACGGAATCTGGAATCCCACACACAGAATCCCCAGATTTCAGAATCTGGGGAGGAGAGTTGGTCAGGGAGGAGAGCTGATCTTGTGGAAGTGAGCATGAATTGTTCCCTTTGCTAAGCAGGGTCTGCCCTGGTTTGCATTTGGATGGGAGACTCCATGTGTGAGCACTGAAAGATATTCCCCTCAGGGATTGGGCCGCTCTGGGAAGAGCATCTAGGTCCCAAGTTCCCTCCCTGGCAGCATCTCCAAGATAGGGCTGAGAGAGACTCCTGCCTGCAACCTTGGAGAAAGCCGCTGCCAGTCTGTGTAGACAGTCCTGAGCTAGACAGAACAATGGTCTGACTCAGTGTATGGCAGCTTGGTTATGTGCCTCTCCGCATACCTGAGTTAGCGTGACGACGGCCATGAAGACAGGCGGGGGGCAGCTGCGATGCTGGTAGAAATACCACCGGCGGTCCATCTCGCAGGGCAGGATCTCGTAGGCCACGTAGCGCACGAAGCGCTTGTAGAACCCCAGGCCGGTCTCATCCAGGAGGCCATCACGGGGCAACGCCCTCTGCCCATTGGCTATGGCTCGCTTGAAGCTGCTGGACCGCTTGCTGCTGATCTGCAAAGAGAGACCGGGACATGCTGCTGCAGCCAATAGGTCTAAGAACATAGAACATAAGGCCAGCCCTGCTGCATCAGGCCCAAGGCCTCTCTAGTCCAGCATCCTGTTTCACACAGTGGCCCACCAGATGCCTCTGGGGAGCCCACAGGCAAGAGGTATGAGCATGCCCTCTCTCCTGCTGTTGCTCCCCTGAAACTGGGATTAAGAGGCATCCTGCCTCTGAGGCTGGAAGTGGCCCACAGCCACCAGACTAGTAGCCATTGATAGACATGTCTTCTGTGAATTTGTCTAAGCCCCTTTTAATGCTATCCAAGGTAGTGGCCGTCACCACATCATATGGCAGAGAATCCCATAGATTAATTCTGTGCTGTGTGAAAAAGTACTTCCTTTTGTCAGACCGAAATTTCTTGGCCATCAGTTTCATGGGATGACCCCTGGTTCTAGAGCTGCGAGAGAGGGAGAAAGATTTCTCTCTGTCCACTCTCTCTGCTCCATGCATAAATTTACAAACATCTACCATGGCTCCCCGAAGTTGTCTCTTTTCCAAACGAAAAGACGTGACACGTTAGAGGTTCATAGGAGGTCTCTTGGCATTCTGGCTGTGAAAGGATTTTGTTACTGCACCACTGCCTACCTCACAAGGTTGTTGTGAGGATACAGTCAGCAGGAAGGAGGACTGTGTGAACCACCCCAAGTTCCTTGTAGGTAGGGTGGAATAAACACACAATCAGCCCAAGAACTATCGCAGCCCCTGAATGCATCAGAAAGAAAGTCCAAAGTGGAAGAAAACTTCAGCTGAGGGGGACAGAGTCCCAGAAAGCACCAGGCTCTGCTTGGATTCAGAGAGGAAGCTTAATCGAAGGACTTGATTGGACAGTGGACATTTGCAGAGCAACCTCTGCTGTCCCTGGGAGCTCTCCAAGGTCCTGAAGTTCAACCTTTGCTGTCCCTGGGAGCTCTCCAAGGTCCTGAAGTGCTCATGTCTGACTAATGTCCTGATACTCTGCTATCCAAAATTGCCACTGGTCATTCTAGGTCTATTATACAATCACGTATTTTCAGAGCTGGAAGGAACCTTAAAGGTCTTCTAGACCAACCCCCTTATCAATACAGGAAACTGCTACAGATGGGTCAAGACCAGGAAAGTTGTGTTCCAAATGGAAAAGGGAAAGTCCCGGCTTTGGCAATATTTTGCTTAAATACAACACTTCTTTCACTATGCTCAAAGTGGTATACACAGTCTTTATTCCCACCTCCCTTTTCTTCTCACAACAATCCTGTGAGGTAGGTCAGGTGTACAACTGACCTAAGGTCATTCAGTGAGCTTCATGGCTAAGGGGAGATTTGAAACCAACACTCCACACTCTCACAGCAAATTACATGCTACATTTAATACTTACTCGGCTGAGTGATATTGTGGTTTTTGTTTGTTAAATTTAAAAACACAATCATCATCTCCTGCAACTCTGCGTTAACCAGTAGGGGGCACTGTGGACACAATTTTTTCTTTTTGGGGGGGAAATGTTTAGGGATTGTGTGTATGTTGCAGCTACAGGATGTGGGCAGTGAATTCAGCTTCCTAGGAAAGTCAGCTCTCATTTTAAAACATCAAGAAAGTTTCTAGCTCTCTCTGAGCAGGCAGCAAGGACTGCTGAATTGTCAGAAGCCAGAAGTGTGTGGGTGTGTTTGTGCTGATCAAGAAATCCAGCAATTATGGGCCAGGCTAGAGTGTCCAACATAACACTTTGGAGCACTCTGTAACTAGCAATAAAAAAAACAAAAACAAGATACATTTTGCAAGCTAAGAGAAAGTAAAGAAAGAGGCTCAATTTGCATAATTTATAAAATCCATTGATTTAAGCCCTCTTAAAATGCAGAACTTGGAGTGGCTAGGTAGAGAACTTAATATATTTCCTTTTGCGCATTTTACATATTGCTCTAGATATCCGCCATGGTCCTCTTAACTCACTCTGGCCCATCAGAAGATGTATGGATTTATTCTGGGATTTATATCCACCTTTCTTGCACAAAGCAAGACCATAGCAGCGTACAGCATAAAATCAAGCAATGATTTCAATAAATATATTAGAAGATAATGGGGAAAACAATGAGGGGGAGTAATTATATGAACATAAGAACAGCCCTGCTGGATCAGGCCCAAGGCCCATCAAGTCCAGCGTCCTGTTTTGCACAGTGGCCCACCAGATGCCACCAGAAGCCACAGGCAGGAGTTGAGGGCATGCCCTCTCTCCTGCTGTTACTCCCCTGCAACTGGCATTTAGAGGCATCCTGACTCTGATAGCCACCAGGGACTTTTGCACACAGCAGGATTTATCACAGGTTTACTGGGAGGATTTATAGTGGCCTCGAAGTTGTCCCCCAAAAACTGACACAAAAAGTGGATTTTTTTTTTAACCCCAGGTATAAATCGGGCTACACGCTAATGTGCAGTGAAACAAACCAAATTGTGTGAGAACTGCTCCCTGATAACTCGCAGGGATCTCGAGGTAAATCTGGCCGATATGTGAACGTACCCCCTCCGTTCTGGAGGAGATGCGAGTTAAAGGGCTTTCAAAGCCCTGTATGAAAAACTTCCAGGAGAATGACTTAGCAATAAGAGCATCTGGGATTTTCTACAGCACTTGGGAGGGGTCACAGAGTTTCACATCCACCAGTACAGGTCACATGACCCCAAACTGGGTAGGTTTAGGAGAAGTCCCACCCAGTTTCGGGAGCTGGACACGCTCCTGTTTTGCGATGGTGTGTGAAAGAAAAACAAGGTCAGAGGCAGGAAGCTGGCTCCGTTCCGTCATGCCCAGCTGGGTAGGATGAACGGGTCCTATCAAGAGTCTGTACCTATCTTGTGAACAAGGTAGGGGGGGGGAAACCACCCCACACCTCTGGGGCTTGATGGACGATCAAGCTCCATGCCTCTGGCCTTTTTATCTCACACACAACTGTGGAATGGGAGCATGGCCAGCACCTAAAACTGAGTAGGACTTTGGGGAGAGTGAGACTGGAGAGGGAGAGAGCTGGACTTGTGGTAACAAGCATGAATTGACCCCTTGGCTAAGCAGGGTCCACCCTGGTTGGCATTTGGATGGGAGGCTACATGTGTGAGCAATGTAAGATCTTCCCTGTAGGGGATGGGGCCGCTCTGGGAAGAGCACCTGCAGGCTTGCATGCAGAAGGTTCCAAGTTCCCTCCCTGGCAGCATCCAAGAGACTCCTGCCTGCAGCCTTGGAGAAGCCGCTGCTGCCAGTCTGGGTAGACAATACTGAGCTCGATGGACCAAGGCTCTGACTCAGTAGAAAGCAGCTTCCGATGTTCCTATGGTCACGTGAACTGTCCTGTTATCTTGCCATCTGCACAACAGCCCTGTAAGGTAAGCCAGGAAAGAATAACCCTTCCGATACACCAACTGAGGCACTGAGGCTGAGAGAAAGGCCACCATGAGACAAAATTCAGAACAGGCCGTTCCCAGTGTGTAGCTCTAACTCTTGGCCACCATGTCCCCCAAAGGCTAAGGCACGATTTCCTGCTCCCCAGGTAAATGGTAACAGCAGCAGGCTGGTTTAAAAGAAAGAGTCCCCCGTTTCTTTTCTCCCAGGAGGGCCTGGGACCTCTTGTCCGGGCTTCCAGAGTGGAGTGCTCCCTTCTCAAGGGCAAACGCACTCAGCCCTTTCCGGGGTCAGCCGCGTTTCTGCCAGAGCAGCAAAGGGCTGGTGGCTGAGGGAGGCTGCTGCATTTCGGAATTGAGTTGCAGAGCACGTGGCCCAGGCAGGGCTGTGCGGGCCTGCTAATGTTTCCTCCTTGCCGGACCATTTTGCCGCTCAGCTGAGCCAATTAGGGATAAATTATTGAGTATTAAGTATTCAGCAATGAATAGCCAGTGGAGTCTTAATGCTTTTAACAAGGAGTTCAGGGGAAGAAGAAAAACAAATCTAATCTCTTGCTATCCCTTCAGCCAAGCGATTTAGGAACATAGGAATCTGCCTTCCACTGAGTCAGACCCTCGATCCATCTAGCTCAGCGTTGCCTTCACAAACTGGCAGCGGCTTCTCCAAGGCGGCAGGCAGGAGTCTCTCTCAGCCCTATTTGGAGATGCTGCCAGGGAGGGAACTTGGAACCTACTGCTCTTCCCAGAGCGGCTTCATCCCTTAAGTGGAATCTCTTACAGGGCTCAGACGTGGTCTCCCATTCAAATGTGATTCAGTGTGGACCCTGCTTAGCTAAGGGGACACATCATGCTTGCTACCACAAGAGCAGCTCTCTCTTTCTTCCCCATTTTCAAGGCAAGCCCTGCAAGAACCTCCTTCTTCATACACACCCCACCCAACCTCCTTTTCCTCCACTACTACTTCTATTTATATACCACTTTTCAACAGAAGTTTCCAAAGTGGTTTACATAGATATAAATAAATAAACAAGCACATCTTCCTTTCCCCAAAGAGCTCACAATCTAAAAAATAAATGTAAGACAGACACCAGCAATAGCCACTGGAGGGATGCTGTGCTGTGGTTTGATAGGGCCGGTTGCTCCCCCCCCCTACTAAATATAAGAGAATCGCCACTTTAAAAGGTGCCTCTTTGTGCCTTGGAAGATGCAATCTCATGGGGAGAAGAGCTGGTCTTCTGGTAGTGATTTTGAATGGTCCCCTAGCTGACTACATATTACAGCCTGAAAAAGCTCCGTTCATGGACTTTATAACTGGTTTCATGTTAAATGTGATCGGATGTGGAAAGGATTTGCCATTGTCATTGCCTTGCTGCTCAGGAGAAACCTGCCCCACACATGGCTGCATTATTGGTAACAGCTGCCCAGAAAATAAGGTGCAAATATATTCAAATTAATTGCTGCAATCTGTTAGGACGATCAGTCGATATGGGACTCAGAAATGGAGCCGAGAGAGTTCTGCATTTGCAACCCTGGAATCAGATTGTGTCTCTCAGTCGCCCACTTCTCTTGTTTATTCATGACCTCGTTAGTGTGCTTTGTTGGAGATTCCTTAAAAGTTCTACAATCTCTTGCAATCGGTTTACTATTGTTTTGTGGAGGCCGGTGGTCTTTAGCAAATAAAGGGAATGAGAAACAATGCCAGACGAGGAGCTTGGAACAGAATTATATTGATTTGCTGGAATGCGACAATGCTTAAGACCCAGTTTTGTTTCTGCTGGAAATTCCTTCTCCAAAGCAACATGGCCACCCATGATGATCTCCTAATTCTTGTTCAAGAGAAGCAACACTATGTTCTGAACAATCCTAGTTCATAAATTAGGTCAGGAGTTCCCAACAGGGGGTTATAGGACCCCTAGAGGTACATGAAGGGCTCCCAAGGGGTACTCAGTGACTTTCTGCTTTCCCACCCTGTAGCTGCACTATTTGTTTCCCATCTGGAGTGACTGGGGTAGCTGTCTCATAACCGTAACATTTAAGTGTGTGTGATGTACCAGAAGCATCCCAGCCAGTACCCTTGCCAAGTCCACAACCTGTCAATGTCCTCCAATTTGGAAGATACTTCCGAGAACCTCCTGGCCATGGTGGAAGCCATTGGAGCAAGCACCTGCAAAACTGGGCAAGGCCCCTTAAAAAGAACAAAGCTTGCTCCTGGAAGCAGGGCACAAAACCTAGCCAAGACTCTGCTGGAGCGCCATTCCCTTCTGTCACAATACCCAGCTCTGAATTCTCCTGAGCAGCGCTGACCATGGTCCTGAACGGTTGCCCTGGGAGCTGTCCAGGGTCCTGATTATCCCTCATCCTTATCTCAGAAGAGACTGCAGCATCTCCTGGAGCACGATAGTGACTGCCTCCAGATCACCAAATCAGCTTTCATGGCCAAGTGGGGATTTGAGCCCAGATCTCCCTAGTCCAATACTCTAACCCAGGGGTAGGCAACCTCGGCTTTCCAGCTATTGTTGAGCTAAGATTCCCACCATCCCCAGCCTCAATAAATGGATGAGGGTTGTAATTCAGCACCAGCTGCAGAGTCAAGGCTGTCTACCCCTGCTCTAACCACTGCACCACACTGACTCTCCTGGTGATCATACCCTCTCTTCTGATGCTAAGACCATAGGGTCAGGAGAGCAAGCTCAGTTGAGCAGAGGCATTCTGGATCAACAGGAAAGGGGAGTTACTGGCATCTCGGCATCCCTAGACGGGTACAGCCACGGTGTAGCTGCCGAGACTCACGCCACTGACCAGGTCTACCAGCTCTTGATAGCAGATCTGTCCCTCGTCGTTGCTTTGTGCCAAAGCCACAAGCATCTCCAGCTTTGCAGGGTCCAGTGGCAGTTCATGGCTGTGCACCAGGCTGGCAAATGTCTCCACACCAATGAAACCGGTGTTTTCAGGATCAAGCTGCCAAAGAAGGCAAGAATGAGTTCAGGAGGGAGAGACATCTGCAATGACAAGAAGAGGGGCAGCCCCATCCTTGGAGGGCTGTGTTGACCCTCTGCGACCAAAGGACTGGATAACAGGCAAAGTCTACACCAGGCCTGCTCAACTTTGTCCCTCCCACCAGCTGTTTTTGGACTACAACTCCCATCATCCCTGGCCACAGTGGCCAATAGCCAGGGATTATGGGAGTTGTAAGCCAACATCTGCAGGAGGGCCGAACTTGAGCAGCTCTGGTCTACAGCTGGTCTGTACAGGTGGTCTGGTCTACAGGGAATCACCAGGAGCTATATGCTCCTCATACAAGCTTATTTCCACTGCTTATTGGCTCCTTGCATTTCAGGGGATGAGTCAGGGCAGGAAACTAGCTGCATGAGATCCACCCTCTCCATCATGACCACAGGAGGTGCTCTGGCCTTGGACTGGGAGGACCCATAGGAATAAAGGAACATACAAAGCTGCCATATACTGAGTCAGAGCATTGGCCCATCAATCGCAGTTTTGTCTACACTGACTGGCAGCGGCTTCTCCAAGGTTGCAGGCAGGCGTCTCTCTCAGCCCTATCTTGGAGATGGTGCCAGGGAGGGAACTTGGAACCTTCTGCACGCAAGCAGACAGGTGCTCTTCCCAGAGCGGACCCATCCCCTAAGGGGAAGATCTCCCAGTGCTCACATATTGCATCTCCCATTCCAATGCAAACCAGGGCAGACCCTGCTTAGCAAAGGGGACACTTCATGCTTGCTACCACACAGCCAGCTCTCCTACAAGGAGCTGCCTGTGGAGGTGGGGGAAAGGCTTGTCAGCCTCATTGGAGCTAGCACCAATGGGATAGAACGTGTTTCCTTTTTTAGGCTCTGGCAACATCTACAGGAGGGGGTGGAGCTAGAGACAGTAGTTGGAGAGCAGAGGCATTTGAAGAGTCTTCAAAGGCGTCTTCTGGAGCAACATCCTTTTATTCCTGGTGGGTCCCCTGCACTCAGCCCTGGACGCTCTCCAAGTGCTGACTCTACCCTGGGAGCTAGCCTTGGTCCTGTTTCCCCACTTGGTTTCCTGCCCTGAACTGGGCCACCACTCATCACCAGGCTCCTGAAAACCACAGAACTCTCACCTGGAAGGAGCCCCCTTAAGATGCGCAGCGGGGAAATGCTTGACTAACAAGCAGAAGGTTGCCGGTTTGAATCCCCACTGGTACTATATTGGGCAGTAGCAATATAGGAAGATGCCAAAAGGCATCATCTCATACTGCGCAGGAGAAGGCAATGGTCAACCCCTCCTGTATTCTACCAAAGACAACCACAGGGCTCTGTGGGCGCGAGGAGTCAAAATCGACTTGACGGCACACTTTACCTTTATCTCACCTGGAAGAGGATACCTGTTATCCTTCCCTGCAAGGAGCAGAACCAATTATGCAACGTAAATATATCCTCCTAATTTGCATAATTTGTTCCAGGTAGAGCGAGAAGTCCGGCTTCTCTCCAAGAAGAATTTGGGTCACTTTTGTGCAGAATCTGGATTTTTCTCCCCCTTCGTTCCCCCTGCACAGAGCGTATACAATCCTTAACGCAAGACATTACATGGAAAGGAAGCTGCAGTATGTCACCGTGAGCCAAAGACATCCATGTACATAAGTTACCAGTGAATTGTTCCAGGTTGTTTATTCCAGAAGTTCTGAAATGTGGGTCCCCAGATGTTGACGGACCTCAACTCCCATCATCCCCAGTGACAACCACCACTCACCAGTTGAACAGGCCAAGAATAGGCCTATGCACAGTGGCCAACCACGCCAGGAACTTCCACTGACAACACCCCTGGAGGACCCCCTGGACCTGAAGGAGACCCTCCTCCACCGAAGACCCATGCCCAGAGCCTGCAACTGGCAGAAGAAGACGCACATTATGCCGTCCACACGCAAGGTGAGGCTGGGATCTGACCCCCCCTTTGACCTTCTGGACATTCTTCTCACTGAACTCTTTTAATCGAACTCTACCCAAACCCGTAGGAACTCGCGTACAGTGCGATATCCTCTCGACCACAGCAACCACACATTCGTTAGTACGCGGCCGTGTTTTATCGGGAAACTCTATTCACTGCTGTATTGCTTTTGCAAACCAGATGCTAAACATTCTCTAATAAAAGCCAATCTGTTTCAGGGGTTCTGAAATGTGGGTCCCCAGATCCTGATGGACTACAACTTCCATCATCCTCAGCAACGACGGCCTTTTGTCACTGGGGATGATGAGAAATCATGGTGTAGACCAGGGATTCTCAACGTTGGGTCCCCAGATGTTATTGGACTTCAACCCCCATAATCCCCAGCCCCAGTGGCCTTTGGTTGGGGATTATGGGAGTTGAAGTCCAAGAACATCTGGGGAGCCAATATTAAGAATCCCTGGTGTAGACAATACTGAGCTAGATGGACCAGTGGTCTGTCTCAGTATAAAGCAGCTTCCTATGTTCCTGTAAGCTGATACCCCCTGCTGCAGCTCAGTGGCAGAAGATCTGCTTTGATTGCAGGAGGTCCCGGGTTCAATCCCTGGCAGCATCTCCAGGTAGGCCTGGGAAGAACTCCTGCTTGAAACCTTGGAGAGCCACTGCCAGTCAGGGCAGACCATCCTGAGCTAGATGGACCAGGGGTCTGACTCAGTAGGTGGCAGCTTCCTATATTCTAAAACTTTGGGGGTGAAGCTCTAACACCATGGTTTGCAGAAAGCATACCATGCCCCTGGAATCTCAAGGTAGGGCACTGTAAGATCTTCCCCTTAGGGGATGGGGCAAGAGCACACTGGATCTGAATGTTTGCAAACACAGAGAAGGTCCCAGGTTCAACCCCTGGAGGGTTCCTAGCTGAGCACTCTAGCAGCTCACACTGACGTTCTAACCAGTCACGCCTCTCCCCATGGCATAAATCGGGACAAAGGAAGAACAGTATTTGCCAGGGACAGGTACCCGAAAATAAATACAGTTGGAACCTCTGTGGTTTACTCACCTCTTTGCCCTCTGCATTTAGCAGGGCAGTCACATTCTCAAGCATGCATTTTAATTGACTTCCTTGCACAGGTGAAGGGATGCCCAAATGTTTATTCATACGGGCTGACAAGCATAATCCTCTTGGCAGCAGCGTTGGTTAACCACCCCCTTGCCTGCTCACACGAAGGCAGGAGAAGTTTTGCAAACACAGACTCACCCACCCCCTTTCTGAGGTCTTGCGTGTCACCTCTTGGGATGAAAGGCCAAGCAGATTGGGGTGCGGAGGAGGACCAAACTGTGGGGCCCAGGGCTGGTCAGAGGGAGGCCCAGGAGGGCCATTTGGGGGACTCAAATTCAAAGGGGGCTCACATTTAGACACTTGTTAATTGGGGGTGGGTGGGGGTGCCTTGTTTGGTTTTCATGTGATATCTTTTAATTTAATTTAATTTAATTTAATTTAATTTAAATTTATTTATTTATTTATTATTACAAGTCAATCCAGGATTTTCACTGGAGGCACAAATCACCAGGCTCAAACTACCATACTTTGGACACATTATGCAAAGACCCAGCTCCCTTGAGAAGTCCATCATGCTGGGGAAAGTGGAAGGAAAGAGAAGAGGATGACCAGCAGCAAGGAGGATGGACTCGATGACACCAGAAACGAATGCACCACTGAGAGACCTTCAAGGCCAAGCTGAAGACAGATCATCCTGGAGAGAATCTATTGATGTGGTTGCTAAGAGTCGACACCAACTTGATGGCATTTAATCAATCAATTATTTATCATTATTATTTATCATTTATTATTGTTGTTATTGTTATGGCTGGGGGCCTCACAATCTGGGAGTGGCTCAGGCTTCTCTGGGAGGAGAGCTGGTCTTGTGGTAGCAAGCATGAAATGTCCCCTTTGCTAAGCAGGGTCCCCCCTGGTTTGCATTGGAATGGGAGACTACATGTGTGAGCACTGCAAGATGTTCTCCATGGGGAGGAGGCCTCTCAGGGAAGAGTAGAAGGTTCCAAGTTCCCTCCCTGGCAGCATCTCCAGATAGGGCTAAGAGAGACTCCTGCCTGCAACCTTGGAGAAGCCACTGCCAGTCTGTGTGGACAATGCTGAGCTAGATGGACCAGTGGTCTGACTCAGTAGAAGGCAGCTTTCCATGTCCTTATTGTCTCTGAGAGGGCCTGGTTGGACTCCAAAATGGGGTCCACTTGAACATTTCATGAGAATTTCAGCTTTCCTTTCAAAAATAAAAGTTGCCCGTCTTTGGCTGAGGAGATATGACTGGAAGTGTCTGGAGGCATCTTAACCTCCAGAAGGCATTTCTGCTACTCAGGATGACAAACCTATCTTGAGATCTGCAGCTTCTTCTCTCTCTTTTTGCGTCTGAAAGATCCGTATCTCGAGTCCTCTTTCCTGACCATTTTCTGCAATTACAGAACTGCTGGACCATCGGTCGTTCGGAATAACGCCTCGTGTGCTTCCAACAAGAACCAACTCCCGACGCCTCTCTTGTCCACACACCCAAAATAAACACAGTTGGAAGCTTGTAAGGCAGAATGACAGCACACCCTGCGAATTGAACAGCTCTGCCCAGGAGCTCCGGCTGAAGCATGTGGCAGAGCCAGCAAAACAAAATTATTCTACAAACAATATTATCTTTGTCATTTCCTTCCCCAGGGAAGGAAATGCAGAGAACAGAAGAGCACGCTGGCAATGTCACTGCAGGATGGGCCAGAGAGAGGATACAGGGGAGTGGGTGGGAGGGGAGAAAGAAAGACAGGCAGAAAACCATTCAGATTTTGATCCACAGAAACCCACCACCCCCACCATCTACGTAGTCTCAGCAGAAATATCGCTGCCGAGAGACAACCGATCGTCATTCAAGGGTTTAATGGCACACAAGGATGTTACATGCCAGCGCTGTGGTTAATACCTAGAAATTTTGTCCCAAAAGCAAGCTGCAGGAATCTTAAGGATGGCTTCACTCACATGCAAACACTCAGCAGAGGTTGCTTGCTTCAAGCCATGAGCGACGGGTCGCTTTGCATATGCGCCCAGAGGGGTGCCCCACCCACACCACAAACATGGTCCGGTTTGTGGTGTGAGCTGGTCTTGTGGTAGAAAGCCTGACTTGTCCCCTTAGCTAAGCAGGGTCCACTCTGGTTGCATATGAAAGGGAGACTAGAAGTGTGAGCACTGGAAGATCTTCCCCTCTGGGGATAGAGCCACCACTCTGGGAAAAGCAGAAGGTTCCAAGTTCCCTCCCTGGCAGCATCTCCAAGATCGGGCTGAGAGAGAGTCCTCCCTGCGACCTTGGAGAAGCCGCTGCCAGTCTGGGTAGACAACACTGAGTTAGATGGACCAAGGGTCTGACTCGGTATATGGCAGCTCCCTATGTTCCAAATCGCTTCCCATCTGCTTTGCAGCCTGGCTTGGGAAAACAGACAACTGCTTCCAGCCTCGCCACAATTCTATGTGCCAGCTCTGGATAAAGGCAGAGAAGATGTTTTGTGTCCTTAAGTGGAAAGTGACAATGGGACGAGCAGCCACGTGCCTGCTAATAGTCCAGCCCTGTTCACAGAAACCTTGAAACAGACATTAGCGTGTGAAAGAGATTTTCATCAAGGCTTCCATCTTCAGCCCCATTGTAACAACCTGGCAGATGCTGCAGATGAAAAGGGGATGAAGAGGAAAACATTTGGGCCAAGGGAATGTATAGAGATGCCTGCGATCAACACAGGAAGCTGCCTTATACTGAGTCAGACCCTTGGTCCAGCTAGCTCAGTATTGTCAACACTGACTGGCAGCAGCTCATCCAAATGCAAACCAAGGTGAACCCTGCTTAGCAAAGGGGAGTCCCCCACCCACCCACCCAACACTACCTGGAGATGCTACCAGGGATCTCTGCATGCAAAGCAGATGCTCTAGCACAGAGCTACCGCCCCATTGGGAAAATAAGAAGCTGCCTCCTACTGAGTCAGACCCTTGGTCCATCTAACTCAGGATTGTCTACACTGACTGGCAGCAGCTCTCCAAGGTTTCAGGCCGGAGTCTCTCCCAGCCCCAACTGGAGATGCTGCCAGGGATTGAACCTGGAGCCTTCTGCCTGCAAAGCAGATGCTACAGCCCCAATCCTCTTGAAGCTAAGCAGACTTGGACCCAATCAGTCCTTTAAAAGGGAGATCGGTGGGAGCCATAAATAAGAGCAGGATGCTACCACTACCCATTTTTATATACTGCTTTCCAACAAAGTTCTCAACGGGGTTTACAGGGAGGGAGGGAGGGCGGGAGGATGGTCCCCAGTCCCCAAAAGACTCTGAGCCATTTTTGGAAGGGCGGTATAGATATCGAATCAATCAATCAATCAATCAATAAAATCCAAAAAGAAACATAAGGGAGATACCATCAACAGCCATTGGAGGGATGCTGTGTAAGGGTTGGAGAGGGCCAGTTGCTCTCCCCCAGTTGAATAGAAGAGAATCACCACCTGAAAACACATCCTTTTTCAAGACCAAGGGTCCATTTTCATCAGGTGCATGCCAATGCTTTGTGTGTGATGTGAATGAGCGAGACCTTAGCCCCTACATCCAGGACATCTAGTAACAGAGCTTTAAGCTAAGATTTGGAATAGGGTTGCCAGCTTTTTTCCTTGGCAGGGCTCTTGAGCCTTTCCCGGTCAAATGATAGGGCCAGGGAACTGTTGGTGAATGTTTTACCTATCTTTAGTTTTATTGATAGACTACCTTGCCTAGAAGCATATTCCAAAGCAGCACTTGGGATACGCGAAATGCTCCACTTGCCAAATTCTTGCTCCTGGCACAGCCATCAAAAGCAGAAGGAGCACCCCCACACCCCACCAGAGATTGCCAGTAAAGTTGGCAACCCTGGTTTAGTGGGGCGGTCCCTGCAGCTGCATCCCAACAACTTTTATCTATTCACTCGAACATGCTTGAGTCAGTCCGGAAACAAACTCCTGTGCCTTTCACAGAGGGGGGAAACTTCACCGGATGCAAATTCTTCTTTCACATGACTCACAGGCAGGGAGAAATTACTATGCATCTTTTGTGATAGCAGATTGTTCTCATGCACTGGTGATTTAATACGTCATAAATCACCTTGCTGAGAGCATGCAGAAAGCCCAGAGAAGAGATCAATTGCTCTCCCAGAAGGACCTGTCTGGGAATTAAGATCTTTGTCGGAGGCCCTTCTCTGAGTGCCTCTGCCTTCAGAGTTATGATGGATAAAAACAAGAGGCAGACCTTCCTGTTCTGAGTGGCACTCTGTTTATTAAGTCCTAGGTGCTACGCTGAGACTTTCTTGTCGGCCTGAAGCTGTTAGTATTATAGTTCTCACTGAACAGCGATCTCCTAGGATGGTTACATTGAAGGGATTTTGCCACTGTTTTATCTAGTGCATTACAAACAGCTTTTATGTCTGTGGGTGCTTTAGTTGTCTAACCACTGCTATTGTGATCTTGCTTCTCTTAATGCATGTTGTCCACCCACCCACCCCCAGTTTCATTGTAAGCTGTTTCAGAAATTATGAAAACTGGAAATAAACACTCTCTCACACACAGTCTTCAATGTTCTATTTTAAACAGAGAATAGAAGGGAATATTAAAGCAGGGATCCCAGCCGCAGGTGCCAAAATGTTATTAGACTACAACTCCCATGATCCCGTGCAACAAAGGAAGACAACCTCAGCTAACTCGGCAAAGAGGCGCCTTTCGAAATGGGTGATTCTCTTTATATTTAGCAGGGGGAGAGCAACTGGCCCTATCCGTCCCCAGCACAGCATCCTTCCAGTGGCTGTTGCTGGGGTCTATCTTATGTTTCTTTTTTAGACTGTGAGCCCTTTAGGACAGGGAGCAATTTCCTTATTATTCATTTCCTATGTAATCTGCTTTGAGAACATTTACTTGAAAAGCAGCATATCAATAGTAGCAGTAAATAGGTCAGTGGTCCAAAAACATCTGGGGACCAGTGTTCCCTATAACAGGGATTCCAGGTGGTTGTTGACTACAATTCCCATCATCCCCAGCCTGCTAACTGAGCAAAAAAGGCACTTTTTTAAAAAAAAAAGTGGTGGATTCCCTTTATTTCGCAGGGGGAGAGCAACCAGCCCTATCCACCCCCAGCACAGCATTCCTCCAGGGGCTGTTACTGATGTCTCTGTTATGTTTCTTTTTTAGACCGTGAGCCTTTTGGTGGCAGGGAGCCATCTGTATTTATTTATTTATTTGTAAACTGCTTTGGGAACTTTTATTGAAAAGCGGTATATAAATATACATTGTATTTGTTGTTTTAAAAAACAAAACATTGCAACTGGGGATTATGAGAGTTGTAGCCAACATCTGGGAATCCATGTCACCAGGAACACCGCTGAGAAACTAAGGTTGGGGACCTCTGTATTAAAGACCTAGAAGCTCCAGCTTTTATTGCACCCCAAGATTCATAATCTTCTCTACTGTCATAGGAACATAAGAAGCTGCCATATACGGAGTCAGACCATTGGTCTATCTAGCCCAGTATTGTCTTCACAGACTGGCAGCGGCTTCTCCGAGGTTGCAGGCAGGAATCTCTCTCAGCCCTATCTGGGCGATGCTGCCAGGGAGGGAACTTCTGCTCTTCCCAGAGCGGCCCCATTATCCCCTGAGGGGAATCTCTTTTCAGTGCTCACCCTTCTAGTCTCCCATTCATGTGCAACCAGGGCAGACTCTGCTTAGCTAAGGGGACAAGTCATGCTTGCTACCACCAGACCAGCTCTCCTGTCTCTTAAGGCACACTTTAGGTAGCTGCCTTAAACCAAGTCAGAGCCTTGCTCCATCGAGCTCAGCATCACCTAGACACCTACTCTGACAGGCAGCAGTCCTCCAAGGTTTCAAGCAGGGGTCTCTCCCAGCCCCCTACCTGGAGATTCTGCCAGGGATGGAACCTGGGACCTTCTGCACCCAAAGCAGATGCTCTGCCATGAAGCTACGGCCCCATCACTTGGGGTTCCAGGTGTTACTGTACAAACGCACCATGCAAGGCCAATTCCTGCACGGTGACAATTAAAGCTCCAGGGCTCAACTAGCAGCTGCTTTTCATCTCTCCCTTGGGAGGTCACTGGGGGATACGGGAAGCCATTCATGTGGATTATTTAGGTCAGCATATTATAAAGCTAGTCGGCTGCCCCTGTTGCTGGCATCTGCTCTTTCCTCCATGCCTGAACCCTGCACAAGCGCATGGACACAGCCACCAGCAAATGCATTGGGACACAGACACGGACACAGTCACAGACACACTGTATGTACTGCATTTATCTGAATTCAAGACTAGGATTTCCCCAAGATATCTAAAGTTGGAAATCAGGGGGTTGTCTTAAATTCAGAGTCTTTAAGGAACATAGGGAGCTGCCTTCTACTGAGTCAGACCCTTGGTCCATCTAGCTCAGGATTGTCTACACAGACTGGCAGCAGCTTCTACAAGGTTGCAGGCAGGAGTCTCTCTCAGCCCTATCCTGGAGATGCTGCCAGGGAGGGAACTGGGAACCTTCTGCATGCAAGCAGGCAGGGGCTCTTCCCAGAGCAGCCCCATCCCCTAAGGGGAATCTTTTACAGTGCTCACATGTAGTCTCCCATTCCAATGCAAACCAGGGCAGACCATGCTTAGCAAAGGAGACAACTTGTGCTTGCCACCACAAGACCAGCTCTCCTCCCTTTCAGATAAATACAGATATAACCTTTATTAAAAGTAAAGTAAAGTGTGCCATCAAGTCAATTTTGAGTCTTGGTGCCCACAGAGCCCTGTGGTTGTCTTTGGTAGAATACAGGAGAGGTTGACCATTGCCTCCTCCTGTACAGTATGAGATGATGCCTTTCAGCATCTTCCCGTATCGCTGCTGCCCAATTAGGTGTTTTCCATAATCTGGGAAACATACCAGCAGGGATGTGAACCAGCAACCTTCTGCTTGTTAGTCAAGCATTTCCCAACTTAAGGTGATTATCACCCTCTATTATTAAGGGGGTGGTCAGAGTTGTCTTCTATTGGGGTAAATACGGTATATTGTGCACAGACAGCAATTTCTATTCCTGCACCAGAATTCACAGGCACATCGATATACACACATCCCGTGCAATGCACATCTACGGGCACTCTGCCCCGATGCCCAAGTGTTCACAAGAAGCTTTGCACCAGTGCATGCAATGCACACACGTGCTCACACCACGGTGATCAAGGAAAGCACCCAAAGGCCAGACTACCATCACTTTCCACCCATGCAATCCATAAGGCAGTGGGCTGCCCCCTGTGGGGAGGTGCCCACTAAGAGAAATAGCTCCAGGTGTCTCCAGCAAGCAAGCCAGGCTGTGTGGCCCAGACATCAATTATGTAAAAGTCTCCAGAAGCTCTGGATTTTTTATTTTAACATCCAGCCCTGTCAACTCATTAAAGAATTCTTCCCGCCGGTTAATCATTTGCCTTTTAACCAATCTGTCAATTCAGTTTAAATAAATGTGCAGATCAGTGTGCCCTCTAACAGGGATTCCAGATGTTGTTGACTACAACTCCCAGAATCCCCAAGCAAAAGCCATTGCAGCTGAGGATTCTGGGAGTTGTAGTCAGCAACATCTGGGAATCCCTTTTAGAGGGAACACTGGGTGCAAATTAACCAATCCTCAGAATGGGTATCTTTTTCAGATCCTTTAGGACGAGTGAGATAATTCATAATTTAATAGGCACTGCCTGGAAGAAGGAAAGGGCACATTTTCCTTTTCATTTCCAATGACAGCCTGAACCAAAAGAGCCCCGAAAAAGAAAATGTGCCATGAACTCTCAGCCCTGAAGGAATAAGGAAAAACCTCCTGGATCAGACCCACTAATCCAGCATCTTGTTTCCCACACTGGCCCACCAGATGCCTCTAGGAAGCCCCAAGCAAGAGATGAAGATCGCAGCCCTCCCTGACTGTGTTGCTCCCCAACAACTGGAATTCAGTGGTATACTGCTCATGAACTTTGAGGTTCCACAAAGCCATTATGAGAAGTAATTAAAGACCACCTCCTCTAAGTAATCAACAATGCTCTGTTTCATACACTCTTTGAATGAAGATCATCTTCTGTCGTGAAGAACAAGAACATCCCCAATTTCCCATCACATTTAGCCTGTGCAACATTGGGACATAGAAAGTGGCCATCTACTGAGTCAGACCCTTGGTCCATCTAGCTCAGTATTGTCTGCACTGACTGGCAGCGGCTCGCCAAGCTTTCAGTCAGGAGCCGTCCCCAGCCCTACTGGAAGATGCTGCCAGGGATTAAACCAATTGCCTTCTGCATGCTACTGCCCCATCAGCGGCAACCCTAACTTAATTTCATTTGTCCTCCACACAACCCTGCAGTGCAGGCCACAATTGTCCCCATTTTAAAGAAGGGAATACTTTCAAAAGTTCCTACTGTCATCAGGGGTGGCCTTGGGGTGGGCGTGCTGATGGGGGCACCCAGCTGAACCCGATGGTTCTCCGTTTGTTAAGCATACTGTCGGCAATGAAGCGGCCCGTCTGTGAGATTTCTGCGGGATCCTACCTTACCGATAGGCCGCTCTGGGCCCTTTTCATGGGCGTTGCTGGGAACGCCCAGCAACAGACTTAGGGCCTGTTACGCCATTTAGCATCCTAGTCCGGCACAAGCCACACAACTTTGCAACACCAAGAAACTAAATGTGGGTTGTGGGGGCAACAAAGTCACTCCCCATCTAGGGTGCTGTTCATCCCAGGACCAACCCTGAGTGTTTCATGAGATTCACTCCCAAGTCAGTGCACACTGAGGACTGCAGTCTTAGTGAACCTCACAGGAGCGAAGCAGATTTATCTCCCAGAATTCTGGGTGGCCCTTCAGGCAATTCCAAGGGTAACGGAATCAGGTACACCTCCACTTTTTCAAGGCCTGTAGCCCTGCCAACTGGGCAAAGAGGCACCTTTTTAATGGGGTGATTCTCTTTATTTAGCAGGGGGAGAGTAACTGGCCCTCTCCACCCCCAGCACAGCATCCCTCCACTGACTGTTGCTGGTGTCTCTCTTATGTTTCTTTTTAGATTGTGAGCCCTTTGGGGACAGGGTGCCATCTTATTTATTTGTTATTTCTCTATGTAAACCACTTTGGAAACTTTTGTTGAAAAGCGGTATATAAATATTTTTTGTTGTTGTTGTAGCCACAAGCAGATCTTCACCTATATTTCTAGAAACTCCTTAAATATTGTAGTTAGTGTCTGAAAGGAGCAAAGTGCATCAGTAACGGAATCACATCTTCAACACCATTTCTGATTCTGTGACTGATGCATTTTGCACATCTCTGATGCTATCTATAACATTTAAGCGCTTTCTACGAAAAATGTCCTTATAGTAGAAGATGTTCTGCTGTCAGTGGTTGTTCTATAGTATTAACTTGAAAAGTTGCTTATGGCTACAATCATTGAAAAAGTGGTAACACGCCTGATTCTGTCACCCTTGGAACTGCCAGTTAGTTTAGACCAAGCCCCACTCTGGAGAAGGACAAGAAAGGAGAGGGATTCAGCAAAACCCGAAGATGCTTTACTCTCCTGATACCTTCACACACACCCTCCAAAGCACGCTTCTTTCAGCAGTTCATAATTTCCCTCTTCAAAGCAAGCTGCTACCAGCAGTTCATAATCCCCCTCTTCAAAGCAAGCTGCTATCAGCAGTTCATAATCCCCTCTTCAAAGCAAGCTGCTATCAGCAGTTCATAATTCCCCTTCTCCCAGCCCACAAAACATTGTCCAGTTCCACTCTTGTTACAAATCATGACATGCTGCTTCCATAGGATGCAACAGATCAATACATCCATCAAAATATGGGGTTGACCCACTGACCCCAATACAGGTTTCCCCCTCCCCACGACTACTGCAAGCCCTAAGGCCCTCATCCACCCAGGGATGTTATCTGGACCAGTAATCATATGCTCCAGCCTGAACACAGACATTGCCAGTGGCTCACAGATATTTGCTCAGTAAACTTTACAACCACAACCTGGCAAAGCAGAGCAGCAGTATTATTGCAGGCAGAGGGGGCGGGCCTGAAAGAACAGAGGTTTGCTTAAAGGCACCCAGTGAATTCATAGCCAATGTGAGCTTTCAACCAGTAAACCCCTCCTGTATTCTACCAAAGACAACCACAGGGCTCTGTGGGTGCCAAGAGTCAACATCAACTCGACGGCACACTTTACCTTTACCCATATTACATTCTTAGCCAGGATGCTGTACCGGTTCTCAGTTTGGAAACCGACAGGACTTATACATCCGTTCCTTAGAGGGGATCATCACTCATAGGCAGCCAGGAAGTTGTCATCTGCTGTGGCTTCCCAGCAACTGGCATGCAGTGGTAGACTTTCCCTGAACCTGGAGGCTCTATGCAACCACCACAAGATCATCGGGACTGCAGGATTTAACCAAGGCCATCTATAGATTAAAGCAGCAGGTCAAAGAGAGTCAAAACTCTCTCGTACCCCTGAGGTGCCCACCAATAGATCTGGAGGAGAGAGAGTCAGCCATGTATACAGCACTGAAATCTAACCCCCTCAATGGTGCCAATTAATGTACCCTCCCCCAGGGTAATTCCTTGTGGCTCTATGATAGAGCTTACTCTAAGGCCTCTAGTTCTCTTTGCAAAACCATTGGAAGGGAAGACCCACCTGGGAAGAGAGCGTGAGGGCACACCTCCCATGCAGAAGGTCCTAGGTTAAGTAATTGTCATGTCCACTTTAAAAGGATCACAGGACGGGCAAAGGCTTGGGGGCTCCACGCAGCTGATACTGGGCGGGATAGATCTGATAGATCTGCTGGACAAGCAGTTCATCTGATATATGAACTCCTGATAGCATCTTTCTTTGAAGAGGGGGATTATCACCTGCTGATAGCAGCTTGCTTTGAAGAGGGGGTTATGACCTGCTGATAGCAGCTTGCTTTGAAGAGGGAAATTATGAAATTATGATAGTTCTGCCTTATCAATATAAGGCAGCTTCATACTATCTAGTGGTCAAATCATAACGAGAATTCCACAGGTTAACTGGAATTTCACAGGTTGTGTGAATAAGTACTTCATTTTGTCAGTCCTAAATTTCTCAGTAATCAGTTTGGTGGGATGACCCCTGGTTCTAGTGTTATGTGAAGGGGAGAAAAACTTCTCTCTCTCCACAGCATGCGTAATTTTATATAGATAATCTATAATTTTATAGATCTCTATCATGTTGTCCTCAGTTGTCTTTTTTCTAAACTAAAAAGCCCCAGGTGTTGTAGATTTGCCTCGTAAGGAAGGCGCTCATGGCCCTTGATCATCTGGGTTGCCCTCTTCTGCACCTTCTCCAGTTCTGCAATGACCTGGAGAACACTGCAAGACGACCAGGTGACCAGGACTTCTGCATGCAGTATTCCAAATGTGACCACACCATAGATTTGTATTAGGGCATTATGATATTAGCATTTTTATTTTCAACTCCCTCCCTAATGGTCCCTAGCATGGAATTGGCCTTTTCCACAGCTGCCGCGCATTGAGTCGACACTTTCAACGAGCTGTCCACCACGACCCCAAGATCCCTCTCCTGGTCATTCACCGACAACTCAGATCCCATCAGCGTATCTGTGAAGTTGGGGTTCCCCCCCCCAATATGCATCACTATCTGCTTGCTTACACTGAACTGCATTGGCCATTTTGTCACCCACTCCCCCAGTCTGGAGAGATCCTTTTGCAGCTCCCGCCATCTGTAAATCTGGCCACTTTGTTGCTTACCCCCAACCTCTAGATCATTTTATGAATAAATTTAAAAAGCACTGGTCCCAGTGTAGATTCCCAGGGGACCCCAACTTCTCACTTCCCTCCATTGGGAAAACTGTCCATTTTTTCTTGTCCTCTGTTTCCTGTCCTTCAACCAGTTACCGATCCACACATGAACCTGTCCCCTTATCCCAGGACTGCTAAGTTTACTCAAGAGCCTTTAGTGGGGAACTCTGTCAAAAGCTTTTTGGAAGTCCAAGTATAGGATGTCAACCTTTATCCATGATAAATGACGGTGATCGTTCACCCCATTTAGAATCAGATAATGTTAGAATAGAAAGGACCTTTGAGACCTTCTACTCCAGGGTTTCCCAACAGTGGGTCCCCAAACATTGTCAGACTACAACTCCCATGCTCTACAGCCATAATGCACAAAGCCCATTGTTGCTACGGACGATGGGCATGGTAGTCCAACAACATTTGGGGACCTACCATTGGGGAAACCCAGTTCTAGCTTGGCCTTTTCGTATCTTCTTTTACCACAAATCTAGATAGACTTGGGTTCAGAAGGTGCCACCAACTGAGTCCCTCCCCTCCCACAGTTTGTTGCCCCCATGTGTGTGGGGGGGCGGGCAGCAAATCACAGCCCCACATGGGTACTCCTGCAGCATTTCCACCCCCATATGGCCACTGGGCTGCAGACTGAACAGCCATACAGGACCCAGAGGAAAATCTACAGTCTGGAGCGGAGGAAGACACCCGGCTCACAGATGCCCCCATGCCAAGGGCAGGTGCCCCAACACTCCATCCCCCCCCCCAGTGCTTCACCCACACCTGCACACACCCTGCCAGCCTGGACTGGCCACTTGCATCCCGGGTCTCTGCAGGCCAGCTGGTTTCTCAGGCTGGCCGGCAGGTGGGCACACCTGGCCAAAGCAGCGCCCCACGTGTCCCCGCCAGCAGCCACGCGACGGTGCCGGGCGGTGGAGAGATGCTGGCACCGTGCCCACGCCCCGGGCACAGCCTGTGCAGAAGCCCCGCGGAGGTCTGGGGGGTGTGCGGGGGTGGGGGGGCAGGGAGGGAGGGAGGGGCTCTCTCAGCAACCTGTTTGCCCTCCTGGGAGGGAGGGAGGGAGCCCGCATGCCTGCCTGCCTGCCTGCCCCAGAGATGGCACCACCACCACCACCGGCACCACCACCGCGCGCCCGCATGCCGAGCGGAGTCCCTCCGAATTGCCGCTGCCGTGGAAACGCGCCTCGCCTGCCTGCCCCGCTCACCTGCTCCTGGATGAGCTGCAGCAGCGAGCTTCTCTCCATATACCTGCTGGGCGCGGCGGCGGCGGAGGAAGGCACACGGGCACCGGCAGGGACCCCAGGCGGCGGCGGCGGCTTGCCTCCCCGGCTCTCCCTTCCGTCCTTCCCTCCCCGCCGCCGTCGCCGCCGTCCAGACGATCCAGCAGTAGCAGCAGCAGCCGGGCTCCAGCGGCGAGTGGCAGGCGGCGAGGCGGGCAGCGGGAGCCGAGGGCTGCCCGGCGGGGCGGGGAGAGGCGAGGCAGGGGCGAGGGAGGGCGTCAGTGCGCAGGAGCGGGCTGGAGGAGGACGGGCTGCTGCGCGCTCTCTCGCTCTCGCCGCCGCCGCCGCCGCTGCTGCCAGTGGGGACGGGCGCTCGGCGCACGCAGCAGTAGCGGCGGCGGCGGCGGCAGCAGCGCTGCAGCCCCCTCTGGCGCCGCCGCGGAGCTGCGCAGCCCGGGATGCGAAGGGTCAGCCTGGAGAGGCAGCCAGCAGCGCCCACGCAGAGGGAGGGAAGCGGGGGGGAGAAGCACCGCCTCTTTCCTCCCCCCCCCCCTCGACGTGAGGGAAGGAGAACGTGGGGAAGCCAGCTTGCAGGGCCGCCGGGGCGCCTCTGTCCCCCCACGTCAGAGCTGCGGAGGAGGACCCGAAGATGCTGCCCGACAGTCCGAGCCTTGGTCCAGCACCTGGCTCAGGATTGTCGGCTCTGACGGGCAGTGGCTCTCCACAGGCAGGAGCCTTTCCCAGCCCCACCTGGAGATGCTGCCAGGGATTGAAACTGGCACCTTCTGCAAGCAAGCAAGCAAGCAAGCAAGCAGGGGCTTTGCCGCTGAACTATGGCATGGATGCCCCCCTTTGCTGAGCAGGGTGTGCCCTGGTTTGCATTTGGATGGGGAGCCACGTGTGAGCGCTGCAAGATATTCCCCTCGGGGTGGGGCCGCTCCAGGGAAGAGCACCAGCCTGCCTGCACACACAGAAGGTTCCAAGTTCCCTCCCTGGCAGCATCTCCAGATAGGACTGAGAGACCTAGCTGAGTCCTACCTGCAAAGTTGGAGAAGCCGCTGCCAGCCTGGGTAGACAATGCTGAGCTGGATAAAACAATGGTCTGACTCAGTAGAAGGCAGCTGCTAAGCACTTTCCAAGTGGTGGGTCTCTTATACTTAGCAGGGGGAGAGAGATGGTCCCTATTCAGCCCAGCCCAGCATCCTCCAGTGGCTTGAGTTTTCTTTTTAGATGGCGAGTGTCCCTTTGGGACAGGGAACCACCTTCTCATGCTTTTTGCTGTGTAAACCGTTTTGAGAATTTTGTTGTTGCTGAAAAGAGTTTGCCATTATTCTAAATCATGGTCCATACAGCATACAGACATAGGAAGCTGCCTTAGACTGAGTCAGACCATTGGTCTATCTAGCTCAGGATTGTCGACACTGACTGGCAGCAGCTCTCCAAGGTTGCAGGCAGGAGTCTCTCTCAGCCCTACCTGGAGATGCTGCCAGGGATTGAACCTGGGACCTTCTGCATGCAAAGCAGATGCTCGGACACTGAGCTACGGCCACATCCCCTAAAGCAGAGCTGCTCAACTTTGGCCCTCCAGCAGATGTTGGCCTACAACTCCCATAATCCCTGACTATAGGCCACTGTGACTGGGGATGATGGGAGTTGTAGTCCAGAATCAGGTGGGGGGCCAAAGGGGAATAACTTGCTTGTAGTCTCCCATTCAAATGCAAAGCAAGGCAGGCCCTGCTTAGCAAAGGGGAGAACTCATTCTAGCTACCACAAAACCTGCTTGTGTCAGATGACACCCACTGAAGAGCTTCCAAGGAATATCTTAATGCAGGTGTTCTCAAACCTGGGTCCCCAGATGTTGGACTACAGCCATGCTGGGGATGATGGGAGTGGTAGTCCAACAACTTCTGGGGACCCAAGTTTGAGAACACCCAAAAGTGTTTTGGGGGAAGAGGTACTGTTTTGGGAAACATTTTGTTCACACACACACACACCCAAAAACTCCAGTGCATTTTGGAGTGAAAAAACAACCCTGGAAAAACCTGGTGCAAACCTACACAAGGGTTAGTGACAGTTTACAGGTAAGGTTGCCAGGAAAAAAAGGAAAGGAAAGGAAAGGAAAGGTTGTGTTGTTGAGTCGGTGTCGACTCGTGGTGACTACAGAGCCCTGTGGTTTTTCTTTGGTAGACAATACAGGAAGGGTTGACCATTGCCATCTCTCGTGCAGTATGAGATGATGCCTTTCAGCATCTTCCTATATAACTGCTGCCCGATATAGATGTGTCCCATATTCTGGGGAACACACCAGCACAGATTTGAACAAACAGCCTCCTGCTCTCTAGGCAGGCTGCTTCCCCGCAGCGCCATTAGGTGGCCAATGACCCAGAAAATACATCCTGGCATGCTCCTGTGCATATCTTCAACAGCGACGCAATGTGTTTTTGTTGTAAACCGCCCCGAGACAGAAGTTTTGGGCGGTATAAAAATATGTTAGATAAACAAATAAACACATAAATAAATGTGCAGAAATCTGCAGCGAAAGCATTCCGCAGCCCGGAGAGAAGCAGCCGCACAAGGACCTGATGTCTGCATATCCGCCTGTGGCTAAAGGCCCAGCTACATCCGCCTTGAAACGTCGGCAACCCTCACCTTAAGCGGCAAGTCGGAAAGGGCCTTGTGCCAAGAAGGGATGGTGGTGGTGTGTGTAGGGTCTGCTTCAGAGATCACGCTCGCTGGTTCACATTCATCTGCGAGGGAAGATAGGAGATGCTGGCATCCTGGCTGCAGCTCAACAGTTGATGGCACCCCGAGAGCCAATAAGTCTGAATATTCATCTTTGGCCCATACATATTCACTGGTTCCAAGGAGTAAGCCATGGCCAAGGGCAGGCGGGGTGGGCGAGGGATGCTGTCGCCTCTCTGCTCTGGAAGGACTCCTGGGGAAGTCCAGAAAGCTGAGGGGTGGCCCTAGAACAACTAGTTTCAGGGGGGCAAAGATGTGGCAAAGAATGTTCCTGGAAGAGGGCGGATGTTGCTTTCAGTGAAGCATTTATACAAGTAAGATGATGAATATTGTTCCGTGTATTTGCCTGATTGAGGAAGTTTGCTTGACATTTTCAAACTTAGGCCGAACATGGGCCAGATTCCTCTTAGAAAATATAGTCTTTTTTGGATTCGGCCAAACCTTCCAGTCAAGTTTCCAGGCTAGTTTTCTTTTCCTGTCCAGGTCCACGTGACATGCAGAGAGAGATCAGGACCAGGTCAGCTGGAATCTGCTGGGGAGATGACCCTGCACACTCCTGCGCACAGGGTCTCACCTAGCCCGCTTCCTGGCCAAGAAGGAAGCTCAGGGTTTGCCCTGGCTCCTGGGAGGCTGGAGGCGTCTCCTGGCTCCTGGGAGGCTGGAGGCGTCTCCTGGCTCCTGGGAGGCTGGAGGCGTCTCCTGGCTCCTGGGAGGCTGGAGGCGTCTCCTGGCTCCTGGGAGGCTGGAGGCGTCTCCTGGCTCCTGGGAGGCATCTCCTGGCTCCTGGGAGGCTGGAGGCATCTCCTGGCTCCTGGGAGGCTGGAGGCGTCTCCTGGCTCCTGGGAGGCTGGAGGCGTCTCCTGGCTCCTGGGAGGCTGGAGGCGTCTCCTGGCTCCTGGGAGGCTGGAGGCATCTCCTCCCTACCTGCATGCACTAACTTCTGCTGCTTGTTCTGGGGTACAGGCATGGATGAATGAGGCTTCTTTAAAGTACAGAGGCCTTTTAACAGTATTAATTCAAGATCTAGGACCATCATATACCATGACGGTCTTGTCTGAAGCTTTACGGTAAAGTTCCAGTCTACTGCATGGGGGAGTGAAAGGGGGAGCAGGAAATATAGGGGGAGGGGAGAAAGAGGGGCTCCTTGAAAGAGGGGCTATCACTCAGTGAGAGAGCATATGCTTTGCATGTGCATGTATACACACACACACGTCACTGTCTTCTTCATTGACAATGAAATAAATAACTGAGCTGGGAAATATATCTGCATGAAACCTTGGCAGGGCTGCACATTGACCCCAAAGTGTGTGTGTTATAGTCTAGTAACATAGAGTCAACCAGTGCCACCTTCATGAGGTCCGGTGGCATGCGCTGTTCAAAGGATTTTCCAGGTGTTCATTTCAAAACAGGTCTGTTCGCCCACCACCTCTCCACACAGAGCTGGCCCAAGATTTGTTGACATGCCACACTCTTCCTTCCCAAACATGCAAAGGCGTAAGTTTTGGGGCAGTATAGAAATATGTTAACTAAATAAAATACATAAAGGTATAGTTTTTCAAAACTGGAGGGCACCACAGTAAGATCCAAGGGAAAGCAGCCTCTGCTTTTGCCAATCAAAACAGCTGCACCTGGCGGATTAAGCTCGCCGGTATTAGGTACAAATTTAGTACTCACTCGCAGGTGGCACATAATGAGAAAATTCTTACTGCGCCTATTTAAAAATAGCCGTGGGGAGAAAGGGGGGAGAAGAATGTTTTCTTGGTCCCTGTCTCACCTCCCCCCACCCCCGCCAGCTTTCTAATTCTGTGCAAATTTGGCTGCAGAATTCTCTGGCACAGAGTGCAGTGACGGACATCAGCTTGGATGGATTGAAAAGGGGCTTGTCGAAATTCGAGGAGGACAGGTCGATCAATGGCTAGTAGTCTGGGGGCTGTGGGCCACCTCCAGCCTCAGAGGTAGGATGCCTCTGAATCCCAGTTGCAGGGGAGCAGCAGCAGGAGAGAGGGCATGCACAGACCTCTTGCCTGTGGGCTTCTCAGAGGCATCTAGTGGGCCACTGTGAGAAACAGGATGCTGGACTCGATTGGCTTCCTTGGGCCTGATCCAGCAGGGCTGTTCTTAGGTTCTTATGTTTCTGGTGCATGGGGTCAAGAACACTCACAAATTGCAGCTAGGCCCGAGTGACCCATAGCCACCATAAGTGGCAAGGAAGGAGCCAGAACAAGCCTTACAGTAAGGGAAGAGACTTTTGGGTCCAGTCGGCTGACTGGAGAGACCCCTCAGGTCCGGCAGTGGGGTGCAAGGGCGGAGCCCTCTTGCGAAGGGAAGCAGGACTTGATTGAGGCTGTTCAAATTATGCAGACTGTGGGGGGAATGGGGAAAGAGGCCTGTTTGCTTGTTTCTCCCTCTCTCACAGTACTAGGATCAGCCCTCAAACTGATGGCTGGGGAGTTTAGGACGGACAAAGGGAAGTACTTTTCTACACGGGGCATCCTTAATCTGGGGAACTCTCTGCTGCAGGATGTGGTGATGGCCATTAACCTGGATGGCTTCGAGCAGGGCTTAGACTAATCCATGGAGGAGAGGTCTATCAATGGCCACCTCCAGCCTCAGAGGCAAAATGCCTCTGATTACCAGTTGCAGGGGAGAAACAGCAGGAGAGGGGACTTCTCCGAGGATTCTGGGGGACCACTGTGGGGAACGAGATGCTGCACTAGATGGGCCCTGACCCAACAAAGCTCTCCTCATGCTCACCCACACAGCAAAGCATGGGGTGATGAGCACGTCTCCATCTTTTTGGGCTTCGGAGTCTGTAGCAGGACTCAGTGGGACCCAACGCGGCCTCCCCTGGGTGATCAGCTTTTCTAGGCAAACATCTCCTGCACAGCAGGCTGTGTGTGAGGCTCTCCTGCCCCCTCTCCCAGCAGGCTCTCCTGCCCCCTCTCCCCTCCAGTACCCCGCTGCACCATGGGATTCAACACTCATTAATACACAGTCTCGACGGTGGGGTTTGCTCATTGCCGCTGCAGGCAGAAAAGCCTTCTTCAGATCTTCATTAAAGCACCGGCGTTGCTGTGGGGCCTCCTGGGACGTGCAGGGCCCACTGCTTATCTCTATTGCTCTCCCCCCACCCGCCCGCTGCTAGTGCCAGCAAATGTTTAATACCAAGAAAAGTGGGGTGGACCCCAGTCTGAAGGAATATGGTGTTAAAATATGCTCGGTCTGGGTGGTTTTTAAATAATCAGCCAGGTACATAGGAAGCTGCCTTATACTGAGTCAGATCATTGGTCCATGTAGGTCAGCGTTGTCTACCCAGACTGGCAGCAGCTTCTCCAAGGTTGCAGGCAGGAGTCTCACCCAGCCCTCTCTGGAGATGCCAGAGAAGGAACCTGGAACCTTCTGTATGCAGGTGCTTTTCCCAGAGCGGCCCCCTCCCCTAGGAGGAATATCTTACAGTGCTCACACATATAGTCTCCCATTCAAATGCAAACCAGGGTGGACCCTGTTTAGCAAAGGGGACAATACATGCTTGCTACCTCCTCTCCTCCCATGACCAGTTCCCCTCACCTGGTAGCAACTAGGTGACTAGTTTAGGGGCTTCACCCGAACATGGATTCCTTCCTTTCCATTTGTATCTCGCTCTTCCTCTGAGAATGCTTATCCTCACAACGACCCTGTGAGGTAGGTGAGACTGAGGGGAAAGTAGCTGGCCCAGAATCACTCAGTGTATTCCATGGCTGAACAGGGATTTGAACTCAGGTCTCCCTGGTCCAGTCCAACACTCTGGCCACTAGACCACGCTGACTCTCTAGAGGTGTCAACTGGGTGGACCCCACACTGACTCACCTGTGCCCCACCCATATTTGGGCTTCCTTGACTCCCTCGGGACTCACCTGGTGTTACCCATCAGGGCCCTAAGCAACGCTCAGGTTTAGCCAGGGCTGTCCTTTCATTCAGGAATCAGCCCTGGAATGTCTCTCTCTCTCTGTCTACATGGATGTATTCATTTATTCCAGGGGCTGCCAAACTGGGGTCCTCCAGTTGTGGCCCAACTATAACTCCCATCATCCCCAGCCACAATAAATTGTACTGGAGGGTGATGGGAGTTGTAGTCCAGCAACATCTGCACTACAAGATGCAAGTTTTGGGCAGTAGAGAAAGAAGTTAAATAAACATCAGGCTGGGAAACCCTGATTTATTCCATTCAATAAACTGCTACTCACCAGTGATCTCCAGGACTCCGAGTGCTCATCTCAGGCAAGGCAAGGCAAGCTTCAGCACCACGGACAGCACCATGGGAGAAGTTGCTCCAACAGCGGAGAAAGACTGAGCTCTGCGATCCCTCTGAGTTCGGGACTACGCTCCTGGGCTCCGTCTCCCTGGCTGGAGAGTGGAAGCTTTAAGGCAGCAAGCGCCTTGCTCCGTCTGGCTTCCCTCCCTCATTATATGATCCTACCTAGCCTGTTGATGGTGCTGATGTGCAGATATCTGGGAGTGCGATGCTGTGAGAGGGGCTCGCTCCCCAGGCGGCTCAGGTTCTGAGAATGCTCCTTCGGGCGCTCAGGTTCTGAAGGTGCTGTTTGGGGGGCCCCAACTCCAGGTCACTATGTAGTCACAGAGTCAACACCAATTTGATGGCACTTAATCAACCAACCAACTCCGGGACTCTCTCAAACTCTGGCCTGGGACTGGATCCAGGGCCGGTCCTGTCTTTGCAGGGTCATGCTCAGAGTCCCTACCCAGGGATAGGGGAATCATGACATCCGGAAATGCAAATCTTCTCTTCCCTGCCTCCCTTAATATTAGTTTTTGGTGCTGCCACTGGCCACCAAAAAAAAAGGTGGGGATAGAAAACAGGGATGGCACACTGTAGGAGGAAAGGAGGGGTGGTGCAATAATCTATCCCTGAGAACCACATGGACATAGGAAGCTACAGTATACCGAGTCAGAGCACTGGTCTAACTAGCTCAGTATTGTCTACCCAGACTGGCAGCAGCTTCTCCAGGGTTCCAGGCAGGAATCTCTTTCTCAGCCCTATCTTGGAGAGGTGCCGGGGAGGGAACTCGGACCCTTCTGCATGCAAAGCAGATGCTCTGCCACTGAGGAAAACCTTACAGAGCTCACGTGTCACCCATCCAAATGCAAACCAGGGCAGCCCCTGCTTAGCAAAAGGGGACAAGTCACACTTGCTCTCACAAGGCCAGTGATCCTCCCTGGGGTTTCTCTCTCAGGGCATTGGGATGTCGCTTTTCTCTGGAAGTTCGGTTGGAACTTCCTTCCCTCTGGAAGTTCTTTGTTAGAAGCCAAGAGTTCCCCGCCGACTGAACACCTTGCTTCAGAAACGTGCTTTGGTGTTGGATGAGGCGGCGATGTTCTTTCAGCCTCACCAGACTATGGGAATCACCTATATCAGGCAGCAGCGATATAGGAAGATGCTGAAAGGCATCGTCTCATACTGTGCGGGAGGAGGCAATGGTCAACCCCTCCTGTATTCTACCAAAGACAACCACAGGGCTCTGTGGGCGCCAGGAGTCGACACCAACTCGAAGGCACAACTTTACTTTTTACTTACGGTTCCATCTCAAGGAATGAATGCTCATAGTGATTTTTGGCAACGTCTACCTCAGTGTTAGAGCACTTGCTTTGCGTGCAGAAGGCCGCAGGTTCAATCTCCGGCATCTCCAGGTAGGGGCATAGAAAGAGACCTCAGAGAGCTGCTGCTGCCAGTCAGTGTCGACAATACTGAGCTAGATGGACCAAGGGTCTGACTCGGCATGTGGCAGCTTCCTATGAAATTATGAAAGGCCAAAAACAAACACAGGTACTCCCAGCCATTTGAGTAAGAACCTTGCACGTGTGCGCACGCACACACACATACACACACCTCCACCCAATGAGGGGCTGTGTTGCAATAGCCACTTTCCAGAGACCAGTGACTACGACCTGCAAAGTGCTTTGTCATCTCTGATGCGAGGAAAGAAGTTCAAGCTCCTAACTGGGAAAATCTCCCCCCAACCGCCACATGCCAAGCAACATAGCCAAGAATCACTCATCTTGCTCAGAAGAGAGAGAGAACAGGTTCAATTGAATTAATTATAAGCACCGGCATCTTATCAGGGAAGGGCAGCCCTTTGGATGCCCTTTCTGGGAGCGGCTTCTTTCATCTGCCCTGTTTGTGCCTGGATGGGCCAGGAACCGGGATCACATCTCGGCCGCCTCCTTTATGCACTGAATTCCAGCATGCAGATCAGGAATAATGGCGCTCCCTCCCTCCACGGCATTCCACAAGCTGCTTGACTGGACTCCTGGCCAAAATCAATCCGGTCTATAACCTTGGAGAAGCTGCTGCCAGTCTGTGTAGTAGACACTGCTGAGCTAGATGGACCAATGGTCTGACTCTGTATCTGGCAGTTCCCGACATCCTCCTTTTGGCGGAATCCAGCCACCTGAACGGCTTAAACCGAAGTGTGGCTGCCATAATCCTCAACCCAACAAAGGTCTCATCGGGGGGGGGGGGGGCTTTCTTGCTCCCATGAGGAATCTCTACATGCAGCAGCTACTGGGATTTTCAGGGGACCTGCAGAATGGCTTGTGTTACAGCTCCTGAAGATCAGAGCTCTCTTCTGAACACCTGTGCTGTGTGCATCCTTTATGGGGTGGGGTGCACCTTTTGATGTTTCTGAACTCCGAAGACATCAGTTAAGTTTATTCTCCACATGCCCTGCAAACGCCCAGTCCCCTCTATGCTGGAAGGGAAGCCAGAAAAACTAGGGACTAGTGTGAGCTGTAAATCAGTAAGCCCACATTTCAACTCACATTTGTCTCAAAAAGCCAGAGGCCTCCGGCAACACACCATCTCTCAGTTGCCTGCAGTATGGAGATCATAATACTTGCCTATTTTACAGGGTCGTTGTAGGGACTACTGAAAGGTTACACATGCGGTGCTTTGAACCTGGAAAGTGCCCTATAAATGCAAAGGAGTGGTGTCCTACCCAAGAACAGAATGCACAATAACTAGTCTTTTGTCACCTTATCATAACCAGGTATTTCCCCACTCAGATACTTATGGGTAGGCGAAAAAAATGTATCTGAAGCTCCTTTCACTGCCATTGGCTGAATTTCTGTGATGTCACAGCATGGTGTTTAATGTTTTGCCTGCCGAAGGGGAAAAGGCCAATCATGGGAACTTTGAAAACCAATGAAGAAACATCACTAACATTACTAATAGGATCTAAAACCAAGTGGGAACCTCAATACTGCCAGGGGACTGAGAGACATCACATAGGCATGGGGCGGGGTGGGGGGGGGGGGAAGAATAATTTTCTGTGCTATTTCACCAACTCAGTCTTAGCCACCACTCCCAAAATGATCTTTCATTTCCCTGGCAGCAGCTTCACTGATCTGAAAAAAAATGCCATCAGTTAGTTTTCCTCTGCCACACTGGAAAGTTTGTGTGCATTCTGTGACATCACAACAGCTCAGCCAATAGTTAAGAGGGGGCTCACAGCCAGTTCTTGGCCTCTATAACTGCCACATCCTCCAGTATATATACATGTTTGTGTGTGTACATATGCAATACATGGGGTATTAAGGACAAGGATTTCTAGGACAGATGGTGTGCCTTTCAAGAAGGCTGGTTCCACACCTCCCTCCCTCTCATTTTTGAAATTCAGCACTTGCTCCACACTCTGACTTGCTGGAACAAGAAGAGGAAAAAGTTGTGATATTGTAAGATTGTCCTGTGTTGTTCCACGTCTTTGTCCATAAATCCAGATTTTGGATGGTGGCATGATAAGAGAGCTCGAGCCGGCTGAACGAGGCCTCAGATTGGGTTCCTCAAGGCGGTCTGGCCTGTGCGTTTCAGCGGCCAAGTCTGATGAATCCCCAACAGCGCGAAATTAGCCCCTTTCAGCACACAGCTCCGAGAGGCTTCCAAGGAAACGTTCCAGTACCAAGCAAACTCTTCCTTCCAGGGCCCCTGCTGTGAGCAGTTCTCCTCCTGACCCCTCTGGAGACAGAAATAGCCACCGAGAGTGGCGTTGTGGGATGTGTTGGAAACCGGATGAAAGACAGCAAAGCACGAAGACAAGAGAGGAAGGCGAAGATGGACGGGGAAACCAGGATGACAAAAGGAGGCTGAAGAAATCGCCCAAGGCTGGATCTGAACCAGGGTTAGGGTCTGCTGTGAGGCAGGTCCAAGCTAGGTTTGCCAACTCTGGCTGAAGCTATCCCTGGAGATCTTCCCCCACCCCCCGCCATATTTTTTTTACAATATACCGTATTTTATGGACTATAAGACTCACTTTTTTCCTCGAAAAATATCCGCCAAAATTCAGGTGCGTCTTATATGTTTTAACAGTCTAATATGTTAAAACTCTGAAAAACTGGATTAAAATTAAGGTGCGTCTTATAGTCCGTAGCGTCTTATAGTCCGTAAAATACGGTAAAGCCATCTCCAGGCAATATTTCATTTCTGGAATCCTGATAATGTGTCCCCTATTTTTAATGATGTCAGTGAACATCACCTGCTCCGTTTCGAATCAAAAAGTTGGGCAGGAATTATTAAAATGAGTGTAGTGGTTAGAGTGTTGGACCTGAACCAGGGAGACCAGAGTTCAAATCCCTGCTCAGCCATGAAACTCACTGGGTGATTCTGGGCCAGTCATTTCTTTCTCAGACTATCCTACCTCACAGGGCTGTTGTGAGGATAAAACAATCATGTTCACCACCTTGGGCTCCTTGGAGAAAAAACAGGGTATAAATGTAAATACTCAATTAAAAGTACTGTATTTACTGAGGCAAGGCTATACCACCTGGGGAATATTTAGTTTAGAAAAGACTGCAGGAAGACATGATAGAGGTCTATAAAATTATGTATGCTGTGGAGAGGGAGAAATTCTTCTCCCTCTCACATAACACTAGAACCAGGGGGCATCCCATGAAATTGATTGCCAGGAAATTTAGGACCAGCAAACAAAGGAACTTTTTCACACAACGTATAAGCAGCTTGTGGAATTCTCTGCCACAAGATGTGGTGACAGCCAACAACCTGGATGGCTTTAAGAGGGGTTTGGATAACTTCATGGAGGAGAGGTCTATCAATAGCTACTAGTCGGAGGGCTACATGCCACCTCCAGGCTCAAAGGCAGGATGCCTCTGAGTACCAGTTGCAGGGGAGTAACAGCAGGAGAGAGGGCATGCTCTCATCTTTTGCCTGTGGGCTTCTCAGAGGCATCTGGTGGGCCACTGTGTGAAACAGGATGCTGGACTAGATGGGCCTTGGGCCTGATCCAGCAGGCATATTCTTACTTGAATCCCAGACTAGGTTTTTTTCCAAGTTCTTTGATATTTCAGAACACCAGATGTTCTGAACATCAAATTCAGAATCCTCTTCTTTTCAGGTAAATACAGGCAGAACCTGTATTTTAAAGAGGGTTTTAAATTCAGAGTTTACTTCTATTCAGGTAAGTGTAGTAAGTAAACATGGGTGCATGAATATCTCAATTCCAGAATGTCAAAGTTCAGCGGCAGAATTGCTGGGTGCTTTGCTGTCCTGGGATGGGGCGGGGCATTTGTGAAAGCAGCAAAAAAAAGTGTGTGGGGGGGTGAGGTCCTTGGAACAGTTCTCACTCCCCCCTCCCCATAAAACAGAAGCCAGACGAAAGGATTTTTTTTTCTCTTCTGCAACCGGCAGGTGCATAAAAATTTATTCTGGTCAACAGCGGTCAGCTGATGAAGTCGGGTGGTCATTTGAGATTTCGGCTAAGAGGGAGACAGCCAGGAGAGTGCAAGCATTCCAGCCTCTTCTCTGGGGGGAGAAGGTTCCCCCTGCAGCAAACTTCACAGTTGGGACTCAAGCGCCACATAGATAACACACTCCAGACACGCAGCAGGGAAGTGGGGGGGGGGGGGAGGAAAATACAAAATGGTACATTGTTCCTATCTCCGGTGCATAGTGAAATGGACTCCTAGCTATTTCCAATGAATCCAGAAGGGTGGGGGTTCGTTTCGTCCTCGTTTCGTAATGCAACGGATGCACGTTTCCATTCGCAGCAACGGCTCAGTCCGATTCGCCCGATACTGTGCCCTATGCTGGGGGGTTCCCCCCGTGAGGCCTCCAAATGGTGCTGCATTCCAACTTCCCATCCTGCCCACACACAATGACCCAAGTGGGCTACAACTCCCACCATCCAAAGGCCACCGCAGCTAGGCATGATGGGAGTTGTGCTCCAACAGCTGCTGGCCACCCAAGGCTCAGAGCCCTTGCCCTATGCTCTGCCCAAGCTTGCAGCAAGCAAGGGGGAAACTGACACTGATCCTGACCATCCAAGAAGGGGTACTAAGGGGAAAAGAGGCCTAGGCGAGCTCTCTCCTTGATCCGACCGCTCGCTGTGCACAGGGAACTTATTTTTATGGAGGGATACCCAGCATTCCCTGTAACAGAGATTCTCAGACGTTGTTGACTACAGCTCCCATCACTCTCAGCTGCAATGGCCTTGGGTGGGGAAGATGGGAGCTGTAGTCCACATCTGGGAAACCCTCTTACAGGCTACGCTGGACACATCTCCCCATGCAGTTAACATGCTTGCAGTGGCCAGGAACACCTTTCCTCCCCACAGCTGCTGTTGGTGTGAGCTCATCCCTACAAGCGACACCGGTGTCTGAAATTAAGCAAGTACACATGACGTAACATGAGAATGGCCATGCATGGGTTCCAGCTCTCACACAGGCATGAGAGAGTCAGATGGACACTTGTCTTGGGGCGCAACCAGAGAACCGCACAATCAAGTTATCACCAGCAACAAATGGCTTCCAGGAATCACGAGGCCTCCAGTGACGTGCAGTTTAGTGGGTCCTGCAAGCAGCCGCCCAAGAAGCTACAGGGGACTCGGGCAAGATCTGTCTGCATATGGTAAGCTTAGGAACCGGAGTGGCTACAAGAGGTATTTGGGGTGGGGGTGGACCCAGCCACTGGCTGCTCTGCACAAGCATACAGGATGTGTGCCCACAGGTGGAAGGTGTGCAAACTTGGGGGGGGGGCGCATGGGCCACATTTCCTGTCGTTGGTCCCAAAACATCAGGGGGTTGGTCCTTTCCATTTGCAGATACTTCGGGCAATCACAAAGCCGACCGCCTGCTAAAATGCGTTTCAGTCCGATGGCAGAACACACACACAGCGTCTGAACAAAGGAGTTCAGGACTGCCCAAGCGACAAATACAAAGCTTTTGTCAAGGGGGAAAAGTTAAGCGTGGTTCCTGAATTTAAAGGGCTCCTGGTCACAGTGGTTTGGAGAGGCAATCTCTTTGGGGGGAAATCTACACGTCATTACAGGACATTCTCAAAACAGTAGCCACCCAGTGGCTCATGGGCCTACATCTAGCCCACCAGGTAGCTGAACCCCTCTTTTAGTCCCAGTCCATCTCCTACTCCTCCTCTTCCACTCATGTCTTGAAGTTTCCTTTACCAGCAGACGGGCCGAAAGCTTCCAGCCTTTGCAGCATTGAGCGGGGTGAAAGAAAAAGACTTGGCCTCTTTCCCCCATGGTCTGCCCTAGACTGAACTACTGGTAAAGTGTGACATCCAACAGCCGTCAACCCCTAAGCTTAAAATAGGTGTCTCCCCCTCCCACCCCCACCCATGTTCCTATAACTTTTAGGAAACAATGGCAGGAATGTAGCATCTCTCCCCATCACTTATGCTAGGAAAAGCATCACCGGCTACGTTTCCGCCTGTTCGGGCTGCTGTTAAAAGTGCAGCAGGCCAGAACAACAGGAGTCAGAGACCCCATCCCAGAATGTGTACAGAGACAGCCTGCTGATGAATCAAAAGGGGAGAGAGAGAGAGAGAGAGAGAGAGAGAGAGAGAGAGAGAGAGAGAGAGAGAGAGAGAGCGTCCCAGCTCCCTGCAGCTGCTCTGGCCAAGGCAAGGTCCTCCAGCAATCCCGTACTAAGGAGATCTTGCCCTGTGCAGAGTCGGACAGATCTCCCATTTAGCTGGAATGCTAATTAATGATCAACGTTAACACTTCCCAGTTTGCCTGCAGACTGGTGCCCACCGGAAGAACAGCAGGTCTGCCCCCGTGCGCCCCAAAGGCCGGGGTGTGGGCATCCCTCCGCTGGGATCGGCAGCCGGGGATTTCCCCACCTCCGCCAGCACTCGATGTACAAGAGCAAGAGCTTGAGAGAAGATGCAGAGAACCATAAAAACAGGAGCTCTGGCCAGTAAGAGGGAAAGGCAGGCTGCCCGTTTGAACAGGACGCTGGAGGGCAGGATGCTCATGAAGAACATGGGGCCAAGCTTTCCCCTCTGTGACGGCTGGTTCCGCTTCCCCGTGCGCTCATGCCACTGGGGCGTCTGTCTGCCCCCAGCCCTGAGGTCAGGACAGGGAAGGAGCTGAGCTAGACTGAAAAGAGTGAAAAGCAGAGCAGGCGACTCCGCTCCGAACTGCACAGGGCCAAACCGGGGGGAGGGGGGGCTGCCCAGCCGAGCCCAGTGGAAGCGCGAATGCCGAGTACGCCCATCCCAGTCCTGCACTTCCCAAGCCTGGCACGCTGGGAGAAAGGTTGGTGAAAGGCTGGTGAAGCTGAGCCGGTGGAAGTGTTCCTGGGAAAAGCTTCGCCTTGAAATGTCTGCGTGTCGGGCTGCCGCTAAGGGCCCCGAAGCAAAGCCAGCAGCAGAAGAAAATACAACAGCGGGCTGAAATCCTCACTGTTCAGGAATACTCTGGGAGGGGCTGGCCAAGCAGTTCTGTTCAATACCAGGCAGCCTGAGCAGGTATTCCGGTTTCTAGCAGATACCCCAAGACGGCTGCAGGCATATCCCTGCTACGCGTCCACCTTCAGGAGCGTTAGTGTTGGGAATGTCAGCGGGAAAGGGATTTGAAGGAGGGGTTCCCAATCTTGGGCCCCCAATATCATTGGAATACAACCCACATCAACCTCAGCCACCATGGCCAAAGGACCCTGGGAGTTGTAGTCCAACACCATCCGGAGACGCCACGTTGAGAAACCCTGCTTTAAAAGAAGAGCCTAAGCGAATAGTAAAAGGCCAAACTGCTGTTTAGGAAGTGATGAGGAGGTGACAGCGATTCCAAGGCCTTCCTGTTGCTTCATCTTCCTATTCCTCCCTGACCCCAAATCCGCTGCCTCGCCCTCTCCTCTCCCCTCCCATTGCCCCAGGTGCTCAACTTCGGATGATCCTGGTTCTATATGATACTACCAGAATGAAACCACAGTGTGGGAACTGGGATTCTAGCAGCCACTGCGAAAAAATTAAAATAAAATAAAATAAAAACATATAGCAACCATAGTATGGAGGGTGGACGGAAAGCCATCCTCTCCAGCTCCTACAAGGCCATGCTCCCCTCTTCCTGCCTTGGCTTTTGAGTTCACATGACTGCTGATTGGGAGCTCCTCTGACCCTGCTTCGGGTCGTGCCAACAGCCTTCATGCGTACCTCCCTGGCCCTGAGAAGCTCTGCCACTGCATGCATGGCCGGGATCAGATACGGAAGCATCCGAATCAACTGGGCTGCTGAGCATGGACAGAGCAATGCCTGTCGTCCTGCTCATAGGAACTGATGAAGCCGAGGGGAGACAAGCCGTGACTATGGAAACGGCAGCCTCTGGACTTCACAAGCGGGGTTGCCCCCACCTAGCTCACACATAGGGCAAGGGCTCACAACTCTGGGTCCCCAGGTGGTGTCGGACTACAACTCCCATCTCCCCCTGCCACAGTGGCCACCATGGCGGGGGGGCGATGGGATTTGTAGTCCAACACCCACCGGGGACCTAAGGTTGGGGATCCTCCCTGATGTAGGGGATTTGGATTGCAAACCAACTCTAGGAAGGGTTTGCATGCTAGCGTTATGCACGTGAGAAGTCTGGGATGCAAGTTCCCATGTGAAAGGCGTGGAAGGGGTGGGGCGGTGAGGACCCACCCCCCCGGAAGAAAAACCTCATGCCACCGTGAGACTAAGCAAAGGGTGCAGGAATACCGATGTATTACGTCTGTGTCAAAGCCGCGTTTAAAAAAACAATTGAATCTGAGCTGCATTCCACATACGGTGTTCCTATTTAACGACTCTCTTAAAAAATTAAAATTAAATGAAAGGTAAATTTTAAAAGGCTGTATTTGGCCCTCAAGGGTGAGGCCCTGTTCCCCCAACGATACCCGGGCAACCGCGCTGATGCCTGGGGCACCAACCTCCCTGTTTTTACTCGACTGGTGACGCTGAGCCGGTGAAAGAGTTTCCTGGCGCGGAGGGAAATGTTCGCCTTGAAATGTCCGCGGGTCAGGCTGCTGTTAAGGGCGCAGAAGCAAAGCCAGCAGAAGGAGAATTCCAATAGCAGGCTGAAATCCTAACCAGTGGCTCAGGAATATCCTGGTAAGTTGGGGTGTGTGTGTGGGGCGGTGGAGATGTAACCCTCTCCCCACAGCTTGCTCTTCTGCCACAAAAATGGCGTCTTCTCCATCAGCAGCCCATCGGACAGGGGCCAGCGGGCGGTTGCTTAGCAACTGCCTCACGCTCCCTCCACCATGTTTCGGTCCCTCGGGAGGCTGCGTCTGACTCTCCGCCCCATATCGAGTAGCGAGCCTGCTCAAGATAACCAGAGCGAGGAGAGGGGCCTACACGTTGCCATGGCGGCCAAGGCCAGGTATACCCACGCAAAGAGGTAAACGAGATCAAACAGGTTCTTGCGGCTTGGGCTCTTGGGCTTGGGTCGCGAGGTGCTGCTGGACTACAGCTCCCATCATCCCCATCGTGACCGGGGATGACGGGAGTTGTAGTCCAACCACATCTGGGGACCAAGTGAGGAGCCCTGGATTCTACGATAATACTGGTACCACGAGGGGAGGGAGCACCCCAGAGGCCAGGCGTTAACACTCCCATCTTTTAATCTACCACGCGCCCTGAAAGGTTTCCTTCGCCCAGAGCGGCAGAATCCGCCCCCTCCCGCAGCCACCCCGGGACTACAACTCCCATCATCCCCCCCGCCACAGCGGCCAATAGTCAGGGATGACGGGAGTTGTCGTCCAACCATCTGCAGGAGCAGCCCTGCCCTAACCTCTCTCAGCGATGCCCAAACAGAAGCCGACCTACAAGGGCCAGCCCAACAAACCTGCCACACACACAGCCCCACGGCTTCCCAGAAGCCTTTGGGCTGCGGTGTTGCCAAGTGGAAACGTAGAGCCATCTCTTCACTCCAGAGGAGGGCGCTAAAGTGGGGGGTGGGGGGCAGGCGGGAAGGGAAGCCTGTTGCTGCAGCCCCTCCAACCCAACGCTCAGGCATGTTTCCCCCAGACTATCGTCTGGAGTTGCAGCCGCCCTTGGGAAGAAAGCCTTCCTGAAAAACGAAACGAAGTGGCCGCCATCTTGTCGCTCAGCTGCAAGGAGTCTGCAAGAGTCTGGAGACCTCCAGGTGCGGCGAAGAGCCAAAGCAGAGCCTCGAAAGACCCCTCGAGGCAGAGCGGCCTGCGAGTTGCCTGCCGCGATGACGGCGGGGGGAGCTCCCTGAGTGTGGGGATTCCTACTTGGGGGAGATGGAGATGAGAAGGTGAGCCTTGACCATGCCTGCTGGATGACTCTGGGGCTATTCCTGCGTCTTGCTGGTGCTACGGCGGGTCGTCGATTTCCTCTCGCGGCGAGAGGGAGGGAGGGAGGGCAAGCAGGAGTCAGTCCTTGCGGGGTCCGTCTGGTTCCCCCCGCTTCCCCCTTTCTTGCGGGCGTTCGGCTTGCCTGGGGAGAATGAAGCGGGTTTTCTGCCGCCGAGCGGAAGAAATCAGGGTCGAGGTCCCCCTCACTTCTTTACTTGTTCTTCGCCATCGCCTTGTAGAGGGTGACTCCCACGACGGCGGCCAGTGTGGCTCCCAGGGCGATCCGGATCCAGAAGGAGGCGGCGCCCAGGTCGATGTCGTTCAGGTGCCTGCAAGACAGGAGAAGCGGCATTCCAGCCATGGGATCAAGGTGGAAGAGAAAAGGTTTTTTTTTTAAATAAGGGGGACAGGGTGGGATAGTTGACTTACACATTTGCTTGTGCAAGGAGAGCCGGTCTTGTGGTAGCGAGTATGAGTGGTCCCTTTGCTAAGCAGGGTCAGGCCTGGTTTGCATTTGGATGGGCAACACATGTGAGCTGTGTAAGATATACCCCTTAGGGGATGGGGCAGTAGCTCAGTGGAAAACCATCCAGGTCCTGGAGAGATTGCCCACACCACATCTAACTATTTTATCTTATCTTATCTTATCTTTCTGTCTATCTATCTATCTATCTAATCTATCTATCTAATCTATCTATCTAACATATTTTTATACTGCCCAAAACTTATGTCTCTGGGCGGTTGAACTAGTAGAAGCAAAGCAAATTATGTACTTAGGAAGATGCCTTATACTGAGTCAGGCCCTTGGTCCACCTAGCTCAGGATTGTCTACACTGACTGGCAGCGTCTCTCCAAGGTTTCAGGCTGGAGTCTTTCCCGGCCCTGCCTAGAGACTCTCAAGGACTGAACCTGGGACCTTCTGCATGCAAAGCAGATACTTACCAGTGAGTTATGACACCATCTCATGTGTAACCCATCCAAATGCAAGCCAGGGCAGACCCTGCTTAGCAAAAGGAACAGTTCATGCTCGCTACTGCCAGACTGGCTCGCCTCTCACAGCCAAATGTGCAAGTCAACTGGATTTGCAACACTTCTCCCAGTCACAAGAGACACATCTTCATTCAGTCCCTGTATTTATACACCAGGTAGGGCATTACGCTAACACTTTCACTTAGGAATGGGTATAAATAGCGTGGCAACTTCTAAATAATTTGTAGTAGCAGGCAGCTGTAGTTGCACCTTTCTAGGTCAGGCTGCTCTGGCACTTCTTCCGATTAAGGAGACCAACATTTTTTTTTTAAAAAAAGCAATCCAATGCATGCAAGCCAAGATCCACCCTGGCCCCTGACTATATGTAGCCCCACCTTCCTTTTAATGTCCAAGCTCCTCTGAAAACTGAGTGCCTCAAGCACCAAAGTGTAGCTCAGGTTGTGCCCTGTGGATGGCGCCGGGGATGATAAAAAACTCTGCATAATAGGGGTGTGCGGAATTCGAACCAAACTACCGGCCTGCGAATCAGTTTGGTCGAACCGACCAGCCTAGTGTGTTTCCGGCCAGAACCACACCACCAGGCTGCTGGCAGGAGCACCAGGGTTTTGAGGAGCAGCTGTGGCCGGCAGATTCAGTAAGCACCCACTTTTAAAGGTGCTCTCTCTCACTGCCCCTCCGGCCACCGTTAGAAGCCTTTTTGAGGCAGGAGTCCCTTTTGCTTGTAAAGGGGGAATCCTCACCAACATAGCCCCTTGGACCATCGAACCAGTTTGGTTCGATTGCGGACTGGACAGCCTCTCTTGGAGGCTGGTTCGGTTCGTGATTGAGCCGTTGAACCATCCTGGCCCACTGTGGACCGATTCGATGTTGAACGGTTCGTGCACACCCCTACTGCTTAAGCCAAAAGCTTTTGCATTCCTACAAGATGGCCCAGTTTTATAAAGTAATATCCCACACTTCTGTGTCTCTCTCTACTGAGCCACTATTTCTCTTGAGACACTCTGCCCGTGCAGGTGTGAGAGATATTATTTAAAAGCTGACATGAAGGCAGTAGACTGTTCTAAGAAACCGGCAACATTTCCCTTAGGAAAAAATTCCACTCCCTCAAGGAACTGCATAGGAAATAGCAGCGCTATTTATGCTTAAGGACAACGCCATTGCCTTTGTGATCCCAGCAGCCATCACACCAATCCCCACCTTCATCTCAGACCTATTTGCATGCCTAGCAACCAACATGCCTCCCACTCAGGAAATGGGCAAAGGCTCAGGAATGAATACAAGGCAATACAGACGTGAGCAACAACACACTTGCAAGTCAGAGTGGCTGGGGATGTTGGGAGTTGTATTCCAACACCCGGGGAACCCAGACTGGGAATCCTTGCATTAAGCTGCAGCCCTATCCCGATGGTCACATTTTCTCACAATTTTCTCTGCACTTGGGTTCATTGCCCAACCTAGACCTGTATCTGTGATTGGTGAAGTTGAAGATTAAGAAAACTGGATAAAATTATGTGCTTGGAAATGAAAAAGGCTTTATCAGCCACACTCCTATGCTTGTCTTTTAGCGCCAGCCTCCCTTTTCTGCTCCCTCCTTCATAGTGTGAGGTATATTAGGAAGATTTAAGAATTGCGGTATAAATAAATAAAGCTCTTAATGCAGGGATGGAGACGGGCTTGCTTTGCTCTACCCACTTTGGCTTAGACGGGAGAATAAATAATGGATTTCCCGTACTCCTCTGGGAGAACCTTGCATCTATACCAGCCAGGGAAATTCAGGGAGCTCTCTTTGCAAGCTCTTGGCTTGTTCAAGTAATGAATGAGCAGAGGGGACAATTCATGCTTGCTTGAAAACTCACGCTTCCGGCATTGTGAACATTCACTGGACTAATAAACCACTGAATCCCGGTTTCACAGCTCTCTCTTGTCATCTCTGGTTCGAACAAGCTGGGATTTCTTCGGACATCAGAGCTGGAAGGGACCCTTGGGGGTCTTCTAGCCCAACCCACTTTTCATTTCATTAAAACATCCTCCCCATCACCCAAAGTGAAGAAGAGAGTGCATGAGCCCCGGGGCATGTGAACACACTGCATGGGACTATTGGGAGGAGAAGCTGGTCTTGTGGCAGCAAGCAGGAATGGCCTCCTTTGCTAAGCAGGGTCTGCCCTGGTTTGCATTTGGAGGGGAGACTACATATGTGAGCATTGTAAGATCTTCCCTTTAGGGGATGGGGCTGCTCTGGGAAGAGCAGCTGCCGACTTGCATGCAGAAGGTTCCAAGTTCCATCCCTGGCATCTCTAGATAGGGCTGAGAGAGACTCCTGCCTGCAACCTTGGAGAAGCCGCTGCCAGTCTGTGAAGACAATACTGAGCTAGATAGACCAATGGTCTGACTCAGTATATGGCAGCTTCCTGTGTTCCCAACTATGAATCTATGGTGCTACATAAGGTCAGAACTGGGTCTCTCTACTGGCAGCAGTTACATAAGAGGGTTGTTTTTGAGAATATTATTAGGGTAGGAGACACCTCCTACTCTAGATCGGGAACTGCCTGTGCTCCCAATACTCAATTGGGTGATTCGTGTATTAGATACGAATACGACACGGATACGATGAATATTTATATACCACTTTTCAACAAAAGTTCCCGAAGCAGTTTACATCGATATAAATAAATAAATAAATAAATAAATAAGTAGGTCCTAAAGGGCTCACAATCTAAAAATGAAACCTAAGATAGACACCATCAATAGCCACTGAAGGGATGCTGTGCTGGGGCTGGATAGGACCGGTTGCTCTCTCCCTGCTAAACAAAGAGAATCACCACTTTGAAAAGGTGCCTCTTTGCCCAGTTAGCAGGGGAAAGGGGATAAAAGCAATGCTGCAGGCAATGAGATTGCTTGTGTGCTAAGCTCAAGTTGGACAGGGCAGTTTTCCTACCCACCTCGTTCCAAAATTAGGGACGGAATCTGGGTAAGGCCCACTCGTCCTCCCAAGCTGGGGCTTAGCGGTCAAGCTCCCCACTTCTGACCTTGCTTTTATCTAGCACATATATCAAATACTTGGAGCCATCACAGCTCCTGAATAGGGCAGAAGGCTTCTCCTGCCTATATTCTGATCATGAGGACAGTTCCAAGATCTCCCTTGGGACTGACTGAAATGTGATAAAGGAGAGAACAAGTGTTCGAGCTCAACACGACTCCTCCTGATGAAGAGTTCAGGAGGACTCGAAAGCTTGCTTACTTTCTTTGCCATACTTGGTCCTGAGAAAGGTATAAGAACATAGGAACAGACTCGCTGGATCAGGCTCAAGTCTCATCTAGTCCAGCATCCTGTTTCCCACAGTGGCCCACCAGATGCCTCTGGAAGCCACAGGCAGGAGTTGCGGGTGGGCGTGCCCTCTCTCCTGCCATTACTCCCCTGCAACTGGTTCTCAGAGCCATCCTGCCTTTGAGGCTGGAGGTGGCCCACAGCCTTTCCGACTGGTAGCCATTGATAGACCTCTCCTCCATGAAGTTATCCAAACCCCTCTTAAAGCCATCCAGGTTGTTGGCTGTCACCACATCCTGTGGCAGAGAGTTCCACAAGTGGAAAAGTACTTCCGTTTGTTGCTCCTAAACCTCCTGGCAATCAATTTCATGGAGTGACCCCTGGTTCTAGTGTTGTGTGAGAGGGAAAAGAATTTCTCTCTCTGCACTTTCTCCGCACCATGCATGATTTTATAGACTTCTATCATGTCACCCGTGCAACTGGTATTCGGCGGCATCTTTCCTCTGAGGCTGGGGGTGGCCTGTAGTCCTCAGCCACTGATAAGCCCCGTCCTCCATGAATTTGTCTGAGCCCCTTTTAAAGCCACCCAGGCTGGGGACTGTCACCACATCCTGTGGCAGAGAATTCCAAAGGTTAATTATGCACTGTGCGATGCAACTGCTGCTGGATTATTTTCCTAACGGACCCACATGGCTACCTGCCATTTTGGTCTGGCTCGGAGAATACCCTCTTTCATGCATCTTTCCAACAAAATCACTCACTGACCCTGGAGTGGTCCACCCGGAGCCCCCTGCCTACGGGAATCACGAAGCAAAAGATACTAACGGGAAGGTGGCAGCCGTAGCCAGCCTGGCGTAGACAGCGGGGCTGGGGGGGCCCTGGCTGCTGCAGGTGAAGTGCAACGGCGGCGGCAGGCGGTGCTTGTAGCAGAACTCGGCTGGCGAGAGGCCGTGCTGGGGTGTCGTCTCCGGCAGGTCCGCCTTGCCGGCCACAAAGAGGCAGGGGATCTGCCTGTCCATGTAGTGCTGCTGCAAAGGCAAGGATTGGCGCGATTAATTAGGCATGTTATTTCTTGAACGCATTTCTATACCACCCAACACGTGCCTCTCTGGGCGGTTTGCCATTAAAATCATTTAAACGTTAAAATCAGTTAAAACCCAACATTAACGAGGCACAGAGGCACCTTTTAACGTGGTGATTCTCTTTCTTGAGCAGGGGGAGAGCAACTGGCCCTATCCATCCCCAGCACAGGACCTCCAGTGACTGTTGCTGGTGTCTCTCTTGTGTTTCTTTTTAGAATTTGAGCCCTTTGGGGACAGGGAGCCATCTTATTGATTTGTTATTTCTCTGTGTAAACTGCCCTGAGCCATTTTTGGAAGGGCAGTATAGAAATGAAATCAATCAAACGATACATCTAATTAAAAGTCTGGGTGAATAAATGTGTCTTCAGTGCCTTTTTAAAAGTTGCCAGAGATGGGGGGAGGCTCTTATTTCAACAGGGAGCATATTCCAAAGTCCAAGGGCCGCAACGGAGAAGGCCTGTCCCTGAGTAGCCACCAGACGAGCCGGTGGCAACCGTAGACGAACCTCTCCAGATGATCTCAACGGGCGATGGGGTTCATGGCGAAGAAGACAGTCTCAATTGACAATTAGCATGTTTAATTTTGTGGGGGCTGCGGGGCTGGTATGCATGCTTGTGTGGGGAAGGCTGTTCTGGGGGGTCGTTGCCAGCAGGTCTGACTTGCAAGCAAGGGATCTGCTTGTCTATGTAGTGCTGCTGCAAAGGCAACGATCAGCGTGGTTAATTAGCAATGAACAATTCACAAGCTTCATTTTGTGGTGGGGCAGGGCGGTGCATGCACGCTTGTGCACGGAAGGCACCAACCTCTCAGCTGGCTCTCCCCGCTCCCAAAAACCACCCCTCTGGTCCAACCTTTTTGCATAAACACAGGCGGGACATGGAGGACAGGTCTATCAGGGGCTACTGGCCTGGTGGCTATAGACAGGGCTGCAGAAATCCACTAGTCTACTCGCCTGTGACGAGTGAAAAATGATGCCGGAAGAGTGAAAGAAGTTCTGATGAGCAATGTACCAACATAGCTTGTCGAGTAAAATATGTTGTCTGGCTGGGAAACTGAGCCCACATTTCTTCACCCCTGGCTATAGGCCCGCTCCAGCCTCAGAGGCAAGTTGCCTCCGAATACCAGCTAGAAGGGAGCAACATCACAAGAGAGAGGGCAGGCCCTCTTGCCTGTGGGCTTCGCAGAGGCACCTGGTGAGTCACTCTGGGAAACAGGATGCTGGACTAGACAGACCTTGGGCCTGGATCCAGCAGGGCTGTTCTTATGGACTCCCTCCACCAAACCTAGGAGGGAGTCAAGGAAAGAAAGCCACATACCCGGACAGGAATAAAGGCTTCTACCCACCTCCGAGGGGCAATTTTCAAAGTGGTGGCTCCCTTCGATTTCGCAGGGGGAGAGGAACGGTCTTTATTCCATGCAGCACAAGGACACTCCTGTGGCTGCTGCCGCCACTTGGGGTCTGCTTTGAGTTTCATTTTAGACTGTGAGCCATTTGGGGACAGGGAACTATCTGATTGTCTTCCTATGCAAACCATTTAAACCACAACAAATATTTATATACCGCTTTTCAACAAAAGCTTCCAAAGCAGTCCACGTAGAGAAATAATAAATAAGATGGCCCCCTGTCCTCAAAGGGCTCACAATCTAAAAAGAAACATAAGATAGACACAAGGAACAGCCACTGGAGGGATGCTGTGCTGGGGATGGATAGGGCCAGTTGCTCTCCCCTGGCTCTATAAAGAGAATCGACATGTTAAAAAGGTGCCTCTTTGCCCAGTTAGCAAAGACCTTTTTCGTTGCTGAAAGGCGACATATCAATATTCTTAACAATACCTTATAAATACTAGCGCAATAGTTAAAAGATTTGTGGTCTGTCACGTCATACAGCAAGCAGACAACATCACAAGATGCATCGGACGCCGATACAAACTCTGAATCCGCATCGATCTCCTGTAGCTGGCGCAAAACAGAAGGGGGAGATTAGAGCACATTGTTTCTGAGCCAACCTACTCCCAGACAGTTATCCCTCTAACATGGATTCCCAGATGTTGACTACAACTCCCATAATCCCCAGCCAAAGGCCACTGCAGCTGGGGATGCTGGGAGTTGTAGTCAACAACATCTGGGAATCCCTGTTAGAGGGAACAGTGCTCCCAGATCCAACCTACATTTTCTGAAAAAGGGATAAGGGCCTCTATTTTTCACTTTGCAACGGAAATATTGTCACTGCAGCTCTGCAGATGCAACAGAAGGATTGAAATAAAAACTTACTATTAAATGCTTCTCCTGCCCGTTGACTTGCACGGTGTTAATCGTATAGAAGGACTCTTTCCCCTGGGATTCACTTTGGGCCTGGACACAGAGAAGGGAGAGCAGGGATAGAAATGGTTTAGTGCACAAAGGAATTCTGTACACAGAGCTACAACTCCGGGAAAAGATGGACTGAACTGCACCTGGAAATGGGATGGGTAGAGCATTTTTTTTGCACTCAGAAGGTCCCTGGTTCAATCCCTGGCAGCTTCTCTAGGTAGGGCTGGGAAAGACTCACATTTGCCATGCAGGCTTCATCTTGGTTTGCATTTGGATGAACCGCTGCCAGTCAGTGTTGGCAATACTGAACTAGATGCAGCAAGGGTCTGACTCGGTGTAAGGCAGCTTCCCATGTTCATAGCAGTGTGGCATCTCTATGAATTTGCTGGGCCCAAGTGTTTTCCTTTTAATCCCCATTTCGTCTGTAATCATCACTGAGAGAAGGCAAGACGGCAAACTCACCGCCAGGTTCTTCCCAAGGAAGGCCTGCAGGAAGGCAGACTTGCCGACACCCCGAGATCCGACCACCTTGCACAGAAAGACATTCCGATGCGTCTGGCCCTTCTCGAGGTCGACCCGTTTTTCCCTTGTAACTGGAACAGGAGAAACAGCACATTTTAAGTTGGAAAAGAGGCGACTACGGAAAGGCAAGGCAGAGGGCTATAAAACCATGCATGGCATGGAGGGTGAGAGTGAGCTTTCCTCCCTCTCTCGCGTCACTAGAACCAAGGGTCATCCCATGAAACTGACAGTCTGGAAACTTAGGACCGACTAAGCAAACAACAACAAAAAATATTTAGATACTGCTTTTCAATGAAAGTTTCCAAAATGTTTTTACATAGAGAAATAATAAACAAATAAGATGGAAAGTACGAAAGGAAGTACTTTTACATACGATGCATAATTAACCTTTGGAATTCTCTGCCACAGGACGTGGTGACAGCCGCCAGCCTAGATGGCTTTAGGAGGGGCTTAGAAAAATTCATGTAGGACTGGCCTAGCAAAGGCTACTGGTCTGGTGGCTATAGGCCACCTCCAGCCTCAGGCAAGCCACCTCTGAATACCAGTTGCAGGGGAGCAACAGCAGGAGAGAGGGCAGGCCCTCAGCAATGGCCTGAGGTCTTCCCAGAGGCATCTGATGGGCCACTGTGGGAAACAGGATGTTGAACTGGAGAAGCCTTTATTATACTCTTATGTAAAGAGTGTGTGTGGCGGGGGGAGACACAATCTGCTGGGGGGCCCTTCAGTATCCCCAAAGAAGAGGCTATGGATATTTTATTTATTTATTTAAAACATTTCTATACCGCTCAAAACTTGCATCGCTGGGCGGTTTACAATTAAAATAATTTAAAACATGAAATCAATTAACCATTAAAATCACTGAAAAGAATAAACACATTTAAGACCCAGTATTAAAATGATTTAAAACTATAAATCTAATTCAAAGCCTGGGTGAATAAATGTGTCTTCAGTGCCTTTTTAAAAGTTGCCAGAGATGGGGAGGCTTTTATTTCAACAGGGAGTGCATTCCCAAGTCCAGGGGCAGCAACGGAGAAGGCCCGTCCTCGATTAGTTGCCAGATGAGTTGGTGGCAGCCGCAGGCGAACCTCTCCAGATGATCTTAGCAGAATATGACAAATATTGATATACCATTTTCCAACTAAAGCTCTCAAAGCGGAAAAGAAAGAAAGAGGGCGAGGGAGAAAGAGAGGAAAGAAAGAAAGAAAGAAAGAAAGAAAGAAAGAAAGAAAGAAAGAAAGAAAGAAAGAAAGAAAGAAAGAAAGAAAGCTCCCTGTCCCCAAAGGGCTCACCATCTAAAAAAAGAAACATAAAATCGGCAACAGCCACAGGAGGGATGCAGTGCTGGGGATGGACGGGGCCAGTTGCTCTCCCCCTGCTCAATCAAGAGAACCACCACTTTCAAAGGTGCCTCTTGCTCAGTTAGCAGAGAGTTCCCACACACCCCAGAATTCTCATTCTGTCTTTGGTGTGGAAGCAGACGTGTGTGTCAGCTTCCCGGCAGCAAGATGACCGAAAACGGCACGTGTGCCGGAACAGGGCAGTCCACGGCCCCCGGGGTACTTGGGGAGAGGGCCAAGGGCTCGCCCACCTGTGATGGCCTGGATCTGAGAGTCCTGCTCCGAGAAGATGGGGTAGCCGAGGAAGCCGAGGTGCTCCAGGCAGCGGTGGACATCCAGGTAGGCCAGTAACCTGAGAGGAGCCAAGCACAGAGAAGGCCGCTGCCCGTTACGGGGATGGCTGCAGGAGGCCGCCCGGGGACCGGTATTGAAAGGGGAGGCGGGGAGGGCTGCGCTTACGTCCACTGGCAGAGGAATCCATGCAGGGAAAGCAGGCCTTTATCAGTGGTGCATACCGTGTGGTAGAGCTCGGGCCCCCAGGGGACGTAGGGGAAGACGCTGAAGAAACTGCGCAGCTCTAGGGGCGAGAGGGCTCCGTCGCGGTCCTGCAAAGGGGGCAGAAGGAACAGCCACTTCAGCGGGGTTCCTCCGGGGGTCCCATGTGACACAGGATCACAGGAAGCTGCTTTATACCGTATCGGTGCGCCGTGCCTGTGATACGGTGCGCCGGACCTGTGATACGGTGCGCCGTATCACAGGAAGCTAGCTTATACCGTATCGGACCATTGGTCCATCTAGTTCAGCCCTAGCTGGAGATGCCAGAGAGGGAAGCTAGGACCCCGATGCTTTCTGTCACATCCCAGCGGCCCTTGGTCTCCTGGCCAGTGGCCTCCTACCCCTGCAGCTCCAGGGCAACTAACTGCTGAACCAAGTTACTGGTGATCCAAACTGGTGATCCAGTAGCTGAGAGCTGGGAGAGATTTTGTGTGGCAACAGGTGGGGTGGGGAGGGGAGCTGGACGTGCGGTAGTGAGCATGAATTGTCCCCTTTGCTAAGCAGGTTCTGTCTTGGTTTGTATCTGCATGGGATAGTACATGTGAACACTTCAAGATACGGGGCCATAACTCAAGGGAGGAGCACCTGCCGGCTTGCATGCAGAAGGTTCGTTCCTTCCCTGGCAGCATCTCATTAGATAGGGCTGGCTCCTGCCTACAACCTTGGAGATGCTGCTGCCAGTCTGTGTAGACAATTCTGAGCTAGATGGACCAAGGGCCTGACTCAGCAGAAGGCAGCTCCCTCTGCGCCTTTGTTCTCTGCCTCCCCGCACTGTTCTGTATCTAGCTCGACAGACTCACTCCAAGGGCAGAGCCAGCATCTTTCATTTTGATTTACGCCCAGTGCCTAGTATCTGCCAATGCTCTAAAAATAAGCCTCCGCCACCAGCACCTCCTGGCCCTCGACAGATTGGAGACTGTAGAGGCTGAGGCAGAAATAGCCCGGCCCACACACGGCTCCCGGACCGGCAGTCTGAACCGATGGGGCCTGGGATGCCAAGCGCCCCAGCCGACGTAGGCACCTCCGGGGCTCACCTTGTCGTGCTTCTCAAACATCCTCTGCAGGAACTGGAAGCCGAAGTGGTTGAGCTCCGTGGAGCAGTCGTGGGGCACCCGGATCCTGAGAGAAAGGGGAGGGTGCAAGTCAGGGCAGAGAGGTCCAGCATCCCCGCAACCCTCTTGGCATTTGAAAGCACTGATTATATAAACAGGCCAAAAGGGGAAACACACAAACCCCATTCTGTGTAATGCACAGAAGGACCCGGCCCCCAATTCATGAAAGCTGAGCTATAAGCCAGTGTTCTTCACTGTTTGAGGAGACCATGGACAGCCAGGAAAACAAACAAATGGATGTCAGAACAAATCAATCCAGAATTTTCGCTCGAGGCGCAAATGACCAGCGTTCCTTCTAACAGGGATTCCCAGAAGCTGTTGACTACAACTCCCAGCATCCCCAGCTGCAACAGCCTTTGCTTGCGGATGATGGGAGCTGTAGTCAACAAGAGCTGGGAATCCCTGTTGGAGGGAACACTGCAAATGCCCAGGCTCAAACTATCATACTTGGGACACATTATGCAAAGACCCAGCTCCCTTGAGAAGTCCATCATGCTGGGGAAAGTGGAAGGAAAGAGAAGAAGAGGACGACCAGCAGCAAGGTGGATGGACTCGTTGATGACAGCAATGAAGGCACCACTGAGAAACCTTCAAGGCCAAGTGGAAGACAGATCATCCTGGAGAGAATCTGTCAATGTGGTCGCTAAGAGTCGACACCGACTTGACGGCACTTAATCGATCAATCGATCTTCACTGTCAGGCTGGGGGGGCCAGTGGCAGCCCCCGTCAACCCTTAGCGTAGCTCCCTGATGGTTTATGGGGCCTGTGTGAAGCTTTGGCCAAGGCTGAATACTCTGCACAGGCCCCTTGGCATCATGGGGAGGCTTCCGTTCGCACGACATAGCGCTGAGCCTTCCTCTCCTCTAAGGGAGCCCTCTTGAGCAGCGTTCCCTGAGACAGAGGCCCAGACCTTGTTTGTGGTCATCAAGCCGCAATCCCCAGCCAGGAATGCTGGGAGTTGTAGTCAACAACATCTGGGAGTCCCTGCTCCAGGGAACACTGCTCTCGAGCCCCGGCGCCATCTTGGAAGGCCTGCCCGGAGTGCTGGGAAGCGTCGCCCTCCGCAGCGCTTCCCCACTAGAGCTCTTGAGAGAGGGCTCCGTCTCCCTTGAAGGGCCCTCCCAGCACCGGGAAAAGGGCAGCGCCGTGTAGAGGTCAGTGGTTCTCAGGTGGACGGGTTTTCCCAAAGGGACCCCACTTGGAAGACCGTGAGGTTCACTGGGGTAGCACCTAGGAATGCTGCCAATGAATAACTCAAGGGAACTCACAGAAGCCAAGGAAGCAGCGAGGAGAGTGGGAAGGGGGCCGCAGAGGAGGTCTCCAGTTAATCAGGACCCACAGACTCACGCCCTCTCACGGCCCCATGCCCCAATCCGCCTCCTCCCCCCAACTCCAAATCCGAGGGGTGAAAGATCTACGCACAGTGGGCAGAGATAGTCTTCCGTCAGCTCCAAGGCGTCGTCGTAGCCAAAGCGGCGCAGGATGGTCCACGTGGTCTCGTGGCGCCCCCTCTGGATGAAGAGGGTGTTGAGGAAGAGGAAGCCTGGAGAGGGAGGGAAGGACCTCAGGATCCAAGCACAGGGGCCAGCCACACCAAGGGGGTACCCCACAGCAAGCATGGTGGCCAACCCAATCTGTGGTGGCCTCTCAGCCCGTGGCGAGTAGGTGGCCTGCATGTCGCCCCCTGCAGGATGAACCTTGCGGCATGCGTCAGGAAGTGCCACACTGCCACCTGCTGGTGTATATAAAAAGCTGCAGGGGATGCTGGGCGCACATAATCCAGGAGCAAGGCTGGGAGACACCAAACCTAGGAACATAGGAAGTGGCCATTTACCAAGTCAGACCCTTGGTCCATCTCGCTCAGTCTTGTCTACCCAGACTGGCAGCAGTTTCTCCAAGGTTGCAGGCAGGAGTCTCTCTCAGCCCTCTCTTGGAGATGCTGCCAGGGAGGGAACTGGGAACCTAGATGCTCTTCCCAGAGCGGCTTCATCCCCTGAGGGGAATCTCTTCCAATGCTCATACTTCTAGTCTCCCATTCATATGCAGTCAGGGAGGACCCTGCTTAGCTAAGGGGACAAGTCAGGCTTGCGACCACAAGACCAGCTCTCCTCTCTCCTCTCTGCTCTAACCACTACCCCACACTGGCTCTCTAGCCAGTTCTAACCAAAGGCAACCTCCAGTGGTAAATCACAAAGCTCCAGAAGTCCCTCCTGCATCCCGTTGCTTCCACTTATTCTTCCGTGCATCTGCAGAAGGGCCCCCTCAGGTCCGTTCTCCTGACGCAATGCTTCGCTCATGAAAACAAAATCCAAGCCTCCGTTCCAACAGGAGACGAGGAACGTCTCGACCAGACGTTTTGTTCGATCAGAACAAAAGCCTGGTCGAGGAGGACCATGTCTTCAAACGATGGCATGCAAGCTCTTTCAAAGAAAGAGGGATTTTGCCCCTGGAGCACGGGGGCCTGTCGAGGGTCCCAAATGGCTGCAGAGATGGGGCTTCAAAGCCCGGGCCTGGGCTACCTGGGCTGATTTGCTCCGCTGTGCTCTCTTTCTTTCTCTCTCGTCCGCTGAGAAGGGTTCCGAGAGGACCCCCAGGGCGAGAGACACAGCAGGGCAGATGCACAGCTCTCCGGCATCGTTACCGTTCAGCGTCAGGCCGTTGTCTTGGACTCCGTCTGTCGTGTTCTTCCAGACCACCATCTTCACGTCTTCCAGGGCCTGGGGGGCCAGTGGGTTCCCAAAGCAGGACTTCTACCTCCCGAGAGAGACAAGGGGGCCATCAGGGGGGGAAAAACACCAGACAACTGTGCAGACACTGGAGTGTCAGTAGGCGGTGGGGAACGGCCACCTTCCCGGGCTCCCGGAGCTTCTGTGTGTTGGCACGGTGCTAGGGATGTGCATGGAGTGTGAGCACTTTGAGCCGCTGCCAGTCTGTGCAGACAATACTGAGCTAGATAGACCAAGGGTCTGACTCAGTATATGGCAGTTTCCTATGTTCCTATGTAAAGTTTCGGTTGGAGCAGGGGGACCAGGAATTTTTAGAAAAAGGAGAGCAGATTCTCACCTGCTCTCTGCCCCACTGTGCAGCTGCCTGCTGGGGCAGCGCACACCCCTGGAAGCCCTGAGCAGGGGCCTTTTGCAAGGCCAGCAATGCCATGCGTGGATGCCATGTGTGTGATGACGCCACGCGGAGCTTCTCGGGACGCAGCCCACCCCGGCAGGACGCTGCATGGGGCAGCGGGGAGCAGGTAAGGACCTGCTCTCCTTTTTCTTGAAGTTCCTGGCCCCCCTGCTCCAACCGAAACTTTACATAGGAACATAGGAAACTGCCATATACTGAGTCAGACCCTTGGTCTATCTAGCTCAGTATTGTCTGCACAGACTGGCAGCGGCTTCTCTAAGGTTGCAGGCAGCAAGTGTCTCTCTCAGCCGTATCTTGGAGATGCCGAGAAAGGAACTTGGAAGCTTCTGCTCTTCTCAAAGCAGCAGCTCCATCCCCTGAGGTGAATATCTTGCAGTGCTCACACTTCTAGTCTCCCATTCAAATACAACCAGGGTGGACCCTGCTTAGCTAAGGGGACAAGTCAGGCTTGCGACCACCAGACCAGCTCTCCTCTCCTTTGCCATGCCCCACCTCCTGCTGACACTCCAGTACAAGGGGGCGGGTATGTATCCTGTGCAAACCTGATATCTATCCAACACATTCCATGAGTTAAGGTCATGGCCTTAAAAATAAAAATTAAGCAAGATTCCATCCCAGAGTGAACTGGAGAATCAAGGAGACATATGAACTTGTCTCCTACTGAGCTGGACAAATGGTCTGCTCAACTCAGTGTTGTCCTCACAGACTGGCAGCTGCTCTCCAAGGTAGCAGGAAGGTATCTTTTTCCACCCCTGCTGCCAGCGATTGGGCCTGGGACACTCTGCATGCTAAGCGTGTGTCCACCTCTTCATTATACCAAGGATTCCCAGATGTTGTTGACTACAACTCCCATCATCCCCAGCTGCAATGGCCTTGGACTGGGGACTATGGGACTTGTAGCTTCACTCCAAGCATGAGGACTAGAAACTTCCTTTTAAAAAACCACACCAGAGCTGGGAATCTCAAAATGCTGAAATGAGTCACTAGATTCAGCATTACAAAGACAGTATCTGAGGATATTAAGGGGATCGTTCTCTCGACTCTTGGAGTTTGCTGTGTAGAAACATACCTGGAAATAGTTCAGTTCCTCATCACTCAAGATCTGGTTGTTATCCTGGTCAGACATGTTGAAAATCCGAGTCAGCGCCCGTGCGCACGCTGGCCTCAGCTGTGAGGGAAGAGGAAGTAATACGTGATATGTAATTAAGCTAACATGAATGTCTGGCTACACATCCAACAAAACAAAAAAGACAGGCATGGCCTATAAAAGCAGGCCAGGTCTATTTCAGGCCCAATGGTGCCGATTCCTTTGCATGCCTGCACACACACACCCTTCCCTAGGAAGTCTGGCCGTTCCTCAGTTAGAACACGAGCCAGCAGGGGTGGCTGGTACCATCTGGAGGGGTTGGATGCTCGCTGTGATTTCTGACATAGTCTACGCCCCTCGAGATGGAAAAGAGGCAATACCACTGTCAGACTTGCAGCTTTCAAGGTATTCTCATGCTTCCACTGTCTTAACCCCTGCTGCAGCCAAATTTGCCATGGTGTTTTAAAAGCTTTAAAAAACACACACACAAAAACTAATTTTTTTTAAAAAAAAATCGATGTTGCCAGAGGAATGGAAATGAAACTGGGCAGGAATGTCCTCCATGGAGAGAGGACAACGGTTTGTGCGGTGTCACCCTCCCTCTGACCTTGTGTGCAAAAAAGGACAGCAATTTCACCCTAATCGTTTGGAGGTCGGGATGAAGGACGGGTGAGTCACACACAGAAAGCGGCCAGTGCTCCAGCGCTGTCACCCACTTTCCATCTCTAGAGGGGGCAGATCAAAAAGCACGATGAGCATTTGTCCCCTGAGATGGTACTGATGCCAAAATGTGTGGGCCTGGCTCACGGACTAAGTTGCCCGTGGTCAGTAAAGGAGGACCTTGTTAAGCGCTGGTCCAGCACTCATGGCTACGCATATCTGCGGCCGGATGGTGGACACCAGACCTCAATATAGGCCGGCAGGGGGTGGGGGAGAGCAGTGTTCCCTCTAACAGGGATTCCTAGATGTGGACTACAACTCCCAGAATCCCCAGCTATCAGGGCTTCTGCTTGGGGATTCTGGGAGTTGTCGTCAACAACATCTGGGAATCCCTGTAAGAGGGAACATGTTAGAGCGGGAAGCAAAAAAAGTGTTAAAAATCAGCGTATCTGTGGGTTGGTGGAGGTCAGAAATGACCTTGAGGGGTCATTTCCGGCCACTATTCTGGGTTCGGCAGAGACCAGGAGCTATTTTATGTCTCAGTTTTAACAAAAAGTCCCCCCAAAAGTGATTTCCAGCTGATTTTCCACTCTTGGGAGGCACAGCTGCACTGCTGGAGATCCACAGAGTATGGAAGGCCACTCCCCCCTGCGTTTATAGGGCCATTTAACCCCCTTTGGGTACATTTTTCTGACCTTTGGGAACCTAACCCCTGGATTTCCATAGCCCCAATGAGCCAGTATCTGCGGATTTCCATATCTGTGGCAGTAGCGGAGAACAGGATCTCCATGAATACTGAGATTCTCCTGTGTAGTCAAAGCACAGGGTGAGCAGAGAAAGGAAAGAGGTTTGCTCAAGAGGAGCCCAACTGGCTGCTACAGCAACGGAAGGGCAGCACGGGTCTGTGTGTGGGCAGGCTGGAACTGGTGAATCCCACAACAGAAAGAACCCCAGAAGACAGCTCCTTGGGGGTTGAAGCTGGGGTCTCTCCCAGGTGCAAAGCCTCCTAGGTACAGCTTGAGGGGGACCATTCTACCTGTTTCTCCTCCGGGTCATAGAGAGGGGCTGTTGGGTGCAGAACAGCCTTCTGGGCGTAGTAGAACAGCTCCGAGATGTTCTTTAGGTTCTTTGCTGAACACTGGTGCAGAAGAAGAGAGGAAGACAGAGGCTGGCATGAGGAATTTGGGGCAATAGGCCAATAAGCACATGCATATTTATGTACTTATGTTTCTATACCACCTGATATGTACATCTCTAGGCGGTGTACAAAACTTAAAAGTCACAAATTAAAATACACGTGACAATAAGATGACAATAAAATAATCATCAAAACAAGTTTTTAAAATGATTCAAAATTAATTCTAATTCAAAGCCTGCAGAAACAGGAGAGTCGAGTTTCTTCCTGAAAACAAACAGAGATGGAGATGCTCTTATTTCAGCAGGGAGCATATTCCAAAACCCTGGGGCGGCCGCAGAGAAAGCCCGGTCATGGGTTGCCACCAAATGAGCCGGTGGCATCCGTAACTGGACCTCTCCAGAGGAAGTGCTCCAAGATCTCATTTCCAAGTAGGCCATGGAGGGAGGCATGGACCAAGACTGCTTTGTTTTAAAGCAACACCCCACCCCGCAGAAAGGCCATCATGGTTGGGGATGATGGGAGTTGTAGTCCAACATCTGGTGATCCAAGGTTGAGCACCCCTGGGACAGACTTTGTATGTTTCGGATGCGTGAGCAGAGAACATGGCAGACCTATTTTCCATCTCCCAAAGGAAGAGTTTCCTCTCAGTGGGGAAGAGAAGAGGAATTAGCTTCTGAAAGTGGGCTTGGCAGAAATGCAAACATATGAATCTGCGCTACACTCAATTAGGCTAATGGTCCATCTAGCTTAGCACTGTCTACTCTGATTGGCAGAGACCTATTGAGGTCTCAGGCTGACACAGTTCCTTCCCAACCCTGTTTCCTGAGATCCTTTTGACAGGGATCAAAACTCAAGGACTGAAGCTGGGATATTATGCAGGCGAATATTATGCAAGCTACCTGGCCTTTCCCCATACAAATCCATTCTAAGGGCCGAGTCACATAACAGAATACATTTTCTGTCCACGGAAACAATCCCGATTATTCTCACGTAAGCCTTGGCATGGACCAAGTGAACATGTGAACTAAATTATCACAGATAAGCCAGATGACAGCAGCATCTGGAAAAACCACTCCTGGTTTGTAACTTTATGATCCCTACGAAGGATGTGCAGAACGGTTCGCAGTCGGGCCGTTTCGAGTGTTCCGAGCTCAGAATAGAGCACCCTACAAATGAAGGGCCTGTTCCAAGCTTGGAACGGAAGGATCCTGTTCAGAGTCGGAACGCTTGGAACGTTCCAAGTGCCATTTTGGAGCCCCAAATGCTCTTCTGGCCTCTGCACACACGCGGCAGCCATTCGCATACTCAGCAACACCACGCAAATGGCTACCGCGCATGCACAGAGGCCAAAAAAGCACCATTTTGGGCTCCAAAATGGCACTCGGAACGTTTTGAGTGTTCCGAGCTCATTCTGTCGGAACCACCAGCTTGACCGGTTGTTCCAACAGAATGATCCGAACATTTAAAAATTCATTCAGTTTATATACTGCACTTCCTGAAGTGGCTCAGGGCAGTTTACGTTAAATTAAAAAACACAGAATAAAACCACCGAAATCAAGAAACATTCAAACCAGGTTAAATCTCATTAAAATTCCAGTTAGAACTAGGTATCATTAAAAGCCAGGCTTAAGCTTGGATTGGAACACAGATACTGTTCTATGCTCATCCTTAATCTGTCAACGACTCGATCCTCAAACGTGGGTTACAGCAGTGTTTCCAGTAACAGAAATTCCCAGATGTTGACTACCAGTTCCATAACCCTCAGCCAAAGGCCACTGCAGTTGGGGATGATGGGAGCTGTAGTCAGAAACATCTGTGAATCCGTTAAGATGGGTTCCCAGGTATTGAAGGTCTACAACTCCCATCACCCCCAGCCTCAATGGCTGAAGGGATGATGGGAGTTGTAGTCCAAAAACATCTTGCGTACCAAGCTTGAGAACCGCTTGGGACAGAAACCCAACCGCTTGGGACAGCGCCTAGATCATAGAAGCCTCTCTCCTCCGCTCAGTACTCCAAGCACCCGGGGAATCTTAGGTATAAATGATGCTGGGCTTGGACCGTAACAAAGATCATTGATTGATTAATTGGGTAGAACTAACTGCCTACCTCCACACATGTCTCAATCTCAGAGAACTGGTTCATGATTGGCAAGATGGTCTCCATAGAACTGCCGGTCTGCAAGTCGGACTTGTTTCCCACAAGGATGATGGGGATCCTAGGAACAGGAACAGAATCTTAAAGGTCAGGAAGAGGAAAAAGAGGAGCCATATGCAGACAGATATTGGCGTCTGCAGAGATCTGCACCATCTGTGCCAATGCTACCCAAATGCTGCAGCCAGGATGACGGGCAAACTGCAAATCTGCCTGGCGGCTCCCACCAAGAGCAAGTGAGGTTGCAAAACTGTTCCTGGACTCTCACTTCAGCCTGTGAGAGAGCGCGGCTGTTCCTCCATTTGAAAACACCCGACACAAAAAATATGAATATGACAAATATTCATATACAGTGGTCCCTCGACTTACGAACTACTCGACATCCGAAGTTTTCGACTTACGAACGACAAAAATGACAGGAAGTCGTTGCTGGTTTAGATGCGGCTTCCTCGACGTACGAATTTTTAGATACGGTTTCCTCGACTTACGAATGTTTCCAGACCTCTGTGGGTGCGCTTTTCGACTTACGAAAATTTCCACCTACGAACGTGCGTTCGGAACGGATTAACTTCGTAAGTCGAGGGACCACTGTACTGCTTTTCATCCAAAGTTCTCAAAGTGGCTTACATAAAAAAATAAAGTGGCTCCCTGTCCCCAAAGGGCTCACAATCTAAAAAAAAAGAAAAGAAACATAAGACAGACACTGGAAGGATGGTGTGCTGGGGTTGGATAGGGCCAGTTCCCCCGCCGCCCCTGCTACTCAATACAGAGAATCCCCCACTAAAAAGATGCCTCTTTGCTCAGAAGGAAAGCAGATGGCACAAAAAGCAGATGCCAGCCTGGCCTCTCGCCCCATACCTTCTTTCTCTCCCATGAAATGGGTGAACCGGGGGGGGGTTCTCAAACTCGAGTGCCCAGATGTTGCTGGCCTACATGCCCCAGCACCCCGCCAGCCCAAAAGCCATTTGAGAACCTCTGGTTTAACTGGAGGTGGGGGAACTGAGCCGGGGGTGGGGGGAGGTTAGGCTAAACTCCACTGAGCCCCTTTTCAAGTGCTGGCTCTCTTCTATTTAGCAGGGGGAGATCACTTTCTACTTAGCACCCGGGGATACACTGCTTCGCCTCCGAGATGAACGCGTGCATTCAGGCAGCCATCCAGGAAGCCCCACTTCGACAGGGCAAGGACAGGTTCGCCCCCCACACCTGCTCTTTGTGGGGACCAGGCCTTAGCCCTAGAATGCCACACCCCGACCCCTGCACCCACACGCGCTACCAGCCAGGGAGCGCCAGGGGCTTAGCGGGAGACGTTCTGGGTCACAGCCGGCGAGACGCTACCTGGAGCACTTCTCGGCACTGCCGTTCACCATTGGAATCCATTTCGTCCGGATCTGGGGGGAGAAAGGGGGGAAAGAAAGAACTGGTTTTCATCAGCAGACTAGGGAACCCAGAGCCAAAAAAAAAAAAAGATCAAAGAAGATGAGCCAACACATCCTGGGCCCAGGAATTTGCTCCCCTCCGCCCTCCCAAGAAAAACCCACACTCTTGAGGCCAGGGGTTCTCAAACTTGCGTCCCCAAATGGCTATCAATGGCTACTAGTCTGGAGGGCTATAGACCGCCTTTTTAGACTGTGAGCCATCTTATTTATTTGTTGTGGTTTTCTCTGTGTAAACTTCATGGGGAACTTTTGTCGAAAAGCAGCATATAAATATCTGTTTGCTTGTTTTTTCGTTCAACCAACCCCGGCAGAGGAGGGGGGCATGTTTGAGAACCCCGGGCGTAGAGAGGGCACTGCAGCTCAAAACAGAGGCCCGGAGAGCAAAGGGAGAAGCCCAGGGCACAGTTTGCCCCCCGACCCGACCATGCAACCCCCAACAGCTGTCTGTGGTAGGGGGAGGGGGGGTGTCATTCACATGAGAGCATCGGGGAGCAGTACAGTACATCATATTGTGGGGAAAGAGAGGCAGAGTAGATGAAGGCCCCCCCACCCCCTACCTTGTCAATGGTGGCCTCCTTCGTGACGTCATACACCATACAGACCACGTTTGCCTACAGAGGAACAGAGAGGCACAGGGATGTTAGGGGCAGGCCACCCTGCTGAGATCTAGGGCTCCCTCTCCAGCTGTCTGGGGATCATGGATTCGGCCACTTCTGGCCGTATGTGCTGCTGGTGGGAGAAGCTTAATGTAAATCACCTTGAGCCACTTTTGGAAGGGTGGTATAAAAATCAAAGCAAGCAAGCAAACAGTTGTGCACTAAAAAAACCCCACCATTTTATTCAGCAAGAATTTGATCTCTCCACCGCCCCCATTTCTGGATTCGGCAGAACTAAGCTGTAATGCTTTTTCTGGCTTGTACAGCGGCAGATCACTGGGGTAGGTGGGGAGGAAGTGGGAATTGTACGCAGGGGCATAACTGTAACTGAACAAGGTGACTGGGGGACACATACCCAGATGTCCCTGGGTACCCAGAGGCTCACAGCTGAGCGGCAGCTTGCTCCTTGCACCTGCCTCCCTGAAGCAAGAGGCGGGAGGGATGGGGAGGGACGGAGCTTCACTTTTTGTCCCGGGGCCCACATCCCGATACTCCCTTATTGTGAGAACCCTTGCACGTAGAAAGCGAGCATGAAACTCTTTCTCCCTGAGGGACTAGATTTCCCACTGCAGGTGGAGAGTCGCCGCATCTCGGTTATAGGAAGCACAGATTGAGGGAGCTGGTCTCTGTCTAGCTCAGCGCTGTCCATGTAGGCTGACAGCAGATCCCCTCTCTGGGGATGCTGCCAGGATTGAACCAGGGGCCTTCTGCAAAGCAAGGAATCTGCCACTCAGCGACAGGCCCCTCCCCTCAATGATGGGTGTCTGGATATTAAAACAATGCTAAATTCTAGAAATCTACGACAACAAAGAAGACGACTGATATACCGCTTTCCAACAAAATGTTTCCCAAAGCGGTTTAGATAGATACGATATTAAAAAAATTAGGCTCCGAGTCCCCAAAGGGCTCACAGTCTAAAAAAAGAAACATAATAAGATTGACACCAGCAACAGCCACTGGAGGGACGCTGTGATGGGGACGGAGAGGGCCAGTTGCTCTCCCCTGGCTCACTAAAGAGAATCACCACTTTAAAACGGTGCCTCTTTGCTCAGTTAGCAAGGGGCCTTTTAATCTAATTAAAAGCCTGGGTGGATACATGCGGCTCACCAATTCCTCTCCCGCCGCCGCCACACAGCAGCTCAGAAGTGGCCTCACAAACCATCTGAAGGCCGAGAGCGCCTTGGTCGTTAACGGCAAAAGTTCCGGAGTCTCACCCTTACGGCTCAAGGGAGACATCTGACCATGGGGGGCCCCTTCTGGCCACCGCCTTTGCTCAGATGGGGCCGAGGCAAATGCTTTTAGGGGGAAGCAGATGGCGGGATCAATGGCCCTTTGGGAAGCGAGTTTATTGCTTAATCTCCCAAATGCACAAGGTTTTTAGATTGGATTTGGCACAGCTGCGCTAAGCCCTCTGTAGCTACACACAATCCTTGGGTCCGTAGCTTAGGCGTAGGGCACAAGCCTCTCGCACAGGAGGTCCTGGATTCAATCCCCTGCATCTCAACTTAAGATGACCTCAGGTAGCAGGGCCGGGGCTCTTACAGAGCTGCTGCTAAGCAGTTGGGCCAGACGGCCTGAAGAGCCCCCCCTTGGGAGAAAGGGAGGCTGCTTCTCCCACCTGCTTGCCACGGTCTGTTTGAAGGATGATCACTGGCGAAGGAGAAGCCTCCGGCCCTAGTTTGGGAGCGGTGTGCGCACCCGAATGGCCATTCTCTCCCCACCTAACCTACCTCGCAGGGTCATTGTGAGGATAAACACAACCAGGCGCACCATTTTAGGCTCCTTTCGAGGAAGAGCGGGATATAAATGTAAAAATAAACAGAATAATTAAAAAATTAACTGGGCAACCCTTTTCTTCCCAAAGTGATGCCTGCTCATTCTTTGGGGAGCCGAATGAGGACACCTTCTTTTTGGCTGAACAGTGCCTCCAGCTTTAATCCAGAAATCTGGATTATCACAAGTTTGCCAAACACTGCCCTAGAGTTGGGGTCTCGTACCCTGGGTCCCTTGATGGTGATAGATTACAAAACCCACCATCCCCAGCCACACTGGCTGAAGGGATGATAGGAATTGTAGTCCAACCACATCTAGGGACCTGGATTTGGGAACCCCTGCCCCCTGGGCACTGCTGGGGAACACTTACCATATTTACCCAAATAGAAGACGCCTTTGAATTTAAGTCGACCCTTAAAAACAGAGGTTAAATATTAAAGATCCTGTATTCATCCAAAAGGGACAGGACTCTGAATTTAAGACAGTTTCTTAGATAAAAAAAACTAGGATTCAGGTAAATACGATGACTTGGCTCCTAAAAGCACATTCCCAGGTACTGGGCTTTTCTTGATGCAGAGGAGACCCATGTGGAGTGCACACCTTGACTCTGGGGGTCTCCCGCCGTTTGGGGTGGGGGGAGCAGCTCTTGCTCTGTCCGCTAGAGAAACAGCCTCTTCCCCGACCCATCCATCTCTCTCTCTCTCTCCCCCCTGCTCAGGTCTGATTTAACCCACTGGGTTAAACCACGCGCAGCTGCTTACAAGCAAGCAAGCAAGCAGATTAAGCTGGCAGTTAACAAAACTGATAACTGTAATCCCCGCGGTGGCCTATCTGGGATTTCGGCAGAGTTAATGAAGAGAGTGGTGAGCTGTGGCGGAGCTTTGAGAGCAGAACGGAGAGAAGGCTATTGCGGTGGGGGCGGGGGGGGAGAAAGCCCCGCCCGACACGCTCTTTGCTCACCTTGGAAATCTCTTCTTGGAGCTCTTCATCTGACTGCTCTGATTCTGAAAGGCAAAGGCAAATAAATAAATAAATAAATAAATAAGGCTGAGGATGGGTGCCCCCTACTACACCCCCAGGGACCATTCGGGGCACTGCAAGAAGGTTGTTTGAGATGAAAAGACAGAGCAGCTAAACAGGAAGTCACATGCTCCAGTGCTGGGCAGAGGAAACCTGGCCTCAAATTTAGTCTCGTCTACAGATTCCCTGGTAAACTTGGTGGGTGGGTGGAATTGTTCTATTTTAAAAAAATAAGCATGGTCAGGGTCAGGATCAGGATCATGCAGGGCAGGATGGATGCAGGTATATGCGGTTTGTTCAGAAGATACAAAGTGCATCTTTATTTTAATGTTATTTTTTTAAAAAAATCATCAGAACAGTGCTGATCTGCCTTACAGATGTTGTGAAGCTACGGAACAGGCGGTTCAGACCTATGGCGTTACAGGAGCATGCAGCAAAACCCCCGAGGCCCACACTTTCCTTCCTCCCCACAAATGTCACAAATCCCATTCTCCAATTTCAGGCAAACTATAGTTTGCTGCTTGCGCGAACCATGGATCAAACCCTCGTTTGTGATCTTGGTTTGAAAAGAAAGTGCAGACTATGGGGAAGAGAGCTGGCCTTGTGCCAGCGAACATGAATTGTCCCCTTTGCTAAGCTGGGTCCACCCTGCTTTGCATCTGGATGGGCAACTACATGTGAGCACTGCTGTAAGATATTCCTCTTAGACAGGCCTGCTCAACTTAGCCCCCGCCCCCAGCTGTTTTTGGACTACAACTCCCATAATCTCCAGCCACAGTGGCCAATAGCTAGGGATTATGAGAGCTGTAGACCAACATCTGCAGGAGGGCCGAAGTTGAGCAGCCCTGCCTTTAGGGGATAGGGCCGTAGCTCAGTGGAAGAGCATCTGCTTTGCATGCAGGAGGTCCCAGATTCAACTCCTGGCATCTGCAGGTAGGCCTGGGAGAGGCTCCTGCCTGAAACCTTGGAGAAGCCGCTGCCAGTCAGTGTAGTAGACAATACTGAGTGAGACGGACCAAGGGTCTGACTCTGTATATGGCAGCTTCCTATGTTCCTATAGTCTGCTGGTTTGGATGAAACAATGGTTTCCTTCCCGGTGGAAAATGCGGCCACCTACCTGAGTAGTCCACAATGTGGGTGGGGACTTTCTCGGGAGTGACATCCGCTGGAATTGTGATCTCTTCTGCACGCGAGGGCACCTGCGAAATGGAAGTGTGGCATTAGCACAATGCTGTGATAGGTGCGTGTTGTGTGTGTGGGGGGGGGAGGGGGGTAAAAGCCAGCCTCAAGTGGTGAAGATGCAGGTAAAAGAAAGCCTCAGGTGGCGAAGATGCAGGGCAGATGTCTACTTTCAGCAGAATGCAACACAGAGGAGAACATAAGAACAGCCCTGCTGGATCAGGCCACAGGCCTCTCTAGTGCAGCATCCTGTTTCCCGCAGCGGCCCACCAGATGCCTCTGGGAAGCCCACAGGCAAGAACAGAGGATATGCCCTCTCTCCTGCTGTTGCTCCCCTGCAACTGGGATTCAGAAGTATCCTGCCTCTGAGGCTGGAGGTGGCCTGTAGCCACCAGACTAGTAGCCCTTGATAGACCTGTCCTCCATGACTTGGTCTAAGCCCCTTAGAAATGCAGGGAGACATGGGGAGTCTTAGCTGCATCACGGCTGCTCAGAGAGCTCAGAAGCATCCCTCAGCCCTGCCTGATGGGCGAAAGGGGAAGGTAGGACTCAAGGAGAGAATATGAACTAGGCTGTCATGCAGCTGCAAAGAGGACGGAAACACGTCTCCCCTTCTAACCAGCCTGCTCAGCTCAACATCCTTGTATCTCTGCATATGATGCTAGGCAGGTGGCAAAGGGGTATGTGTGTGTGGGGGGGCGGACTTAATGGTGGTGGCACCCCGCTCTGTGGATTGCTTTCCTCTGAAAAGCTTGTCTGACTCCAACTTGGTCACCTTTTCCACCCCAGGTGAGAACCTGTGTGACCTGATATCAAAATGCGGTAGAAGTTTGTAACACTATGCATGGTGTGAAGTGAGTGGATAGAGAGGGGTTCTTCTCCCTCTCTCACAACATTAGAACCAGGAGTCATCCCATGTAACTGATGGTGAGGAAATCTCTGCCGGGGGGGGGGGGCGTGGCTTGAATGTTTTAAAAGGGACTTGGACCAATTCACAGAGGACAGGTCTCTCAATGGCTACTAGTCTTGGTGACTATAGGCCACCTCCAGGCTCAGAGGCAAGACGTCTCTAAATGCCAATTGCAAAGGAGCAACAGTAGGAGAGAGGAGGTGCCTTCATCTCCTGCTTGTGGGCTGCCCAGGAGCATCTGGTGAACCACTGTGGGAAACGGGATGCTGGACTAGGTGGGCCTTCTTGGGCCTAATCCAGCTGGACTGTTCTGACGTTCTTTCCTGAACTTCTGAAACTGTGATCTTCATCCCATTTTGTTATGCTGGGTTTTAATTAACAGCCTTGTAATCGTCTTCTTCACTATGACCCCCACTGCCTACTGAGGTCATCGGGAGACGTCTGTCTCTAATTGCTGCCAGCTCGGCTGGGGGCCACATGGGGACGGGCCTTCTCAGTTGCTGCCCCCAAGACTGTGAAATGCGCTCCAAGACTGTGAAATACTATATCTCTGGCAATTTTTAAAAAGCATTTGAAAACCCAACTCTCCACTTAAGCGTTCGCAGCTTTTTAAATGTTTAGGTTTTAATCTGTTTTTGACTTTTAAATTGTTTAGATTGTTTTAAGTTTTGTGTATGTTCAACACTTGTTTTATGTTATTGTTAGTTTGGGGTGGTATACAAGTTTGATGGATAGATAAATAAAATTAGTTGTTATCCTTATATTTCACTGACCTTTTAAAAGAGGAAAGAACAATATTTGTATACATTGGGGGAAAGTTTCTTTCGAAGGGAGAGAAAAGGTTCCCGGTGCTTCAGGAACCCAAAGTTTGCAAAACACTGGAGTTAGATTGTGTGTGTGTGTGTGTGTGTGTGTGTGTGTGTGTGTGTGTGTGTGTGTGTGTGAAACTAAAGCAGGGATGTTTAGGGTGGAATAGCCAATTTCACACTTGCACTGTGTGGTGGCAGAAGCACGGAATATGCACATCCCTGCAGGAGACGGCACAAAACAGCACCCCTCCCGGCTTGCAGATCCTCCCCCCGAAGCACCTCTGCAGCCCTGAGAGGTCAGCAAACACTGACCTGATCCACTGACCCAGGTGACAAACATTTAAGCGGCTTGCCTGGGGTGGGAAGGTGGGGAGGTATTTAGAGGGATCCCAGTGTCTGATTAGGAGACTTACGGCACCAGAAGCACAAGGGTCACGGGGGTGAAAGTGGGGACAGGCACCGGCACCATCTGCTCGCCACAGATCAGAGACATCAGAGACGCCAACTCTGAACGAGGGGCAGGCAGAGGGAAATGGGGCCAAGCGAGTTAATTAAGGTAGCCAGCGTCATGGCAAGGGGCGCCTTTGGCAAACCAGTGGGGCTCGGAGGCAAGGAGGCTTGGCCGCTGAGAGCTTTTGAACAGATGGCCGACGCATAGAGATACACACAGACACAGTCGCTGAAAGCGCCAACCCTCCTGGCTGGAACCACCGTGCCGGAAAGGACGCTGAAGTCCACATCCATCGGAACAAGGTTCCCAAACCTTGGGACTTCAGATGTTGTTGGACTACAATTCCTATCATCCACAGCTTAGTCTCCCAGCGTAGCTAGGGATGATGGGAGCTGTAGTCCAACAAAATCTGGGGACCCATGGTTGAGCATTCTCTGCCACAGGCTGTGGCGACAGGACGACAGGTCTATCAATGGCTACTAGTCTGGTGGCTGTGGGCCACCTCCAGCCTCAGAGGCAGGATGCCTCTGAATCCCAGTTGCAGGGGAGCAACAGCAGGAGAGAGGGCATGCCCTCAACTCCTGCCTGTGGGGTTCCCAGAGGCATCTGGTGGGCCACTGTGTGAAACAGGATGCTGGACTAGATGGGCCTGGGGCCTGATCCAGCTGGGCTGTTCTTATGTTAATCCCTGCATTCGGACATCAGAACTGCTTCACTAGATCAGATCAACAGTCCAGTATTCACTCAGCAGCAAGCTGCAGAAGGTGATGGCCACCCCTTCATTGTCTCCAGTATTTGATATTGTGTGGTAGACTCTCTCTCTCTCTACGTGGAAGTTCTATTTAGCTATCGCGGTTAACAGCTGTTGCTAAGCTTCACAGGGGAGGAGTATTTTCTCTTAAGCCACCCAAGTTAGTTACTATTGCCACAGTTGGCGGTACTGAATACCAGCATCGTTCCTTCTAATAGCAAACTCAGACGGTTGAGTGGCTCTCAGTTTGGAAATAATATGGGGCTACCCCAAACTACGATAGTTGTTTCCACAAACTTGGGGGACTCCCAAGGTATGCAGATGCATATCAGTAACATATTGCAAAATAAGAAGGAAAATAAATGTTAGTGAGGGCTGGGGACATGGAAGCAGAATCCTAAAGGAGGAGGAAAGCTGAGAGAGGAAAAGGTGTTGGAAGATGGAAGGCCAAGGAGAGAAGGGGTATGGGGGAAACCCTTATGGTCAGCATGGGCTGTGTGCTATTTGGGAGAGAGAAAGAAAGAAAGAAATGCTAGTTTGCTGGACTTTGGGCCAAGTAGGTTATGCTGGAGGCAGGATAAGGCTTGCAATCTCATCTTGATTTGAACTTAGGGCTCTAGTGAGTCTATGGATATCGCACTAGGCAGATCTTGAGTGGCACTCACACTGACTCCTGAGAGGAGGCTTGCACCACTGAACTTAGCAGGAGCCCATGCGTCTGTGCTAAACCAGCTTTTCTCCTGAGTTCAGACACACTGGAATTTCTCCAGGTCTATATCCAGGGATGGACATTATTAGCGGAAAATTCGGATTGTCCAGGACAAGGATACTAGTAAGATCTGTATTTTAATTTATTTTGAATTAAGCTTACTAAGCATTTTAAAAACTTGATGGAGGAGAGGGAGGGAGGGAGAACATCTGCATTAAAATGAGTTACTGGCACACGAAGCCTTAAACAAGAGTGAATAACTGCTAACTGAGCAGAGAGGCACTTTTTTAAAAGTGGGGGTTCTCTTTATTTAGCAGGGGGAGAGCAACTGGCCCTATCCAGCCCCAGCACAGCATCCCTCCAGTGGCTGTTGCTGGTGTCGTGTCTATCTTAGGGTTCTTTTTTAGACGTTGAACCCTCTGGGGACAGGGAGCCATTTGATTTATTCATTTCTATGTAAACCACTTTGGGAACTTTTGCTGAAAAGCAGTATATAAATATTTGAGGTATCCATATAGGGAGACTTGGGACGCTGCTTCTGAAAGGTGGCTGGCCCCTGCTCTCAACTCCCTTGGCTCCAAGAAGTCACTTCAGAACCGCCCTGCTTCTGTGATCCGGGTGTCCAGCAATGCTATGATTTTAACCGCCCTCTAGGAAAGCATCTCTTTCCCCACTCACCTCTTCGGGGAACTCCTCGCCCACCAGGGCCATGATCAACGAGGTCTTCCCCACCTGGGCTACAAAAGAGGGAAGAAACAAAGGGATCATTACAGGGACAGCAAATGTTATGTAGCTGGAGGCATTCCATTTGATTCTTACAACAGCCTTGTGTGCTGGGGTAGGCTGTGCCCAAAGCCACTGAGTGAGCTTCACGACTGAGCTGGGCTTTGGACCGAGAATCTCTGCCCCAAATTCATCCAGCTGCTATGCCACACTGTCTAGGAACGTAGGCGGCTGCCTTATGCCGAGTCAGAGCATTGGTCCATCTAACTCAGCATTGTCTACCCAGACTGGCAGCGGCTCCTCCAAGGTTGCAGGCAGGGGTCTCTCTCAGCCCGGTCTTGGAGATGCTGCCAGGGAGGGAACTTGGGACCTTCTGCTCTTCCCAGAGCAGCTCCGTCCCCTGAGGGGAAGATCTTGCAGGGCTCACACTTCTAGTCTCCCATTCATATGCAACCAGGGTGGACCCTGCTTAGCTAAGCAGACAAGTCATGCTTGCTACCACAAGGCCAGCTCTCCTCTCCTACTGTGGCCCCTGTGGCTGGGGATTATGGGATTTGTAATCCAAAAACAGCTGGGGGGGGCAAAGTTGAGCAGGCCTGCCCTAAGTGATGTGCTCGCCCATCCAAATGCAAACCACAGAGGTCCATGCTTCGCAACAGGGACTATCCCTGCCTGCTACTGCAAGACCAGCCCTCCACTAACCCCTGCTTCAGTCAGAAGAGCCCAGTGCGACAATGAAAATATCACTGCCCAGCCACTCCAACCCAAAAGGTCCAGCTGGCCATCCCCATGCAAAGCAGCCGCCAAGAACACCCTTGTGGCTGACGCTTCCTATCTGGAGCCTAAACCCACAAAGCCCCCCAAACACGGCACATTATCTACACACGCCTCTTTAGAAAAACTCATATAATTAATTATAGAGGCTGCCTGGGGCCAAAATGTGGAAAAGCAACTGTTCTCAGCACAGAGAAGGCACTCAACTGTGTGAGGTTTTAAGAGAGCGATTAATATTTGAAAAGGTTGTCTGCAGCCCGCGCGGCAGGGAAACTTCAGTTTGTTTTAAGCACACCACCTTTTCCTTTCTTTAAGCTGCACACTCTCAGAGAGAAGCCGGCAATTCCAGACGCGGCTTCCCGAACTCAGTTAACTTGAGAAGGAAGGGAGGTAAAGACCCCCGAGACTCAGCCGGGTTTCCTTCTTCACATCACAATGCTGGCTGACATGGAGGGGGGCTTCTTCGTTTCATATCCCACATCCCTCCCGCCATCCCAAAAAGGATACAGAACCCTGGGGTGCCACACATCTGGCTCTGCTGAAATGAAAAAGAAAGACCACCTCTAACCTTGCCTTGCACTTCCAGGACAGTCTATTATTCACAAGCAAGTGATTAAAAAAAAAAACTTTTTTAAAAAGTTCTCATGCTTGAAGGAGCCTGAAAGAGGGCAGGTTTCCGGTTCTCATGGCGACAGAGAACAGCCTGAAAATGTGTGGCCAGCTTAGTGTTACCAAAGTGAATGAATTGACCAAGGACAGGTGCATCAGCCGCCTATGAAATAGCTAGGAATGGAACTTCCATCGCCAGAGGCAGTATATCTGACTATGAGCTGGTGGGAACAAAGAGCTCATAGGGGGACCCTGCTTAGCAGAGGGGGGAAAAAACCCATCACGATCTGTATCTAGGAACAGGCCTTCCCCGTGGCGGCTGCCTCATGCCGGAACTAACCCCAGAGAAGCCCTAGATGCCAGCTCTTTTTCACCTTCAGAAAACTGGTAAAAACTTTGCTCTATTTCAGAAGCAGAAGGTGGATAATAGACTTTTAAAGGCGAGCAAGCTTGGGAACCCGTCGGCTACAAGCGTATTTGATGCTCCCTTTAATACTGATCCAGGACTGCGGTTTTAATGGAGTAAATGCTTGATCCCAGATGTTGTTGACTACAACTCCCAGACTCCCCAAGCAACAGCCATTGCAGCTGGGGATTCTGGGAGTTGTAGTCAACAACGTCTAAGAATCCCTGTTAGAGGAGACACTGCTTGTGTTATCAGTTTTAGTATTGGTTTGATTGTACTAAATCAGGGGTTGCCAATCTTGGCTTCCCAGCGGTTGGACTGCAGCTCCCACCATCCCCTGCCACAATGGCCAAGCCACTGAGGCTGGGGATGATGGGAGGTGTAGTCCAACAACAGCTGGGGACCCGACGCTGGAAACCCCTGCTCTATAGACTGTACCTCTGCAGAGCCACACAAAAAAGGACACAGACCCCTTATGTTTTCATGTAATACTCAGGTTTCAATATGCATTTTTTGTGAAAATCAATAAAATAAAAGGAAGGAAGAAAACGGGCTTTAGGAACACAGGAAGCTGCCTTATACCACGAGTCCATCTAGCTCAGTATTGCCTGCACTGCCTGGCAGCAGCTTTCCAAGGTTTCAGGCAGGAGCCTTTCCTAGGCCTACCTGGAGATGCTGCCAGGGAGTGAACCTGGGTAGGCCGCCTGCATTTTCGCTGATGCTCTACCACTAAGCTACCGCCCCATTCGCTACGGGAACGTTACAGAGGCAGCACTCATATGGAGTCACCCATCCAAAGGTGAACCAAGGAGGACCCTGCTTAGCAGAGGGGAGAATTCACACTCACTACTGCAAGACCGGCTATGGGGCACGGCAGAGCCCGGGAATTTTCAGACCCAAAAGAAGACAAAGAAGCCCTCCAAATCTTCCTTTGACACCCGAGAGCCACCAGACGTTGCCCATATCCTGAAGTTTATCTTCGCAGCCAGAACCCAGTACATCTAAAGATACGCAACCAAAAGCGAATGCTGAAATTTTTACTCTGTTCTGGATACCACATAATAACATAGGAACCTGCCTTATACAGAGTCAGACCATAGGCCCACTGCGCTGAAGACTACCTACACTGACTGGCAGCAAATCTCCAAGATTCCAGGCAGGAGTCTTTCCCAGTGAACCTGGGGCCGTCTGCATGTAAGCAGATGCTCTTCCATTGACCTACGGCCTCTTATATCTTACAGCGCTCACATGCAGTCACCCATCCAAATGCAAACCAAGGCAGATCCTGCTTAGCAAAGGGGCCAATTCATGCCCACTACTCCAAGGCACTCTTCTTCAGTCTCTCACTGCTCTCTGTAGTAACCACCAGTCCTCTCTTTTAGCATCCGGGGTTCCTAAAAGCACCTGCCGGGCTCCTGTCGACAGATCTCTGATCAAGCAGGGTTTTTCTTGGGCAGCGTTTGCTAGCAAAGGGCAGGTTTTAGGCACATTCCCAAAATTAGAGAGGGGGGAGCGGAGGAGATGGTCTCCCCTGCTAAAAGAGTATGGAGAAATCTGTCCTTCTGTTCCCCTTCTGGTTATATAAATGCCGGGAGATTTCCTGGAGACAAGAATGTTCCCTCACCGGCTCTCAGGAGGAAACATTTGGAAAAGACTGTAATGCAACCAAGACAGTGAAAACACAGAGAGAGAGAGAGAGAGAGAGCAAGCAATGGCTCTGTCCCAATGCCTGAGGGCCCCTCTGCTCCTCTCGAAAAATCAAGCCAATTGCAAAAACATTCTGCGTGGAAATCTCAAGGATGGCACATTGGACAAGGACATTTGCATGCAGGCTCTACAGACTCTTGACCTGGGTGGACTTTGACACGAATGCTGAAGTTAACATGTGTGTTGTTTTCATATGACAGCCCTGAGAAGAGAAATCTGGTCTTCCGGGGCCAAGCCTGCCTCTCCTATTCACTGATCGGCTCGCAAGGAAGGCAACACAGGACCTTTAAGGGGAAGGCGCAGCAGTCAACCACCTCAGAACGGGTTTACACGCTCGGCTCAGACACACGTGCTCACCAAGTGGATGATTTCTCTGTGTGAACAGGCTGTCACCAAAAAGCCTCCCTGAAGCCCGAGAGCAGGGCTGGGCAAACCTGGCCCTCCAGTTGTTGTCAAGCTACAACTCCCTAAAGAATGGCTGCCAGTCAGAGCAGGTGCCCTAAAGAATGGCTGCCAGTCAGAGCAGGCATTGCTGGGTTAGAGGGACTAGTGGGCTGACTCAGCACGAAGCAGCTTCAACGGGCAAGGTTGTAACTCGATGGGCGATTGGCCTGCTTTCCATGCAGATCGTCCAGTGCCTGTCATTCCAAGTGGGTTTAGCAGCAGCAAGATAAGGCAAGACCCTTGCCTGAAATCCTGCTAGTCAGCAGCATAGACCAGGGATTCTCAACATTGGGTCCCCAGATGTTATTGGACTTCAACTCCCAGAATCCCCAACCAAAGGCCACTAGGGCTGGGGATTATGGGAGTTGAAGTCCAATAACAACTGGGGACCCAATCTTGAGAATCCTTGGCATAGATGATACTGAGAGAAACAGACCAATGGTCAGACTGGACAGACCTGCTCAGTTTCGTCCAGGCTGCGATGTCATCGGCCTTCGGGCCATGCCTTCAGCCTACTAACGCTTTACTTCCGTTTCTCTCCTTGTCCTCCACGAAGAGCTACCCAGTTTCCCTCCATGCCATAGGAACATAGGAAGCTGCCATATACTGAGTCAGACCATAGGTTCATCTAGCTCAGTATCATCTGCATGGACTGGCAGCAGCTTCTCCATGGTTCCAGGCAGGAGTCTGGAACCTCAGCCCTATCTTGGAGATGCTGCCAGGGAGGAACTTGGAACCTTCTGCATGCAAGCAGAATGCAAGCTGCCCTTCCCAGAGCAGCCCCAAAGGGGAATATCTTACAATGCTCACACATGTAGTCTCCCATTCAAATGCAAACCAGGGCAGACCCTGCTTAGCTGAGGGGACACATCATGCTTGCTACCACAAGAACAGCTCTCCTCCCATTGCCATTACCCATGAAGCAGCAGGCCAGAGGGAAACCCTTTTGGTCACAGGGTCTTCACCTTCAGTGAGACGTGCCTAATTTTAGACCTAATTCTCTCTGCGACAGACAAATCCTCCATAAGCTAGTCTGCATGCCGGGGAGTAGGTCACTTTCCTCTGGGCAACGCTTCTGCATGCAGAGGCCATAATGGCAACCAAATCTGCAAGCTGGAGGGGGGGGTCCTCCTCCAGATCATCTAGTCCAGCCCTACTGCCAACAGTTTCTGCATGTAAAGCTTCTCAGTCCCACTGAACCTCCAAATGGATTCAAATGTGCTTCAAGACCCTGTAGGGAAAAAAGCTTTGCAAAAACTAAAAGGGCGCAGCTTTTGTTGGACTCCACCACTTCTAGGCTACAGGGGAGCAACTGAAGTCCTAACAGCAATACTATGAGTCCACGAGGCCCGCAAATTCTGGCTGTTGGTACCATCTCAGGGGGGCAAATGCTCATAGTGATTTTTGGCAATGTCTGCCCCGCTAGAGGCATCCTGGCAGCATCTGCTCCCTGCCTGAAACCGTCCGATCCAAGAAAAGCTGCATCTAAGCCTGCAACAGTTCCTAGCCCTAGCCTGGACTTCTGCATGCAAGCAGACAGATGCTCTTCCCAGAGGGGACCCATCTCCTAAGGCAAATATCTTACAGTACTCACACATGTAGTCTCCCATTCAAATGCAGACCAGGGCAGATCCTGCTTAGCAAAGGGGGCAATGCATGCTTGCTACCACAAGACCAGCTCTCCTCACAGCACTGCCCCCAAATTCTCCTTTCCAGCAGGCTTTTCGTTAATAGTAGAGCCTGTACCTCCATTGCAACTTATTTTGCTGCTGAGTTTTACCATTCTTTCAGAGAGAAACATGTTCCGGATGGGTGGCTGCTTTCTACACGTTGCCACTGTTGCATTTCTGTTGCCTTGTATGTCTCCCCAAACCCCACCCGGGATGTCACGGGCCAGAAATTACTGTCAGGAACACAGAGAAGCACTGCATACGTTATTGCTCTCTTTTCCATGCACATTTTGTCAGTTGCCTGGAGCGTGTCGGCAGAATGGCAGATCCCTCTCCTATCCCTAGTCCATCCGCAAGGGTTTCTCCAAAGGGATAGAGAGAGTGTGTGTGTGTGTGTGTGAAAGAGAGAGCGAGCGCAAAAGCAGCAAAGGGTCTGCACTGGGGGCAGCTAAGATGATGCTTCCCGAACCATTTCTGCCAGTGGTGATCAGCCACCCCCTCCTCTCAAGCCATCTCCAAAGGCTCTGCGGCTCCAGCACATACCTGCCCAGGACGCCGACCCTGCCAATGGCAGCAGCCCCGTCACCCGTCCAATTCCCCCAACCCCATTTCCCACTGATCTCCACCTGCACCCAAACCCCACTTGATGGAGGACCTCCCCCCTCCCCCCCAGGATCCCCCTCCCCTCCCCTCCCCTCCGACCTCGCTTCCTTCCGAAAAGCCTTCTGACCTCTCCCCACCCCACCCGGACTTCTAGCCCCTCACCTTCATCCGACCTCTGACCCCGTCCCCATCATCATCCCCCAAAGACCTCCGACCTTCCCCCTCAGCCCCCTCATTCCCCTTGACCCCCCCTCCCTCGTGGTCTCTGACGCCCCTATCCTCCCCCCAGGACTGCTGACCCCTCCGCCCAGCTCCACCCCCGAGGGGGGGCTCTTCTTCCACTCCTCCCACGCCCTGTTTCCCCCTCCCCTCCTCCCCCAGCGCTTACCCTCCCCCAGCAGGAGGATGCGCACGTCTCGCCTCATCGCCGCCACTTCGGAGCCGCCCCCTCCGCCACCCCACCTTCGCGCCTGAGAACTCCCCCCGAACGGCACCACCGCACAGCGGCTTCCCCGCCTGCAGCTCTCGCCGCCCACTTCCGCTTCCGGCCTCTCTAGCCGCGCCGTCGGGCCCTCTGCGCAGGCAGCGTCGCGTCCCCTGGCGGCAGGAGGCTGAAGTGCAGCTCCTCGGTTCTCGGCAGGCGAGCGGGGCCTGCGGGTGTGCGGAAGAGCGGCGCCCTCTAGAGGCCAAGGAGGCAGGCAGGCTGCACGCCGCACCGCGGGGCCGTACAGTCCCGATTTTACATAGCTATGGACAGTACACCGCGCTCCGGGCTCCTTGGAGGAAGAGCGGGAAATGAGTATAAAAATAAATAATAAAATAAACCACGAGGGGCCTCTGGGTACCAAAAAATGACAAGCTTTCAGTTTCGCACCATGTTATTTCGTTGAAAGTTACTGTACTGCAATTTTGATTATTTGTGACAACTGTTGTTAGGGGGTGATGAATGTTTGGTTGCACCTTTGCCAAGTAAACCTGGGACGGGCAAGAGTGCAGATGTTCCTTCACTGAGCTACAGCCCCACTCTCTAAGGGGAATGTCTTCCAGTGCTGCTTACACATGAAGTCTCCCATCCAAACACAAACCAAGGCAGACCCTGCTTAGCAAAGGGGGAAATTCATGCTTGCTACCCAAGGTCAGTTTTTCTTTGGCAATACATTTATCAACACACCTTTCTTCAGAAACCATGGAAGACAGACTACTGAAAAGTTCACTTCCTTCTCTGTTTTTATCCTCACAACCACCCTGTGAGGTAGCTTAGGATGGGAAGGGCAGTAAAGTAAAGTAAAATAAAGTAGTGCCATCGAGTCAGTGTTAACTCCTGGCACCCACAGAGCTATGTGGTTTTCTTTTGGTAGAATACAGGAGTGGTTTACCATTGCCTCCTCCCAACGCAATATGAGATGATGCCTTTCAGCACCTTCCTATATCGCTGCTGCCCAATATAGGAGTTTCCCATAGTCTGGGAAGCATACCAGTGGGGATTCAAACTGGCAACCTCTTGCTCGCTAGGCAAGTTACTTCCCCACTGCACCATTATGTGGCAGAGTAACTGACCCAAAATCACCCCATAAAATTTGTAGGCTACAGCCCAGTCCAACACTTTTAACAGCTACACAACTTTATTTAATTCTACATTTTAGATCTGTGTGTTTTTAACAAGTGCATTTTTAACAGACACACAGCTCATAAATTTTATAGCTTTTTGACCATTTATTTATAAATAATCCAGCTCCAATAGTAATTTTCAAATCACAGGTCAGAGAGTTCTTAACTATCTGGTGGTCTTCTCACCATTGTATGGGAAAGTTCCAAAATCAGGGGAAAAGATATTCTGGCTGATACATCTACAGCAGAATTGCAATCCTATTCTGTTTCCAATACACCCATTCTAAACTAACCCCATGGCATCTAAAATTCCATAACAAATCCAACAGGGGAACTCAAAGTCGCTTCATCACATGATGCTTTTGCACCCAGGCATTACAACATTGGTTGCACACTCACAGAATCCAAAGCAAAATATAGGAAAATATAGGAAAAGCCTCAAAAGTGGTCTGTTCTGGTATATGCACCAAAAGCTGTTTTGCGAAGTAGAAAAGGTCCTTGTGTGGCCGCTCACACATTCTACTTTAGGTGTACAAACAAGGTGCACGCTTTTTTAAAAAAAAATGCATTTACCATAAACATTTATATTCCACATTCTTACTTTATACATAAGGCAACTTATAAAACAAAAGCAAAAAATTAGAACCAAAATCTAATGTAGGAATATACATAGGTCAGAAACAGTGATGTTTGTGGCCCAATCTTCTATGCATTTACGTGGAAGCAAGTGCCATGGGGTTCAATGGTGCTTACTCCCATGTAAGCCTGCAGAGGACACCACAGACAATGTTTCATTGCTTACTCCCAAGCTGCTGCTTTCAGCTACAGTCCAGGAAGCCAGTGTAGGTCCTTTTTGGACCACATGGCTGATGAGAACTACGGAAGGCACAAGTTGTGCATTTCACATAGCTAGTTGCCATGAGTGGTGGGTTGGGCCAAGGAAAAGGGTACCCTCCTTGCTCTGACACATAGGACGCTTATACAATGAACTCAGGATTTGACCAGTGTCAACATCTGGGCATTACAATACAGATTGAATGGCAGCCTGGGACATCTTCCCATTGGGTCATGCTGAATTGTTTCACAGGGCAGCTTCAAGCGGCAGCGATGTCATAAATCAGAGGCGTTCAGAAAGAGGGGTCGCCAAAGCCAACGGCTAACTGCACCTCTTTGATCTCCTGTAGCAGATCTTTGTTGTCCAATTCCAGCTGCAAAGGAAGGAGATGGGAATGAGACAGAGGCACCACTCACTCGGCCCGCTATTTAAAGATCTGTCACGCTCGCTTTGGTTCAAGGAGGACCGCTGGACCAGCTAATCCTACTTCAAGGCCACACAAGCCAAGGAAATAGAGTGTCGCTGTCAACCTGCCAAAGGCTGGTCTCAGATACAAGATCTCACGTCAGGATGATAAGACAGAAGTCAGCAAGCAGCAGCAGCAGCCTTGGAAACGTCAGGTTTATTTATTTATTTTTAAAAAACATTTTTTCCAATTTTATTGAAACATAAAGCAAAAGAGGAAACACATTCAGTGTCATGTTCAATGCAGAGCATGGTCCACTTTCCTCCAGGGGCAAATTTGGGACCCCGGGATGAGCCAAATATACTATTGCCCTTGTTGGTTTGTTTTAAAATCTGCATCTGGACACTCAGCTGCCCTTTCCATGTCGGTTTCCAATCACAATCAGAGCGTGGAAAAGACACTCATTGGCAGAAGGAGGTGGCTGTGCAGTAGGTGGGCCCTTCAAAGAGCCACAGGACAAGCCAGGAGAGGAAGGGTGTGTGGAGCAGGGGCTGGCGACCTTCCAGAAGAGGTATGCCAAGTCTTCGGGGGACCCCCCCCCCCACCTCGCCAGCCCTGCATCCAGGCTCTGATGCTGCCCCATCACTGGCCATGCCCCCTGCTGCTGGACTCATCACTGGGCTGGGGGCCTGGGCTAATCACTGCCTCTGGTGAATTTCACGTTACATTTTTTGACTCTCGGGCAAGGATGCAGCAATCACCGACAGCGTGGCCACATCCCATGCAGCAGCAAGTAGAGCACACTGCGATTTCACAGCTGGATGGCCAAGTCCCTGATCGAATAGGTCTATCAGGCTTCTGATATATTTGCAACCGCTTAAGCTCATAAGATCTAGGTGTTTCCTTGATAATTGGATTTGGCTATTTAGTCTACTATTGACTCACGGGGTGGTTTATTGTATATTCCTGTCTGTTGCAACCCCTGCTAACTGGGCAAAGAGGCACTTTTTTAACGTGGTGATTCTCTTTATTTAGCAGTGGGAGAGTAACTGGCCCTATCCACCCCCAGCACAGGACCTCCAGGGGCTGTTGCTGGTGTCTATCTTACGGTTTCTTTTTAGACTGTGAGCCCTTTGGGGACAGGAAGGGAGCCATCTTATTTCTCTATGTAAACCGCTTTGGGAACTTTGGTTGAAAAGCAGTATATAAATATTTGTCGCCGTTGCATAGGTCTGTCTGGGTAACCCCTGCTAGCTGAGCAAAGAGACGCCTTTTAAAGTGCCGATTCCCTCATATTTAGCCCTCTCCAGCCCCAGCACAGCATCCCTCCAATGGCTGTGCCCCCCTCCCCTTGTGCTTCTTTTTAGATTGGGAGCCCTTTGCGGGCAGGGAGCCATCTTAGTTATGTATTATTTATTTTCCTGTGCAAACCGCTTTGAGAACTTTCTTATTGGAGATGCCAGGGAGCCAACTAGGAATCAACTGGGTGGCTGTAGAGAGCACACAGCCCCTCTCATGCAGATGCTCTTCCCAGAGTGGCCCCATCCAGTGTTCCCTCTTAATTTTTTTCATCTGTGCACAGAATCTGTTTTGTTCTGGGTGGCAGTATCAAGGCAGTGAGCACATGCATTCAAAATGGGGCCTTCCTGATTCAGCCCAAGCGGGATTTAAAACTAAGTGGACATCAAAAAACCTGTGATCGTGCACACATGTGCATGCCTTAGAGGGAACACTGGTCCAATCCCCTCAGAGGAATATCTTACAGTGCTCATATGTGGTCACCCATCCAAATGCAAACCATGATGGACCCTGCTAAGCACAGGGGACAATTCATGCTTGCTACCACAAGATCACCTCTCCTCCTGGATGCAGTTGGATTCAAGTTAGTGAAGAGCTAACTGTTATCAGAGATCTTGTGTAAGGTTCTCAATTAATAGCTGCCCCAGAGGAAGGCATTTTTTTGGCTGAAACGGTGTTGGCCTTTCAATAAAATATTCAAAAGTATCCTGAGATGTGGTCTCTTCTTGCTGGCACTTTGATGGATGCTTCCGAGATTTCTGTGTTTTCTGGCTGCTTAGCTCGCATCAGGCAGGACTATTGGTAGCAAGCATTTAAAAAAATTTAAAAAATTTTTTGCGGAAGGTAGTGACTTGTTTGTACCCAGAAGACTGGAGAAGGTGGTTTGCGGGCTGGTGAGAACTAAACCTGGCAGGAAGCAAGCGTGACCTGTTTAACAACAACAATGATAATACTCAGGGGTTCAAAGCACTTCTCTTATAGTTTACTGTAACCCTTAAACAACCTTGCAAAGGCAGGGGTTCTCAAACGTGGGTCCCCCGATGTTGTTGGACTACAACTCCCATCATCCACAGCTGCAATGGATGATAGGCATTGTAGTCCAAACAACTGGGCACCCACATTTGAGAACCCCCTGCTGTAAGCTGGGTATTATTATCCCTATTTTGCAGCTGCGGGCTGAGAGGGAGGGGCTTCCTCAAGGCCACCCAGTTAGAGGTGCGATTCAAACCAGACTGCTCCACATTCGTAGCTCAGCCTCTCAGCTATGATGCCACACCAGCTTAAAAACACTCACTAGTGACCTCTGAGCCAAGATTGTACACTCCTCCGCAAATCAAACGAGAGAGAGAGAAAACGTTACAAACCTTGACAGCGTACTTATATGACTGTTCTGCCTCCAGCTGCCTTCCACCCTGAAAAACAGCAAGCCACGATAAGCTGGGCAACTTGACAAGGCTGCAGTTGTAAGATATGGAAAGGATTCAATTATGTTTTTAACAAGAGCGGACGGCAGAAGAACACGTCCCCCGAGGAAGAGACGGTTGTCAGCTCTGGGAGCTTAAGAAGTGGATAATGACAAAGGAAAGGAAAACCAGAGTGTGTTTGTTTGTTTACCTCAAACTGTTTCTGCATTTTTCATAGGGAGCATCCTTGAACCTCACTGACCAGTACAGTATTTGAAAAATGCTCCTTCAAAACACAAGGAAAACTATGCACAATGTTGGCTTCAGAGCACTGAAGCTCTCATTTCCTTGGAGAGCATCCATGAACCCAGTCACCTATATCTTCTATGCTGGCTCAGAGAGAAGTAAAGAGTCCTGATCTTTCCTGGATAACAAAAGCCCATCGGGAACTCACCTGCATGCAGACCAGAGCTAAATATGCCCACACTTCAGCGTTGTTGTTGTTGAGGGCGTTGGCCTCAGAGAGGGCATCTTCGGCCTCCATCATCTCGTTGAGCTTTGGAGAAGGAGAAAGGACCAAAAACCGGAACATCAGGTTTTCCCTCTAGCCATGCTTTAGCCTGCCATGTGCATACCTAGAATAGTTATGGCTGCTCAGCGATGAGGGAGGGACATTCTGCACATGTTCAGAGGCACTGTCATTGTGATGACCCAGCCTCCCCACCCTCTGAAGAGTTAATAGGAAGTGAACCTCTGGCTTGACTGACAGGCTGGCGACCCCCAAGTCTTGACCAATCAGTCTGTCAGGTGGGTGGGACTAGAGGGCTATTGCTGGGGTTTCTGGGAATAAGGAGGAGGAAGTCTGGAGAAGAAAAATGCTGAGCGAGCAGCAAGATGTCTGCTCCAAGATGGTGACTGCAGATTCTTGAAAGAGGATTGCAGGGGACTTGAGCTTGCCAGGAATTTTGGTGAGTTTTCAAGGGAAGGGAAGCCAACACTGTTCCCTCTAAGGCATGCACATCACACACTTTCTGATGTCCGCTCAGTTAATTTTAGATCCCTCTCAGATTGAATCGGGAAAGTCCCACTCTGAATATGTGTGCGCACACACTACCTTGATACTGCCACCCAGAACAAAACTCATTCCGCACACAGATGAAAAAAATTAGAGAGAACACTGGAAGCCAAGGCTAGAGGTTTTGGAAGTTTAGGGCAGGAGAAAGTGTTTTAGTAAGAACTGGTGTTAGAATTTCTGTTTCTTTGTGTATGTTGCTGCTGTGCATACCTCAAGATCTGTATCCCCCTGCTTGTAACTGAGTAACTAAGATTTCAAGGTGGACCGCCTAAGAAAGATCTGAGTGTTTTGAAATACACTGTAACCAAAAAGCTGAAACCTAAGGCAGTCTATTTTTGTAGCAATTCAACAAATCAGTTTCTTTTCTTTTCTAAAAAGCCTCACAGGGTGTTTGATGGAGGGCTAGGGGGAACCCCTAGTGCAAACGGCCCCAACGGGGCCACTAAAGCCAGTTACCTTGTTTTATGGTCATGGTTATCTATCCAGACAAAAAGATTCCAACTCTCTGTACCAGCTGTGGCCTCTGTGCTGAGCAAGCCAGGCCCTAACCACCCACCCTGCCAAACATACATCTTCCACCAGCTGGGAAAGGACCCATCAGGGATGTTTTGTGTCCAGAGTTGCTTAGCACTTACCCTGTAGCAGGCAATACCCACTCCCAGCCAGGTGAGACAGGTAGGTGCTTCCCGACAGGCTTGCAGGTACGTGCACTTTGCCTTGTCATACTACCAAGAGAAGAGATGGGTGCGTTACGCTCTGTACAGCGGCTCTTCGTGCCAACCTCTGGCTGTTCAGGTTCTCCAGACACACTTTCACTGGCCACCCTTCTGGACAGAACTATTCACTGACAACCTTGAGGATGGCTGTTTTTAATAGGACTTGCTAGAGGAAGGGAGCTGGAGGCGGCTTTCTTGGGGGTGTCGAACAGCCATTGGGAATCAATACTCTGGGCTAGGATGGTGTGGAATTCAGCCATTCCTTGAACCATCCAGAGGTTTATTATTACTAGTTGTTCTTTCTAGCCGGGGTTCTTCGAAATGGGCCTCCAGATGTCATTTGACTGTAACTCCCAGCATCTCCCACCATAATGGCTTTTGGCCATTGTAGTTCAATATCTGGGCCCACGTTTGAGAACCCCTGCCTTATACAGCATAATCTGCACATTTGTGCTTTATAGCCAGGATTTTCAACCAGGGGTGCATAAGCCTCTGGGGGTACTTTAAAGCCTTGTGAGGGTACATGGAATTCAGTGCCAGATTAAGGGGGAAACAGGTTGCCCATACCTTGGGCCCCTCATTGCCCCCTCCCTGTGCTAAATGTGTGGGGGAAATCTCAACACTATTTTTTTTGGCGGCGGGGGGGGGGGGACACTCTTTCTGCCTCCTCACCTCCTTCCCTTCCAGGTAGATGGATCCCAGCCGCAGGTACACGAAATGAATGTCTTTGGCGTCTGTCACAAAACTGACGGTCCGCTCATAGCAGTCCTTGGCTTCGCTGAAGTTCTCAGTCAGGAAGCAGAGATGCCCTTTCAGGGCCCAAACGTTTGGATTCTGTACCAAGAGAAGGGGAGCAAAAGGGATGCCCCCAAAATAGGATTAACTTTTGAGTATAGTAGGAGCTGTGGGCTGGGCATTGATGGATTTTTATGTGGAATGCAGGAATGCCGTGTGTGTGTGTGTGTGTGAGAGAGAGAGAGAGAACGCACACACATACATCTATCCTCTGCTGAGCAAAGAGGTAGCTTTTAAAAGTGGTGTTTCTCTTTATTGGGCAGGGGGAGAGCAACTGGCCCTATCCATCCCCAGCACAGCATCCCTCCAGTGGCTGTTGCTGGTGTCTCTCTTATGTTTCTTTTTTAGATTGTGAGCCCTTTGGGGACAGGGAGCTGTTTTATTTATATCTATGCAAACCGCCTTGGGAACTTTTGTTGAAAAGCATTATATAAATATTAATCGTATTCGTATATTATAGATACACAATGTGCGTGCACACACACACACACATGCTTAAATGTTACAGTTATGAGACAGGCTTATTTCAGTCCCTGGCTTAACATGCAGACTCAGTTCCCCCTGTCCTGTTCATTTCAGTAAGACTGTTCATGTGTAATTTAGTTCACAGGCAAGCCACTGACTGGAGTAGCCCGTCTCATGATTACAACACTTACAATCTGTATGCGTATCCTTATATCCATAAAGCACACAAATCTGAGTTACACCGTTCAGGAGACTGGCTAATACATCTATACAGACTAGACCACACCATAGCAACATGTTACCGTATTTTATGGACTATAAGACTCACTTTTTTCCTCGAAAAATATCCGCCAAAATTCAGGTGCGTCTTATATGTTTTAACAGTTTAATATGCTAAAACTCTGAAAAACTGGATTAAAATTAAGGTGCGTCTTATAGTCCGTAGCGTCTTATAGTCCGTAAAATACGGTATGTCTTTCCTTGCCAGCATTCCAAATCCACAATGCCCGCGTGGCAGCCCAGACAGATACTTGCCAAGAAGTCAATCTGGACGGCGATTTCGAGGCAGTCTTTGGCCCTGGAGTATTCCTTCTTCAGCAAGTGTGTCTTTGCCAGCGCCAAGTAGTAGTCGCAGCTGGGCCCCCCTTGAGGGCAGAGCAGTTCGTGCGCTAGTGCCCTGTGAACAAACTGAGAGGGGAAGGCCGCTGCTGGGGGTCACGTCATTCCACCTCCTCCTCCTCCTCCTCCAGCCAGCTTGGTCTGTCTTGCGAGGGGAGCATCGCAGGCAGAGAATGCACGAGGGGAGGAAAGCCACGCCGTAATTGTGCCCCTCTGCCTGTCGGCTGGTGTCACTCTAGGACAGGGGTGGGCCACCTTTGCTCTCTAGCTGCTGTTGAACTACAACAGTTAATAATACAATCAGGAGACTTTGCTGGATGTGACTCAGTTGAGTTCAAGCAATCTGCCCTCCCCACTACTAGTCTGCTGTAGACCCACTTCCCAGCCTCCAGCTTGCTCAATAAAGAGTTCCTGGCTACTGAATCAAGCGCAGCTTCAATCGGCGCCTATCCAACCCTCTGGCCTTTGGAGCCTGCAGAGTGGCCCCCTGGCTACTAAACCCACACGGAATCTTAGCTAAGGTCTCCTTCTGTCGCTGCCTCTGCCTCAGGGTGGACAGCAGCTTCGGAGCTGCTTCCATGGACTAACAGGAGGGTCAATCTGTAGCTCCTCAAAGGCTCAGTCGGAGCCAAAGGTTCAAACAGGCTAGAATTATCGGGAGTGCTTAATAAAATGCACAGATCAATCCCCTTTTAGGAACAAAGGAAGCTGCCGTATAGAGAGTCAGACCCTTGGTCCATCTAGCTCAGTGTTGTCTACACAGACTGGCAGCAGCTTCTGCAAGGTTGCAGGCAGGAGTCTCTCTCTCAGCCCTATTGTGGAGACGCTGCCAGGGAGGGAACTTGGAACCTTCTGCTCTTCCCAGAGTGGCCCCATCCCCTTTGGGGAATATCTCCCAGTGCTCACACATGTCGTCTCCCATTCCAATGCCAACCAAGGCAGACCCTGCTTAGCAAAGAGGACCACTGAGGCTTGCTACCACAAGACCAGCTCAATAAATACCTCAAGCTTGGTATTTATTTTAAAGCTATCTCCTTTTGACTTTTGATTTTGAAGCTGTCTCCAATCCCGATAAATTTGCAACACCAGAGGGATGTAGCCCAGTGACAGAGCATCTGCTTGGCAAGCAGGAGGACCCAGGTTCAATCCCTGGCAGAATCAAGCAGGGCTGGGAAATACCTCCCGGAAACCTTGGAGAGCTGCTTCCGGTCCGTGTAGACAACACTGAGCTAGACAGACCAAGGGCCTGACTCGGTAGATGGCAGTTCTCTATGTTCCTATGTACCATTCTGCAAGCACTTGTATTTCTCAGCGGCATCTGCACTCACCTGGAAGGCATTGACCCCCATCAGGAAGCTTATCGTCTCCATGAAGATAGTGATGGTGGGCTGTGAGGCAGATGAGCTGGCGTCTAGATCAAAGGTGACCCCACCAACTTTTGAGACGTCTGAAAAAAAGTGGAGACACATCAAGGCATTTGAGGGCCCTTTTCAGCTGTTCAGTTTCCTGGATCCTCAGTGCTTCCGCTCATTACATCTATGGAAACATTTGTTTTTCTTTTAGGCAATTCTTATTCTTTAAGACGACGAGAGCATCCCCACCCTGACACGGTTAGGGGATCACCCCTATCTTTGCCCTAAGTTAGGCAAAGAAGAATCTGCTCAAGTGAGGGCTCTCTTGAGGGGAGAGCAAGTGGCCCCATTCAGCCCAGCCCAGCACCCCTTCCAGGGGCTCTTATTGGTGTCTCCTTTGTGTACCGTTTTAGAGACTGTTCGCCCTTTTGAGATTGGGAACCCTCTTCTCATTCCTGTTGCCATGCAAACTGTATGGAGAACATTTTGGTTGAAAAGCAGTACACTGATGTTCTTAATGGTCATCAGTGGCTGACATCCAGACTAAGTTACTCAATAGTACTACTCAGGAGTTACTCTAAAGGATTACTTAATCCATCCCTCAAGCTGGTACTGACATCCCAGCTGGATCATCGACTCCCCTTCTAACTGAGCAAAGAGGCCCCTTTTAATGTGGCGATTCTCTCTATTTAGCAGGGGGAGAGCAACTAGTCCTATCCATCCCCAGCACAGTGTCCCTCCAGTGGCTGTTGCTGGTGTTAACCTTATGTTTCTTTGTAGATTTTGAGCCCTTTGGGGACAGGCAACCTCCTTACTTATGCATTTCCCTACGATAACTGCTTTGAGAACTTTGGTTGAAGACCAGTATAGAAATATTCATAGTAGTAGTACTTAATTTCAATAGGATTAGGTAAACTGTGTCATTGAGTTGGTGTTGACTCCTGGCAACCACAGAGCCATGTGGTTGTCTTTGGTAGAATACAGGAGGGGTTTACCATTGCCATCTCCCACGCAGTATGAGATGATGCCTTTCAGCACCTTCCAATATCGCTGCTGCCCAATAGAGGTGTTTCCAGTGGGGATTCGAACCAGCAACCTCTGGCTTGCAAGTCAAATCATTTCCCCCCTGCACCATTAAGGTGGCTTCAATAGGATTACTCAGGAGTAATTTAGTCTGCATGTCAGCCACCATCACGATAATCCCCAGCGGGTAGACAACCCCTTATGACACGTAGCTGTAACAGGAATCCTGCAGGATCATGAGGGAGCTCTCCGAGGTCTCAGGCAGAAGTTTTCCCTTTTCAGGAGACAGAAACTGGGGTCTCTACATACAAAGCAGGGACCCTCCTGGCAGAGGTTCAATCCTCCGCTCAAAAGCTACTCACTGTCTGATGGGGTTGATGGCCTGCTGTAACCAGGTCCCTAAGCAGTTGCCTTTACCTCCACAGGGGAGAGGAAAGAAAGGAGAGGAGGAGAAGCCCTTCTTCCTGGCCTCACCTACCAGCCTTGCTACAGAGAAATATGCTAGAACTGCATCTTGCTCAAGCTGCATATCCACCAAGGATGTTGGAAGACGGCATGGTCCACCTGGCCTACTCTAACTTGCCCCAACCTCTGTGCCTGCTTCACATAACAGAGAGAGTGCTGCCTTCTTCATAACCCCCCCACCTATCACCAGGGGAGGTCCGGTTGGGGTTGCCTCCGGCTGGGTTGCTGGCAACTCATAACTAGGCCTGTTCTGGGGTTGCCCTGGGACACGTTGGGACATGCTCCCTAACAAAACCAGAGCCTCTCCTTCGCTGGATGTTTTTAGGGAAAAATCTGAAAACACACCTGTTTAATCGGGTTTTTATTTTATAGTTTTAAAGTTAGCCTTTCTCTCTATTGTAAATTGTTTTAGCTGGGTTAATTTTTTTAATTGTTATTTGGTTTTAGATTGCAAACTGCCCAGGGATTTATATGTAGAGTGGCATGGAAATGTCCCAAATAAATAAATAAATAAATGGTGCCGTCAAAAGGGATCTTGGAGGTCTTCTAGTCTGGCCCACACTAGTCAGGGCAGGAATCTGCTACGGCATCCACTGAGGAGAGGGCTGTCCTCAAGCGTGGACAAAAGCGCGCCCGGGGGGGTAGGCCTGTCCACTCATCTGACCCATTTGCCTATGCAATCCAGACCATGCATTGCCCGGCTGATGACAATATTTTGAATGGAGAACAGCTCTGCCCCCCCCAGATCACTGGCGTTCCATGGTGGTCACTTATAATGTCAGCGACACGGAAACCTGTCAGCTCTGGTAGAAGTTGACAGCCCACTTCCCGGCTTTGCCACCCCACTCTCTCACCTTTGCGGCTCATCCTGTATTTACTGGAAGCCATTGATGGCCGCTTGAGCATCTTGGGCACCGATTCTTCTTCTGGAGGATGGCTGCTTGCGATTGGCTCCGGAGCGTCCACCTGGGGTTTCAGGGAGGTGTCTGGAGCTTCCTCGGAAACTGAAGGGAAATTAGCAAATGGGTGGGTGGGTAGATGCGGGGGGAGCCTTCATCAATGTCTTGGGTTGTAGACCTTTGTTCAGCAGAAGTTAGCTGACCAAAAGAGAACTCCTCTGAAAAAGCAGATTGGCTAGGAGCCCTCTGTGAATAGCCAATAGCACGGCTCTCTCAATGCATAGCCATTGGTAATGTCCATTCCATTGGCTATTCAGAGGGCCCCTAGCTGATCAGTTTTTCCCAGAGGGGACAGGGATGCTCTTTCAGCTGGTAGGGAACAGGTGCCTGTGGGGCCCTGCATCTCACTGCTTTGCTTCCTTCTGCCACCGCTTCCTTTCCTGGCAACCGATCCCCAGCTTCCTGTTCATGTGCAACTGTTTCACCCGGGGAGCATTTCTGAGGCTTCAGGGTCTCAGGTTAACCTCAACGCTATACTGGAAATGCTGTTCGATCACCTCCGATGTGTAAGAGTAGGTTATGGGTAAGGCACTGGGTGGGGAGCCTGAAACCAGGGGTTTGGGCAACAAAACGGCCGGAGAGAGAACAACCCAGGGACCACAAAGGAACAAGAAAGGAGGAGAGGGGTTATGAAACACAGTGAAAGAATGTCATGTGAACACAGGAACATAGGAAGCTGCCTGGTACCGAGTCTAACCATTGGTCCGTTTAGTTAGGTATCGTTTACACAGACCGGAAGCGGATTCTTCAAAGTTACAGGCAGGAATCTCTCCCAGCCCTATCTGGAGATGCTGCCAGGGAGAGAACTTGGAACCATCCAGTCCTCACACATGTAGTCTCCCATCCAAATGAAAACCAGGGTGGGCCCTGCTTAGCAAAGGGGACAATTCATGCTGGCTACACAAGACCAGCTCTCCCATGCGCCTGTGGCATGGGCATCTGCAGGACTGTTTTTCCCGGGGTGCGGGCAAAGGATGCAATCCTAAACCCATTTCTCACGTGCCTGGGAGTAAGCTATTGGAGCATCCACAACAATGCCCCCCAATTCTAGAGATGGACAAATGAGAATGTTTTTTCAGAGTTCACTAATTGCCAGCTTCCTTAAGGCGGGGCCCCTGCTTACTTTGCTCTTCCCCACCAACAGTTACAGTTGGCATCCCCGAAGCAGAGGAGGATAAGCGCTTCCGCCCTTCTGTGCTGTCCAGTGGTGGTTTCTCCTTGGCGAGACGAGCCTTCTGGAGTTTGGTGGCCTCGTGGAAAGCCATCTCCACCCTGATGTCATCCTCCTGGATATCATAGAACAGGCCTGAGGGAAAAGGCAAAGGGATGGAATAAACTGCTGGGCATTCGGTAGAGCAGATGGGATGCATCAGTGTGGCAGCGTGGTCAGGAAAGTGAGGTTTCAAGGAAACGGGGGATGATAGGAATTGTAATCCAACATCATCTGGGGACTCAAGTTGGAGAACCTCTGAGGTAGGGGATTCGGACTCCAGCAACCCACCCTACTGGATGACAAGGGACCCAAGTTAAGTCATCTGGGGACCAGTGCTCCCTGTAAGAGGGATTCCCAGATGTTGTTGACTTCAACTCCCAGAATCGCCAGCTGCCATGGCCTTTGGCTGGGGATTGTGGGAGTTGTATTCAGCATCATCTGGGAATCCCTTTTAGAATGAACACCACTGGGGACCCAAGTTGGACTCCAGCTTGACACAGGGCATTGGACTGCCGCAACCAGCCCCAATGGATAATGGGAGCTGTAGTCCAACAACATCTGGGGACCCAGGTTGGAGCACCCCCGCCTTACCCTGATCCAATAGCTAGATCCCAGTGGTGGTGTTGGTGTTTGAGGGCTGTTCTGGCTTCAAAGTGCCAACGCTAGAAAGCCTGCTGTGTCCTGATTGCCAGTCTACCTTCAGCACCAGCAGAGGCCACGTCGCGGGGACAGAAGTGTGAGCAAAGCCACCCAAGCTGGGTCCAGCTGGCCCCATCATACCCAAGATCGTCCAGGCCAGGACGCTGGATGGCTCCACGCAGGTGGCATCCTCAAAGAAGACCTCGGCCTCTTCGTAGTGCTCCAGCATCACCGCCATGATCCCGCAGAGCAGGAGGCTGCGCAGACACAAGCCAAGCTTTGAGCTAGGACCGCTTGGCCAACCCAACCCCGACGATGACGTAGCCGACAAAAGCTCCCGTCACAAGGACGTTCTTAATGGGGCAACATCTGGATGAGTCGGTCGCAACTGAAAAGATCCCGGGGCCCAGACCCACAGCCCCCCTTTTGATAATGAAACTCAGTCATTCCCTCCCAAGAATAGTCACCATCTGTTCTTAAAAGTCTCTAATACAGTCCAGCAGCTATGAACGGGGGTGGTGGGGGAAAGGTGCCTCTCAAAACCAGCTGCAGGAGAGAGGGCACGCCTTTGCCTGTGGGCTTCTCAGAGGCATCTGGTGGGCCACTGTGGGAAAGCGGGACTAGATGAGCCCTGGGCCTGATCCAGCAGGGCTGTTCTTAGGTTATGTTCTTACCATGTCCAAAATGGGTTTGGCCCACGTTATGGGCCGAGAGAGGATGGTAGCAAACCATTTAAACCTGGATCTGCCCCAATCATGTAAAAAACGTTCCTCTTTTGATCATTATTAATCATACACCTCACCCCCCCAAGCATGATTACATATGGTTTTTTAAAGTCTCTAATATTAGAATTAAGTCTCTAATTTAAAGTCTCCAACATTAGAAATATTAGAATCCTAGCTGAACCTGCACAGAGCATCTGTGCGCTAGGACTTTGTTGCTCTCCTTGCCCCCCGCCCCAGCCCCTGATTAATTGCTCAGTGTCAACCACCCACTCTCAGCTCTCCCCTCCCCGCTGCTGCCCACTCACTCGCCCCATCCCTGCCGCCCGCTGCCCGCTCACGCCCTCACCCGTCCCCACCACTCGCTCGCCCCCTCCCTGCTCACTCACACGGTAGCCCCCCGCTCGCCCCCTCCCCACCGCTCGCTCATTCGCCCCTCCCTGCCACTCGCACGCCCCCTTCCTGCCTCTCCTCTTCCCTATCTGCATATGGAATCCCCACTGCCCAATCAACACGTTGCTTCTGCTCTGTTACCTCTGATTGATAACCTCTGTTACCAACGGAGGCTACCAGCAAGTTTACTAGATTGGTAACTTCTGTTACCTCCCACTGTTTGGGCGGGGCTTGCCACATACATCCTTAGCACATTATAGATAGATAGATAGATAGATAGATAGATAAGAATCAAGCACCTATGAAGGTGGAAGCGGCAAAGAACACAGAGCTCTCTCCACTGCTATCTCTCCACTGCTATCCACTATCTATCTGAACAGGCGCCTCCACTGCTGCACTTCCTTTCTGGGAGACGTCATGGAGGAGGGAGGGGGTAGATTAAATCCAGGGCTCTGAGCCATTCACTGGGGTCTCTGCCCCATGGGTCACCCACTAATGATGCCTCTGGTGCCCACACCACTCTTCTGTCATGTGAACCCCGGCATGGCACTGCAAACATCTGGAACTGGCCAGGGATCTTTCCATCCCAGCTGACTTCCCGGATCAAGTCGTACCTGTGCAGGTGCTTGGAACTCAGAGCAACAGCCTCACGGAAGCACTCCTGGGCTTTGAGGTTGTCCTCAATCAGCAGGCAGAAGGCCCCGTAATCCAGCCAGGATTGGATATCCTGGCGGTCGCGAGACAGTCTCTGGGGACAGAAGCACCATTGCAAGTGAGAGATCTCTCCGTGAATTTAGCCCAGACACGGTCGGCGCTACTCCACAGTAGGCATGGCACGCCATTGGGGACCGTGCCCAATCGGAGCTGTGCACACTCCCAATTGGCGGCCGGGTGTTTGCAAAGATCAAAGCTGGAGGGAGAGTGGTCGTGTGGGAGCTGGGTAGGACAGGCACGTCCAAGCCACAGTCTGTGCCCAGCATTTTATCGAGGCTGGGTGAAAAGCCATCCCACTCAGCTCCTGGCTCCCACCCAATCCCTCTCCCTTCCTCCTTGATCTTTGCAAACCCATGACCGCCAATCGGGAGCACGCCCAGCTCTCCTACCTTGGCTGGGCGCTCCTCTGACCTTGCTCATGGCCGTGTGAACAGCCCTCACCTCTCTAGCTGTGGAAGTTTCCGATGCCCCCGCAAAAATGCCCCTCTTCCCCATTTCGGCTGCGACGGAAGCACCAAGGTGCAAAACCCCCAAGCAGTTCAGGTGAGAACAAATCCGCCTACGTTCTGTGCGGCCGCCATCTTGGATCGGAGGGGGGCATGATGTCATCGCAGATCATGCTGCTCAGGGGTCCCTCCGGGGCACAATATCTGTACCAAATCTGGTGCCAACCGGTGCAGGCATTGCCATGTTGGCTGGGGTGGGAGGCGGGGTACTTGCCACGGGAAGCAGGCTAAACAAAAAAAAACCCTTCTACGTGTCTCCAACTGTGCCTCAAAACCTGCAGAGGACTCTTTGCTCCCTCAGCTTGAGGAGAGGAAGGGAGTTTTGTCACCTCCTGGTAGTAAGTCGACGCCAAGGTGTAGTCTCCAATCGTTTCGGCTTCGTGGGCAAAGAGCAGAAGCTGCTCGCTGGTGGTGAAGGTGGGCGGAGGAGGGCTGCGGCTCTGGTGGCTCACCACCTGCCCCAGGGCAAGAAGAAAAGGAGCGGGTTTTTAAATATATATATATATATATAATGATTTTTTGCACATGATATATTTTATAGACATCTTTCCCAGTTCCCCCTCAGCCTGACGTTTCCTCCCCAAACCACTCGAACTAGGCAGAGAGAGCCTCGTTTGGAAGGGACGTGCAGCGGCTTTGCCAGACAGCAGGCTTTACTGCCAGTTCGAAGTTGCTCCAAAATGAGACGCAAACAGTTGATTTTTTTTTTTTTTTTACTCTGGATATAGATCAGGCTACACGGCAACACGGGATGAAAAACCTGAATGGTGTGCGAAGTGCTCCCCGATCGCTCGCAGGGACTTCCGGGTAAATCTGGCCGATATGTGAACTCACCCCCTTGTTTCTGGAGGAGATGCGAGTTAAAGGCCAGTGTAGACAATACTGAGCTAGATGGACCAAGGGACTCAGTAGAAGGACTCAGTAGAAGGACTCAGTCATCATGCTCATGAGGGAGAAAAAGGGAGCATCCAGCCAGCGAAGGAAGTGCTGGCTGGAGAGAGCAAAGGGCCACCATGTGTTGGTTCCCAGTTCTGGCCACGCCCCCTGCATCGGCATGCTGACACAGAGGGCGTGGCCAATGTGGGGTCGTCATACTACCGCCTCAGCAGTGGAGGTGGGTGGGAAGCAGGGCAGAGGGGAGAGGGAGTGGAGCAGGGGCGATTAGGGGGTGCCCTGGGGTGAGGCAATGGGGAATCTTGTTGCCCCTCACCCCAAGCCCTCCAGCTCAGGGACATTTCCCCCTCCCTGCTCCATTATCCCTATGCATCTGATTTCCAGTATGTAGACACACACGTATATATCCTGCATCTCCCAAGAAGCTTGAAAAACAGCACAGAACCAGTTTTGCAGGCAGAAGGTCCCAGGTGTAATCCCTGGCATCACCAGGACAGGCGGCTCGACTGCAGCAGGAAGTGCCTACACAGTTAAGCCACTTTAAGCACTGCATCAAAATGCTACTTTTTTAGGACACATAGTACGTGCAGTTAACCACGAATCATCAGGAGCAAAGCTGAATAATGCCATCGGCATAGGTAGGGCCAGGAATGTTCTTATCAATGGCTCCTAGTCTTGGTGGCTATAGGCCACCTCCAGCTTCAGAGGCAAGATGCCTCTGAATCCCAGTTGCAAGGGAGCAAGCGCAAGAGAGAGGGCATGCCTTTATCTCTTGCCTGTGGGCTTCTCAGAGGCATCTGGTGGGCCACTGTGTGAAACAGGAGGCTGGACTAGATGGGCCTGGGGCCTGATCCAGCAGCGCTTTCTTTATGTTCTTGCAGACTCTTGCAGGGATACAATACAGCTGGTCTCCTGACCTTGCCTACCTGATTCAAAGCAACATGCATCTGATCCACCAGGTAAACGTACAGCTCGCTGAGAAAAGTCTGGAGTTGGTCAAGGTTTTCAAACGCATTTGTCTTCAGGTACTTCTCCCTCACAATTTTCACCACGGCATGCTGCAGGGAACACACAGCTACCACTCAACAAGAAGAATCCAAGTGCCCAGAAATTGCCATTGCAGGGGAGGGAGGTGGCAGAGGCAAGGAGGAGAACAGAAATTAGATGCATCGGTTGGATGTCTAACTAAATTTTCCATAGATTAGTCTTTCAAATTTAAATATAAACTCTTCAGATTATTTAAACCAGAGTTTCCCAACCTGGGGTCCTCCAGATGTTGCTGAACTACCACTCCCATCACCTCCAGCTAGAGTTTATTGTGGCTGGGGATGATGGGAGCTGTAGTGCAGCAACATCTAGAAGACCAAAGGTTGGGAACCCCCGGTTTAAACCATGCAAGAAATCCCTCTATGGCTTGTTAAAAGCTATGGCAAGTTTTGGCTCCAATTAAGGAGATCCAATTAAATTAAATTAAACTAATCAGAACCTTGAGTTGTTCCTTAAAAGCAAAATATTTCCCTGAATTGTTCAGCTCATAGTTGAGTTGGCATTTCTGGTCCTCCAGTGTCTGGCTGTCAACCGTATAACCTTCGGTCAAGTGCCTGCCAAACAGCTCGTGGTACTCCTCCAGAATGGCTCCCGCAATGCTGGTGATCTGATTGTGGTAATCTTCCACTGCCTGAAAGAGACAGCAGAGAAATAAGGGATGAGAAAGGGCTTGTGACCAACAGGGCGACTTGTCTGAACCGTTCTGAGTGAATGTGGCAGTGTGGTGTTGTGGTGAGAGCGCTGGACTAGGACTGGGGGAGACCCGAGTTCAAATCCCCGTTCAGCCATGAAACTCATACCAGCCCCACAGCCTGAACTCCCTCGCAGGGGTGTTGTGAGGATTAACATAACCATGTACATCGCTCTGGGCTCCACAGAGAAAGAGCAGGATATCAGTGTAGTAAGTAAGCAAGAATACTCCGCACCTTCTTTGCTCCTGCAGTCCTTCGAGGCAGCTGAGGACGCGGAGGAATCATCTCCTTCACCCTGAATGAAGGGAAAAAATGAGGTTGTAATGGGCAGGAAGTTGCTCTTTAAGAGCAGACTACATTTTTGAAAATGTAGAAAATTTGTCAGGAGGGAGGATAGGGTGGAGGAGAAAAGACCACAAGTCAAGCTATGACCCCAGTTGCTGGGAATAAGCCAGGGGGCAGGAGACATACATGCTGCCAATCCTCAAAATTCTTTAAGCCTGTCCGTCTGCTGAAAAGCGTGGCTAGGATATTGGCAACAGGCCTTGAGGATGGACCATGAGACTACCGAGGGGCAGCCCCATCATTACCTTCTGCATGTTGGCTCCCAGCTGGTTTTCGGTTTCTCACCCGCTCTGAGGTGGGAGGCGAAACGAAACACGGCATCACCGCCGAGCCATTTCTGGTTATGCAGGATACGCCACTGGAGGCCCAGATGGAGGGCCCAAGCCAGCTCCGGAAGGTTTCCCATGCCATGTGTGGTCCCCAAGAAAGACCCTGACCCCAAGACTGCCCCCCTGACACACACAGCCTCACTCGCTATTAGGGATTCAGCCACCTTTTCCCCCAAAAAAACTCCAAAGGGCACGATAATCGGGCAGAGCCCTCCAGTTATCATGCAGTTCAAGCTGCTCATTCCCAGACACGGGCAAAGGGCTCTTTAACCCCTTCTTCTCCAACATTAAACAAACAGAAGATTTAGCAGGGGGAGAGCAACTGCCCCTCTCCAGCCCCAACACGGCATCCTCCAAAGATTGCTGCCGGTGTCTACTTTGGGATTCTTTTTAGATTGTGAGCCCTTTTAGGACAGGGATTAACAAATAGATCTAAATAAACAGATGACTGATGGGGCCATTGCTCAATGGAAGAGCATACGCAGGTCCCAAGTTCACTCTCTGGCTGCGTCTTGAGGAAGGGCTGGGAGAGACTCCTGCCCGAAGCCTTGGAGGGCCGCTGCCGAACAGTGCAGGCAGTACTGAGAGAGATGGACCAATGGTCCGCCTCGATATAAGGCAGCTTCCTATGAAGATGAGGATGATGGACAGGGTATCTCCCGGTGCCTTTCAGTTGCTCACTCCTGTTTAATTTAAATTAAACTAAACTAAACAGAACCTTGAGTTGTTCCTTAAAAGGTGACTTGCACAGGGGAGCAAACAGGTGAGGGCATATGTTGCTTCTGGATGATTGCAAAACAGTCATATACCTCCATAACACCCAAGAGTCTTAACAGAGAAGCACAGATGTTCAGCCTTAGCAGCCTCGGAATGTGTGCACCGTGGCCGAAGGAACTCGAAGGCTGTGCTGCTTTTCTTCCCTTCCTGGGCCTGATCTCAAGCCTGTTCCAGTTACACTGGCTTCTGGCTTACATCCATGGGGAGGGCTCGACAAGCACCTTGGGGTGGGGGGAGAACTTTTACGGAAAGAGTCCCACGACCCCAGCCCCTGCGCACCGGCTGGCGAGTTCTTCCGGCAAACGCTTGGGCACTAAAGCTTTGTCCAGCACAAACTCCATCACCAGAAACGTCCCAGCCTCCACATATTGCTACAAAAGACAAACAAGAAGGTGCTTTTCAACATTGTGGCGCAGATCTCAATCATACTATCGGGGTGAGCGCCTGCCTGTTGTCACTGCAACAGAGGAAGCCAAGGAAAGGCACTCAGTGTGCATTCTGGCCAAGGCAGGCTTTACTAAAAAAAAAAAGGAAGCAGGCATTTGCATTACGACATCGTGAAAATATAAGTGTGCCCCCACTTTACTCCTAGATGTTGTTGACATCAACTCCCATAAACCCCAAGCAAAAGCCACTGCAGCTGGGGATTCTGGGAGTTGTAGTCAACATCATCTGGGAATCCCTGTTAGAGGGAACACTGGAGAGCATGCCCTCACCTCTTGCTTGTGGGCTTCTCAGAGGCTCATGGTGGCCACTATATGAAACTGGATGCTGGACTGGATGGTTGGGCCTGATCCAGCAGGGCTGTTCTTATGATGTAATGGGGAAATACCACCGTGAAAGGAATGGATCCTGTAGGTACTCAGAGACCCTTGTATTCATTCGCAAAGTTCACGTGACCCAATTAAAACGCATTTAAAACGGGTCCCATATTTAGATTCAGTCTGGAGTCTACGATTACCCTGCCACCCATTTCAGGCATCTATTTACCTGTCCTTCCAGGTTCTGGCATACAGATACAGCGGCTTCTATTAGAATTTCGGACACCTGGGGTTTCACAATAGTGGATGCCTAGCGTAGAAAGAAAACACAAGAGGTGGTCCTTAGAAGGTAAAGACTTGTCACTCCGGATTGTGGAACATAAGAATCTGCCTTATACCCTGTCAAAGCATTGGTTCATCTAGCTCAGTGTTGTCTACTCTGACTAGCAGCAGCTTCTCCAAAGTTTCAGGCAGGAATCTCTCTCAGCCCTATCTTGGAGGTGCTGCCAGGGAGGGAACTTGGAACCTTCTGCATGCAAGCAAGCAGGCAGGTGCTCTTCCCAGAGCAGCACCATCCCCTAAGGGGAATACCTTGCAGTGCTCACACATGTAGTCTCCCATCCAAATGCAAACCAGGGCAGACCCTGCTTAGCAAAGCGGAAAATTCATGCTTCCTACTGGGAGACCGGCTCTCCTCCCTGGATGAAGCTCTCCTCTCCTGGATGACTTCGTCCAGGTCTTGCCGCCCTCCCCAAATATCTCTTCTTCTACAAACTCACCAGGCTTCCATCTCTTTTGCACTGGGCCCGGCCCTCCTGCCCCCACCCTACACTCACCTTTCTCAGTGTTGGGTCTCTGGAAGGCTTGTCCTCCTTCACGTTCTTCCCAAGGACACCTTTGGTATGCGGGGTGTACATGCCAACTGGCCCAGACCTATTGAGGATGGCCAGATGGCCGACGTCACGGAAGAGGCTGAAGAGACACTTGGTCTGAAACAAGAGAGGGCCAAGGACAACCGCAAGACGGAGGGGCAATTTGTAACCAAATGACCCACAGCAAACGGGTGCTCTTGAAAGGCTGCCCTGCACTACAGCTGGGTAAGGGGGGCTTTATGCAAGTTCATCCCAAGGCGATAGTGTGATGTTTACACTAAGGGCCAGCAGCCATGCTGGGGGGTGGGGGTGGGGTGAGCTGAGTGGTCTTTCCCATGGAATTGGCAGGAGTGCTCAATCTCTGGCAGGGGTTCCCAACAGGGGGTACAAATACCATAGCAACCCATCTATTGCCACACACACACACTCTCTATGGGGTACCTGAGCTGAAGGTTTGCAACAAAAGGGGTACCCCTGTTAAAAAAAGGTTGGGGACCCCTGACCAATGGAAAAGATCCATGCAATTGGCTCTGCTTGTATGGCTGCACAAGAGAATGAGCAGGGGGTAAGGTATGAGCTTTCCCCATAGAGCTCTAGTGGGAAAGCACTGGGAAGGACTACATTTCCCAGTGCCCCCTGCACGCCTTCCAAGACATCCCTGGGAAAGACTACATTTCCCAGTGCCCCCTGCATGCCTTCCAAGACATCCCTGAGGCTCTGCTTCCTTCTAAGGGCCCTGCCCAACACAGGACTGCTCTGTGCAGAGGTCAGCGGTGGGAGCAGCCACCTCCACACTGGGCCAGCGGCCAATGTGCACAGGATTCCGCTTCGACCCTTTCAACTGAATGTGAGCCCAGGCCTATTGCATCCGCCCTTAGTTCCACATTCCCAGCCCCGTCAACGTATCTGGGGAGAAACGCAACCCTGACCATCTCTCAACTTGCCATCCTTGGCAAGGTCAGCAAAAAAAGACCAGGAAACTGTCGTCTGTCTCCAAATGCAGATGCTTACCTTTTCATACACCTCGCTGTCATGGTAGGGTACAACCCAGAATGCTCCCCGTACGCGCTTCACCCCAGGATACAGCAAAGGCACTAAGTTGACGAAAGCCACGCCGTGGAAGGAAATCGGCTCTTCGTCTCCTCCTGCACCTCCTCCTCCTCCTCCCTGGAAATGGACCAATGTATTTAGATTCATTTCCCCGTAGTAGCTTGTGGTTCCTGCGCCACAAGCAGCATAGCTTTCCTCAGCTTCCACGCAGACAAGGCTCCTGCTTTTATTGGCTCAAGCCACCCGGAAGTGACATCACACCTGGGCAATGGGCAGCCGTGGGAGCACCCAGAAGTGGCAGAATGACCACAAGGAACCAGGTGGAGGAGCAGGGAGAGACAGTCCCGGGGATAAGAGGAGGGGGAACCCTCCACGCTTGGGGGAACCCTCCCACACTTTGTATTGTTTTCATGTTTTGCTATTTTTATTGATTGTGCATAAGCTGCTCGGGAAGCCTTGTGGACTGAAACATGGGGCAAAAGTGCTTTAAATTAGGGCTGCAGAACTTTGGCCCTCCATCTTTTTCCCCTTCTTTTTTTTGCACTACAACTCCCATCATCCCCAGCCTCCGTGGCCCAAAGGGAGTTGTAGCCCCACATCTGCAGGAGGGCCAAAGTTGTGCAGCCATGCATAAAGAACGAAAGTCAAGTCAAGTCAAGTCAAATTTTATTTACGGCCCTAGACCAAACAATTATAAAGAACGAAACACATACACGTCCTTTGCCTGAACACAACTAGGGCTTTACCTTGTCTGCTTTCCCTTTGGCTTTGGTAGAAGTGGCGACAGGGACTCTGGTGAATTCCACGGGCCACTGCCGGCAATCTGCAATCCGCTTTCGAAAACTGCGGCACAGAGGAAAACAGTCAGGAAGTTGCTTTTAAGGACAGATTACCGTTTGTCGCTATAATATAAAGCTGCATGGGGCTCACCGACAGACTGACACACTTCTAGATCAAACCAGAAAAGATAGAAACAGGGCTATTTTCTCAGGTGGGTTCCAGACCTCACCCCAACTACCAACAATAAAACAAAGCAGAAATCCCAAATTCCTGGAAAAATCCTTTACTTCCCCAGAAAATCTAGAAAAACTCTCCCTTTGGGAAGCCTAGGAAATGAGATCTCATAAAGCAAAGAAAAGCCTAAAGTCACAGAGAGATAAGAAGTTAATATGTTTGCAAACTGCAAGCCCTCACTGACTGACATGAAATGCCCAAATCAAACCATAAAAGATAGAAACATGCTGTTTTTGCAGGTAGGTTCCAGACCTCGCACAGATGTTCATGGGCTTGCAAAGTGTGTGTCTGTGCGCGTGCGTGTGAGCAAGGCTTTGTGTCCCTGCTGAGAGCCTGGAGGAAGAAAAGTACTGGGACTGCATTCTTGTAGCACACCACCACTGTTCCTATTGGCTACTGTGGCTGGGGATGATGGGAGCTATAGTCCTACAACAGCTGGAGGACTAAAGTCATGCAGCCCAGCTCTACAACAACCTTGTAGGGCAGGTCACTATCATCTTGAGGGGAGGATCTTGTTTCAGAGCCCCCATGAGTGGCTGTATCAAGTTTCCCAGCCTGCTGCTCACATCTCTTTCCATTGGGCCATTTTTTAAACCCGGGGTTATGAATCCCGGGGAAATTGCCTGTCTTTTCTCACCAGAGCACAGCTTGAGGATCTAGGTAACAGCGTCTTTCCAAGTCCCACACAATCCTTTTCTTGAGAGTTTCTCCCTGAATCCTGGCATCTCTTTCCTAAAAATACATTTTTAAAAACAGACTAATTTTGTAGCAAATCCATCACTAAATCAAGCAGTCAAATGTGCTTTTACACACCAGACTCACAGCTGGAAATGGATATCAGGCTCATTTTGAATTTTTATACTCCTCTCTTGGCTAACCAATACCAGGAGACAGGATTATGGAGGAAATGAGCCATTGGCCTTCTCAGCAAGGCCATTCTGACTCACTTACAATTTATTTACTTAAATTTATATCCTTCTGAGGAGCCCAGAGAAGTGTATGTGGTTATGTTTTTCTCCCAACAACCCTGTGAAGTAGGTTAGGCTGAGGGATAAGTGACTGGCTCAGAACCCACTAAGTTTCATGGCTGAGTGGGATTTGAACTCAGGTCCTAGCTCCCCCTGGTCCTACTCCACGCTGGCTCTGTGCAATGACTTCACCGATACCCTTCCCCAGCCTTGTCAAGATCACCTCAGGTGTATTCAGGTCTCCATCCTCCTCCTCGTATCCACCACCAACGACAAAGGACTCTGGAATGTTCTGTGCCCCAGGTGCTAAGATGTTGCCAAACGGCCACTTTTTCGGACGGGGCACTGGCTCTTTCTCACCACCAAGCTTCAGGATCCCATTCTTGAACATGAAGGGGCATTCTTTCTAGAAGGGCCATAAAGCAGGATCAGCTACAAAAACCTCTCACTTGCTGGCTGGTTGTTACTGGCGTGACACCCACTTCTAGCGTCTCAAGTCCAGCCGAGAAGTCCATGCTGGACAGCTCCCTTGCTGAATCAGCAGACGTTGCTCCTTGCCCTGCCGGACAGCTCCCTGGCTTCACCAGGACAAAGCCGGAGTCTAACCACCTGTCTGAGGGGTGGGAGGAATGGGACACACCCCTACAAGTTCTATGCCACAGTCATAGGAGGATCTGCCTCGGCAGCTGACCCACCTCTCCGACTGCTGGCACTTGAAAGCCAACCATGTAGTTGTACTGGGGTCCTGTGGGAAGAAAGGCTTCTGGCACTGAGTAAGCAGCTTCCACCGTCACTCTCAGGAGATTGCCGCCAGACAGCTGAGAAGGAGAGAGCAGACTTTCCTGGACGGAAACGAGCACATCGATGCCACACTGAAAGACAAGAGCAGACTCAAGACCCGACTGCGGTGCCAGCGCAGATCTGTCTTATATCAGTTTCATGGCTGTGGCGGCCCTCAAAGGATTCCTGGGACTTTTCAATTAGTTACGGATCTCTAGCGCAGCCACTCACAGAACTACAATTCCCAGGCGGGAATGACCAGGTAATTCTGGTCATTTAAAAACCAGGCTAAATCGGCTATGTAAAGATGTCCTTAGAAAACAGCCCATAAGAAACAGCCACACTGCTGCACCTTAAGACCAGTATGATCCAGCAGCTGCAGGTCTCTGGGGTCAGAGGGAGATCACGTTTTGCATTCAGAAGGTCTAGGATATGTACAGTCTCAGGCACCTCAGGTAGAAGGGCTGGGAAAGACCTTGCCTGGGACCCTGGAGAGCCACGGCAAGTAAAAGCAGTCAATATTGAGCTAGAAGGACCAATGGCCTGACTCGGTATAAGGCAACTCCATACGGATACAAGCTTTAGGGCATTTCTACTCCACCAAACTGTCTGCCATCTCCCCTCCCAGCCAGCCAGCTGAGAGGAACGAATAGAGCAGTGTTCTTCATTGTAAGGCCTGGGAGCCAATGGTGGTCCCCATCAACCCCAAGCATGGCCTCAACAGAGGAACACAGGAAGCTGCCTTACACCAAGTGAGAGCATTGGTCCATCTAGCTAGGTAACATCTACACTGACTGGCAACAGCTCTCCAAGGTTTCAGGCAGGAGTCTCTCTCTGCCCTAGCTTGGAGATGTCAGGGAAGAAACCTGGGACCGTCTGCAAGCAAGCATGCAGATGCTCTTCCCAGAGCGGCCCCATCACCTAAGGGGAATAGCTTACAGTGCTCACATGTAGTCACCCATCCAAATGCAAACCAGGACAGACCCTGCTTAGCAAAGGGGACAATTCATGCCCACTACTACTGCAAGACCAGCTCTCCTCCTGCACCTCTCCCTCAATTGTTTATTGGGCCTGAGCGAAACTTCAACCAAAGCTGAACACAGTCCCCTGGCACCATGAAGCCACCATTCCTCCTTACAGAGCTGTACCAGGAGGCTCCTATAAGGAAAACAGCTCCTGCACCAGCTTGGAAGGCATGCACAGGATGCTGGGAATTGTAGCCCTCCCAAAAGAGCTCTTAAGAGAAGGCTACATCTCTCTCCAAAGGGCCCTCCCAGCACTGAGAAAAGCACAGTACCATGTAGTACCATGTAAACCTGCACAGTGGGAAATGGCTTTCAAATGGAAGGGTGTTTTTTTGCCAAAGTGGCCCCTGCTTGGAAAACAGTGGAGATCACTGGAACAGGGAGAGAAAGGCAAAATAGGCCTCCCTACAGAGAGGATAAGTACTGTCAGCATGGAATTTTCTGTGATGTTGTAGTCATCAACAAGTGACAAGAGTGCACAAATGAACCAATTCCCATTTCCAAGTTAAGGTGTCTAAGATCGGAGTGCCAGCCAGCAATACTTGGGAAACCAAGGCGGCTGCGATACATTGCTACATCCAGTTTGGACATTCATCTGAGCCGACGCATCTGGACATATTTTAATACCTTGGCGTCTGGTCGGAGGCTCTCCAGGGGAGAGCCAGGCACAGGGTACACTGGAAGCGTTGCATTAAATGCACACGATCCTGCAAAAAACAAAAAAAAGGGGGGGGGGAGGATTGGGAATAATCAGAAGACTTCACAAGGAAAAAATAACCCGCTGGTTGCAAGCAGAGGAAGTGCTATGCATCTTCTCTAAACCTACAGTGAAAGGTCTACCATTATGACAAGTGGTGTATGTCTCCTTCCTGGAGAGTAAATCATACTGAGCTGAGTGGGGCTTCATTCCAAGGAGAGCTGCACTGGGCCAGGCTGCAAGTATATTTCACCAATAGTGAATGCGAAAGAAACCAGGAGAAAGCTTCTCTGGATCCTCAGGAGGAGCCGGAGCAAGGAAAGAGACGAAGAGAATGCCCACCTTCCAGTAGAGGTAGAAGGTCCATCACGGTTTGACCAAGGGTCACCGTTTTCTCGTCTTTCTGCTTCTTCTCTTTTGGTAAGACTTCAATCACAGTGACTAGAAATGACAAAAGGTAAAGGTGGATGAAATGTCTGATGCTAGAAGCACTTAACAGTGCGAATATTTGATATTTTCTAAGGCATACAAGCCCTACCATTCCCTGGGAACCTCTGACAAACTTCTGATGGTGCATGAGCCAGCTGGAGAGGTCGGTATTATGATTTTTGACAAGGTCTACACCCCTAGAGAGGGAAAACAGGTAAAAGCATTGCAAGACGTACAGCTTTCAGAGTGTTCTCATGCTTTGATTGTCCTGACCGTCAGGCCTGCAGGGGACAAATTTGCAATGGGGGTCTTATAGGTTTCAAAAGTGTTTAAAAACACAAAATCTACTATAATATTTTATCAGCATTGTCAGAGGACTGGAAATGGTAATTGGCAGGAATGTCCTCCAAAGATGATTCCATGTAGAGAGGAAGACAATTTGTTTATTGCTGCCCTAGTCACCCTAACCCTTTCCTCCGAGCAGAAATGGCTACGATTTGACCCGAATTGTTTGGGGCTCGGGATAAAGAAAGGGCGATAACACAAAAAAAGCTGTAGTGCAACAATGCTATCACCTCTTTTCCATCTCTGGGGGGACGAGGGGTAGACACTGCCAAAAATCACTATAAGCATGAATCCTAGGATTCCTCAGGACGTCAGAGCCCAAGTAGGAGCACAGCCCATGGTATTGTGGTGCCTGAGGTCACAAAATGCTGCCTTGCCCCACACCCCTAGCGGGGGCCGGCCCCCTCCAAATACCAACCCTTGCAAGCTTTGAAAGTGGCACAGAGGGTGGGGAGGAGGGAAGGTTGCCAGAAGCCTCCTCTTCCTTCTTGGAAGCTTGTCAAGGAGTGTGAGGTGCTCCTTACAAACTTTGCAGGGGTCAGATCAGTCCCAAGGATCTGCACCAATGGTGAGAGCAGAGGGGCATTTTGCCACCCTGCTGATGCCTCAGGAATCTGCCACCCGAGGTGACTGCCACACCTGGCCTAATGAAAGGGCCGCCCTTGAGTCTAAGTCTATCTACATCACTTTGTGTGTATTTAACTCTCTCTGGCACACACAAGGAGCCAGAGGTTCCCTGGAAATCAGAAACTTAAACTTGTCATTGCGTGGGTTGTTCTAAGAATCTCAGCTCGAAACCTCAAACAGAAATCTGGAAGGGAGAGGCACTTTGACTCACATAGCAATGGTTTATGTGCAATGTCATCCAAATAGTGTGGCCCGTCAGGTAGGCAATCAAAGGTGGCGGTGAAATTGTACTTCGCAATTCCATCTGGAGCAGAATCCACTTTCGGGGAGTCGCCAAGGACGACGCCATTGTATTCGGCCCGCACATATGTCACTGGCCCATCTCCTTTGACCCCTCTCTATCCAAGAGGCAAAAAGATGGGCATTCAAGTTGCTTAGTCTGGACAGAGCAGATTCAAATGCTACGCCAGCCACACAAGATCACACTCTCTTTCTCTGTATTCATTCATTCCAGCATCATCGGGGGACTCAGTTCAGGGATGGAGCAGAGAAGCCTCCACCCCCCTTTCCCCCTTTTTTAATTCCTCCCCCGCTCCCTGCCCCGGGCTGATGCTCAGCTGCCCTCAACATAGCTCCTAGAAGCCATTGAGCATGCTCAGTCCTCAACAGGTCATTTTGGGGAGGGGGATCTTTTCTTTTTCCTTTGCATATCTGACGAGTCTCCCAAATACACAGAAACCACTACCTTTTCGGTAGGTGGCTCCCATTTCACTGGCTGGGTGATGGGTACAGGGATCACCAAGTTCAGCATTAGAAAGAATGACAAGATTGGACCTACAACAACATTTTACTGTATATCCCTGCTGTGCATTCACTGGAGCTTGTGCCTGACCATGGTGAATGTTTTAGGCACTTCCCCCTCTCAGAAGCAGAAGGGGTTGTGACTGTCTTGAGGGATATTCTACAAGCTGAGACGTTTCCCGATCTTTTTGTTCAAGCCCTCCTTCCTCCCCTCCTTGCTACTGAGTTCTATTAGCTCCACCCATCTGGTTTTCTGTTAACTGCCCCAAGTCCATGGACATTCCATTCCATTGTGTTACATTTGAGCAATCTGAGGGTGGGTTGTTGTTGTTTTTTGCCCCCTTAGATTTTGTTCTTCAAATATGTTACACCAACATATCTGCAGAGTACCCGGAGTCTGCCAGTAATTCCCTCTCATTTGCAGGTGTTCCACTAATGTTTCCATCATAACATTTTCCGCTCTTGCAGAAATAGATATATGCAGATAATAATGATTACTACTCATGACCGTATTCTACAAACTAATGTACTGAATGCAAGCTGAATGGAGACTTTCTCAGATAGAACATTTACCACTATCAACATTTACCAACATTTACCATTTACATAAATAGACCATTTACCAAGTCACGTCCTTCCAGCACTGTGACGCTCACAGGCTTGGCTAAGGTTGCTAGGGGCTCCGAATGGAAAAAGGAAGGTGAAGCAGCCATGGAGAAGCAAGTTTCTTTACTCCGTTGGTGAACAGAGACAGTGATAGATCTGTAAGATAGAGGAAGTGGGCTAAAGTAAAACACACACCTGTCTGACAATATACTTCCAAACAACTACACCAGTGCTGAACCTGAAGACGTGTAGGTTCCTCTGAAAGTGAGCTCCACTTTAAGCTACCAAAAAATGCTATTCAATTTCATCTGAACTCTAGAGAACATCTGCATTCACACATGTATGTTATCTGTACACAGGCCCAGCTATTTGCAACTTTGAGTTGAACACAAGTACATCAGTACACTTCCTATCTCTATCCAACATTCCAGTGGGCTCGTGCCTAGGTTCACTTTTAAAATGAATGTAGGTTGTCTTTCACACAAAAAACATGTGCATGGGAATCTGAATTCAGGTACAATGTACTGTCTAAATAGGACTTAAGAGTTTTGCTGATGAAAGAGTCCTGTTGGACCAGACCAAGGGCCTATCTAAGCCAGCATCCCAAAGTTACTAGCAATGTTCAGTGTGATGTTTCAGGGCAGGAAAGCAACGACACTGCCACGTCATTCGCTCCCAGTACCTGGCATTCAGCGGTCCGTGGCCTCTGAACCTTGCATTTCTTAAGGGATGAGATGGAGCATATCACTACTGTTAATTCCAGGTCCAAATCAAAGCGCTGGTTCTCACCTACCAAACCCTTATAGGCTAAGCACCTGTATATCTCTGGGCTTGCCTCTCTTGGCCAGTTATATCCTGGCCTGTGAGGTCTTCTCAGCTGGCCCTCCCTAGTGTCCCAGGCCCTGGAGTAGTGCCTGGTGCCTGGGACTGTAGGAGGGCCTTTTCTGTGGCTGACCCTCTTCTTTGGAACACTCTTCTCCCCTAGATTCGTTCAGCTCCCCTCCCTGGCTGCTTTTAAGGCTCTTCTTAAGATCCACCTGTTCCACCAAGTGTTTCCCCTCTAATTAATTATACTTATTATTTTCAAATTAATTGTTATTGGTATTGTTGTTGTTCACCACCTAGAGTCTTTGGAGGAGGTGGTACGTATATAAGAAAATCATAATACATAAATACATAAATACATACTGCTAGGGATATGTATATACCACTTTTCAACAGAAGTTCTCAAAGGGGTTTACATAGAAAACTAACAAATGAGAAGGCTCCCTGCCCCCAAAGAGCTCACAGTACTAAGGAGGACACCAGTAGCAGCCACTGGAGGGATGCTGTGCTGGGGATGGACCGGGCCAGTTGCTCCCCTCCTGCTAAACATCAGAGAACCGCCCCGCTTGAAAAGGCGCCTCTTGATGGCCGACACGCAGAAGGCTATGGGATCATGAGAATCTGCCATATGCCAAGTCAGCCCATTGGTCTATTCTAGTTGTTGCTGAAAAGCAGTATATAAACGTTAAGAAAGGCAATAAAGAAAGCCAGCGCTGCAAAGGGTTTACACTCTAAGCCTTACTTTTAAAAAGAGAAAAGAAAGAAAAACCACCAAACCAGCTTTGCAACAACAACCCCGCGAGGTAGGCTAAGCAGAAAGGCAGCCAGGGAGAAGTTTCCTAGCGGAGGTGGCGGGGCCACAGGGGCCCTGGGGCGAGGGGGGGCAGCCCCCTCTCCACCCCCCGCAAAAAAATGGGGCGAAATGGGTGACGGAGCTAAACGGCGAGCCGCCGCCTACCTGGCCGCGAGCGAGAGGCGGACGAACGAGCAGCCTGAGCGGCCTTTGCCAGCGCGCTTCGCGTTACCATAGCGACGCCTCTACGCCATGCAATTCTCGCGAGACGTCGATCTCCCACCGCCATTATAGTTGAGGGCAAGGGGGCCCTCTGCTGGGCGTCAGAGACAGCGCTTGAAGCGGGGGAGGAGGAAGGGGATTGCCGCTGTTATATTCTGATAACCATGGAGGCGTTGTTGTTGCCGGCCCCGGCATGCGAGGCCTTCCAGGTGAGAGCTTCGTCACACTTCCCCGGCTCGGAGAGCGTATGCCGGCTGACGGGCCTCGTGCCCTTTCTGTGAATTTAGCCCTGGTGCCTCATGAGCTCGCAGAGACTAGGCCGCGCGGGGGAGGCGTGGCCACCTGCCCCGCCCCGGAGTTAGGGGCCGGGCTTCATCGCAAACCTGCGTACTTAGACCACTGCAACTCCCATCACCCCCAGCCGTCACCACAGCCTTTGATCACGGTGGCAGGGGATGATAGGCGTTGTAGTCCGACTACTACTACTTTTGAGTTCTAATCTGTTTTTGATTTTTAAATTGCCTGCATTGTTTTAAGATTTCTGTGCTATGTTTTTTATAGGTGGTATCTGACACTGAAAAAATTAGCATTAATGTATAAAAATGTTTCAAACAAATGTTGGAAATGTGGTCAGTGTGAAGGAACTTTTTTCCATATGTGGTGGTCATGCGGAAAGGCAAAGGCTTTTTGGGATATGATGATATAGAATGAGTTGAAGACAAATTTTAAAATGACATTTCCTAAGAGGCCAGAATCCTTCCTGCTGGGAATAACCCAAGGAGAGTTTTGCAGAAGAAATTTAACATTTTTTATGTATGGAGCCACGGCGGCTAGGATAGTGTATGCACAGAAATGGAAGGACAATAAAATGCCCTCAAAAGAAGACTGGTTGATAAAAATGTTGGAATATGCTGAGATGGCAAAGCTTTCAGCACTTATAAGGGATGAAAATTTGGAACGTTTCAAAGAAGATTGGGAACCATTTTTACTTAAAGAACTATTTTCTAATATGGACTTTTCAGCAGGGTTTGAAATATAGTAATAACAGCAGGTTGGGTTGGGTAAAATCGAGTAGCAATGTGGAGTATGTATGTTTTGAATTATTATAGCAATGGTTTATATGTATAGTTAATGTGAACCACGCAGATAGCTAAGCGGGAAGTCAATATTTACTTAATTGTAAGCTATTGTAAAAGCCAATAAAATTTAAAATGCAAAAAAAAAAAAAAGATTTCTGTGCTATGTTTTAACTTGTTTGCCTAAATTGTTTTAAGATTTTCTGTGCTATGTTTTAAATTGTTTTATGTTATTGTTAACCTCCCAGAGATGGAAGTTTGGGGCAGTGGACAAATTTGACAGCTAAATAAATTAAATAATAAACGTCTGGGAACCCAAGGTTGGGTTCTGCACTGCCTTGTATCAGATCTCCAGGATTTCAGACAAGAGTCTCTCCTCTCCTCCTGTGTGTCAAACAGATGCTCTAAGTCTAATTATAATACCACTGAGTTACAACCCAATCCTCTGCATGGGCTAGATGCTCTGCATTAGAGCATCCGTTGACACGCAGGAGAGGCGAGACTCTGGTCTGAAATCCTAGAGCTCTGATACAAGGCAGTGTAGAACCCAACCTTGGGTTCCCAGATGTTTATTATTTAATTAATTTATTAATAAATAAATGCCATTGAGCTACAAGCCCATCCTCTGCACCCTTTTCTTCTCCAAGGAATTCAGAATAGCATGCCCAATTCTCTCCCCGCACAACAACCCTGTGAGGAGTGATTGGGGCATGCTGGGAGTTCCAGGGGCCAGGAAGCCCCCGAGCCCTGCCACCCCTACCAGCTCCATGACGGAGCCGGTAATCATGTGGGTGGCCGATCCAGCCGCCCAGGGCGAGCTGCGTGCTTGTGTGCGGGGAGAGTGGGTCAAACCCTTTCTCCCGGCAAACCCCCTACTGTGGAGAGCCTTACTGAATAGCCACAAAACCTCCTTTACCCCATGGTTACAGGCTCACCCAGCCATTCCCCTTCCCAAAGTGTTCCTCTTTCTCCCAACAACCCTGCAATGTAGGTCACAATTCTTATTCCCCTTCTGCAGATACAACCCCAAATGTAGCATGTAGGGAAGAGCTGGGATGCTCTTGCAGTGTCCTGTATTTCCCAGCTGGGGGCAGGTGACCCATTTCAATTGGGCCGCTAGCCACTTTTCCGGGCACTCCTGGGAGGCTTGTTCCAAGGTCTCACACACAGTCCAGTTGGGAGCAGAGAGCAACCCAGAAGCATTCAAGAGGCAGTTGTTGTCCAGGGGAGCAGAAGAAGAAAGGGTGCCGGGCAGGTGAGTTTCTCTCCCTGCGATTTGAACTAAGCACAGCCAGGGATGTGTGTCAAGTTTATTTTCAGTAGTTTTCCCCCCTTAGATGTTACTTTGGCTTGGCTTGTACAAGTGTATTTATATTCCCGCAGCCACCAACTATACGATGAAGCCTCCGTAACTCTGTGGGTTTCTTTATCCAGATAACTTGGCTTTGCAGACAGGCGGGTTTGTTACAGAATTCATTCAGCCAGATGTACTTTAAAACAAGACAGGGAGAATATTTAGGTGAAGGTGTTATCTGCGGAGTGTTTGTTTAGCTGCTGATGAGTAGGGCTGAAATCTTGCTTGGTGACTTGAACTTCTCACAGCATGGAGTTACTTTAAAGGTAAAGGTAAAGTGTGCCGTCAAGTCGATTTCGACTCCTGGCGCCCACAGAGCCCTGTGGGTTTGGTTTTTATGGTAGAATACAAAAGGGCTTTCCCATTGCCATCTTCCGCCCAGTATGAGATGATGCCTTTCAGCATCTTCCTATATAGCTGCTGCCCAATATAGGTGTTTTCCCATACTAGCAGGGATTCGAACTGGCAACCTTCTGCTTGTTAGTCAAGCCTTTCCCCGCTGTGCCACTTAACTTACTTTACACACACTATTATTATTATTATTACATTTATATCCCGCTCTTCCTCCAAGGAGCCCAGAGCGGTGTACTACATTCTTGAGTTTCTCTTTCACAACAACCCTGTGAAGTAGGTTAGGCTGAGAGAGAAGTGAGTGGCCCAGAGTCACCCAACTAGTTTCATGGCTGAATGGGGATTTGAACTCGGGTCTCCCTGGTCCTAGTCCAGCACTCTAACCACTACACCATGCTGCTCTTCCCTTTGAACCCCTTTCCTTCCCAAAACTGTACTTCGCAACCCAGCCTTTATTACAGACTGTGCTCATAACCCAGGCCTTTATTTTATTTTTAGACTGCCTTATCCTTTGAGTCTCAGAACAACTCCTCTTTGAGATCTTCCTACCCAGATCCAAATCCCCACTCTCACTGAATTGCCACTCTCTGAATGCCTCTTATGACTGACAGCTCCCAAGCGTTCAAATCAATTCACATAAAACTTTAAGTATTCCTGTACCATTTCATCACATAAATGTCTTGACTTACTCCAGCTTTTTCAAAAAACAGCCTGTCACCCAGAATTTCCCCACCCTGGTTGTACTAGAAATGCCAGAATTTCTTTCCCTGGTCTCTTTGCACCATCTAAATCTAGAGTTGCCTTGCCATCCCCACAAAAATTCTGGGTTTCACCCAGATTTTAATCATCTCACTCCGATTGCTTAGCCTTCCCAGATTCACCTGGATTTCAGCTTTCATTAAAATAATTTTTTAAAGCTAAGTTCTAGCCCTTGTAGAAGTGGACTTATGGAGCAAAATGTGCAGTCACTATTCTGCTCAAAAATTATTTTCAAGCCAATTTACATAATATGCAAATTAGGTGCCCAGATTTGGAAAGCCAAAATATGGTAACCCTATCCAAACGGCAACTTCCATAGCCCAATAGTTGACCCCAGTCTACTTTTAGCAATCTATTACATCTGCTCCGGCCGTCCCAACTTATTAAGGACAATCCCCTGTTATCCAGTACCTGCCCCTGGTCAATAACAGCCCCCCGTTTTGCTGTTTGGAGAGATTGGGAGACTGCTTTTTAAAATGTATGCAAGTTACGTCTCTTCTTCCAAACCTCTACAGCTTTGGGCTCTGAGCAGAGGAAAGAGAGGTTTGGGGTTTTTAAAAACACACTTAATTTTGGTATTTTCACAATACAAAAGAACAAGAACAGTCGTCATGATTCATTATGTCAAGAGATGTGTGCTATCTTTGTATATCAGTGAGCCTTTTTCTTTGGCTTTTTAATAAAGGAGGATGGATTTCAAGCATTCTGGTTTATTTGTGTGTTATTTTAGACTTGTCAATACACTTCAAGAATGGCATCCAACAACATGGTAACAAGTTATCTTTAGATTGGGGATTGATATGTGTTTTGATTTGCGAAGAGATTTTATCCGTATTTAGCTCATCTCAAATTTTATCCAACCAGTCCTTGGATAAAATTTGGATCAATGGAGTATCCCTTCCCTTTTCCCATCCTTTGGTGACTACAAATTTAGCTGCAACCAGAAAGACTGCTGTGAATTCATTGCAATTTGTTGAAAAAGAAATATATGATGGGGCCCCCAAGTATACAAACAATTGGATCTAATGGTATGGGAAAAAGACCGATGATGATGATGATGATGATTGATTGATTCAATGTCTATACTGCTATAATGGCTCAGGACAGTTTACACAGAGAAATCATAAATAAATAAGATGGATCCCTGTCCCCAAGGGGTTCACAATCTAAAAGAAACATAAGACAGACACTAGCAACAGTCACTGGAGGTCCTGTGCTGGGGGTGGATAGGGCCAGTTGCTCTCCCCCTGCTAAATAAAGAGAATTACCATGTTAAAAGGTGCCTCTTTGCCAAGTTAGCAGGGGTAACCAAGTTAGCATTTGTTTGTAGCATTTTTATACTGCCTTTCTGCCTGAAGGCCCTGGGCAGTGACTATCCCTCAGCCTAGGAACATAGGAAGCTGCCATATCCCAAGTCAGACAGACCATTGGTCCATTTAGCTCAGAATTGTCTACACAGACTGGCAGCGGCTTCTCCAAGGTTGTAGGCAGAAGAGAGTCTCTCAGCTCTATCTTGGAGATGCTGCCAGGGAGGGAACTTGGAACTTTCTGCATGCAAGGATGGTATTTATGCATTGCCATATGCATTCCCAAAATAATTTTATCTGAGGGAGAGATCTTGATCCAAGAACAGATGCATATAAATGCAGATCAGATGTATATAAATGCATGCACCTGAATTGAAACTGGTGGGGGGGGGCACTAAAGGACTGACTCCATATAAGGCTCTTTCAGATGTGAACTCATGACAGGGTAAAAATAAATCCAAATATGAATTGTTCCCATTCTCATAAATTGGTGTCCTTCGCTTACACGGTTTAATCGCAATGGCTGAACTTGCTGCCTCTTTTTATACTGAATAATTATACATTTCCAAACAAGGCTTTTTCTTTTAGACTTTCGTTTTGTCTCGCTTTGTTTTGACTCAGGGCATTTGTTTGGTTAGCAAAGACAATTATTGCTGGTAGCAGCGACTGTGCCCCAGAGCCTGCGTTATTCGTTCATTCAATTTCAATTTCATTCAATTTCTATACTGCCCTTCCAAAGTACTGGGACCCCTGGAAGATAAACCGTCTCTCTGTCAGAGCTAATCCTGATACATGCTGATCACACAACAACAAAATAACCAGCTTTCGGGATACATTACTAGATACCAAATGATCTCAAACTGGGATTGACAGCAGTTGTAACCCCCAACCACCCATTGTGAGCTGGATGGACCAAAGATCTGACTCAGTAGAAGTCAGATGTACCTATGCGGTGGTCGCTGTAAGTGGAGCAGCGGGGAAAGGCTTGACTAACAAGCAGAAGGTTGCCGGTTCGAATCCCCACTCATATCGGACAGCTGCAGCAATATAGGAAGATGCTGAAAAGCATCATTTCATACTGCGCGGGAGGAGGGAACAGTAAGCCCCTCCTGTATCCTACCAGAGAAAACCACAGGGCTCTGTGGGCGCCAGGAGTCGAAAATCGACTTGACGGCACACTTGACCTTTACCTATGCTGTGAATTGTTCTCTGTGGTTGGGAGGATGATCTGAGGGTGGGCGATGGTGTTAAAAGAATAGCCGTGTAGGTCTCTGTGTTCACAGTGCAGCCAGAGTAAATGGGATCTCCCTCGGATCAGCCTCTTTCCCTCTGGCTCTGTCCCCCAGGTTCTGCTGAGTTGTCCCAGTCAACGAACGGCTTGCCTCCATGAGAGATACAGGACTAGAATAGCATTGCTATCTCATCCCTGTTGGCAAAGGCTGATGGATCTTCTTGGTTCCTGACATTTGAGAGTGTGTGCCCCCCATCCCTCATATCCAAGAGCTGGTCTTGCAGTAGTAAGCATGAATTTCCCCTTTTGCTAAGCAGGGTCCGTCCTGCTTACATTTGAATGGGAGACTACATGTGTGAGGACTGTAAGATATTTCCCCTCAGGGGATGGGGCTGCTCTGGGAAAAGCAATGCAGAAGGTTCCAAGTTCCCTCCCTGGCAGCATCACCAAGAGAGGGCTGAGAGAGATTCCTGCCTGCAACCTTGGAGAAGCCGCTGCCAGTCTGTGAAGACAATATTGAGCTAGATGGACCAAGGGTCTGACTCAGTATATGGCAGCTTCCTATGTTGCTATGTTCCTAACCAGCTTCGGGACAGAGAAGGCCCTGTCCCGAGTGCACGACAGCCGGGCCTCTCTCATTGTCAGCACCCGGAGCAGGGCCCCCTCAGATGTCCTTGTCAAGCGGGCAGCAACCCTTGGGAGCAGGCGGTCCCTCAAATACCCCAGGGCCCAAACAGTTAAGGGCTTTAAAGGTCAAAACCAGCACCTTGAATTGGACCTGGAAACGAACCGGCAGCCAGTGCAACTCTTTCAAAATGGGGGTGATATGTTCCCGACGGACAGCTCCAGATAAAACCCTTGCTGCCACGTTTTGCACTAGCTGCAGTTTCCGGATATTCTTCAAGGGCAGCCCCACGTAGAGCGCGTTACAGTAATCCAGCCGTGACGTGACTAAGGCGTGGGTAACCGTGGCCAGATCTGCCTTCTCGAGAAAGGGACGCAGCTGGCGCACTAGCCAAAGCCGTGCAAAGGCACCCCTGGCCACCGCCTCCACCTGAGCTTCCAAAAGCAGAGCCGGGTCCAGTAGTACCCCCAAGCTGCGTACTTGCTCCTTCAAGGGGAGTGCAACCCCATCTAGAACCGGTAAAATCTCCTCATCCCGATTGGCTCTCCTACTGACCAACAGTACCTCCGTCTTATCCAGATTCAATTTCAGTTTGTTAGCCCACATCCAACCCATCACAGCCTCCAGCCCCTGATTCAGGACATCCACCGCCTCCCTAGGATCAGATGACAAGGAGAGATAGAGCTGAGTGTCATCTTGCTGACAACTCAGTCCAAATCCCCGGATGACCTCTCCCATCTTAATGTTTTTAATTATTATTTTTCTTGTTTTAACAAAGATATAAAGAAAGAAAAACAGTAATCAAGCACAGCACATGCATTGATTCTCATTTCAATAAGTATCCATCGACTTGGATTCTTCCAACCAACATACCTCCCCTCCTCTCCTCTAATCGCTGGAAACAGGTAGCAGCAAAACTAAGAAGTAACAAAATTGACATTCCTACTATACTATAAAATGCAGTCTACATAAAATTCTTCTATAAGGAAAAACCAAATCTCGGATGAGGCACCAAACCCTGCAACATATTATATTGAATAAATCGATCCTATCTCTGAAAGAAAGTGCCTTCAGATTTATTCTTCTTATATGCGTAATTTTCGCCGTTGATGCATATTCCAAGTTTGAGTTGCCAGTCATCTAAAGTCGGAATCAGATTTGTTTTCCAGCAGCAAGCATAAAGGATTCTTGCCGCCGTTATATATAAAGAGAGTTCCGTATATTTTACCGGAATATACGGCTTGAGAATCACCTCCTTAAAAAGTGTCACTTTGCTCAATTAACAGGGGGCCTGCTAAATCCTCCCTCCCTCCCCTGATCCATTTCAGCGGTCATCCTCTTGATGCCAAAAATATATCTGCTCAGAGACATTTCTGAGTCAGTTATTATGGGTGCCTGCATGGTTACAGTTTGAAGGATGCTGGCAAAACCATCCGGGTGGCTTTACTCTCCGGGATGATTTTCCCCGCCCGTCTCTCTGCCAGCTCTAAGCAGACATTAATAGAGAGATTTCACTTTCTCCTTGCAATGAACAGATCCATTTAATTTCAGACAGCTGGTGTGGCATTGCTCCCCGCTGACAAACCCTCACGCACCTGCCTATTAGGCAACCATAGACATTGTCCATCTCTTAGCTGGCAGAAAGCGGTATTCTCCACACTGGATACTCTTGGAGGGTATCACAGAGTTAGTGCTCAGAACGCTGACCCAGCTCATTACATTCCCGTCGAAATCCCGTCAACGCTTTAATTAAGCAAAGGGCTTCCCCTCGAAAAACTTGGATAAAGCTCCTGTCATCACTGCCTGTTTATAATGCACACTGCGGCGGGTCGTCACGGGCCTGCCTAGCGTGAAGACGGCCTTTTCTCGGCTTTGTTGCACACCCTCCGCTTCTGATTTGAGAGGAGGCTCAAGGGAACCAGTGTGGCTATTTTGTATGTAGCCAGCAAAAAAAATAAAAATAAAAATAAAAATGGGAGTTTTTGCGTTCAATGCATGTGAAATCTGTGTACACTGCACGGACGTATAGATGCAGACCATTGGTCCACCTAGCTCAAGATTGTCTACACAGACTGGCAGCAGCTTCTCCAAGGTTGCAGGCAGGAGCCTCTCTCAGCCCTATCTTGGAGATGCTGCCAGGGAGGGAACTTGGGATTTTCTGCATGCAAGCAGGTTGGTACTCTAAACAGAGCGGTGGCCCAAACCCCCTAAGAGGAATGTCTTAAAACACTCACAAGTAGTCTCCTCCTCAAAAGCAAACCAAGGCAGACCTTGCTTAATAAAGGGGACAATTCATGCCCACTATGGCGCAGCGGGGAAATGACTTGATTATCAAGCCAGAGGTTGCCGGTTCGAATCCCCGCTGGTCTGTTCCCCAGACTATGGGAAACACCTATATTGGGCAGCAGCAATATAGAAAGAGGCTGAAAGGCATCATCTCATACTGAGCAGGAGATGGCAATGGTCAACCCCTCCTGTATTCTACCCAAGACAACCACAGGGTTCTGTGGTTGCCAGAGTTGACACCGACTCGATGGCACAACTTTACTTTTACTTTACTTCAAGACCAGCTTTCCTCCTGCAATTTCCCTGATTGTTTATTGGGCCTGTGCGAAACTTAAGAACACAAGAACAGCCCTGCTGGATCAGGCCCAAGGCCCATCTAGTCCAGCATCCTGTTGCACACAGTGGCCCACCAGACCCTCTTGTAGTGTATGGTGATTACTGGTCATAGACCGAAATAAAACATTAATTCATTCTTCACTCACTCACACACACACTGTTTCATATTCCCCACTTATGCTTAGTGGGGCAACCACAAAGGAGAAGGAAAGCAGAGCTGAGCGAACATGAGACTCCACCCATGTTGCTACGCCCCTGTGTGCATGAGCACAAGCACCTGCGCATGTAGCAAGCATGATTTGTCTCCTTTGCTAAGCAGGATCCAACTTAGTGTGCATTTGAATGGGAGACTATGTGTGTGGGCACTGTAAGATATTCCCCATAGGGGATGGGGCCGATCGGGGAAGAGCACCTGCAGGCTTGCATGCAGAAGGCTCCAAGTGCCCCTCCCTGGCAGCATCTCCAAGACAGGGCTGAGAGAGAGACTCCTGCCTGAAACCTTGGAGAAGCCGCTGCCAGTCTGTGTAGACAATCTTGAGCTAGATGGACCTCTGACTCAGTATATAGCAGCTTCCTATGTTCCTATGTCCAGTGGCATGGAACCCTGCGTCTGAGAACACACTCCAGGCCTCAGCCTTGATGCAGATTAGCCCCGCAAGGGTGTCCATTCGAGGTGTGCGTGTCAGCAATGAGCCTCTCGTAAAAAGAACTGACAAAGCATCAGATGAAAAGCAGGCGATCAAATGGATGTCAGCTGTGACTGGGGACGGGCTTAGCTGGCCCTCCGCCCAATTTCTGTCCCAGGGTATCGTATGATGGGATGGTTTACTGCAGCAGCTGCAGCGTCAGGAGGGAGCGGGCAAACCTATTAGCCGGTGGGGAATGTCTTCTCAGCTATCCTTGGGGAGGCTCATCTTGCCTCATGAACATTCTGTGCTGGGTGAGAGTAATAAAGAAATGTTGCGGGCGGGGGGGGCTGCATTACATAGGAACCTAGGAAGCTGCCATATACTGAGTCAGACCCTTGGTCCATCTAGCTCAGTATTGTCTACACAGACTGGCAGCGGCTTCTCCTCCAAGGTTGCAGGCAGGAGTCTCTCTCAGCCCTATCTTGGAGACGCTGCCAGGGAGGGAACTTGGAACCTTCTGCATGAAGCCTGCAGTTGTTCTTCCCAGAGCGGCTCCATCCCTTAAGATGAATTTCTTACAATGCTCACACATGTAGTTTCCCGTTCAAATGCAACCAGGACAGATCCTGCTTAGCAGGGGACTGTTCATGCCTGCTACCACGAGACCAGCTGGGTAGACATGTTGGAGCTAGGACCCTGGCAGCATCAGCTCTCAGCTGTAATGTCTCATGGTGACCACTGGCGGGGCGGTGGTGGTGGTGGTTGTTAGGGTCATGGATGAAAGTGCTGGGCCCCTCCCCTCTTTGTTCTTACAGTGTCATTCTCCATTTTGTCTCTCCAGAGATGGCTGTTTGTTTTGGTCTCTCTCTTCAGCCATGAGCTGCAGCTGAAATTAAGCTGCAGGCTTTTTCGTATTTGTTTGTAACCTTTTCTTTAAACAAATCCTTGTAGTTCTTCAATACTCATGAACTGTCTCTCAAGACCTCTTGCTTTGCTGCTTTCTCACCAAAGTGGTTTTGCTCTGCTATTTGGGGACTGAACTGCCATTCTTCCCCTGCAAGACACTCCTGAGCTAGATGGACCAATAGTCTGACTTGGTATAAGGCAGCTTCCTATGTTCCATCTGCATTGCACAGATTCTTCTACCACAGGGTCCCGTTTGAGATTTTAATCCCAGATTGTTTTTGCTTCTCTCTGAAGCTGAAATGTAAACCTTTTGTCCCTGAGAAACAACTACAGATATTTTTATACAAATGTGAACAAGAAGTTATTCAAGAGGTTTGCACAGAAAAAGAAGCAAGATGGGCAGTTGGGGTGTTTGTGGACATTCCATAACATCACACCAGCTGAATCAGTATCTGAAGCTGGACTGCTACAGACACAATGACATATAGAATCCATTCTTCATTTTTTGCAAATAGCTCTTATCAAAAGTGATGGCACACGCTCTGTTTACGGGGATCTGCTTATTTCTGATTCTAGATCATTCCACCAAGAGATGGCTCACAGGAACAAAGCTACAGCTGCTAAAGCCAACCGCTCCAGAAGGGATCCCAAGGAGAAGCCCATTGTTACAGGACCCAATATGGACTCTCTGGGTTTCCTGGCTATGGACAGCAACGTCCCAGGCCTGTCACAGGTTATCCTTCAAAAACTCAACATGACAAGCTATGATGAATACAGGTGAGGCATGCCGGGAAATGCAAAGGGACACACTGTTTAGGGGGTGCTGAAATTCCTGACGTCACATTTGCTCATAATAAGCCCCATAAAGGAGATGAGAGCTGGTCTGGTGGTAGCCAGCATGACTTGTCCCCTTAGCTAAGCAGGGTCCGCCCTGGCTGCATATGAATGGGAGACTAGAAGTGTGAGCACTGGAAGAGATTCCCCTCAGGGGATGGAGCCACTCTGGGAAGAGCAGAAGGTTCCATGTTCCCTTCCTGGCATCTCCAAGATAGGGCTGGGAGAAACTCCTGCCTGCAACCTTGGAGAAGCTGCTGTCAGTCTGTGAAGACAATACTGAGCTAGATGGACCAATGGTCTGACTCAGTATATAGCAGCTTCCTATGTTCCTATACTGTTGGATCCAGGCCAAAAAGCAAGAGCTTCCACTGTGGTGTAGTGGTTGGACTAGGACTGGGAAGACCTGAGTTCAAATCTCCGTTCAGCCATGAAACTCACTGAGTGAGTCTGGGCCAGTCATTGATCTCTCAGCCTAACCTACCTCACAGGATTGTGAGGAGAAACATAACCCTGTACACCGCTCTGGGCTCCCGGGACGAAGAGCGGGATATACATGTAGAAAATAAATAAATGAATGCATGAACTACGTTGGATGCTCAAGAGTGCTACGCAGATCCTAAATCATGCTATTCCGATTTTGTTTGGGTTGCTTCCTTACAGGTCTGCCATGGAGGGCACCAAAGTGGGTGCAGATTTCGGCATCCGGTCATACTTCGAGATGTTTCAGAAAATGGAGGACACATTCAAATTCTGTGTGGAATGTAAGAAACTTCCGGAATCCCTGCCTGATCCTAAGAGCCTACGGCGGTGCAAAAGGTAAAAACCCAGTAAATCAACACATGATTCTTGTGGTCAAGGGAAGCCCATGCAAACTGTCGTCATTGGGCGGGCCCTGAAACGGACCCATAAGGAAGTATCGCCCGGTGCAACTAGGGGTCCTTTGAGGGTGGGTCCACGTTGCCAATCTAAAGCAGCCATAGCTTGATGGCAGAAGGTCTACTTTCCTGAAGAAGGTCCCAGGTTGGGCTGGGAGAGCCCTGCAACCTTGGAGAGCCATGCCAGTCAGTGTAGACAATACTGAGCTGGATGGACCAAGGGTCTGATTCAGTATAAAGGCTGGGCTACGTGGGCCATTGGTCTGATTTAGTGAGGTCATTTACACAATCACAAACTGGGTTCTCCCCAGGTTTGGGAGCTGCTTGTGCTCACAGTTTTTGGTTGCGCGGAAGCAAGGTAAGAGGAAAACCTGGGTAGAAGTGGTTGTGTGGAAGCGAGGAAAAGCTACCCAGGTTTTCCTCCTCCCTTGCTTCCACACAACTGAAAATTGGGAGCACGCCCCTGTTCCCTCTAACAAGGATTCCCAGATGTTGTTCACTGCAACTCTCAGCATCCCCGGCTGCAATGGCCTTTGGCTGGGGTTCATGGAGTTGTCCTAACCCTAACCCTTCAGGAATAGCTTCAGTCAGAGGAGACAAGCCTTCTGCCCACCTCAGTGGCACGAAACGGCACTTCCCACCATTCTTTGGGGAAAGCCATGATGTAAACTGGTTTGATACCTGGGTGCATGATTGGTTGCCATGCCCCCTGGAATTCTGGGTTCTGAATTCTGAATTTAAGCATCTTCCCAGATTGCTTAGCTCACCTGGATTCACCCGGATTTCAGCTTTAATTAAGAAGAAAAAAGGGGGAAAGCAAAAAAGCTACGCTCTAGCCCTTGTAGAAGCGGTGTTACGGAACAAAACATGCCGCCACTGTTCTGCTCAGAAATTATTCGCAAGCCCATTTACATAATGTGCAAATTCGGCACCTCTGATTTGGAAAGCCAGAATATGGCAACCCTAGTGAGGGTGTCACTCAGCTAGCAGCAGCGTGATGAAGCACCTTCATCCAACCCCAACACTTTTCTCTCCCCTCACTGCCACAGCTGCCTCAGTTTCCCTCTCCGAAATGTCCTGCCAGCTTCTGCCTCTCCCTGCTCTCTCCCCTCGCTCTCTACCTGGCTGTGACCACGGCCTAAAAGCCGGCCATGGCCGACTCCTGGGTGCATCAACCCGTTGCTAAGCAACTGCTTCTCCCTGCTCAAAACCGACCTGGCTCGCTTTCTAAGGGAAGAAAGCGACTCCTCTGCTACGAGGAGACATGATCGAGGTGTATGAAATTATGCATGGAGTGGAGAGAGAGAAATCCCCCCCGCTCCCATCACAACACTAGGACCAGGGGTCATCCCATGAAACTGAAGCTCGGGAAATTTAGGACTGACAAGAGGAAGGTAACACGGTCCTTTCATCCGTCCTCACACCCCCAGGTGCCAGAACATCTACTACTGCGGCTCTGAGTGCCAGCGGGCCAACTGGCCCAACCACAAAAAGTTCTGCAAGAAGCTGAAGTTGGCGGCCCTTGACCGACTGGTGGAATGGCTTGTCTTCACAGGTAGGCCTGAGCGCAGGCTGCAGAGGTGCCTGGAAACTGCGGAGTGTGGCCCCAAAGAAACTCTCGGAGCTACTAGTGGAAATCTGGATGGTGTAATGGCCTCACAAAAGCCCACCACGCATCTGGTATTTCACCCGTTTTGACCAGGAACTGCCCAGTTTTAGGCATTTAGCGATGATCCGTGATAGGCAACGGCTGAAACGTGTGCAAAAGGAAAATTTAAAAGGAGGACATTGTGGGCTCAACAGGAGAAGAGGTGCACATTTACCCAGAAGAAACTCCCACTAAGTTCAATGGTGCAGCCACATTTGGAGTACTGAGTACAGTTCGGTCACTGTCTCTTAAGCAGGACATTTGTAGAAGTGGGAAAGGTGCAGAAGAGGGCAACCTAGAGGATCAGGGGCCCAGTAAAGGTAAAGTGTGCCCTCAAGTCGGTGTTGACTCCTGGCGCCCACAGAGCCCTGTGGTTGTCTTGGGTAGAATACAGGAGGGGCTGACCATTGCCTCCTCCCACGCAGTATGAGATGATGCCTTCCAGCATCTTCCTATCTCACTGCTGCCCGATATAGGTGTTTCCCATGGTCTGGGAAACACACCAGCAGGGATTCGAACCGGAAGGGCCTGGAGCTGCTCCTTATTTTTACAGCATCTGGGGTTACAGCATCTGGGGCTTTTTAGTGTTTAGAAAAAAGGCGACTGAGACATACTAGAAGTATATAAAATTATGCATGGAGTAGGAAAATGGGCTGGAGCCACCTAATGGCGCAGTGGGGAAATGACTTGACTAGCAAGCCAGAGGTTGCCGGTTCGAATCCCCTGTATCAGGCAGAAGGGATATAGGAAGATGCTGAAAGGCACCGTCTCATACTGTGAGGGAGGAGGCAATGGTCAACCCCTCCTGTATTCTATCAAAGACAATCACAGGGCTCTGTGGGCGCCAGGAGTCGACACCAACTCGAAGGCACACTTGACCTTTACTTTAGAAGAATGGACAGAGATCAATTTTTCTCCCTCTCTCACAGCACTAGGACTAAGGGTCATCCCATGAAACTGATGATCAGGAAATTTAGGACCAGCAAAAGGACGTACATTTTCACACAGCACATAATTAATCTATGGAATTCTCTGCCACGGGATGTGGTGATGGGCAGTAGCTTGGATGGCTTTACAAAGGGCTTGGACAAATTCATGCAGGACAGGTCTATCAATGGCTACTAGTCTGGTGGCTATAGGCCACCTCCAGCCTCAGAGGCATGATGCCTCTCAATACCAGTTGCAGGGGAGCAACAGCAGGAGAAAGGGCATGCACATACCTCTTGCCTGTGGGCTTTTGAGAGGCATCTGGTGAGCCACTGTGTGAAACACCATGCTGGACTAGATGGGCCTTGGGCCTGATCCAGCAGCAGGGCAGTTGTCTTATGTTCTTATCTTCTAAAGGGACCTACTCCCACAAAAGCATGCATAAGCTTGCAGCCAAGTCATGAAAGGGAATGGTCCCTTAGAGGAAATGGATTCAGGAAGTGATTAACTAAGAAGGAGCAATGGCCAGAGAAATGCATACAATTTCCAAACATTTGTTGTTTTTGTTTACTAGTTTTTGCTGGAACATTTGCTAGCAGAGGTGAAATTGACCTGCTCAGTTCAGACAGGCTTGCTTGGGGGACTTTGCAGCCAAGATGAAATTGACAGCAGACTTTTTTAAAAAAAGTCATTTCAGGGTTCTAGCATTATATTTCTTTAATGCTAGAAACACCTGTCTTTCTCTGATTTTTGCAGACTTTTGGGAAAACAACAGTGTACTACTAGTAGTACTACCTTACTACTACTCGTAAAGCTGCACAACATTGGCCCTCCAGCTGTTGTTGGACTACAAATCCCATCGCCCCTGACTATTGCCTATTGCAGATGGGGATGATGGGAGTTGTAGTCCAACGTACCCCTGGAGGGGCAAAGTTGCGCACCAGCCCTGTTCTAAAGGGAACAGATCCTGCACCTTTCTGACTGCTGCGGTTCCTCCCGTAGGGGACATCCCTTTCCCCACAGGGCCCTGGACGAAACGCATCCCGGAGGTGCGAGGCTGGGAAGAGTGGTTCTCGATGCAAGAGGACCTGGATGCCAAGCTGAGCTCCATCATGACGGGCCGCTACATGACTATCCTCTGGGCCAATGCAGGGAAGCCCAAACCGGAGGAGCCGGAGCTGCTGGAGTCCGTCAGGCGGGTGGCCACGGACTTCCTCTCCCGGCCAGCCACGATCGGCCTGGGGCTGCATGCCTTTGGGGTCGACCCCTACGCCAAGCCCATCACCGTCCACGTGGTTGGGGCGTCCCACGTGGAGACCCTCAACGCTCGGGTGACGGATTATGACGAGCTGAACCGCATGACCCCCAAGCACCAGGGCATTGAGGTGGTGATGGTGGGGGTCGATGTGGTTGGTGGGCCCATCATGAGGCCTCCGCTGGCAGCCTTTGGGCCCCGGGAAAGGGTCTACCTCAGCAGCTACAAGGGCCTCTATCATGACTTCTGGGAGTCGCAAGTGGAGACGCTGGAGGCTGCCCGGCCGGACCTCGTGGTGGGATTCCATCCAGGTACGTGGCTCGGTCCCCGTCTCCCCTGCCCTCTTCGGCTGGCCGCAGCCTGCAGTCAGCGGCTTCGACAAACTCAGAGGGACTTAGACAAATTGACGGGGGAAAGGCCTATCCGTGGCTGCTAGTCTGGTGGCTGCAGCCCACCTCCCGCCTCAGAGGCAAGAGGCCTCTGAATCCCCGATTGTTGATTTATTTTTATTTATTTATCGTTAAATGTATATACCGCCTTCCATGAAAACAATCCCAAGGCGGTTCACACAAAAAATTAAAAGGCGGCTATTGAAAAACACACAATTAGAATAGAAGCTAAAATATAAAAACATAGACCTGATTAAAAAGATGTAGAATACAAGCACAAAATAACCACACAAAATACAAGGAAGCAGCAGTAGAAACAGTCATCTAAAAGCCTGGGTGAAAAGCCAAGGTTTCAAACGCTTTCTAAAAACTGTGATGGAGAGGATAGCTGGCCTGGTGGGAGCAAGCATGACTTGTCCCCTTAGCTAAGCAGGGTCTGTCCTAGTTGCATATGAAAGGGAGACTTGATGTGTGAGACCTGTAAGATCTTCCCCTGACTTGATGCATGAGCACTGGAAGATCTTCCCCTCAGGGGATGGAGCCGCTTTGGGAAGAGCAGAAGGTTTCAAGTTCCCTCCCTGGCATCTTCAAGATAGGGCGGAGAGAGACTCCTGCCTGCAACCTTAGAGAAACCGCTGCCAGTCTGTGAAGACAATACTGAGCTAGATAGACCAATGTCTGGACCAAAGTTTGACTCAGTAGAAGACAGCTTCCTGTATTCCCATTTCCTTCTGCTTTGCAACAGATTTGATGACCATGAAGCTCCATCACCTGCATTGGGACCAGCAAAGTGTCCTCCTTCCCTGAGGGCGAGGCTGGTTCGGGTAGAAGAAACTTGCTTAGACTCTGACTTTTTGCAGCTTGTTACAGGAGGAGCTGCCAAGGCTTTGGGGGCTTTAGACAGAGAAGCCGACAGGAGGGAGCAGCATTCCGGCAGCAACCTGACCTTTCCTGCAAGAAATCCTTGGCCCGTGTAACTCAATCCTGGAGGATCAGAGCAGCGATAGCCAGGAAAGCACTGGCATGAACTTACCTTCAGGGAGAACTGTCTTCTGGCTCAAGGCTCGATCCGGGCCCACTTCTCTCCTTTTCTTGACAAAGGTGGAAATGTGCCCAGTTTGTAGAACTCCTCCATGCTAAATTTCCTCAAAGAGGTTCCGAGGTTTAAGTGCACCTGCAAGGCATGGGCATTGCTTTAACTCTCACCCCTGACATGGTGCCAATTCTGGGGAGTGGGTGGGAATCAGCTCTTTCTCTTGCGGGATGGGAGGCTCAGTTTGTGCTAGTAATACTTTCAGCATCGTGTGTCATTTTGGCCCAGAGGGTGTATGTTCCCCAACAATACACAACAGGAGACTTGATGTGTGAGCATTGCAAGATATTCCCCTTAGGGGGATGGAGCCACTCTGGGGAGAGCAGAAGGTTCCAAGTTCCCTCCCTGGCAGCATCTCCAAGATAGGGCTGAGAGAGATTCCTGCCTTCAACCTTGGAGAAGCCACTGCCAGTCTGTGAAGACAATGCTGAGCTAGATAGAGCAATGGTCTGACTCAGTATATGGTAGCTTCCTATCTTCCTATGTTCTTAACAATGTTCATCCTTCTGTTTAATTTTCTTTCCACCTCTCTTATCCATCCTGAAAGCCTAATATTTCCCCCTGCTTTGAGGATCCCTTCCAGACTGCGAGCTTTAGTGTGGAAGGAAGTATCATAACTTATGACGACAGAGCAGACAGAGCAGCTCAAAACGCAAATAAGCATTTTTAAACCATAATTTCCAGTAAAGCTGGGGCCATTTACAGGTCTGCTTCTTATTTAGTTTGTGATGGTTCCTTACATTAGTTCCTTTCCCCCAAAGCTGGGATTGTTCACAGTGGCCACTGGAGCGATTTAGGTGTCTGTGGGTGTCCCTGAATTCTGTTTCTGGCTGAAATGCTGTCACCAAGGTAAATCTGAGCGTTTGGAGTAACCTAGCTCCAAAGCATAAACAGAGTGCACAGTAGAAATTTGCCAAAAGCAAGGAGAAATTCCCCTGGTTTACCTGTGGGATGAAATTTGGTCTGACCACTAGTATAAAAAATGATTGGAGTCCTCTGGCACTCTCTCACCTTAGCCTTTTCCAGATTCTTGTGGGCCCGGGTAAGAGTGGGAGAAATTCTGATTATGGAAATGTTCTCTTGCGCTCATCCCTAATTCTCTCTCTGAGCTACTAGAAATGGAATGCAGTAAATAACTACAGAGAGAGCAAGCTATGGTATTTTATCTGTAGCAGAACGATGCCAAGAAATTGCAGGATTTAAACTCGTGGTGTTTACTCTTCCAAAAATGATGGTCTGTCTCCAGCCCAGCTAGTATGGAACTTTCCCCCTCTCTTTATAGATTAGTGGGTTTCTTCCTGTTTGCAGGAGTTATTCATCTGGGTGAGGTGACATTTCTAAAATGGGTGACTTTAGAATAACTAGTTTTTTGGTGGAGCAAAGGAAAAGCAAAGAACGTTATTACAGGAGCGAGCATTATGTTGTACCGTAAATACTTAGAGGTCAGCCCTGTAACAGGAATTCCCAGATGTTGTTGACTACAACTCCCACCATCCCTAGCTGCAGTGCCCTTTGGCTGGGGATTATGGGAGTCGCACTCAACAACATCTGGAATCCCTGTTACAGGGGAAACTGGAGGCAAGCTAATTAAAGCTGCTTGTTTATTTACTTTATTAATGAAGCTTGCTTGACTTTTTCAAACTGATTCAGAAAACAGGCCAGATTCCTCTTAGAAAATGCTGCCTTTGGGGATTAGGGCCATTTCGCTTCCAGTCCGCTTTCCAGTAGGGATGTGCACAGAACAGGATTTGCATTCCGTTCCGAGGCGCAGAACGGAACACAAATGCCTGGAACATTCCACTGGGACAACGGGTCAAGCCGGTTGGTCTGATGGCCGGAGCCCTTCATTTGAAGGGCATTCCGTTTTGGCTTGGAACACTCGAAATCACCCGTATCGAGTCAACGTGTTTCAAGCTCGAGACGTTCTGCATGTCCCTACTTTCTAGGTTCGTTTTGTCTTCCTGTCCAAGACGATGTGGCAGGAAATGCTGGGATGGGGAGAGAGGCGAGGACCCAGCCAGCTGAAATCTGCGGGGAGATGATCCTATACCCCTCTGGCCCACTTCTTGGCCAGGAAGGAAGCGAAGGGATTGGCCTGACTGCTGGGAGGCTGGAGGAGGAGTCTATTGGCTTTTGCTGCTGCTTCTGGGGTGGAGGAGTGAATCAATGAGGCTTCTTTAAACTAATAATTAAGCTAGTCTGGGAAACATACCAGCGGGGATTCGAACTGGCAACCTCTTGCTCCCTAGACAAGTTACTTCCCCGCTGTGCCATCTTGTGGCTGCAATTCCCCCCTTTGCTAAGCAGGCTCTGCCCTGGTTTGCATTTGGATGGGAGACTACTGGTTTGCATTTGAATGTGTGAGCACCACAAGATATTTCCCCTTAGGGGATGGGGCTGCTCTGGGAAGAGCATTTGCAGGCAGAAGGCCCCAAGTTCCATCCCTGGCAGCATCTCCAAGACAGGGATGCAAGAGATTCCTGCCTGTAGTTTTGGAGAAGCTGCTGCCAGTCTGGGTAGGCAATACTGAACTAGATGGACCAAGGGTCTGACTCAGTATATGGCAGCTTCCTAGGTCCCTAGCTGGCAATAGCATCCAGTGCGGGCATTGCTGGGCGGGGGGCAGCAAGAGGCACCTTTAAGAGTCAATCAATCAGAGCTTACCTCTGCTCTCGCCACACCTGAATGCTGTTCGGAGCAGCTGCACAGAGGTGAGCGCGGAGGACTGTTTCGGATTATACATAGTTTCAGCCTAAATGGATACTGCCCCTCTTTTGGTCAGCCATTGTACAACGCAGCCCAACACCAGCAGGGTGGATTTTCAGACTCTGCAGTCAGAGTCACACCCTACAGATCCTGAGTTTGCCATCGTGTCCCAGATTTTGCCCAGTGGCCTCAGTGGAGGCTCTGCTGTCTCCTTAACAGCTGTCCAGTGCTGACAGCATGGATCACGGCAGCAATTAGGCAGAACATGGACGAGGGGATAGACTGACAGCAGGACTAATCAGCTTTTCGGCATACATGTTGCTAACTAGCTGTTTAACTGGGGACGAGCTGTGAAGAACCATTAAACACTCAGCCAGAGTTCATGCGTTTCCCATGGTTCGTTCGTTCTCTTTCTTTCTTTCTTTCTTTCTTTCTTTCTTTCTTTCTTTCTTTCTTTCTTTCTTTCTTCTCTCTCTCTCTCTCTCTCTCTCTCTCTCTCTCTCTCTCCACATTATAAAAATGTGCTGGGACTTGTATGCACAGCAGGTTTTACAGGAAGGCTTTACTGCAAACTCGAAGTTGTCCCCCCAAAACGCTGCAAATAGTGGGTTTATTTATTTTTAACTCTGGATAGAAATCAGGCTACAGTCTAAAAACGCAGTGAAAAACCCGAATTGTGTGTGAACTGCTCCCCAATAACTCACAGGGACTTCGGGGTAAATCTGGCTGAGATGTGAATGCACCCCCCTCCATTTTGGAGGAGATGTGAGTTAAAGGACTTTCAACATCCTTGGTGAAAAACTTCTTGGAAACCTGCATGTATATGGCAATGTGTGACAGTGTGTGACAATTCATATGTCACAGGGATGACAAGTCGACACCGACTCGAGGGCACAACTTGACTTTACCTAGGTTGCAGGGGAAATGCCAAATCCATTGAAGTCAGAGGACAGGCTACAGAGAAGTTAGCAGTGGGTACCTCCGTTCACCCACTCACCCCTTTTGCTTTGGGAACAAGGCACCCTGGCCATCATGAGGGGGCGACCTATGGCACACGGGCCCTCACCGAATTGCTTAAAGCCCCACTTCTCAGCAGCCAGTCTCATCAGAAACACAGAAAGCAGCTTTATACCGTGTCAGTCCATTGGCACATTGAGCTTAATATTGTCTACACTGACTGGCAGCAGCTCTCCAAGGTTTCAGGCAGGACTCTTTCCCAGCTCTACCTGGCAGTTATTCGCACATGGCTTCATGCCGAGGGGTAAATGTTTACACTGAGGGAAGCAGCCCCTCCCCTCTGCTCTCGGGTTTTGTTTTGATGCAAGTTCACGTGGCATGCCTCCGTGTTTTCCTTCTAGCCAATTGGGGGGAGGGGGGAGCTTTCTAAAGAGCTCTATCTGCATTTCTAAAGAGAGTATCCTTCTGATCATGCTAATGATTCTAGTCAGTGCCTCTCCCTATTTGCTCCAGCGTAAAATGCTTCAAACCAGCATTTTAAAAACTCAGAAAATACCTCGCGATAAGCTAGAATTCGCAAGACAAAACCTGACTTGTGTGTGAAGTGGGTCCAAGGATCTCGAGTGGACTTCGGGGTAAGTTTGGCTGGGGTGCGAACACACACACTCTGTCCTAGAGGAGATTCGGGGTAACAACCCTGTCTGTAAAGCCTCCTGGAGATGCTGCCAGCCAGGGATTGAACCTGGGACCTTCTGCACACAAAGCAGATGTTCTCCCACTGAGCTATGTCCCCATCCCCTCAGGGGAATACCTGACAGCAGGCAATGCTGATGTGTGGTCACCCATTCAGAAGCAAACCAAGATGCACCCTACTTAGCAAAGGTGACAATTCATGCTCACTTCTGCAAGGCCAGCTCTCCTCCCCAAAACACACACACACACACACCCCTCCTGCTCTTTATGATGGGACAGAGTGTGCATGCTTCGAGAAGGGTAAGCCTGGCCAGGAGGAAACTTTTTAAATAGCCTCCTGCTGTGCGGGAATCTGATTGCATTCGATGGCGATGGAAAGTGCTGCTTCTGTCCAGGAACAAGGCCTCGATCCGCTGGCCCTCGCCGAAGCATTCTGCCGCCATGAAGTTATGAAGACCAGGACAGCAAAGCGCCCTTGTAAACTTATAGCCCCCTTGGCCTAACAGGCCTGCTGGATGCCAAAGGTCTTTGCAGACGAGGCTTGACATTTCCCCGGTGTCCGACTCCCCAGCCTCAAGATGCTTGGAGCTCAGGACAGTCCCATGCCAGCCATGTTTTCCCTGCGATGACATCCGAGGGATTTTGGCACCCTCCTTCCGACAGCTGCACAAACAAAAAGCCCCTCAACTATTCTCCGTCTCTCTCCTGGGTGTCTTCCAAACTCCATTCTTTCCCTGGCGGAAGCGTGATTGATGGTGACTGGAATCAGCCAAAGGTCTCAATATGTTGTGGCTGCAGGAGTAAAGTACATAGGAAACTGCCTTCGACTGAGTCAGGCCTTTGCTCCGTCTAGCTCAGGATTGTCTCTACACTGACTGGCAGCAGCTTCTCCAAGGTTTCGGGCAGGGGTCTTTCCCAGCCCTACCTGGAGATGCTGCCAGGGAGTGAACCTGGGACCTTCTGCATACAAAGCAGATACTTTGCCAGTGAGTTATGGATGTTGCTAGTGAAGCTTGCTTCTACTCTGTGAAGAGCAGAAGGTTCCAAGTTCCCTCCCTGGCATCTTCAAAATAGGGCTGAGAGAGATTCCTGCCTGCAGCCTTGGAGAAGCCGCTGCCAGTCTGTGTAGACAATACTGAGCGAGATAGACCAACCTTGTCTGACTCAGTATATGACAGCTTCCTATGTTCCTTACTGATTCAACCCTGGGTCCATCTAGCTGGGCTTGCTCCCAGGTAAGTGGGTTTAGGGTTGCAGACTTTGCCACTCCCCCAGAAGAAGTCCTGCGCACGCCCATGCCTGCCTCAGTTTCCAAACCTCCAGTGAAGAAGAGCCTGCCACTACATGAGGCAGGCAGTTCCTCTGTCTGACAGTTGCCCTGGCCAAAACCATTCCTCCGAATGTCTAGCCTGAACGGACACCTTCTTGGCTTCAAATAGGGCTGCCGGCAATCACCCTGAGCACAACCAAAAGCCGTTGGCTGTGTCAACCCAGGGGAAGACGGCTGGGTGGTTGGGGCACCCAAGCATGGTGTCTAGATCAGCCCTTCCTTGTCTCTACCTGTTGTAGGGTTCCACGCCTGTCACGACCTGATGGAAAGCTGGCTGCCCACCCTGCTACTCCTCCGAGACTATAAGATCCCCTCACTTTTCACTATGTACAGGTAAATGTTAATAATAATAATAAATAATAATAATAAAATAAAGTAATAATAATAATTAATAAACCTGCCGCTCTTCCATTTTATTCTTCCATTTTTGTGTGTGTGCAGTATTGCGCTGGAGGGAGAGGGATATAAATATTTGACCTAAATAAATAATAATAATAATACATAAATAAATAATACATTCAGCATGGCTGTTGGCTTATATATTTCAAATCTTTCGATCAAATCTTTATAGGTGGGCTCCTGAATTATAGGTGCAAAGCTGTGATAAGTTATTGATGTAGTTTTTTTCTTTTTAAAATTATAATCTATGGCTCAACAAAAAAAGTTGCAGCAAACAGAACTTTTGGAGTTTTAATGGCTGGGCAGTTATAGCAGGAGAGAGGATTTCCCGCCCTCACAGGTCTGCTTCCCACCACGGAGGGGGCTTTTCTCTCTTCAGACCAGCGCCCCACTGCACTGTGAGCGACTGGGCGTGGGGATCTGTGTTGCCGTGGGGCAGGACTTCTTCCCCTCTCACCCCACTGCTCGCGGGTACAGACTAACATCCCTTCTGTCTATCAGGACCCTAATAACCAGGATCCTCGTTTCCTCTTCCCAGCGAACAGGAAATGAAGCACTCCCTGAAGATCTTGATGGAGTTGGAGACGCAGATCACTGGCTGTGGGGCCAACCCCTTTGCCTCCCTCAAGCCGGAGCAGGCCTATTCCAACCCCAACAAGCCCCCCGTCTACTGCAACTCCCACTACCTGATGTTCTGCGGGTTGTCCGGCCCACCAGAGGAGCCGGGCATAGGAGAGCTGGAAGAAGAAGAGGAAAGGGATCCTTAGTAGGGGAGCCTAGCAGAGAGTTGTGCCTTCGGCACCCGAGGCACAGGCTTTGTCGTCTCACATTCAATGACTGTTTCCAGTTATGTCTAGTGGCCCATAAAATGTTAGCATTCGAAGGAACATCAGAGGCCATCTAGTCCACCCCCCCTGCTCAGTGCAGGAATCTGCTGCAGCTCGCCTGACAGATGTCTGTCCAGCCTTTGTCTGAAAGCCTCTAAAGTCCTGTGTGTGCTCTTTCTAAAAGCGGCCTCTGTCCTTCCTGTGGCCGAGTGGCGGGCGTGCCAGCCCAGAGCCAGCCCAACTGGCCAATCCTGGAATCTGGCAGACACCAGCCCAGTTGACTGCTATACAGCCCAATGGGACGTTATGCTGTGGGAGAAGCTATAGGTTGCAATCCATGCCCTTATGGTACTTGAGTTCATGGGGTAGAGTGGGTCGCCTGCTGACAGACACACGCAGAAGGTTGGTTCACTTGTGTATGGAGAGGAAGGATGGTGTTCACCAATCCCCTCCCCGTCCTTCTACTGCCTCGAATGCCCCCTCTCCAAATATGTCCTTGAAGGTCTTCCAACTCTCAGGACCATATTTCCAGGGGGCAGGGTGATGGTCCAGATCAGTTGAACATCTCACTGCAATTAGTACGTGCCTGTCATCTCTCAAACCTGGTGGCTTCTGGGATCCCGTTCCAGGGTGGGAAAATGTTTCCCCTTGTTCATGCACAATGTCTTTTTTTTGGGGGGGGGGGAATTAAAACCTGATAAAACATTCAATGCATTAACCAGCAAGGGGTCCAAAGATGACCACAACCCATCTGTTAGAAGGGCAGAACGTATGTATAGACTCAGAGGCGTAACTAGGGAAAACGGCGCCCGGGGCAAGCACTGAAATGGCGCCCCCCCCGCCGCCCCCCCAACATACTACATTATACTTAGGTTTTTCCTCACAAGCGCCCGCCGCCAAGCCAGGCCACTGACTGGCCACCAGGCGCCAGCAAAGCAATGGGGGGGGGGCACAGGCGGCGCGGAAGGGACCGCTCGTGGGGAAGGGGGCACCGACGCGCTCCCTTGACTGCTGCAGCGCTGCTGCACTGAGCAGGAAACATTTGTATTAACAAAAAATGTAAAAAAAATTTAAAAAAATTTGGTCATGGTGGCACCCCCCACGTGACCAGAAAAGATGGCGCCCAGGGCACGTGCCCCCCCTGCCCCCCCTATAGTTACGCCTCTGTATAGACTTCTTATTTTCACCCGTTCTGTTTGTCATCGCTGACCTGGTCCTTATTCAGCCTGTGGTAGCGAGTTCCATAGATCAATGATGCAATGTGTGAAAAAGTGCTTCCTGGTCTGGGCCCTAAACCTCCTGGTCACCAGTTTCATGGGATGACCCCTGGTTCTAGTGCTGTGAGAGAGGGAGAAAAATTTCTCTCAGATTTTGGTAGACTTTGGATATGTTTCTTGGGATACCTTCCTGTTGTTTTTTTTAAAATCCCAAACCAATTTCATTTTTATTACAATTAGTTTTGACGTTTAACCATGAAACGACTGGCCTATAACTACTGCAGAGACGCCCAGCTTTGGATCTCCTGCAGATGCTGGACAGGGCAAAGAGGCCCCTTTTAACGTGGCGATTCTCTTTATTTAGCAGGGGGAGAGTAACTGGCCCTATCCATCCCCAGCACAGGACCTCCAGTGACTGTTGCTGGTGTCTGACTTATGTTTCTTTTTAGATTGTGAGCTCTTCAGGGACAGGGGACCATCTCATTTATTTATGTATTATTTCTCTATGTAAACCGCCCTGAGCCATTTTTGGAAGGGCGGTATAGAAATTGAATTAATAATAATAATAATAATAATAATAATAACAACAACAACAACAACAACTCCCATCGTCTCTATTGACCATCGTGGCTGGGGATGATGGGAGTTGTAGTCTAACAACATCTGGGGACCCATGTTTGTGAACCCCTTTCTCTGGCAGAGGCTACCCTGGCAGAAGGAACGAACAAGTCAAAGATGGTTGCCTGGCCCACATGGCTACTCCGCCCGCATGAAGCCATGCCCACAAGCACAGACACTCTTTCCAGGTCATCTTGCCTTTATCGCTCCATGTTAAAAAAGAAAACAACAACCATACAGCACTGCTGCTACACAAATCACAAATTATCTACAGGCGATTTCCCTCACGCACCCTCCATTTTGCCCTCTGCTGAGCCTGTGTGCAGGCAAAATGCTTGCACTCTAGGTCGCTTTCCAGATTAAACCCGACAACAGTGTCACTACGGATCTGCTAAGTGTCCTTCTGTACTTCCTGTGTTGTGACACCGCAGTCCCTGCGCTGACAAGGGGGCATTAACATTTTCGATGCCTGCTTTCGGGTTGTATCTTTGCATGATAGTGCTACAACATTGCATGTGCGTTGCAAAAAAGTAGCTGTATTTTCCCGCTGTAGGTGTTCTACATTCTGGGGATCGGTTTCACTACGATCCGATCAAGCCAAAGCATTTTACCCCTGTTGTAGCATGCAATCTGGAAAGCTCCCAGGTGAAAACGGGCTCCAATCCGTTTCTGCAACATGTCCTCTGCCCCCGCCCCTGGGAGATGGAGATTGTAGGCTTAGAATCTCCCTGTAGTTTCTCCATCCTCGAAGGATCTGGATAATCGAGAGATGGCCAGTGGACACACATATTGCTGGAGACTGTCTTTCTCTCTTTCTCTTTCTCTCTCTTCCCTCCACTTCAGGGCATCGATGTATCTTGGGAAGCCCTCCACTGAAGAGTGCTTTGACCCTGATAGGGTTGTCTGAAAGGGGAGGCTCGGAGAGCAGTCGCCCAGGGCCCCACACCGAAGGGGGCAGAGATGTTATTGATTCATCGCAGGGAAACCCACAAAGTATATCTAGGCCCTACAAAAGCCCGGGACAGCCCCGGGACCGGAACATTCAGTCGGCTCCTAGCAGCAGTTTGTGGTCTATTTTCCAAGTCTCTTCTCCTCAAAGTCCCGGCAAAGTCTTTCCGCCTCTCCGGCCTCCCTCGAAGGGAGTCAGGCATCTTCTAAACATGAAGACACATATTGGAACAGCCAGGGGGGGACCACAGCAAGCGAGGTGCCAAGCCCGACAGAGAGGGCAGGAGCAGTGCAAATCAGAGCTGTGCTTGTACAAAGAGGGCCAGAGGCCGCCTTAAGACGAAGGAGGTGTCCATCAGAGGAATCTGCAGCACCCCGCTGGGGCTGCGTTTCAGCTTTTCCGCAAGGCAAATTGGACGCTGGTGATGGCAGGAGTGGGCCCCTAGGCAGGCCTGTGTGCCGGCCCCCTGGCGATGGACCCAGAGGGCACTGGTGTTTTCCAGCCCTCCCCTGCAAGGAGATGCCTCCATGGGCCAGCGCTGCAGCAGTGAGATGGCCCCAAAGGCACCGAGGAGAAGGACGTCTGCTGGCTTCCACATGGGGGGCAGCTGAAAGGTTGGATGTCGGACGGAGAGGGGGAATGGGGGTAAAGGACAGACCTTTGGCCTGTAGCCATACTAAAAATTTGAGGGGGGTGCCAAAAAAGTGGTGGTGGGGGCAGCTTATCTGGCCTTCTAAAGACAACATTCAAGCAACTTTCCATTATTTAAAAACTATTTGTAAAAAGGGGGGGGATATTTAGGGGGGCACCCTAGCCCCACAATGGCTTCAGGTCTGCCTCAATGCTGACTCCAACCAACAAAGCAACTATAAGATCCTAACCTTGGGGGCCCCCCCACCAGATGTTCCCGGACTACAACTCCTATCATCCCCTGCCGCAAAGCCATTGTGGCAGGGGGTGATGGGAGTTGTAGTCCAACACCACCTGGGGACCCAAGAGTGGGAACCGCTGGCCTAGCCTGCTGTCGTTGGATGACCAGTAAGGAAGGGATGTGTGAAATTCAACTTGCCTCGCATTCAGCATCCAATTCCGCGACTAGATTCTGCTAAGAAAGCACAGAGTGAGGTTTCTGCATACCTCCTCCTGCTTTTGCTAGACGTGGGGGAGAGAGGGGAGGGGCCCGTCAGTGCCCCGAAGCATCAGAGCTGGACCTGATATCCTCCTGAATCCTGGATTCTGAAGTCTCGCCAGACATTGCCTCTACTTTTCAGTTGCTCTCTTTGCAGCCATGAGGGCTAGAAGCTTGCTCAAAGCAAAAACTGCCATTCTGACAGTGCTGAATGTGAGCAAGAACTGCCATTCTGACAATGCTGAATGCTGTGCCTTGCTACCAAATCACACACAAACACACACACACACACACACACACACACTCAGTGTAATCACAGAAACATGGAATATACAGCGCTGCAGGTGTATGTGGGTTTCATGATACCCGTATAGCACAGACGGCATTCTTGTAACTCCACGTTCGCACCTGTGTCAATCCGCTGTATTCACTCGCTTCTGTTGTCCCGGCAGAGGCATCAATGAGAAAGAAGCAAGGAAACCCAACATGTTGCTAGCTCTTCCCTTACCTCTTCATCTGTGCACGGGACCTCCCAGATCCTACCCCAGTTCCATCTAGAGGCCCTAACTGGCCTTCCCAACCAAAACGAGGCTTGCCAAGCAGGTAGCCCAGGAGAAGACCTCAGCTTTTACTACGCTATATTGGTTTCATCCCACAACCCCTGTCTTGGCTTCGCCCGAAACCTCTTGACAGTTCTCACCTGGTGGGGCGTTTAAAGTCTTAGCCCAGGAGTTGCCACGCTTTTGAGTCCCCAGGTTGGACTACAACACCTATCATCCCCTGCCACGGTGGCATGGGGATGATGGGAGTTGTAGTCTAACAGCCCTTAGGACCCGAGCTTGGGAACCCCCTGCCTTAGCCCACCCTCCTCACAGCATTACAGTTCCCAGGATTCTTCGGGGGAAAGGGTATGGCTCCCGAAACTTTTCAGTCTGTCGTGTGGCTCTGTCCAGGTTCTCTTTCGCAGACAAGGGCACGAGACTTCTATCCCGGCCCGAAATTTCTTAGCTAGTGGTTGGAAGGGAATCCAGACCCGGCCCCCAGGTGTCACCCAAGGCCGCCAAGATGGAGAAAGAAATGAGCTCAACATTCAGCTGGGTGGGGATCGGAGACGTCACAGTCACAAATCCCCCAGCGTTCCCCAGCAGAGATCTAAACCGGGAAACAAAAGTCTCAGTTTCCAGGCTTGCCCGGAAAGGTTTACACTCCCCAAAACCCTGGGAAAGGAAGTGGCATTTCCGCAGCCGGCCTTTCCTTGGTGCCGTGGACGGTAGCAGATGCTCGCGGCCTGACGCGGGACTAGATAGAAGTCAAAGGTACATGTTTTTTAAAAAAATCTACATAAAAGGTGGAGAGAACCTCAAGATATATACACACCCTCGTTTTCGTTCAGCAAAGGGCTTTTGTGGAATTAACTGGGGGGAGCCCCTTTCACGAGGGAAGGGACCCGCGATTCAGGCCTCTGGGCCAGCCGTCACTCCCAACTGACGGAGTGCCAGCTGTCACTCCAAATTGGCTCGCTCCCTCAGCACAGGCAGCGACAGCATTTCCGGCGCCGATTTCTTGCGGGGCCTGTCCTTGGGCACGCTGAGGAAGTCGGGCGCTTCGCTACTGAGAGGCGTGGAGGGGGCGCTGGAGGGGGCGCTCTGGGTATTGGGGGGCAGGCACACTTTGCTGATGGAGATGGCAGATGCCACCGTGCCAACAATCTCGTTGGTTGCCTCCTGAGTTTCCTTCTCGTACCGACGCACCTCGTCCATCGTCATCCCTGTGGAAAGCAAGCACAGAGAGAGAGAGAGAGAGACCGTGAGGAGAAGGAGGAGGAGGAGGAGAGCCATTTCTGCAGGCTTTTGGCTTATGCTTTCCTGCTCTCTTGGGGGCAGGCCCAAACTTCTGCCTTCCCTCGTGAGGCAACTTTTCCTCTCTCTCAAGCATTAACAACGTGGGGAGCGCACAGTGTGGGCCCCTCAAGCCGCTCTCATAAGTTGTGTCAGTCTCAAGACTGGAGCCGGTGTGGTACGGTGGAGACACAACCTGGGCTCAGAAGTGAGGGACCCGGGTTCTAATCCTGCCCCACTCAGCTGCATGGCTCATTATGCTGGGCAGATTGCTTTCTCTCTGCTTCAGTTACCTCACGAGCCTTGCTCCAAGGACAAATCGGGGAAGAGTGGCAAAGGATTTTACTGAACGGTGAACAATACCCATGGCCGGAGGAAAATCTGAGTGGCTAATCAGCACTATTCAGTGCCCAAGGATCCCGTTTCCCATGATGCCAATATCCCTCTGTCCCATTTGCATCAAGTTTCTGTTCTCATAAGAACATAAGAACAGCCCTGCTGGATCAGGCCCAAGAAGGCCCATCTAGTCCAGCATCCTGTTTCACACAGTGGCCCACCAGATGTCGCTGGAAGCCTACAGGCAGGAATTGAGGGCATGCCCTCTCTCCTGCCGTTACTCCCCTGCAACTGGTACTCAGAGGCATCCTGCCCCTGAGGCTGAAGGTGGCCTATAGCCCTCCGACTAGTAGCCGTTGATAGACCTCTCCCCCATGAAGTTATCCAAACCCCTCTTAAAGCCATCCAGGTTGTTGGCTGTCACCACATCTTGTGGCAGAGAATTCCACAAGTTGATTCCAAGTTTTCACACGTGCATTGTGTGAAAAAGTACTTCCTTCTGCTGGTCCTAAATTTCCCAGCAATCAATTTCATGGGATGATCCCTGGTTCTAGTGTGATGTGAGAGGGAGAAGAATTTCCCTCTATCCACTTCTATCATGTCTCCCCGCAGTCTTCTTTTTTCTAAACGAAAAAGCCCCAGGTGTTGTAGCCTTGCCTCATAAGGAAGGTGCTCTAGGCACCTTCCCTCTTTTCTCCTGAGTGCATTGAAGGCCTGGTGTGCCACCAATTCTGGGCCACTCCTTAGCTGAGAATGCAATAAAGTTTCCCTCAGAAACATCGGCCCGTCTATTATTTCATCTGGAACCCTTACAGGGAGCCCTGAAAAAGTGTCCAGGAGAACCTTTTCCTCCGGAACAAGAATCCCATTTTCACTTTGAATGGCTTAGCTGTGACTTTGTGTTATTGGACTCTATCCTCCTGAGGGCTTCTTTGTTCCGGCAATTATAAGCCGAGCAGATCGGTGACTCATTCAGCACGATACGATTACTCCAACCAATATTTTAATGGCCGAAAATTTGTGTTTTTTTGTTTTATTTATGTATGGCTATTTTATATTTATATACATATATAAATAAATATACCACATACATAGTTACACATATAAATATATGCATTTATATATACATATTAAAGCTTCCGGTATGCTCCCTGTCATCTGTGCTTTGGCACTTTTGCTGCTTAGTTGTGTTTTATTCTTATTATTTTACATTTTATATCCCGCTCTTCTTCCAAGGAGCCCAGAGCGGTGTACTACATACTTAAGTTTATCTTCACAACAACCCTGTGAAGTAGGTTAGGCTGAGAGAGGAGTGGCTGGCCCAGAGCCACCCAGAGAGTCTCATGGCTGAATGGGGATTTGAACTCGGGTCTCCCCGGTCCTAGTCCAGCACTCTAACCACTACACCACACTGGCTCTCTTTTATAATGGGTCTGTGACCGCTTAATAAAGTTGACTGGCTGACTGACTGAGGCAGTGCTTTTCAAAAGCTGCTTAGGGGAACCCTAAGGATCATCCAAAATGGCGGCCAAGCATCCTCGCGTATCCATCACTACCCATCTTGTCATGCAGTACACAGCCACGGGGGAGTGTTGTAGGCATTCGGTGGTGCCCTCTCCATTTATTTTATTTATTTATTTTTACATTTCATATCCCGTTCTTCCCCCAAGGAGCCCAGAGCGGTGTACGACATACTTTTAAGTTTCTCTTTCACAACAACCCTGTGAAGTAGGTTAGGCTGAGAGAGAAGTGACTGGCCCGGAGTCACCCAGCAAGTCTCATGGCTGAATGGGGATTTGAACTCGGGTCTCCCCGGTCCTAGTCCAACACTCTAACCACTACACCACGCTGGCTTAGGGAGACAGCAAGGCTGAGCAGGCCTCAGAACCAAGTGTGCACTCTAAAATATCACCCAGAATCCTCTCAGCGTGCCAGTGCATTGCGGCAGGTATGCTGGAGTGCCCCGGCTGATGATGGAGAAGGTTCCCTCAGGTCTGGAAACCGCTGAGCTGAAAAATGATCAGGGAAAGGTCTTTCCCTTCCATCCAGCCTGGCTGGCAAATCCAGACTTCCTACTCATCTGTGAATTTTTCTAAAAAATCTATGAACACCTCAGTTTAGGAACATAGGACGCAGCTCTCTACTGAGTCAGACCCTTGGTCCACCTAGCTCAGTATTGTTTACACTGACTGGCAGCGGCTTCTCCAAGCTTGCAGGCAGGAATCTCTCTCAGCCCTATCTTGGAGATGCTAGAGATTCGATCTGGGGCCTTCTGCATGCAAATCTAAAGATGCTCTTCCACTGAGCTACATCCCCATCCCCTAAGGGATCTTACAGTGCTCAGATGTAGTCTCCCATCCGAAGGCAAACCAAGATGGACCCTGCTTAGCAAAGGGGATAATTTATGCTCGCTACCACAAGACTGGCTCTCCTTATCATCTCATTTTGCCAGATTAAAATTATCTGGAGAGATTTGGTTATGGTTGTCGCCGGCTCGTTTGGTGGCGAATCGGACCAGCCTGCCCCAGGGCTTTGGAATATGCTCCCTTCTGAAATAAGAGCATCTCCTTCTCTGTTTGCTTTTAGGAAGTCCCTCAAGATGCACCTGTTTGCTCAGTCTTTTAAATGAAATTAATTTTAACGGTTTAATTGTTTTTAATCTCATGAGATTATTTTAAGTTTCTATTCTGTGAATTTTCTTCTGTTTTTCCTCTGTCTTATATTTGTTGTGTTTTAAATTGTGTAGACTGCCTAGTGATACACATACCAGGAGGTATATCAACATGATAAATAAATAACAAATAGCAAATAAATGCTTCAAGTAACTCTAAAAAGCCCCGGGAAGAAGCTGAGGGTTACTATGGAACAGCATTGTACTGGAGAGGCGGGATATAAATATTTTGAATAAATAAATTAAAAATGAATAAGCAAACATGGAGAGAATTCTTGGCACAAACATGGCGGTTCTCAAGTTTCCCCTCAATCATTCCCAGGATCCCAGGTCTGGAAGGAGATGTATTGAATCCAAAGGGAGGGGTTGGCATGGCAGAAAAGGGGTAGGGGGCACTGTACTTGGCTTCAGGGGAGAATACAGGTGCAGGAAAACAGCAAAACAGAAAAGAAACACAAAAAAACGGAACCATACATACAAAAAGCGGGAGTCCAGGGCGGGGCTGGCCAGGTGGGGAAGAGCTAGGGTTCCTGGCTGCTGAAGTTTTTGTTGGTGGCCACGTGCATCTGAGTTTCGAAGGCACGAACCTCCTCCAGGGACATGCCTGTAACATGCAGAGAACCTCTCAATGCCCGGTCACACCAGGGGAACAGGGCAAAAGGGCAATGCAGCAAGCAGAGAGGGCCGAGCTCGCGGTTGTCCAGTTGTCGCGGTTGTCCACCGGCGGCTGTCCTCACGCCACACGATCCTCGCGTGGAATCTGGGCCACTTGATCATAGAGCGGGCTGGATTCCTTTTGCACCCCTTGACGTGCAAAAGGGACGGAGGGCAACAAGGAACATAGGACGTGGCCTTTATACTGAGCCCGGCTTCAGCTAGCTCAGTTAGGCCTGCCCTCAGAGGTTTCCCCAGCCTTGGGTCCACAGATGCTGGACTACAACTCCCATCACCCCCTGCCACTGCAGCTAGGGATGATGGGAGTTGTAGTCCAGCAACATCTGGGGACCCAAGGTAGACCCCTGTTCTACACTGACTGGCAGCAGCTCTCCCAAGATTTCAGGCAGGAGACTTTCCTAGGCCTACCTGGAGATGCCGCCAGGGATTTGAACGTGGGACCTTCTGCATGCCAAGCAGATGCTCTAAGAATGAGCTCTGGCCCCCATCTCCAACTCACTTAGGAACAAAGGAAGCTGCCTCAGACCAAGCCAGACCATCGGCCCGCCTAGCCATTCCTTGCGGCAGGGGACAATGGGATTTGTAGTCCGACGGCAGCTTGGCAACCTGCCATGGGCCTAAAGGTTCCTACCCGCAGAAAGGAACCCTGGTATTACAGTTGGCCCCATATAAAGGATCAGAGAAAGCCGAGAGCGGCAGTCGAGGGCGGAAATGGTTAGTAACGCAGGAGACAGGCATGGGGAGGAAAAAGCTAATGTGGTGGGAAACCACTGAGAAAGAGAACCTTCTCTGAACTTTAGAATGACCGTTTGATTGCCACCAGCATGCAACGTTCCGATCCTAGCGCTCTCCCGTCAGCCAACAGGAACCCCACAAAGGGGGATTCAGGTCCTGCAGAAATGCCCTTTTCTCTTTTTCCCTTGGGGGGAGGGCTTCCCCGCAAAGGACGGACACCTGCCTGAGACCCTGTAGCCTCTCTTGTTACAGGTCATCACTTGGGTCAGCGGGCAAAGGACCCCAGCCCTGGAGAGAAGATGTGACCAACAGCAAACAGGGCAAAGGCCAGATGTGATGTCCTGCCGACTTTGGGTTAGAAGCAGCTCACGGTAGGGATGTGCACAAAACCACCTGGCCCAGTTCAGTTTGAGTTCAGTTTGGTTCAAACCGAACTCGAATCGCACCAGGCCAGTTTGGCTTCGGCCCCTTCTTGTACCACCGGTCTGGTCCAGTCCAGTGGGGTGGGTGTTGTTCGACGAGCCTTTAAATTTTTTTTAAGGCTTGTCGAACCCCCGAATTGGGGAGGTTCAGAACCTTTGAACCGAACTGGTTCGACATCAAATTGGTTCGGTTCTGAGCCTGTTTGCACACCCCTCGCTCACGGTGGCTTCCACAGGCCCATCCTCAACACTAAGGTCCTCTTGTAAAAAAGCTTCTTCGGAGGCAACCTTGAGCTAAAAATTGGATGCTCTGCTGACTCTTTTTCTCCTATCTGCTGCCACCAGGGGGCAGCAAAAGCAAGCAGATTACTGGCCTTGTGGACTGGCACCTTTGTGCGGAAAGTATGTGGATGAAGGAGGATAAGCTACCCCCGGTTGGCCCGGCCCCTGGCACAATCGGGCCCCAAGGTCCGTTAAGAGCTAACAGGCCCCAGCTTCCAAGAACATTAGATTCCATTCGCTGGTATAAAAACACTTGTCAGAATTTAATATATTCGGCTTTGAAGGGTAGCTCCTTTGGTGGCGGGGAAGGGGGAATCCCATCCTCAAGGTGGGAAGATACCTGGGAGGGAAAGAGAAAACCAGCCAAACCGGTGAACGCACAATGCGGCCTTAAAGCAAGTCAGACCCTTGGCCCTTGTCCGCTCTGACCGGCAGCCTCTCCCAAGGCTCGGCTTGCACAATAGGCAGCAGAGTGGACACATCTGAGTGAGTGAGGCTTACTTCAAGGGCCGCTTTACAGTTACCAGAAGCTGCACAGAATCTAAGCTGGAACGGACCGAGAAGCCATCCTACAAACATCTGCTTTTCCTGCAGGAGGTTCCAGGTTCACTCACTGGCCATAGCTCCAGGTAACGCTGGGAAAGACTCCTGCCTGAAACCTTGAAGAGCTGCTGCCAGCCAGAGTAGACAGTACTGAGCTAGATGGCCCAAGGATCTGACTCAGTAGATGGCAGCTCCCTATGTTCTTCTGGTCATCAAATACAGTCAGGTCTTTGACCCGTTGAGCTCAGTACCCTCTACTGCAGGGCTGCTCAACTTCAGCACTCCTGCAGATGCTGGACTACAACTCCCATCATCCCTGGCTATTGGCTGCTGGGGCTGAGGATGATGGCAGCTGCAGTCCAACATTAGCTGGAGGGTCCAAGTTGTGCAGCCCTGGTCTACTGCAACAAATGCAGGCTCTCCAAAGTCTCAGGAATGGATCATTCCCAACTGCTACCCAGGATTGTGTTAACAGAGGTGCTGAAACCTGAACCTGGTACCTTCTGCATACAAGCATGTTGTAAAGTCCTGTATTTAGATATGAAAAATGCCACGCACAAGTACGAGACTAGGGAGACCTGGCTTGGCAGCAGAACGTGTGAAAAGGACCCAAGTGCCTGAGTGAACCACACGTTGAACGTGAGCCAGCGGTGTGACGCAGTTGCTAAAACGGCGAATGCAATCTTAGACGGCATTAACAGGGGCCGAATGTCCCGATCATGAAAAGTGATAGTCCCAATCTATTCTGTGCTTGTTAGACCTCACTTGGAATACGGTGTCCAGTTCTGGGAAGAAGACTGATAAAGCGGAAGAGGTTCAGATCTGGAAACCACGGCCTACGAGAAACAGCTGAGTTGGGTGTGCTTACCCCGGAGAAAAGACGACTAGGGAGGGATATGAAAGTAGCTTTCAAAGATCGAATGACAAGGAAGCAAATTCAGGCCAGACAAGACATTAGATTTCTGAAGTGTAAGAGCACTTAGACAGTGGAACAGCCTGCCTCGTGAGGGGGTGAGCTCTCTTTCAAGAGGCTGGGTGGCCATTTGTCAGGGATGCTGCAGCAGATTCCTCCACTGAGCAAGAGGGTGGACTAGAAGACCTCTGAGGTGCCCTCCAGCTCAAACATTCTATTATTCTCTAGGTGTTGGCCTAGATTAGAATACCTAAGCAGTCACTTCCCTCTCTTACGAGTGGTCCTAATGCTTGCCTTCTCGGTGGTAGCAGCCTAGGATCTCTAACTCCCTGCCCTGGGAAATCCACTTAGCGTCTAATCTCTATCATTTTTTTTTTATATCTCCTGCAAACAGATCTCAGCCGGTGGCTGTTTTGCTCTCTCTGCTTTTTAGGAGTCTTGCTATCTATCTTTAGTCCTTTCTGTCATCTTCCTGAGTATATGTTTTTGTTTTAAAAAATCTAACAATGGCTTTCGGTTTGTTTTTGTTAACAGCCTCGAATGTCTGTGGAAAGGGGGAGATCCACTTGCTTACATACAGAAACAAGCAAACATTTATTTATTGAAGGTGCATCTGGGACGCCTGATGGAAATGCACAGCTACCAAGTCAGAAGAACATAAGAACAGTCTTGCTGCTGGATCAGGCCCAAGGAAGCCCATCTAGTCCAGCCTCCTGTTTCCCACAGTGGCCCACCAGATGCCTCTGGGAAGCCCACAGGCAAGAGCTGAGGGCACGCCCTCTCTCCTACAGCAGCTCCCTGGTAGCTGTTGATAGCCCTCTCCTCCATGAATGTGACTAATCCCCGTTTTAAAACCGTCTGGATTGGTGGCCATTGCCATGTCCGGTGGCAGCCAATTCCTTAGTTTAATTTATGTGATACCCTCTGAATACATGGCACTTGCTTGACAAAGAAGGAGAAAGCAGGTCTCTGCCCCAAAGGGCTCACAGTTTTGTTTCGTTTTTTAAACGGAGCAAAATCAAAAGGAGCAGAGAACATGGAAAGAGCCAGAGTTAGCCGGTGCAGCAGGCGAAATTTGAGCGTGGAGGTTAGTGGTTTTTAGCAAACTGAGAATTAAAAACAACTTTCTCCCAAAATAAAGGAGAGGAACTTTCCGTCGTTCCTACCACTTACCTTGGTGGTTGGATCAACTCTTTTAAAAGAATAAGAAACTGACTTCTCAAAATACTAGATAAGGAATTTTATGAGTTTTGTTCCTGGGTGGGACACAGCTAGACATCTCTTTCCCGCTCTACACACACCTCTAGGGCAGGGCTGCTCAGCTTTGGCCCTCCTGCAGATGTTGACCTACAACTCCCATAATCCCTGGCTACTGGCCACTGTGGCTAGGGATTATGGGATGGGAGTTGTAGTCCAAAAACAGCTGGGGGGGCGGGCTAAGGGGATGGAGCTGCTCTGGGAAGAGCAGAAGGTTCCCAGTTCCCTCCCTGGCAACATCTCCAAGATAGGGCTGAGAGAGGCTCCTGCCTGCAACCTTGGAGGAGCCGCTGCCAGTCTGTGAAGACAGTACTGTGCTAGATGCACCAATGGTCTGACTCAGTATATGGCAGCTTCCTAGGTTCCTATGTAAGTTGAGCAGGCCTGCTCTAGGCACTCATTTTTCCTCTAGGGGAACGACAAGGCGACACTAGTCCTCAGATGTTGTTAGACTACAATTCCCATAATCCCCAGATGCTGCAGCAGGGGGCGACGGGAGTTGTAGTCCAACAACGTCTAGGGAGCCAAGTTTGAGAGCCCTTGGAAACTGAGTCCCAAACCAGAGGGGGGTAGATGATATCAGTAAAGGAATGCAGAAGTGCATCTTCGGTACACAGTGCAAATGTTTCGCAATGTCTGGATCCAAATCAAACAAGCTTACGGGGAAGGAACTGGAGAGCGGCAGGGACCCAAGGCAAATTATATTTGTGAAATATTTTATAGGTGGGAGACACATAACACAAAACAAAGGGAGGGATTAAAGAGGGCTGTTTTGGGAAAGCGGAGCTGGTGGACACTCTCCCACTGCCCTCCCGGGGGCCTGGTGGGTTCCCTCGCCCTCTCCCACCCACCGCAGCCAGGATCATGCCCCGAGACTCACTTACCACACCACTCGTCCACCCAGGCAAAGGCTTGTCGGTGGCCTATCAGCAGGATGTCCCGGATGACCTGCAACCAAGAACTCCATTATTTAAGGGGGTCGTTTCAAAGCACTGAACTGAGCAAACTTAGTGTAGAGGAACCCCCCCCCCCCAAACACACACACACACACACACACACACACACACACACACACACCGCCCTCCAGAATCACCAAAGGCTGAAACTTCGACAGTGCCATTCTGATCCCAGCCAGCAGGAGGCAGCGGTGAGGCATGGACTGTTTACTCGTGGTCTAGTGCCTTCCGATCAGCCTGACTTACCCCTGCAAGGCTGGCATCAGGGGCTGGCATCACTGCTGCCCGATATAGGTGTTTCCCATAGTCTGGGAAACACTATAGGTGTTTCCCATATAGGTGTTTATCACCTATAGATATAGGTGTTTCCCATAGTCTGGGAAACACACCAGCGGGGGATTCGAACCGGCAACCTCTTGCTCCCTAGGCAGGTTACTTCCCCGCTGTGCCATTAGGTGGCTTACATAAGTGCACTAAATAAAATAAAATAACAATAAGAAGAACAGAGCCGCATGGCTAACCTTTGCTATCGTGGCCACGCCCCCTGCATCTGATGTCAAACACAGGGGGTGTGGCTTGGGCACCAGGTGCGGCCCCTGAACACGGCGGCCTGGGTTCTCTGAACCCCCTCGCCCAATGGTGGCTCGGCCCCTGCGTACCCGTTCTCCTGCTGTTGCTCCCCTGCAACCAGGATTCAGGGGCATCCATCTTTCTGAGCCTGAAGGCTGCCTATAGCTTTCAGTCATCTCCCCCTCCAACAGTGGGATCTTCCTTGCTGCTGCCCAGACACCCCAGGCCTTAAATATCAGTGCCCAGGGGGCGGGAATGGAACCTCCCTGCAGCTCACCTTGTGGACAAACTGTTCCACCCGCGTCTGCAGCCCCCACACTTCAAACTTGACTGTCACCAGCTTGTAGGAGCACATGATCGGCGTGGTATGTTCCCGCCATCCCTCCCGGAGGGGGCCGCGGCCAGTCTTCGCTGAGCTGAAGTACCGGAGATCCTGCCATCGGACACAAGGAGGACGTGAAGTATAGACCACTGATAACCCACAAATAGACCCAGGCACAAACAAGCCAACACACATTCCCCAAAGATACTCCTCCTAGCTGGCGTAGTGAGTGTTAGCCTAGGACCAAGGAGGCCTATACTCCTTGAGTAGGCCAGTCAGCTGTCTCTCAGCCGAATCTACCTTGCAGGGTTGGTGGGAAGGAGGTAAGGCCAGAGGGGTGACTCATGGAGAGATCAACAGTCAGCCTCCGAGAGTAAGTCTCTCTGTATGGAGACTGAAAACAGAGACTATTCCCTGCCTGCAGCAAGGGCTGACTGCAAAAAGGCCAGGTCAGGGCTAGGAATGTGCAAAGAGGTTCGATGTCGGACTGGTTCGGTTCGACTGTTCGGGGTCGAACCGAACCATCCCCTGTTCGGTCCGACCCCAGACTGAACACCTGCCAACTGTTCGGGGGTTCGCTGACTTAATATTTTTTTTTTAACTTATCCCTTCCAGGGCAGTTGTTGGAGGCGGCATGGGGGGTCCATGGAGTTTTCCCCCTGGCCTCCCTTGATGTCCATACCAGCCGGCCAGCTCTTCGGCCCGTTTGGGCTTTCACCCTCCGGCGCTGAGGCCATTTTGGAGGCTGCTGCAACTGTGCAATTGGCCTCTCTTTGGCAACCAGACTGTTTGGCTCTGCGGACCTCCCTGCTCCCTCCAACAACAACTCCCCCGGAGGGGGTAAGTAAAAGACAAATGTTTGTGAACCTCTCCTGGACCGAACCATACCAGGGTGGGGGGGTTGAGGGAGTGCCGGACCCGAACCGGACTGGACCAGCCGGTTTTGTGCACACCCCTAGTCAGAGCCAATCATTCAGAGGGGCAACAGCCTCCTCCTTGGGTGGTGGACGCTTTGGGCTCACGGGTGCCACAGAGCCTTCTTTTAAATATCTCATTCTTCTAATTTTAGCCCATGAGCTGTCTGGGGTGGCTGGTACCATCTTGGGGGTGGGGTTGGGGGCGGGGGAGACGAATGCTCAGGGTGATTTTTGACAAGGCCTACACCCCTAGAGATGGAAAACAGATGAGAGCAGAGCAAGACTTTCACCTTCCAGGTTGTTCTCAGGCTTTGATGGTCTTTTAAAAAGTTTTAAAAACACAAAAATGCCTATAAAATTCGATCGATGTTGTCAGAGGGATGGAGATGAAAATGGGCAGGGAGGTCCTCCAAAGATTTCTCCATGGAAAGAGCACAAATGTTTGTTCATTGTTACCCTGACCCTTTCTTCTGTGCAAAAATGCACATTATACTACTACTACTATAATAATAGGAGGAGGAGGAGGAGGAGGAGGAGGAGGAGGAGGAGGAGGAGGAGGAGGAGGAGGAGGAGGAGGAGGCACACTGCCTGCCTGCATTAGGCTGTTTACCTCCAGGCTCCGGTAATAGCGCTCTGGGATTTCATCAAAGGCAATGTCCAGGAATGTCACGTCATGGTCCCCCAAGATTTTTTCACTGTGGAAGATCTGGGAGGAAAACGATAGAGTGAGTATAAAATGATAGAGGAGTATAAAATTATGCACAGTGTTTGCGATAAAGTTGGGAGAGATAATTTTTCTCCCTCTCTCATCATATGAGAACCTGGGGTCATCTGTTGAAACTAAATGCTTAGGAACATAGAACACAGGAACATAGGAAGCTGCCATATACCGAGTCAGACCATTGGTCCATCTAGCTCAGTACTGTCTGCACAGACTGGCAGCAGCTTTCTTCAAGGTTGCAGACAGGAATCTCTCTCAGCCTTATCTTGGAGATGCTGCCAGGGAGGGAACTTGGAACCTTCTGCTCTTCCCAGAGTGGCTCCATCCTCTGAGGGGATGTGTAATATAGTGTAATATTCTTTACACTACATGCAGTTACATGATGGAAATTGCTGTCACCCGATGTGGCGATGGCCACCAGCCTAGACGGCTTTAGAAGGAGATCAGGCAGATTCATGGAGGTGAGAGCTCTAAATGGCTACCAGACGGCCATCAGGATCAGGATCAGAGGGGGCGCTTCCCTTCACCCAACCCCCAGAGCTGCTGGGCGAGGCATGGGTGGACAGCAGGAGAACTGCCGTTTGTCTGTGCCACTGATCTGCCCACCCAGAGCCCTGGTTGTGATTGTCTGCAGGGAGGTAAGCTTGGATGACGATATAAGGTACCAGACAAAGTTTTGGAGGAGGTGAAGCCTAATATCCAGGGCCGTTCAGTCCTGATAGTTAAATGGAGCCTCCACATTCAGGAGCACTGAATGCCACTGAATGCCAGTTGCTGGGCAACAACCATGGGAGCGGGGTATTGGCTTCCTGTCCCATGTGTGGACTTCCCAGAGGCATCTGGTGGGCCACTCTGAGAAGCAGGAGGATGGATTAGAAGGCCCACCGGTTTGGTCCAGCAGTGGGACCCTTAGGCTGGCTCTGGGGACAGGAGCATTGCCCCATCATTACTGGGCTGGGACCACTTACGTTTGCACTATCTCCACAGTTATCCTCGTACTTGGTCTCTATGTAGATGGAAAACTTGGGCAGGAAGGAACACTGCGGGGAACACGAAAGAGAGACACAGAAGATGAGTAAGTCGAGAAATGCTGCTGGGAAAGGAGGCAGCTCTGGCCCTGTGATGATATTATGTTGCGTGCACGCACACACAGGGATAGGCACCCCGCCCCATGTTTTGGGGTGGACCACGGTTCATTTGAAAAGTGCACCGGGGTCACAGGCCCCCTCAAATGCAGCATGCAGATAGGACGTGTGCAACGGACTGTACGTGTGCCTTGCACAGAATGAGTCACGGCACGTGCGCACACATCTGTACATGCACACCTGGTTAGGGATGTGCACGGACCACGGTTCCAATGAGCACATTTCGGGAGCAGGGCCCGGGAGCTTTACGAACGAGGAGAGCAGGGCCTTGCCTCCTCTCTGCTGCCCCATGCAACTTCCGGCTGGGGCGGAGCACATCCCAAGAAGCCCCGTGTGGCATCAGCAGGCACACCGTGAGTGCACAGTGCCTTTTGCGGAGCCTCCCGATGCCGGGAGGCTTGGGAGGCTACTCGTGAGTCAGTACGGCACAGCACCAACACGCGGTCATTTAACCCGCTTTTCAGGCGCTCCTGAGCCCCAAACCCAGATTAAGCAGCGGGCCACTTAAGAGGACTCAGCGCCATGCTGCTGCCAGGAGCCGTACAACTCCTGTTGGGTCTCGCGACCAGCCGAAACCGGGGCTGGGCTCCTTCCACCCAGTTTCGGCTGGCCGGGAGGATAGCCTGACTGAGGCTTTCCCCACGGCCAGCTTAACCCTGCTTGAGGCAGCCCAGAAAGGGTTAGGCTGGTCGTGAGCAGCGGCAGGATCCTCACAGATCCCTCCCCTCCCCTCTGAGATGCACGTGGCCACCAACACAAACTTCAGCAGCCAGGAACCCTAGCTCTTCCCCACCTGGCCAGCCCCACCCTGGACTCCCGCTTTTTGTATGTATGGTTCCGTTTTTTGGTGTTTCTTTCCTGTTTTGCTGTTTTCCTGCTCCTGTATTCTCCCCTGAAGCCAAGTACAGCACCCCCTACCCCTTTTCTGCCATGCCAACCCCTCCCTTTGGATTCAATGCCTCTCCTTCCAGACCTGTGCCCAAGATGGGGCTGGAGACTGGCTCCGGCAGCAGCAGGCGATCCGATACGAGCATGTCGGCACGACACACTTGAACCGGATTTTCCCAAGTTCTGGCCCCAGAGCCCTCCGCCTTCCCCGCCTACCCAGGGCAGTCATGAGAATCTCCCCACTAACTGTGGAAAGAAGGAGGAACAGCACGAGCCTGCAGCAAACCTCGGTTCTCCCAACCAGGGTTAGCGAAATCCTAACAAGACTGCATATAAGTAGGCAGGGTTTTACCCTTGGCATTTCACCCCCCCCCTCCCCAAGCTTTCCATAGCTCTCTCCTGGAACACAGCTGCAGCATCCCCCAAGAGGGACTTTCCTGCTCCCCCTTCTGTCCTCTGGTTCACACGGAAGGCTGCTGCGTGGAGGTATAGCCCCAAGGCCCCTCTGGGTGTACTTGCTGTGATCCGCTGGAGAGAAAAGAGGCACGCTGAACAAACCAGCACATCTTGTTACTTACTGTGTATTCTGAGCCGGCAGCCAGGTGATTCCAGGAATCCACAGGACATCAGAGGAGAGGGGGAGGGAGAGAGAGAGAGAGAGAGAGAGAGAGAGAGCCAGCGATGAGATGGGAGAACAATCAACCCTGCTGGCGGAACTGAATGTCTCCTGACCATCCAACCCGCTCAGATCTGCTCCAGCAACCCAGGCAGAAAGCGGGGAGGAAAGATCAGGTGCAGGACACATGGGCGGTTGGTCCCTGGAGTTAACGACATTCTGACTTGCGGAGTGCAAAGTGAAACTCGGGGACCCTCTGTGCAGTCCAGCATAGCAGCTAATTGGCATCTCAGTGCACACTGCCTTGGGCAACGCCTTGGGATCCCACAGGCTTGGAAGGAGAACGTTTGCAACCAGAAAGAAAAACATTTGCAAAAGTCCCTAAACCACACCAATCACAGGCTTGGCGTGCATGATTTGAATGTTCTGAAAGGGAAGGAGCTACAGGCAGGCTTTAAGCTGCGATGGTGGGAGCGTTAGCACAAAATTGAGGGGTACAGAAACAAACTGGATACGTTGCTCTGTAAGGCAGGGGTTCACAACAGGAGGGGGGTTATAGGATCCATAGGGGGACTTGAAGGGTTTCCAGGGGGTGCTCAGAGCCCTTCTGCCTCCCCACTCTGCAGCTGCGCTATTTGTTCCCCATCGGAGGGATCGTGAGGCTTATAAAAGATGCATCCTCAGCGATGTGTCCGATGCAGAAGGGGAGGGAGGAGGAAAAAGACACTCCTCCTCTGCTGCTGATTGGCTGGCTATGTGCTGAAGCTCAGCGTACCCCTCTCCTCAGCTTGGCTGACAAGCTACAGAAAATTGGCATTGATATTAATGGGACAAGTTTACTTGTTCTATTAATTTCAGTGGGAGTTCTCATGAGTAACTTAGTCTGGATGTAAGCCAGTGACTGAAGTAGCCAGTCTAGGAACATAGGAAGCTGCCTTCCACCGAGTCAGACCCTTGTTCCATCTAGCTCAGTATTGTCTACACAGACTGGCAGCAGCTTCTCCAAGGTTGCAGGCAGGAGTCTCTCTCAGCCCTCTCTTGGAGATGCTGCCAGGGAGGGAACTTGGAGCCTAGATGCTCTCCCCAGACCCTAGATGCTCTCCATCCCCGAGGGGAATCTCTTACAGTGCTCACACTTCTAGTCTCCCGTTCATATGCAACCAGGGTGGACCCTGCTTAGCTAAGGGGACAAGGCATGCTTGCTACCACAAGACCAGCTCTCCTCACTGAATGCCTTTAAGCCAGAATCCCCCCTAAATGTAACGATGCTGCAGCGCCGTGAAGCCTTGGTTGGCCTACATAGTGAATAGGAGGGGGGAGAGAGAGAGATGCTTCCATCTGCTCCCCAAGGAGAAAGGAAGTAGAACTAACTCACTACAGGAAATACCTGAGGAGTCAAGACAGGGGTCATAGAGCAGAGGCAAAGCCGGGACAGGTAAGTATGCCTTATGCCAGAAGAGGCATACTTTAAAAAATTTGGGAAGCCCAGCTGTGAGAGAAGGCTCACCTTTAATCTAATCTTTTGTTTTATCTGATCTTTAATCATTGGATTCGGCAGGGGTTTCAGACCAAAAGCAGCCAGGGCAAGGTTGAGCTCAGTTTTCTGTCTCTGAGTTCTGGTCTTCCCCAAAGCAGACAAAAACTGCAGATAGCTGTGGTAGCCCATCAGACGTGGGGGGAACAGCCCCAAAGGGGCAGAAGATCATATTATGACCTTTATTAGAACAAACTAAAACTTCACCAAGGAGAGGGCAATTACAAATCAGGCAGGACACTGCTGCAAAGAGGGTGAGATTTGGTCTAATTTTGCCAGGTGGGTTCTACTTTCTTCTTCATCTCTCCCAGTAGCCAAGGGCAGGGCTGAGGTGGGCTAGGTCACGGGCACAGAAGCTTACCTGTGATCGTGTAGGGGTAATAGTTCCAAGCCTTCTCTGTGATGTAAAAGATCCGTGGTGTGACTGCTCGAGCCCAGCTAGGCAGTTTGCTGCAGTGGGAGAACAGAACATAATTCTGTAAATTCAAGGTAACCACTGTATTTTAAAACATGAATTCATTCATTAATGCTTCACTGACACCTTATATTCATAGAATGAAAAAACTGGAACGATTGCTTCTCATAATGTTGGAGCGATGCTTCCATCAATGCAACCCAAAATCACATTGGCCTTTTTTGCAGCTGCATCATACCGCTGTCTCATGTTCCATTTGTGATCAACTGCAGTCCTGAGATCCTTTTCACATGGGATACTGCCCCAGCCAGGTATCCCTCTTTTAGCTGACACAATGGTATTCAGAGAATCACAGAACTGAAAGTATGATTTCTCCTGACTTGGAAATGATGGTTCCATCAAGGCAACCTTCTGCAGTTTTTTGGGCTTTTTTTCATAATTGCTTTGTCTTGGTTGAATTTCATTTTGTTGGTGCCAACCAGGTTTTCCATTCTGTCAAGGGCATTTGGAATTTTATTACTCTTCCACCTAGTTTTGGATCATCTGCAGATTTGAATATTCCAAGTTCCCTCCTTGCCTACATCTTGGTTGTTAGTCAAAATGTTGAAGAGCACCAGGCCTACAGCACCCCATAACAACATAGGAAGAAAGGAAGCTGCCATATGCTGAGTCAGACCATTGGCCCATCTAGCTCAGTATTGTCTGCACAGACTGGCAGCGGCTTCTCCAAGGTTGCAGGCAGGAATCTCTCTCAGCCCTATCTTGGAGATGCTGCCAGGGAGGGAACTTGGAAGTGCAGGGAATAAGTGCACTTCTGCCCACAAACATGAAAAGTGGCCCCATGTCCTACAGTGCTCACATGCAGTCTCCCATTCAAGTGTAAACCAGGGCATACCCTACTTAGCAAAGGGGACAATTCATGCTCGCTAAAACAAGACCAGATCTCCTCCCGCTCAAATCCTCCCTCCATGTTTGATGAATGGTCACTGATTACCATTTCTGAGTCTGGTTTTCCAACCAGTTGTGAATCCTTTAAAATTCCTTTCTTTGAGCCCTGTGGTTGTCTTCGGTAGAATACAGGAGGGGTTGACCATTGCCTCCTCCCGCACAGTATGAGATGATGCCTTTCAGCATCTTCCTCTATCGCTGCTGTCCAATATAGTGCCAGCGGGGATTCTAACCGGCAACCTTCTGCTTGTTAGTCAAGCATTTCCCCGCTGGGCCACTTCAAGAATCCTTATTCCCTGCACCTCAATACCAGTTTTGTGGCTACACTTCAGCAGGGGTAAGGAAACCTAAAGGCTTAATAGCATTCCACTTGGTCCTGTCTTTGGCCTTGTCCTCCAAGTCTGAACAGCATGACACAGACCGCACTCTCAGACTATAGGCTGTCCCTCCCTCTTTTCAAACTAGCTTCAAATTGTCACCCCCAGCAGCGACAATATCTTGACAAACAGCTACCCTGTACCAGGCTGAGTCAGGGAATCGCCCAGGCAGAGATCCGGGAGGGTCCTGGAATTCAGGCCGCTCCAAGGGAAAGGAGGTCAGGACCTTGGACAGCTCCAAGCAAGAGACCCAACCATGTCCTAACCATGGTCTCTCGTGGTGCCTGAACCTGCACTCATGGTCTATAGCGAGAGGCAAGTCCAGATCATGAAAAGCAAAGAGCAGGAGCAGAATCCAAACAAATTGCAATATGGCAAAACGAGCCAAAATCTGGCTATTGTCTGTGGGGTCAATCCATGCTCTTGTGTGTGATGTCTGAACTGACCCACTACCTAGCAATTTTCTCTCTCCCCTTCCGGATCTACCAGATTCGGAGAGGGAGAAGAACTGGTTCGGTGGTAGTGAGCATGAATGGCCTCCTTTGCTAAGCAGGGCCCACCTTGGTTTGCATTTAGATGGGCGACTGCATGCGAGCGCTGTCTGCTGTAAGATATTCCCTTTAGGAGATATTCCCTTAGGGGAGGGGGGCATAGCTCAGTGGTAGAGCATCTGCTTTGCATGTAGAAGGTCGATGGTTTAGTCCCTGGCAGCATCTCCAGGTCGGGCTGGGAGAGATTCCTACCTGAGAGTTTGGAGTGCTGCTGCCAGTCAGTGTAGACAAAATTGAGCTAGACGGACCGAAATTGAGCTGACTCAGTATCGGGCAGCTTCCTGTGTTCCTAATTGTAAGTGCAGAACTCTTTAGGGTAGGGGGGCATAGCTCAGTGGAAGAGCATCTGCTTTGCATGCAGAAGGTCCCAGTTTCACTCCCTGGCAGCATTTCCAGATAGAGCTGGGAAAGTCTCCTACCTAAAACCTTGGAGAGCCGCTGCCAGTCAGGGTAGACAATCCTGAGCTAGATGGACCAAGGGTCTGACTCAGTAGACAACAGCTTCCGCAGGGATGGGGCCGTAGTTCAGTGAGAGAGCACCAGCTCTGCACGCAGAAGGTCCCAAATTTAATCCCTCGCAGCATCTCCAGGTAGGACTGAGAAAATCCCCTGCCTGTAACCTTGGAGAATTGCTGCCAGTCAGTGTAGGCAATACTGAGCTCAATGGACTGATGGTCTGACTTGGTAAAAGGCTGCTTCCTAGTTCCCTGCCTGGTCATGAACTCCCACCCTCAGAGGATAAACAAGCAGGAATCAGCATCGCTTTGCATGCGGAAGAAAAGAAATTGAGGGATGTTTGCCTCTTTCACTTGACTACCACCCTTGATGAACTGCTCCCTCTCTCTTCCCCCACTTTAGACCACCTCCAGGAACCCCCCAGGCTTTCATGCAACTGAAAGACGCCTCTTCACCTGAACGGAGGGCTGCGGGGTGAGCGAGGCGAGGCCCTCCCCGTATCGTTCCGATTCAATGGCGCCCTCTATAAATAGCATCCTCCGAGAGCAGAGTCGTGAGAACTGCAGCTAAAAATACGGCCTAGCTGGATCTCCCAGCGGTTTGCTGATGCCCTGCAAGGCGTTGGATCCGCACAGACAGAGCTGTCAGAGAGACCAACGAGGCCTTCCCTGCCCCGGGCTGCCAGGCGTTCCAGCAAAGGCTCAAAGAGAAGGGGACCAGGTCATCAGGCTAGGAGAGATGCTTGCCACTACAGCTCTAAGCCAGCAGCTGCAGAGCGGAAAGGAACAGAGGAAGCAGCTTCCTACTGAGTCAGGCCCTTGGTCCATCTAGCTCAGTATTGTCTACACTGACTGGCAGCAGGGGCTGACTCGGTAGAAGGCAGCTTCCTAGGTTCCTACGTCTACACTGACTGGCAGAGTCTCTCCGAGGTTTGAGGCAGGAGTCTTTCCCAGGACTACCTGGAGATGCTGCCGGGGATTGGACTCGGCACCTTCGGCGTGCAAAAAAGGTGCCTGTCTGCTGAATGATGGCCCATCCCCTAAAAGGAATAGCGTACAGCCCTGGCGTGTGGTCTCCCATCCAAAGGCAAACCACGGTGGACCCTGCTTAGCAGAGTGGGCAATTCAGGCTTGCAACGACAAGAACCAGCAATCTTCCCCTAATGCTGAGAGGCCGGTGGGTGGAGGGAATGGAATTCCTGTTATCCAAAGCACTGGAGAGCCTGACAGACTGACTGACAGTTCTATTCAGCTTGGATTTGAATCCATTTAACCCCACTGAAGCTTATAGCCCCAGAAAATTCTGAGCTGAGGCAGGGTGGGTGGGGAGAGCTTGAAGTGATCTGCAAAGTCAAAATCAGGGCTAAAGCCAGATGCATCGTCAGACTGAATGCCAAGTAGCCAGATCCTAGAAAGAATTCCAAAGGATGCTGGGCAGGAACATAGGAAGCTGCCTTCTACCGAGTCAGACCACTGGTCCATCTTGCTCAGTATTGTCTTCACAGACTGGTAGCGGCTTCTCCCAGGTTGCAGGCAGGAGTCTCCCTCAGCTCTATCTCGGAGATGCCGGGGAGGAAACTTGGAGCCTTCTGCATGCAAGCAAGCAGGTGCATTTCCCTGAGCGGCCCCATCCCCTAAGGGGAATATTTTGCAGTATCTACGAACAATACTGAGATTGATGGGCCAATATTCTGACTTGTTAGGAGGCAGCTAACAACGTATATGAGTCCCTATGGCTCATCTGCGATAAGCTCATTCATTCTGTCAAGGGTCCACTGCCAGCCTGCTCAATTCTGAGGCTGGCTCCTTGACTGAAAGGCAAGTTGTCAAATGGAAGACCCAGAGGCCTCCGGACAGATCAGCAAAGCAGATCTCAGCCTGGCTGGAGACCGTGGCCTCATTGAGTCCGTTAAATAAAGTGGCCTTTTCCTCGGATGTGAAAGGGCATTGCTCTGGTCCCCTCGGTGGCTCCAGGGGTTGAAAGAAGAATGAAGGATGAGTGGTGACCATGTTGAGGCGAGAGGGAGATGGTTCTCCTTCCGCAGGGAAAGCTTTGTGCTGCAGGAGACGGTTTTCTGCCTTCTCAAGACAGGTTGAGCTGTGACAAGATAATAATGAACCAAACAGCACCACAGAAGGTAATGATCACAAACTTTCGATGGATTAAGGGATTTGGTCCAGAGCAGAACAAGGAGAAGCCACCTAATGGCGCAGTGGGGAAGTAACTTGCCCAGTGAGCAAGAGGTTGCTGGTTCGAATCCCCGCTGGTATGTTCCCCAGACTATGGGAATCACCTATATCAGGCAGCAGCGATATAGGAAGATGCTGAAAGGCATCATCTCACACTGCGCGGGAGATGGCAATGGTCAACCCTTCCTGTATTCTACCCAAGAAAGCCAAGGGGCTCTGTGGTTGCTAGGAGTCAACACCGACTCATAGGAACATAGGAAGCTGCCATATACTGAGTCAGACCCTTGGTCCATCTAGCCCAGTTCTGTCTACCCTGACTGGCAGCAGCTCTCAAAGGTTTCAGGCAGGAGTCTTTTCCTGCCTTACCTGGAGATATTGCTAGGGACAGAATCTACTGCTGAGCTACGGCTCCATCCCCATATTAATTTTGGAACTCTGGCCGTCTTAATCAAGAAGTTTTCATAATCCCATCTCCCTAATCAAGACGACTATTCAGAATAGCCTGCTTCTTCATATCAAGCTAGCTAGAGCCAATGGCTAAGCTTTTGGCCGATCAGACATAGCTGGCGTTTGTTTCCCCTTATTTATATTTTGGCAGGTGGCTCATCTACAAGAACAGGATAGGCCAGCGGAAAGTTGTGCCAGGACATAAAAATAGCTCATTCTTGGCATTTGGTGAGACCAGGAGGCCAGGGCTGATGGGAACAGAGAACCAGTTGAGCAGGAAACTGGATGAACGCCCGCTACGAATAAATCCCTGGAACTTACGCCAAGGGGCTGCACGCCTCTGTCATGCTCTGCTCCTTCAAAGGAGGCCTATTCAAAGGTGGGCATCAAAGGTGGAGGAAGCGTGAAGGATGGCTTCTATATCCGTATGCGCCAATATAATATCTTTATATGCATATCGAGAGTTACAGTTTCCTCGTGTCTGGATGTTTTTAAGAAGGACCTATAGACATACCTGTTAAGTCCGGCTTTTAGTGTATAGTTTTAAAGCCTCGGTTTTAGAGTCCTTATTGTACTTTATTTATTTGATTTATTTGATTTATATACCGCCCTTCCAAAAATGGCTCAGGGCGGTTTTAAATTGTTTTAATTATGTTCATATTTTAATTGGTTTTATATTGTGAACCGCTCAGGGACTCCTGTGTGTGTGTGGTATATAAATGTGCTAAAATAAAATAAAATAAAATCATCTAGGGTAGCCAAAGTGTCCTCAAAGAAGAATACTAATACAAACAGCAGATTCGTAACTCTTCATAAATAGGTACTTGTTTGCTTTTGTAGAGTCCTTTCGTTTTCGAAAGCCCTTCATTTTCTAAAGCTCTTCCTGGTGGGTGTGACAAGTCACCGTTACTCTGGGTCAAAGGCAGGGCAGTAGTCCCTGTGACAGGCATTCCAAGATGTTGCTGACTACAGCTCCCATAATCCCCAGCCAGAGACCATTATAGCATGATGGGAACTGTTGCCCCCAAACAGCTGGAGGGGCTGTGCAGCCTTAGCCTATATGGATAGGCCAGAGTCCTTCGTTCAGTCTCTGGCAGGATCCCCAGATAGCACTAGGAAAGACTCCTGCCTGAAAGGCAATCCTGAGCGAAAAGGATCCGGGCTCTGATTCAGTGGAAGACAGCTTCATCAGGAGCATCCATAACTCAGAGGGATAGCTTTGCATACAGAAGGGCCATATGCAAATTTTGACCTCTCCAGGTAGGACTGTGAAAGATCTCAAACTGAAACCCTGGAGTGACAGCCCCTTTACCAGTTCACTGGTCCTGGTACTACCTTCCTGGTACTACCAGGAAGTCCAGACAACAGTGAGCTAGATGGACGAGTGATCTGGTAAAGGGGCTGTCACTGAGGACTAGGGATGTGCAAGTCGATTCGAATTTGAATCGATTCGAGTGATCCAAATTAGAATTGAATCACCCCTGAAAAGGGCAACTGGAATCAAATATGAATTAGGTTTTAGAAATTCGGTTCAAATTTGATTTGAGATCTGTTTGGCACCTCACCTCATCTCATCTCATTCTACTGTTACAGTCACAGACCAGTACAATATAAACAGTACATTAAGTAAAAGATTAAAGGAGCTTCAAATACATTTATATCTAAAATTGAAAAAGTTAAGACAACAGTAATTCCTTATTAACCAATCGCCGACGAGTACTAATAGCACAGTTTCTAGCAACAATATTTGTAACTGTAAGCTCAGAGTCCAACAGTAACAAAGAACAATAAAAATGGCTCTGATGACCTGGAAATGTACCTAATAATGGTGTAATAAATGCTTCCCGGATATCCTTATAAAATAAACAAAATAATAAAACATGTTCGATGGTTTCAATCAAGAACCGCTGAGGGTAGACTATGACAACGAGCTAAGGTAAAAGCTGCTCTGTACTTAGGGATTTCGAGCCGTGTCAAATAATTCATTGGGGAAACTAAATATCTACGTTCTTCTGTGATATAGAATCTTGAGACCTTACCAAGATCAGTTTGTCTCTCACAATCTAAAATTCGCTGTTTAATTAATGATTTTGCTTGATCATATCCCACATTACATAGGAATAAGGAGGAAAGGCCCAATGTAGCTATTTTAGCCTCAATAGTCTGAATCCATCTAAATCGATGGTTGTCTTGTAAAACTAAAGGGGCTAATCCAGCTGGATGATAAACTAGTCTAAGCCAATAACCGAAAATAGTCAACCAAACATTGGCCTCAACCTTAATCATACCTGTCTCCAGGAGGATAGCAGCATTAGATGAAAATCTTGGAAGGCCAAGTGCAGTTCTTAAAAATTTAGACTGCACTCGTTCTAAAGTTTCCATGTTTGTAAAAAGGCCCAGCTGTAATCCATAGAGAAGTTGGCCTAACGGCTTAGCTTTAAACGGTTTAAGGGCCGCAGGTAAGTAGTGGCCTCCTTTTGTCCTAAGATATTGTAAGATGGCCAACGAACTTTTCTGAGCATTAGAGGGAATGTAGTTCCCGTGCGCTTTTCTGGTGCCACTAGCCTGAAAGATTACTCCCAAATACTTAAAGAATGTCACTTGTTCAATTGGGTGTCCCTCAATTCTCCAAACATGAGTCTTAGGCCTCCTAGCGAAGGCCATAATTTTGGTTTTCTGCAGGTTAATCACCAATCCATCCTTTTAACAATAACATTCAGGCCCTCTGATTGGTTAAAAAAGGTGCCAAGACAGGGTCGCATTGATTCAAGTTCAATTCGAATTCGAATTGAATTTTCGGACAAGATTTGCATTTCATTTGAATTCAAAATGAATTTTTGGAATTTGATTTGAATTTGAAACAAATTGAAAAATTAGAGCATCTGCTTTGCGTGCAGAAGGTCCCAGTTTCAGGCCCAGGCAGCATCTGCAGCTAGGCCTGGGAAAGACTCCTGTCTGCAGCCTTGAAGAGCTGCTGCCAGTCAGTGTAGACAATACTGAGCTAGATGAACCAAGAATTTGACTTGGTATTTAGCTTCTTACATGTCCACCATCACAAAGGATGAACCCACACCCTTCTCTTCCATCACACATAGCTGGAACCCACTGGCAAACGGTTTTGCAACACATACATACGGCAGACATGCTTTCCCGGCTACAGAGAATGATGTCTGTGTTGGGAATGCTTCACATGTGAAGCAGGGCCAACGGAAAGGGGGCTGAGTTGAGCGATGACATTTCTGTAGGTGGCTGCAGTGAAGGGGGCTCACCTCTTTGTCTTCTGCTGAGCAACTGTCAGAATGGGTGACAAGTTAATTGGAAAGCAGAGAACAAAGGGGTGAGGTAAAGCTGCAAAACACTGAGTCAGCAAGGGACAAGGAGGGGGGAAGGCGCCTTGGCTCAGGGGTAGAGCACCTGCCTGGCATGCAGAAGGACCCAGGTTTTGAGCCCGCACCTCTGCCACGGCTGGAGGGAACAGCCCTGTCTTCATCCTCTGACTTGGATGAATCCCTGAAGCCCTAGCAGTCCATGAGCTGGGGAGGGGGGGTTTGGTACCATTTGGGGGGACAAATGCCCATGGTAATTTTTGACAAGGGCCACCTAGTGGCGCAGCAGGGAAATGACTTGATTAGCAAGCCAGAGGTTAAGAACATAAGAACAGCCCTTCTGGATCAGGCCCAAGGAGGCCCATCTAGTCCAGCATCCTGTTTCACACAGTGGCCCACCAGATGCTGCTGGAAGCCCACAGGCAGGAGTTGAGGGCATGCCCTCTCTCTTGCTGTTCCTCCCCTGCAACTGGTACTCAGAGGCATTGTGCCTCTGAGGCTGGAGGTGGCCTATAGCCCTCCGACTAGTAGCCATTGATAGACCTCTCCTCCATGAGGTCATCCAAACCCCTCTTCAAGCCATCCAGGTTGTTGGCTGTCACCACATCTTGTGGCAGAGAATTCCACAAGTGGATTATGCGTTGTGTGAAAAAGTACTTCAGTTTGTTGGTCCTAGATTTCCCGGCAATCAATTTCATGGGATGACACATGGTTCTTGTGTTATGGGAGAGGGACAAGAATTTCTCTCTATCCACTTTCTCCACACCATGCATGATTTTATAGACCTCTATCATGTCTCCACGCAGTCGTCTTTTTTCTAAACTAAAAAACCCCAGATGTTGTAGTCTTGCCTCATAAGTGAGGTGCTCCAGGCCCCTGATAATCTTGGCTGCTGGTTTGAATCCCCACTGGAAACATCTATATTGGGCAGCAGCAATATAGGAAGATGATGAAAGGCATTATCTCATACTGTGCGGGTGATGGCATTGGTAAACACCTCCTGTATTCTACCAAAGAAAACCACACGGCTCTGCTGTCACCAGGAGCAATTGACACCGACTCAACGGCACACTTTACTTTTAGCTTTACACCCTCACAAATGGGAAAGAGGTGATAGCATGGCAAGACTTCAAACTCTCAGTGTGTTCTCCCACTTTGATTGTCCCGACCATCCGGCTTGTGGCAGCCAGAGGCACATTGGTGTTTTGAAAGCTTTTAAAAGTTTAGAAAGTTTGAAATGGAACAGACCGGTGGGTCGGTTTGATCAAACTGGTTCAGCAGCATGCAGTTCGGCTCAAATTTTATTCGGATTCGAGCCGAACCGTGGTTTTTGATTCGTGCACAGCCCTAACTATATCCCCTATTTTCCATCTCTGGTAGGGCAGATGTCAAACATCACCATGAGCATTCATACTGAGAGGGATGTGATGGCCAAAATGTGAGGGCCTGGCTCCTGGGCTTTAGCAGTGGTAAACTTTAGTAGTGGTAACTGGTGGTTCTCCAGATGTTGCGGAACTACAACTTCCATCACCCCCAGAAGTAATAAGTTGTAGCTAGGGGTGATGGGTATTGTAGTTCAGCAACAACCGGAAAGCTGCCTGTTGCCTGTCCCTGGACTATAGTGTACAGGTTCTTCAGCATCACCAAAGCAAGCAGCTAGGAAATGGGGCAACGGAGCCTTCCTCTAGGGAAGGGGCAGGGCCCGTTCACTTTGCCTGGACAGGAGACACAAAGACTGGCAGCCCCTCCAAGTAGCTGCTGGAGCAACGTCTCTCCTACGTTGCTGGAGCCAACGCTTGATTACTCCTGCTCAGAGCTGTCCAGAGTCCTGCCTCTTTTCTCCTCGGAGCTGTCCAAGGTATGTATCCCTCTCAAATCCCCTGACTTGGCAGAGATCCTAGCTTGGCCTAGAACAGGATAGTTTCCTATGAAAGCATGCGGTGAGTTGGTCTTCTGGTGGCAAGCATGAATTTCCACCTTTGCTAAGCAGGGTCTAACCTGGTTTGCATTTGAATGGGAGACTACATGTGAGCACTGTAAGAGATTCCTCTTAGGGGATGTAACCACTCTGGAAAGAGCATTTGGCTTGCATGCAGAAGGTTCCAAGTTCCCTCCCTGGCAGCATCTCCAAGATCGGGCTGAGAGAGACTCCTGCCTGCAGCCTTGGAGAAGCATCCATCCACTGGCGGTTGGTGACGTCTACCTTGTGTTTCCTTTTTAGACTGTGAGCCCTTTGGGGACAGGGAGTTGTATGTATGTATTTATATCTATGTAAACTGCTTTGGCAACTTTTGTTGAAAAGTATAGATCAACATTCAGATTTGGATTCTTTTTAAGATTGTGAATCTTTTGGGGACAGGGAGCCATTTTTATGTATTTATCTTTATGTCACTGTGTAAACCGCTTTGGGAAACTTTTGTTGAAAGGTGGTATATATAAGTATTCGTAGTAGTAGGAAACCTGATCTTGAAGAACAAGATCCTTTCTCTTGTCTCTGCCTTTCTTTGTCTCTTCTGCCATATCGAGTCAGACCCTTGGTCCATCTAGCTCAGTCTTGACTACACAAAACCTATTCATTCATTCATTCATTCGGAAACTTCTGTTGAAAAGTGGTATATAAATTTTTGCTGTATTTGTATTTGTCCTATTTTTGGTCCCTATCCTATCAGGCGCCCCCCACAATATCTTCAAACACACACACACACACACACACACACACACACACACACACACACACACACACACGATTGCCAAAGGCAGAAGAATCCAAGTCTTAATTCCTCTCCACCCAGCATTTTACCTGGGTGTTGGCAAAGCTTACAGCCCACCTTCCCACCTCTCACCTGGACAGGTGCACCCGTTTCTCTGTGAACTGGCCACAGCCATGGACAGGGTCCTCGTGCGGTTCATTTTTCACGACTTCCACTCCTTCACCTTTGTCGCTCTCCTGGTGGCTGTGCTTGCTGATGGTGTATAGCTGCCCAACCCGGTACTGTAAGGAAACATGAAAACATTGCCTCCATTTAGGACAGCCATTAAGAAGAGTTTCTGACCTGTAAGAGCTGTTTGACAGCAGAACAGTCTGCCTCATGATGTTGTAAGCTCTCCTTCGCTGGGGGTTTTCAAGCACCGGCTGTATGACCATCTGTCAAGGATGCTGGAGCAGATTACTCCACTGAGGAGTGGGTCAGATTAGAAGACCTCCAAGGTCCCTTCCAACTCTATGATAAATCTGCACAGCTGGAAACGCCCGGAACCCAAAGCTGAGCAAGGGGAGGATGTGTGTGGGTCTACCCACCGGATCATTTCTCTGCCACGCAGATTCTGTCCAACTGGGCAGTCCATATAGCCTTGTCCACTGTGGTCCAAAATTCTCTGTGATGTCCCACACCATGTGCAGCAAACACACCACTGAACTCCACCTTCATTCTTTCCAAAAGACCACCATCCAAAAGAAGACATGAAGCTGCCTAATGCAGAGTCCGACTTTTGTTCCCTCAAGCTACCCACCCCCACCCCCAAACTGGAGATGCCGGGATCAAATATGGGATCTTTTGAACACAAAATGTGCATTCCACCACTGAGCTATGAATCTGATCCTGTTGGATCAGACCAAAACGTCTATCTAGCCCAGCATCCCATTCTCCAAAATGGCAAGCCACATGCCTCTGGGAAACCCACAAACAGGGCAACAGCCCCCCTATGGTTTGTCCCCAACATCTAGTATTCAGAGGTACAGTGCCTCTAAACATGGAGGGTCTATTCAGCTTTCACCAATAGTCCACCAAATTTGCCTAATCCCATTTTAAAGCTATAGATAGTTCCAGACACACATTGTCTTCAACACACATACAGCAGTAGATTCAGGAACACAGGAACATAGGAAGCTACCTTCTAGGAAGCTACCTTCTACCGAGTCAGACCATTGCTCCATCTACCTCAGTATTGTCTACCCAGACTGGCAGCAGTGGCTTCTCCAAGGTTGCAGGCAGGAGTCTCTCTCAGCCTGTCTGGAGATGCCAGGGAGGGAACTTGGAACCTTCTGCTCTTCCCAGAGTGGCCCCATCTCCTAATTGGAATCTCTTACAGTGCTCACACATGTAGTCTCCCATTCAAATGCAAACCAGGGCAGACCCTGCTTAGCAAAGGGGACAGTTCATGCTTGCTGCCAGAAGACCAGCTCTCTCTGCAGATTTCCTGTCTGCATCCAGCATTTGATGGGGCCTGTACCCAGATTTGCTTTTAACATGAACACACAAGCCGTCATTCGCACAATAATATGTTCACAGACACCTCTATGTAAGCAGGAGAGGAGAGCTGGTCTTGTGGCTAAGCAGGGTCTGCCCTGGATGCATATGAAAGGGAAACGTGAATCCACTCTCATTTGCTACCAGAGAATCTACTCTCAGAACACTTCAGAAACAACAAAACCCAGTGCTCCATGGGCTTGCGGGTTTGGAGGTGGTTGGTACTCTATGTGCACTACACCACCACTCGCTCTCGGCCACCCTGGCGCCCCCCAAGTAAAGTTTTGGGGCTGCTGAAATCCCCATTATTCCCTATGGGGGAAAAGCTCAAAGATGTGCAAACTTAAGAAATTCTTTAAAAATCACCCCTTTCACCAATTTCTTTGAAATCTGGATGGTAGCAGACACCCATTGGGGCACTACCACTTGACCCACTCTTCTGCCCGCGAAACCCCTTTTCTGCCCTGAATCTGCCCCAAAGACATGCCAACTTCAAAAATTCTTTAATAATCACCCCTTTGCCCAATTCCTTTGAAATTTGGGTGGTAGCTTCCACCCCTTGGGCACTACCACCACCCCATTCTTTTGGCCCCAGGACCCTTTTAAAAAAATCTGAATTGATTCAGATTCAGAAAATTCAGGTACAAATCAAATCTATGGTGATTCGGGGGTGGGTGGGTCAGATTCGGACCCAAAACAAATTGGAGGTGTTTCGATTTGGGTACAAATCAAAATGAAAAAATCAATTCGTGCACACCCCTAGATGGACCAATGGTCTGACTCAATATATGGCAGCTTCCTATGTTCCTAACATAATGTCTGGACAGGACTTAAGCTAGTGACCTGATGCCACATCTTCTGATGCTGAATTCCAGTGGCCGGAGGATCTCAACCTTGGGTCCCCAGATGGTGTTGGACTACAACTCCCATCATCCTCAGTCACAATGGATAATGGGAGTTGTTGGGGACCTAAGGCCGAGAACCCCTATTCAGAAGCACTGTGCAAAAAGCACGTCTGGCTACACTTCAGTAGCCTTTTTGCAAAAATACAAAACAAAACACAACACATTTGCTCTGTTCCCTAAAATTACATGATGTTCCAACGCTCCAAAATTCCATTAAATCTAGAGAAGACACCCCCCCAAAAAAAACCCAAGAAAAACACTCTGTTCTATTTTTACAACTCATGGAGGCAGTTCTGCACTCCACCACCACCCGCGCCTTCCAGCCAACTGAAAAGAAAAATCTGGAGTTTTACCACAAGAACAAAACATGCAGGAAGAAATGCGACTAAGTAGTTCACACCCACCCCCTCACTCATCTGCCAGTACTGCTTCTCGGAGGGCCTCTCTTCGCCCCAAAGCATACACAGAGAATACGAGAACAGGGTGGGGAGAGACAGAATTGTTATTTAACCCACCCTGCGCAAAGAAATAGAGCATCATGGGACGTCAGACCGAGTTCTTCTCCCAGACACTTAGTTTTCTACATGCTAGGGGGTGTGTATGCATAATGCACATGCACAGGAGCATTGAACCATCCTCCCCACTCCCTGAAATGGTTCAGTCCAGGCAGGCCTTTACCGCTTGATTTACTTGAGATTATTTCTAAACTCAGAACACTCAGAATGGCCTGATTCGTGGTCGGATCGTTCCAACCACAAACCGTTCAGCGCATCCCTACATATTACCCAATAGGTTATGTAAGTACGGGGGTGGGGATAAACCCTGCTAAAATCTATCAAGGACTTCTTAGAGAAATATGTGCAAAGTTGGCTCGAATGGATCTTTAATTGTTGCAATAATAGTAGTATACTTGTACAATGATTAAAATGTGAGTTGTTTTTAATAAATTATTATTGATTACATTGCTTTTCCTGGCCTGCCTCTAAGACAGGGGTTTCCAAATTTAAGTTTCTAGATGATGTTGGACCACATCTCCCATAATCCACAGCCATTGTGGCTGGGGATGATGGGATTCATAGTCCAACATCATTTGGGGCTCACAGTTGAGTATCCCTGCTCTAAAGAGTTCAGGGTAGTACACAAAGGTTCCCCCCCCATGTAACCACACAACCACCCTGTGAGGTAGGTTTAGCTGCGGGATAGTTACTGGCCCAAGGTTACCTAAGGGACCTTCATGGCTGAATGGAGATTTGAACCTGGGTCACCCTGCAATTAAAAAAGAAAGTCCAGAAAAGATCTTTGCTACGAGACTGAACTCTGAAGATGTGTTCATTAGTATATCTTAATGAGTGAAATCACAGCAATTTCTCATAATCATTTAGGTCAGGGTTTCTCAAATTTGGATCCTCAGATGTTGTCGGATTACAACGTCCATCATCCCAAAGGCCATTGTGGATGGGGAAGATAGGAGTTGTAGTCCAACAAGATCTGGGAACCTTGAGTTTGAGGAAATCCTGATGTAGGAAAGCAAAATACAACTCAGAAATGAGGACTGCAAGCTATTATCCATCAGGACAAGATGTTAGTTTACACAGAACTATTGTCGATGCAATGGGATAGCAATTTAAATGAAATCAATACTTGAGCAAAGGAATAATTTGAAATTTTCAAACGTGGAATGCATGCTTCCGTCCTTTGCTCCAGTTTTTTTTTTTAAATAAACAGTTCCGTATTCTGTCTTCTCTAGAAAAGCGAAGTTTACTGTGGCTTCAGTATCTGAGGACTTTGGTTATTTCCCAGAAGACAGGAAATAATCACCAGTAAGTCTACTTGACCCTAGATAGCACTTCTTCTGAGTATCTTTCTTATTGACTGATCAATTGACATCCTGAAATGACTCAGCTTGAGACAGTTAACAACCAGACATCAACTTAAAATCCAGTCAATAAAACACGTTTGACTAATACACAAGAAATGAAACTAAAAGCAACACAGAAATATAGCCCTGATGACTGTCAGAGCTGTTGGGACTCGAACCGGGAATCCGGTTCACAGGGATCCGGTTCACCAAGGTCACAGTGGGGGGATCTCCTTGGGTAGAGAAGGGTTCCCAGGTACTGGAGTGGCTCGTCCCACCTATGCTGGCCATTGGCTGTCCTGACCAGGAGGGGCTATCAGGCAGCCATGTTCAGAACAAGGAAGTCACTCTTTAGGTCTTGCTCCCGGCAATGTGCAAAACTGTTGATCTACACCCTTAGCTTATTTTACTCTAAGTATGTGGACGTAGTGGTACAGTGGGGAGGCAGCTTGCCTAGGAAGCAAGAGGCTGTTAGTTCGAATCCCTGCTGTTATTTTCCCCAGACTGTGCCTAGTAAATACATCGGTAGTCACCTATATCGGGCAGCAGCGATATAGGAGGATGCTGAAAGGCATCATCTCATACTGTGCGGGAGGAGGCACGGGCAAACTTCTCCTGTATTCTACCGAGAAAATCACATGGAATGTGATCACTCGGAGCCGACACCCACCCGATGGCACAGTCTTTAGACTGGGCAGCAGCGATATAGGAAGGCTCACTTCAGTGACAACGGCAAAGGCACCATCTCATACTGCGTGGGGGAAAGGCAATGGTAAACCACTCCTGTATTTTGCTAAGAAAACCACATGGCGCTGTGGTCGACAGGGGTCGACACCGACTCGACAGCACAGTCTTTCCTTTCCCCCGCTTTATGTGGACTTCGGGAGCACATATACTAAAACTGGAACGATGCAACGAAGTTTTTCAAAGAAAGGAAGAGGCACAAACCCAGCATGGATCAGAATGCTGGGATAAAATTAAAGAGGCATTGCCATTTTGAAAAGGCACGTTATCTGTGGTTACAGAAAGTCACCAACACTCAGTCCCCCACTTTTTAGTTAATTTTAAAGGGCTGTGCCTCAGCGATTTTTCAACAGATCGGCACCAAATTTGTAGGGCTGGTGGCACCTGCCACCCGGCTGATATGTGCAAAATATCAGGGGGATTGGATGGATACTAGTAATTGTATGAGCAATAGAATATGTCTTATAATGGTAGAAAGCTGTTTTTACTCCTCACCTGAGCGATGCAGTCACTACTATGCCTGTATAACAACGGCTTCATGTTCAGGCTGAGATTTGCTCTGGGCAACAATACACCCTATAGAGCTTTGTGTATATAGGGCAGCCGTGTGCGGAACTGTGGGCCCCCTCGATTGATGGCTGGTTTCCTCACAGCAGTTGCCGACAGCTCCGACAATTGCATAAAGATTTCGTTTTGCCTCCAGCGAGTGGAGCACGTTCCGTTCCTAGTGCAACCCTGGAAAAGGGAAAGGCACCCAGCCGTAGCTGGTACTGGCGTGTGCGAGAACTGGTAACTATGGGGGGGGGGAAATGCACCCATCAAATTTAGCTCGCCAAGGGACTGCTGCTACTTGGAGCTCTGCACGAATCACGACGACGAATCCCTCATTATGCAAGCCTCCCATGAAAGGCACGTTTTAATTTCTCCGCTTAAAAGAGTTGGTTCTTTTGACATCCTGCCTTCTCCTCATGTTCCTCACGTTGTGATTCACTTGTGTATGAGAGACACATGGCCATCTGCATTTTAGAATTATTTTTAGTGGGGGTTATTTTCGCTTTCCCCCTTGCATCGCTCGGATAAAAAGTAACAATCAGTGCATTGGGAGGAGAAGGGGGGGGAAAGTTAATTTCTGTCTCAAGTACGCAAATTAAGAAAGGCTGTGCTTGAACCAGGTCCACCGGGCCAAGTCATGACTGTGTATACTAGAAAATGCCGTGCAAGTTTAAGCCATTTGGTATCTACTTGGAGCTAGTTGCTTGTTTCTTTTCAAAGAATGGTGTTGGACTACAACTCCCATCATCCCAATCTGCTGTGGATGGTGGGAGTTGTGGTCCAACAGCATCTGGGAACAGGAAACCCTGCCATAACAGAAAGGGGGGGCATTTGGGCTATTGTGGGAAGGAAGTGACCAGGGACATCGCTAGGGGAGAAGGGGCTTGTGTTCATCCCTCTCTCCTGCGGACCCTTGGAGTGAGGGAGATGATGAAGAAAATAGGGAGGTGGTGGAGCTGGGGGGGGGGGGCCTCAGGAGCTCGGGGGCCTGGGTTCTTTGAACCCCTACACTCAGTTATAGCTACACCCCTGGAACTGACTGCCCAAAAATGCTTACAGGCAGGGAGATGGTTTCCTGCAAATCCTGAATACTCTGGCCAGGACTGTTTGCTCAGCCCTGCCGCAAAACATCAGCGGTGTTGAAAGGAGCTACTTTTAGCCTGGCACACAGCAGAGAGGGGCTGAATCACCGACACGCTGCCGCACAGCTGACAAACCCATGTGCGTTTCCCAACCGTTAGGTGAGGCTCCATCGGAGCCAAGGACCGGCCCCAGAACCCGTGTGCATGCCAAGGGCTCAAACCTGGATGGATCTGAAAGAAGGAGGACGCCTCTGAGCATGTACAGAGTGCCTTCCTTTCTGAACTCAGCCTGCACCAACATACCTGGGGCTAGAACACAGAATATGTATTTGTTTGTTTGTTTGATTTCTATACCACCCTTCCAAAAATGGCTCAGGGAGGTTTACACAGAGAAATAATAAACAAATAAGCTGGATCCCTTATTTGTGTCCCCAAAGGGCTCACAATCTAAAAAGAAACACAAGATAGACACCAGCAACAGTCACTGGAGGGATGCTGTGCTGGGGGTGGATAGGGCCGTTTGCTCTCCCCCTGCTAAATAAAGAGAATCGCCACGTTAAAAGGGGCCTCTTTGCCACGTGAGCAGGGGTATCCATTGTATCCAGTAGCCACTGAATCACAAGAATCTTGTGGTAGCAAGCATGAATTGTCCCCTCTGCTAAGCATGATGGGAGACTACATGTGAGATCTTCCCCAAAGGGGATGGGGCCGCTCTGGGAAGATCACCTGCCCGCTTGCAGGCAGAAGGTTCCAAGTTCGCTCCCTGGCAGCATCTCCAAGATAGGGCTGAGAGGGACTCCTGCCTGCAGCCTTGGAGAAGCCGCTGCCAGTCTGTGTAGACAATACTGAGCTAGATAGACCAATGGTCTGACTCAGTATATGGCAGCTTCCTCTGTTCCTATGGATTCTCTCATGGGATGTGGTGATAGTCACCAGATTGGATGGCTTTAAAAGGGGTGAGACAAATTCATGGAGGATAGGGCTACCAATGGCTACTAGCATATAGCTATGGCTACAGAATACCTCCAGGCTCAGAGGCAGGGTGCTTCTGAATACTAGTTATTCAGATGTATAGCAGACATTGAAAAGCTGAGCGATCTGGCACAAATCTCTGTAAGAAACTTTCTCGGTAGTTTTACAAATTACCCTAAACCAGCCTACTATTTAATGGGTTTTACTAGTCTGTCCCAGAGAAAAGCCTTCGCCCTCCCTTGATTTAATGCACTTCCATCTGCCGTTCTGAAGGGCAGGTACTATAAAATACCTAATATTGGCCGGATCTGTCCCTGCGGCCAGGGTGTTGAGACTCGGTGACTCATGTTCTTTTATACTGTTCATTTGATAGAGATATTCATATTTCTCTTATCTCCCCTCTCTTATCAAACCTCCCTGTTAGAATGGATGATGGATACACACCTCCTTTTTACTAGCTGATGGCTGTGCGGCCAAATTTTGTGCGGCAGATTGCAAGATCAGGTCTGTGAGATGGTTTGTGTTATTGGGATTATGAAGACCTTGACATTAGGCCTTTTGCACGATTGTGTTCTTTTTACTGTGTTCTATATTGTTTTTGTGTTGTTGGGTCAATGACTGTAATAAAGCATACGATTACTGTCTCCCATTCAAATGCAACCAGGGCAGACCCTGCTTAGCTAATGGGACAAGTCATGCTTGCTACCACCAGACCAGCTCTCCTCTCCTAGAGGAGAGGAGAGAAGGCATGCCCTCTTGCCCTGTGGGCTCCCCAGAGGCATCTGGTGGGCCACTGTGGGAAACAGGACACTGGACTAGATAGACCTTGGACCTGATCCAGCAGGACTGTCCTTAGAGAGACAGGGCAGGACAGAAAATGGTGCCCCATCTAGGCCCTTGATGCTCTCAGCTCTGGCATTAGAAGTAATCAATCAATCAATCAATCAATCAATCTTTATTGACATGGTCACAGACCAGCATATACTCAATACAAGCCATAAAAGACAAAGTGATTACGCATAATACAGTAGCACAATTAATACTGTCTCCGACGACGTCCACCCATTCAGAGTAAATTTGAGCGGCATTAGAAATACGAAGGCGGCAGTTCAAAGTACCCAAGGTGATCACAGGGACTAGCATCATATGAAGTACTGCAAATAAATCGAGACCAGCCCAATTCCATCCTCCCTCCCCCATCACCAGCTACTAGATTCTCTACTGAACACGGATTGCTTATCTAACATACTGATGATATTCCATTAATGTGATCCCTGATAGGCTTGGATCACCCATCTGACAAATCTAAGGAGAAAAAGGGAAATGAAATTGTTGGGGGACGAATCAAAGCAGAAGCAGCCAGGATAAACAATGATGCCCAGAGGACTTTGGGAAATATTCCTACTGGACCAAAATTGTCGATTTCAACCTGGCAAAGGAAAATGGAAGCAGAGCTCTAACTCTGACATATGACTGCCTCATACAATACAATTTTTCTGAGGACATAGATGCATTCTGTAGAAAACTCATTAAAAAAACAGTATTTGCATCAGCTCCAGGTTATGCATGGAGAAACTGAGGTTTTGACATGATGCTCTCTCTCCCCTTGCCTGAGATGAGTAAATGTATTTCACTCAACAAATAACGTGGGAGTGGAGACAGGGAAAGAGAATGACTTGACAAAGCTTTGGCATTGCCATTACTATATTGTTCTAGAGGAGTCTCTTGTCATCACGCTAATTGCCGGTGGGATATTATCTTCACTTCACTGAAATGTGAAATGCTCCTGACATGTTCACCTGGAATCTTTCCTCGCACTGCACATGACTAATCAGCATCCTCCACACTCCCCCCAGAGCATGCTGGGAGGAGGGCTGTGCCACAAGAAAAGCAGCCCCCATTTTTCAAACACCTCCCCCCCCATTTTTCGCCTCCACTTGAAAAATAATGTTCACTGCCTGAGGCCAGCCTGAAACCTGAAATATGCAGTCAGCTACAATCATAAGAACGGGATCGGATCAGGCGGGATCAGGCCCATGGTCCATCTAGTCCAGCATCCTGTTTCGCGCAGTGGCCCACCAGATGCCACCGGAAGCCACAGGCAGGAGTTGAGGGCATGCCCTCTCTCCTGCTGTTACTCCCCTGCAACTGGTACTCAGAGACATCCTGCCTCTGTAAGTGGCCTATAGCCCTCTAACTAGTAGCCGTTGATAGACCTCTCCACCATGAAGTTATCCAAGCTTCTCTTAAAGCCATCCAGGTTGTTGGCCGTCACCACATCTTGTGGCAGAGAATTCCACAAGTTGATTTTGCGTTGAGTGAAAAAGTACTTCCGTTTGTTGGTCCTAAATTTCCTGGCAATCAATTTCATGGGATGACCTCTGTTTCTAGTGTGATGTGTGAGAGAGAAGAGTTTATCTCTATCCACTTTCTCCACACCATGCATGATTTTATAGACCTCCATCATGTCTCCCCACAGTTGTCTTTTTTCTAAACTAAATAGCCCCAGGTATTGTAGCCTTGCCTCATAAGAAAGGTGCTCTAGGCCCTTGATCATCTTGGTTGCCCTCTTCTGAAGAAGCTGCTATATCTACACACACACCCCATCCAGAAAGCTGTCAATTATCTGAGATGATCCATTCGAGGCCCTAAGATGTGCCCCCTCACACCAGAGGACAGAGATGGGACTTTTCAGTGTTGGCCCCCAAGCTGTGCACCAAGAGCCTTGCGTATTGGGGTTCAGGTGCCAGATGAAGCCTTTCCTCTTTAACCGGATGTTAAACAGAAACCGGTAGCATTTCAAGCAGTTCTCTCTTGTGGCTTCTCTTTGGTTTTCACAGTGCCGTTTCGTCCTGCTATTTTATTGATTTTTTTTTTTCCTAAAAGGGTTTCTAATGAATCTGTACTGTGTGTATGGCTTTAAACTGTAAAAGCCCCCTTGGGAACGATAATGGAACGGCAAGCTATAAAAGTGTACAAAAATCAATATGAAGTTCAAATTATAAAGGGCGATTCATTAATAAGCTACCCGCAGTGCTTGAGGGGCGGCAGGAGCAGGAAATGGGATATTCTCTCTCTTGCACCGAAATGCATAGGGCCCGTCTCTGCAGCACGGATGTGATGGAATGCCCGTTTCTGCTAGTAACACTGCAGAAAAGTTACGCAATGGTAAATCCACCCATCCCGCTTTCTGCTACAGGCTGGACAACTCACGGCGTACAATTTGCTTTTTTAATCCCCCCCCCCCAAGTTTCCTGGCCCTCGTGGTGGTAAAGAGAAAACTGGGAACATGAGAGGAGACGGGGGAGCCATTTTATAAGCCCACTTGGGTAAAGACACCAGGCTTGGCCCCTTGGAATATTCAGGTCACGTCGTGTCTCCGCCACAGACTTCCTCTGAAGCCTTGGTCATGTTGCTGTTTCTTCCTTCCCAAACGCAAGCCCCCTTCCCACATACAGCCGTTTAGATCCTGCATCAGGCGAGGGGTACTACTGAGTCAGACACGGGGAAAATCTCAGGGCCGCTGTTTATAACAGGGGAAAGGGAGGCCACCTTGCAGGGAAGGGAGGCTGCTACTCATACGTCACTTGGGGGTCAATACAGGAAAAGACCTGACAGGGGAACAGAGGCTGTGAGGAAGGTCTGTGCTGAGCCAAGGACTGGCCCCGACTTCAATTTCTTCTGAACCTGTGGCTGCCACTGAGCACAGGCTTTGCCACATCTGTCTGGTCCCGTCCCTCAGCACACTGTTGCAAGGATAGAGACATCCTCCGTCATAAAGACCGGTTTGTTTTCACAGCTGCCTTTGGGGTCAAACTGTCTTGCAGGCAGACCCAGTGAGGGAAAATGCATCGTGCCTGTGACCCACCACTAAAGCAAACTTGGTTAGAGAGGACCAGTCTTCTCAGCGGGGAGGTCACATTTGCAGAATTCTCTCCTCGGTGCCGATAGCAGCCCAAGCTATTTGGGTTCCAGGGTGGTGTTCTAGAGTGGCATTGCCAATAGAGTTGGACTGGCTAGAGTGGCGTCAGAGGTTATTTTTTTTACATTTATATCCAGCTCTTCCTCCAAGGAGCCCAGAGCGGTGCACTACATACTTAGGTTTCTCCTCACAACAACCCTGTGAAGTAGGTTAGGCTGAGAGAGAAGTGACTGGCCCAGAGTGACTGGCCCAGAGTCACCCAGCTAGTTTTTTTATGGCTGAATGGGGATTTGAACTCGGGTCTCCCCGGTCCTAGTCCAGCACTCTAGCCACTACACCACGCTGGCTTTCTTTGTTATGTAGTGCTGTCAGTCTCAGTAGAGATAAGCAGGCAGGACAGGAGTTCCAGATTTGCCACTGCCCCAAATTTGCCACCTAAGGCATCATGCTTCGCCTTGCTACCCTGGAATCAGCTGTCTAGCCCACTGCTTGTCTTCTGGGGAAAAAAGTATCTGAAGTCATTTTTCGCCCTGCAAAGCAAGAGTTGGCCAATTTGATCAGGGCTGACTCACTCTTTTTTTTTTTTTTTTTTAAAGATCATGACTGCTTTCCTTTTCTTATTTCATTGCAAGCTTATATTTTCTGATGTCTCCCTTGTGCTTGCACTTTTGTTATCCACCTTGTGAAACATTTATTTTAAAAGGCAGGACTCACTGTAAAATAAACTAATCCATCAACAGCTTGAAATGCGCCTTCAACTGAATTTCCTTTCAGTGACTCAGGACAATATTTTGTCTCTTCTGCATTGCTCCCATTGGAGGAGTGGGATGCTTGTAACACTGACCTCTGCTGGACAAGAAGGGAACCTTGGCCCTTCTGCTGAGCTTCAAGTAAGGTAAAGTAAAGTTGTGCCATCAAGTTGATTTCGACTCCTGGCGACCACAGAGCCCTGTGGCTGTCTTTGGTAGAATACAGGAGGGGTTGACCATGGCCTCCTCCCGCACAGTTTGAGATGATGCCTTTCAGCATCTTCCTATATCGCGGCTGCCCGACATAGTAGCAGTGGGGATTCGAACCGGCAACTTTCTGCTTGTTAGTCAAGCATTTCCCTGCTGCGCATCTTAAGGGGGTTGAGCTTCAAGTACAGACTTTATTATTTTGTTCCATTTGTATACTGCCTTTCTTCCTATGGATTGGCACCCAAGGGACTAACCCATTTTTAAAATCCTCACTGCACCCCCAATAAGGTTCGATTCAGCATTGTGCAGATAACAACTTTCATTTTAAAATAAGTCAAGTTTCTAGCCCTTAAGAGTGACACACACACACACACAAAAACCCCAATTCCTACCCAAAAAAACTTTAACACATGTACGTAATGGCTGATGGAAATCCCAGAAGTCAGAGGGAAACTTCCAGGGGCTAAAAGTGAGTCGCTTCAATACTCTGCAAAGCTGCTTTCTTCAATAGTAACAGCAGAATTATGCACAAGCTCTGCAAACATGCTTAATTTGCAGATTTCACTCCTGCTGCTTATTTTGGCTCCTTTGGCACAGGTATTGCTGCCTAAACTTGCAAAGCTCTGCCTCCACTCTCTGCATTTTCCATCTGCTGGGAATGCCACTGAAGTTTGGATAATGATCTACACGGTTGCCAGGACTCCGTCCCTCCAGGGCACCCAGGAGATCTGCATTCCAGCCACCCTGAATATGCCTGCCTGGAATGCCTTCTGACACAGGGGAGACACAGAGCTCCCGTTCTCCTTCTCTGGGTGGCGGGAGACCATAAATCCTTATCTGGAGTTCTGTCCAGGTCAGATGCAGACTCATTGGGGCTTTAATGGTACATTTCACCCAACCCCAGGAGCTAGAAAACTGCCAAATCTCCTAGTCTCCCCAGGTGTAGTGGTTGAGCGAGAGAGCCAAATCAAGTTCAGATAAGGGAGGAGAGCCGGTCTGCTGGTAGCAAGCATGAGCTGTCCCCTTTGCAAAGCAGCGTCTGCCCTGGTTTGCATTGGAATGGGAGACCGCAAGTGTGAGCGCTGGAAGATATTCCCCTTAGGGGATGGGGCCGTTCTGGGAAGAGCACCTGCATGCTTGCAGGCAGAAGATTCCGAGTCCCCTCCCTGGCATCTCAAGATAGGGTGGAGAGAGAGACTCCTGCCTGCAACATTGGAGAAGCTGCTGCCAGTCTGAGTAGACAATATTGAGCTGGATGGGCCAAGGGTCTGACTCAGTATATGGCAGCTTCCTATGTTCCTATTTCATACTTGAACTTTATACCACCCATGATATAATGAGAATCATGTGCACCCTTGAGCTACGTTAGGAGAGCTGATGTATTGGAGGAAAGCTGGTCTTGTGGTAGCAAGCGTGAGTTATCCCATTTGCTAAGCAGGATCCACTCTGGTTTGCATTTGGATGGGAGACTACATGTGAGCACTGCAAGAGATTCCCCTTAGGGGATGGGAAGAGCATCTGCACGCTTGCCTGAAGAAGGTTCCACCGTTCCTTCCCTGGCATCGCCAAGATCGGTGGAGAGAGACTCCTGCCTGCAACGTTGGAGAAGCTGCTGCCAGCCCGGGTAGACAATACTGAGCTAGATGGACCAATGGCCTGACTCGGTAGAAGGCAGCTTCCCGTGCATGTTCCTGCTGCAAAAACCCTCCCTGGATGGACAGAGCACTCATCTGCACACCGCCGGGCAGAAGTTTGGCACTTTGGGGTGGCAGCCAGCACACCCCATAGTTGGACCGGATGTGCCTCCGGGCACCGCTTCGAAGGGTCCAGCATTTTCAGGCCTCCGAACGCTCCCGTCCTGCTCTACCTTTGGAGGAAAGGAAGAGAGATGTTGGCGGGCCGGCCCAGTTCTTCATCCAGCTCTCTCTGCCGAGCCGCAGGGCTGCTCTTCCTCTCTGTCACCCAGACGCTGAACACAAAGGGGACCGGCGAGCCGGAATCCATCCCGAGCCCCAGCCCGTCTCGTGGGGCGGCCGCCGGAGGAGCCAGAGCCGCCAGCACATACCTTTAGTTTCCGCTCCTCCACAGACCTGTCTGCGAGGAAGTTTCCATGACGCACGCTGCCACAGCAACGGAGGAGGCCTTTCACGTGAGGAGACAGGAAGCGGCCTGGCCAACACACCGCCTCGTGCCTCACCGCCGGGGAGGCCAGAAGCGAAGCGGACCCTCTGGGCTCCCCGGCTGCAGAAGGCCTGAGCAGGGGGAGCCGGGTCTGTGGCCTCCCCTGCGGTGGGTCTGGCGCCAGGCTTCCAACTGCACCCGAGCAGTTCCATGCGCCGGCAAATGCAGGCATTCTCATGTTTATTTCAGCCTTGCTTCAAGGAGCTCAGCAGCTCTCTCTCCCCCTCACCATTGGAATATAGGAAGCTGCAGTTTACTGACTATTGGTCCATTCAGCTCATGATTGTCGACACTGACTGGCAGCAGCTCTCCAAGGTCTCAGGCCAGAGTCTTTCCCCGCGCTTCCTGGAGGTGCTGCCAGGGATTGAACCTGGGGCCTTCTGCAGGCAAAGCAGATGCTCTATCACGATGGCCCTCTCCCCAATTAACTGAGGAACAGAGAAAACGGCCTTATACTTGTCATATATTTTTAAACAAAAAATAGACAACCCCAAGATGCAGGGTTCTAGTCCTCATCGTTCTGAAGATACCGCTGGACGGTGCGTGGGTAACGCCTGGCAAAAATCTAAAAAGCGGAAGAGCTGCTAAGTAAGATTTGCTAAGTAAGGGTGCCCGAGCCGATTAAATTGGCACTCTGAGCACGCCTCCGAATCAGACCCAAAGCTCACCAGCGGCTGCTTAATCCCAGTTAGCACAAACCTGTTGGCAGCGTCACCATGGCGCTCTACCACCTCCTAGTCTAACCCAGCCTCTGGCCATCACGATAGGGAGAGAGAACGTGGAAAAGAGGACCGAATTTGCAGCTTGCTGCCTTTCCCCATGCAGTTCTGCTTGAAGCTGGGGAGGAGGAGAACCCTCCAGCATGGTGCATCCGGGAAAATTATGACCACTGTGCGACTGGGCTGGACCCGATCCGGCAAGCAGGGGGAATCCCGGCAACCCCACCCCTCCCTCCAGAGCGGGATAATTAGCACAGCTCTGGGAAAGCTCTCGCGCCGTGCCACAGTGTGAACATCACCCTTTCGGATCACTTCTTCCACAACATCCAGATTCCAGTGGAGCCCAGATTCAAACATTCAGAAGCAGCCAAACATCTCCACTTTAAAATCTCCAAACTACCACGAGGCTAGGAAAGCCCCTCCCAGGGACACATGACTTGTCCCCTTAGCTAAGCAGGGTCCACCCTGGTTGCATACGAAAGGGAGACTAGAAGTGTGAGCCCTGGAAGAGATTCCCCCTCCGGGGATGGAGCCGCTCTGGGAAGAGCAGAAGGTTCCCAGTTCCCTCCCTGGCAGCATCTCCAAGGTAGGGCTGAGAGAGAGACTCCTTCCTTTGGGGTCCTTTGGAGGTCATCTAGTCCACACACACACACACCCCGTTCAGAGCAAGAAATGGCTACCGCATCCATGGTGGACAGCTGTCCAGGCTTTTTAAAAAGTCTCTCGCCAAGGAGGGCTGGACTTTAAAAGCTTAAACTATTTTTTCTCATTTTTAGCCCCTTCCAGCTGTTCTTATTGGTTGAGACTGTTTTTAACTGTTTGATTAATTTTTAACTGCTTTAGATTGTTTTGCTGTTATGTTTTAACTTGTACACCGCCTGGAGATTTCTATATCAGGTGAGATAGATAGATAGATAGATAGATAGATAGATAGATAGATAGATAGATAGATAGATGATTTCTCAGGAGTGGAAGTTTTTTGCAGGGAGGGGCAACTGGCATGGCAGTGCCATTAGGGAGGGGGTGTCATTCCTCTTGGAGGGGCTGACGGTCCGTCCCCCCCAGAAACCCCCTTGAAAGCCGTCGTTTCTGGGTTTGGTTTAAATTGGTCGGAGGACTTGACATTAATCAGCCTGTGGAGCTGCCTTAATGGGCATCTTTCCTTGACGGCTTTCAGTGCCCCGAATCTTCAGAGAAGCAGCTCTCTTGAAGCTGTCTCCTGACCCTCAAGCGGAGGGGGCCGCCTCCCGGCCACTTCACTCCCTCCTGCATTTCCCCCCACAATGCCACAGAAAGGAGGGGGTTGGAGTTACCCATCAGGCCAGCTGCCTCTCCTATCCGCCCCTAGCCCCATAGCTGGGTAATACCCATAACCCGGCAGTAATATCATCGTCACTTGCTATCTCCCCCTCCAACCACAGCCGCAGATCTCCAAAAACCAGCCCGTTTCCCCTGCAGCAGGGCTTCCCAGATGGTGTGGACTCCAACGCCCATCATCCCAAGCCAAAGGCCAGTGCAGCAGAGGGGGGGTTCATGGGAGCTGGAGTCGAGAACAGCTGGCAGGCCTCATTACCGGGTTCAAGCACATCTGCTGCAGGCCCGTGACAAGACTGCAAAGAGCGGGGGGGGGCTCCCCAGATGCGGCCGGACTACGAACTCCATCACCCCCTGCTGCAGCGAGCACTCGCTGGGGGTGATGGGAGTTGTAGTCCGGCAACGGCGGGCGAGCCTGTTGCTTCCCCAGGACAGAGAGAGTCTCTTGCCCTGGCCGAGGTCTGGAGACGACTTCCCGAAAGAGGAGACACTCATGGACCGGACCAGGCCAGGAACTGCGCGGCGTTTACCTCTTCGGTGGTGAGGGGCATGCAGATGCGGTATTCCTTCACCAGCATGGCGCTCCCTGGGATGTGGGCGCCCCGCGGGCCCCTCCTGGAACGGCGCTGCCCGACAGCAAGAGGAGCCTTTCACCAGCCCAGCGGCCCCCGAGGTCTCTTCAAGGGAGAATACATCCTGCCGGGGGAAGAGAGGCGTTAGGGTGCAGCCGCGGCAAACTCCGGGAGCAGCATGCTGGCGAGGCCATCAGAGAGCTCGCCTCGTGGGCTCGCCTCGTTCTCGCTGCCTCGCTGCTGGCACGGCTCTGCCGGTGACTTCATCACCGGTTGCCATGGCAGCCGTTGTGAGGTCACCCATCGGCTCACGTGTCGGCCCAAGTTGCTGGGAAAGGCCACACGACGGGAGAAGTGGGTGAGCGAGTGTGCCTGTCTGGTACACCCCCCCTCCGTAACACACACACACACACACACACACACACACACACACACACCCCCCTTCAGCTGCTTCCGATGTCATCTCGGAATCATGGTCGACTCATCCAACGAACAAAAGTGACCTGAGTTAGTCGAGGAGTAATGCTTGGGAGAGGGCGGGCGGAGGCGGGGGGGGGAGGAAGCAGGGACCCAACTGTGGCTGCGTCGTTCACACAATCACAAGGCTCCTTGTTAAAATGTTCGTCAGGGTTAGAGAGTCCGGTGAGCCGAAAATCAAGGCAACCCTGGTCAAAACCGTTCTGGTTAACCAGGATGCTCTCTTTCACCAGGATTCAACCCTGGTGATCTGTCCTGGTTAACCAGGGCGGTTTGACTAGGAGGGCCCTGAAATTCTGCATCCACACAATCAGCTCCATGGGACTCGCTGATCTTGATAAACGTTTTAGAAAAGAATTTGTGTTCCTTTCCTTAAAAACACACACACAGAAAATCCAGCTAAATCCCATCAATTACAAAGATCAATGGCAAAACAAACACTGGATTATTAACCCCTCCAATCAAAACAATAAGCCCTGCACATCTTGATAAACATTTAAACAAGAATCCCCGAGATTGTTTGATTGCAACCAGTGAAAAACACCCAAGGTTCTCGCAGTAACTCTGGAGAATTCACACCCCATTCTCTCACTTTAACACTAGGGCTCAGATTATTTGTGCAATGCACCGATAAAGGTGAGAGTGTCTCTGATCATGTGCAGAGTTCCTTTCTCAGGAGCAGCTTGAGGTCCTAGATGTTACTCTGACTCAGCCTGGTTCATGCCAGGGAGAATTCATACCCCATTCTCTCACCTTAACACTATTATTTCAATTTCGATTTCTATACCGCCCTTCCAAAAATGGCTCTGGGCAGTTTACACAGAGAACTAACAAACAAATAAGATGGAGGGCTCTGGGGCTCAGATTATTTGTGCAATGTGCCTATAAAGGCGAAAGTGTCTCTGACCATGCACAGAGTTCCCTTCTCAGGAGCAGCCTGCTGAGCTGACAGAGCAGGGCGTCCGCCTGCTGCAGCAGCATCCCAGATCCCACGGATCAGACAAGGTTGAGCAGGGCAGGACTTGAAGAGATTGAAGGCCTCCCCTTGGGGAATGCTACAATGGAAATCTGGACCCCCAAATTAGCCAGGCTCAGCTCGGAGATCTCCACCCACTTCCTTTGCTAGCAATATTGCAAAGCTCTCCCAGATGGGCTCAGCGGCGAGCTTGTGGCATCGGCGACTCCGGTCCAATTTGTGAGCCACCAGCTTCCCTTGGCATGCAAATAATCCAAGCCCTTTCCCTCCCCGGGGGAGGAAAGATATCGCCCCGCCATCCCTTGAGCCATCCCTTGAGGCTAATGAGCAGACAGCAAAGCTCGGTCTTCGGCCCAAAGGGCAGCGCATTTACAACATGGCCGCTAATCCACGGTCAATATGGTTGTGATAATACATCTGTTCTCAGTGTTTAAGGACCAGCTGCCCTCGGGAAGTCTAAGGCAAACAGGGATTTGGCGGAGTCTCAGAAGCCAGCTGGGCCTCCCTCCCCCAACGACGCTGTTCGGGAAACATTAAAAGACGGGGAAACATGGAGCACTGATGTGGAATTCGGGACTCGTCAAACGGGGCCATTGGGAGAGATGGCTCCCCTCACCAGAAAGGCCAGACAAATTCACGGAGATCTACTTAGCTGTGACCGCTAGGTAGAGCCTCCATGTTCAAAGGCAGTGTACCTTGGTATCGTGAGGTATACTGGCAGGGCCAAAAATGGGACGGGGCCGTAGTTCAGTGGCACAGCGTCCGCTCTGCATGTGGAAGGTCCCAGGTTCGATCCCTGGTCTGGCAGTAGAAAGCAAGACTGGTTTCCTTTGCTAAGTGGGGTTCACCCTGGCTTGCATTTGGATGGGTGACTCCAGGGTGTGAGCACTGCTCTGCCTGCAGAAGGTCCCGGGTTCAATCCCTGGCTTCTCCAGGGAGGGCTAGGAAAGACTCCAATACTAGGCTAATCAGCACCACTGAGAAGTCCGACATTTGAGAGGGCATCAGGCAACAAAGGGGCTGTTTCTGTAGTGACACTGACAGGTCTGCTGTGACTCATCCAGATGCACAAGTCACCTCTTGATGCCGATCACCCGGCATGACTATGTGAACCAGTCCTGAGAAGCTCACTTAGCTAGGGATAGAGGAAGCTGCCGTCTACTGAGTCAGGCCATTGGTCCATCTAGCTCAGTATTGTCTACACTGACTGGCAGCGGCTCTCCAAGGTTTCAGGCAGGAGTCTTTCCCAGCACTACCTGGAGATGCTGCCAGGGACTGAACTTGGGACCCAGATGATCTTCCACTGAGCCCCATCCCCTAAAGGGGAATCGCTTACAGCACTCACATGTGCTGGCCCATCCAAAGGCAAACCAGGCCAGACCCAGCTTAGCAAAGGGGACAATTCATGCCATGGAAGCGCTGGCAAAAGGAGCATTTGAACCCAGATCTCCCAGGTCAGAGACTGACGCTGCAAATGATGGGGCCATAGAAGCAAAGCAAGGTTTTGTGGCCTTAAAGTAACACTAGTTTGGCAGGGGCAGGAGAAGGAGTGCCTTTGTGCATGGGCAGAGGGTGCCGAGTCAAGCAGAGAGTCCCTTGGAACTTTTTGGAAATTAAGGGAGTCTTCCAGGTCACAGGGACCTGAGCCCCTGCATGTCCCCCATCAGGAATTTAAGGGAGGAGAGCACAAACTGTCCCTTTTGCTAAACAGGGTCTGCCCTGGTTTGCATTTGAATGGGAGACTACATGTGTGAGCACTTTAAGAGATTCCCCTGAGGGGATGGGGCCACTCTGGGAAGAGCACCTGCCTGCTTGCATGCAGAAGGTTCCAAGTTCCCTCCCTGGCAGCATCTCCAAGACAGGGCTGAGAGAGACTCTTGCCTGCAACCTTGGAGAAGCCGCTGCCAGTCAGTGCAGACAATACTGAACTAGATGGAAGAAGGGTCTGACTCAGTAGACAGCAGCTTCCTGTGTTCCAGTGTGCCTGCCTCGCCTCTCCCTCCCCCTCCGGCCGGCCGGTTCACACCTGCCCAGCCTCTGCAAGCGAACAAAGGCTCCAACGGGGCGTGGAAGAAGAGAGAGGCAGGCAGCCAGCAGCGGGCCCCGCCTGCCCGCCTTCGAGGCAGAAGCCGCTTTCGGGCTGCAAATTTTCCATGGGGCCTGGAGATCCGGGCGGGCAGGCTGGCTGGGCGGGAGGGAGGGAGGGATGCTGGGGGACGGAGGGGGCCGTGGCGGAAAAAATCTAGGGGGCACGCTGCACAGCAGGGGCTGCCCAGGGCATTCATGGAGGGGCCAGCTGGGGGCCCCACATATTAGGTTTCTGATCCCGAGCCAGGGAGGCGCGAGCCGCCGGGCTCCCCGGACTAGCCTGGCACCGCCACGTGCTCGGCCACCTTTCCTGTGGGGCTCCTTAGATAGGCGCCCCCAGGGAAGGGGACGCGCGGACTCCTCCAGCTCCCTCCTCGCCAGCGATCTTCTGCCCCGAGGGGGCTTCCAGGCCAGGATCGTGCCCTCCAGGATCCTCCACACAGCACGCTTCGGGATCGGGCCCCCGCGCAAGTGTCCACGGCCATCCTTCTGGCTCCTGGAGGAGGGGACCCCTACGGCGAACCCCGTCCACGCACACCCCGCCCCACTTCTCCCCTTTCCATCCGACAGCCTGGCGGACTTTTGTCACCTAGGATCCCCCAGCTGCTGCTGCTCCCTCAGGGGTGGGGTAGGTGGGGTGGGGGAGAGGGGCATCTCCAGAGGGGGGCAAGCAAGGGCGCCCCCTCCGACAAGCAAGCTGCACAGCAGGCTAGTACATCCAACCTGTGGGACACAGTTCACTCGCCATAAACCCTCTTTGCCCCTATGGGCGGCTTGCGGGGGCATGGGTGGGCGAGTGCCCCCCCCCCCCCCACTGGCTCGCTCCCAGCCCCATTTCTGTTTCAGAAATCTAACCTGTGGGGGACAACTCGCCTACCCATAGATGCACTCTGCCCCTTCTGGGCGCCCCCTCAATTTTTTTTCTGGCGCTGTCAATTGGGGGGGGGGGGGCGTCCCGATACAGCAGCCCTTCCTCCCAACTCTTCACCCCCGCCCCAGCCGAGATGGCGCCCCCCACCTCCCCGTCTAGGGGGTCCCACGTCCCGGTTTCTTCGGCGCTGCGCCTCTCCAAAATTGCGCCCTCTCCCAAATCGCGCCTCCCTGGGGGCAACTCCCCCTCGCCTCCCCCGGCTCCTCTCCGTCTGCTCTTGACCGCACCCCCCCCGCCCCGACTCACCCCCAGCCCGGTCGCCGCCCGCCTTCCCCGGCTCACCCGGGCGCGCGTCTCCCAGCCGGCTTCTTCAGACGCCACCCTCCCGGGCGGCGGCGCAACAGCCGGCCTCCCGCTGCATGGAGCACCCGCGGCCGGCCCAGACGGCCCCCCGCGTCTGTCTGCAACAGCCTGGCCGGAGGAGGGGCGGCTCGGCTCCGGAGCGGCTCCCGCTCCGCTTCACCTCCGTCCCCCTCGGCAGCAGCAGCGGCGTCCAGCCCGCCCGGTCCGCGGCTTCGCCTGTGGCTGCTGGCTGGCTGCTCACGACCCCTAGGGGAGAGAAGCCGAACCGCGGCAGCCTGCCTGAGCCGCCCCCTTCCTGGAGCGGGTGGGCGGCTGGGGAGAGCCGAGAGCCGCCCGGGGACGGAAATGCCTTCCCGTTGCCTGGAGAGGGACGCGGAGCGGAAACTTGGCCAGCCAGGAGGAGCCCATCGCCGCCCCCGGAGAAGATCGGAAGCTCCCGGTCCCGCTCACGCACTCTTGTCTACCCGGACTGGCAGCGGCTCTCCGAGGCTTCAGGCAGGACGGAGCCTCTCCCAGCCCAACCTGGAGATGCTGCCAGGGAAGGAACCTGGGAGGGACCTTTCTGCATGCCAAGCAGATGCTCTGCCACTGCGGCCCCCAGGGGACGGCTCTCGCCGTTGGGGGACATAGCAGTTGGATGGAGGGCAGAAATCCAACCGGTGAAGCTCTGCAGTCAGTACATCCCCCCACTAGTACCACCCTTTCTACCTCCTGCTGGGGAAATGTTGGTGCTTGTTGAATAAAGTATAAACTTCTGTCTGGTATTCAGAAGCTGAGTGCTGAGTGCAACTGGGGTGGGATATAGGGACATAGGGAGCTGCCTCCTACTGAGTCAGACCCTTGGTCCATCTAGCTCAGCATTGTCCACACAGACTGGCAGCGGCTTCTCGAAGGTTGCAGGCAGGAGTCTCTCTCAGCCCTATCTTGGAGATGCTGCCAGGGAGGGAACTGGGAACCTTCTGCATGCAAAGCAGATGTTCTGAGCCCCAAGCTACAGCCCTGTCCCCCCAAATAGTAAGTTACCTTCTGCCGAGTCAGATCCTTGGTCCATTCTAGGTGAAGGTAAAGTGTGCCGTCGAATCGGTGTCAATTCCTGGCACCCACAGAGCCCTGGGGTTGTCTTTGGTAGAATCCAGGAGGGGCTGACCATTGCCTCCTCCCATGCAGTATGAGATGATGCCTTTCATCATCTTCCTATATCGCTGCTGCCTGACATAAGCAGTTCCCATATGAACCAGCAACCTCTGCCTTGCTAGTCAAGTAATTTGACTAGCAAATGTGCTATTCTAGCTCCTTCCTTGATAATCCAAGGAAGAGAGGATTAGATCTCTTGAAGGCCTTCAGGAGAGCCTTAAAGAGCCATCTTTTTAGCCTGGCTTTTAATGATAACGATAGCTAGTTTTAGTTTTAATGTTAATCACCTTTGAAGGGTTTTTCATTTTAATTTTTATGTGTTTTTGATTTTAAGGTCAGCCTCCCCGAGCCACTTTGGGAAGGTTGGGATATCAGATAGATAGATGTCTACACTCACTGGCAGCAGCTTCTCCAAGGTTACCAAAAGGAGACTTTCCCCAGATCTACCTGGAGATGCCCGGTGGGGAATGAACTGCATACAAAAAGCTGCTGTCTACTGAATCAGACCCTTGGAGCAGCTCGCTCAGTATTGTCTACACTGACTGGCAGCAGCTCTCTACGGTTTCAAACAAGGGTCTTTCCTAGCTCTGCCTACAGGTGCCCACTGAACCAAGGGCCTTCTGCATGCAAAGCAGATAGGAACATAGGAAGCTGCCATATACTGAGTCAGACCCTTGGTCTATCTAGCTCAGTATTGTCTACACAGACTGGCAGTGGCTTCTCCAAAGTTGCAAGCAGGAGTCTCTCCCAGCCCTATCTTGGAGATGCAGCCAGGGAGGGAACTTCCTAGAGTGGCTCCATCCCCTAAGGGGAATCTCTTCCAGTGCTCACACTTCTAGTCTCCCATTCATATGCATCCAGGGTGGACCCTGCTTAGCTAAGGGGACCAGTCATGCTTGCTACCACAAGACCAGCAATCCTCTTGATAGCAAAGCAAGACGCTCAGCCACTGCACAGTTTTCTTAATTGGCAGCATTTCCAGCTAGAGATAGTTTGGAAACTGGCCGGCTTTGGGCAGCGTCAGACACTTTGTCATCTGTTTTTGTTTGGTTAGCTCCCAAGGAGATGGGCCTGCAGGACATATTTCCAAGCGGCAGTTCCAAGCCATGCTTTCGTGGAAAAAACACACCAGTAGACATCTATTTAGAAGCACAGCAGGGCTGTTTAGTTAAAGTCTGTCACCTTGGGGAAGGGGAGGGGGGCCCGGAGAAGGGAGGGAGAGAGGATCTGCAAAAGTGCTGGCAGACCGGGCAAGTGTTATTTAATTTAGGGGAGTGCTGGCCAGATCTGGAAGTCACCAAGAGAAAGAGCCAAGGAACAGGCCCTGGGGATTTACTAGAGGGGGTCAGCACTCCAGCAGATCCCAAGGAGAGCTGCAGTTAAGTTCAGAAGCAGCTGGCCTCCGGATAACAGGGCCCAGATGGCCGGTGATCCTGCCCCTCTGAGAATGAATGGGATGGGGGAGGAAAAGATCCAGGACATGTACAGATGGGCTAGCTAAGGACATATGTCCAAGGCTTTGGCTGGTGCTGCTGGAGAAAACAGTGAATGGAGGGGATTTGTTGGACTGGCAGGCAGCTTATGCAAGGGGCAGAACGTCATCTGGACAGCCCGCAATATTGTCCCTAGGAATCAATGGTCTTGTTAGAAGAAACCACCTTTTGGACAGACCCTTAATGCTTTAGGGATGTGTGATTAATTAGAGCCAGTTATCACTTGAACCAGCTTGGTTTGAGTGGTTTGACCTCAAACCGAACCGGAACCGTTTCGGTCCGAGGTCAGACCGAACCTCTCGGGCCAGTTCAAAGGCAGAGTGTGTGTGTGTGTGTGTGTGTGTGTGTGTGTGTGTGTGTGTGTGCGGCTCACAAGAACATGGAGACAACAAAACCATAAAACAAGATCATGTACAATTTAATGGCACACTTCAAGGCCTTTTAAACGTATGCTCTTTGCCGACCTCTTTTCCAGTTAACCACAGCAGTTGGTTTGGGTTTCTCAGTTTTCTTCAGGGCCTCTGGAGGCTAGTTCATCTATAGCCTAGTTCAGGGGTTCCCAAGCGTGGGACTCCAGACGCCATTGGACTACAACTCCCATCATCCACTGCCTTTGTGGACTACAGCTCCCATCATCCATGGCCATGGTGGCTTGGAATTATGGGCGCTGTAGCCCACAACATCTGGTGACCCAAGCTTTGCAACCCCTGATGTAGAAGAGGTCAGTTTTGACACAGGGAGAGCCAGATGGAAAGCTGTGAACATAAGAACATAGGAAGCTGCCATATACTGAGTCAGACCATTGGTCTATCTAGCTCATGATTGTCTACACTGACTGGCAGCAGCTTCTCCAAGGTTGCAGGCAGCAATCTCTCTCAGCCCTATCTTGGAGAAGCCAGAGAGGGAACTTGGAACCTTCTGCTCTTCCCAGAGCAGCTCCATCCCTGGAGGGGAGTATCTTACAGTGCTGCTCACACATCGAGTCTCCCATTCATACGCAACCAGGGCCGACCCTGCTTAGCTAAGGGGACAAGTCATGCTTGCTGCCACAAGACCAGCTCTCCTTTCCAAAGGCAAGGAGGAATGAAAGATGGGAGCCAGAAAAGATCTTGCATCATTTCCCCCCCTCATCATTACTGAGACCAGGAAAAAAAAATGTTGCATTTGTCATTTCGCTTCGGGAGAACGTCAGAAGCAGACCAGCACCCCCTGGTGGCGAGTGGAACCCTTGAACATAAAACCTTCACCCTCATGCCTCTGAGATTTTTATAGCAGTGTGGAAAGAGGTGGGGGAAAGATGGTGATGGCAGGTGGCAGTTAAACCCTTGCAAAACTCCCGATTTTCAACGCAATCTCAACTCTTTAGGTACATAGGAAGCTGCCTACTGAGTACCGAGGAAGGACCTCACCGTTGGTTAATTGGGCTCAGTATTGTCTGCACTGACTGGCAGCAGCTCTCTAAAGTTTCAGACAAAGGTCTTCCTGACCCCTGCGTGGAGCTACCAGGGATTGAACCTGGGACCTTGTGCCTGCGAAGCAGATGCTGCATCACTGAGTGACATGATCACTCAGTGAGAGGAGAGCTGGTCTGGTGGTAGCAAGCATGACTTGTCCTCTTAGCTAAGCAGGGTCTGCCCTGGTTGCATATGGATGGGAGACTTGGTGTGTGAGCACTGCAAGATATTCCCCTCAGGGGATGGAGCCACCATTCTGGGAAGAGCAGAAGGTTTCAAATTCCCTCCTTGGCTTTTCAAAGATAAGGCTGAGAGAGATTCCTGCCTGTAACCTTGGAGAAGCCGCTGCCAGTCTGTGTAGACAATACTGAGCTAGAGAGACCAATGGTCTGACTCAGTATGTGGCAGCTCCCTATGTTCCTATGTACTACTGTATCCAAGAGGCAATTTGGGTCCACTAGTATCTTTCCCAGACTATGGGAAATACCAGTATCGGGCAGCAGTGATATAGGAAGATGCTGAAAGGCATAATCTCGTACTGCATGGCAGATGGCAATGGTAAACCCTTCCTCCATTCTACTGAAGAAAACCACATGGCTCTGTGCTCTCCATGAGTCGACACCAACTCGACAACACAACTTTACCTTACCACAACACCAGCTTCTCCTCCCACAGACCTGACAGCAACAAAAATTCAATTGGCTGATTGTTGCATTTGTTTTCATATATGGTGTTGTGTGTGTTTGAGTTGCTTTGAGATTAAAAGCAAGATGTCTATGATTGAACTCTGATTTCAGTTATCAGGGACTTACTTCTAGGAAGGTGTGCATAAGATTGCAGGCAGGTCATTAAAGGGAAAGGTTCTGGGAGAGGAAATGGCTTTAGGAAACAAATAATTAAGAAGCAACCGTGTCCAGAGAAACAGAAAACAAAATCATACCTGATGCTTTTGTTTGCAAGCTGGGGGGACTTTTGAGTTGAAATTGACCAGCTCAGTTCAAACTGATAGGCATGCTTGGGAATTTTGCAGCCAAGGTGAAATTGACCGGCAAATGCTTTACTTTCCATTTTAGTGTTCTCCTTCGGGAGTTCCCAACCTGAGGTACTCCAGAGATGGCTGAGCTAAATCTCTCATCATCCCCAGCTAAATTTACATCTGGAGTGCTGGAGGTTGGGAACCCCTGTTTCACCTTACACCTCTCAGCTACAAAACAACGTCTCCAGTTTTTTGCAGAAAACTGCAAATTTAAGTTTTAACTGGTTTGAGCTGGTTTCCATTTTCGACAGAAAGGTAAAAGAAGAGGAATTTTCAGCTATTTGGTTGAATTGTAACACACTGTTTATGCTTTGAAAATAAAAATATATATCTTTAGAAGAAGGAGTTTTGTTTTGTTCCCCCCCCCTATGTTTTTTCCTAGGTAGGTTGTATTTGTATTAAAGTTATGCTTAAGGGATCACCTCCCCCCTTTCTTTTCTTTTCTTTTTTTTTCTTTTTCAGTTATACTCACATATATAATATCCTATCCTTGATCATGTTATAGCACTTACATTTATATACCGCTCTATAGCTGGAAGCTCTCTAAGCGGTTTACAATGATTTAGCATATTGCCCCCCAACATTCTGGGTACTCATTTTACCGACCTCGGAAGGATGGAAGGCTGTGTCAACCTTGAGCCCCTGGTCAGGATCGAACTTGTAACCTTCTGGTTACAGGGCGGCAGTTTTACCACTGCGCCACCAGGGCCACCCCGAGAAAAAGATATGCACTCTTGCAATCTTATTGAAACAGAAAGGGGGCAGGGGGGAGAAAAAGAGAAAGAAAAGACATCCAGAAAAAATGACAGTCTCTCTTGTCCCTATTTTTTTGGTTTTTTGTTTATGGAGGGGTGAGGATGGAAACTGCACAGGCTTATTGTGGCTCTGCTAGAGTGCCAGTTCCAAGGGGGCTGGGGGGCACTGCTTTGCCCATCTCTATCCCCACTGCAGGTCCTAACCCGACACTCACCTGGCGGTTGCACATGCACAGAGGCTATTGTTCTCTCTCTGCCAGCATCTCCAAGAGAGATTCCTGCCTGCAACCTTGGAGGAGCCGCTGCCAGTCTGTGTAGACAATCCTGAGCCAGATGGACCAATAGTCTGACTCCGTATATGGCAGCTTCCTATGTTCCTATGTTCCTAGATCTTTGCCATCACCAGCTACTGGAGAACGTTTGATTAGTGACTGAACCTATGCATGTTCCTATGAGCTACACCTTTCAGACCACAGGATTTGCACGCTACAGGCAAGCCCAAGGAATGAGATGTTCATACTTAATTTGGCTGGGCTCAGGGTACAGACTCTGCAGAGAGAACATCAGCAATGCCTAAACCAGGAGATAATGGCAGCAGATGAAGACAGACGCATCATCATGATGCTTAAAAAGCCATAAAGCCCCAGGCCTTGATGGCTTTGCCAGGGAATTCTGCAAGCAATCTATGGACTCCCTGCTGTCTTCGGTAATGTCTCATTTGAATAACATAGTTAGCAACAGTTCTATCCCAGACATATCGCATCGGGCATAGGAAGCTGCTATCTACAGAATCGGGCCATTGATTCTTCCTGCTCAATGGGAGGAAAACTGGGCTTGTGGTAGCAAGCATGAATTGTCCCCTTTGCTAAGCAGGGTCCATCCTGGTGTGCATTTGGATGGGAGACTACATGTTAGCCCAGTAAGGAGGGGTCGCTTAACAAGGCTGACTTTTCCCCAAGGGGCTGCTCATTTATTCTTGATTTAGCATCTGCCCTTTCTGTTTTTTTGCTCTGTTTGCAGAGCAAAAGGACCACAGGAAGCTGTCTTGACTATACCAAGTCAAATCACTGTCTACCCAGACTGGCAGCGGCTTCTCCAAGGTTATAGGCAGGAGTTTCACTCAACCCTATCTTGGAGATGCTGCCAGGGAGGGAACTTGGAACCTTCTGCATGCAGATGCTCTTTCCAGAGTGGCCCCATCCCCTAAGGGGAAGATCTTACAGTGTTCACCCATGTCGTCTCCCATTCAAATGCATATCAGGGCAGACCCTGCTTAGCAAAGGGGACAATTCATGTTTGCTACCCCAAGACCAGCTCTCCTTCCATAAATGAGAATAAAATGATGATTCCCTGACCCAAAGGGGCTCCAGGTCTAAAAAGAAACCAGCAACAGCCACTAGAGGGTGCTGTGTTGGGCTGAATAGGGACAGTTGCTCTCCCTCTGCTAAATATAAGGCAGCCCCTTGAAAGGGAGTTTCTCTTTGTCCCATTAGCAAGCGTAACCATTTGATCTAGGGCAGCGGTGCACAACTCAAATGCCCTGATGGGCCAGAACCAACCATGACTTGCTGGCACAGGCACTAGGTCAATTTTTAGCACATTAATTATAACATGAAAGTTATTTAAAATATTAATAAAAGTGAGGAGCAGAGGGTTGGAGTCTGGGGAAAAGGTCAGAGGGAGGAGCAATCATGTCAGTAGCCCAGTAGTCTAGGGGCAGTTGGTAATATAGGAAGCTGCCATATACCGAGTCAGACCCTTGGTCTATCTAGCTCAGTATTGTCTACCCAGACTGGCAGCGGCTTCTCCAAGGTTTCAAGCAGGAGTCTCTCTCAGCACCATCTTGGAGATGCTGCCAGGGAGAGAACCTGGGACCTTCTGCATGCAAGCAGGCAGGTGCTCTTCCCAGAGCGGCCCCATCCCCTATCTTACAGCGCAGTCTCCCATTCAAAAGCAAACCAGGGCAGACCCTGCTTAGCAAAGGGGGCACTGCATGCTTACTACCTTAAGACCAGCTCTCCTGTGCAACCATCTGCACCGAGCCTCCTCTGCTTATCCCCGGGACAGGCCACGAGCTTTTCAGGGCTCGTGCTTTTGCTGCAGAATATGGCGGGCAGCAAAAAGGTCCCCGTGGGCCCGGCCTGGCCATCAGGCCTGATGTTGTGCAGGTGGCCAGCTCTAGGGCGAAGCACAACAGAGCCTTGCCCAGAGTCGATGCTCGCCCACCGACGGCACCTGGAACAGATCTTATGATTGCGGTGAGACACACCGGCGGTTGATTGGCAGCATGCATCCCCACCCACTGCAGTGCAGTTGCCGGAGAGCATTTGACTTGCTAAACAGAGCCCAAAATAGAGGCTCCCGAGGAACGCAGATGCTTTTTATAGCTGTGCATCAATCCAGAGAGCAGTCGCTTTCGCCAAACGGGGCTCCCTGCAGACCGACTTGAGTTCACCGCAGGGCTCCAGCGACCTCAAGAGGAAGAGGCACTTGAGGTCCACTGAGCCCCCTGCAAAAGCTGGCCTGTCCTGCTCTCGATATGCCAAAGTCAGTCGTGAAGCTCTGCACAGCTTGGATGCACCGAGGTCATTTTGGAGCCTGGACCTAAAGGCCTTTGGAGCCGCCCCCCACCCGCTGCAAATTAAGCATCATCATGCTCGGCCGGGCAACCACACCACCTGGGACAGATGAAAGAGGATGGGGGGGGGCAGGGGCTGTGGAGGCCCTGGTCTTTGGCCCAGAAGTCCAGGGGTGAGAGCACCTCTGCAGGCCCCCTGGCAGATGTCTGTGGTAGATGGAGGAGCAGAGATCAGCGGAAGAGTTGGCATCCTTAAGGGCCAAGATATTTTAGTCTCCATGGTGCAGCGTAGTCCATAAGCAAATAGGACTGAGACCCCACTGGCAGGGTTTAGAGACAGGGCCTTTTCAGTTGTGGCCCCCGGCTTTGGAATTCTCCCCAGGTGCTCCCTCCCTCAGGGTCTTTAAGAAGCACTTAAGGACCTATCTAAGTCTTAGAGATGCAGGGGCTTCTTGATCAGAAAGGGGTCTCTTGCTCCCCATCAAGGAGTCCCTTGTCAGACCCATAAAGTGTTTCAGGGCCAGGTTCTGCATCAAGTGTGGCCAGTTCCGCAAGCTCGTCATCTGAGGGTTTGTCTTCCGAGGAGGCCCCAGTATCCGCGGGGAGGGCCCTGACCAACAGGTCGAGGGGCTTGATCCACAGGGACCAAGATGCAAGCTTTGAAATGCCACGCTTTGCTCTGTTCACATAACAAACTCTGGTCTGGCGGAGTTTCCCTAGAACGGAAGTCTTGTGTCAACAGACCCAGCCAAGCCGAGGTCTACGTTGGCCCAGGAGAGCAGAATTCACAAAGGCTGCACTGTTGGCCTCATCAGAAGTTTATTACTATTTACAATCCTTGCATATGTTTGCCCAGGTCCCTTGATCAGATAACACCGGCTGGTTCTCCAGCTCAAGATTCCAAGACTGAAATGTGCACTGCAAAATTAAACAAACGGTTGTTAGGCGCAAACAGTAAACGCCCTAGGAGAACCGGCCACCCTGAGGTCCACTTCCCGCCTGTGAAAGGGGCAGCCGTGGGAGCTGTGTCCATTGCCTGAGAGGAAAGACAACTTTCCTTTCAGACTGCTAGGCAATATAGGAACATAGAACATAGGAAGCTGCCAAAAACTGAGTCAGACCCTTGGTCCATCTAACTCAGCATTGTCTACCCAGATTGGCAGCGGCTTCTCCAAGGCTGCAGGCAGGAGTCTCTCTTTGCACTCCTTGCAAAGCTTGAAAGAAGTATGAGGAGAGGGTACTGGCAGGGCTGGCCCTAGTGGCTTTGGCACCATAGGCCAAGTTTGATTTTGCCCCTGTCCCAGCTGAGAAGTGTGGAGCTTTAACTTGAGCCACCCAGGCTCAAGGTCAAATGACCAGCCCATGTGGGTGACCAGGGAATGACTAGCCCCTGATGCATAGGAACATAGGAAGCCACCATATACTGAGTCAGACCATTGGTCTATCTAGCTCAGGATTGTCTTCACAGACTGGCAGCGGCTTCTCCAAGGTTGCAGGCAGGAATCTCGCTCAGCCCTTAGAGAAGCCAGGGAGGGAACTTGAAACCTTCTGCTTTTCCCGGAGCGGCTCCATCCCCTGAGGGGAATATCTTGCAGTGCTCACACATCAATGCAACTAGGGCAGACCCTGCTTAGTTAAGGGGACAAGTCATGCTTGCTACCATAAGACCAGCTCTCCTCTCCTGATGGTTTGGGAATCCACTAGTGGGAGAGAGTTCCCAGTCTATGATGAGGTCAAAACCCTTCAGAGGTGAAAAGACGCTGCTGTTGATCTGGAAATCTGGCCTGAGACCAATTTTTTTTTTTGAGGGGGGGATGAATGCTGAAGCAGGCAAATCATATCCAAGCGAGGGAGTGCAGCTGATGAGAACAGCCATTTCTTGGGGGCTGAGGTGCAATGAGATAAGAAGTGGGGTTTCCCAGAGGCATCTGGTGGGCCACTGTGGGAAACAGGATGCTGGACTAGATGGGCCTTGGGCCTGATCCAGCAGGGCTGTTCTTACGTCCTTATGCAATAGGAGAGGGAGAGAAAGAATAACTCGCAGTGCTATATTTTGGCACTGTTTATGCTCCTCCCAGGAATCGGTGCCTTAGGCGCCAACCCAGATCTGGTTAGTGGATGAACCGGCCCAGGCTACTGACAACCTCCTCGCCCCCTCCCCCACTTTCGAAGCTTGCAAGGGTTGGTTTTGAAAGAGGGCCGCCCCCCCCACCAGGGATGTGGGGCAAGGCTGATTTTGGCACCTGGCACGACGACCCCTTGGCCTGCCCCAGGGAAGACCCATCTTATCTGTCAGGTACCTTGCTATCACAGAAGGGGCTTTCTGTCTGCCCAACTGGGCCCTCTGGAAACTCACCCACATGGCCGCACTCCCGGGTAAGCAGCAGCAAAGGAATGCATGGCAATCAGCCCTCGGCGGGCCCGTTTGCCAAACACGCTCTAAGCCGTCTCCCGGGAAGAAATGATTAGGCACACACGATTGTGTCGAACATTCATTTAATCTTGTTCTCAGTCCAAAAGAACAGGAGGAGGAAATAGCCACGTACCAAACCAAAAAAAAAAAAAAAAGTGATGGATGTGTTCAGAGCAAGACGGAGAACTGGACTTTTTCCATCTGCCGTTTGGGATCACCGGGTGAGTCAAAAGGAGAGCCTTGGGGGAGACAAGTGGTAACCATGGAGATGTTTCTTCATCCCAGCACAAGAACATCGAGGCTCACCACCCAGGTGTGATAATGATCTCTTTCCACTTGCATTCAACCGGTATGCAATCAAATGCATCTTGGGTTGTTTATTACCCACCCTCCCTAGGCCCCTGTCTTGTTCTAATGCACCTCAAAAGGTAGACCCCATTGTCGTTATGGGCCCCATTTAATGTGACATGGCCAGAGGAAAGCACTTACCCAGAGAAATATTCCGAGCAGCTGGTGTCATGTTTAAAAGGCTCTAAGTGTGTTTGCCAGTCCCAAGCATGCAGCGGTAAAACGCCACCAATTTGTGGCCCAGGAGGATGCGCGGCTTCCATTTTAACAACGCAGCACGCACATGGCTGGCAGAGGCACTTAGGAGCACCTTTTAAATGCAACACTGCTCGCACTGGAAAAGCCTTTTTAATTCAACAAGGACTGGCTGTCGATTCAAGAGTGGTTATTTCAGACTAGTCATCTGCATTGTAACTCATTAAGCTGAGATAGATTTGCCTCTGAGCAGCATATCGGTAGAAGCGCCAATCAGAGATACAGGAGAAAGTGGAAGAGAAAGTTAGTATTTAATAAACACAAGTTGCCACTTACTGCAGGAAGGGAAGTCCATCTCCACAATGAGCTTTTTCAGTTCCTCTTGCAGCAACTCACCAGAATCAAAATCATGCCCCAAAACAAGGAAATGTGGCTTTGACATGAGGGGACTGCTCTCTCTAAATTCTTTAACTCTCACTTTAGCAGTCTCACTATGCCGTCACAATGGGTCCAGGATCCCTGATTGGCTGTGACTGGCAATCTCATAATGCTACCAGATTGGGACTCTAGGATCCCTGATTGGCTGTGATCAGCAATCTCATGCTGATTCTGTTGAGTCCAGGATCCCTGACTGGTTGTGATTGGCAATCTCACAATGCCATCATGTTGGGTTCAGGACCCCTGACTGGCTGTGATCAAGTGCTCAGCCAATTGGAGAGCATATAACCAGCACAAAATAATAACATGGTGGCATTTTGTTTTTAGAACACAAAGTGAAATTTTATTTTATTTTTTAAAATAGTTTTGCACTGAAGCAGTTGCTGAAAAGGAGCAGCAAAAAAGAGGCAAATAGGTGTGCAAAAGTTAATCTAGGGGGGAGAGCAGTCTAAGGTCGTCCCAAGATGCCAAAGATGTTCACATACAATGCAGCTCTGCTGACTTATTAATGGGAGAAAGCTCTCCTGATAAGGCAGCTTTGCTCTCCTTTCCACAAAAGACTTGGGAAGCAGCAAGTGCTCAAGGAACATAGGCTTCCTTGAGTACCCGAGTGGCTTCTCTGGCATGATAAGGCCTACTGTATGCATGCAGGAGAATGAGATGGTAAGTGGGAAGCTGAGATGGCAGAACAGACTGTACCATTTCAAATGGTGGGGGGAGGCAATGGGGGAATACCACTTTTGAATGTTGCTCCCTGCAATAAATGCCCTGCAAATGGCAACCTAAGCTGAGACCTGTGCCCATTCTGCTGGCTTTCTACTTGCAGGGTGTTTTCCACACAGGGCAAAATTCAAAAAGTGATCACCCACGTGCAGTCCACAGTGGTACAGTCCTTTCTACTAGTTCAGCCGCACTCTACCACCAGCTTATTCGGCTGCTGTCGGGACTCACCCAGTCCGATGCAGAGGAGGCGTTCTTGGAGGTCCAAGAGCCTCAGGCCCTGATCCAAGCCAGAACTTGTTGCCTCTTCTTCCGTTGGCCCTTCAGAGGGGCCCTGCAGACCGGCTGCCCAGACATCTGAAATCTGATAACCGTAGAAATTCTGCCATTGCTCCCTCTCAGCAGAATGGCTGCTCTGAACATTCCGACCCTTCTCTCTCTTCCCTTCCTGCTGAAGGCATTTGGCAATGACTGATAGTTTCTGAAGGCAGCAGAAACAGAGACCGATGGCAAGACCTCTATGGATAATAAGGCATAAAACCAAACTATCCTATGGTGCTCCCTCTCTTGCTGGGGATAGCCTAGTTTGTTCATTCATTTATTTATCAATCATATTTGGAGAGAGAGAGAGAGAGAGAGAGAGAGAGAGAGAGAGAGAGATATGCGGTGTAAAGTAAAGTAAAGTTGTGCCGTCGAGTCGGTGTCGACTCCTGGTGCCCACAGAGCCCTGTGGTTGTCTTAGAATACAGGAGGGGTTTACCATTGTCATCTCCCACACAGTATGAGATACCTTTCAGCATCTTCCTATATCACTGCTGTCCGATATAGGAGTTTCTCATATTCCGGGAAACACACCAGCGGGGATTCGAACCAGCAGCCTCTTGCTCGCTAGGCAAGTCATTTCCCTGCTGCACCGTTAGCTGGCTTCCATTGTTTAAAAATACAACGGTAAAAACAGTTACAACCGTTAAAATGTTTTTAACTAAAAGCTTGAGAAAAAACAGGCCTTAAGGGTCTTTTCGAAGGGAGCCGAGATGGTGGAGCTCTTGTTTTGACAGGGGACGCATCCTAGAGCCCAGGGGCAGCCGCAGAAGGCCTGGGTCTGAGTAGCCACCAAACAAGCCAGTGGCAACCACACCCGGGCTTCCCCAGATGATCTCAATGGGCGGCGGAATTCATGACAGAGTTGGCGCTCTTGTAAGTAAGCAGCAGCCCAGCGTCGAAGCAAACCGCTCTACACATTCAGTGCGATCGTGAGGTAAAACGGTCCTCTGAATCCATTGGGAAAGTCATTTTGCCTCATGTTTTGCCACACATTTACCACAGATCCACACCCAATGTATACTGATTGATGAAAAAAATATTTCCACTCCGCTTCTCCACGCTTGGTCTTCAAGGCACTATGTGGAATGAACCCTTGGCAGAGCAATAAAGATATTTCCCCTCAATCTATCTTGAGGTGAGGGTGCTTACCTCAGAGTACTTTGGACCTCTCTCTCTGGACTTTCTATATATTTCTGCCAAGCGCTAGTAAGACTTTTATCACCCAACAAGTGTCGAGGAGTGGGGAAATGTGTTTAGGTCTCCACGCAAGTCAAAAGGTCTAAGATTTCGTGGTGGCATGTTTAGCCATGATAGGCTTCTGGTGTTCTATTCCCTCATTCTCTATGTATGCATTACTACATTCATATCCTATTCTTCCTCCAAGGAGCCCAGAATGGTGAACATGGTTATACTTATCCTCACAAGGTAGGTTAGGCTGAGAGAGAAGCGACTGGCCCAGAGTCATACAATTGGTTTCATGGCTGAACAGGGACTCGGGGGCTTCTTGGACCTAGTTCAACACTCTAACCACTACACCACACTGCTTCACCCCTGCACTCTACTCCCCTTTCTCGCAGTCTTTCCCCTTCCTTATCTCTGGACAGTTGCCATTTCTCTAAACACCTGATACAGGCACTGAAAAGTGGATTTTGCCCTAATCTTTCCCCCCACCCCACCCGGAACAACCATAACCAGGGCCCATAGTGACATTCCTAATGACTCCTAATGATTGATGGGGACTTGGGAGCAGGTCCGTCAAGAATCAAGAGCCATCTCTAGTAATATAGCCCAATCTCAAGGCAAGGGTGGGGGGAAAGCCATACAAAGAACAAAATTCCCAACAAATCAATCCACACCTCAGAACCAGCCCTCAGGCAAACTCTTGGGGCAACCTTTATCCTTACATTCCGGACAAGGCCTGTATCCCAAGTGAGTTCACTTCTCTCCAGCCAAGCAGCCTAAGTGGACGTGGTCACGAAAACCATCTTGGAAGAGTACACCAGGTCCACGAGGTAAGCGATGAAGTTGAAGATCGTGAGGAAGGTCACCCCTAAGCAATTGTTCGCCTGAGGGCATGTGCTACAGATGTGGGGGAACTTCTTGAAGCAATACACTGGCCATACCACGACGGCGGTTATGTACATAAGTGCTGCCAATAAGCTGTACCCCACCATGGCCTTCTCCAGCGGGAAGGGCAGGGACCCCAGGCAACGTCCAATGCTGAGGATGATAATCAGCAGTGTGACAATGAAGCAGATGCAGTAGACCGCCAGGCACCACTGAAGTCCAGCATAGTTCCTATAGATTCTTCCATAGTCCGCCAGGGAGAAGATGAGACAAGCCACGTAGGCTTCGAACACCTTCAGGAGGCCTGGGATGGTGGACAGAAAGCTGCTGATCTCTCCCCACTTGGCTCGGGTCAAGCCCACTTCGACAGCGTAGGCGATGAAGCAGAGGCAAGACATGGCGGTGGCAGCCCCCTCGTAGCTGCAGTCGCGGCTTCGGCAAGCATTGGGTATGTAGACCGAAGGATAGATGATGGACGTGGAGAAGATCATGAGAGCAGCCAGCATGGAGAAGGCGGAGGTGAAGTCGGCCCAGGAGATGGGCAGTGCCTGGGCCAGGCCGATGAGTTCCAGAAGGATGATGAAGACGGAGACGGAGAAGCAGAAGCACCATGTAAACATGCACCACACGCCATTGGAGCCCTGGTAGCTGTGGTGGACGGCCACCAGGCTGAAGGCGGTGCAGGAAAGGAAGATCTCAAAGAACCGCACGATCCCCACTGGCGAGATCAGGGAGCGGGGGTTGGGCTCGAGCGTTGGCATGGTGCCCCTGCCGCAGAGGAGCTGCGGCCTCCCAACGTGCTGGCACCGGGATGGAGCGTCGCTTGGTACAGGGCGAGGAGCTGGAGTGAGACCAATGAGCTGGCAACCGAGTGTGTGTGGCACAGTCTGAGACGCACGCCCAGCTGGGGTGGATACAATTGGCTCTCCCTCCTTGGCTAGGGGAGGACATTGGGCCACGAGTCGCCAATCAGAGGGGCAGGTGGTGACGGGACGTTTTCTGCCTTTGTGGAACTCAGAGGAAATATGAGGAGAGAACACACCCTATAGAGCTCAACAGCCACCAGAATCGTTCTACACGGCCCCTCCCTCCTGGGTGCTTGCTGTTCAAACTCTCTTAAGACAGGTGTGTTGTTTCTGGAAGACAATACTTTAGGCTGTGTTCTGCCACTGCACCAGGAAGCTGTGTGTGTGTGTGTGTGTGTGATGGAGGGGTGGGGAGAAACTGGGTTTGGATGTCGAAACCTTGGGTTTCATGCTTCTCTTCGCCCAGCTCAGGAAACCTGTGCAGGGCAGCTGGTAGATGATTAATGAGAGAGGCGATTAAAAAGTAACCTTGCCCTGGCTGAGTGGCATCTCCATAGCTACAGGTAACAAACAATGTTGGGGTTCTTGTAGCTCAGAGTTTCTCAACCTTTTAAAAAACCCCACCAGAGTATACTTTATACTTTCTGCCTCAAACATTCAGCTCAGGGACCTCATAGAGATTTTGAGTGTGTTTGATTGTAAATGTGTGTGTGAGTACGCACACATGAATGTAAATGCTACAGTTATGAGAGGCTACTCCAGGCACTGGCTTACATCCAGACTCTGTTACTCAGGAGTACTCCCACTGAAATTCATAGGAGAAGCAAACTTGTCCCATTAATCTCAATCAGGCTTATGAGTAACTAAGCGTGGATGTGAGCCGGTGATTGGAATAGCCTATCTCCCTAACTGCAAAAATTAAATTGGAATTTCTTTAATTAGTATGTATGTATGTATGTATGACATTTCTATACCACCCCATCCAAGAGCTCTGGGCGGTGCTTTGTATATGTCAGAGAGAGAGAGAGAGAGAGAGAGAGAGATATGTTATAGTTGTGAGATGGGCGGCTATCCCAGTCAGTGACTGGTTTACAACCAGTTTAAGTTACATAAGCAGGCTTATTGAAATTAACGGGACAAGTATATTTGCCCCATTAATTTCAATGGGCGTACTGAAGCCTGTCAATCAGGCTGTGAGGAGGGGTATACTGAGCTTCAGCACATAGCCAGCCAATCCGGAGCAGAGGAGGAGGGTCTTCACCCTCCTCCCTCGCCTTCTGCAGTGGACACATCGCTGAGGATGCATTGGCTTCAAGCCAGCAGTCCTCAGATGGGAAACAAACAGCGTGGTTGCAGTTTGAGGAATCAGGAGGGCTCTGACTGAGCACCCCCTGAGTATTCTTCAAATACCCATAGGGGTACAAGTACCACCTGCTGGCAACCTATGGTCTACACTGTCTGGCAGTAGCTCTCCGGGATTTTAAACTGGGGTTTCTAGAGATGCCAGGGATTGAATCTGAGACCTTCTGTATGCAAAGTGGGTGCTCTGCCACTGAGATATGCCCCCCCACCCCAGTAAAATTCTCCCGAAAGTATACATAGAATAGCAGCCTATATCTACTTACTCTGTAATAGCTTGTAGGGTATGTGCAAATCAATTTGAATTCGAACAGACTTGACTCAAATCTGAATGATTTGAGTGATTCAAATTTGAATCAGATCACTCTTAAAAGGGCAATTTGGTTCCAACTCCGATGGAATTTTTGAATTTGGATTCGAAGTTATTTGAGAGTCATTAGGCACCGTAAAAAAAAAAAAAACCCATTCAGGCCTACTGATTGGTTTTTAAAAGCACCAAAACAGGGTCAAATTTATTCAAATCCAACTCAAAATCGAATCGAATGTTCAAACCAGATTCGAATTTGATTCGGATTCAAAATGAATTTTCGGAATTCGGTTCAAATGTGAAACGAATTGAAAAATTCATTCTGTAGCTTGTCCTGCTCTGACTTCTGATGAAGGATGTGCTAATAAACAGATCATAATTTTTTAAAACACCAAAATACCAACCATGCAATGCTTAATGTGCGTGTGTGTGCACACGGTGGGTGGGGGGAGACTCTGCTACATAGATCAAATTTGTAGCAATGAATGTGGCCATTTGTACTTTGGAAGGGTGTATGATGAGAGGTAGGAAAACCTCCACGCCCAGCCTGCCTTACATTCTTTCAACAACAGGGCATCTGGGCAGACCCAGTTTCCCCAAAGCCTCCTTTGTTCTCAGAGCACATAAGGGTGTTTGCAACTACCAAGCCCAGATATGGCAGAACAAAGAAATCCGTTTATTTCAGGGATTGGTGTGGCTGATTAAAACACCTGGAATTTTTTTTTTTAAGGGAGTTCTAAGCAGGTTATGGAATGCGGTTCTTGTGTCTTCTCTGCAACAGGTTGCATAGCTATGAAAGATAGAGTGGGCTTGACTTGCTCTCCCCGCAGACGATCAGGCAGCTAGTCCTGGGTGGCCAGATCAGCCGCCCACACGATTACCCGCTCCGTCACTGAGCTGGTTGGGGCGGTGGGGATTGGGGCCCTCCCGGCCCCCGGATGTCCCAGAATGCCCTACGCAAATGCACGGGAGGCTGCTGGGAGGTTTGTTGTTGCCTCCCCATTGGGGGGTCTCCTTGTGTGTTGCCATGTGCGGAGCCACAGCACAGCGACATACAATCACGTAAACGGGGTTAGTGGAGCATGTAACCTCATTTGGGGGGGCAATTAAGCAAGCTTGCTACCGGGAGCCACCCGGGCTCCCCTTACCCAGATTTCTGTAGATCGTGAGAATAACCTCATATTGTACTGTGGCTGGGTTCACACAGTCACACGGATCCTGATGAAATGTTAATCAGGATTAGTGAGCCTAGCAGAGCTGATTATGTGAATGGCAAATTTCAGCGCAATCCTGGCCAAACTGCTCAGCCAACCAAACCTAACTCCAGATTGTGAGAATCAGCCCATCATGCAGTCGGCAGAGTGGAGCCTTCAGTCATGCATAACACTGTGGTCTGTTCACACAATCATTCAAACCTAGGTTTAATGTTGGTTACTGACATTAGTGTGACTGTGTGACCCCACACCAAGGCGAGAATCTCTGGTTCTTCTCAGGCCATAAGACACCTTGGTGTGGGTTCACACAATCACACGGATGTTGGCAACTCACATTAATCCTAGACTTGAATGGTTGTGTGAACCAGACCAGGGTATGTGTGTGTGGCAGTGTGGGTGGGATGAGAGTTCCATCAGGAATCTTTGGTATCAAATTTAGGAGTATTTCATTACTGAAATCTTGCAGGAGAAGGAGTTTCCAGTGGCCTCTGGGTGAAGGTTTGATATTTGCAATGCATACTCAAGTTTGGCCTCTTTCCCCACAGTAACACAACCCCACCGTCCTTTCCCCCACCCCGCACTCTACTTTAAAACAGGATTAAGAACACACCAGGCCATAAAATCTCTAAGTTGCTCTTTAATGTGTTAAACTGGAGATGCAGAACCCACCACACAGATCTCTGCCCGGGACTGTCAAATCTCAAAGCGTGGTCCTCATCCTGGGGACTAATCAGTTCCCCATCGTCCTCTTCCATCACGAATGGGCCGGCTGGGAAATGTTGGCCTCTGGGTTTCTTCTCTCAAATCCCAGTCCTTTGGGGGTGGGAGCCAGCAAGAGGGAGCTTTGCAGCAGTCAGACAGGAGTACAGGCAGAAGTGGGCTCTTCTGCCCGGCTGTGTCTCTCCCAGAAGCTCTTGCCAGTACCTCTCTCCCCCCATAACAAATGAAGATGAGTCCTAAAAGTGGCTCCCATGGGAATGCTAGAGGCGTCCCTGGAACGGTGGTGTTGACTGTTACAGCTGCTACAGTCCTAACCTCAGAGAGTTAGGAACAGAGCTTCCTCTCTGCTCTTGGGAGTGGTTGGGCATAACCCTTCGTGCAAAGGAGACCCCTTTTTTGTATCACCCACCCCCCAATCCCCCAAGGAAGCACGACGGGGGCTGTCTTAGCACTAGCCAAACCTGTCCAGTGAGTAACAAAAGATGAAACGTGTAAGGGTAAGATCTAGGGAAGGACTCCGACACTTCCTAGGGCGTGCCCGGATGAGTCAGGGGGTCAGATAAAGTCGTGAGTGGATGTCCTAAGTCTGGGAAGGGTGCCCAGCCCCTGGACAGCAAGGAGGTCACCTTGATACCTGGCTGAGAATCAGAAATCCAGGTGTAGGCCAAGGTACTGTAGCTGCTCAGGTAAGATGGCCAGGGTCAGGTGGGGCGAAGGTGGCTGGGGTGTCCTCTCCTCTCAGATGCTGGGAGGTTGATGCTGCTAGGAAGACAAATGGAAGGACCGTGTCCAGCAATGAGGCTGAGATTGCAAAGTGAGAGGTGCAACTTAGGAGAGAGGAGATCAGGGCAACGGGGTGGGGTCTCTCTTAGGAACTCTGCTCCGGTTGATCTCAGAAGACGCACACACAAAAATTAGTCCATCAAATTTACGTGGGGGCTGGGGGAAGCTGGGGAGAGGCAGGCAGGAGAGGCCAGGCTGTGCCTGCAGCTCAAAGGTGACTCTCCGGCTCTCCGTTGATGGAGTTCAGCGCCAGCCGCTCGCCGCCCTTCGCCCCCAGGTTGCTCTCGCTGAGGCGTCGCATGCGGTATTGCTCATAATGGATGCTGTGGGTGATGTCTTTGAGATCTTGGAGATGGGACCTGGCAAAGGGACATCAGCGGTTGGATCAGCTTTGCAAGCAAAGGTTTCGGACAGACCCCCCCCACCCCCAATATCTGGCTGCTTCCTTCCTGTTCTCCATCGTCCTGGCCCCAATCCTTCCCACCTGCCCCAGAAAAGAGCAGTGGATGTTATAGACATTACAGTAGGAGAAGCTTCCGACCGATTCGGGAGCTGGGTGTGCTGTCGATTTCGGATTGTGTGCTGGATAAAAACAAGATCGGAGGCGGGGATCTGGAGCATCAGACAAGCCCCACCTGGGTAAGACGAGCATGCCCGACCCAGAGTCTGTCCCCAGCTTCTGAACAGGGTAGCGGGGAAATTGCCCTACCCAGTTGGGGCTTGACTGACGAGGAGGCTCCCCACCTCTGACCTCGTTTTTATCTAGCACATGACCAGATTGGGAGGGCGCCCCGCTCCCAAATTAGGCTCGGCAGGGGATTGGCAGGAAAACAGCACAAAGGGAAAGGATCCCCCTCCGCCTTCCCCGAGGCCCCAACCCAAATTGAGCCCCTCGCCTCCTCATGGCTCCATTTGGTTTAGAAAAGGAGTTGGGCAACCCTAAGCAGACTGTGTGTAGAATGCCCCATGGGGTTTGGCATGGAGTCTGTCCCCGCCCCGCTTGGAGGGCCAGGTCGCAGCTCACCGGATCAAGAGGTCCCGCAGCAAAGGAAACTCGCAGTGGGCCGGGTTCTCCACTGGAAGAGAAGAACAAAAGGGACGGCTGAGCTCCTGGCAGGGGGAAACTGGCTGAGCATCTTCTAGGGCAACTGTCAGCTGGGGGGGGGGACAAGTGGGGAAATGTCCAGAGGAGCAAAAAAGACATACTGAGCCAGGCTGAGTGTGGCAGGGGTACCAGCAGCTTTTTCAAACCTTCAAACCAGAACGGGAAATCCCGCAGCAACACGTGAGAACAGAAAAGGACCCCTGGCTGGATCTGACCCGAGGTCCATCTGATCCAGTTTTCTGTTCCCATCAGCAGCCAGACTAATGTTCTCGGGAAGCCCATAACCCGGACAACAGCTCTCCCGGTTTGCACCCGGCACCTGGCATTTGGTTCTGGCCCACTGGGGCCTTTGATTTATGCACCCGCTGCTCTTGTGGGGTGCACAGCCGCGCTGGGGAGGCTCCTTCGGGGCACCCCCTGGCGTCTCAGATGAAGTTACCTTCAATGATCCCCCACTTGGTCTTGCGTCCCAGGACCTTCTTCCCGTTCGCCTGGTGCTCCTTGTCTGCTCCCACCACCGCAAAAGGGATTTTCTCCTGCATTAAGGGAAGGGGAGAGGCTGATCCAGAGTAGGTCAAGCAGGTCATGGCCCTCCTGGGGGGCTATTCCTATCTGCTGCTGCTCCTACAGGAACATTTTCCCCTCCGCTCCCCCATTCTAATTACTCCACTATCTCCTTCTTGGATTAGTTCACACGGAGAATCTCAACCAATCAGGGATCACGTAGTGAAAGAGGGTGTGATGTCACAATGCTACATAGCCCATCAGATCTGGCAGTGTGATGACATCAGGGAAGGCAATAGGAGTAGACAGCTGAGTGTGAGGGCAATGCTTTATGAATATTCATTAATAATAATAATAATAATAATAATAATAATAATTTGATTTCTATACCGCCCTTCCAAAAATGGCTCAGGGCAGTTGACACAGAGAAATAATGAATAAATAAGATGGCTTCCTGTTCCCAAACGGCTCACAATCTAAAAAAGCCCCATAAGAGAGACGCCAGCAACAGTCACTGGAGGTACTGTGCTGGGGGTGGAGAAGGCCAGCTACTCTCCCCCTGCTAAATAAAGAGAATTGTCACATTAAAAGGTGCCTCTTTGCCAAGTTAGCAGAGGTTATGAATAAGCAAATGCTTCCGAAGTAATCACTAATAACACGTGTATGTGTGTGTGAAACACTGCCAAAAATGTTACTAAAAAAGAGTGCACACTTCATTTTTATTGTTCAGTTTTTTATACTGCCTTTCATAAGACATCCCAAGGCAGTTCAGTTCAATGCTACACATGGTTCCATCCAGCCCCTCTCAGATAGAGCTGGTCTTGTGGTAGGGTCTGTGGCAGGGTCTGCCCTGGCTTGCATTTGAATGGGAGACCACATGTGTGAGCACTGGAAGATATTCCCCTTAGGGGATGGGGCCGCTCTGGGAAGAGCACCTGCCCGCTTGCATGCAGAAGGTTCCCTCCCTGGCAGCATCTTCAAGATAGGGCTCAGAGAGACTCTTGCCCGTAACCTTGGAGAAGACATTGCCAGTCTGTGTAGCCAATACTGAGCGAGATGGACCAAGGGTCTGACTCAGTAAGTGGCAGCTTTCTATGTTCCTAATTTCTTGCCTGCCAAATTTGCACCACTCACCCGGATTTTGTTATTGAGGAGCCTGTCATCTGGGTCGTCATCAAAGGCCTCCTGGGGATAAACGTGGATTCCATGGGCCTTCAAATCTTTCTGGATCTGCAGGGATAAAATGATTGGCTTAGAGACCAAAGAAGTAGCTGTCCCACTTCTGGATTGGGAGTGCAGCCCCTTCACTGGTAGGATGAGGTAGGCAAATACCCACCTGACTAGATAGGCTTATGTTCAAAGCAGATTCAACAAGGTTCTCCCCACCAATGCCTTTTGACTTTGTCTAGAATCTAGACCCCAAGTGACCTTGTGCTACTGGGATCCCCCACACCAGAGGAACCCGAGCTAGTACTCCAATCATGACCCGAGGATACAACCCTGCCTTCATCCTCTGACTCAGAAGAGTCCCAAGGCCCCTTTAAGGAACAGCGCCTTTCTGGGAAAGGGATGGGGCCAATTCACCCTGCCTGGGCAGCAGTTATAAAATCTGGTTGTCTGCTAAGATGCTGGAGCAACGTTCCTTCTATGTCGCTATGCCCAGCTCTTGTTTCCTTGCTCTGACTGAGCTTCTGACTCTTGCCCTCAGAAGTGTCCAAGGTCTGGCATACTCATGGATCCCTGGCTTGATGGTGACCCTGCCTGGGCCTGGAATAGGAGAGCGTGCCACTCTCCCACTACGGGAACTGTGTGGCTCCCTCAGCACTCTTACCCTCTGTTTGAATTCGGCTCGCTCCTCTAGGGTCAGGGTGTCCGCCTTGGCAATTACTGGCACTACGTTGGTGATCTTGCTGAGCCTCCTCATGAACTCCAGGTCCAAGGGACGCAGCCTGTGGGAGGAAACATAGAGAGACTCACTCACAGTAGTGATGTGAAGGCACTGGATGGCAGCAAAGCCTGGGCCTCTGCATACTTACGGGTAGAGATGTGCAGGAAACAAATTTTTCTATTAATTTTGAATTTGAACCGAATTCTGAAAATTTGTTTCGAAGTTGAATCAAATTCGAATCTGGTCAAAAATTTGATTCAAATTTGAATCGATTCAACTCTGTTTTGGCACCTTTTAAAAACCAATCAGGGGGCCTGAATGGGTTTTAAAAGGTGCCGAATGGTACTACATGTGAGCACTGTACGATATTCTCCTTAGGGGATGGGGCCGCTCCGGGAAGAGTACCTGCCTGTTTGCATGCCGAAGGTTCTAAATTCCCTCCCTGGCAGCATCTCCGAGATAGGGCTGAGAAAGACTCTTGCCTGTAACCTTGGAGAAGCCGCTGCCAGTCTGTGTAGACAATACTGCACTAGATAGACATATGGTACAAGGCAGCTTTCTGTGTTCCTGTCTTCCAAACCCAGTGGGTTCCTAACCTTGTACATGGTTTGTGGGAGGCTCTGATCCTTTGTATTTAAAGCAACAAGAGTGAAATGTAACTTATTCCACTTACGAGAGCTACAGGCATGCCGATCTGGTTTTATAGCATATGGCTGGATCTTTATATTAAATGGATACAAGAAGGCCCATGATCTCCTGAGCTGGCTGTCCCATGTTTGCCCTAAAGTCAGAAGATTCTAACCTTGCCTGCTGAAAGCCTTATGGGATGTTGGAAAGCTTGCTGAGTCCTCTAGAGGGATTTTAGTTGGTCATAATAAAGGAAACTTTACTTGGCTACTATGACTTTAGGAAACAAAGAAAATGGGGGCTATTTTGGCAATTTTCAGCAAGGGGCAACTCACTAGCACTTCTCTGGGTTGACAGCCATCTTTTTAGCTTCCTCGGAACGTCCCTCGGAACACGGCTGTGTCAAGATGTTGCATCATTCTGAGGGACATTTTGGGGAAATCAAAATGGCGGCCATCATTCAAATGGAGGACTGGTGAGTTTCATTTCCCTATTCCTGAAATTTGTCCCTATTTTCCATTTTGTGAAAGGGGGGCAATTTTGTCCCCCCTTGCCTACGAAACCCTCCTCAACTTCCCGCAAAGTCCTCTTTGAGAACTTCACCTTGGAAAGTTGAGAACTTTCAGCCCAGCCTTAATTATAACAAAGAATAGAACTTGTCCGCATGACATAAGTTTTCAGCATCCTAAAGTGATAGCAATTGCCCATGGGGAGGAAGAATCCTCCTCAAGTGACGAGGCAGGGAACCTTTCATACGCCAGGGAAGAATTTGTTTCTTTAATCTGCTTTCAGGCTGTACCACCCCCGACCCTCCACCCCCACCACACACCCCTTCAACTAACACAGGTGCATGTGAGCAGATGGACTAGAAACTTGAGTAGACTTACTTTGCACCAACTTCTCATTTAAAGCTGTCCTTTCCCCCAACAATGCCCTATAAGCATGGCCACTCTTATAATTATTGTCATTATGTTATTCTAGTGGTCTGTCCCCAGGACACTGGCAAAGCTGGTCCCACCCGAGCTAACAGGGTGTTTGAAACAGTCTGTTTTGCTCTCTCTGCTCTCAAGCTTTGAAGTGTTAATGCCCTCTTCTGCCACTAGGTGCCGCTATTTCCTGTGGGTTTATAAGGCTGTACAACACAGTCTGTATTTAACCTGGAGGCCGCCTCAGTGCTCCAGAGGCAGCTCCAGTTAAAACTGGTGTTTTGGGTAGCCAAGACAATTCAATTTAGCCCAATTCTGTTATGAGCCCCGCCGCCTATTGAGATCACCCAGGGAGGTCCATCTGCAGTTGCCAGCCGGAGGCCTTGGAATGCACTCCCTACTGAAATAAGAGCCTCCCCATCTCTGGCAGCTTTAAAAAATTTTCTAAAGACTGGATATCATCCAGGCTTCTAATTAGACTTCTAGAATTCACCATTGTTTTGAAATTGTTTTAACACCACCACCACCACCACCACCACCAACAACAACAACAACAACAACAACAACATTTATATACCGCTTTCCAACAACAGTTTCCAAAGCGGTTTACATAAATAAATAAATAAATAAATAAATAAGATGGATCGCTGTTCCCAAAGGGATCTCAATCTAAAAAGAAACATAAGCTAGACACCAGTAACAGTCACTGGAGGTACTGTGCTGGGGGTGGATAGGGCCAGTTACTCTCCCCCTGCTAAATAAAGAGCATGACCATGTTAAAAGGTGCCTCTTTGCCAAGTTAGCAGGGGAAGGCTTTAATGTTTGTTTTATTCCGTGCAGTTTTATTGTAAACCACCCAGAGTTTGGGGCAATATATACATATGCTCAATAAATAAATAATAAAGAACATTTGAATGGTGGCGAATACCCTGCTAACAGGGCAAAGAAGCACCTTTTAAAGCGGTGATTCCCTTATGTTTAGTAGGGGGAGAGTAATGGGCCCAATTCACCCCCAGCACAGCATCCTACCGGTGCCTGTTGCTGGTGACTACCTTATGTTCCTTTTTAGACTGAGAACCCTTTGGGGACAGGGAGCCATCTTATTTATTTACCTTATTTTTCTATATAAACCGCTCAACTTCTATTGAAAAGCCGTATATAAGTAGTAGTAGCCACCTAATGAGGCAGTGGGGAGGTAACTTGCCTAGTGAGCAAGAGGTGGCTGGTTCGAATCCCCAGTGGTATGTTTCCCATAGTCTAGGAAACACCTATATCGGGCAGCAGCGATATCGGAAGATGCTGAAAAGCATCATCTCATACGGCGCGTGAGGAGGCAATGGCCAACCCCTCCTGTATTCTACCAAAGACAACCCCAGGGCTCTGTGGTTGCCAGGAGTTGACATCGACTCGACAGCACAACTTTACTTTAGTAGTAGTAGTAGCTGGCCGCTCTCTGGCCTCTGTACTTATCAGATGGGGCTTTCTTTCTTTTTTGCTCCTGGAAGCAAGGGAGAAGTGGGTGTCATATAAGACTAGCAACAGAAATGCTTGATCCTCTCTGTTAATTTGCCTTTGCTATATATAAGGCCAGGCTCAGCAAAGACCTGCATTTATGTCTGGCCTGCTGTAAACACAGATGGGTAGAGGCACAAGTTACAGGGTCTGATTGGGCAGAAGATAACTTCCTGTTTTGGGGGACTGGGTTGTAGCTCAGTGGAAGAGCATCTGTTTTGCATGCAGAAGGTCCCAGGTTCAATTCCTGGCGCAGATTTCTGAGCGCCTCAGTACCACACCAGGAAATGTGGTGGGGTAGTACAGGAGCAGCTTTACTCGTGCGTAAAGGTACTGCTCCCTGCCCTGCCAAAACGATTCGGTGGGTTGCAAATATGTGATTCGGTGCTTCCCTACTAGACGTGCCGAATCGATTCGTGTACATCCCTCATGCTGATGGTGTCGGTTTTGACATGTTCTGCATTTTTATATTGCAATCTTGATCTCACTGTTATTTAAAAATGAAGCTAGCGGTCTCAAGGGAGGCTTAAACCGAACAGCAAGATAAAACAAAGGAGCAGCACCAGAAATAAAATAAAAATCCTGTCCACCACTTTGCACGTCTTAGAATGCAAAAAGCCGGAGGAGTGCTTTGATAAGTGATCGACATTATCAGACAGGAGAGTGCCTCTGAGTTCATACAGAGAGCCTGTTTCAGGTCACTGAGGAGCTCGCAGCTGGGCTGTGCACATCTGGGATTAGACAGAAAGATTTCCAAGGCAGAGGGCACCAGACAGGTGGCCATGGGGGGCTATGGTAGGCCTGCCCCCCCTTTTTCTCTCTGCCCCCACTTTTTAAATAAACAAATACTTTTTAAGTAACTGAATGCTGCTTGCACTAAGGACTGATGGGAACCAGATAAGCGCCCCACTCACATGTTTTGCCCCCCTAAACATTTAGACTGGCTATGGGTCCAGAGGGCACAAATCCCTAGCAAATGTGAACCCTGTTTCCCCATATTAGGACGATAAACTCTAGGTGGGACCCACATTAAATGGGAAGGAGTGGGGTGGGATGAACAGTCACTCTGCCTCCTAGCCCCACACACCATGAGGGCTCAGGAGAAAGCTCTCTCCTCCCCTGGCTGTTTGCACCCTGAAGGAAAGCCCACCTCTCTCTTTTGAGGATTTAGTGGCCTTGCTTCTCCCATCCAGCCGGAATTCCTGGCTTCAATGCACCATTCGCCTCCCACTTCTGAGAGGCAGAACGGGGTGGGGCCAGGCAGCAGCTGCAGGGCAGATGTTAAAAAAGGAGAAATAGGGCCAGGCAGCACCCACACGTATCGGGGGGAGGCGAGGAGGGGGAGCAGGGAAACAAGGAGCCCCGCAGTTGGTTGGGGATTTTTTTAAAAAAAAAAAATAGATGGAGGGGAAGAGTTTGTTTTAATGGAAAATGACAGACATTCCTGGCAGGTACGGAGGAATGCCTGGCATGAATCGTCTTGGAACGCTCCGACGCTGCCTTCCATGGTACCTGCAGGCCCAGATGGGTGAAAAGGTGCAGGGCGGTACCTGGTGGGAATAGGGGGTCCATTCCAGGGACAGAGTCCTCAAGACTGTTGACCCTCAAGGGAAGGGAATGAGAGTGTTGGTGGCCAAGAAGTCAGAGGGAATAGGAAAGGAGGAACATATGAAGCTGCCACCTACTGAGTCAGACCCCTAGACCTTCTAGCTCAGGCTTGTCTACCCAGACGGGCAGCAGCTTCTCCAAGTTTGCCGGCAGCAGTCTCTCTCAGACCTATCTTGGAGATGCTGCCAGGCAGGGAACTTGGGACCTTCTACCTGCAGTTGATCTTCCCAGAGCGGCCCCATCCCCAAGATAAGGGGAATCCCTTACAGTGCTCACACATGTAGTCTCCCATTCAAATGCAAACCAGGGCAGACCCTGCTTAGCAAAGGGGACAATTCATGCTCGCTACTGCCGGCTCTCCTCCACTGCTTCTGACTTGTGGCCTGACCATTTGGTCATGCAAGCGGGCTCTGTGCATGCAGGGAGGTCCGAACTGGGCCTCTGCCAGACCAGGATACTCTGGGGGGAAACAGTGGGGATGGTGGGGAGCTGCCACCATCCACACTGCCCCCCTGCAGCTGCTGCCACCACTGATATTACTACTTGTAAGTAATAAATGACTCCCTTCCTGCCCTAGGTTTCAGGAAGCCTCCCTGCCCCTTTACCAGTAGAGTTCCGAACCATTCGAACCAGGCCCAAGTTCGATTCAAACTCAGATGGACAGGGCCAGTCCGGTTCGACCCAGAACCTGTCAAACCAAGCTGGTTTGAACCTGTCAAACCGAGCTGGCTTGCAAACCCCTACCCTTAGTGAAAGGGGCTGTAGCTCAGTGGTCGAGGACCTGCTTTGCATGCAGAAGGTCCCAGGTTCGATCCCTGGCAGCATCTCGAGGTAGGACTGGGAGAGACTCCTGCCTGAAACCTTGGAGAACCGCTGCCAGTCAGTGTAGATATCACTGAGCTAGACAGACCACAGTCTGACTCTGTATAAGCAGCGTCCTATGTAGAATTAGGATGAGACCACAGCTCAGTGGTCAAGCCCCTGCTTACATAGAAGTTGTATTCCAACAACAGACAGAGGGCCAAAGATGTGCAACCTTGGTGTAAGGGGAGGCTCTGATAAACTTTTTGTATACAGCTATGAAGACTGAATGGAAACAGTATTCATCTCTACGGGTGAAATTTTCCGTTACGGCCCCTCATTTCTTTTTCTCCTCTATTTCTCTGTAAAGAACAACCCGCTTCCTTATTAAAGCTCACTTTGAAAACACTTAGTTTCCACTTCACAACGGTGTCCGCCTCGCACAAGGGGCATCCAGCTTCACGTTAGGATCAGCCTTGCAACTCCCGAATATCTTGCCCTGCGTATTCTCCCGCCTCCTTCAAAACCCGCAACCACGACAGGTGTGAGCAATGCTGCTGGATGAAATCCCCAGAGCCAAAGAGAAGCCCCAGCATTGCTTCCAGAGGTCAGGCGAGGCGGGGTTACAGTGCTTTGCAGAGCTGCCGGCTTGCCACCGGGACCAGCAGCTGTTCTGTTGTATCAGGATGCTCCGGTTAGGGACCCGCAGAGAGACAAGGCCCTTGACGGGACATCGCAGGCAGCGGGGCTGATTTCTGCAGCAAGGCAACAGAGCATGACTTACCAGTGACCTGTGGGCGGCACAAAATATACGCAGGCGTGGACTCGGGTGTCAGGGATTTTCCGTTTGCGGTTGATTAAGATTTCCTCTCTCAGGTAGCGCTCGTACTGGTCATTGATATATGTAATGATTGGCTCCCAGCTACGGGAAAGGGGGAGAGAGAGGGCGTGACTGAGCGGAAACTCTGGGCCTTGCAGTTGTTCAGCTAATTACTCTTGGGGTTTTTTTATGGTGGAACAGATGGCCTTCCCCAAGGGAGCAATTCAATGGCCTTTCCTCCCAAACTTAACTCACAGTGATTTTGTTGCTGGGGAAATGTGATTGCCCCCCGGAGCAATCACATCAATTGCAGTGAAGGACCACCCTAGACGAACTGCTGATGTCTTTTTCTTTTCAAAAAACAATCATGGGAAGAGAGCAATTAGGGCTCTGGCTCAGGGGAGGGGAGTTAAATCTTTTCTCCCCCCCATGCTGGAGACCTGATTGAAATCACCCTCCCTCTGAAGCTGCTGATAGGTGCAGAGAAGAATTTCCCCCCTTTTTAAAGGAAGTTCCCATGCAAAACTAGTTTATTTAAATGCTCTATCTCATCCCAGCTTCCCTTTGGGTGATGTCTTTGAACCCCTTTCCTTACCAGTTTTGATTGTTAATCTGATCCCCAAATCCCGGCGTGTCCGTCACCGTCAGCTTCATCTTCACGCCTTTCTCTTCGACAACTGCCAGGCAGAGCGGGCACACAGTTAGTGCACAACCTCTGAAAAAGTGTCCCAATCCAAAGTGCAATTCACCCACTCACTTCTTGCTTTTGAGCTTATGCTCCAACAGTCTCAGGTTAGCCAGGATAATCCTGGACCTGGAGTATTCTACAACTCCCATCATCCCCCACTGCCAAGGCCGTTGGCTGGGGATGACGAGAGTTGTGGTTGAACACATCTGGAAATCCCTGTGAATGGAATCACCGATGGGGAGGCCTTTGGGATTTCCATGCTTGGAACCAGAGCAGAATCTAGCCTCTGCTTTCCAGAGCAACAGCATCCCCTCCTCAAGCAGGCCTGAGCTTCCTTGGTGGGTCGCCATGGTGATGCCCCATGGCCTAGCAAGAGGCTCATAAGGGGGGTCTTTGTCTTCAAGAGTTCAAGCCGTCAGACTCAGTTCTTGTCAAACTCTGGGGAGGGCGGAGGTGACGGCAAAGCTAGGATGACGCAGGACAAGTGTTTTTTTATTTTTAAATTAAAAAAAAAAGTTTTACAGCGTTACATATAAGATAACACTGGGACGAAAAACCCCAACTTCAAGTATATGCTGGTGGGATCTGAGCTGTCGGTGACTGACCAGGAGAGGGATCTTGGGATCATGGTGGACAGCTCGTTGAAAGTGTCAAGTCAATGTGTGGGAGCTGTGAAAAAGGCCAATTCCATGCTAGGGATCATTAGGAAGGGGACTGAAAATAAAACTGCTAATACTATAATGCCCTTGTACAAAACTATGGTGCGACCACACTTGGAGTACTGTGTACAATTCTGGTCACCACATCTAAAGAAGGACATTGTAGAACTGGAAAAGGTGCAGAAGAGGGCAACCAAGATGATCAGGGGCCTAGAGCACCTTTCTTATGAGGCAATGCTACAACACCTGGGGCTATTTAGTTTAGAAAAAAGACAACTTCGCAGAGACATGATAGATATCTATAAAATCATGCATGGTGTGGAGAAAGTGGATAGAGAGAAATTCGTGTCCCTCTCCCATAACACAAGAACCATGTGTCATCCCATGAAATTGATTGCCGGGAAATCTAGGACCAACACACTGAAGTACTTTTTCACACAACGCATAATCCACTTGTGGAATTCTCTGCCACAAGATGTGGTGACAGCCAACAACCTGGGTGTCTTTAAGAGGTGTTCGGATAGAGGAGAGGTCTATCAACGGCCACTAGTCGGAGGGCTATAGGCCACTTCCAGCCTCAAAGGCAGGATGCCTCTGAGTACCAGTTGCAGGGGAGTAACAGCAGGAGAGAGGGCATGCCCTCAACTCCTGCCTGTGGCTTCCAGTGGCATCTGGTGGGCCACTGTGCGAAACAGGATGCTGGACTAGATGGGCCCTGATGATGATGATGATCCAGCAGGGCTGTTCTTATAATCAAAGATAGTAATTATGTCTGTGTGCAACTGAGCGGGGGGGGGGAGAAAACGATAATTAAAAATCCCCTAAGCATAATATAATTTGCCAAAAACATAATTTGGAAAACATAATTTGCCAAAAGTCAAGAGGGAAAGGGGGCAGGAAGGGAACAAATGCCTTCTTCTGAGGAAATGTTTCTCCAAAACGTCAAGTCATTAAAATTGGACCGACTTGCCGAAAATTCCCCTTCTTCACCTTTCTGCCGAAAGAAACAAAACCCGTTTCAAAAGCTGATTGGGAACACACATCCAAAGCTGCGATTCACGAGTAAGACATGGGGCGAGAGGTTTTCGGCCCCCAGAACACAGCAGTTGGGTCCTTACCGTGGGAGACAGAGAGCAGGTGGAGCGTCTTGGGGATGCACTCCTCGTAACCTGGGCAGGCGGACTTCCGGCTCACCTTGGATTTGAAGAGCGTGTTCACCATGGTGGATTTCCCGAGGCCGCTCTGCCCTGGGGTGGGCAGAAGAGGGAGAAGCAGAACTTGAGAATGCTGATGTCCGAAAAGAAGGAGCTTTATCAACCCCAAGGTATGCTAAGAAACCAATAGCAGAAAAGCCGGAAATAACGTGCACACTACTGATGAAGAAAGAAAGAAAATTGATGTAAAGCTAGAATGCCATGGATAGAACTGCAACCTGAAAAACCTGTATCAGTATATAGGAACAAAATTGAGGTTGTTCCCATTGACAAAATACACATACCATCTATCTACTTAACAGAGTTGCCATATTGAAACCCATATAAACGTGACAACCAAAATAATATATAACAGCCTGAGTAAATCAGCTTTTTGCAAAACTTAATCAACAAAAATGATGAATAGCTACGTATATATAGCATCATGAAAAAAACAAAAAACCAAGGAACAATAACAAATTCTGCAAACAACCTGTCATATACTAAAACGATATTTACAATGTGCACAGATTAACAAAAGTAAACCTTTGAATTGCAGAAAACAAGTCCTTTAGACCAAAATGTATACCAATTCCAGTCCTCAGATGCACAGTAGCATACTAGTAACAGTTCCAGAAACCAATTGCAAGTTGTATTGAAAACTATTCTTAAACTGGAACGTATGTCTTGGAGCTGCAGACAAGATCCTAATAGGTTGACTCGGGATTTTACTAAGCCCATTTCGGAAACCTTCCTTCTTCAGAGGAATCCAGTGTCCCTAACCCTAACCAACAGCATGCATATGTGATAGCTGGATTTCTCATCACTCTATGTGTGATAGCTGATAGTTGGACCAATTCTGCTACAAACGTTAGGATCAGAGGCAAATGGAAGGTCCCAAAGTGTGGTCTTAGGGTGCATGACACAGCAACCTTATTTATTTATTTGTTACTTTAATTAATTAATTAATTGATTGATTAGATTTATATACCGGCCCTCCAAAAATGGCTCAGGGCGGTTGATATCCCGCATTTCCTCCAAGCAGCCCAGAGCAGTGTACATCATTATGTTTACCCTAACAACAACCCTGTGAGATAGGTTAACCCGGGAGAGAAGTGATTGGCCCAGAGTCACCCAGTTAGTTTCACAATTGAACAGGGATTTGAACTCAAGTCTTCCCGGTCCTAGGTGAACAATCGAACCACTACACCATGCTGACTCTCTTCAAATGTGCTGAAGCTAAGCAGGTCAGGGTGTGGTCAGTGCCTGGATGGGAGGCCCATGTATGCCACCTTTGGAGCCGCTCTGGGAAGAGCATCTAGGTTCCAAGTCCCCTCCCTGGCAGCATCTCCAAGATAGGGCTGAGAGAGATTCCTGCCTGCAACCTTGGAGAGGCCGTTGCCAGTCTGTGTAGACAATACTGAGCTAGATGAACCAATGATCTGACTTGGTATATGGCAGTTTTCTATGTTCCTATCTTACTGAATTACAGCCCCTTCAAAATACCTTACAGTAGACCATGCTCACAGGTCATCCAAGCACAAACCAGACCCTAATTAGCAAAAGGAACCATTCACGCTTGCTACCACAAGACAAGCTCTTCACTCTCCCAGTGAGTTAGTGTAGACCATTAATTGTGACTGGGGATGATGGGAGTTGTAGTTCAGCAACATCTGGAGGCCTCCAAGTTGGGAACCATTGGTGTAGACCATACTGAGCTCAACGGACCAACCATCTGGCCCGGTATAAGAAAAATCCCTGCGGTCCTATATCTATCTGCATTGGTCCATTTATACATGTAAGGCATCTCATGACATTTCAGTAATCTAGTGCAGGGCTGACATGTGTGAACCAGTCCGAGGGCCTTTCCACAGGCCAATAAAGTATATCCGAAGTGTTTTTGCAGGTTCCAAGAGCAATCTTCCTCCTCATAGACATGCTGGTACAAACATTCCTAGCTTGCTCCTGCCCTCTGTACACACACACCAAGCAGAGACCTTGTACGATTTTCACAGTGCCACCTGCTGGTCAGCTTTTGCATTCTGAGAAAAACCTGCCCTTTCCCCCAGTTGTCACACAAGAGGCAAAGGAAAAGCATGGCTTCTAGCCCTTGAAATATACGACAGCAGGGGTTCTCAACCTGTGGCACTCCAGATGCTGCTGAACTACAACTCCCATCATCCCCAGCAACAATGTATTGTGGCTATAGAAATGTTTCACATTAGCACCATCTGTGCTTTTAATATTTATGATGATGATGTTGGGCCAGTTTAGGTATGTGTAGAAGTGAGTAAGCAAGCTTTGGAATGGTCCCAGAACATAAGGGGAGGAGAATCTTCATTAGCATGCCTGATGAAGAGTGCTGTGCAGCCCAGAAGCTTGCAACACCAACCTAAATTGTTCTATCTCCTCTTTAGCAGAACATAAGGGAGGAGAATCTTCATTAGCGTGCCTGATGAAGAGTGCTGTGCAGCCCAGAAGCTTGCAACACCAACCTAAATTGGTCTATCTCCTCTTTAGTTTAGATATGTTTTCATCAAACATGCATAAAACATAACAGTCGGTTTCTTTTTTGAAACGAGGGCTGACTGGGCCTCCAGTCGCCTTTGGCTTGCTTACCTCAAACTTTCCCCAGAGAGGGCTTATCTGGCTTGAAAGGGCTTTCCTCTCCCTGTCACAGGCAGCTCTGCTCTCCTCCCCTCCGCGCCCCCTCCACACACACCCCTTTTAAGTTCAAAACTGTCAACCTTCTGCACATGGGAAAAAAAAATCCCTGGGATTGATTGAAACCAGATGTGCAGCTCCCAGAAAGGGATCGGAGGAGTCACAGCTGGAACGGCCTTTTGCTTTCCTGTTCCTCGTCTGCAGCAGTACATCATGGCCTGATCCCTTGGGGGGCTGTAAGGGGGTCACTCTGGCTACGTATGTGCCTGTCAGGCACCCGACACGGTCGGGCAAAACCAGGACTGAGATGCGTGTGTGGTTTTGTGGGTTGTGTTTTTGTTTTGTTTTTTGAAAGCTGAGATTCTGAGGAAAGCAGATTCTGCGGGAAGCACTGCATTCTGCAACTTTTCTGCACTCTACTAGAATCATGGCCCAGACACACAGCTGAGTGGTTACTGAAATGGGGGATGTCCTCTGTCTTCTCCTCTGCCTCCATGGGATTGTAAGTGATGGTGTGCATCCAAAGGCAAAGCATCAATTCTTTTTATCCAACAGGGGTGTAACAAGGCGGTAGGGGACCCCTAGGACAAAGAGTGAAGATGAGCCCCCCAACTCTCAGGCTGGAGTTCCAGATTCACTGCCGTGTCGCTTCATCTCCGAAGGGTTAGAGCAGGCCTTCTCAACTTAGGCCCCCCCCCCCGCTGTTTTTGGACTACAACTCCCATAATCCCCAGCCACAGTGGCCAATAGCCAAGGATTCTGGGAGTTGTAGGCCAAGATCTGCAGGAGGGCCAAAGTGGAACAGCCCTGGGTTAGAATTCTGACCCCATACTAGACTTGAATTCTCTCCCACGATATCCTCAAAACAGTGTGGGCTAGACATTCGCTGGTCACCCACGCAGGCTGGCCACTCGACCTGTGAATGAGCAGCCCGTGCAGTTATAGCTGGGACTCCGTCCTTCTCGGCTATGGGGCAGGGGTCAAACTTCGCCAAGGGTGCCCTGCTCTGCCTTCTTCTTCAGAGAAAGGGAATGCAAAGAGCATGTTTTCACCCAGGAACACAGGAAGCTGCCTTCTACTGAGTCAGACCCTTGGTCCATCTAGCTCAGCATTGTCTGCACAGGCTGGCAGCGGCTTCTCCCAGGTTGCAGGCAGGAGTCTCTCTGAGCCCTATCTTGGAGATGCTGCCAGGGAGGGAACTCAAAACCTTCTGCATGCAAGCAGGCAGGTTCTCTTCCCAGAGCGTCCCCATCCCCTCAGGGGGAGATCTTACAGTGCTCACACTTGAGGTCTCCCATTCAAATGCAAACCAGGGTGGACCCTGCTTAGCAAAGTGGACCATTCATGCTTGTGACCACAAGGCCAGCTCTCCTCCTCAGAGTTACATTTATCTTGTAACTCAAGTCCTCCCAGAGAGATCTCCAAAGATAGTCCCCTCACACCTGTTCCATGACTTCCTCGTGGCCTGGGAAATCCACGATACGATGGAGATTTATCTGACTTCTTGTGTGCTCCTGTCTTTGCCGAGTGCTTAGAAATGTTATCCCATAACCCCCCCTACCCTCCTCTCCTGTGGATGTTTTAAACCCCAAGCAGAATCATCCTTCTTCATTTCTGGATTACTTCCTGGCATCTCCTCATCGGCCTCTGGCTCCTGAAGAGGGACTCGAATATTTATTGCCGAACATGTCAAAGGGCTGAGACTTCAGCAGAGAGCTCCGTGCAGGGATTTGGCGGCATTCAGGCCTGAGGAGGAGGGATTCAAGCGGGGCCGATGGTGGGAAAAAGGCACAAGGTTGCTACAAGACAGAATGCTGAAACTGGCCTCCAATTCTCACATTTGAAGACGGCAAATCATGCCCTTTGGGGTGGCATCGAAGAAGGGTCAGGCAGTGGGCATGGAACTTAGCCTGATTCAGGGAGATCCAACACCTATTTCCAGGGAGACGGCTGGAATGGAGAGCTGGTCTTGCAGTATCAAGCATCAATTGTCCTTCTCCGTGCTTTGCCTTTGGATGGGTCATAGGAGCCTAGGAAGCTGCCATATACCGAGTCAGACCCTTGGTTCATCTAGCTCAGGATTGTCTTCCCAGACTGGCAGCAGCTTCTCCAAGGTTGCAGGCAGGAGTCTCTTTCAGCCCTATCTTGGAGATAGATGCTGCCAGGGAGGGAATTTGGAACCTTCAGCATGCAAGTAGGCAGGTTCTCTTCCCAGAGGGGCCCCATCCCCCTAGGGGAACTTCTTACAATGCTCATACATAGAGTCTCCCATCCAAATGCAAACCAGTGTGGACCCTGCTTAGGAAAGGGGACAAGTCATGCTTGCTACCACAAGACCAGCTCTCCTTGTCACCGTGTGTGAGTGCTGTAAGATATTTCCCCATTTGTGGTAGAGCATCTGCTTGCATGCAGAAGGACCCAGTTTCAGTCCCTGGTGGCATCTTTAGGTAGGGCTGGGAAAGACTCTGACTTGAAACCTTGGAGAGCCACTGCCAGTCAGTGTGTAGACAATACTGAGTTAGATGGACCAAGGGTCTGACTCAGTAGAAAGCAGCATCCTATGTACACATTGTGGGGAGTGGCCCATAGCTCAGTGTTCGAGCATCTGCTTGGCATGCAGAAGGTCCCAGGTTCAATCCCTGGCAGTCTCTCCAGGTAGGGCTGGGAGAAACTTCTGCCTGATACCTGGGTGAAGCCTCTGCCAGTCAGTGTAGACAATACTGAGCTAGATGGACCAAGGGTCTGACTCTGTAAAAGGCAGCCTCCTACATATGGGGAAGGATCATAGCTCAGTGGAAGAATATCTGCTTTGCATGCAGAAGGTCCCAGCTTCAATCCTTGATATCTCCAGCTAGGGCTGGGGAAAGCCTCCTGCCGGAATCCTCAGAGTGCCGCTGCCAGTCTGTGTAGACACTGAGCTAGAAGGCCCAATGTTCTGAGTCCACCTAAGGCAGCTTCATAGCTTCCCTATGTACCGGTTGCAGCAGTGCTGGCCAGCACACACAAGACCTTTTCAGCCACAAAGGAAACCAGATCCCTTTCATCCGAGAGGATTTCAGTTTCATTATCCCTCATCATATCACCCTGGGTTGCGAGGGGGTTTCATTTTAAAGAGAATATATTGCCTTATATGTCCAAAGAGCAGCAGAGAAACGACCAGGGGCAAATCCAACAGGCCTGTGACATTGCACAAAGCATGCCATGCCTCCTACACTAGAGCCTTTGGAGACAAGGCGGCATACAAATCAATCAATCAATCAATCAATCAATCAAAATAATAATTTAAAAAATTGATTCACGAGTAAGGCACAGGGGTCGGCCGGATCAGGCTGAGGGCCGGCAAAAGGCATGCAGAAAGTGGTGGCCTCAGACCCAGATTCCTGGGGTGCCATCAAGGCAACTCCTGCCCCCTCTTCTAAAGTGGGGGGAGAGGGGGTGGAGGGGGTGACATTCGATACCCAGCGTCAAATGCGGTGGGACACAAATGGGGCAGTGATTCGTTAAGAAGCAGCAACATCCCGAGATATGGACACAGAGACCACATTTGTGCTTTCCGTTTTCTGGCCTGCGGGATTCTGTAGGTGCAATTGACCAGCTCCGTTCAAACTGACAGGTCCGCTTGGGGATTTCAGCTGATGTGAAATCGACCAGAAAACTTCTCTTTTCCCACTTTAGTGCACCACTGCTATAGTCTACTCCAGTGCGACACCATTTCTTCACCTTTGCAGACTTCCCCCCAAAAGGATGTCCCTGGTGCTTTTTGGTTTGTTTGATTTTTTTTTTTTTTTACTGGGGGCGGGCGAGTGGGATTCAACTGATCACATCTATTGAATTTCACAGGCTCCCCCCCCCAGCTATTGAGGAGGGGGGAAACCAAAAATCTGGAGCTTCGGTCTTGTGGTAGCAAGCATGACTTGTCTCCTTTGTTAAGCAGGGTATACCCTGGTTTGCATTAGAATGGGAGACTGCATGGGTGAGCACGAAAAAGATATTCCCCTTAGGGAATGGGGCCGCTCTGGGAAGAACAGAAGGTCCCAAGTTCCCTCCCTGGCAGCATCTCCAAGACAGGGCTGAGAGCATTTCCTGCCTGCAGCCTTGGAGAAGCCGCTGCCAATCCGTGCAGACAATACTGAGCTAGACGGACCAAGGGTCTGACTCAATAGAAGGCAGCTTCCTATCGTCAAATGCTTCACTGCTTTAAGTGGTATTTGCCCTCACCTTTTTTCTTTTAACTTCAACATTCTTGAAGTTTGCAACGCAATCTCCGCCAGTTCTTGAGCTGAGATGGAGATCTGCACTTCGTTACAGTGTGAGACTCCACTCCTAGGCAGCAGAGCACACCCGCTTGGACTCCCCCCACGGGCTTCCCCCCCCCCGAGCACCACCTCCCTCTCTATCCACACATTAAAATCTGAGCTCAGCTCCACAGCTGTGGGCCCCCAGGACCTGCCCTTTGCTCAGCCCCTTCTCCTAGGGTGCCGGATTTTGCAGAGTCAACAACTTTGCTGGGAAAGCTGGCTGGAACTCCAGGGAGGTGGGCAGAGGAAGCACGGCCTCGTTTCCTTGCCCACGGTTTCCTTTGCAGCAGAAGCGGTCAGCTCCTGGAGCGAAGTCTTCCAAACCCACCGTCCCGGCAGGCAGGGCTCTGAGAGGCGATGAAGGAACTATAGGCAAGCCTTCCATTCCGGTGTCAAGTTTGCCCCAGGAATTTTGCCCTAAACAGCTTGCTGCCCCTCCCATCTTATCCCTGTAGGAAGTTACCCTGGAAGCTGCCTTCTACAGAGTCAGACCCTTGGTCCATCTAAATTGGTACCATCTACTATGAATGGAAGCACTTCTCCAGAGTTCCAGGCAGGAGTATTTCCCAGCTCTACATGGAGATATTTCCAGGGACATAGGAACATAGGAAGCTGCCATATACTGAGTCAGACCCTTGGTCCATCTCGCTCAATATTGTCTACCCAGACTGGCAGTGGCTTCTCCAAGGCTGCAGGCAGGAGTCTTTCTCAGCCCTGTCTTGGAGATGCAACCAGGGAGGGAACTTGGAACCTTCTGCTCTTCCCAGAGTGGCTCCATCCCTGGAGGGGAAGATCTTCCAGTGCTCACACATCAAGTCTCCCTTTCATATGCAACCAGGGTGGATCCTGCTTAGCTTAAGGGGACAAGTCATGCTTGCTCCCACCAGACCAGCTCTCTTTCCTGAGCGGACGGAACTGACAGTCCTACTTACCTACAACCATGATGTTGAACTCAAAGCCCATTTTCATGGTCTTGATCCTCATCTGGTCCAGAACCGCTTCGATCCCCACATAGCCAAAGAGCTCTCGGTCCCCAGTGCTGAGAGACGGGGCGTCCTGGGGGACCTGCCCTCGGGTCGGCTGCTCCTCCATGCTGATCCTCTGAGCCTCCGGGCTCTGCTCTGAAATGGGAAGAGACAGAGAAGAAACATGAAACAGATACTCCACCTTGGTGGGAGGGTAGTTCCTCCACAGGACGTAGTCTGCCTCCACTTTCCTGTCGAACTTCTACGATGCAGGCTGCGGGGGTGCAGTGTTCCCTCTAACAGGGATTCCCAGATGTTGCTGACTACAACTCCCAGCATCCCCAGCTGCAATGGCCTTGGGCTGGGGATTATGGGAGTTGTAGTCCAAAACAAGGAGCGGAGAGGTGGTCTTGTGGTAGCAAGCATGACTTGTCCCCTTAGCTAAGCAGGGTCCACCCTGGTTGCATATGGATGGGAGACATGATGTGTGAGCAGCACTGTAAGATATTCCCCTTAGAGGATGGAGCCACCCTGGGAAGAGCAGAAGGTTCCAAGTTCCCTCCCTGGCAGCATGTCCAAGATAGGGCTGAGAGAGATTTCTGCCTGCAACCTTGGAGAAGCCGCTGCCAGTCTGTGTAGACAATCCTGAGCTAGATGGAGCAATGGTCTGACTCAGTATATGGCAGCTTCCTATGTTCCTAAAAGATGGATGGATTGGGGTAGGGCAGAAGATGCTCCTTGCTTGGTTGGCATTAGCTCGAGAGCTGCTTTGCAAGGAAGGGGCCGGCTTAACCCCGCTTTCGGTCTTGGCTGAAGGAGGCGTGTGGCATGCAGCATCCTATTTACGGGATGATGGGAGGGTCCAGCTGCACAAATGCAGGAGCGCTTGCAAAATCGCCAGGCTCACAGCAAGATATGCTTCCTCAGCCCCTTTTCCTTCCCCATTATGCAATGTGCTAAGACTTTCCTCCTGCTCTGCAAAAGGCTTCTCTGCAGTGAAGAAGAGAGTGTCCGAAGTAAAACCCACTACCGCAGTTTCAAGGGATGACGGGGGCCATCCCATGAAACTGAAGCCTGTTCCCATGAAATGAACACCCATAATTTAGGACCAACTCAAGGAAGCAATTCTTCACACCGTGTATAATTAATCTGTGGAACTCCCTGCCACGGGATGTGGTGATGGCCACTAGCTTGGATGGCTTTAAAAAGGGACATGGGCAAATTCATGGTTGATCAAAGGCTAGTAGTCTGGTGGCTATGGACCACCTCCAGCCTCAGAGGCATGATGCCTCTCAATACCAGTTGCAGGGGAGTAACAGCAGGAGAGAGGGCATGTTATGTTCCCTTAGCAAATGTTTTTAAAATGTTTAATTTTGCAACACACCTAGTTGGAACTATTCTATCATCCAGGAAGGACTGTGGCTCAGCGGCAGATCATCTGCTTTGCGTATAGAAGGTCCCAGGTTCAATCCCTGGCAGCAGACCCAGGGCAGGACTAAGGACGATTCCTGCCTGAAACCTGGAAGAGTTGCTGCCAATCAGTGTAGACAGTACTGAGCTAGATGGACCAAGCGTCTCTGACAGCTTCCTGTATTCACCAGGAGCACCCATAGCTCTGTGGTAAAGCACAGGTCTTGCATGCCCAAGGTCCAAGGTTCAGTCCCTGGCATCATCAACAGGTAGGGCTGGGAAAGACCCCTGAGCCTGAAACCTTGGTGAGCTGCTGCCAGTCAGTGTTGACAATACTGAGCTAGATAGACAAATGATCTGACTCAGTAGAAGGCAGCTTCCTAGGTATTAATCAATCAATCAATCAATCCAATTTCTAAACCGCCCAGGGTGGTAGCAACATCATATTGGAGGGGCAGGGGCTGGAGGGAGATCTTCCCCTTTGCGAGCAGAAGTCCTCAAGTTCGGTCTCTGGTACCTTCGCTTAAATGGATTTCAGCTTGCAGGGCTGGAAAACAGCCTGTTCCTGTGACGTCGGAGAGTCGCTGCCAGACCGTGCAGGCAATATTGGGCTAGACGGAGCAGCGGTCTGACTCCGCAGATGGCCGCTGCGTGATTTTATTTTAGCAGCCCAGAGCTGAACGGGTGTGGCCGTGCACAAATATAATAAATAAATAATATATAAACTGGGGCCCGCGTGGATGGGACAGACCTGGACGTGTGCCCCCCCCCCCACAAGCAATATTTAGAAGACGTCTCCCAGATCGCCCCAGAAAGGAAGAACGGGGACAAACGATTTCTCAGAAAATAATCAGATCTGTCCCTGCTCAGTAGGGAAATTTGGAGCGAAGGCTACAAAGTTCCTCGAAAGTTTACAGTTCCCTCGTCCACTCCCTCGGGAGAAGCAAACAGTCTGGACCAACAATGTAAGCTTGCCAACTTTCGCTTGTTCCGGCACAAGTCCAGCACGCACACACACACACACACACACACACACACACACACTCGTCCCTCTGGCCCTCGCGGCCGGTTTCCACAGCAGCAGACGGCCCCAACCCCAGCCGGCCCGTCTGCTCCGTGCAGCCAGAGGGAAAACTCTTCTACAAAGGGCATCGTGTGTGTCCCCCTGTGCAAATCTGTAGCCAAGCAGCCCTGGCAGGGAGCCTCTCAACTGTCAGCCCCTTGAAGCGTCTCCGTAGGCAAGGCAAGTTCGGGGGCGAAGACACACACCCCCCAACGCTGATGGCAGGGGGGAGGAAGTCTGGGAGCTTTCCCAAACGTCATCAGGCACAAGGGACGGTGTCGTTCAGTCTTCCTTGATGCTCTGTGGCGGAAGCTCTTACCCCTGTAATCCAGAGATGTGGGGTGGCTGCTTAGGGTTACCCAGCAGAAAAGGAGAGAGGCTCTAAACGGGTTGAAAGGTGCAATTCCCATAATTCCCAGTCACATCTTGCTGGGGGAAGGGGATCCTGCCACCTCATGGGTGCCCCCCCAAAACCTGCCAGCTGAGGCAACTGCCTTCACCTTGCCTCATGGAAGGGTCGCCCTGGGGGCTAACTACTACTACTACCACTACTACTATTATTATTATTACATTTATATCCCGCTCTTTCTCCAAGGAGCCCAGAGCGGTGTACTACATACTTAAGTTTCTCCTCACAACAACCCTGTGAGGTAGGTTAGGCTGAGAGAGAAGTGACTGGCCCAGAGTCACCCAGCTAGTTTCATGGCTGAAGGGGGATTTGAACTCGGGTCTCCGTGGTCCTAGTCCAGCACTCTAACCCACTACACCACGCTGGCTCTCTAACTAGCTTAGCAGACTCCACCACTTTCTTAGGGAAATGCACAGCACTGCGGGCCCTGGGACAAGAAGTTGAGATGGGCCCCCACCCTCAAAGCTGAGATGGGCCCCCCAACCCCCCCCCTCCTGTCAGTCAGACTGAGGGAGGGCTGGGCGGCACCTGAGCACTAGCCAACCAATCAGGTGGCAAGGAGGAGGGAGGGAAGCTGCCTGACACTCCCACCCTGCCCCAGGAGAGGACTCATCTCCCCTGAAGGCACAATAAATCACCGGCTGTGCTGGGGAGAGAGAGAGAGAGAGAGAGAGAGAGAGAGAGAGAAAGGACTAAGCTATCAGCCAGCTGGTGGGCCAGCTCCCTCGGGGCCTGGTTGTAGCGATGGTCCCAAAATGCAGAGACCAGCTTCCCCAGGAACAGAAGCCGCAAGCTCAGAAGCGAAAAAGGGAAGTCCTTTCACAAGAAAGCCACCTGTGGCCACACGGCTCGGGAGAGGCAACGGATGTGTTTGCACAGCACTCCTGCTCTTGCATTTCCACAAGCGAGGAGCAGCGAGGAGAGCTGGTCCGGTGGTAGCAAGCATGCCTTGTCCCCTTAGCTAAGCAGGGTCTGCCCTGGTTGTGTATGAATGGGAGACTACATGAGTGAGCCCTGGAAGAGATTCCTCGCAGGGGATGCAGCCACTCTGGGAAGAGCATCTAGGTTCCAAGTTCCTTCCACAGCACCTTCAAGATAGGGCTGAGAGAGATTCCTGCCTGCAACTTGGGAGAAGCTGCTGCCAGTCTGTGTAGGCAATACTGAGCATGATGGGCCAGTGGTCTGGCTCAGTATACGGCAGCTTCCTATGTTTCTACATCTGGCTCGCAGGCATCCTGGCTGCTGGCATGCCAGTCACCTGCAAAAGCCCAACCCGTCACTTGAGAACATTTGGCCTTCCAACTGCTGTTATGGCAACAACCACTCATCAGCCCTGGCCAGTGGCCTCAGTGGCGGGGGATGATGGCAGTGGTAGTCCAACCAAGGGCCAAAGTTGTGCAGATCTACAGTAGGAGGTCGGCAACCCGCAGCCTGCGGGTCAGATCTAGCCCTTAAAGGATGCCGCCTGGCTTCCAGAGGTCAGGAACAGCTTCAGAAGATGGGAGACTGGTCCACACAGGTTTAATTAGAGATGCATCTGGTTACAGTCTGGCAGCTTGGCATGGTCCTGTTTTGTGAGTGTGTGTGTGTGTGTGTGTGTGTGTGTGTGTGTAAAGCACGATAGGAGGGGGAGGAAGTGATCGTCCACTAAGCAGCAAGTGGGTCAGACGTTGGAGGAGAGCTGGTCTTGCGGTTGTGAGCCTGAATTGTCCCCTTTGCTAAGCAGGGTCTGTCCTGGTTTGCATTTGAATGGGAGACTACATACGTGAGCCCTGTAAGATATTCCCCCGAGGGGATGGGGCTGCTCTGGGAAGAGTATTTGCATGCTTGCAGGCAGAAGTTCCCAAGTTCCCTCCCTGGCAGCATCTCCAAGATGCCTTTGGCTGGGAGTTGTAGTCCACAACAAGGAGAGGAGAGCTGGTCTTGTGGTAGCAAGCATGACCTGTCCCCTTAGCTAAGCAGGGTCCACCCTGGTTGCATATGAATGGGAAACTAGAAGTGTGAGTGCTGGAAGATCTTCTCCTCCTCAGGGGATGGAGACGCTCTGGGAAGAGCATCTAGGTTCCAAGTTCCCTCCCGGGCAGCATCTCCAAGACAGGGCTGAGAGAGACTCCTGCCTGCCTGCAACCTTGGAGAAGCCGCTGCCAGTCTGGCTAGACCATACTGAGCTCGATGGACCAAGGGTCTGACTCAGTAGAAGGCAGCTTCCTATGTTCCTCAGTCTCCGCCCTACTCAGCATCCATTCCCAGCTTTTTAATGAGGTTGGACGAAAAGCCCTCCCCCTCCCAGCTGCTGCTTAGCAGACCGTCACTTAATTCCTCTCCTCCCTAACTTGCTTTTTACTCACAGGCAACTGGAACACAGGCAGGCGCACAGATCCCAAGCATGGACAGGATGTATCTCCCGCCTGGACTGTGTGAGCCGCCCTAAGGAATGGAAGGCACCTGTGATTCTAAGGTAGAATCCCATCCAGATATTCAGGTGTACTGAATGGTGCAACGGGGAAGTAACTTGCCTAGCGAGCAAGAGGTTGCCGGTTTGAATCCCCGCTGGTGTGTTTCCCAGACTACAAAAAACTTTAATGTTAATTATCGACCTGACAAGAAGCAACCAGATACTTGCAGAGCCATGGGAGGAAAATGCACCAATCCCCCAATGTCCCGATGCTCCCAGATCTGCCCTGCCCACCCACACTCACAGACAGCGTGGCTTGCCTTACAGTGAACGGAAAATGCGGATGGAACAAAGATGCCGGGGGAAAGGGCAGCTCTTTGCACACGGGAACCATCTGCCCCAAGGAGTCTGCGTTGTGGGCCTCAGCCTCACAGGGCGGGGCGGGTCCCCATTGCTGGCCCCCAAGATGCTGCCGAGAACCCCACAGACTGTGCCCTTCCCTTGACGGCCACACCATTGGCCCCAGCCGGAGACCCAGATTGCAGGACTGCCCTGGAGAGCATGAGCCGGGAAACAAAGAGCGAGCCAGCCGGATTCAGCAGCCGAGTGAGGATCTGTCCTCTCTTCCTTGCGCGCTTTGTCTGCTGGTGCCCAGCCCTCCTCCTCCTCCTCCTCCAAACCCACCCATTGTCCAGGTCCTACCTCTTCTCTGCCCCCAGGAGGAGGCTACCACCACGATGCCAGCGAGGGGTGCCCTCTGCTCCCCGATGCCATGAGCGGCCCCCGGCCAGCACCCGCTGCTCCCCGCCTCCGCCTTCAGCTCATCTCTTTCGGTGCTAGAGAAAGAGTCCCCTCCCCTCTGCCAGCTCCCCTATTGGGATCAAACAAGAGAGAAAGCCCGGCTGCCTCCAGCACATGACCAGAATGCTAATCGCCCTCCCCAGCCCCCCTCCCCTTCCCTGGGATCCCCTCTCTTGGAACAAGCCCATTCAAGGAGTTTCCCCCATTGCATAGGAGAGGCTGGGGTACCCCAAGCCGCCTAGCCTCCTGCCTTTTCAATCAAAGCTAGCCAAAATTATTCCGGAACATAGGAAGCTGCCTGGTACTGAGTCAGGCCCTTGGTCTGCTTGTGTCAGCATTGCTTGCACTGACTGGCAGCGGGTCTCCAAAGTTTTGAATTCCCGCTGGGACTATATCGGGCAGCAGCGATATAGGAAGATTCTGAAAGGCATCATACTGCGCAGGAGGAGGCAATGGTCAACCCCTTCTGTATTCTACCAAAGACAAGCACAGGGCTCTGTGGGCACCAGATGCTGGTGGAGAGGAGAGCTGGTCTGGTGGTAGCAAGCATGACTTCTCCCCTTAGCTAAGCTGGGTCCACCCTGGTTGCATTTGAATGGGGGACTACATGTGAGTACTATAAGATATTCCCTTCCACTCTGAGAAAAGCATCTAGGTTCCAAGTTCCCTCCCTGGCAGCATCTCCAAGACGGGGCTGAGAGAGATTCCTGCCTGCAACCTTGGAAAAGCCGCTGCCAGTCTGTGTAGACAATGCTGAGCTAGATGGACCAAGGGTCTGACTCGGTAGAAGGCAACTTCTTATGTTCTTATGTTACTCTCTCGGAGCCTCAAAGCTTTTATTCGATCCTGGTCGGGACCTAGCGATCATTGAGCAAGGGAGGACCATTGTCCCCAGGCCACAAGAGTCTGTGCACCCCCCCCAAGGCTCCCTCTTGGCCAGGGAGCCCCCTTGCTCCCTCATGCTCGCCGGCTGGGAGCACAAAATGCAAATTGCTCACTGGCTGGGAGCACGAGGCACACCCCTCTCCTCTCCAGCTAGCATTTCCTCGGCATTGGCCCCTCCCCTATGGATGATGTCAGATGCAAAGGGGTGGGGCCCGTACAGAGAACGGGGCTGTCACAGCCCTGGCAGAGTTTCATTTCCTCATCCCCCCTGTCAGTGGTTAGTGGAATCGCTGAAAGGGAACTCCTGCTAACTCGGCAAAGAGGCACCTTTTAATGTGGTGATTCTCTTTATTTAACAGGGGGAGAGTAACTGGCCCTCTCCACCCCCAGCACAGGACCTCCACTGACTGTTGCTGGTGTCTATCTTAGGTTGCTTTTTAGACTGTGAGCCCTTTGGGGACAGGGATCCATCTTATTTATTTATTTTTCTCTGTGTAAACAGCTCTGAGCCATTTTTGGAAGGGCGGTATAGAAATCGAATTAATAAAATTAGGGTTAGGGTTAGGGTTATTAATTCGATTTCTATACAATGCCCATCATCCGCAGCCACCGTGACAAAAGCCGGGGAGTGATGGTAGCTGTAGTCCAACAGCATCTGGGGACTCAAAGTTGGGAATCCCTGAAACACCGTTTTGTCTCAGTGTTGTCAGCTGGGGGGGGGGGGTGGGATAAGCCAGAACCTCACCCAGAGTCAAATTCGGTCCAGTTGCCTCTAGCTGGTGACCCGCCATTTGCAGAGATTTCATATTAGCAATGCATGAAAGCATTGTCCAAATCATAGGAACATAGGAAGCTGCCATATACTGAGTCAGACCCTTGGTCCATCTAGCTCAGTACTGTCTACACAGGCTGGCAGCAGCTTCTCCAAGGCAGCCGGCAGGAAGCCCTTTCAGCCCTATCTTGTAGATGCTGCCAGGGAGGGAATGTGGAACCTTCTGCACGCAAGCAGGCAGGTGCTCTTCCCAGAGCGGCTCCATCCCCTAAAAGGGATTATCTTGCAGTGCTCACACACACAGTCTCCCATCCAAATGCAAACCAGGGTGGGCTCTGCTTAGCAAAAGAGACAAGTCATGTTTGCTACTACAAGGACAGCTCTCCACCCATCCCTTGCAGGCGAGTCAGGTCACGGAGCGGGCCCAAGCTAGCAGAACCTGTTCCCACCGGCGCCAGAAGCCGCAACAGACGCTCTGCAGAAGCTGCAACAGCTAGGTATTTACCTCGTGTCGTACCACAAACAGCAGCCTGCCCAGCCACCAAATGAGCCTGAAGATGTCCAGAGAAGGGTGGGAGAGAGGAACAGGAAACTAGCTCACTTCCATGCCCCGCTGCCTCCTGAGGCCGCCCAGTGGGGCTTGGCCAAGAAACTCAACACTTCCTGTCTTGTGGTTTCTTCTTCCCACTGAGAGTGCTGAGCTGTATGGAGAACGTTGATAGGGAACCACGAGACCGGAACGACACTGGGGTGGAGTTCGGGCACTTGCGTGCAGCAGAAGGAGGCGACCGAGTGGATGGTTCCCACTCCATCAGCAGGAAAGGGATGCCTCTGTTCCAATGCTCCCTATGTCCAAAATTCCCTGCAAGCAGAAAGCCAGCAGGAAAAGGCATTTCGCTGAGCTGGAGCCTTTCTCCCTGACATTTCTGCTGGCAAGGAATTTTTTGACATAGGGTAGCATCTGAATTGGTGTCCCACACCAGTTGCATTCTGAAGCAGTGCAATCCTATGTGGTCATCCCATGACCAGCCCGGGGTACCTGTTGGACCGCATTTGCCCAAACGAACCTACCAGGGCCCTCCATGCATCATCTCAGGCCCTGCTCATGGCCCCACCACTAACAGAGATCCAGCTGGCGGAGACTAGAGACAGGACCTTATTGGTGGTGGCCCCTCAACTTTGGAACGCCCTCCCTGAAGAGCTCTGCCATGCTCCCTCTCTCAGTGTTGTTTAAAAAAAAAAAACCACAATTGAAAACACATCTTTTTATAGAGGCTTTTAAACATTTCATTTCTGTTTATATCTGGTAGGTTCTTTAGTTTTTATAGTTCTTAGTTTTTAGCTTTTAAAATAACTTTTAACTTGGAACTTTTTTTAAAAAAATGTAATTTTTAAATGTGGTTTTAGCTTGGTCCTTTAAATTGTTTAACTGAAATTTCATTAACTTTATTAGTCTTATTTTACATTGTATCTTTTCCTTAATGTTGTGAGCTGCCCCAAGCAGTAGTGTACAGGAGGGGCAGGGTATACATTTATTTAATTTATTTAATTTATTTATTTATTTATTTGACATATTTTTATACCACCCAAAACTCACATCTCTGGGCAGTTTACAACAAAACAAAAACAGAAAATAAAACATTAGTTAAAAACACAAACAAGAAACTTAAAACACAACAATTTAAATTTTTTAAAACAATATTCTAAAACAACATTAAAACAATCAAAACAGTTTCAGTTAAAAGCCTGGGTGAACAGATGCGTCTTTAAAGACTTTTTAAAAGCTGTCAGAGATGGGGAGGCTCTTATTTCAACAGGGAGCGCATTCCAAAACCTCGGGGCAGCAACAGAGAAGGCCTGTTTGATAGATAGATAGATAGATAGATAGATAGATAGATAGATAGATAGATAGATAGATACTGATTGCCATGAAATTTAGGACCAACAAAAGGAAATACTTTTCCACACAGTGCACAACAGGGAGCCAGCATAGCATAATGGTTAGAGTGTTGGACTAGGACCGGGAAAGCCCAAGATCGAATCCCCATTCAACCATGAAACTTACTGGGTGACTCTGGGCCAATCATGTCTCTCTCAGCCTAACCTACCTCACAGGGTTGTTGTGAGGATAAAAATAACCATGTACACCACTCTTTGCTCCTTGGAGGAAGAGTGGGATTCAAGTGTAAAAATAAATAAATAAATAATTGATCTGTGGAATGCTCTGCCACGGGGTGTTTTGACAGCCATGAGCTGTCAGGCTCATGGAGGACAGGACTATAGGTGAGAAGAGCTGGTCTTGTGGTAGCAAGCATGACTTGTTCCCTTAGCTAAGCAGAGTCCACCCTGGTTGCAAATGATATGACTCAGTACATGGCAGCTTCCTATGTTCCTATAACCTCCAGACACAGAAGTAAGATGCCTCTTAATCCCAGTTTCAGGGGAGCAACAGCAGGAGAGAGGGCATGCTCATACCTCTTGCCTGTGGGCTCCCCAGAGGCATCTGGTGGGCCACTGTGTGAAACAGGTTGCTGGACTAGATAGGCTTCCTTGGGCCTGATCCAGCATGGCTGTTCTTAAAGCTCCCTGAGTCCACCTATGTAACCACGGCCAGATCGACTTTATCCATAAATGGGCATACCTACCCTCACTCCTTGCATTCTTGACAGAACTTCTCTCTTTGCACAAACACACAGTTGTACATGGCAATAAGATGTCCATTTACACATGACGTTAAATGCATGGTATGGCTCTGTGTTGTTATTTTTAGCAAGTTAAATAGTGGCTCCTGCAGGTGGGAGGGAGAGGAGATCAGAACGGAGATGCCATTGCAGGTGGCACTATTTAACCCTTTCAGCCGAAGGCCATGGTCTTGACGGAAACCATGTCCCGGGAAATGCTACTAGCTTCTGACATCACCATAGGGTTGCAGGAAACGGTTTCAAAAGTGGTGGTGGGGAAATGTGGAAGCAGCAGGAACAGGAGACAGATGGGCATGTGGGGAGAGTAGCATTCAACCATCTGCCCCACCCCCACCCCCATCTTGAGATTATCTGTGGATTTGCTCTGGAGCCAAAAGAGTGTCAGGAACTGGCTGTAGTTTGCATGTGGCAACCTGGGTGAGTACTAAAAGATATTCCCCTTAGGGGATGGGGGCTCTCTGGGAAAAGCATCTGCAAGGTTCCCTCTCTGGCAGCATCTCCAAGATAGGTCTGAGAGAGACTCTTGCCTGCATAAGAACATAGGAAGCTGCCCTATACTGAGTCAGACCATTGGTCTATCTAGCTCAGGATTGCCTTCACAGACTGGCAGCGGCTTCTCCAAGGTTGCAGGCAGGAGTCTCTCTCAGCCCTATCTTGGAGATGCTGCCAGAGAGGGAACTTGGAACCTTCTCCTCTTCCCAAAGCGGCTCCATCCCCTAAGTGTAATATCTTACACGGCTCACACTTTGTCTCCCTTTCATATGCAACCAGGGCAGACCCTGCTTAGCTAAGGGGACAAGTCATGCTTGCTTGCTACCACAAGACCACCTCTCCTCTTCCCTGCAACATTGGAAAAGCAGCTGCCAGTCTGTGTAGACAATCCTCAGCTAGACAGACTAAGGTCTGACTCAGTAGAAGGCAGCTTCCTATGTTCCTAAGTTCCATGTGCCATATCCCCCACCATCACCACCACCGAGCACGGTAGCCTATGCCAGCCACATCCCTTCTACTTGGATCAGCATGCCAGAAATCCAACACCCAACTAAAAGGAAGAGCTCTCTTATACCGAGTCAGAGTATTAGTCCATCTAGCTCGGGATTGTCTACACTGAAAGGACTCTGTGCAGGGCTTGAATCTGGGTCTATCATGCTGGTTCTCTATCAAAAGAGAGGCGACAGAAACCCTGTCCAATCAAAGGGGCTCTCCAGGCTCAGAGATCAAAAGCCGGCAGAGTGGCATGCCGTTCTGTTCCTGCAGATCTGTGGCACAGACTTTCGGCTGCTTCGTGCCACATTCTCCAGCCTCTTGCAGAGAGAACGCCATCACCGCCCCCAGCCGCTGCCGCCATCTGGCATAATGGCTCCAGTGAAAGCCTAACCAGAGGTCACCTGCTTCTTGTGAACGGGTTGGCACAGCTGGGCAGAATCTGAAGGACCCACTCCCTCACCCACCACCTGCCTTCTACATTTCCTCCCTTCAGATCCAACTCTTAACCACTTATCGTCGCCATCTTTACGGCAGGGACCGCACCAGATCCACCAGCCAAGGATGACTCGGGAAGCTTTATCGTGTCGGGAGACCCCGGGCTCTGATTTCTACGATGCCACGCAGATTGCACCTTGAAAGAATTCCTTATGGGCATTTTCCAGACTACGAAATTTGCAATGGGTAACGCATTGCAAAGTGTGACGGAATAGTGCAACGGTTTAAAACCGAGAGCAAAGCGTTGTTCAAGGCTTCGTTGTAGGCTGGTGGCCATTCATATTTTCCGTCCATGGCAACGTGTTCTCAATGCAGGACTGTCTGTGTTCTCCTTGAAACACGTTTATCTGCCGCTCCTCCTGTTCCATTTGGGCCAATGGAGTTGCAGGGGTGGGGGGACGTAAAAAATTGTTTTTGTAACTTCTCAGCTGCCTTGCTCAAATCTGCCAGCAGGGGGGAGCGCTGTTCCAAAACAAAAACCTAACTTTGTCTTGCATCATTCCAGTTTTGGGCAAGCAATAAGCATGGCCAAATTAAAAGGGGAATGCACAAAAGAACCCCAGTAGAAAAATTAAAACAAAGACAAAGACCCCTCTGATCTCTGATCTCCTCCCTCCCCCTCCGTGTCCCCTCCCCTTCTGTGTTGATAAGCTCAAGTTACGTTGGAAGCAAGCGGAGGAGGAGGGAGGTGTGGGGCTGGAGATCTGTGGGGAGGAAAGGAGAGGAAAGCCAAGATTTCTCCCTGCTCCCTGCCGTGGTGAGGGGGCAGAGGAAGCAAGAACAGGCGGGGGGGGGCAGAGCAAAGAACTGTCCATATGGCAACACACTGCAACGCATAAACTTTGTTGCAAGCCTCCTTGCCATGGAAAAATACAGCTACTTTCCTGAAATGCTATTACCATGTTATAGGGCTAATGACGCATCATTAAAATTTGAAAGGCGGCATCGGAAATATGGACGGCACCCGGCTGACAGCGCAGCGAGCACGATGTCAAAACACTGGCGATACGAAGGGGCATTGATGGGGCATGTGGCAGCATGTAATCTGGAAAACGCCCTTGCGGGAGCCCTCAAATAGTGGTGGACTGCAACTCCCATCACCCCCTGCTTCTGCCACAGTGGCAGGGGATGATGGGAGTTGTAGTCCAACAATGTCAGGAGACCCGAATTTAAGAACCCTGGCTTATGGGTGGGGGGGAGGCATGCATTTTCTCAAAGTAACCCTAGTAGAGCTGGATCCCACAAAAAGAAAAAGAAAAACCCCAAACAAACCTCAACTCTTTTATAACGAACGTAAATAGTTTGATACTGGTTTGACCCCCTGATACCTCCACACACTGGAAAGTGCAGCTTTTGAGGAGCTGCTTCCAGTCAGTGTAGATAATACTGAGCTAGATGGACAAAAGGTCTGACTCAGCAGCTAAGGCACCACAGCTTCCTGTGTTTCTCCGTCAGAATTTTCCTGGCTCTTTCACAGTATTGCAACAAACATCAGGTCCCGGAGGAATACTTGTGCTGGATTTGTTGTGACAGAACTGACTTAGCATCCTGTGGCATCTCAGCAAGAAATGCATATTTACTGTGACTCACACTTCCATGGAAGAGCAGCTTTAGGTAGCTTTAGATAGCGTGGCCGGGTCTCCACAATTTTAATAATATTATTTATAATGGGATCCCTTTGCTAACGTCGGTTTTGAGAATCGTACCTGCATTTCAGAAGCCGCGTTGACAATTGTGCTAACAAGTGAGATGCAGGCAAAAATGAAATGAAATTTAACCAGTCAGCCAGCCTGTTACCTTGATAGTTTCAAAACATCAGAAAGCACTTACTAGGGCTTGATTTAATGTCCTCTAGAGGGTAGGTTTAGGAATATTCCCTACAAAGAACATTTCTGTCCATGTGGAGCATTAGTGGCTGAAACCACAAGGCATGCTTTACTTTATTCGACTTTTTAATAGAGATCCATGTAGCATGTTAATTAGACCTGTGTTAGAAATGTGTTAGAAAATTAACACATTTTCTGAGTCAATGAGAGGAATTTTAAATCTCCCTTCTTTTATCAGAAAAACATAGGAACATAGGAAGCTGCTGTATATGGAGTCAGACCACCGGTCCATCTAGCTCAGTATCGTCTACACAGATTGGCAGCGGCTTCTCCAAGATTACAGGCAGGAGTCTTTCTCAGCTCTATCTTGGAGATGCCAGGGAGGGAACTTGGAACCTTCACATGCAAACATGAAGATGCTCTTCCATTGAGTTATGGACCCCATCCCTTAAGGGGAACATCTTACCTTGTTTACACCTTTAGTCTCCCATCCAAATGCAAACCAGGGCACACCCTGCTTAGCACAGGGGACAATTCATGCTTGCTACCACAAGACCAGCTAGCCACCTAATGGCACAGCGGGGAAGTAACTTGCCTAGGGAGCAAGAGGTCGCTGGTTCGAATCCCTGCTGGTATGTTTCTCAGATTATGGGAAACACCGATATCCTGCAGCAGCGATATAGGAAGATGCTGAAAAGTATCATCTCATACTGCGTGGGAGGTGACAATAGTGAACCCTCCTATATTCTACCAAAGAAAACCACAGGGCTCTGTGGTCGCCAGGAGGAGTCAACACCGACTCGACAGCACAACTTTACCACAAGACCAGCGATCCTGTTATTACCTATAAAGTAGCTTAATTCTGTGTGGAGGTGTGTAAAACACCATCAGATTGTAGGGGATTTCCCTGGTAGTGGATAGCATAAAGTTAACCATCTTTCTTATTTCGGTAGCTTCTGTCACAGTTTCTGTCTGTCTGAGATAAATTCTTATACTTATTCCAAGCTATCTACAGTATGTCTGGTATGTTATGTTACTGCTATAGTAATAACATTTTGATCTGAGATTAGATTTATTTTCTAGTCCTATCTGGGATCATTCCCAGGACAAGACAGGTCCTTTACCATCGAGTTACAGCCTGGTGCCCAGAAATGTGGCTCAGTCCTGCAACCATCTCAAACCCCGAGACCCAGCAGATCCCTGCAGCAAAATGGATGGACAGACACTGAACTACTAACTACTACAAATACTACAAATACTTATAAACTGCTTTTCAACAGAAGTCTCCAAAGTGGTATACAGAGATAAATAATAAATCAATAAGATGGTTCCCTGTCCCCAAAGGGTTCACAATCAAAAAAGAAACATAAGACGGCCACCAGCAACAGCCACTGGAGGGATGCTGTGCTGGGGATGGAGAGGGCCAGTTGCTCTCCCCCTGCTAAATAAAGGGAAACACCACTTGCAGATTTAGCACTCCTGTGCGGCTGAACATGTGCGCACAGGCAGATCAGAGCCTGAACGAGTTCCAAGCCCCCTTCACTACTCTTGAATTTTCTCCACTCCAATTTTATTTTTTTAAACTCTCACACAGACATGAAGGGACCCCACTAAGAACCATACAGAACTGTACCCCATCTCCGTAGGGTCTGTAAGCATGTCTGTCCACGGGACAGGGTGCAAAGGGGGCTGTTATGCCCCACGGGAATTCATTCTAACTGCTGCATTAATAGGCAGGGACAAATTCATTCATTTATATATTGAGATGTCGATACGTCTCCCCCTTCCCTCGTCACAGAGACAGTCCCATGGATACCTACACCCATAAGGGCGAAAGCATCCAGCACATTAATGCATTTTGAGTAGTTGTCCCAAGATATTCACCCTGCCAGCCCTTACCAACCCATAGCCAGCCTAAAGGTTTTAGGGAATGCCAAAAAAACGTAGGGGAGAGACAGCTTATCTGGCCCAAATGTGTCCTAAACACAAGCAGCCTTGTTACTTAAATACGATTTGTTCGTAAAACATCGTGCAGCAGGGGTGGGGGGAGAAAAGGAGGGGCAGATCTGTTCTAGGCTCCCCCCTCCAGATGCTGGTCTGGCCTTATCCTGACCCCCACTTTCTCCCATCCACAGTCTCTCTTACCTTCTTTATCTTATGCCATCTTCCCCAGAGGGCTTCATAAGGACCGTGTCCTTGTCCCCAACTGTCATAGGAATCGCTTTCCCATCCGTGTGCTCAAGAAACTCCAGAGGGGAAAGCAACTGGCAAAGAAGGCTGTTGAGATAGAATCAGAAGCCAGGTGGTGCCCCGGTTGCTAAGAAGCTCTGATGTCATGGTGAGTTCCTCTTAAAGGGAGACAGACAGCCCAGCCCCGGAGGCCTAGGAACATCCTTCTTGAGCAATCCTGGGGAGGATCTATTCGCCCTTTTGTTCCCTGGTTAATTTCTTTGATATCTCCGGAGACGGGGGGGGGGGGGGGATTCTGCCTCTAGCTCAATCCAAACAGAACAAAGTGTGCGTCCCAGAAATGCACCATCAGGAGCTCTGCAATGCTTGAAGATATCATAGGGGGAAAGGCTTCCTGAAGGTTGAATGCTTGGATGATTTCCGAGAGGGTGCCCATCAGCTTGCTAGACTGATGTGGGTTGGTTCTTTTGCTAGAGTGCATATGGTATCTTTCCATGGTGCTTCTACTTTCTGGTCATGCCACAGTATGGTCACGATCCTGTATGTTGATCCTGGATTGCAGATATGCTAGTCTGTCTGTCTATCTATCTATCTATCTATCTATCTATCTTTGTTAAACATTTGTTAAATTTGTTCCCTATCTCAGGATTGCCAGTTTAAAACTGACACATCCTGAGAGATGTGTCCGCAGCAGAGGGGGAGGGTGAAGACACGCCTCCTCTGCTCCTGATTGGCTGGCAATGTGCTGGAGCTCAGCACACCCCTCTGCTCCCCTCCCGTCAGTCTGACTGACAAGCTTCAGAAAACTAGCATGGAGTACTCCCACTGAAATTCACGGGACAAGTAAACATGTCCCATTGATTACAGTAAGACTGCTTATGAGTAACTTAGAATGCACGTGAGGCAGTGACTAGAGTAGCTTGTCTCCCTAACTGCAACATTTAAGTTTGTGTTTTTATGTCTATATGTGTGATTTGTATATACATACACACAGACAATTTTAAAGGTTACAGTTATGAGATAGGCTACTGAGTCACTGGCTTATATCCACAGTAAATTACTCATATCGTGTAGAAATTAATAGGGCAAGTTTACTTTATTTGCTACTTTTACCCTATCTAAAGTAACTATCCAGGTAGATCTAATAATGCTCCTCCTTCGTAACCAACCAGTATTTGGATATTTTGTGTCCTGTTGCTAAATTCTGTGCGTAGCAGCCTGCAGAATTTGTAAATATTGTGTTAATAGTAAGTGAAGCAAATTATAACTTGTATAACTTAATTAGTTAATACCTAACTCAGAACTTTCCATATGCAGGATTTAGAAAATGGATCCAATTTCCTGTAGAAAATACTATATGGGGGGATTAGGCCTCAATTTCCAGTTCACTCTCCTAGCTAGTTTTCTCTTTCTGTCCAAGATCATGTGGCAGGGAAAACTGTGGTGAAGAGAGGGGTCAGATCTGGGCCAGCTGCAGTCTGCATGGGAGATGACCCTGCCCACACATGGTCTCACCCAGCCCACTTCCTGTCCAGGAAGGAAGTGTAGGGGTTGACCCAGCTCCTGGGAGGCTGGAGGAGTCTCTTACTTACCTTACTGTACTGGCTGCTGCTGCTTGTTCTGGAGTCGAGGAGTGATTGATTGAGGCTCTTTTAAACAGTGGAGGCCTTTTAAAATAACTTATTCATGCTATAGTTGCATACTATAGGGACAATGACTTACTAGGAACAGCTTCCAGAAAATAGGGGCTGTTCTGGTAAGTACGGACAATTGGAGCTGATGTACAAAGCTGCCTTACACTGAGGCGGACCACTGGTTCATCTAGCTCATGCTGTCGTCTCACTGCCTCAAAAGTTGGGGCATAAAGGTACTCTGCAGATGCTCAGGAGCAACATTCCCTCTAACAGGGAATCCCAGATGTTGCTGACTCCAACTCCCAGCATCCGCAGCTGCGATGGCCTTTGGCTGGGAATTATGGGAGTTGTAGTCAACAACATCTGGGATCCCCTGTTAGAGGGAACACTGCTCAGGAGCACCCTCTTTCCTGACCAGGTGAGTTAACAGAACGGTTGCAATTTCCAGACTGACTCACACTCAGTGCTCTTAGGTGAAAGCATCAATCTCTGTCACATTAAAAAGCACTGCCTAGAAGTTTCCTCAACCCTAGGGCAAATGATCACCCTTTCAAGAACATAAAGATTCATATGAATTCATGATTCACATCCCTTCATGTGATTATTCCAAACATCATGGAAGTTTATTTATGGCCTCTTGTTCTGTGGAGTGATGATTAACTGACAGCCTGTGAAATCCTGCTGTGCATGCGGAGAACATGATGGTGGGCATAATTTCCTAATCTATCAAACACCTGATCCACTGCTTGGCTCGAAGTGAACATGCTGATGAGGTGCATCAAAACTTCAGGTGCTTTCCAAGCTGTGGTTGAGTGAAAGCATCATGCGCATGGAAAGGGAGACATCTGTCAGACTTGCCTAGTGGGAGAACCGGGGGTTTAACTTGCGCAGGGATGCATCTACCGACAGGGGCGCAGCAGATGCTCAGGAATCCATCTACCAACAGGCACGCAACAGATACGCAGGGATGCATCTACCAATAGATGCACAACAGATGCACAGCGATGCTTCTACTAACAGGTGTGCAACAGATGCGCAGGGATGCATCTACTGACAGATGTGCAACAGATGCGCAGGGATGCATCTACCAACAGATGCGCAACAGATGCACAGTGATGCTTCTACCAACAGGTGTGCAACAGATGCGCAGGGATTCATCTACCGACAGATGAGCCACCAGCTCATCTGGTGGCTGCTTGGGGATGGGCCTTCTCTGTTGCTGCTTTGGAATGCACTCTTTGCCAAAATAGAGCCTCCCCATCTCTGACAACTTTTTAAAAGGCAGTTAAGACACATCTGTTCACCCAGGCTTTCAATTAGATATTGTTTTAATAGTGGTTAACATTGTTTTGAAAATTAAACTATTGTAATGTTTTTTAACCTTTTTATTTTTGTTTTGTTTGTACTGTTATATTGTAAACTGCCCAGAGACATGAGTTTTAGGCAGTAAACAAAAATGTCAAAGAAATAAACAAACACGACCTCAACTTGTTTATCAGCAAACTCCTCACCCCATGTCACATGATCACATTAGACAAAACTACAGCTAAGACCTTGCCTGCAGCTATAACAGTTGCATCGCAGGCAGGAATCCAACAGGCAGAGCTGTAACCCAAATATGATGAGGGAAAGCTTTATGCAGTGGCGTAGCTACCGTTGCATGAGGGCACGCAATGCACCCAGGCCGCGGGTGCCCATGGGTGCCTGCTAATGCCTTGCTGCTTTCCTGGACCTCACCACTGGCCTTATAGCCCCCTTGCCACATTATAGTCTGAATTTCTGACTTTCAGCCATGGTCAAGGAAACCGATTGCTCCACTCCAAAGAGAAGAGAAACCTTTTGTTTGCTTGTTTAACTCATTTATATGCCGCCCTGATACAAAAATGAACTTCCGTCTATTACCCAGGTGGGCGCTGAAGGCAGTGTTCATCCTGGGCGCTATTTATCCTGGGGTCAACGTTGCATCTCGCTGGCCCAGAGGGAAGAGACAGCAATAAGGATCTCTCCTCTCAGCATCCCCGTAAGCCTATTAGGGCCTTCTGTAGGTAACACTCTGATTAAACCTGCATCAGTAATTAAATCTCCGTTACAAGGACGCAGTCCCAGAATCACTCGACGCCTGCTTGGGAAATAAAATAAAGTGCCTCCAATTAATCCCCGGTTGGCTGGGTCTGCAGGGGAACATTACCCTGCCATATTATCTCGTAATGAGTTGTCTTTTAATGGAGTCACTCGCTGGCACGCTGCAGCTGTCTCTGCATCGTCGCAGACAGGCTCTTAATAACCGGTCCGTTGATCGGGCTTCACCCTCCATGCAAGTGCTGACACGTCAGGAGGGATTCCTATGTCTTCCTGGAAAGACGGGGTCCCGGCCCCACGCCAGCGGAACGCGACTCATTCATGGGGAATGGGGTTCCCAACCTCTTTTAACAATGTGCCCCCCCTTTTCTCGCAAACCTCCACTCCATAGAGATTGTGTGAGCGCGCACAAATTTATATGTTACAGTTATGAGTCAAGCTGCTTCTACAACCCGCTCAGGGGCAGGGGTGTAGTTATGATTGAGCGAAAGGGTTCAAAGAACCCGGGGCCCCCAGCTCCTGAGGGGGCCCCCATCACCACCCCTCCCTATGTTCTTCATGATTGATTGATTGACTGATTGATTTGATTTCTATGCCTCCCCTCCAAAATGGCTCAGGGTGGTTTACAACAAATAAAAACAATTAAAATCAGTGTAAGAGTTAAAATCTAGGCTTGAGCCCAAAACATTTCGGAGGCCATTATAAAGGCCTCTGAAAAGTTTCGGCTCGGGGTGTGTGTGTGTGTCAGTGTTTCGGTGCTGGCGGGGGTGCTACTTTAAGGGTGGGGGAGGGTGTACTCACCCCTCCCACCACATTCCCCCCCACCGGCGCTCCGTTATTTTCAAGCCCCCAGGGGCCGCAGTGTTCCTCCCTGCTGCCCCATTGCCCTCATCAGCCGGAAGTGGCCGGAAGTAGCGGTCATGCATGCGCACGTGCACAGCAGACGGGCATTCCCCATTGCCTGCCCGCCCACTGGTGGCCACGGGAGGGGGCGGAGGGCGGCGACCCTGTCCCTGGTTCCCGCATGACCCAGGCTGTCACTGCCCTTGCTGCTTTGCACCCGAAGTGGGTGCTTAGCTGCCTTCAATGGGTGGGCCAGTCTTGGCTACTTCCATCACTGGCTCACAGCCACACTCAGTTATAAGGAACATGCCCCATGAATTTCAGTGGGAGTGCTCAGTGCTAAATTCCCGAAGCCTGTCAGTCAGGCTGAGGGGAGGGGCAGGCTGAGCTTCAGCACTTATCCAGCCAATCAGGAGCAGTGGAGGAGAGTCTTCACCCACCTCCCCTCCCTTTCTGAAGCCGACACATTGCCAAGGATGCATCGGTTATAAGCCTGCGATCCCTCAGATGGGGAACCAATAGCGCGGCGGCTGCAGAGTGGGGAGGCAGGAGGGCTCTGAGCCCTTCAAGTACCCCTAGAGGTACCCCTAGAGTACCCCGTTGTTGGGAACCCCGATGTAAAATATTCATATGCACTCATTGAGAAGACTGAGATCAATAGACTCTGAAGTGAAAGAGGCACATTGGAAGCTGTCCACCAACCTCAGACGTGTCTACACTGACCAGCAAATGTTCTGCCACTAAGCTATGGCCCCAGAGGTAACCAGAAGACAAGTCCCTGCCTCGAGCCGCTTCCAATCAAACATTCACCCTGAAGGGAGAGGAGGAATATGGGGACTGGAGAAGTCGGGAGGAGGATCTGTGTTCAGTTCAGCTGCACACACTTAAGCCTTTATTCCAGGACATGAGAAATTCCCTTGCATAATCTGTAAATTATCAGAGGAAGCCACCTAATGGTGCAGTGGGAAATGACTTGACTAGAAAGCCAAAGGTTGCCGGTTCGAATCCCCGCTGGTATGTTTCCCATGGGAAACACCTCTATCGGGCAGCAGCGATATAGGAAGGTGCTGAAAGGCATCATCTCAGACTGCGCGGGAGGAGGCAATGGTCAACCCCTCCTGGATTCTACCAAAGACAAGCACAGGGCTCTGGGGTCGCCAGGAGTCAACATTGACTGGCCGGATGAGGCCATTGCTCAGGGAGCAGAGCCCCAACCCTTCTCACCTTGAGTGATTTCACAGTGTTCCTTCCCTCGTTTAGGTAGGTGTTCAATGTCTTCAGCACGACTTGGACCCCTGCCACCAACACACACACCCATGCTGTTGGGTGGGGCAGAGGAGGTGGAAAGCAAAGTGGCCAAGCGTGCCAAAGAGCTTCAGAACTTGTCCCTCCGCCAAGGAGACGAGGAACGGCAGAGGAAAAGCAGACACCGTAACTGGCTAGGGGACACAACCCTTGCATTACACCAAAGAAAATGGCAGAGCTGCCTCCGGGACTGCTGAAGGAAGCAGACTCTCTGTCAGGGTCCCCTGTAACAGGAATTCCCAGATGGGATTTGTGGTCAACAACATCTGGGAATCCCTGTTACAGGGAACTTGTTGACTACAATGCCCATAATCCCTAACCAAAGGCCTTTGCACCTGGGGATTATGGGAGTTGTAGTCAGCAACATCTGGGAATTCCTGTTACAGGGAACATGTTGACTACAACTCCCATAACCCCCCACCAAAGGCCATTGCAACTTGGGATTATGGGAATTGTAGTCAGCAACAGCTGGGAGTCCCTTTTTATTATTTATTTATTTGTTTGTTTTTTTATTTAACACATTTGTATACTGCCCAAAACACAAGTCTTACAGTGCTCACATATGTAGTCTCCCATTCAAATGCAAACCAGGGCAGACCCTGCTTAGCAAAGGGGGCAATTCATGCTTGCTGCAACAAGAACACCTCTCTCCCTTCTTCTTGGTGGATGGGGTGGTCTTAAATTCAGAGTTGTCTTCGATTCAAGTAAATAAGGTGCTCTCAAAAGAGGCAATTTTCATTATGGATTCGCAACCAATGTCCAGCAGATGGCGCTGAAAAATGGCGCGACCACGAAGCATGTAATCTGGAATGAACGCGGATAGGCAAGAACAACTTCTGTTTTCGAATGGCGTATGTCTCCATCCAGAAACACCCCTTGTGAGGGTAATAGCTGCCTACAAATCAGATGTTATTTCTGCAAACTGCTTGGTATAACCATCATAATGGGGAAAGTGGTACAGAAATATTGTAAATCGATGAACCACACATATCTGTCAGTGATGGCAATGTACATATGGAAAAGTACGGCCAGTCCTTATGCACACACTTATACGACACACAGGCAGCCTGCAAACAAACAGTGGCTGATGTGGTAAACCTGTTTCTGGATTCTACCACCACATCTCTGGTGGGGGGAGAGGAGGAAAATGGTCCTTTCTCCATTCCTGAATAGATCCTCTGACTGTGAGTGTGACAGAGGTAATTAATCTGTGTCAAGAGGAGTTGTTCAATTCACATTTATATCCTGTCCTTCCTCTAAGGAGCTCCGAGAAGGACACATGGGTTACCTCTTTGTAGCCTCACAACACCCCTGCAAGGTAGGCTAGGCTGAGAAAGAAGTCTCGGTTCAGGGTTACGCAGTGAGCTTTATGAAGAACTGATTCCCAGAAATAAAAGGTTTAGTTAAAAAAGGTTTATATTTCTAGATATTGCTTGGTTGGTGGGGGGCGGGGCGCGAATTTGTGGGTTAAGCATGGGAATCCTTGCCTAGGTCTTAGATTGATGGGAGTTGTTGTATAGATATCAGAATGTGTGCTGTAGTTACTGAAAGTTAGCTGCCAAGGAAGAAAAAAGGAACTCGGAATGAAGAATAGTAAACGCGAACCGGTTGTGCTTTTGAACTGTGTATTTCTTGGAAAGGATCAACGTTTGCTATGTTTGTTTTTGTTTTACTTTGTGAAACAATAAATCCTCTTTATTTTCTTAAATATTTGGACTTTCGCTATTGAAGTAACACACCCTATGACATACCCTCGCTAACAAGAGCAGTAGATATTATAAGAGAGGTCTCTTGAAGATAAATTCCCCTTCAGCCATGAAACTCACTCAGTGACTCTGGGCCAGTCACTGATTTCTCAGCCTGACCCACCTCACAGGGTTGTTGTGAAGATATAACCTTGTACACTACCACCTTAAGTGGCACAGCGGAGAAATGCTTGACTAACAAGCAGAAGGTTGCCGGTTCGAATCCTCGCTGCTACTATATCGGGCAGCAGCGATATAGGAAGATGCTGAAAGGCATCATCTCATACTGCGTGGGAGGAGGCAATGGTCAACCCCTCCTGTATTCTACCAAAGACAACCACACGACTCTGTGGGCGCCAGGAGTCGAAATCGACTTGACGGCACACTTTACCTTTACACTGCTCTGGGCTCCTTGGAGGAAGAGCAGGATAAAAATGTAAAAATAAATTAAAAATAATAAAAAAAATGGTGGCTGCACATACAGGAACCGTCACAAGCGTCGTGGCTGAATGAGGATTCAAACACAGATCTCCCAAGTTCTGTTCTTTTGAGAGAAGAGCTGGTCTTGTGGTAGCAGCCATGAATTTTCCCCTTTGCTAAGCAGGGTTCACCCTGGTTTGCATACGAATGGGAGACTACATGTTTGGGCACTGTAAGATCTTTCTGCTCTGGGAAGAGCAGCTGCCTGCTTGCATGCAAAAGGTTCCACGTTCCCTCCCTGGCAGCATCTCCAAGATATGGCTGAGAGAGACTCCTGCCTGCAACCTTGGAGAAGCCACTGCCAGTCTGTGGAGACAATTCTGAGCTAGCTGAACCAATGGTCTGACTTGGCAGAAGGGAGCTGCCTACGCTCCTATGTTCCACTCCAACCCTCTAACCACTACACCAGACCGCCCCTCGGTTGTTCTTAAGTTATCTTGAGGATGCATCATGCAGCTGCCAGCACCACAAACCAGTTGCACGAATCCTCCTCTAACAGGGTAAAGCACATTCCAGTCCAAACCCCCGAGCGGAGAGACGGGGCGGACGACGAGACGAGGACGAGCCCGAAACAGAGAATGGCTTTGTCTTCCCCGATGCCTCAGCTATGAGGAAGTTCTGCAAAGTAAACTTCCTTGGGTTTCCAGACGACAACCAAGCATCTATCTCATCCAAAAGCTATGAGGAGAAACTGGGGCTGACCCCGAGGGAAACGGATAACCGAGGACCGCCTTCAGCAAGTGAGCGCAGGGAGGACCTGTGACTGCAGGACTGAGAACCGGACTGGTGTCCTCTGAAGCGGACGCCCATTGTCCATCGGGGTGTCTGGCTCAGGGGTTTCTATTCACCCACCCAGCTCTCCTTGACTTATAACCACCCAGCTCTCCTTGACTTATAAAACCGTATGGTCTGGCCACAAGCGGGGTGGGCTTGGGGAAGGGCTGGGGTGAGGAGAGGCAGGAGCCTCAGACAACCCCTTTCCCAGACGACCCGAGCCCGATCCGGGCTCCACTGCCCCAATGAGTAAATAAAATAATCTGGTGGCTGTAGATATGGGAACTGTCACAGGCTTCGTGGCTGAATGAGGATTCAAAGACAGATCTCCTGTTCTGGTCTGGTGAGAGGAGAGCTGGTCTGGTGGTAGCAAGCATGAATGCTAAGCAAGCTCTGCCCTGGTTTGCATCTGAATGGGAGACTACATGTGTGAGCGCTGGAAGATCTTCCCCAAAGGGGATGGGGCCGCTCTGGGAAGAGCACCTGCATTGTAAGAGATTCCCCTTAGGAGACGGGGAAGGTCTGAGATGAGCACCTGCGTGCAGAAGGTTCCAAGGTCTCTCCCTGGCAGCATCTCCAGATAGGGCTGAGAGTGACTCCTGCCTGAAACTTTGGAGAAGCCGCTGCCAGTCTGAGTTAGCAATACTGAGCTAGATGGACCTATGCTCTGATTTAGTGTATGGCAGCTCATCTTCCTGTGTTCTGCTCCAACACTCTAACCACTACAGCACACTACTATGCTTGCCCCCACATGAGGCTTCTCCCACATGTCTTGAAAAGTATCTGCGAAATTGCCCAGATTTGTTAGAAGGTGACATTCCCCGTTCCTTTCCCGTTCCTTTCCAATGGGGAAGTTTTCCCATATTTGGGGGGGAATAAATGAATTTTTCTGGTTTTTTAAAAAAAAAAATGCTGGTAGTCTGGGTGACATCTGGAACATACCGGTAAAACAGCATGTTTCTATCTTTCATAGTTTGGTCTGAGAGTTTCATATCCGTGAGTGAGTGAGTGAATAAGTGAAGCCCAAGCAGCTTAAATATATAGATAATTAAATACAACCCACATAAGCTAGTGCTGCCACTTTTTCCCCCAGCTAGGACTTCTGTGCCTATGCCTTGTTAAACTGCTTTGGAGCAGAGACCATCAACTAGGGATGTGCGACAGTGCAAATCGATTCGGGTACACAATGATTCGTAACCGAATCGACCTGTTTTGGGTGATTTGTGGACAAAACAAATTGCCCCCGTGCTAGCTGGCCAGATTTGGACCCAAAACAAATCAGGGGTGATTCGGGTATAAATCGAATAAAAAGAATCTATTTGTGCACTTCTCTACCATCTACTATCAAATTCAGCTGATATATTGCTGGAAAGTTCCCAGAAATAGGCCACACTGTCTATTTCCAGAAAGGAAGCCCCTAAAAAAATGAACGAAAAGGAGGTTGAAATGTATGGAATATTTTCAGGGTGCTGCTAGGAGGTTATTAAAAGCCACTGTGATAGAAAAACTCGGATTAAATGTACACCCTGGAATAGAAGAGTCTGTGATGATACTATGTGGTTAACAAGGAAAGTCAAAGAAGTTATAAAAGGGAAGGAGACTCCCTTTTAAAGACTGTGAATCTTTCCCAAATGTGGGAAATAAAAAGGAGCCAAATTCTGGCAAAAGAAATGTAAGTTGATACTAAAGCAAGCAAAAAGCAGATGGCTAAAAACATGAAAAAACAAACAAGATGTCATGCAATACATCAGAAGCAGGAAACCAGCCAGTGAGGGTATTTGATCATTAGACGACAAAGGACTAAAACGATTGCCAGAGGAGGATAGACAAGGAGATTGCAGAGAAGCTAAACTCTTTGCTGGCTATGGTCTGTGGTGAAGTTTTTTGGTGGTCTGCCGCCATAGGCCCCCGCTGACCTCCACAACACATCACCGTTGCAATGATGTCACTGCAGTGATGTCACTGCCCCAGAGAGGGCTCACACCAGGGCGGTGACATCATCATCGTGCGCCAGGCCAGCAAAGAGAAGCCAGCCAGCTGTGACATTAAGAGGGGGCCACTCGCAGGTGGGGTGGAGAGCTCCTGGGGTTAACGGGAGGGGCAGGGGCTGAGGGGGGTTGAGGTTCCCCCCACCCCCGGCCGTGGTTCCTCAATTGTAGATCCTTCCCTGCACTGCAGAAGATGGCAAGTTCGTATTCATGAGTTAAATAGCAATGCCTGAATCTGGGTTTTTTTTCAAGACTACTTCCTGAAGGGAAGAAGAGGTATGAGATCACCATGTCTCTCTCTCTGTGTCCTCCTCTAATAACTTTTGTGTTTACAGTCTGATGCAACCCAAATTCACAGCTCATGGGAGGGGGTCCTAGAGGACCCCAAATGGTGTGTGTGTGTGTGTGTGTGTAGAGAGAGAAAGAGAAAGTGAGAGAGGGAGGGAGGGAGGGGGAGAGGGAGAGAGAAAGCTGTAAGTGCAATAAACCTATCACCTATTTCCTATCTCTAGGTGATAGAAAAATCATTATGAACATTCGTCCCCTGAGAATGGGCCTGGCTCATAGACGACGACAACAACAACAATAATAATCAAAGGTCCATTCTCTATTAGGGATTTGGAGTCTGGAAATCAAACTTCTTGCTGTCTGAGCCGAGAAGACCTGGGCTCCCTCGTTCTTCTGCTGGGCTCCTGCCAGAACCGCGTGGGACTGACGCCATCTCTGGAGGGGGCGGTTTGTGCCGCTAGCACGCCACAGATGCCACAGGGCCCAGAACAGATGGTGATAAATGGATGCCGGGATTCAGATCTCGAATGTGCGGCTCCGTTTCCTTGCTTGGGCGGGGCTCATTCCTGGTAGAGCTTTCAGAGGTTTTGCAAACCTCTTTCCCTCTTAGGAAAACACCACTGGATGTGCCAGTGAGATTAAGATAATGTATAGCCTGGGGCAAAGGTGGGTGTTAGGAAGCAAAGGAGAACAGGGCTCCCTCTCCTCGTCTGCACGAGGCCTTTTCGTGAAGGAGGGAGGGCTTCCCGAATTCTGGGTTGGGCAACACAGCACAGGAAGAAGAGAGACTCTTGAGTATCAGTGGCATAGACAACGTGACCTTGGGCCACAGGGATGGGGGTATGGGCCTGCCAGGGAGGCGACTCAGGCGCCCCACCACCACCCCAGAGAGGCCACGACCCCAGGCAGTGTTCTCGGCAAAAGGGATCCCCGGATGCTGATGACTACAACTCCCATCATCCCCCGCTGCAATGACCGTTGCCTGGGGATGATGGGAAATTTAGTCAACAACTTCTGGGAATCCCTATTAGAGGGAATGCTGATCCCAGTGCACGCCTTCACCCTGCCCCAGTGCACCCCCCCCCGTTGCCAAAGCTCACCCCCTGGGCAGGGCCAGCACTGGCGTCAGGGCGGTGACACAGACAGAAGGGGTGTGGCCGGCGCAGTGGTGTAGCATGGCGCCCATCCTCACAGGCTGTCCTGGGGCTGCTGCCAACCTCCCTATGCCCTTGTTGAGCATGTGCCAAGTGCTTTCCACTCAACCGCTTGAGGCAGAGAGTAGGCTTTCTAGTGTGAGGTCTTGCAACTTGGTTGAGCAAAATATAGGAACGTAGGAAGTTGCCATATACTGAGTCAGACCCTTGGTCCAACTAGCACAGTATTGTCTACCCAGACTGGCAGCGGCTTCTCCAAGGTTGCAGCCAGGAGTCTTTCTCTCAGCCCTGTCTTGGAGATGCTGCCAGGGAGGGAACTTGGAAACTTCTGCAGGCAAGCAGACAGGAGTTCCTCCCAGAGCGACCTCATCCTCTGAGGGGAAGATCTTACAGGGCTCACACACGTAGTCTCCCATTCAAATGATAACCAGGGTGGACCCTGCTTAGCAAAGGGGACAATTCATGCTCGCTACCACAAGACCCACTCTCCCCCGTCCCTAGAAGATTCATCCAACTGACTAATTCTCAAAGCACTGCAGCCCTCCTGGGAAACCTACTGAGAAAATCTGCCAGTTCTTATAAGACCCGTTCTGCTTCCCACAACATCCCTCAGAAACGTTCTTCTCAGGATGAGCCCACTCAAACCCACTTCAAATGTTGCTGTCCATGAGATCTTGAGAGGAATCCCACCTACCTTCCTTCATCATGCCCTTGCCTTGAACTTGGTCCATCTTCTCGCAGGACGCCCTTGGAGTCTGGCTTGCTTTCGGGAGGGGGTCTTCCCGTGGGCAAGACGCAGGTGCTGGAGTCTGAATCTTGGAGGCCTCTGGGCTGGAAACGGAGCTGATCTTCTCTGCTGTGGCACTGCTATGTTTGTTCAGGCTGGGCGCGGCTGGAGTCCCCTGCGAAGGCGCCATCTCTGGGCACCCTAGAAAGGATGGCTGGGAAGGGGCTGGTGTGAGCTGAGGCTGCGATACGAGGTGGAAAGCAACAGCCTCGGGGGGAGACGCAGACCCCTCACGGTTCGCCAGCCCCAGAAGCCTCCCTGAAGAAGGAAGTACGGAAACATCACCCACCACGACAGGTCTCTCCTCCCTGGCTATTTCTGAGGGCTTCTGGTTCGGGCTGAGGTTGAGCTTGGCAGCTGTGGGCCCAGAGTTGGGCCCTGGTGCCAAAATGGCGCCCTCTGGAGGCTTCTCCACCAAGCCGTCGAGGCTGATGGGAAATTTCTGCAGCTTCATCGTCTGCCTGGAGGCCGGGGCGGGAGGGGTCAGGTTGACCAACTGGCTGATCTCCAAGGGTGGAGCGGGGGCCTCCTTCCCCACGAAGATACGACTCTTCAGTGGCAGCAAGAGGCAGTTCTGGTCGGAGCGCCGCACAGCTGTGGGGTCGGCGCCGGGGGGAGGGCCATCTTCGGCGATGTGCAGGTCCAACGAGGGCAAGGAGCCGTGATTCAAGGCGGCCTTGGCCGCTTGCCGGACAGGCCGGTCTGCCTCGGCGTGGAAGACGTTGCCGTGGGAGGAGAACTTCTTCAGCGCGGGGCTGGCGAGCTGGGAGGCCCCGACCCGGGTTGACTCGGACTGCCGGGCTGCATTCGGAAGGCCCTGGGCGGGGGTAGGGCACTCCAAGCTGGAGGAGGAGCTGTGGAGACTCTCGTTGTCACTGCCCCCCAGCCCCAGGGATGAAGAGAAGCCGTTGGGCTTCAGCCGGGTTTGGAAGGAGGAGACCCTGGTGAGGTTGGTCCCGTTGGCCCGGGGTGGGTGGACGGTGCCCCGGTTGAAGGAGAGGCTGCTACCGATCCTGGTCTTGAGGACAGGGCTGTGGGCCGGAGTGGGGTTGGAGCCCAGGCTGATGCGGGCCTGGTAAGTGGGCAGGATGGGGCCACCAGCTCTTCTGCCCTCTGCATGTCCAGCGGTGAGGACGGCTGCCGGCGGGCTGGGAGTGAGGGGAGATCTGGGGGGAGAGGAAGTGGGGAAAGCTGGCACCTCTTCGGCATCTTCCATATCAAAGGACCTCTTCAGGGCTGTGGAAGAGGGCGGGAGGAGAAAGGAAGAGAATGCATCAGGTGGGGAAAGCGCCCGCTGCGGGGCTGTCGGGGCCCACCCAGGCTCAGCCAGAGGAAACCCTCTCCAAGGAAGTGGAGGAGGAGGAGGAGGAGGAGAAGCCCACCCCAGCTGAGACTCTACTGTGAGGCTCCACTGAATGCCCCCTAGATCAATCAGATGCTACACAGACCCAGCAGAGATCCCCGTCCCCGAAGAAAGCCCCATAGATCTAACTCAGGGGTTGCCAGCCAGTGATATTCCAAATGTTCCTAAACTACAACTCCCATCATCCCCAGCTGCAATTTATTGTGGCTGGGGGTGGTGGGAGTTGTATTTCAGCAACATCTGGAGTACCAAAGGTTAGGAACCCCCTGGCCGTTGATCTAGCTGATCTTGAGCTGCCAGCGCCCATCCCCCCTCCTGCATTTATGCACAGGAACCTAGGAAGCTGCCATATACAGAGTCATACCCTTGGTCCGCCTAGCTCAGTATTGTCTGCTCTGACTGGCAGCGGCTTCTCCAAGGTTGCCGGCAGGAGTCTCTCTCAGCCCTGTCTTGGAGATGCTGCCAGGGAGGGAACTTGGAACCTTCTGCATGCAAAGCAGATGCTCTACCACTGAGGCAAATCCTTTAAGGGGGAATATCTAAGGCCCCATCCTCTAAGGGGGAATATCTTACAGCAGACATCACTTACATGTGGCCACCCATCCAAATGCAAACTCCAGCAGACCTGCTTAGCCAAGGGGACAATTCAGGCTCATGACCACAAGTGGGCGCAGTGGGGAAATGCTTGACGATCAAGCAGAAGGTTGCCGGTTCGAATCCCTCCAGGTACTATATCGAGCAGCAGCAATATAGGGAGATGCTGAAAGGCATCAGCTCATACTGCGCGGGAGGAGGCAATCACAGGGCCCTTTGGGCACCAGGAGTCGAAATCGACTTGATGGCACACTTGACCTTACCGCAAGACCAACTCTCCTCCCTGACCCTGACAAAATCCCTCTGTCCCGGCTGAGATCCCAGGAGCAGAAGTGACAACATGCCAGGGCTGGAGATGCATGATGCCAGGGCCAGGATTGAACTGGGGACCTTCTGCCTACAAAGCAGACGTTCTGCCACTGGGTTACAGTGTCTCTCCACCCAGGGATTTCCCAGGGTGTTGCTTCTGCAGTCTGCATGGCTCCTTGCTTCTCCCCAAGACCAGTCAAAGCAGAGCAAGTGTGGTGAAACAAACAAGGCTTACTCTGCATTGTTTAGAAAGGGTGTCAAACAAAGCGCAATATTTGGGTAACGTGGGACCAGGTAGCCATTGTATTTATTTATTTATATCTCTGTACACCGCTTTGGGAACTTTTGTTGAAAAACCAGTATATAAATATCCGTAGTCTTTGTTGTATTGGGATTGTTTTGGCTTTGGTTTAAGCAGCAACAGACACACCAGTGTGAAAAACTGACCATCTGCCAGGCCTGCTCAACTTAGGCCCCCCCCCAGCTGTTTTTGGACTACAACTCCCATCATCCCCAGCCACAGTGGCCAATAGCCAGGGATTATGGGAGTTGTAGGCCAACAACTGCAGGAGGGCCAAAGTTCAGCAGGCCTTTCCTGGAGTTTCCCCAGATAGCAGCAGGCTTTACTGTGGGTTTACTGCAAAGTTGCCCCCCCCACACACACACACAAAACGACGCAAAAAGAGGATTTTTAACCCTGGATATAAATCGGGCTACACTCTAACATGCAATGAAAAACCCAAATTGTGTGTGAAGTGCTCCCCAATAGCTTGAGGGACTTCGGGGTAAATTTGGCCAAAATGTGAATACACACCACCATTCCAGGAGGAGATGCAGTGTGAAAAACTTCCTGGTATTATCAGTGTCTGGCACTTAACTTAAACTGCGTAAACTGCTGGCACTTAAAACCAACCAAGTCGCAGAGCAGCTTTTAAAGTGACGCTTGGGGGGTTGCCGACAGGAACTAGGTGCTATCTTGTGCTATCTGGTTCGGCCAGCGAAATCCCCTAAGGTGTGACAGTGAACATGTTTCGGATAAACCAGAAGGGGACAGAGTAGAGCCGGGAGTTGAGCAGAAGGAAACATAGGACAGCTTTGCCAAATAGGTCAAATGATGGTAAGGGGGATAGCAGATGCCAACGCCAGGTAAGAGACTCGGCAAATAGGTGCTTATATGCCAATGCCAAAGGCCTCCGACCTAAGGTGGGCGAGTTGGAGTGTTTGGTTACTAATGAAAACATAGGTATAGAGGGCATAACGGAAACCTGGTGGAACGGTGAGAACCAGTGGGAGAGAGGAGAACCAATAGGAGAAAGGAGAGCTGGACTTGTGGTAGCCAGCATGACTGGTCCCCTTAGCTAAGCAGGGTCTGCCCTGGTTGCATATGAAAGGGAGACTAGAAGTTTGAGCACTGGAAGAGATTCCCCCTTATGGGGATGGAGCCATGCTGGGAAGAGCAGAAGGTTCCAAGTTCCCTCCTGGGCAGCAGGGAGGGCTGAGAGAGATTCCTGCAACCTTGGATAAGCCGCTGCCAGTCTGTGAAGGCAATAATGAGCTAGATAGACCAATGGTCTGGCTCAGTATATGGCAGCTTCCTATGTTCCTATGACTGTTATTCCTGGGTACAAACTCTACAAAAAGGACAGGGAGGGGCAGATTGGGGGTGGAGTAGCACTGTATATTAAAGGGAGAGAATCCAACAAACTAGAAAATCCAGGAGGACCAGAGTTTATTTTTTAATCTCTGGTTTATTTTTAAATTGTTACATTGTTTAAAGTTTTTTGTATATGTTCTTAACTTGTTTTATGCTATTGTTAACCGCCCAGAGATGAAAGTTTGGGGCGGTGTACAAATCTGATAAACAAACAAACCAACAAGCAAACCAACAAATAAATAAATAAATAAATGGGTGACCATACAAGGACTGAAAGTAAATGTGTGACTAGGGACGTGCTGTCGTCCTCCGGATCAAAATGCTGAGAGTGACCTGGGTGTTTTCCAGACGGCAACTTAAAATCGCCTTGCTCTGGTGTTAAATCTGACAGCGGCTTCAAAACTTGAGGGCCAAAGCCGTGGGATTTTATACCACTTCCTCCTGCAGTCTGGAAAGCACCCTGGAGTTGGAGAAGCAAATCAGAGAGGTGTCAAAGAGAGATAATAATGGGTGTCTTCTATTACCTTCACATAGACTGAGCAAATTCACACGCGGGTATTGACAGAGAGGCCAAATTTCTAGACATGTTAAAAGACTGTGCCTTAGAACAGCTGGTGGAGGAAGCAACCAGAGAGAAGGCGACCTTGGACTTCATCCTGAGTGGTGCCCAGGACCTGGTGTGAGATTGGGGAACAGTGACTATCATGAGATTCATTGACTTCAGCTTATATTCAAGTGCAGCATTGCCAAGGAAGTCCAACACAGAGGCGTTGGACTTCAGAAGAGGAAATTTCTCAAACGTGCGGGGACGGGTAAAAAGGAAGCTAAAAGGGAAAGTCAGGAGGGACAAATCACTTCTCCAAAACCACAATAATAGAAGCTCAGTTGGACACCAGTAGGACTAACAAGTAGAGTCAGTGAAGATAGAAAAATGGAAGAAGACTTCATTCAGAAAATGGAAGTCCTGCTGAAATGAAGAGAACAGGAAGGAACATAAACTCTGGCAAAAGAAATGCAAGGAGACAATAAGGGATGCAAAAAAGAGAGTTTGAGGAGCATGTAGTTAGAAGTGTCAAGGGGAATATGGTCAGTATCCTCTGTTGTGAAGACAGATGTGAAGAACTCATTTGGCTTCTCTGCAATCTCCTTATCCTCCTTCATAACCCCTTTCACACCTTCATCTTCTAATCATCATTTAAATACATCATAAGCAGAAAGCCTGCCAGGGAGGCAGTTGGACCCTTAGATGATGAGGGTGTGAAAAGGGTTATGAAGGAGGATAAGGAGATTGCAGAGAAGCTGAATGAGTTCTTTGCGTCTGTCTTCACAACAGAGGATACTGACCATATACCAACTTCAGAACTGAACTTTTCAGGTTTAGCAGCTGAAGAACTGGGCCAATTTGAGATGAGGCAATGTTTTAGAATTCTCACTTCTACATTCTCAACCATCAGTCCCCAGATATTGTCAGACTACAACCCCCATTATGCCAAGCCATTGTGGCAGGGGATGATGGGACGTAATCCAACAACATCTAGTGACCCGAAGTTGAGAACCCCTGAGCTAAAGAAAAATCATGCCTTACTGGCCTAATAATACTTGTGAAATGATGCCTCTGGGCATGTGCAAAGTGTCTTTCCCGTATCACCAAGCAAGCAGAGCCATTCCCCGTATTTCTGGGATTAGGGGGCAGGACAGGTCAAAAGGCTGATGGGAATCTAACAACATTTGGGGTCTGAAGATTGAGGACTCCTGTCCTAGCGTAACCTAGGTTGTTGGGAGGCGTGGGACCACAAACTCCTTAGGGGACGGGTGAGTGGGATTAAAAAACAAGATCAGCAAAGAGTTTTGTGGCACCACGAAGCCTAACTGGTTAATTCTGACACCGAGAATTGCAAGGAGCAGACGTGCCACAGGCCATTTGGCAGGCTTCGAAGTGCCACAAGATTCTTGGCCTGGGTTTTCCTTGTCACTAACACACCCGCCGACCTTTCTGGAATGTGCATCTATGTGGGGTTCATTTTGGAAAATCTCATGGGTTAAGAGCGAGAAGCTCTCCCCCCTCCCCCGCCACCACCATTTGGCCCTGGAAGCAAAAATATGGGGGGGGGGAGATGGGGGGGAAGAGACAGCCCGGCTCCCTGCTTGCTGTCTCCTTAGAACGGAGGTTTTTGTTGCTCGTCCCCAAAGGGGAAACCGGAGCCAGCTCTTGGAACAGCTCCTGAGGCCTCTAATCTCTCACATCTAATTGTTTGGCGTGTTTTATCTCCGGGAGATACCGTATCCATGTCATCTGCTTCAAATGGCTCCCCTCGGGGGCAGCGCACAGTAACCGCTTTATTCACCTCCGACCACCGCATGTAAAGGATCCTGCCTGAGGCATCCCTGAGTAATCAGATCTCAGACTGCTTTCCTCAGCCTTTGGCTGCTGCTACAGTTTAACTGGGGCATCCAGGGCAAGCGAAAGTTCGTGGGAGAGGAGAGGCCAGGAATGTGGGTGGGAAAGGAGGAGCCTGAAGGTCATCCATCCAACCCCCATCGCTTATTCTGTGCTGCTTGAGGAACATAGGAAGCTGCCGTTTACTGAGTCAGACCATCGGTCCATCTAGCTCAGTATCGCCTACCCAGACTGGCCGTGGCTTCTCTACGTTTGCAGGCAGGAGTCTCTCTCAGCCCTATCTGGAGATGCTGCCAGGGAGGGGACTTGGAACCTTCTGCATGCAGTTGCTCTTCCCAGAGAGGTCCCATCCCCTAAGGGGATTATTTTACAGTGCTCACATGTAGTCTCCCATTCAAATGCAAACCAGGGCAGACCCTGCTTAGCAAAGGGGACAAATCATGCTCACTAGCACAAGACTAGGAGCTTTCCCAGACAACAGGCTTTACTGTGGGTTTTCTGCGAGGCTTTACTGCGAGTTCAAAGTTAGCCAAGAAAAATGACACAAAAAGTGGATTTTATAAATCAGGCTACTCTCTAACGTGTGATGAAAAACCCGAAGTGCTCCCTGATCACTTGCAGGGACTTTGGGGTAAATTTGGAGGATATGTGAACACACACCCATTCTGGAGGAGATCCGAACTAAAAGCCAGGTGTGAAAAATTCCCAGAGGTGGTATAGGGCCAAAATTTTCAGTTCCAATTTATAGGGCCACTCTTCACTAAAGAAAAATGAAGCCTATTAGGGTTTAGTGCTTTAAATGTCTTTGGCCCTGAAATAAAATGCATTTCTTTTCTTCTTCTTTTTGTTTTTGCATGCATCCTTCCAAATGTGTTCCAAACAAGCTACCATAGTGTAGGATAGTTCTGGGCACAATCCAGGAAAACCTGGATTGGAAACTCAGCTCAGACTTTGCCATTTCATTGCAGCAAATTTTGGAAAACGATGCCACAGACGAGAGACTGAATTGTGAAGGTTGGGCAACACTGAGAGAAGGTTGGGCAACTCTGGCAAGAACTGCATCCCAAATGGCAACTGCCCGAGGTTTCAATTTTCTGCGGGTGTTCCCCAGAATTGCTTCCCTCCACGGACCCCCTCCTGAAACATTTTGGTTCCTACGATCATTGCAATCACGATGCTTCTTAGAAGGTCAGCCTGTCCTGTGTCACAGAGTTGCTATGAAGATTAAATGCGATACATCTCTATGTTGCCACAGTTCCTCAGTGAAAGGGAGGCACACAGATGTGATAATTAAATAAACGTTCAAATGGCAATTGGCTTCAGCAGTGCTTTTAAAAAGTTGAAGATTTTAGCATACCGTATACTTTTGTCTGATTTTACTGGCAATTTGGTACGCACTTTTAGATCATATCTCACCCTGAGTTCATTCTTGGCAAAGAGGCTCCTTTTAACGTGGTGATTCTCTTTATTTAGCAGGGGGAGAGTAACTGGCCCTATCCACCCCCAGCACGGTACCTCCAGTGGCTGTTGCTGGTGTCTGTATTATGTTTCTTTTAGATTGTGAGCCCTTCGGGGGACAGGGATCCATCTTATTTATTTGTTGTTTCTCTGTGTAAACTGCCCTGAGCTATTTTTGGAAGGGCGGTATAGAAATCAAATTATTATTATTAATAATAATTTATTTAGTTACTGCACTGATATCCCACTCTTCTTCCAAGGAGCCCAGAGCGGTGTGCATGGTTATGTTTATCCCCACAACAACCCTGCGAGTTAAGTTAGGAGGAGAGATTCATGGCGTAACGGGGATTCGAACTCAGGTCTCCCCCATCCCAGTCCAACACTCTGACCGCGACTCTACACTGAAGTGCCCCAACAGGCAAGATATCGCCAGCCTCCTGCAGAGCGCTCAAAGCTGTTCCAGCCATCATTCAGCAATGCGCCAACCGTTTCTGAAACATGACCCTCGCTCGTTTGAAGTTCTGGCTGTGGGGAGGGGACGGGAATGCGACTGCCTGTTTCATTTGGGGCTGCAGAGATGTGACCGCACCGTTTGGACATTGGTTTAGAGAAAGTGCAGCTACGTTTTGAGTCTCCCAGGAAAGAGACATTCTAGATCCCGAATCCAATTTCTTAGCTTTAAGACAGTTACAGTGGAATGTCAATACCTTCGTCATGTTCACACAACTAGTATACGTAAGGGCAGTTCAGATGATTGTCATGAGGGCAGGCGAAGCAGCCTACTTTAATCTGGGAGCTGGGCACGCTCTCAATTTTCAATTAGATAGAAACAAGGTTGGAAGAAGGGAGCTTGGTCATCAAGTAGGTACCCACCAAGTGGGTAGGCCTATTTCCCATCCCCACCTACCTACAGAAGAACAGCCCTGCTGGATCAGGCCCAAGACCTATCTAGTCCAGCATCCTGTTCCCCACAGTGGCCCACCAAATGCCTCTGAGAAGCCCACAGGCAAGAAGTGAGGGGATGACCTGCTGTTGCTCCCCTGCAACTGGTATTTGGAGGCATCTTGCCTCTGAGGCTGGAGAAGTGGCCTACAGCCATTGGTTACAATTGTCTAACCAATGACAATTATCCTCCATGAATTTGTCTAAGCCCTTTTTAAAGCCACCCAGGCTGGTGGCCATCACCTCATCCCGTGGCAGGGAGTTCCATAGGTTAATTATGCATCGTACGACAAAGTACTTCCTTTTGTGGGTCCTAAATTTCCTGGCCTTCAGTTTCATGGGATGACCCCTGCTTTTAGTGTTGTGAGAGAGGGAGGAAAAATTTCTCTATATCCACTCTCTCTACTCTTTGCATAATTTTATAGATCTCGATCATGTCTCCCCGTAGTCAGGGTTGACAGACGATCAGGCTCCCAGCTTCCCACTATGCTTTTATGTAACCCACAATCAGGAAATTAGGGCCAAATTAGGGCAGAAGGCTTCACCTACCCTAATGACCATGTGTACTACCCTAAAGTTGTAGACCATAAAGTTGTTTTATGTAAACCAGAGTTTCTTAACCTTGGGCCCCCAGATGTTCTTGGACCACAACTCCCAGAATCCCCAGCCACAAAGGCCATGTCTGGGATTCTGGGAGTTGTAGTCCAACAACATCTGGGGGCCCAAGGTTAAGAAACCCTGATGTAGACCATAAAGTTGTATGGTCTTCCAAACCATAGAGGCAGCAATGTAGAACGGTGCACTTTTAATCTGCCTGGCATATCTCAATTCCTTTGACCATTTTAGTGCTGTCAAAGCAACAATTTATCTTAAGAAGATGATGCTTTATTTCCTGCCTGTCTTGAGGGATACAATAGAATTGCTTGCATAGATGAATATGACAAATATGACAGATACATATATATCGCTGTTCAACACAAGTTCACAAAGCGGTTTACATAGGGAAATAAAATTAAAGATGGCTCCCTGTCCCCAAAGGGCTCACAATCTAAAAAAGGAACACAAGATAGTCACCAGCAACAGCCACTGGAGGGATGCTGTGCTGGGGATGGAGAAGGCCAGGCACTCTCCCCCTGCTCAATAAAGAGAATCACCATTTTAAAAAGCCTCTTTGCTCAGTTAGCAAGGCAGCATTAGCACAGATGCTAAAAATCAAAACCAGAAAATCAAATCCCAAAGACCTAGCTGTGGGGATCTGCAGAAGCTTTGGGGGATTACTTTGGGCCTCGTGAAAAAGAAGCCACTGAGTTTTTAATACGGCAGCTCTCGGTGGAGCCTGAAGGCAGAGCCCCCTCCCAACAATAAACAGCGAGGAGGAGGAGGAGGAGGAGGAGGGAGGAGGAGGAGGAGGAGTTCCCTTCCCTGTCTCAGCACAGCTGGCGTCTCTTCTCACACACATCTGGCCAGGAGACATTTTGATGCTTAAGAAGCCGCCTTCCACCACATGGAGCCAATTTGTGGAGAACTCCCCTCCCTGCTTCTTCTAAGCAGATTCTGCTCCGGGTCTCCAGCCTGCTGGGCCGACATAGCCACCATTTGGGGCCTGGTTGTTGTCATCTGCTGCCCTCCAGAACATTTTGCCGCCGCGTGGGATTTAGGCACAGGTTAAGTACGCTGCAGCTTAGGGTCTCCCATTACGAGGGGCCACTGCATGTTTTTTAAAAAGAGGACTAAATTTCAAGTATTACATAATTGGTGGAAAACCAAAGGAGGAACATAGGAAGCTGCCATATACTGAGTCAGACCGTAGGTCCATCTCACTCAGTATTGTCTACCCAGACTGGCAGCGGCTTCTCCAAGCTTGCAGGCTGGAATCTCTCTCGGCCCTGTCTTGGAGATGCTGCCAGGGAGGGAATTTGGAACCTAGATGCTCTTCCCAGAGCGGCTCCATCCCCTGAGGGGAATCTCTTCCAGGGCTCACACATCAGGTCATATGCAATTCATATGCAACCAGGGCAGACTCTGCTTAGCTAAGGGGACAAGTCATGCTTGCTACCACAAGACCAGCTCTCTTCCCTCCAGGGAAGGAGAAAGGGGGAAAGGTTCTAAAACAGACATTATTATTCTGAGAAGACAAGAATATACTTAGATGGCTAGCTACACCATTATTTATCCCAGGGGTTCCCCACCTATGGTCCTCCAGATGTTGCTGAACTACAGTGCACAGAGCTCCGAAATTATGGCAGGAAGCTTCTCCTTCCCTAATTTCAATTGTGGGGACTGCCTTACTATCTTTTTGGATCCGGACAACAAACATTGGCCTAAACCAGGGCTGCTCAACTTCGACCCTCCTGCAGATGTTGGCCTACAGCTCCCACAATCCCTGGCTGTTGGCCACTGTGGCTGAGGATGATGGGAGTTGTAGTCCAAAAACAGCTTGTGGGGGGGCTAAGTTGAACAGGCCTAGTAAACAAATGGATGGGCCAAGATTCCTCCAAGCCAATGTGCAGCACTGAGAACCCATTACAGGAAACGTTTCATTGCCGTTATCGCTGCTCAAGGCGGTGTTCCCAGTCCCTGAACAAAGGGTTCACATAGTTTTCCACGCAAGGATCTTTGTTGTTGACTCTGTCTGTTGAGTGAATATTCAAAATATCTCCTTTTTTGCCCAAGTTACTTATTCATTGGGGTTGCCTTTCTCTCTTACCAGGGTTCAGCTTAGGACCTAACCATGTCTCGGATAAGAATTGTGTTGACATACAGACCATCCTAGGGGGTTCACCAGCGTTTTCTCTACACTGTATAAGCAGCACTCATAAGAACAGCCCTGTTGCTGGATCAGACCCAAGGAGGCCCATCTAGTCCAGCGTGCTGATTCACACAGTGGCCCACCAGACGCCTCTGGGGAGCCCACAGGCAAGAGGTATGCGCATGCCCTCTCTCCTGCGGTTGCTCCCCTGCAACTGGTATTGAGAAGCATCTTGCTTCTGAGGCTGGAGGTGGCCTATAACCCTCCTTCGTAACCCATCTGCTGCCCCATCATTCACAGTATGCTCCAGCATCTGGAGCGCGCCATGTACCTGCCCCAGAGAATCTTCCCCCACCCCACACCCAGTTTCTACAACCAGCTGGGTTAAATGCTGGAGGGATTTGTGGGGCTGGTGGGTTTACATGGGTCACAGAGGGCATCAGAGGTTTCCTTCCCGATTCGTCCTTGCCTGCCTGTAGCTCTTGAAGGTGAAAGTGGATCTTCCAAGTTGCTAGAAAACGAGATGAGATTACACCCGGAAGGGGGAACTCAAGAGGTACTTCCTACCCAAACCACGCAGGGAGGAGAACCTGTTCCAGCAAGCCCGCCCCAGGCAAATTACTGCTCAGTCGGACTCAAATGAGGGCCACCACCCCAGCTAGAAAGCAGCCCCTAATAAGGATAAAGTGCTTCATCAGAGGATAAGCAGCCTTCTTGGCAAGAGCCTTTCGCTCTCCCAGCATTTCTTGTCCTTTCCTCTGTATTTCTTGTGTCGTTTTCTGCACGTTTACCAAGAAATTAGATATGTGATTTTGCAAAAAAAACCAAAAACAAAAAAACCCAACCAAAAACCAAACCAACCCCCAATGCGGACAATGCAACGTGTAATATTTGTTTTAACGAACTGTGGTCTAGGGAGATGAAATCAGACTCCCGGAGGACGTCTGTGACTGGTGGCCTGGAGGCGATTTGTACTTGGTACTGTGGTAGCTGTTTCTCTGCTTAGATTATATACTGCACAACCCAGGAATGGCGTCATATGGTCAGGGATCACTGGTGTGATACCACCGTGCTGCAGGTGTAGAATGAGTCTCTAATCATCTCAAGAGGCTCTCCGATGTTTTCAGAGGCTGGTCAGAGGTGCTCAAAGATGCTTCCTTACAGGTCGAGGGGACCTCCTGTTTACGCCCTGGCATGCTGTGGGGGGAGGAAGTGGGCAGGCCAAAAGAAGCAGATCTTCACACCACCACCCCCCCCAGCCCAAGGGCATCCTGAGCAAACTGCTAGGTGCCAATGATCCTGATGTTATCTCCAGAGGGCTCCGGTTACTGCTCTTTTGACCTCAAGTGGCCACAGTGCATTGTCCCAAACACAACTAGAAGTGGGAACGGAAGGGAAGGAGGAGGCGAAAGGAATCTCTCCGGCTCAAACAGAAACACAAACCACTCTCCTCTCCGCTGGAGGTTTTCAAAGAGAGGCTGGGCGGCCATCTGTCCCGGACACAGCTGTCCAGATTCTGGCACTGAGTAGGGGTTGGTCTTGAAGACCTCAAGGGTCCCTTCCAATCCTTTACATTCCAGGATTCTAAGATTCTGCACAGCCCAAAGCAAAATGCTACGCACATATAGTTTTCCTTTCAAATGCTCCCCACAGGCTATGTCAGCACCCTTCCTAAGGGCCTGCCCTAACTTTAGACCAAATAGTTTCCAAGCTATGACAGGAAGCTATTGTGTTTTTCTCATTGGCCAATGACCGTAATAAACTTTGATTTGATTTGGGCCAAATATACATTTGTGCATAATGTTGTAAACGGTAATGCACGCCCTGCGGCAGGATGGCACAACTTTGACCCACCAGTTGCTGTTGGACTACAACTCCCATCATCCTCAGTTACAGAGGCCAATGTTCTAGGATGATGGGGACTGTAGTCCAACAACCGCAGGAGGGCTAAAGTTGTGCTGCTCTGCTCAGCTGGAGATAGTATTGGTGTATTCATGTACATGCAGCTATTATATTGCTAATAAATGGGGCATTTTTATTGTTCTTTGGTAATATGCTTTTGGGGGCAGGACCACGCCCTGCTTGCTTTTGGCATAACCAAGACCAGGAGAGCTGGTCTTGTGGTAGCAAGCACAAAGTGTCCCCTTTGCTAAGCAGGACCCACCCTGGTTTACATTTGAATGAGAGACTTCATATGTGTCCACTGTAAGATATTCCCCTGAGGGGATGGGGCCGCTCTGGGAAGAGCATCTAGTTTCCCAGTTCCCTCTCTGGCAGCATCTCCAAGATAGGACAAGATTTTTTTTATTGAACCAACAAACTACCAAAGCATACAGTACGTTGGCTGAGAGAGATTCTTGCCTGCAACCTTGGAGAAGCTGTTACCAGTCTGTGTAGACAATACTGAGCTAGCTAGACCAATGGTCTGACTCAGTATATGGCAGCTTTATCTCATTTTGTGGGACACATGGATTGCTTTTATTTACTATGTTAGCTGTCAGATAAACCCCCAGGAGTAACTTCAAATGTTGCAAGGTGTAGCTGCATACAAGAGACGCCAAGGATTTATTTAAGTTGGTCCCAATCTCTGACTGTTCAAATGGAAGTTATTGTGTTACTATGCTATCTTACTAGTCAATGGCCCTAATAAGCTTGAAATTTCCCTTGCCTTTAAATCTTGCTGGGGGATTTGCTCCTGAATGCAAACTCCCGTAAATCTCAATTCACTCAGGTGAAGAGTCGGCTAGCGCATTCTTTCTGTTATCTAACTGTGTTGTTTGAAAGCCTCAGACCTTCAAGCAGTGACTAATTTCTAAACCGAAAGGCTGGCGGGGGGGGCTCACCTTTCCTGGAAGCCAAGAGCAGCTCCGATGGGTGCTGGGAGGTTGTGGAGGTTGTTGTTATTCGGTGGCAAGGGAAAGCACTCTGCACATGCTCTAGAGCAGGGCTGCTCAACTTCGGCCCTCCTGCAGCTGTTGGCCTACAATTCCCATAATCCCTGGCTATTGGTCACTGTCACTGGGGATTATGGGAGTTGTAGTTCAAAAACAGCTGGGGGGCCTAAGTTGAGCAGGTCTGCTCTAGAGAGTGTGTTGCAAACAGCTTTTGTGATTTATTCAAAACTAGGTTCTTATCCCATCTTTCCCCGGCAGTTCCAGCGTCAGAGAGGTTTTCTTTTCTTTTGCAGTCAAAGTAAGTGTTAGGGTTGCAAGCCGATTGTCCCCTTTGCTAAGCAGGATTCCCCTTGGTGTGTATTTGGATGGGTCACTGCCCATGAGTGTTGTCTGCTGTAAGATATCCGCTTCAGGGGGTGGGGCTGTAGCTCAGGGTTCGAGCATCTGCTTTGCATGCAGACAGTCCCTGGCAGCATCTCCTGGCAGGGCTGGGAAAGACCCTTGCCTGAAACCTAGGAGAGCTGCTGCCAGTCAGTGTAGACCAGAGGTCTACCTGTGGCCCTCTAGATACGAATACAACAAATATTTATATACCGCTTTTCAACAAACGTTCCCAAAGGGGTTTGCATGCCTATAAATAAATAAAGATGGCTCCCTGTTCCCAAAAGGGCTCACAATCTAAAAAAAAAATGATAGACACCAGCAACAGCCACTGGAGGGATGCTGTGACTACAACTCCCAGCATCCCCTGCTGAAATCGCCTTTGCTTGAGGGTTATGGGAGTTGTAGTCCACAGCATCTGGGAATCCCTGTCAGAGGGAATGCTGGTGCTGAACTCCAACTCCCATCACCCACTGCTACAACTGATTGTGGCTGGGGATGATGGGAGTTGTAGTCCAATGTCTTGAGTACCACCACCTGGGAACCCCTGATGTGCAGACAATACTGAGCTAGATGGACGAAGGGTCTGACTCAGCAGACGGCCGCTTTGTGTGCTGCTCACTAGGTACTGACTCTATGGGGCCAGTATCACACCACCCCTATTAAGTAATAACGAGCACCCAGCAAATTCACCTTTCCATCCGTCTCCCGTCCGGCTGCCTTCATGGCCACCTGCTTGCCCCCTCCCTCGGGGTGTAAAGAGGAATTCATTTCTGCCCTTTGCCCCTCGTTGCCCTCAGAGATCTGACCCCCAGCAGCCACGGGGCGCTGACCCCTCCATGAGGCAGAGGAGGGGGTGATACTAAACACTCCATCACTGTCAGCCTGGCATCAAAGGACTTGGCCCAAGGGGCAGAGAGAATCCTTGCAGCTGGACAGCCCCTCTGCCAGACGTTCGTCCGGCGTCCAACTTGAGGCAGCTGTTAACCAAATGAATATTTCAAAAATCCAATAACTGTCTGGCTCTTAACTAAGCAACGCATTAAATTAGAAACCTATCTGCACATGACCTGCCTCAACTAAGGTGTATTTTGACCATCCTGAATGAAATATTGAGTTTCTCTTCAAGCAAATCTCTCTATGGATCAGCAACAGGTCCTATTAATAAATGATGATGATGATGATGATGATGATGATGATGATGATAGTCCCTGCAAACCAAGCAAAGAGGCACCTTTTCAACATGGCGATTCTCTTTATTGAGCAGGGGGAGAGCAGCTGGCCCTATCCACCCCCAGCACAGCATCCCTCCAGTGGCTGTTGCTTGTGTCTTTCTTATATATCTTTTTAGATTGTGAGCTCTTTGGGGACAGGAAGCCATCTTTATTTATTTTTACTTCTCTGTGTAAGAGAAAGTCTTTGGGGACTTTTGTTGAAAAGCTGTATATAAATATTTATTGTTTTCATAGTATTTGTATTATTATTGTTAGCCTTATTTTTGCCCCATCCTTCTCTCTGGGCATTCCTCCTCGACGTTTTGTGAGTATGGCAGCCGGACTGATGTAATTGGACGTGATTCTGTGATTGGAGCTCCCCACATCATAGGGTCACAGAATTTGAGAGTCGGAAGGTTCTCAATGGCTACTAGTCAGAGGGCTATAGGCCACCTCCAGCCTCCAAGGCAAGATGCCTCTGAGTCCCAGTTGCAGGGGAGTCACAGCAGGAGAGAGGGCATGCCCTCAACTCCTGCCTGTAGGCTTCCAGCGGCATCTGGTGGGCCACTGTGTGAAACAGGATGCTGGACTAGATGGGCCTTCTAGGGCCCGATCCAGCAGGGCTGTTCTTATGTTCTTAAGAGGGATGTGGCTTGCCTCAAATAAGATCAACTCACTTCTGCCTCTCCACAAAGTTTAATCTAGGTTTAACACGGGCTACTGACATTAGGGTGATTGTGCGAACGTGCACCAAGGTGGGGATCTCAGATTCATCTTCAGCCATTAATCACCTTAGTGTGGGTTCACACAATCACACTAATGTCGGTAACCCACGTTAAACCTAGATTCGAATCTAGGTTGTGTGAGCCAGGACAATATATATACTATCTGAGATAGGGCTGGCCCAAAGTCCTGCAGTGCCTGAGGTGAGGCACCAGCTGCAGCCCTGTCCCACAACCCTGGCAGGGGGCCATCCCCCTTTCAGAACTGACCCTTGCAAGCTCCGGTAGTGGCACGGTAGGCAAGGAGGAAGGATGGTTGCCAGCAGCCTTCTCTTCTGACCTTGTGCTTCTCGCCCTTTTTTCGAGGCGTGTGATGAGAGATGTTCCTTGCAGAGCTTGCAGAGTTCAGATTTGGTTCCCTTAAGGGGCTCCAATGGCTGCAGTGGGAGACATCATTCGAGCCGGCTGGAATCTCAAGTAATCTGCCCTCTGAGGGGATGGCCTCCCCTCGCCTCATGAAAGGGCCGCCCCAATCCTAGATGTTTTCTGCTGCTGAGACGGCAAACTCTCATATCAGCAGGAAAACAACTTTTAAGCTAAAAGGGAGTGAAACTGTTCTCCTCCCCCTGCGTGAGACCCGGGAGGGTGTGTGGAAAGGAAGTAGGGTCACTCCCACTTCCTCTGCCACCACTCCAGTGGATTCACCCTGAACTCCTTGGAGGAAGTGCAGGAGACACATCGCAATCAACAAAACTTCATTTCTTGACATCTTGCAAAATCGTGGAACAGTGCGCGTTATATTCTAATGGTTTGGATGTTAGAAAATCATGTTCAGTCTGACCCATTCCCATTTTTTATAACTAAAAACAAAGTATACACACAGAAGGCCCATTCACACATTCTGTTCAACACCCGAACAATGAGTGTGCAATGTACACAGGTGCAGATCTGGACACAGGTACAGTCATTCACATGTTAAGCTGAACGCAGGTATAGAAGTACACTTCCTAGCTGTACCATGCATTTGAAGAGGGCCTGTATCCACATTCACTTTTAAAATGAACACAGGTAAAGCCACCTAATGGCACAGCAGGGAAATGGCCTGACTAGCAAGCCAGAGGTTGCCAGTTCGAATCTCCGCTGGTATGTTTCCCAGACTATGGGAAACACCTATACCGGGCAGCAGTGATACAGGAAGATGCTGAAAGGCATCATCTCACACTGTGCAGGACATGGCAATGGTAAACCCCTACCACAGGGCTCTGTGGTCGCCAGGAGTCAACACCGACTCGATGGCACACTTTACATTGCTTTACAGTCATTCACACAGACACATTTACAGACACCTGTACACTCATACAACATAATGTCTGAATTGGGCTAGAAAGAGTGCAATATCTCATTTATGGCGATTTTCTAGAGAGCTCAAAGCAGTTTCTCCTAAGAGTGGAGGAGGATTCATACATGCCAACTGGCCACATTGTTCTCTGCAGAGTCCTGACCACACCCAGGGAGAGAATTGCATGGAGAACAGCTAATAAATGACCCATGGCTCTAGGGACTCGCCTTGCAATCCAGGTCTGCATTTGCAGGGGCTGCCATAATGACAGAAATTGGGTCAGGACAGGCCCTGATGATTTCGCTAAAACTATTTGCCCCCAACCCAGAACTGGAGTCTGATCTTTGACAGATCCTGGCCAGTCTTATGAATGCAATCCAGTCACAGGAATGTGCTTCCCTAGCCGTGAAGATGACTGCTAGTCAGAAGGTTAATGGTGGTAATTATAGGTGTGTGCGCATTCCTGCTCGGCAATAATCACACTCCCCCACTCACTTGCTCATCCTTGGCCCAAGGAAATCTGGCTGAGGGTGCTCCCCCTACCTATCAGACTTTTACACACCTCCTTTCTATGGCCCCTGGGATCCACAGAGGCTGGGAAAGAGGTAGGAAAGAAGGCCGTTCCAATGCCACAACCAGATTGCCATGGAAGTTGCATGGCATTCCATGGCATTCCATTACAAGCATGGACATTTAGGACAAGTTCTGGAATGTGGTCCAGCTAAAGTTCTTCAGGGGCACAGAAGAAGTGCCGAAGCTGGTGGTGGAATCTGTTAGAGTTACCCAGTGGGCTGACTGCTGGGCGGTGGTGTTGGGGGCAATCATAAAAAGCTTAGGAAAAAGCTGACTAAGGGTAGACAAGATAGAGGTCTATAAAATCAGGCATGGTGCAGAGGGAGTGGAGATGGAGAAACTGGACGGAAAGGGCTTAGATGAATTCATGGAGGACAGGTCTATCAATGGCTACTAGTCTGAGGGCTACAGGCTACTTCCAACCTCAGAGCCAAGATGCCTCTGAATCCCAGTTGCAGGGGAGCAACCGCAAGAGAGAGGTCATGCCTTCATCTCTTGCCTGTGGGCTTCTCAGAGGCATCTGGTGGGCCACTGTGGGAAACAGGATGCTCGACTAGATGGGCCTTGGGCCTGACCTTATGTTCTCATGATCCCTGTTACCTAGCTGGCTGGCACACGTGACCCAGGCCATCGGCACCCCTCACTGCTTGGTGCCCTATGCAGCTGCCTAGTTCTACAACAACTACAACTAATATTTACATACCGCTTTTCAACAAAAGTTTCCAAAGCGGTTGAGAGAGAGAGAGAGAGAGAGAAGGAAGATGGATCCCTGTCCTCAAAGGGTTCACAATCTAAAAAGAACATAAGCTAGACACCAGCAACAGCCATTGGAGGGATGCTGTGCTGGGGATGGAGAGGGCCAGTTGCTCCCTGCCCTGCTCAATAAAGAGAACCCCCACTTTAAAAAGGTGAGTGCCTCTTTGCCCTGTTAGTAGGATTCACCTAGCAAGTAGACAACCGGCCCTGAACCAGATGTAGGGGCTTGGACCAGAAGATGCTTCTCAACTCTTGATTGATTGATTGATTGATTGGGTGCCATCAAGTTGGTGTCAACTCTTAGCGACCACATAGATCAGATGATCTGTCTTCAACTTGGCCTTGAAGGTCTCTCAGTGGGGCCTTCATTGTCGTGACCGAGTCCAAATCTTAACATGCTCCAATTCCTCCTGCCCTTGCTATTCAGAGCTCTGTGGAGAGGTCAGAAATCCCCTCACAACCCTTTCCACTCTCAATGCTCGGGGTGGCTTTAGCCCCAGCCCCCCACCCACCCAGTCATAACCTCGGGGGTCACCTCTTCAAGAGACCTTACTGCACACCTCGCTGGGGACTGCATGTCCCTTTGCAAACTCAGAGCCATGGAGGCTCTGCCTGGAAGCACCCCCACTCTCTGCCCCTTCTCTCTCTCCCTCTGCGCTGCAGCCCTGCTCCAAAACTTTCCTTAATTACAATCTGTGAAACGTCGATGCGGAGACATGGCGGCAGAAACAGCTGGTAACTGGACGCCCCCCTGCCCCACCCGGTTTCCCCCTCTCCCTCCCCCACCCCCTCTCCCTTCCCTGTCTTAACAGAAACAAGTTGGGTATTGTGGCCTCCTCACCACACCCCAGTCCTTGCTGTCTCCTCCTAGGCTCCCCCCGCCCACCTGCAGAATCTTCAGGATAAAATTGCAACTTAATGCTATGGTGAGGTTGGCTTAATTACCTGCATTTCAGCCCAGTGTGTGCAAACAGCTGTTTTCTAAAGCTCTCCCTGCCCCCTGCCAAACTGGCCTGCTGCAAAGAGCTCCCAGACCATGGTTGGTTGGAATCTTCCGCTCACCCCAGTGTGGGTCGGAGTGGTGATCTCCATTCTGTTTCAAGCAGGGGCCACTTGGGCAAAAGAGAAAGAAGACGACGACCATGTGAGAGCCGTTTCTCACTCGGCTGACCCACGCAGAGTACTGTGCTTTTCTCAGTGCTGGGAGGGCCCAGCACTGAGAGATGGAGTCCACTAGGAAGAAAGCATCTGGAAGGGGACTATAGAGACAGGGCCTTTTCGGTGGTGGCCCCTCGGCTTTGCCACACCCTTCCAGAAGAACCTTGCCATGCTCCCTCCCTCAGTGTTTTTAAGGAACAACTGAAGGCGCATTTTTTAAAAAGAGGCTTTTAAAACATATCATCGGCTGCTTACATCTGGTAGGCTTCTTGGTCTTTGGCTTCTATTGATAACTTTTAATTTTGCAATTTTTAAAAAAATCCATTTTAGTTGTGGTTTTAGCCTGGTCTTTTAGTTTGGGTGTTTTTAAAAATTCTATTAATTTGATGATTCTGTATTGTATCTGTTTTATCAATGTGGTATGCCACCCTGAACAATACAGGAGGAAGAGCAAGGTAAACACTTCTTAAATAAATAAGCAAATAAGCCAGCAAGCACTGGGACGGGCAACATTTCCCAGCACTCTGTGCACACCTTCCGAGACGGCTCAGGGGCTCAAGAAAGCTCTGTTTCCCTTAAAGGAAAACCCCGCCCCCCGGCAGTACAGCACTGCATGATAGGAACAGAGGTCTTCGCATAGTGCCAGGGGGATTGTGCAATTTATTCAGCTTTGGCCAAAGCAAATAATCAAGAAACAATAAGTCAGGGAAGTCAAGAGTTAGGGTTGGTGGGCAGCCACCACTGGTTACTGGGCATTCCAATGAAGAACACTGCCCCAAAGCCCAATGCTTTCAAGCTTCCTAACTTCAGGGAACCCCTGAGAAACATAGGAAGCTGCCATATACTGAGTCAGACCATTGGTCCATCTAGCTCATATGATCTACCCAGACTGGCAGTGGCTTCCCCAAGGTTGCAGGCAGGAGTCTCTCTCGGCCCTGCCTTGGAGATGCTGTCAGGGAGGGAACTTGGAACCTTCTGCTCTTCCCAGAGTGGCCCTATCCCCTAAGTGGAATATCTTACAGTGCTCACACATGTAGTCTCTCATTCAAATGCAAACCAGGGTGGACCCTGCTTAGCAAAGGGAACAATTCATGCTTGCTACCAGCAGACCAGCTCTCTTCCCATCAAGACCAGCTCTCCTCCTATGCACATTGCTCCCTTCCACATTGGTCTGCTCGCCAGAGAACACCCGAGCATCTAGGGATACTGGAAGTTACCTTTTCCCCGAGTCGGACCAGTGGTCCATCTAGCTCAGTACTGCCTACATCTGGAGTTCCCCAACTTGGATCCCTGCCCAGTGTTGCTGGACTACAATACCTATCATCCCCCAGAAGGGAGTTGTAGTCCAATGACATCTGGGGACCCAAGGTTGGGAAGCGCTTGGGAAGACACTGGCTGGCAGCATCTCTCCAGTGTTTCAGACAAGAGTCTTTCCCAGCCCTTCCTGGAGATGGATGCTGGGACAATCTGTGCGCAAAGCAGATGGTCCGGTGCTGAGCTAAAGCTCCATCCTCTGCTAGGGATGTGCACGAACCAAGGTGCTCAGTGGTGTTGCTGATCACACAAATGGCACCTGTGCATGGGTGGATGCCATGTGCGTGTCGGTGCCATGCACGGGTTCTTGGGGGCTGTGCTTTCTCAGCAGGAAGCTGCATGCGTCGGCAGAGAGCTGGTAAGGACCTGCTCTCCTCTTTTAAAAAAAAAAAAAAAAAATCCCGCTCGCTGTTTCCCTCCCCGTGGCACTGAACCAGTGCGGACCTCGTCCAAATCGGTTCGGTGCCGACCCAGTACATGAACCTCGGTTCGTGCACCTTGGTTCAGTGCACTACCCTCCGGATCTTTTTCTTCTCCTGGGAATTCAGAATGGCATGCAGGTTCTTTCCTCTCACAACAACCCTGTGGGGTAAAATGAGGCCGAGAGACAGCAACTGGCCCCACAGCACCCAGTGAGCATCCGAGCTGTGGGGTGATTGGAATTTGAACCCAGCTCTCTCCAGTAATATTCTGACCCTCTTGCCCATATACCACATCATCTTATAAAAACCCGCCGCTTTGGGGTTGCGAGTCAGCCAACATGGGGAACCTTCTACGCAGACCCTTGGTCCATCTAGCTCAATATTGCCTACACTGGCTGGCAGCAGCTCTTCAAGGTTTCAGGCAGGAGTCTCTCCCAGCCCTATCTGGAGATGCTGCCAGGGATTGAATTTGGCACAGGCACTCCCGATGCATCATTATCTGCAGGGTGAAAATTCCGTCCAGAGGCTGGGAAGTGATCCTGTGTGAACCACACTCATAGCTGGCCAATCGATCTTTTGACCCAGGGCTGCTCAACTTTGGCCCTCCTGCAGATGTTGGCCTACAATTCCCATAATCCCTGGCTATTGGCTACTGCAGCTGGGGATTATGGGAACTGTAGTCCAAAAACAGCTGGGAGGGGCGCCTAAGTTGAGCAGGCCTACCCTTAGACCCAGTGTCTCATCACAAGTATTGGCTGCCTGCCTGCAACAGCCAACTTTGACTATATCCTCCAGGGCATTTCACACCTCAGCCGCCACCTCAAATTCCATCTTTTAAAAGTACACACTCAGAAGACCCTTCGCATATCCAAACTCCTTATACAAACACATCAACCGACACAGAGGCACGGCAGATTTAACACACCCACCCTAAACGGTGACGAGGAATACCAACTAGGAAATTCAGTTCCCGGGAACTCTAAACTCCAGAACCTAGTCTCAGTGTTCACCATAGGGAAGTGGTGGTGATGGTGGAGACAATGCCAAAACCAATGTGGCAGGGGATGATGGGAGTTGTAGTCCAGCTACATATGTGGGTGCAAAGCTCGGAACCCCCTGGCGTAGGCGGCCAGTGTGGTCAACCAGCAGATCTCCAGGGTTGCAGACAGGGGTCTTTCCCAGCAGTTGGGGCCACATCCACCCAGGATCTTCTCAGTGCTCAGGTTATGGGGTGGGAGTGGGGTGGGGTGGACTGGGAAACTCTGCTCCCACTCCTTTTTTTCCTGAAGGTGGTGGTGGGGGCATGATTTGGCTCAAACTGGGGGGGAAATCAAGGGACCGGGCTTGTGGGTTTTATTAAGGGCCCCTTATCTCCCCCCCTTCTCCCTGTAATCTGAGCACCAAACCTTCTCTACGCAAAGCATGCGTTTGACCCCTGAAGAAGAGCCCCTCCCTCGTTCATCCTAGCTGCTGACTGGCTGCTGAGATTTGTACACACACACACACACACACACACACACACACACACTTCCAAGCATATCTTTGTAGCCACCATGGCTATAAACTTGGTTCTGCACCCAGTGAATGCCTGTGTGTGCACACAGCCCTGGCTGTGCTACTTTGCGGCCACATATGTTCCCCCCCCCACCCGCCCACACACCCAATATCTAGCTTCTTCATTTTATTTATTTAACATATTTTTATACCGCCTGAAACCTACGTCTATGTTTAAAAATCAACCCCCGCCCCCAATGCCTAGCAGACGTCGCTGGCGCTACACCCCTGGGGGAAGCCACCAGAGTCACCGCGGAGCGACACAGACTCCAGGCCTGGTGATCTCTTGACATCACCAGACCCCGATACGCCGAACCGGATCCGAATCGCCTCCTGCTCTGGGAAGACGTTGCTGCATCTCCATCCTACTCCTCCGGCTCTCTGAACCTGGGCCAGATCCCGCCTTGGGGCCATCCCAATGGCTTGGCCAGGCACTGCACACACCTGAACCTTGACCTAAGTCATGGGAGGGAGGAGAACTCCGACTCGGAGGTCGAGCCAACCCAAGCCTTCGCCCCGGATGCCGGGGTCCCTCCTTGGAACACCTACCTTCAAAGTCATTGAGGATCCCGTCCAGGTGTTCCTTGACAGACAGCTGGGACATCTCGGGGTTGGGCGGCCGGGTCCTGCTGGGACCAGGGTGGGTGGCTTGTGGAGTGCTGGGCCCTGGCCAGCCAGAGTTGCCTCCTGCTCAGCTTCCGAGTCTCTGCCGCAGGAGAGCGCTTGCTGGGGCTCTGACCACCAGAGAGGGGAAGCAAGGTTGAAGACCTTCCCTTTCGTCAGCAGCGGTGGTGGTGGTGGTGGTGGCACCCAGGCTCACCTCCAGCCCCTGAGCTTCTGGCTCAGAGAGAGAGAGAGTGGAAGAGGAAAGAGATCCGCTTCCCTCTCCCCCACCCCCCCACCAAGCAAGCCCCCAGCCCACACCCCAGCAGAGGCAAGCCTTTCCTGGGATCACATTGGCTGAGCTGACTTGCCTGTCCCTTCCTTGCGAGGAAAGAGGAGACGAGGGGAGGAGAGAAAGAAAGCGGAGACTAGAGGGAGGGGACGGGTGGGGGGGGTGGGGGGGCTTCAGCCTATAGTTAGTCTCTTGGCAGGCAGGGAAGGCAGAAGGGGAGGAGGGTCACGGGGGAGAGGGCCGACTACCAGTTGAGAAAAGCAGCAACAGGCTGCCAGAGGCAGCTGTGATCATGATCCGGGAATGATGAACTCGGGCTGAATTTCCTTTGGTTCCCCATCCCCAGTCACCTCCTCGAATAAGTTGCCAAATCTTTCTAATCAGCCTGCTCCTGTGCCTCCTGTTCCTGTGCCTCCGGCTGGTTCGTCTCCTACTAAGGTTGCCAAATCTTTCTAATCAGCCTGCTCCTGTGCCTCCTGTTCCTGCTCCTGTGCCTCCGGCTGGTTCGTCTCCAACTAAGGTTGCCAAATCTTTCTAATCAGCCTGCTCCTGTGCCTCTGGCTGGTTCGTCTCCAACTAAGGTTGCCAAATCTTTCTAATCAGCCTGCTCCTGTGCCTCCTGCTCCTGCTCCTGTGCCTTTGGCTGGTTGAATGGGGATTCGAATTTGGGTCTTCCTGGTCCTAGTTCAACACTCTAGCCACTACGCTATGCTGCTATTTGAGAAGATATATCTTGCCCAGTTAAGGGTTTGTGCCTGGCGTACACCCATTATCACCCCTTAAGAATACACACCCTAAGGTACGCATTGAATAAATCCCTGTCCTTCCATGAAACTCACTGGGTGACTCTCGGCCAGTCATTTCTCTCTCAGCCTGACCTACCTTGCAGGGCTGTTGTGAGGATAAGCACAATTTTGTACACTGCTCTGAGCTCCTTGTGGGAAGAGCAGGCTCGAAATTCAATCCATCAAGTGGGGAAACAAAGACCATGCATGTGTGGACTAGCCCATACTGGTGTGTGTGTGTGTGTGTGTGTGTGTGTAGTTGTGGTTGCCACCTTTTTAAATTAGCCCTGCTCAACTCCTGAAAAGCAGACCTGGAGGCCTGAGGAATCCACATCAATCTCCAAGTGACTCTTACAAGCAATTCCGGAGATTTTAATGGCTTGGTATTGAGAAAAATACTGGAATGTGGAGAGATGATATAGATATATAGATACAGATACAGATATTACACACGGAGAGAGACATGCAGGAATATCTTCAGTCAGAGTCTGGCAACTGTATAAGACCAACCACTTGATGCAAATGGTCTGTCTCTTTTGCAGTGATCATCTGGGATCGGGGTCTGGTGCTCCTCCTTCCCTGTGTTAATAATCCTCCTTGCCAAAAGGGACCCAGGAATGCCCACTGCAAAGCCCACTCTGCTGTTTACCTCCAGTTGCTCTGATAGGTTCAAAGGCGTCAGGCAGGGGGTCAATTTGAGGAAGGGGGGGGAGCATTTGTTTGGAGAAGGGATTTCTTTTTCCTCTCCTGCCTCTGCAGCTAACCCCAGCCCTGATGGGTGGGTGCCACGACCAGACCAGACGAGGAGGAGGGTTAACTCTCTCGCTGCTGGATGAGGAATCGAGAACTCTGTTCTGCTTCCCAGCTCACCCTCACCACCACTACTAACACACATTTTGCCTTTCAAAGGAAGTGAGAGACATTTGAGGAGCTCAAGGAGGCCATTACATTGAATACTTCCACTTTTTATTTTCCCGTAGCATACAGCAAGCATAAACAACTATGTGTTTTTCATTCACACGTACTCAGACTGTCCTGATTTAGGAACACCGGAAGCTGCCAGACTGAGTCAGACCCTTGGTCCATCTATCCCAGTATTGTCTACACTGACTGGCAGCGGCTCTCCAAGGTTTCAGGCAAGGGTCTTTCCCAGCCCTACCTGAAGATGCTGCCAGGGACTGAACCTGGGGGCCTTCTGCCTGCAAGCAGATGCTCTACCACTGGGCTGTGGCCTGCTCTCCTCAGGGGAATTCTTCACATGTAGTCACCCATTCAAATGAAAACCAAGGAGAATACTGCTTATCAAAAGGGACAGCCCATGCTAGCTACCACAGGGCTGGCTCTTCGCCCCATTTCTATGGAGCCCTAAGGGGTTATGATCCCAGAACTGGATGGGGCCATCGCTCAGTGGCACAGTATCTGCTTCACAGCTTCAATCCCTGGCAGCATCTCCAGGTAGGGCTGGGAAAGACGCCTGCCTGAAACCTTGGAGAAGAAGCTGCTGCCAGTCAGTGTAGACAACGCTGAGTGAGATGGACCACCGGCCTGACTCAGTCAAAGGCAGCTTCCTGCATCTCATCCAAGGGAACAGACAGAGGGCAAGGGTTTGGTGCTGCTTATGTGGCATCTGAACACGACTTCTCTCCTGTCCGTACCAAAGAGTAGTCTGTACTCGCACCAGTGGTATATTTTAACCTAATTACACATTTGGCTCTCAAGGTGACCTGTGCGATGCCCTCTTTTAGCGGTTTCTGCGGAGACACCGATCCGATACTCCCAGAACTCGTAATCTAAACAGGAGGCCATTTGGCCAGGAGATCAAACCTCAGCATTCTTCTAAGTTAAAAAGACCGCGTGGCAGCTGCAAGTGAGCTGAGAGAACCCTTCCTCCTCCCAGGCCTCAGACGTGCGAATTCTGCACCTCTTGATTGACTCCCAAACACCGCACGGCAGCTCCTTGAACCCTAAGCTGAGCAAATCACCCAACTTTCAGTATAACGGACCAGGGTGGGGTGGGAGGTCAAAGTGCTGTTGCGGGAAAACATCTGCAGCTGCTTTATGCCTCTTGGTCCAACCAGTCCATCTCCAAAATCAGGTCTCCAGATATTGCTGGACTACAACTCCCATCATCCCCCCATGGCGGAGAATGATGGAAGTTGTAGTCCCACAGCATCTGGGGGCTTGGCTTTGAGACCTCCTGGCCCACCAGTGTGGGGGTGATGGGAGTTGTAGCCCAACATCTGGGAGTCCATGCCTGAGGCCCCCCTGTCCTATTGGTATGGGGATGATGGGAGTTGTAGTCCAACAAAATCTGGGGACCCAAGGTTGACAAGACTGTCCTACTGGTATGGTCCGCCAAGGTTACTGGCAGCATCTTTGAAAGCTATCAGAGATCTTTCATAACTGGAAATGCCAGGAACCAAAGTTGGGATATTTATACACACACACATGGACATAGGAAGCTGCCATATACTGAGTCAGACCATTGGTCCGTCTAGCTCAACATTGTCTACACAGACTGGCAGCAGCTTCTCCAAGGTTGCCGGCAGGAGTCTCTCTCAGCCCTATCTTGGAGATGTTGCCAGGGAGGGAACTTGGAACCTTCTGCATGCAAGCAGGCAGGTTCTCTTCCCAGAGCAGACCCATCCCCTAAGGGGAAGATCTTACAAGGCTCACACATATAGTCTCCCATCCAAATGCAAACCAGGGTGGACCCTGCTTAGCAAACTGGGCCATTCATGCTTGCTACCACAAGACCACACAAAGCATGTGTGCAACCAGCAAATGATGGCCATTCCCACAAGCAACATAGTCCATGTGGCAGAAAGAGGTTCGAAACCCCACATGTTATAGTCCCCTGTTGCTCGGGTTTCCTTGGTGTATGCGCCCCACATAGAGATGCCATATTCAAGCTTCCCAAATCTGAGAGGCCTAATTTGCATATTATGCAAATTATGTGGCAGCTAGTTTGCATTTTATTTATTTGACAGATTTGTATACTTTCCCCTCCTTCTCTACCCTCCCGTGTGATTGGATCCAGAATAAAATCCGGGCAATCCAGGCCACACATTTGAAATCCATGTAAATCCGGGTGGAACTTAGCAGCTAGGTGGAGGAGTCAAAATCTAGGGACTACCCTAAATTCCAGGGGACGTGGCAACCCTAGCCACACAGGAACCAGAAACATGTGTACTGGCCTGCTTTGCAGGGTTGTTGTCTGGAACTCTGAGAAAATGTATGTGAAGTCTTAGACTACAAATGCAACATTCCTGCCAACCTTATATATAAATTCGTGAAATGAATTCCCCCCTGCCCTGCTCTTTGAAGAGGTGAACCTTTCAGGTTGCTAACTTCCAGGCCAGGTTGCTGAATGCAGAAGAGGGCAGAATGTGGGGTCTGGGGAAGAGGTCAGTCACCCAGGCTTCTCAGCAGTCATAACGACAGAAAAGCACCTTTGCTCATGGAAAACGAAAAGGGTAGCAGACCACAGCAGGAGACTTCCCTGTTTTGTTACGGCAAAAAAAAAGTGCATGCGAAAACGCTTCCTCCCTTCTTATCGCCCCCAGGTTGGTTTTGCAAAACAGCTTCCCAGCGCTGCAAGAGGTCAAAGAGAAAACGGAGCCAATGCAATGGAGGAACACATCAGGGGTGGGGGTGAATTAAGCTCTGTTCACAACTGGAGGCAAAAGACTTGAATTCAATCCCCAAGTCCCACCCTGGACTCATCCCAGCTCCAGCCCAATCAGGTCTTCTGTAGTAGCATTCCAAGAACAGTTATTAAGCCCATCACTGCGGTCATTGGGCTGAGCCCCCTCTGGCCCTCCCCTCCCCGCAAGCACTGCAAATGTGTACAAAACAAGAATTCCCCATAACTTGCATTTTGCCACATACTCTCTTTGGAACACCAGGTGCAGGGTTCCCTAGTCGTGTCAATTTAGGAAGCTGCCTTATACGGAGTCATTTCCTCTGCCCATCTTGCACAGCATTGCATTCCCTGACTGGCAGCGGTTTCTCCAAGATTTCAGGCAGGAGTCTCTCCCAGCCCGACCCGGAGATGCTGCCGCCAGTCAGGGACTGAATCTGGGACCTTCGGCATGCAAAGCAGGTGCTCTTCCTGTGAGCCACGGCCCATCTTTTCATAATTATTTAGGGTGCTGCCTTATACTGAGTCAGATCCTTGGTCCAGCTAGCTCAGTATTGCAGTCCCTGGCTGGCAGCCACCCCAAGGTTCCAGGCAAGAGTCATGCCAGGAAGTGAAGGCATCACTTCTGCATGCAAGCAGAACTTGCATGAACCACTGAGCGACAGCCCCATCCCCTAAGGGGAATATCTTATAGCAGACAGCACTCACATATAATCACCCATCCAAATTCAAACCAGGGCAGGCCCTGCTTAGCAAAGGGGGCAATTCATGCTCGTGGCCCCAAGACCAGCTCTCCTTCCCCTAACCCAGTGGTTTCCAACCTGGGTCCCTTGCTGAACTACAACGCCCACTCTCCCCAGCCACAGTGGCCAATAGCTAGGGATGATGGGAATTGTAGGCCAGCATCTGCAGGAGGGGCAAAGCTGAGCAGCCCTGACCTAAAGAGGATATCTTACAGTGCAAACAGGTAGCTTCCCATCCAAATGCAAATCAAGGCAGACCCTACTTAGCAAAGGGAAGACTCCATACTTGCTGCCACAAGACCATCTGCCCTCCTGAAGGAGAGAACACAAGCTGAACATTCAGAGGGGAAGTACCTCCACTGAACTTCTGAAATAAGGTTGCCACCTTTCTTTCCTGGACCCCTTCTTCCTGCTGTGCCTTTAAGAGCAGCCAGACCCAAAGGGCAGGTAATGTTTGCTGGGATGGGAAAGGGGTGCTTCTGCTTAATTCCTGCACCCCAGAGAGCTGCTAAAGGCACAGAAGCACGGCCAATAAAAGCATCTGGCAAACCTAGTGAAGAATGGAGGTGGGCAACATACCTGTCTTGGGATTCCGTGGGGTTAGTTCCTGCCTGGTTTTCACCTTTACATGAGTGCCGTGTGGGTTTGCTCCCTGTGAAGGCAGGAACTCTGGGTAAAGGGGACGAAAAATACGTGCCCAGAGAGAGCTTGTGAAACGTCAGCAGAAACAGCCCCACAGCTGGGAGCAAAGTACTGCAGCTGACATCTGCAGATTGCCAACAGATGTGCATGCTTAGGGGCAGGATGGGGGGGGGGACAGGGAAATCCAGATGAATGGAAGTGGGATGGGGAAACTCCAGGGTGTCTCCGAAGCAGCTCTTCAGAAGGATGTAGGCCAGGGTTATCTTGTAAAGCAGGGACGGACAAGGTTGGCCTTCCAGCTGTTGGAAAGGGCGAACCTTTCATGGGGCAGGTGAGGCATTGCCTCGGGTGGCAGATTGTTGAGTTGGTAGCAGGGATGCACGAAGAGAGCAACTGGCCCTTAGCAGGGGGGAGAGCAACTGGCCCTATCCATCCCCAGGACAGCGTCCCTCCAGTGGCTGTTGCTGGTGTCTGTCTTACATTAGTTTTTTTTAATTGGGAACCCTTTGGGGACAGGGAGCCATTTTATTAATTTCTATTTATTTATTTCGATCTATGTAAAACCTCTTTGGGGACTTTTGTTGAGAAGCGGGATATAAATATCCGCCGTATTCATCGTCAGATGCTCTCTGTTATCAGTGTCAGAGCAGCTCTTTGGGAGCGATTTACTACTACGCTTCTTTATTTATTGTATTTATTGTTGCATTTATATACCACATATACCATTATATACCCCACTTTGGTGCAGCCACACTTGGAGTACTGCGTACAATTCTGGTCACCACACCTTAAAAAAGGACATTGATTGTAGAACTGGAGAAGGTGCAGAAGAGGGCAACCAAGATGATCAGGAGCCTAGAGCACCTTCCTTATGAGGCAAGGCAAAAACACCTGGGGCTATTTAGTTTAGAAAAAAGATGACTGCGGGGAGACATGATAGAGGTCTATAAAAACATGCATGGGGTGGAGGAAGTTCTTCTCCCTCTCACGTAACACTAGAACCAGGAGTCATCCCATGAAATTGATTGCCAGGAAATCTAGGACCAACAGAAGGAAGGAAGTACTTTTTCACACACCGCATAATCAACTTGTGGAATTCTCTGCCACAAGATGTGGTGACAGCCAACAACCTGGATGGCTTTAAGTGGGGTTTGGATAAATTCATGGAGGAGAGGCCAATCAACGGCTACTAGTCGGAGGGCTACAGGCCACCTCCCACCTCAAAGGCAGGATGCCTCTGACTACCAGTTGCAGGGGAGTAACAGCAGGAGAGAGGGCATGCCCTCAACTCCGGTCTGTGGCTTCCAGTGGCATTTGGTGGGCCACTGTGCGAAACAGGATGCTGGACTAGATGGGACTCCAGCAACAGCCACTGGAGGGATGCTGTGCTGGGGTTGGATAGGGCCAGTTGCTCTCCCCTGCTAAATTTAAGAGAATCCCCACTTTCAAAAGGTGCCTCTCCTCTTGTGCCTTGAAAAGCTTGCAAGAAGGATGTTGGCAACGAATGCCACCCACTATTAACCCATCTCATAATGGGAGAAGCAGCACCCCTTGGATTTCTCCAAATCATCCAGTTGTTAAAGCCACACACAGACTATTGCAGGGGGGGTGGGTTTAATTCCACTGACAAATCCTGTCTCCTGGCCAGGTGACAGTTATGGGACTACATTACCACCTGTGGAATCACCCTGTCTCCTTTAGATGACTTTTAAAGCTCCTTAAAAAGTCTCCTTAGTTCATATCACCCTCTGGTGGATGAAGAGAAAACAGCTATTTCAGAACTAGTGCAATACTTTTATTAAAGAAAGGAAAGATTGTGTGTCGAGTTGGTGTCGACTCCTGGTGCCCACAGAGCCCTGTGGTTGTCTTTGGTAGAATACAGGAGGGGGTTGCCATTGCCTCTTCCTGCGCAGTGTGAGATGTTGCCTTTCAGCACCTTCCTATATCGCTACTGCCCAATATAGGCATTTCCCACAGTCTGAGAAACATACCAGCAGGGATTCGAACTGACAGCATCTTGTTGCCTAGGCAAGTTGCTTCCCGCTGGGCCATTATTCTCGACTAAAAATCCACAAAGAAGTGTGCAAGTTTTCAAGTGTCACAGAATTCTTCTTTAAGGTGGATGTTACTTTGAAAAAGGAGCAGGCGGGATGAATAAATATGGTGTTAGTAAATAGTGAACACTTGATCTAATGCCTGTTCTTACTCTACATATAGTTCACAACGCAAATAGGCAGTCATGGATGTTATTTGAGAATAAATAGCCCTAATTCAAGCATCTTGGAAGACTATGGTTATCTGTGATGGGGTGGTAGTGGCTTAGAATCCACTCCAATCAATTTTGTCTTGCTTGTATTCATTCATTCATTCGCTCCTGGGGTTAATTTATATTTATTTAATATGTGCTCCTAGGGGCTAATTTAAGCATGCAGGAACAAAGCGTCATATTGTCCTTCCTGGATTGTGGTATCTCAGACTGCAAGGGGCAAAGGCCAGCATGTCTGAATGCTCCTTTGTGTGAAAAACTCTCTGTGCATGGCAAGTTAGCACAGGAGGAAAGAGGTGAGAATGAAATCTCTCACCTTGTCATGGCAGATTTCTCACAAGGGGAGTGTTTTGGTTTCATAGGAACATAGGAAGCTGCCATATACTGAGTCAGACCCTTGAGCGATCTTGCTCAGTATTGTCTACACTGACTGGCAGAGGCTTCTCTAAGGTTGCAGGCAGGAGCCTCTTTCAGCCCACAAGCAGATGCTCTACCACTGAGCTAGCATTTGAGTGTGCAATTCCCCCTCTTGCATCCTGAAATGGAACACTCCTGTAAGGACTGTACCACATGCTCTTTCTGTGCATTTGAATCCGCTTTCAATGCACTGCTTAATAAATCACAGTAAATAATATTTGCATTGATGTTACTGCCATGACCTCCCTCCCTGCCACATTCACAAGATAAATCCTTTCAGTCTTACGTGGTAGTAGCAGCATGTTTCTTTGTCATTCACTCCGCAAGAGGATTGCTCACGCACAAAAGATGCAACTTTATTCACCCCAGGAGATTCCCCGCTGCATTAATTCCTTTTGGGGTTGCCCTGCAGTTCCTAGGGCAGCCAGGTGGTGGCAGTGTGGGATCGCTACTCACAAGATCAGTACGGTACTTGCTTGGATGCAGGTGTGTTGCAAACTTAATAGCAACTTTAGGCATAAGGCACTTCTGAAGAAGAAGGATGAACATTGCACATTGCTTGCCACACACAATGACTGCACATACATCTTTTTCAGTGTGTGTGTGTGGGGGAGATGTGATAGACTACTACAGCAGGGTTGGGCAAACCTGCCCTCCAGCTGTTGCTGAACTACAACTCCCATCATCCCCAGCCACATTGTGTCTGGGGATGATGGGAGTTGTAGTTCAGCAACAGCTGGAGTACCACTGGTTAGGAACCCCTGGGCGATCAAACTATAGGGCTAGCCCAGGGCCACACAACTTAGGCCCACCAGTTGTTTGGGGACTACAACTCCCATCACCCTCAGCTACAGTGGCCAATAGCGAGGGATTGTGGGAATTGTAGGCCAACATTTGCAGCAGGGCTGATGTTGAGCATCCCTGGGCTAGCCCATGCTTCAAACCCATTGCTTCAAACAGCCGTCTCTCCCCGCTTCCTCCTGCTCCAGTACTGTAATCGTGAGACCAATATGCCCGCTGTGTCTGCGGACATGTGCCTTAGCATCAGAACAAGTCATCGATACAAATAGGCCCTAACAAGGGGGCATCAGTTGCCTGCATCTGCCACTTTGAACTGATGCAACTTTCCCGCAACAGCCAGCCCTTCTCACAGCGAAACAGCCCCGGGGAGTGCAACAGATTTATAAATAAGATGACTCCCTGTCCCTGAAATCTAAACAGAAATATAAGATCGACTCCCATAACAATGACTGGAGGTACTGTGCTGGGGTGGATAGGGCCACCCTATCGGGACCTTCTGCTCTTCCCGGAGCAGATCCATCCCCTGAGGGGAATATTTTACAATGCTCACACTTCTAGTCTCCCATTCAAATGCAAACCAGGGCAGACCCTGCTTAGCTAAGGGGACAAGTCATGCTTGCTACTACAAGACCAGCTCTCATTGCGTTATGCAGCTGTGCTGGAGAGGCCAGGAGAGAGGCTTCCAAGGCCAGTGACAGGTGGGCGGGGAGGCTGAGGAGGCAAATGATGGATACATGTCGCGGCCTCCCCCTTTTGCGGCCCGTGTTCAGAGGACACGGTCGCTCCCTTGCAGATCCACCCCTGTCCCCCATGTTCACAGCTTCCCTCTGCAGTCAAGTGCTGCACAGAGGGGGAGCTGGAGTCTATCACAGCCCAGGGCTCTGGCTAGCCACCTCTGATGGCTTTGTGTTCAAGGTGTCAGCCTCCAGTGCACCTCTTAACACCCCGTTTGTCGTAAGGTGTCACTTGGGCCAAAGGTCGTGTCCTGAAAAAGCGTTTCCACTCAGTCGCCCTCGGGGTGCTCCCTCCGCATCCTGCCGAGTCAGCAATTACGGCCAAATAGGCCACAGCGTGTCTCCAAGAAGTGCGACAACAGCAGCGTGAATGGAAAGGCAGGCGCTGACGTCGTAGCTGCCGCCTCTGTGGACTCCAAGGGAAAGAGTTGTGGTGTGCAGGGACTAGGCAGAGCAGGGGAATCCGGAATATTAATGGTTGGATGAAATAGATATTACTAGCTGATCCAGGACCACAAGTGGCACAGAGGGGAAACGACTTGCCTAGAGAGCAAGAGGTTGCCGGTTCGAATCCCCGCTGGTGTGTTTCCCAGACTATGGGAAACACCTATATTGGGCGGCAGTAATATAGGAAGATGCTGAAAGGCATCATCTCATACTGCGCGGGAGATGGCAATGGTAAAACAATACAATGGTTGTTTTATGATGTTTTAATTGTTAGTTGTTGTTTTATGCTGTTTTATCATTTCTGTTGTAATTGTTAACTGATTTTAATGGTTTTGTTTTAATTGTAAACTGCCCTGAGCCATTCTGGATTGAAGGGCGGTATAAAAATTGATTGATTGAATGAATGAATGAATGAATAAATAAATAAATAAATAAATAAAACCCCTCTTGTGTTCTTCCAGAGACAACCACAGGGCTCTGTGGTTGCCAGGAGTCGACATTGATTCAATGGTACACTTTACCTTTAGCTGACCCAGCGCAGAGAATCTGTGCCCTTAGTTCTCCCTATCTCCCCTGCCCCCAACAGCAACCAATCCAGCTCTTCATTTTGTCTCCATCCCTTTGGCCACTTGGTCCCCCCCCCCCCACCACCACACACACACATCCCTTCAGCCAGTTCTGCCACCGCCACTGCTTTTTCTGGGCCGGCCAGCCGCTGCTTTCCAGCATTCCTCTCCCAGCATTCCTCTCCCAGCAGCTGCTTGCGAACTCTCATGAGAGCTGCCGAGCACGGGATTAGCCACCTTAGAGAATTATATATATAGATATATATAGATGTACAGAGAGTCAAGTGCAGGCTGCTTTTCCGGGCTCTTGCTGCTGGCTGTTTGTTAGCCCCACCTCTACTTCAGGACTGGAATACAAGTAACCAAAGCCCCATTCAAAAGCTGGTCTGGATCAAGGAATGGATTAACCCCAGACACCACAGCATCAATACGTCCTGGGGCAGGAGAGGAAGGAGGGACATTGAGTGTGGGCTGGAGCCCTGGGCTATGGTGCCGGAGTCCTGTGTTCAAATCCTTGCTTAGAGATGAAGCTTGGCAGGGTGAGTTTGGGCCAATCACTGTAGCCCTGTGCAGTGGAAAGTGGCATTGTGCCTACCAGAGGCATCGTTACAGGATAGCCCCGGGGGCTCAGGCCCCCAATGAATGGTTCGGAGCCCCAAATCTCACAAGCCACCTCCTTCTTGAACGGGGTGGGTGTGGGTGGGAGATGAGCAATCATCTCTACTGCCGCTCCAGCAGCAATGATTGCTTCTCATCTCTGTCTCCTCCCTAAGAGGTGCTGCGTAAGCAAGGTGGGGGGGGGGGAGAAAAGATGTGTTACCTCCCAATATAGAACTTTTCTCTTCTTAAGTTCCTTTGGGAAGGAGTCAGACATAATTATTCTTGCTGGGATCGAAGCTGGGTGTGTAATGACGTTCTCTTAGGTGTTTATGGACAGGTCCATCAATGGCTAGGTCCTGATGGCTACTGTATGTCCAGGCTCAAAGGTGGGGTTCCTCTGGATACCAGATGCAGGGGAGCAACAGCAGGAGAGAGGGCATGCCCTCCCCTCTTGCCTGTGGGCTTCTCAGAGGCATCTGGTGGGCCACCGGGAAACAGGATGTTGGACTAGATGGGCCTCCTTGGGCCTGATCCAGCAGGGCTGTTCTTATATTCTTATGACATCGTCTTCACTGTGAGCCCCTTCGCCCTTTGAGATCATCGGGAGAGGTCCATCTGTGGATGCCACCAGCGAATCTGGGCCTTCTCCGTTGCTGTCCTGAGACTCTGGAAGGTGCTTCCTGCTGAAATAAGAGCCTCCTCATCTCTGGCAACTTTTAAAAAGTCTCTAAAGAACCATTTATTCACCCAAGCTTTTTAAACTAGATTTGTGGTCTTTAATTGTGTTAAGGTTTCAACTTCTGATTTAATTTGTTTCATGTTGCTGTAAACTGCCCAGAGAGTTTGGGGTGCTATACAAAATAATAATAATAATAATAATAATAATAATAATAATAATAATAATAATAATAATTCGATTTCTATACCGCCCTTCCAAAAATGGCTCAGGGCGGTTCACACAGAGAAATAATAAATCAATAATAAGTAATCAGTTAATTAATATCAACAGTGGGGCTGCAGACTGAGGCCCTCAGAGTCTGATAAAATGCTAAGAGCAGGCCTCCCCTCTCCCACCAGTTACGTGGCTGGCCATTGATGTCAATGACTGCAGGGCTCATTTCACAAGGCTGTCACTTGCCAATGGCAATCCACTCCGCCATTTCCACACACAAGGATACAGTCACCTTGACTGTGGCGTGAAGAATAGAAGAGAGCCTGTTCTGCAAAATGACCACTGCTGCCTCCAGAACCTGATCCAATGACTCACTCACACACAAAAAATGAAAGGCTGGACAAAGAGGAGAAAATTGGGACTCTTGGCAAACTGATGGTTTTCATTACCAGAAAAGCAGGGGTCCCATTTTGGGAGGGGGATGGGAGGCATCTTCCTCTCTGGTTCTTTCCCTCGCCCTGCTATTTCAAGCCTTATGTGATTCTTCAAAGCACCTCTGCTTTTGGCCAGTCCTAGGGATTTTCAGACCAGTTCGGAATCAAACCGGTTTGAGATCAAACCGGTTCATTTGGACGGCTCAGTGTCGAACTGAACTCCCCGCCCCCACCGGTTTGGTTCAGCATCAACCTGTGTTTTTTTTTAGGGGGTGGGGGTTCAAAGCAAAAAAAAGAATATTTTAAAGATAGAGAGATGAGACAGAGATATACACTCCGGAGAGCACTTCCATAGAGGGAGGGGTTGTGTGTCTCTGGAAGTTCCCCCTGCTCTCTGGCCTCCATTATTGCCAGAAATCGCCCGGTTCGAGCAGTCTTCGGCCTCTCCTGGGCCCGACCTCTGTCGTAGCAGCCATTTTGGAGCCCGCCACGCGTGCTCAATGGGCCTCCATGTGGCTGGGCCATGACTGGTGCAATTCAGCTTGCCGGACCATGGTTAAGGAAATTTACAATTTGGTGTGAAATTTACAACCAATGCTTCCTATTGACTAGCAAAGCGGAATCAGAAACCACCACTTGAAGTGAGTCTGTAGACCCTGACTCGGGCTAACTATGGGCTGGTTCCCATGTAAAACAGAACTGCAGCAGGAGTTGGACCCACTGTCACACACACACACACACACCTGGCATGCTTCACAATTGCAGTCTTGGAGATTGCAGAGAGGAGGGGGAACTGGCTGTGCGGGCTTCTTTCTGGCATGAAGGACAGCCTGCCCAGCCAATCACGGCTGGAGGGCGGGGGGAGCTTCCTCCCTCAATTGTGGTTACAGCTCACGGTAACTCCAATTCTGCCTTTGGACATGACACTGCCCAGCGCAAACCTCAGCTAGGAGCAGCCAAACTGACTACAAAGCTACAACCTGAGGATTCAAATTGGAGTTGGGGAAAGGAAAGTGCGGGCCGCTTTTCTGATGGAATCGTGGTTGCACGCATTCAAACGTACAAGGAATTCAACCCCAGGGCTCCTTCATCACCTCTTTCCGGTGACGTGTGAATGCAGCCGTTGTCAAGCCAAGAGAGAGGAGAAATGGGCTGACAAGGAACAGATTTTGCACAGAAACAGAATTTGCTTGAAACAAATAAAGATTTTATTAAATAATTCTTCCCCTGAATATCCTGGTCTAAGTCAGAGGTGCGCCTAGGTAATTTTGGAGCCTGGACCTAAAAGCCTTTGGAGCCCACCACCCCAGGCTGCAAGTTAAGCATCATCCCCCTACACACACACACACACAGACGTGTGCGCGTGCACACACACACACAGAGGCCCTGGACCTCTGCCCAGAAGCCCAGGAGTAAAAGTGCTTTGTCTCAAACCAAAGTTAAATTTCTAGGAGCTATGGGATTTGCCAAGTCCTGGTCTCTAGGGCGGCTAACCTTTTGCAGCTGCGTCTTTAACAGCAGCCGAGAACTTGCCGACAAAGGGAGGTAACATAACATTTTGCTTACCTCCAGCAACACCACAAAAAGCTCCACAAACTGATTTCTGAGAATCACAGGGTGCTTAAAAACACCAGAGAGACTGACACCAGCTTTTCTTCGTCAGTTGGTACCCGCTGTGCCAAATAGGCAGTACAAACTTTTGTTGGGATGACAAGTCATTTATTTGTTTGTTTGTTTGTTTGTTTGATGTCACTTCAAGACCTTCACTTACAATGCGGTGCCTACGTCCAATAGAAAAGTCATTTGGCAAGCCATCTCAGTCTTAAACTCCTTAGAGCTAGCAAATGTAATTGCACCCCTCCCTTGCACGGAAGTTTGGTGAGTTGGGTGGCAGATGCGGAAGAATGCTTCTTTTCCCTGTAAGAAAAGGATCTCAGAACAACAGTTTACAACTCAGAAAATCAAGAAAATAGCTGCACAAATAAACACACAAGACAGATTTGTTAACCAAACAAACAACCCATGTATTGTTTGCATATGTATTACTGAAGAGGCTTGCTGCATGGTTAGAACAAACACATTTGTGATACATACTGAGGGCCTCCAAAGATTCTGTTGCATCAGTGGGAAAGGATTGGTGCTGGAGAGCGAGGCAGTGTTTAAGATGCATTGCGATGGATTTCTGCTTCCAGACACTTTTCATCCCCCACTAGGGTCAGGCTTTGGCATTTTAGACCCTCTGACATTTCATAGGTGAAAATGGAGCCATGGTTACCCTGTGAGGTAGGTTAGGCTGAGAGATACATGACTGGCCCAGAGTCACCCAGTGAGTTTCATGGTTGAATGGGGATTTGAACTCAGGTCTTCCTGGTCCTAGTCCAACACTCTAACCACTACGCTATGCTGCTCCCTTGTGAGTAGAGAAAGTTGTGACAGCTCACCTACAGTATGTCCCAGTGTATCAGGGGATGGGGTTGTCGCTCGGTGGGAGAGCATCTACTTTGCACGCAGAAGGTCCCAGGTTCCAATCCCGGCTGCAATCCTATGTTCCCCTATGTATGGAGGGTGTGTTTAATATTGAGCAACAGGGCACACTGGGTGTGTGTAGGAACGTATGGAAACATGGGAAGCTGCCTTATACTGAGTCAGACCCTTGGGCCATCTAGCTCAGTATTGTCTACCCAGACTGGCAGCAGCTTCTCCAAGGCTGCAGGCAGGAGTCTCTCTCAGCCCTATCTTGGAGATGCTGCCAGGGAGGGAACTTGAGACCTTCTGCATGCAAGCAGACAGATGCTCTTCCCAGAGAGGCCCCATCCCCTCAAGGGAATATCTTACAGTGCTCATACATGCAGTCTCCCATCCAAATACAAACCGGGGTGGACCCTGCTTAGCAAAAGGGGACCATTCATGCTCTCTGCCACGAGACCAGCGCTGCTTCCAGAGGGAGGGAATTGAATCAACGATCTGCATTCCTGATCAGAGTTTGTGGGACCAGGGAGACGGTGGTTTATGGGGGTTATTGATGAAGATGGATTGCCAGCTTTGAGAACTTGGCGTCATTGGCAGGGGGCAGTAAGCACTGATCCGCAGCCTGTGTGGAAAGCAAGCCAGGGAAATGCCAGGGTAGTGCTGGAGAAGAAACAGAGAGAGGAGGAGCAACCGCGGAGTGCAGCACAGAGAGAGAGAGAGAGAGAGAGAGAGAGAGAGAGAGCTGGCATCGGAGAGGGACAGATCATGGAGCTGTGATGTGCCGGTCCCAAGAAGCATCTTGCCTGCCTGTGCAGAGCCAAGGGGTGAAGCTGGGGGCCTTGGGAGCTGTTTGCTGGCAGAAGGGAGCTGTTGGGTGCCCCCAGGAAGGTAAGCGCCTTCTCCCAGCACATTTAGCCTGGCTTGTAAATAAAGGGATGTCTTTTTCTTTAGTTGCTAGGAGAGATAGTAAAGGGGAGTGGTTAGAGAAGGGTGGCCACATGTGTATGAACCCCAATCCTTTAAGTGGGAACCCCAAATAGGGTTGCCAACATTTCATTGCCAGAATGAGGGACACAAATTTTGGAGGGGGGGGTTGGCTTGGGCTGGCTGGCTGCGAGGACCAGGAGGTGTATGCCGTGGTGATCAAGAGCCTGAGTATCACTGATGTATAGGTATGTGATTGAATTATATGCTATTGAATAAATGAGGGACAAATGCTGCCCCTAATGGGACCAACATTTCATCCCTGCAATGAGGGATGTCCCACATAATGAGGGACAGTTGGCAACCCGGACCCCAATACACCAAGAAAATGCTCTGGAGTTTTCCCAGACAGCAAGCTTGACCATGGGTTTACTGTGAGGCTTGCCTGTGCATTCAAAGTTGCCCCCCCCCCCCCCAAAAAAAAACCTTTGCAAAAAGTGGATTTTTTAAAACCCTGGATATAAATTGGGTTACACTCTTAATGCGTGACGAAGAACCCGAATTGTGGGTGTGAAGTGCTCCCCGATCGCTCGCGGGGACTATCATCTGGCCGATATCTGGATGCACACTCTCCATGCTGGAGGAGATGCGAACTAAAAGCCGGGTGTGAAAAAGCTCCAGGTGAACTTTGGGATGGAGGGAGAGACTTGTTCTGCTCTCTCTCTCTCTGTGTTATAGAGTTGTATCTGTATCTGTGTTATAGAGTTGTTGTTGTTGTATCTGCTTTGTGTGCAGAAGGCCCCAGGTTCCATCCCTGGCTGGCAGCAACTCCAGGTAGGGGTGGCAAAGACCCCTGCCTGAAACCGTGGAAAGCTGCTGCCAGTCAGTGTAGGAAATACTGAGCTCGATGGAAGGCAGTAGAAGGCAGCTTCCTAAGTATTATAGCAACTGCTTGGGTGCCAGTGCATGGTCCAAGGGCAAGGGATACAGCCGCCTTGCTGAAGCTAAGCTGGTCTTGGTGTGGTCAGTGCTTGGATGGGAGACCCATGTTTGTCGCCTTTGGGGATGGGGCTGTAGTCAGTAGGAGACAATCTGCTTTGCATGCAGAAGACTCCAGGTTCAATCCACGGCAGCATCTCCAGGTAGGGCTGGTCTTGTGGTAGCAAGCATGACTTGTCCCCTTATCTAAGCAGGGTCTGCCCTGGTTGCATATGAGACTAGAAGTTTGAGCACTGGAAGATATTCCCCCTTTTGGGGATGGAGCCGCTCTGGGAAGAGCATCTAGGTTCCAAGTTCCCTCCCTGGCAGCATCTCCAAGATAAGGCTGAGAGAGACTCCTGACTGCAACCTTGGAGAAGCCGCTGCCAGTCTGGGTAGACGATACTGAGCTAGATGGACCAAAGGTCTGACTCAGTTTACGGCAGCTTCTTATGTTCCTATGTAGGGCTGGGAAAGGCACAATAAGTTAAAACAATTTAAAGCATTCAAAATATGTACGTATATAATAGATATGTTATATATTATAAATAATATGAAATGATGTTACAATTATAATATATTACAAATAATATAGAATTAGAAATTCTATTATGAATTATAAATTATAGAATTTATTTACAATGAAATTATTCTCATCCCCTTTTAGGTGAAGGATAATGATAATGTTTTTCAAATTAAATTATTCTTTTCCTGGAACCTTGGAGAAGCCGCTGCCAGTCAGTGTAGAGACAGTATTATTTATTTTTGTATTTATTTTTATTTATTGATTTGATTTCTATACTGCCCTTCCAAAAATGTCTCAGGGAGGTTTACACAGAGAAATAATAAATACATAAGATGGATCCCTGTCCCCAAAAGGCTCACAATCTAAAAAGAAATGTAAGATAGACACCAGCAACAGTCACTGGAGGGATGCTGTGCTTGGGGTGGAGAGGGCCAGTTACTCTCTCCCTGCTAAATAAAGAGAATTGCCACGTTAAAAAATGGACCAATGTTCTGACTCAGTATATGGCAGCTTCCTATGTCCCTCTGAGTAAGTGGGTGTGAGCGGTTGTTCAAGTCACAGGAAGAGCGCAAATTAAAAATGTGGCCACTCTCTTCCTCCCCTGAGTAGGTACCAGACCTACCGCCAGGGGTAATTTCTCAAATGAGAAGTTTCTCTTTCTGGGCATCATCTCCTCTGACTTTAAAACTCTTCCCCCCAACCTCAAAAGTGTTCAGGTAGTTATGATTGCTCAGCGGCAAAGAAATGCATTCACTCCAAGCCTTGACAGGCAGAATCTCTTCCAGTGCTCACACTTCTAGTCTCCCATTCACATGCAACCAGGGCAGACCCTGCTTAGCTAAGGGGACAAGTCATGCTGGCTACCACAAGACCAGCTCTCGTCACCAGTAAATGAAATACAATGCACAGGAGCCAGCAAAGATCCCCGGCCTCCCGGAATGGATATATCAGGGGAAGAGGTAGGGGTTGCAAATTGGTAATTAGAACAAAATAGTATTTATTATTTATTTATTCAATTTCTAGACCACCCTTCCAAAATGGCTCAGGGTTAGGGTTAGGACCTGTCCATCCACAACTCTTTGGAAATGTGAATAGTTGTCTTAACTGTTATTTTAGGTACGTGCGCCAAGGGAGATGGGGTACTATAACTCTCCTTCCTCTGTGCACACAGCATAGCCATCGATATAGCAGAACAGAATCCGAAATCAGTTGTGTGGGATGGACAGACACTGGAGCCATGAATTTCCCGAGTGTAATAAAACCGCTTTTCTTGGCAAGTGTGTTGATTTACCCTTCGGATCTTCTTGCTGGAGTGGGAAACAGCTCTGCCTCGCCGCAATCCATCATCAGGCCGGGAAACGGAGGTTCAGAGAAACTGGCCTTCAATTCACAGTGGCTGGAGTGGCAGCCACAAATATCAGACTCCTCCGCCCTGCCCCCAAGCATAAATCGGCACTGAGAATTTGTTTCCTGTTTGCCAAATCTCCAGATTAAAACGAGCGTCCCAGGAGAATTTCAAGCCATTTTGACTGGCACTGACTAATGGGGCTCTGGCTGAAACCTGCAATTCTTATGCTGTTCATTTGCAAGGCAGGAATTTGTGTAAGGCAGCACCCTCTGAGTTCCAGCATCATTATTAAGTCAGCAACTCTGGCCAGGGCCCCGGGAGCTGTGCAGACAGACTGTCATCGTGGAGGAAAAGCACTTTGCAATATGGCATGCGGCCCTCTGCTATTCACGGGTGAGAGTTAAAAGTCCAGCTGGGCATGTCCTAGCCCAGTGATCTTGGCTGCTTTCCTAGCAGGGGCTACTTGGGCTAAAGAACTTCCATTATGAGAGCCATTTCTCCCTGTGCTGATTTCTGCACAAGACTATACTTTTCTCAGTGCTGGGAGGGCCCTTTAAAAGGGTCAGAGCCCTCTCTTATGTGCTCTAGGACTGGGTTGGGCAAACCTAGCCCTCCAGATGTTGTTGAACTACAACTCCCAGCATCCCCCACCACAGCTGAGGATGCTGGGAGTTGTAGTTCAATAACATTTGGAGGGCCTCCTTCATCTGGGTGCTTTCCAGGTTACACCCTACCACACAGTGGCACTACAGATCTGCTAAGTCCCTGCTATCACCCCTGCTAACCTGGCAGAGAGGCACCTTTTAATGTGGTGATTCTCTTTATTTAGCAAGGGGAGAGTAACTGGCCCTATCCACCCCCAGCATAGGACCTCCAGTGATTGTTGCTGGTGTCTATCTTATGTTTCTTTTTAGCTTGTGAGCCCTTTGGGGACAGGGGTCCATCTTATTTATTTATTTTTTCTCTGTATAAACCACCCTGAGCCATTTTTGGAAGGGCAGTATAGAAAGTTAATAATAATAATAATAATAATAATAATTAGTAGTAGTAGTAATAATAATAATAATAATAAGAAGAAGAAGAAGAAGAAGAAGAAGAAGAAGAAGAAGAAGAAGAAGAAGAAGAAGACGTGTGCTTCCTGTACTTCCTGTCTTGTGCCACCACCGTCCCTGTGCTGACAACAAGGTGCCGTTCATTCACATTTCTGATGACTTCTTTCGGATTTTATCTTTGCGTCGTAGTGCAGCAACGTTGCATGTGCTTTGCAAAAAAATAGCTGTATTTTCCCACTGGGGGAGGTTTGCGCAAGTTAGAAAAGACTGCTCCCCCTGCTGGTGGCTTTGTGCAACAAACAGCTGGTCCTTTTATTGATGTTTTCAATACCTTATACCGAATCGGACCCGTGGTCCTTCTCGCTCAGTGTTGTCTACACCGACTGGTAGTGTCTCTCAAAGGTTTTAGGCAGGGATCTCTCCCAGCCCTACCTGGAGATGCTTCCAGGGAGTGATCCTGGGCCTGAAAAGCAGATGCTTTTCAACTCAGCTACGGGCCCACCCTTTTGGTGCCATTCAGATGATGTCAGATGACATCATGATGTCCTGACCGCAAAATCCTTACTTACCAGATCCTTTCCCTCCCTCTGTTTGCCCACAGAGCCAAAATGACCGATCACGAAGATTTTGCCAGCTTGGCTGGACACTGGAATGCCTCAGACACCTACCAGTTCAGCCCGGCCAGCATCCTCGTCCCGGTCATCTTCTCGCTCATCTTCCTCCTGGGCACAGTCGGCAACAGCCTGGTCCTGGCTGTGCTCCTGCGGAACGGGCAGATGGGTCACAACAGCACCAACCTCTTCATTCTCAACCTCAGCCTGGCCGACTTCTTCTTCATCATCTTCTGCGTGCCCTTTCAGGCTACGATCTACTCCTTGGAGGGCTGGGTCTTCGGTTCGTTCATGTGCAAGACCGTCCACTTCTTCATTTACCTTACCATGTATGCCAGCAGCTTCACTTTGGCCGCTGTCTCCGTGGACAGGTAACGGCAGCAAAGAAGAGCCCAGATCCTTCCAAAATAGTCTCCAGAAGTGCTGGGTGGTGTCATGGTGGAGCAGAAAAAATGGTTTAGCACCACTCCAGAAGTCAGGAACACTCTCAGATTTCCAATTCCTTTTTTTAAAAAAGTAGTATCCAGAGATACTTTAAAAAAAAAAGAATCTGAAATCTTAGTGTCTCTTCGATGAGACAGAGTCATCAAACAGAGTCATCAGAGTCATCATCATTAACTTGCCAGACTCAATAATATATCCAATCCAGTGAAAGTCAAAGCCAAACAGATAAAGCCCTATTCAGACAGCTGAGTCTGTCAAGTTAACACATCTGACGCTGTCTCATCAAGGAGACACATTTCAGATTCTTTTAAAAAAAGAATCTCTGGATACTACTTTTTTAAAAAAACCCGGCCAATTTTTTTAAAAAAAGCCACTCTACTCTTCCCTCCATCCCCTGAGGGGAAGATCTTCCAGTGCTCACACATCAAGTCTCCCTTTCATATGCAACCAGGGTGGACCCTGCTTAGCTAAGGGGACAAGTCATGCTTGCTACCACAGGACCAGCTCTCCTCCCTCTCTCTCTCCTAATCCCTCTGCATCCTCCTTCATCTGGGGAGACTGCCAGTGGGGGAAAGAGGGCCACCCCGCCTCCTCTTGATGATCCCTAGTACCTGGTATTCAGGGGACTCATGTGAATGCGTCTAGTGTCTATTTAGGTTTTTACCATCTTGCATTGGCCTCCAGTGCCTCCCCAGAAGAATATCTTCCCTCCCCAGGAATATCCCTGGCTTATGCCCGCCTGTCTCTTCTCCCATCTGCCTGCCAGCTCCATCCCCACAGGCCCACAAGGCAGCTGCAAACCCTTCCCTTAGCTGCCTTGCCAGCCCCTTGCTGTCAAAACAAACATCAGGTCCCCTTTTCTTCTGGAGTGTGGAGGGGGGTGGGTGGGAGGAGAAAGAGACAAGCAGGCAGATGGTCTCCATCAAACACTTGTAATCTCTGCTCCCTGGAGCATTTCCTGCCACAGGACACAGCGCTGGGAAGGGGATGGCTGCTCAGAGCATTGTTGTGACGTTCAAGAAGCCACCGCCCCCCAAGAAATCAAAGCCAAACATCTTACAAATGGCATCCACGGGCTCCAGTGGTCCCTATTTAGGAAGTCTGGTGAGGGATGGGTGAGGGAGCTTAGCCCGGAGAAGAGGAAGGGGAGACCTGATAGCTGTCTTCAAATACCTGGATTCTTATGTAGGAGGAGGACTTGTTCTCTGCTGTTCCTAAAGGCAGGGCAAGGAGCATAAGAAGCTGCCTCCTACTGAGTCTGACCATTGGTCCATCTAGCTCAGTATTGTCAACACAGACTGGCAGCAGCTACTCTAAGGTTGCAGGCAGGAATCAGTCCTATCTTGGAGATGCTGCAGGGGAGGGAACTTGGAAGCATGCAGGGGCGCTTCCCAGAGCAGCCCTGTCCCCTAAGGGGCAATGCCGTACAGTGCTCACATGTAGTCTCCCATTCAGATGCAAACCAGGGTAGACCCTGCTTAGCAAAGGGCATCATTTGTGATATTACCATTCGAGAATAAATGGCCATAGAATCCAATGGATGAAGAGAAGCCTTCAGTGCTAAGTAAAATGCTCAATCCAGATATCACATCAAACCATGGTTTGCACTAATCATGGTTTGAACTTCCCAATGGCCACATTTGCACATAACGTGAAACCGGAGTATAGAGGGCCAGAGGTTGCCAAACCTGCAGGTCTGAATGCAGGAAAGTCCAGTTCCGTGCGGAGAGCAAACTAAGGTTTTGCTCTCCAAATTCCAGTTTGAATCCTCGGGCTGTGAGTTTCAGTGTTATAGTTCGTTCCCATTTCAGTAGTTGGTTCCCATTTCAGTGGTCCGTTCCCATTTCAGTGATATTTTCCCCAAGAGGAAAAGGGGATCACTGTAGCTTGAATTTGTCAATTCAGACATCGGATCAAATGGCAGAAAAACTGCAGCTGGCAGACATCTTTAGAATAGGGGGCTACATTCAGACTACTTAGTTATGACTAAGCACCAGAGAAATCAACAAGAAGTTAGTCATGACTAATGGGAATTAGTCATGATAAAAGGTGCTTTCAATAGAGAAAAACCTCATTTGAAAATGGAAACTCTTTTAGCTTACCCACTTTCAATCCACACAATGTATTTCCCCATCTCACAATTTCACAGTTCCATCTGCTGGCCATTTGCTGCCAATCCATGGTGAGGATCAACTCTTTTAGACTTCCTGCAGGACTGGGATAATCTGAAAAGAGTCGATTTTCATCATGTATTGGCAGCAAATGGCCAGCAGGCAGTGCTGCAAAATTGCATTATGGGGAAGTACGTCATTTGGACCCCACATCCACAGGCAACAAGAACTTGAAACAGAGTTTGTCTCCATCTGGAAGCACCCCAACTTATTTTTATGCTGCCAAACATTTCCAATTTTGGTTTGCCAGCTAATGTCCTAATTGAAGCCATCAAACAGTGATGGGGCAGGGGATGAGGTTCAAGCTGACATTCTTGAAACAAGTCCCCAAGTGTGACGAGTTCATAAGACTGTCCCCATTTTCCAGATTTCTCAGATGTTCCTCACCAGTTCCTAAGTCTGTTGACCTCTTTTGGCAGGTATTTGGCTATCCGCTACCCGCTGCGCTCCCGGGAGTTACGGACACCGTGCAATGCGGTCGTGGCCATGGCGGTTATCTGGGCTCTCTCCGTGATCTTTTCGGGGCCCTACCTGAGCTACTATGACCTGATTGAATGGGAGGCCAGCTACATCTGCGTTCCAGGCTGGGAAGAATGGAGGCGCAAGATCATGGACACCAGTACCTTCATCTTTGGCTATGCGATCCCGGTGCTGATAGTCAGCCTCTCCTACACCAGGACAATTAAATACCTGTGGACAGCTGTGGACCCCCTGGAGGACATGTCGGAGTCCAAGAAGGCCAAACGCAAGGTCACCAAGATGATCATCATCGTGACCATCCTCTTCTGCCTGTGTTGGCTCCCCTACCATGTGGTGGTCCTTCGCTACCTCTACGGAGGAGACTTCCCTTTCAACCAGACCACCTATGCTTTCCGACTGCTTTCCCACTGTATGGCCTATGCCAACTCATGCCTCAACCCCATTGTCTATGCTTTGGTCTCCAAGCACTTCCGCAAGGGGTTCAAGAAGGTCTTTAGCTGCCTGCTGAGAAAGAAGGCCCGGAACAAGGTCCATGTCATCCACGCTGCCCATACAGTGCCTGGCTTTGAAGCAGGTTCTACAGAAGTATCCCAGATGAACGAGGACAACCACGGGCAGCTGAATGAATGTGGGCGGGATCTGAGGTCCTTCATGGTCCCATCAGGTTCCACTCGGCCTCTCCACATTTCTTAAGTAGAGTTCAAGATGAACATAGGCGGATGGTGTGAGGGACTTCTATCAAGACCATTCAGGGGGTGATTTCTTTCTTCTGTACTCTCCACACACAATGTGCTGTGCACTGAAGGGGAGTGTACCTTCTCCACTTTTCTCTTCAAGTGGGAGATTTTCTTTAGTCTAAAATCTCCCTATGTTCTGCTCTGTTATTTTTCAGGGGGGGGGTTGGTCATGGGGTTTTGGACAAAGGGTAAAATAGCATATCTGTCCAAGCATTGTCAACCAAGTGTTTCTGTCCGCAATCCTCAGCAATTTTTCTTGAATTCCCTGTTTGAAAACGTTTATCTGTGCATGCTTTTAAGAGTCCTTGAGTTACAAGTGGTATCACACTGCTCACCAAGCCTATATTGCTCTACTGGTTTGATAATAAGGAAGTGTTAGGAAATGTCGGTGAAGATCTGGTATGAGACAAATCCTGTGAGGTAGATAGACAGGACAGCTTTGCCTTCACACATCAACCCTTTCATCATTCCTTACCTATAAATGGACTGCCATCCAATTAAAGAAATTGTCGTCAATTAAACAAATCAGTTTTAATCAATGAATCCTGCCTAGGACTAATGGTTTTGAAGACAAAAGTATTTTGGATCACACCCAAGACTAAGTTCATAATGACTAAATCCCGTTGAAATCAATGAAACAAGTCATGCCTAACTGGTCTCATTGAGTTCAATAGTGCTTAGTCATAACTAGAGATGCTACCCTTTGTTTTTAAATGATGCATGTATATAGCTTTATTCACATGTTATGTTCACTGTTCACTGCACATAAGATCTATGACAAGTATACAGATCTGTACTCATGTAGTTATTCACACACAACATTCAAACCCATGTACACTTCCTACAGGCCTATTCACAGATTATTTTCAATTCATGTACAATCTGTGTACAGTGACTGCACATACAGATCTGTACACACAGCTCTGTACACACATATGGATACTAACACATGTTCAGTGCACATACAGTAGTACACTTCTTATCTGTACCCTGGATTTGAGTGGGTATGTGTGTGTGTCATTGATTCACACAAACATGTGTACAGACAAAATAAGATCTTTCACATGACCAAGAACCAGAATGTTGGAGACAGTAAACGCAGTTATTTTTCTCATGAGAACAAATGGCATCCCTGTTCAAATGCAGGTAGCCCCATTTTTTCTAACCTTGATTTTTACTGTGGTAGGGTGAAAATAGCAGCTGCCCTACATCAATCTGCCAATTGTGTGTTGAAATTACTGTTATAAGCAGGAATTTATGGCAGCCAGCAGCCATGTTTGTCAAAGAGTTCTGCAGCTAGAGGGGCCAGTCAGAGAAGAGTTGCTGATGTATTGAGGGCTGTCTCTCTACTGGGAGCACAAAGCATTCTGGGATAACTCCCTTGAGCCTTGGAGGACCCAGCTCCCTGAGGCAATAATGGAGCCCAAAGTGGTTTACAAGTAGAAAACTAAATACATTTAGCTCAGATATCAACACACACAAACACACACACACACACACACACACACACACACAGGGAAGGAAAGTTGGTATTGTGGTAGCAGATATCCACACACACAAACACACACACACACACACACACAGAGGGAAGGAAAGTTGGTATTGTGGTAGCAAGTATGAATTTGAAAGCAAGTGAATCTCTTTGCTAAGCAGGGTCCACCCTGGCTTGCATTTGAATGGGCATCTACACATGAGCACATTCCCCTTAGGGCAGGATTTCTTAACTTTGGGCCCCCAGATGTTGTTGGGCTACAACTCCCATCACACTATGCACTAGCAGCAGCTGTGCATCATGGAATCACATGAACCACTTCGAGGCATGTATTTTCTCGCACCTCACCAGTGCCATACTAGGGATCCTGCCCAAGACATACAGATATGTTTCAAATAAAAGGAATAAGCAATTTTTTAAAAAAAGTATAGTGACAATGATCAAGCAAACACAGTCAAGTGCTCAGGTTTGTCACAAGAGGTAAACTATGTGCCTAAAAGTCTTCTTGTACGTCTTGTGAAAGATGTGGGGAGAGAGAAAGAGAGTTAGGAACAGACGGGAGTCTCCCTATTTTCAAATGTCAATTTTTTTTTTCCAAAAATCAAAAGGGTAAGAGCATATGCACCAGAAGATTACCCAGGATCCTCCACGATTCACACAGATTCCTCAGCAGACAAGTCAATGGGGCAAAAGCTCCCTGAAGACAGAAAGTTTGAAAATCACCGTCCTGGGTAATATGAATGCACCAGCTTGGTGCAACAGGCAGAAGTTCAATAGGAGATGCCCTTTCTGGCATAGAGGGGAAAGGAGGGACTTGTATTCCTGCTAATCACAAAGATATTAGAGACACTCACAGCTTCTGTCAGAGATAGGAGAAGCTGCAATTGTGAAAGCGAAATGACATCTGTGCAGGCCGGGACTGACAACGAAGAAGCCGTCTCCTTTCTATGCTTGGTTAAGCTCTAATAAATCAAATCATTGTATCCAGAACGCAGTTTGTCACAATAATTACCCAAACCCCAGAGACACGGCTAATACATTTGCTCAGGCAATTAAGTCCAACTCATTTTACCGACCTAGAAAAAAGTAGATCAGTAAATTTGCTTCCCCCCCTCCGCCCTCTTGATTGCATTTAATGAAAGGCTGCTTCATACATTATATGGTGAGAAACCTGGCCCGGCTTCCTCTGAAGTCTACACTCAAAAAGGATCCACAGACAAACTTACTTGCATTTTGTACATATTTACAAGCATCTCTTGGCTCAGTTTGTACTGTTTTAGGTCCACGCCCCAACATGGGTGATGTGCAAAATGGACCTCTTCTACTTTGAGCACTTTTGCCTGCTGTAGAAAGGCAGAAATTCAACAGGTGCAGTAGGCTCTTCAGCAGCGATGGGGAAGGCAGCCTTGGAAAAGATCCCACTGGTTGAATTTCCAGAGTGCCATGCAGCTGTTAAAAGAACAGAACCTCTGTCAGGAAAAGTGGGAATCCTAGCTTTTATTATTAAAAATGTCTATATACCACTTTTCAACAACAACAACAAAGTCCTCAAAAGAGTTTACATAGCAAAAGGCAGGAGTAAATGGTCTCCTGTCCTGAAAGGGCTTGCAATTTAAAAAATAAGAACATAAGAACAGCCCTGCTGGATCAGGCCCAAGGCCTATCTAGTCCAGCATCCTGTTTCACACAGTGGCCCACCAGATGCCTCTGGGAAGCTCTCAGGTAAGAGCTGAGGACATGTCCTCTCTCCTACTGTTACTCTCCCGCAACTGATATTCAGAGGCATCCTGCCTCAGAGGCTGGAGATGGCCCACAGCCACCAGACTAGTAGCCACAGCCTGTGATAGACCTGTCCTCCATCAATTAGTCTCAGCCCCTTTTAAAGCCATCCAAGCTGGTAGCCATCACCACATCCCATGGCAAGGAATTCCATAGATGAATTATGAGCTGTGTGGAAAAGTATTTCCTCTTGTCAGTCCTAAATTTCCCGACCTTCAGTTTCGTGGGATGACCCCTGGTTCTAGTGTTGGGAGAGAGGGAGAAAAACCTATTTCATTCCACCCTCTCCACTCCATGCATAACTTTATACACCTCAATCATGTTTCCCCGTAGTCACCTCTATGGGGAGATCATGTCTCCTCCATAGAGCCCCAGATGCTGTAGCCTTGCCTCATGAGGAAGGAGGAGACCCAAAGGAGACCTTAGGAAAAGGCATGGGAAGGGATTTCTTTCTGTCAAGGACACAGCAGGTCCATGTCTGTCAAGCAAAGACGGCTTCTCAGGCCTTCCACCCACAGATCATTGTGCTTGTGTATTCCACCCACCCACTGCCATCACTCTAACTTTTATGCACTGAGTTTTTCCAATTAAGTCCTCAGCAATCAATAGTGGTGTTATCCGAGGAGCCTGCCTACAGCCTGCCGGCTGCCACTTCCCCAAATATTTGGTTTTCAAAACCAAAGAAGGAGAAGAAGAAGTTGTTATTATCTGCCCCATAACAATCTGGGCAGCTTTACAACACAACATTAAAGCATGAGATAAAAACACACACAACAGATTAAATCATAACAGACCAAAGAAGTGAGGAGGGGGCGGGAACGAAAATACAAAACACAACACAAAACAATTTAAAAGCCTTTTTATTAAAATAAAAAAAATCGGTTAAAAGCAGATCAAAACTAGAGATTTAAAAGGCCCGAGTGAACAAAAAAATCTTAATTGTTAATTTCAAAAATGAATGGATGAATGAATGAATGAATGAACAGCTAGCAATGAACATCAACCAGATGGCTGCCTGTTCCCCACATAACTTTGCTCAAAGGCACTCAGGTTCTGAGCGTAGGAACATAGGAAGTTGCCCAGGGGTGTCATTGGGGGATGGCTCATGGGGTACGGGTCCCCAGTAAGAACATAAGAACATCCCTGCTGGATCAGGCCCAAGAAGGCCCATCTAGTTCAGCATCCTGTTTCACACAGTGGCCCACCAGATGCCTCTGGGAAGCCTGGATATTGGAGAATATTGTCTGTTCTGATGTTCTTAATTTATGGCCCTGGGAACTGTCCTACTGAGTCAGACCCTTGGTCCATCTAGCTCAGTATTATCTACACAGACTGGCAGCAATCTCCAAGGTTTTAGGCAGGAGTCTTTCCCAGACCTACCTGGAGATGCTGCCAGGAATCAAACCTGGGACCTTCTGCATGCAAAGCAGATGCTCTTCCCCTAAGCTACGGCCCAATCCTCTCAGGGGAAGAACTTACAGCGCTCACATGTAGTCAAAGACTAGATCTCCTCCCTACAAAAGAAATCTATTCCTATTCAGTAAGGAAGCTATCCATGATAGTTAACAAGTGATTTCTCCCCAGTATTGTTTAAAGAAGCAAGATAGAAAAAGCATTGACATTTTTGAAATTTGGTGCCGGAGGAGACTTTTGAGGAGACCACGGACAGCCAGGAAAACCAACAAATGGATCATAGAACAGATCGATCCAGAATTTTCACTCGAGGCACAAATGGCCAGGCTCAAACTATCATATTTCAGACACATTCTGCAAAGACCCAGCTCCCTTGAGAAGTCCATCATGCTGCGGAAAGTGGAAGGAAAGAGAAGAAGACGATGACCAGCAGCAAAGTGGATAGACTCGATTACAACAGCAATTAATGTGCCACTGAGAGACCTTAAAGGCCAGGTTGAAGATGGATCATCCTGGAGAGAACCTATGTATGTGGTTGCCAAGAGTCAACACCAGCTTGATGGCACTTAATCAATCGTGTGTGTGTGTGTGTGTGTGTATGTACATATATACATACATATACATATAATGAATGTTTTAAATTATTTTAACTCATTTCAATAGTTTGTTTCATTGTGTTCTCATTGTATTTATGGTTGTGAACTGCCTGGAGCCTTCAGAGTCAGGCAGTATATTAATTAATAAATAATCAATATAATAAATGTATTATATATTGACATTCTATTTTATTGATTTTATTTATTTATTTATTTATTTATTTATTTATTTTAGTTAGTTAGTTAGTTAGTTAGTTAGTTAGTTAGTTAAATTATCATCCCTTCTAGGTGAAAGAGAATTGTGGGTGGAGGTGGGGATTCAAATGGAGAATATGTTTTTCTAAGTATCTCCTCGTTCCGGAGACCCAGACCTGCCCCTTTGCAACCGGGACGCATTTGTGAAATTGCTGAGATTGCTGGGCTCCCAGACCTGATCCTGCTGATCCAGCCTATCATCAGCCATAGACCAGCCACCAGCCCTTGATGCTCCCAGGCCTGCACTAAAAGAAGGCAAGCTGTCATTCAATCAATCGCTTTAGTAGTGTACATTTATTTATTATTCCACAATGGGACATCAGTTGCTGGTCTCAATGCCCGCCTGGCTTCCGGCCAGCCACTGAAGTAATAAGGTGTCCCTTCGCTGCTCTGTTCCATGTCGGCTCTCAATTGCTTTGCATTTCCTTCATTCCCTTGAACGTAATTCGAGCGTGACGTCTGCCTCTATCAAGCCCTGGCCTGTGCTCCTTAAGTTTACCCTCGGCGGGCTCTCAGGATCTGTTCAGGCAAATTGGCTTCACTCGAGTGAAACTGCAGCACACGCTTCAGGACTGGAAGACATAGCTTTATGGCTACGTTGAATAACAGAGTCAATTTTATTGAATATGTGGGCACAGTGCACAGCAAATCTCTCCTAATAACTCAACTTTTTATTGCTTAGAGCCGGTCTTGTGGGAGCGAGCATGAACTGCCCCCTTGGCTAAGCAGGGCCTGCCTTGGTTTGCATTTGAATGGGAGACTACGCTGTAAGATATACCCCTTAGGGGATGGGGCTGCTCTGGTTAAGAACATCTGAATGCTTGCAGGCAGAAGGTTCCAAGTTCCCTCCCTGGCAGCATCTCCATGATAGGGCTGAGAGAGATTCTTGCCTGCAGCCTTGGAGAAGCTGCTGCCAGTCTGTGTAGACAACACTGAGCTAGATGGACCCATGGTCTGACTCAGGATAAGGCAACTTCCTATGTAACCCCAATACAAAAGACTATTTTGTAGACACTCAAAGTCCTCTTCAGATGTTATCAGCACAAGCAGCACTCATGCTTACAGTTGAGAAAGAAGAGAGGAAGTCCCGCCCTGCTGCTGTCACTCACCTCTTCCTGTGGGGTGCACACACTTACGGCTCTGTTTGTCTGAAGTGGGAGGTGCTGTAAATGTGTTCACCAGCATTTCCATGAGCTGCAGCCTTGACTGATCAAGGTCGCAGCTCATGGAATCGAGGGCGAACATACTTGTGGTGCCTCCCTCTTCCATACGTAAGTGTGAGCTTATTAGTTATGTGCTCCTCAGGAGCAGGAAGGGTCCTCCTTTCTACTGTTTCAATGTTGCAAGAAAAGGCCTTCCACCTGCAGCCTGAAGTGGTACATTCCACTTGAGCACTGCAGGATTCTAATTCCTTTATTCTCCCACCTGTGGGGACCAGACCACACTAGGGACAGAATGGTGGGCTGTAGAGAGCCCTGGCAGAGTGCAGGGGCTGGGGTAAATCAGCCAGTGTGAGCTTATTAGTTATGTGCTCCTCAGGAGCAGGAAGGGTCCTCCTTTCTACTGTTTCAATGTTGCAAGAAAAGGCCTTCCACCTGCAGCCTGAAGTGGTACATTCCACTTGAGCACTGCAGGATTCTAATTCCTTTATTCTCCCACCTGTGGGGACCAGACCACACTAGGGACAGAATGGTGGGCTGCAGAGAGCCCTGGCAGAGTGCAGGGGCTGGGGTAAATCAGCCAGTGCAGAAGCCCCTTCAAGTTAATTTTGATGGGGGTTCAAAGGGCGGGGAGGTCACCCAGCTTGCCCTGCCCTAAGAACTGCCCTGGCTGTAGGAGTCCCATTGCATTCTTTTGCCTTTTAACTTGTACAGCACAGAACACAATATTAGCTGCCTCATATTGTATTTACCCAAATCTAAGATGAGGTGCTTTCCCCAGTTTTTTCCTGTTGTGTGTGTGGGGGGGGGGAGGGGGGGAAAGATATCTTAGATTCAGATTTCTCCTCCTTTTGGGTAAATACAGATATAATATCCATAATCCTGTATATTTATTACAGTTGTATTTAGCCTCTATTTGTATTTAGCCTCTATCTTTTAAGGCATCATCTTGCAATCAGAGTCTCCTTCTATTCAGGTAAACGCAGTAAATCGCCATGGTCATCTGATGCCTCAGGCCAGCTCCACGATGAAGAAGAAAAACAAAGATGGGCATTCCTGAACCCAAAGGTATCCTTCTTCTGGCTTTCTCTCCCCCACTCCCCAAATGCAGCCACAATCCACCTGAACAGTGGCTGCAAAATGCACACACACTTTCCCCGCTTCTTTCCCTCTTTTCACTGCAGAGCAAAGTTCATAAACACAGGCCTCGCTGAGTGCCAGTGATGGTCCTGAGGGATGCACAGGGCACATCCCTGCAATTTTGTGAAATATAGAGCAACATATCCTGGGGCAGCCAAAGGCATTTTTGCAGTCAGAAGGTGGTCTTCTTCCTTGATTTCCAGTTTTGGATTTCTTTGGCATTATTCTTCTGAGCATTCTTCCTTCCTTCAACATAAAATATAGCTTGTATTTCGTTCTGGGCTTGAGAGGTGCCTGGCAAAAACCTGACTTTTCTCGTTCTTGCCAGCCACTTCTTTACGCCATCTAACATAATATAAATGTTCTTTTAGAACTACTCCATTTGCTTGTTTTAAACTGCACATTTTGTGTCTGGTTAGATCTTTTGAAAAGCCCAGAGAGCAAAAGGGGAACTGTTCTGCCTACAAACCAGGCAAAGGGGCATGTTTTTAAAGTTGTGGTGCTCTAGTCTGATATTAAGCAGGGGGAAGTATTTGTCCCTTTTCAGCCCAGTATAGCATGTCTTCAGTGGCTATTGCTGCTGTCTCCATCTTCCCCCCTGCCACCCCAAGCCCCACTGTAAGCTCTTTGGGGCAAGGAACAATTTTCTCATACTTTGTGTACATTGCTTTCAGAGCATTCTTGTGTGTAGAAGACCAGGATATAAACACATTTTTATTATAAACCAATAACTTCCAGAAGTTCTTAGCAGTGGAAACGGCAGCTCAAGCATCTCTTCATGACAGATATGCGGGGGGTTAAAATGGAGGATCAATATCAGCTGAGATGGCCTCAAAAACAGTACAAGAGCTGTTGCTGAAGCAATATTTATTCCAATTTTGAGGACACATCTTTTTCAAGGAATCTCTTCACTTGACTGCCTGAGAGAAATGTGTCAAGAACACATCTCTCTCAGGCAGTCGAGTGAAAACAACCCTTGGAAAATATATACTATCGAAACACATCAAAATAAATGTCTTCAGATGCAGGGGTCCCCCTGTTCCCTTGTGGAGTGGGTAGATTGGGCAAAAGAGCCTGCCAGTATTTGTGGGAGCTCTTTTTCTCCTCAGCTGCCCCCAAATCCTTCCAGTCAGGATGCTGTAGGGTTGCCCACTCCAAACTGGGGTCTCTAGGAATTGGTACTGTGGAGAAATATTGGAGAAAATAATATCTCCAGAAATGATTCCTAGTCAGAAAGAGTTGCTAACTCTGGTGTGTGCCTTGTAGGTAGGGGGCTTGGAGAGAACTGAATGGATACTGTGGAGAAATATTGGAGGAAATGACATCTCCAGGATCAATTCTTGTCATAAAGAATTGGCAACTCTGGTGTGTGTTTCCTAACTAGGGAGCTTGGAGATCTGAATGGACATTGTGGAGAAATATTGTGGAGCATAATCCCCAGGATCAGTTTCTGTCAGGATGGGCAAGCCTGGTGCTCCTCCTAGCTAGGGAACCAGACACCATAGTTTCCTTTTGATGGGGCATCAAGTCCTGGAGTCGCTTTTTGTCTCAGGCGGGCCAGTCATGGCCTGAGAATTGCAGTTTGAAAGAGGGGAAACTTGGTTCAGTTTGTGTCGTCGGGGGGGGGGGGCGGTGAGGGCGGGAAGGGCCATTAACGCTGGGCATTCCCCTCCCCGCCATTTTCCCTCAGCAGCCCTCTTTTTTCTTTAACGGCTCTGTCTAGTCTCCGCGCGCAAACTTTGGTCGCGGCCGTTGATTGGCTGGCTGCTGGTCGCGCCACTCCAGGACTAGACAGCACGAGCCTGCTTGCTCGCCGTTGATTGGCCGGCTGCTGACTCCGCCCAGGCCACTGGGCAATTTTTTGCTTGTCCTCGCATTTAGGCGCCTGAAGGGGAGGGAGGATGGGGCCTCAGCGTCGCCTCGTGGCGCGAGCAGGGACGCCGCCAGGGGTGGAAAGCCAAGGCGGGCCGCCATCCCAAGGTTCCCCCGTTGCAATGTACTGTGCCTCACCACACTCAGTGGCTTGTTTTCTTTTTCTCACTCTCGTTTCAGCCTCGCGAAGCAGCCCTGAGAGAACGAGCAAGGAGCCCCACGAGAGTCGCGCATGCTGGACGGGGGATTGTTGTGAGGATTTCTAGAGCTCCCCACACAGCTCTGAGAGGCAACCTCCCCTGGGAAATAGGGGCTGCCTCGAAAGAGCACCTTGGTGCTTCAGTGGCAACGTGGTAGCCTGTAAATGTACCCCCAACCCTGTGAGGAGGCTCCTTTGTCTGGCCGGTGGTGGCTCCCTAAAAGAGCCTTTAAGTCTTTAATAGCAATTCTGTGGCTGGCCTTGGGTGTTTCCAGGGTTTTATTATGGATGGCTTTCCACTCCCATTATCTCTATATGCTGCTTGGAATATTGTTTAAATACAAACTTATAATATTTGTGAAAAGTAAAACTAAAATAGGCTTTAAATAGGATAAAATCAAATAAGCAGAGAATAAAATCTTGAATAGGATAAAATCTAAAAAACAGTGAGCTAGTGCAGTATAATAAAGGAAATATAGGTCATTAATATAACAGGGAAAGTTAACAGAAAAGTGTGAAGCATTCTAAAAGCAGGTTAGGTATTTTAGAACAACTAGTGTATTAAAATAATATTCAAAATAGCATATGGAAATAATGAAAAAGCGTATCCATAATAAAAGCCTGAAACCCCAAAAAGCATAAGATTTATTCCTCAAAGCAGTCCCTAAGATGGCTTGGCTGTAGCCCCTCACAGCTAGATTGGATGCCCTGACGCGTATTGCTCAGAGCAGCCCACAAAGGAGCTAGAGCATGACTTTCTTATATGGACTCCATGTTTTTGCTTTGAAGAACCCTTAATTTAGCTAGAGAATAGCTTTCTCATTCTAGACTGTATCTCATTGTTCTACATGGCCTCATTAAGTTGTAATGTGCCTTTCTCCTAGATTTTGCACTTTTGCTCTAAGAATCCCCTCATTTAGCTGGTGGGTGTTGATGTCCAATCCTTTCTGTGTAACCTTACTTTTCATCCTCTGAATAGTGGTGAGATGGCATATCTGACTTGCACAGATGATCAGCTTGGTCTGCCCTGCCTGTGGAGGAAGCAAGGATAGTGGAAATGCAGCATCCTTGACCTCTTCAAGCAGTGTGGTGTGCTGACCAGGCTTGGCTGGCTGAAGGGACATGGTGATGAGGCAAGGGAACAAGTCCTGAAGGCTTAAGATTTGAGGTTTGGTTCTCCTTTATTTATGACAGTTATATACTGCTCTGTTCAAAAGGGTCTCAGTGTCTCATTTGTGGCTTGGGCTCCTTGATGAACAGAGATGGTCTTCAATAAACCATTCAAAAGAAAGTAAAGAGTAAAGGTCTGAAAACTTATGAAGATTTTTCTTTTGTTTAGGAGGAAAAGGGAAGAAAAAACAAAGCAGTACAGAAGGAGGAAGAAAAACAAATAGAAAGGAGAAACAAGAGGAAACAAAAGGGAAGAAGTAGGAAGAGGGATTGTTTTAAAAAATGCTTGACAGAAAAATCAGGCAGGTTCTGCTTCTACAAACTGGAAGGCTTAATTACTGACTTCCTCTCTGCCATGTATCACTCTTGAGTTCCTGGAGCCTGGCTTGCTTGTGCTGGACTCAAAGTACATGCACTTCAGAACCTCTGAAAATGTGGGAACATGTCCTTAGTGGCCATGCATGGGGAAGCCCCTAACAGGGCTGGAGTGTGGCTATCTACTGCAGGACTTCACGTCTTGGCCCTGGGGAGCCCTACAATTGTGGGAACGCGGCCTCTTTTTTTATTCTTATTATTTTTACATTTCTAGCCCGCTCTTCTTCCAAGGAGCCCAAAGCGGTGTACCACATACTTGATTTTTTCCTCACAACAACCCTGTGAAGTAGGTTACGCTGAGAGAGAAGCGACTGGCCCAGAGTCATCCAGCTAGTATCATGTCTGAATGGGGATTTGGACCCAAGTCTCCCCGGTCCTATTAACTAGGGAACCCCTGATTTGGCTGTGGTGCTGGACTTCAACTCTTTGCACTGGGGAGCCCTGCAACTGTGGCAAGTGTCTGTATACTGGTGAAGCCCTGATTTAGCTGGGGATCGGCTTTCTCGTGCTGGACTTCGTGTCTCTGCACTGGGGAGCCATACAAATAGTGAGAGCGTGGCCCTCATAGGGGGCCGTACAAGGAGCAGAGCCCCCATTTCGGCTGAGGTGTGGCTTTCTCGTGCTGGACTTCACGTCTTGGCCCTGGGGAGCCCTACAATTGTGGGAGCGTGGCCTCTTTTTTTAATTTTTATTATTTTTACATCTCTAGCCCGCTCTTCTATCGAGGAGCCCAAAGCGGTGTACCACATACTTGATTTTTTCCTCACAACAACCCTGTGAAGTAGGTTAGGCTGAGAGAGAAGCGACTGGCCCACAGTCACCCAGCTAGTATCGTGTCTGAATGGGGATTTGGACCCAAGTCTCCCCGGTCCTAGTAAACTTGGGAACCCCTGATTTGGCTGTGGCGGCGGTTTCATGTGCTGGACTTCACGTCTTTGCACTGGGGAGCCCCACAATTGTAAGTATGGCCATCATAGTGGCTGTATACTGGGGAACCCCGATTTGGCTGAGGAGCGGCTTTATCATGCTGGACTTCATGTCCTGGCACTGGGGAGCCCCGAAAATGGTGGGAGCATGGCCTCCTCAGCCGAGCCTGAGTGTCTGTATGCTGCGTGGCTGCTCATTTATCTGCAGGGTGCCGTTCCTCGCTGTGTGACTTCACCCTTCATCTTGCGAGTGGTGATGAGTTGGCATCTCCCAACTGCCCTGTCCCTAGTCTTCAGCTTGGTGCGCCCTGCCCACGAGAAAGCCAGGGACGGTGGAAGTGCGGCATCCATGACCTCTTCAAGCAGCGTGGTGTGCCGAGCGGGCCCTGCTGGCTGGCTGAAGGCACACGGTGAGTGGACTCCGGTTAGGCCGGGAGATGCGGCCCGAAGCCTTGCGCTGAGGTCTCCTTCTCCTTGGCTTGGGCTCTTGGATGGACAGGGCTTCAGGGTCCTCAAGAAGCCCTTCTAAAGAGGGGAAAGTGTCAAGATCTGGAAACTGACAAAGCTCTTTTTCTTTCTTTAGAAGGCAGTGGGGAGCAAGGACAGAAAAAAGAGGTGCAGAAGGAGGAAGAGAAACAAGCAGGAAGACGCCAGCGGAGACGTGAAAAGAAGCAGGAGGAGACCGGCTCTCCAGGAGCTTAGCAGAAGAAACGGGCAGGCTGTGCTTCCACCAGGCGGACGGCATCATTTCTCTCTCTCTCTCGGCCACTGATCACTCTGCGTGGGGCTGCAGATGGCCCTGTAGCGTGGCATTCCTCGTGCTGGACTTCATGTCTTTGCACTAAGGAGCCCTGACAGGGGTGGGAGTGCGGCCTTCTCAGGCTGCCCCGAATCTCTCTGCACTGAGTCTCTTGCAATTGGGTGGGAGGTGGCTTGCTCATGCTGGACCTGAAGTATGTGCGCTGAGCCGCCCCTGGTCGGGGCCGGGGGCGTTGCTTTCTCATGCTGAGCTTGATGCATGTGCGCTGAGCTGCCCCTGGCTGGGCTGGCCTGGGGGTGTTGCTTCCTCGCGCCGAGCCTTATAGGTATGTGCGCTGAGCCACCCCTGGTCGGGGCTGGGGGTGTTGCTTTTTGCTGCCAGGCCTTATGTCTGTGCACTGAGCCGCCCCAGTGAGGGCTGGGGGCGTTGCTTCCTCGCGCTGTGCTTCACGTCTTTGCTCTGAGAAGCTCCTCATTTGGCCGGGGGTGGCTCTCTCCAATCCTTGCTACATGACTTTGTCCTTCATGCTCTGAGTGGTGTTGAGCTGGCCACTCCGCCCTGCCCACGGAGGAAGCTCGGGACGGTAGAAGTGTGGCCTCCCTGACCTCTTCAAGCAGCAGCAGCAGCAGCCTCTGCTGGCTGAAGGCACACGCCTGACGCTTGGTGTGCTCACACTCCTTGGCTTGGGCTCTTGCATGAGCTGTGCTGCTCCTCAAGAAGGCCTTCTAAAGAGGGAAAAGAGTCAAGAGCTGTGAGAAGCTGATCTCTTGCCTTAGGAGGCAAGGGAGAGAAAGGGCAGAAGAAAGAAGTGCCGCGGGCTGGCGAAAAAGGAGCACCAGGAGGAGACCTGAAGATGGAAGAAGGAGGCGGAGGAGACTGGCTCTCAAGCAGCTTCACAGAAGAAAGAAGGGGGAGATTCCCCTTCGACCAGCTGGAGGGCCTGTTTGCTGGCTTGCTCTCTGCTCTTTCTCCCTGAGTAGAGGCTGATTTACCTGGAGCCTGGCTGCTTCAGAAGGCTTGGGATGTCCCTGCCCTGAGTAGCCTCTGGTTTGGGAGGGGCGTGGACATAACAGGATGGACTCGGTGTCCATATGCTCAGTGGCCCTTTCCTGAACTGGGCTGCGGCATTCTCGTGCTGGACTTCATGTCTTTGCACTGGGGAGCCATACAAATAGTGAGAGGGTGGCCCTCATAGAGGCCGTCCAAGGGGCAGCCCCTATTTCAGCTGAGGTGTGGCTTTCTCATGCGGGACTTTATGTCTTTGCACTGGGGAGCCCTGCAACTGTGGCAAGTGTCTGTATACTGAAGAAGCCCTGATTTAGCTGGGGAGTGGCTTTCTGGTGCTGGACTTTATGTCTTTGCACTCGGGAGCCCTGCAACTGTGGTAAGTGTCTGTATACTGGAGAAGCCCTGATTTAGCTGGGGAGTGGCTTTCTGGTGCTGGACTTTATGTCTTTGCACTCGGGAGCCCTGCAACTGTGGTAAGTGTCTGTATACTGGAGAAGCCCTGATTTAGCTGGGGAGTGGTTTTCTGGTGCTGGACTTTATGTCTTTGCACTGGGGAGCCCTGCAACTGTGGCAAGTGTCTGTATACTGGAGAAGCCCTGATTTAGCTGGGGAGTGGCTTTCTGGTGCTGGACTTTATGTCTTTGCACTGGGGAGCCCTGCAACTGTGGCAAGTGTCTGTATACTGAAGAAGCCCTGATTTAGCTGGGGAGTGGCTTTCTCGTGCTGGACTTTATGTCTTTGCACTCGAGAGCCCTGCAACTGTGGCAAGTGTCTGTATACTGGAGAAGCCCTGATTTAGCTGGGGAGTGGCTTTCTCGTGCTGGACTTTATGTCTTTGCACTGGGGAGCCCTGCAATTGTGGCAAGTGTCTGTATACTGAAGAAGCCCTGATTTAGCTGGGGAGCGGCTTTCTCATGCTGGACTTCATGTCTCTGCACTGGGGAGCCATACAAATAGTGAGAGGGTGGCCCTCATAGAGGCCGTCCAAGGGGCAGCCCCTATTTCAGCTGAGGTGTGGCTTTCTCGTGCTGGACTTTATGTCTTTGCACTGGGTAGCCCCACAACTGTGGCAAGTGTCTGTATACTGGAGAAGCCCTGATTTAGCTGGGGAGTGGCTTTATCGTGCTGGACTTTATGTCTTTGCACTGGGGAGCCCCACAACTGTGGCAAGTGTCTGTATACTGGAGAAGCCCTGATCAGGCTGGGGATATCAGCAGTCGAGCACTTTCTTTAATGGAATATAAAGTTCAAAATTTAGGACTGTCCTTTGTTCCATTGTCTTTTCATGATGAATTTAAATTAGAGGTGGATTTATTCAACCTAGAGAGACTCATAAAATTACGGATTATGTTTGGAGATACCTAGGAATCTGATCAGGAAAGGTTTTGACCTAAATCTCATCTTGTTCCATATCTTGAACATACCACTGTTACTGTTTTCATGAATGAAGTTAAATCGAACTATAGATATATATAGATATATATAGAAAATTGGAAAAGCAATATAAACGTATGAAATTCAAACATGGAAATTTAACAAGGGAAGAATGGGAGGCTGTTCAGGATTTGTCTAATGATGGCAGTATAGTTATAAAACCTGCGGACAAAGGTAGGGCTTTGGTTATTCAGGCTTGGGAAAAGTATGATCTAGAAATTAATACTCAGCTGGCTGATCGGACTACATATGTCCCTATTGAACATCCGGCAGACGCTGTAGGATATATTAAGCATTTTCGGTACCATTGAAGCCAGTACAATTTGGTATCCAGTAGCATTTCTAATTTAGAAACCACTGGTAGGTACAGTGTCATTTTGGAAGAAATAAATGTAATCACTAAAAATTTCTAACCCTTTAAGTTAATGTAAATTGTTGAAGGTATTTTGAAATGATGCATATGTTATTATGTATTCAGCTGGCTTCTCCTGATGAAGTCTTGTTCAAGTAGGAGGAAACAGGTTAAAATGACTTAGGATACCTGTTGGGAACTTTTTGGACAAGGAGCATCTATCAGAAGGAGCAACATTTGTACATGGAGCTACCTTTAGAATAGGAACTTGTAAAGAGAAAAGATTTGGTAGGACTTTTGGAGTAACAACTTGAATACAGAACCAGCAAGAGAAATGATTTGGTAGGACTTTTGGAGTAACAACTTGAATACAGAACCAGCAAGAGAAATGATTTGGTAGGACTTTTGGAGTAACAACTTGAATACGGAACCAGCAAGAGAAATGATTTGGTAAGACTTTTGGAGTAACAACTTGAATACAGAACCAGCAAGAGAAATGATTTGGTAAGACTTTTGGAGTAACAACTTGAATACAGAACCAGCAAGAGAAAAGATCTGGTAGGACTTTATGTCTACATGTAATAGGACCACGGACATTATTGACCTTCAGCTACAATGTTTTGGGGTTGAGAACACAGACAATTTCTCTAGCAATTTGTGTGTTTCATTCATGTAATTTGTGTGTGTGAAATAGACTCTTCTACACGGTATATATACTATCCTGTATATGTTTGTTGAGCCCTACATCTGCGGCAAGTGTCTGTATACAGGAGAAGCCCTGATTTAGCTGAGGAGCAGCTTTCTCATGCTGGACTTCATGTCTCTGCACGGGGGGCCCATAGAAATAGTGAGAGCGTGGCCCTCGTGGGGGCCGTACAATGAGCAGCCCCTATTTCAGCTGAGGGGTGGCTTTCTCGTGCTGGACTTTATGTCTTTGCACTGGGGAGCCCCACAACTGTGGCAAGTGTCTGTATACTGGAGAAGCCCTGATTTAGCTGGGGAGTGGCTTTCTGGTGCTGGACTTTATGTCTTTGCACTGGGGAGCCCCACAACTGTGGCAAGTGTCTGTATACTGGAGAAGCCCTGATTTACCTGGGGAGTGGCTTTCTCGTGCTGGACTTTATGTCTTTGCACTGGGGAGCCCCGCAACTGTGGCAAGTGTCTGTATACTGGAGAAGCCCTGATTTAGCTGGGGAGTGGCTTTCTCGTGCTGGACTTTATGTCTTTGGACTGGGGAGCCCCACAACTGTGGCAAGTGTCTGTATACTGGAGAAGCCCTGATTTAGCTGGGGAGTGGCTTTCTGGTGCTGGACTTTATGTCTTTGCACTGGGGAGCCCTACAACTGTGGCAAGTGTCTGTATACTGGAGAAGCCCTGATTTAGCTGGGGAGTGGCTTTCTGGTGCTGGACTTTATGTCTTTGCACTGGGGAGCCCCGCAACTGTGGCAAGTGTCTGTATACTGGAGAAGCCCTGATTTAGCTGGGGAGTGGCTTTCTGGTGCTGGACTTTATGTCTTTGCACTGGGGAGCCCCACAACTGCGGCAAGTGTCTGTATACTGGAGAAGCCCTGATTTAGCTGGGGAGTGGCTTTCTCGTGCTGGACTTTATGTCTTTGCACTCGAGAGCCCCGCAACTGTGGTAAGTGTCTGTATACTGGAGAAGCCCTGATTTAGCTGGGGAGTGGTTTTCTGGTGCTGGACTTTATGTCTTTGCACTGGGGAGCCCTGCAACTGTGGCAAGTGTCTGTATACTGGAGAAGCCCTGATTTAGCTGGGGAGTGGCTTTCTGGTGCTGGACTTTATGTCTTTGCACTGGGGAGCCCTGCAACTGTGGCAAGTGTCTGTATACTGAAGAAGCCCTGATTTAGCTGGGGAGTGGCTTTCTCGTGCTGGACTTTATGTCTTTGCACTCGAGAGCCCTGCAACTGTGGCAAGTGTCTGTATACTGGAGAAGCCCTGATTTAGCTGGGGAGTGGCTTTCTCGTGCTGGACTTTATGTCTTTGCACTGGGGAGCCCTGCAATTGTGGCAAGTGTCTGTATACTGAAGAAGCCCTGATTTAGCTGGGGAGCGGCTTTCTCATGCTGGACTTCATGTCTCTGCACTGGGGAGCCATACAAATAGTGAGAGGGTGGCCCTCATAGAGGCCGTCCAAGGGGCAGCCCCTATTTCAGCTGAGGTGTGGCTTTCTCGTGCTGGACTTTATGTCTTTGCACTGGGTAGCCCCACAACTGTGGCAAGTGTCTGTATACTGGAGAAGCCCTGATTTAGCTGGGGAGTGGCTTTATCGTGCTGGACTTTATGTCTTTGCACTGGGGAGCCCCACAACTGTGGCAAGTGTCTGTATACTGAAGAAGCCCTGATTTAGCTGGGGAGTGGCTTTCTGGTGCTGGACTTTGTCTTTGCACTGGGGAGCCCTACAACTGTGGCAAGTGTCTGTATACTGAAGAAGCCCTGATCAGGCTGGGGATATCAGCAGTCGAGCACTTTCTTTAATGGAATATAAAGTTCAAAATTTAGGACTGTCCTTTGTTCCATTGTCTTTTCATGATGAATTTAAATTAGAGGTGGATTTATTCAACCTAGAGAGACTCATAAAATTACGGATTATGTTTGGAGATACCTAGGAATCTGATCAGGAAAGGTTTTGACCTAAATCTCATCTTGTTCCATATCTTGAACATACCACTGTTACTGTTTTCATGAATGAAGTTAAATCGAACTATAGATATATATAGATATATATAGAAAATTGGAAAAGCAATATAAACGTATGAAATTCAAACATGGAAATTTAACAAGGGAAGAATGGGAGGCTGTTCAGGATTTGTCTAATGATGGCAATATAGTTATAAAACCTGCGGACAAAGGTAGGGCTTTGGTTATTCAGGCTTGGGAAAAGTATGATCTAGAAATTAATACTCAGCTGGCTGATCGGACTACATATGTCCCTATTGAACATCCGGCAGACGCTGTAGGATATATTAAGCATTTTCGGTACCATTGAAGCCAGTACAATTTGGTATCCAGTAGCATTTCTAATTTAGAAACCACTGGTAGGTACAGTGTCATTTTGGAAGAAATAAATGTAATCACTAAAAATTTCTAACCCTTTAAGTTAATGTAAATTGTTGAAGGTATTTTGAAATGATGCATGTGTTGTTATGTATTCAGCTGGCTTCTCCTGATGAAGTCCTGTTCAAGTAGGAGGAAACAGGTTAAAATGACTTAGGATACCTGTTGGGAACTTTTTGGACAAGGAGCATCTATCAGAAGGAGCAACATTTGTACATGGAGCTACCTTTAGAATAAGAACTTGTAAAGAGAAAAGATTTGGTAGGACTTTTGGAGTAACAACTTGAATACAGAACCAGCAAGAGAAATGATTTGGTAAGACTTTTGGAGTAACAACTTGAATACAGAACCAGCAAGAGAAATGATTTGGTAAGACTTTTGGAGTAACAACTTGAATACAGAACCAGCAAGAGAAAAGATCTGGTAGGATTTATGTCTACATGTAATAGGACCATGGACATTATTGACTTTCGGCTACACTGTTTTGGGGTGGAGAACACAGACAATTTCTCTAGCAATTTGTGTGTTTCATTCATGTAATTTGTGTGTGTGAAATAGACTCTTCTACACGGTATATATACTATCCTGTATATGTTTGTTGAGCCCTACATCTGTGGCAAGTGTCTGTATACAGGAGAAGCCCTGATTTAGCTTGGTAGCAGCTTTCTCATGCTGGACTTCATGTCTCTGCACGGGGGACCCATACAAATAGTGAGAGCGTGGCCCTTGTAGGGGCCGTACAATGAGCAGCCCCTATTTCAGCTGAGGGGTGGCTTTCTCGTGCTGGACTTTATGTCTTTGCACTGGGGAGCCCCACAACTGTGGTAAGTGTCTGTATACTGGAGAAGCCCTGATTTAGCTGGGGAGTGGCTTTCTGGTGCTGGACTTTATGTCTTTGCACTAGGGAGCCCCGCAACTGTGGCAAGTGTCTGTATACTGAAGAAGCCCTGATTTAGCTGGGGAGTGGCTTTCTCGTGCTGGACTTTATGTCTTTGCACTCGAGAGCCCTGCAACTGTGGCAAGTGTCTGTATACTGGAGAAGCCCTGATTTAGCTGGGGAGTGGCTTTCTCGTGCTGGACTTTATGTCTTTGCACTGGGGAGCCCTGCAACTGTGGCAAGTGTCTGTATACTGGAGAAGCCCTGATTTAGCTGGGGAGTGGCTTTCTGGTGCTGGACTTCATGTCTCTGCACTGGGGACCCATACAAATAGTGAGAGCGTGGCCCTCCTAGGGGCCGTACAAGGAGCAGCCCCTATTTCAGCTGAGGGGTGGCTTTCTCGTGCTGGACTTTATGTCTTTGCACTGGGGAGCCCTACAACTGTGGCAAGTGTCTGTATACTGGAGAAGCCCTGATTTAGCTGGGGAGTGGCTTTCTGGTGCTGGACTTTATGTCTTTGCACTGGGGAGCCCCGCAACTGTGGCAAGTGTCTGTATACTGAAGAAGCCCTGATTTAGCTAGGGAGTGGCTTTCTCGTGCTGGACTTTATGTCTTTGCACTGGGGAGCCCTGCAACTGTGGCAAGTGTCTGTATACTGGAGAAGCCCTGATTTAGCTGGGGAGTGGCTTTCTGGTGCTGGACTTCATGTCTCTGCACTGGGGACCCATACAAATAGTGAGAGCGTGGCCCTCCTAGGGGCCGTACAAGGAGCAGCCCCTATTTCAGCTGAGGGGTGGCTTTCTCGTGCTGGACTTTATGTCTTTGCACTGGGGAGCCCTACAACTGTGGCAAGTGCCTGTATACTGGAGAAGCCCTGATTTAGCTGGGGAGTGGCTTTCTGGTGCTGGACTTTATGTCTTTGCACTGGGGAGCCCCGCAACTGTGGCAAGTGTCTGTATACTGAAGAAGCCCTGATTTAGCTGGGGAGTGGCTTTCTCGTGCTGGACTTTATGTCTTTGCACTGGGGAGCCCCGCAACTGTGGCAAGTGTCTGTATACTGGAGAAGCCCTGATTTAGCTGGGGAGTGGCTTTCTCGTGCTGGACTTTATGTCTTTGCACTGGGGAGCCCTGCAACTGTGGCAAGTGTCTGTATACTGGAGAAGCCCTGATTTAGCTGGGGAGTGGCTTTCTGGTGCTGGACTTCATGTCTCTGCACTGGGGACCCATACAAATAGTGAGAGCGTGGCCCTCCTAGGGCCGTACAAGGAGCAGCCCCTATTTCAGCTGAGGGGTGGCTTTCTCGTGCTGGACTTTATGTCTTTGCACTGGGGAGCCCTACAACTGTGGCAAGTGTCTGTATACTGGAGAAGCCCTGATCAGGCTGGGGATATCAGCAGTCGAGCACTTTCTTTAATGGAATATAAAGTTCAAAATTTAGGACTGTCCTTTGTTCCATTGTCTTTTCATGATGAATTTAAATTAGAGGTGGATTTATTCAACCTGGAGAGACTCATAAAATTACGGATTATGTTTGGAGATACCTAGGAATCTGATCAGGAAAGGTTTTGACCTAAATCTCATCTTGTTCCATATCTTGAACATCCCACTGTTACTGTTTTCATGAATGAAGTTAAATAGATATAGATATATAGAGATATATATAGAGAGAGATATATATACAATTGGAAAAGCAATATAAACGTATGAAATTCAAACATGGAAATTTAACAAGGGAAGAATGGGAGGCTGTTCAGGATTTGTCTTATGATGGCAATATAGTTGTAAAACCTGCGGACAAAGGTGAGTCTTTGGTTATTCAGGATTGGGAAAAGTATGATCTAGAAATTAATACTCAGCTGGCTGATCGGACTACATATGTCCCTATTGAACATCCGGCAGACGCTGTAGGATATATTAAGCATTTTTGGTACCATTGAAGCCAGTACAATTTGGTATCCAGTAGCATTTCTAATTTAGAAACCACTGGTAGGTACAGTGTCATTTTGGAAGAAATAAATGTAATTACTAAAAAATTTCTAACCCTTAAGTTAATGTAATTTGTTGAAGGTATTTTGAAATGATGCATATGTTATTATGTATTCAGCTGGCTTCTCCTGATGAAGTCTTGTTCAAGTAGGAGGAAACAGGTTAAAATGACTTAGGATACCTGTTGGGAACTTTTTGGACAAGGAGCATCTATCAGAAGGAGCAACATTTGTACATGGAGCTACCTTTAGAATAGGAACTTGTAAAGAGAAAAGATTTGGTAGGACTTTTGGAGTAACAACTTGAATACAGAACCAGCAAGAGAAATGATTTGGTAGGACTTTTGGAGTAACAACTTGAATACAGAACCAGCAAGAGAAATGATTTGGTAAGACTTTTGGATTAACAACTTGAATACAGAACCAGCAAGAGAAATGATTTGGTAAGACTTTTGGAGTAACAACTTGAATACAGAACCAGCAAGAGAAAAGATCTGGTAGGACTTTATGTCTACATGTAATAGGACCACGGACATTATTGACCTTCAGCTACAATGTTTTGGGGTTGAGAACACAGACAATTGCTCTAGCAATTTGTGTGTTTCATTCATGTAATTTGTGTGTGTGAAATAGACTCTTCTACACGGTATACATACTATCCTGTATATGTTTGTTGAGCCCTACAACTGTGGCAAGTGTCTGTATACTGGAGAAGCCCTGATTTAGCTGGGGAGCGGCTTTCTCATGCTGGACTTCATGTCTCTGCACTGGCAGACGCTGTAGGATATATTAAGCCTCATCAGTACCATTGAAGCTAGTACAATTTGGTATCCAGTAGCATTTCTAATTTAGAAACCACTGGTAGGTGCAGTGTCACTTTGGAAGAAATAAATGTGAGTAATAACTAAAAAATTTCTAACCCTTTAAGTTAATGTAATTTGTTGAAGGTATTTTGAAATGATGCATGTGTTTTTATGTTTTCAGCTGGCTTCTCCTGATGCAGTCCTGTTCATGGAGGAGGAAACAGGTTAAAATGACCTAGGATACCTGTTGGGAACTTTTTGGACAAGGAGCATCTATCAGAAGGAGCAACATTTGTACATGGAGCTACCTTTAGAATAAGAACTTGTAAAGAGAAATGATTTGGTAGGACCTTTGGAGTAACAACTTGAATACAGAACCAGCAAGAGAAATGATTTGGTAGGACTTTTGGAGTAACAACTTGAATACAGAACCAGCAAGAGAAATGATTTGGTAAGACTTTTGGAGTAACAACTTGAATACAGAACCAGCAAGAGAAAAGATCTGGTAGGATTTATGTCTACATGTAATAGGAACATGGACATTATTGACTTTCGGCTACACTGTTTTGGGGTGGAGAACACAGACAATTTCTCTAGCAATTTGTGTGTTTCATTCATGTAATTTGTGTGTGTGAAATAGACTCTTCTACACGGTATATATACTATCCTGTATATGTTTGTTGAGCCCTACATCTGCGGCAAGTGTCTGTATACAGGAGAAGCCCTGATTTAGCTGAGGAGCAGCTTTCTCATGCTGGACTTCATGTCTCTGCACGGGGGACCCATAGAAATAGTGAGAGCGTGGCCCTCGTGGGGGCCGTACAATGAGCAGCCCCTATTTCAGCTGAGGGGTGGCTTTCTCGTGCTGGACTTTATGTCTTTGCACTGGGGAGCCCCACAACTGTGGCAAGTGTCTGTATACTGGAGAAGCCCTGATTTAGCTGGGGAGTGGCTTTCTGGTGCTGGACTTTATGTCTTTGCACTGGGGAGCCCCGCAACTGTGGCAAGTGTCTGTATACTGGAGAAGCCCTGATTTAGCTGGGCAGTGGCTTTCTCGTGCTGGACTTTATGTCTTTGCACTGGGGAGCCCCACAACTGTGGCAAGTGTCTGTATACTGGAGAAGCCCTGATTTAGCTGGGGAGTGGCTTTCTGGTGCTGGACTTTATGTCTTTGCACTGGGGAGCCCTACAACTGTGGCAAGTGTCTGTATACTGGAGAAGCCCTGATTTAGCTTGGGAGTGGGTTTCTGGTGCTGGACTTTATGTCTTTGCACTGGGGAGCCCCACAACTGCGGCAAGTGTCTGTATACTGGAGAAGCCCTGATTTAGCTGGGGAGCGGCTTTCTCGTGCTGGACTTCATGTCTCTGCACTGGGGACCCATAGAAATAGTGAGAGCGTGGCCCTCGTAGGGGCCGTACAAGGAGCAGCCCCTATTTCAGCTGAGGGGTGGCTTTCTGGTGCTGGACTTTATGTCTTTGCACTGGGGAGCCCCGCAACTGTGGCAAGTGTCTGTATACTGGAGAAGCCCTGATTTAGCTGGGGAGTAGCTTTCTGGTGCTGGACTTTATGTCTTTGCACTGGGGAGCCCCACAACTGTGGCAAGTGTCTGTATACTGGAGAAGCCCTGATTTAGCTGGGGAGTGGCTTTCTGGTGCTGGACTTTATGTCTTTGCACTGGGGAGCCCTACAACTGCGGCAAGTGTCTGTATACTGGAGAAGCCCTGATCAGGCTGGGGATATCAGCAGTCGAGCACTTTCTTTAATGGAATATAAAGTTCAAAATTTAGGACTGTCCTTTGTTCCATTGTCTTTTCATGATGAATTTAAATTAGAGGTGGATTTATTCAACCTGGAGAGACTCATAAAATTACGGATTATGTTTGGAGATACCTAGGAATCTGATCAGGAAAGGTTTTGACCTAAATCTCATTTTGTTCCATATCTTGAACATCCCACTGTTACTGTTTTCATGAATGAAGTTAAATAGATATAGATATATAGAGATATATATAGAGAGATATATATATATAAAATTGGAAAAGCAATATAAACGTATGAAATTCAAACATGGAAATTTAACAAGGGAAGAATGGGAGGCTGTTCAGGATTTGTCTTATGATGGCAATATAGTTGTAAAACCTGCGGACAAAGGTGAGTCTTTGGTTATTCAGGATTGGGAAAAGTATGATCTAGAAATTAATACTCAGCTGGCTGATCGGACTACATATGTCCCTATTGAACATCCGGCAGACGCTGTAGGATATATTAAGCATTTTTGGTACCATTGAAGCCAGTACAATTTGGTATCCAGTAGCATTTCTAATTTAGAAACCACTGGTAGGTACAGTGTCATTTTGGAAGAAATAAATGTAATTACTAAAAAATTTCTGACCCTTAAGTTAATGTAATTTGTTGAAGGTATTTTGAAATGATGCATATGTTATTATGTATTCAGCTGGCTTCTCCTGATGAAGTCTTGTTCAAGTAGGAGGAAACAGGTTAAAATGACTTAGGATACCTGTTGGGAACTTTTTGGACAAGGAGCATCTATCAGAAGGAGCAACATTTGTACATGGAGCTACCTTTAGAATAGGAACTTGTAAAGAGAAAAGATTTGGTAGGACTTTTGGAGTAACAACTTGAATACAGAACCAGCAAGAGAAATGATTTGGTAGGACTTTTGGAGTAACAACTTGAATACGGAACCAGCAAGAGAAATGATTTGGTAAGACTTTTGGAGTAACAACTTGAATACGGAACCAGCAAGAGAAATGATTTGGTAAGACTTTTGGAGTAACAACTTGAATACAGAACCAGCAAGAGAAATGATTTGGTAAGACTTTTGGAGTAACAACTTGAATACAGAACCAGCAAGAGAAAAGATCTGGTAGGACTTTATGTCTACATGTAATAGGACCACGGACATTATTGACCTTCAGCTACAATGTTTTGGGGTTGAGAACACAGACAATTTCTCTAGCAATTTGTGTGTTTCATTCATGTAATTTGTGTGTGTGAAATAGACTCTTCTACACGGTATACATACTATCCTGTATATGCTTGTTGAGCCCTACAACTGTGGCAAGTGTCTGTATACTGGAGAAGCCCTGATTTAGCTGGGGAGCGGCTTTCTCATGCTGGACTTCATGTCTCTGCACTGGCAGACGCTGTAGGATATATTAAGCCTCATCAGTACCATTGAAGCTAGTACAATTTGGTATCCAGTAGCATTTCTAATTTAGAAACCACTGGTAGGTGCAGTGTCACTTTGGAAGAAATAAATGTGAGTAATAACTAAAAAATTTCTAACCCTTTAAGTTAATGTAATTTGTTGAAGGTATTTTGAAATGATGCATGTGTTTTTATGTTTTCAGCTGGCTTCTCCTGATGCAGTCCTGTTCATGGAGGAGGAAACAGGTTAAAATGACCTAGGATACCTGTTGGGAACTTTTTGGACAAGGAGCATCTATCAGAAGGAGCAACATTTGTACATGGAGCTACCTTTAGAATAAGAACTTGTAAAGAGAAATGATTTGGTAGGACTTTTGGAGTAACAACTTGAATACAGAACCAGCAAGAGAAATGATTTGGTAGGACTTTTGGAGTAACAACTTGAATAGAGAACCAGCAAGAGAAATGATTTGGTAAGACTTTTGGAGTAACAACTTGAATACAGAACCAGCAAGAGAAAAGATCTGGTAGGATTTATGTCTACATGTAATAGGACCATGGACATTATTGACTTTCGGCTACACTGTTTTGGGGTGGAGAACACAGACAATTTCTCTAGCAATTTGTGTGTTTCATTCATGTAATTTGTGTGTGTGAAATAGACTCTTCTACACGGTATATATACTATCCTGTATATGTTTGTTGAGCCCTACATCTGCGGCAAGTGTCTGTATACAGGAGAAGCCCTGATTTAGCTGAGGAGCAGCTTTCTCATGCTGGACTTCATGTCTCTGCACGGGGGACCCATAGAAATAGTGAGAGCGTGGCCCTCGTGGGGGCCGTACAATGAGCAGCCCCTATTTCAGCTGAGGGGTGGCTTTCTCGTGCTGGACTTTATGTCTTTGCACTGGGGAGCCCCACAACTGTGGCAAGTGTCTGTATACTGGAGAAGCCCTGATTTAGCTGGGGAGTGGCTTTCTGGTGCTGGACTTTATGTCTTTGCACTGGGGAGCCCCACAACTGTGGCAAGTGTCTGTATACTGGAGAAGCCCTGATTTAGCTGGGGAGTGGCTTTCTCGTGCTGGACTTTATGTTTTTGCACTGGGGAGCCCCGCAACTGTGGCAAGTGTCTGTATACTGGAGAAGCCCTGATTTAGCTGGGGAGTGGCTTTCTCGTGCTGGACTTTATGTCTTTGCACTGGGGAGCCCCACAACTGTGGCAAGTGTCTGTATACTGGAGAAGCCCTGATTTAGCTGGGGAGTGGCTTTCTGGTGCTGGACTTTATGTCTTTGCACTGGGGAGCCCTACAACTGTGGCAAGTGTCTGTATACTGGAGAAGCCCTGATTTAGCTGGGGAGTGGCTTTCTGGTGCTGGACTTTATGTCTTTGCACTGGGTAGCCCCACAACTGCGGCAAGTGTCTGTATACTGGAGAAGCCCTGATTTAGCTGGGGAGCGGCTTTCTCGTGCTGGACTTCATGTCTCTGCACTGGGGACCCATACAAATAGTGAGAGCGTGGCCCTCGTAGGGGCCGTACAAGGAGCAGCCCCTATTTCAGCTGAGGGGTGGCTTTCTGGTGCTGGACTTTATGTCTTTGCACTGGGGAGCCCTACAACTGTGGCACGTGTCTGTATACTGGAGAAGCCCTGATCAGGCTGGGGATATCAGCAGTCGAGCACTTTCTTTAATGGAATATAAAGTTCAAAATTTAGGACTGTCCTTTGTTCCATTGTCTTTTCATGATGAATTTAAATTAGAGGTGGATTTATTCAACCTGGAGAGACTCATAAAATTACGGATTATGTTTGGAGATACCTAGGAATCTGATCAGGAAAGGTTTTGACCTAAATCTCATCTTGTTCCATATCTTGAACATCCCACTGTTACTGTTTTCATGAATGAAGTTAAATAGATATAGATATATAGAGATATATATAGAGAGAGAGATATATATAAAATTGGAAAAGCAATATAAACGTATGAAATTCAAACATGGAAATTTAACAAGGGAAGAATGGGAGGCTGTTCATGATTTGTCTTATGATGGCAATATAGTTGTAAAACCTGCGGACAAAGGTGAGGCTTTGGTTATTCAGGATTGGGAAAAGTATGATCTAGAAATTAATACTCAGCTGGCTGATCGGACTACATATGTCCCTATTGAACATCCGGCAGACGCTGTAGGATATATTAAGCATTTTTGGTACCATTGAAGCCAGTACAATTTGGTATCCAGTAGCATTTCTAATTTAGAAACCACTGGTAGGTACAGTGTCATTTTGGAAGAAATAAATGTAATTACTAAAAAATTTCTAACCCTTAAGTTAATGTAATTTGTTGAAGGTATTTTGAAATGATGCATATGTTATTATGTATTCAGCTGGCTTCTCCTGATGAAGTCTTGTTCAAGTAGGAGGAAACAGGTTAAAATGACTTAGGATACCTGTTGGGAACTTTTTGGACAAGGAGCATCTATCAGAAGGAGCAACATTTGTACATGGAGCTACCTTTAGAATAGGAACTTGTAAAGAGAAAAGATTTGGTAGGACTTTTGGAGTAACAACTTGAATACAGAACCAGCAAGAGAAATGATTTGGTAGGACTTTTGGAGTAACAACTTGAATACGGAACCAGCAAGAGAAATGATTTGGTAAGACTTTTGGAGTAACAACTTGAATACAGAACCAGCAAGAGAAATGATTTGGTAAGACTTTTGGAGTAACAACTTGAATACAGAACCAGCAAGAGAAAAGATCCGGTAGGACTTTATGTCTACATGTAATAGGACCACGGACATTATTGACCTTCAGCTACAATGTTTTGGGGTTGAGAACACAGACAATTGCTCTAGCAATTTGTGTGTTTCATTCATGTAATTTGTGTGTGTGAAATAGACTCTTCTACACGGTATACATACTATCCTGTATATGTTTGTTGAGCCCTACAACTGTGGCAAGTGTCTGTATACTGGAGAAGCCCTGATTTAGCTGGGGAGCGGCTTTCTCATGCTGGACTTCATGTCTCTGCACTGGCAGACGCTGTAGGATATATTAAGCCTCATCAGTACCATTGAAGCTAGTACAATTTGGTATCCAGTAGCATTTCTAATTTAGAAACCACTGGTAGGTGCAGTGTCACTTTGGAAGAAATAAATGTGAGTAATAACTAAAAAATTTCTAACCCTTTAAGTTAATGTAATTTGTTGAAGGTATTTTGAAATGATGCATGTGTTTTTATGTTTTCAGCTGGCTTCTCCTGATGCAGTCCTGTTCATGGAGGAGGAAACAGGTTAAAATGACCTAGGATACCTGTTGGGAACTTTTTGGACAAGGAGCATCTATCAGAAGGAGCAACATTTGTACATGGAGCTACCTTTAGAATAAGAACTTGTAAAGAGAAATGATTTGGTAGGACTTTTGGAGTAACAACTTGAATACAGAACCAGCAAGAGAAATGATTTGGTAGGACTTTTGGAGTAACAACTTGAATACAGAACCAGCAAGAGAAATGATTTGGTAAGACTTTTGGAGTAACAACTTGAATACAGAACCAGCAAGAGAAAAGATCTGGTAGGATTTATGTCTACATGTAATAGGACCATGGACATTATTGACTTTCGGCTACACTGTTTTGGGGTGGAGAACACAGACAATTTCTCTAGCAATTTGTGTGTTTCATTCATGTAATTTGTGTGTGTGAAATAGACTCTTCTACACGGTATATATACTATCCTGTATATGTTTGTTGAGCCCTACATCTGCGGCAAGTGTCTGTATACAGGAGAAGCCCTGATTTAGCTGAGGAGCAGCTTTCTCATGCTGGACTTCATGTCTCTGCACGGGGGACCCATACAAATAGTGAGAGCGTGGCCCTCGTGGGGGCCGTACAATGAGCAGCCCCTATTTCAGCTGAGGGGTGGCTTTCTCGTGCTGGACTTTATGTCTTTGCACTGGGGAGCCCCGCAACTGTGGCAAGTGTCTGTATACTGGAGAAGCCCTGATTTAGCTGGGGAGTGGCTTTCTGGTGCTGGACTTTATGTCTTTGCACTGGGGAGCCCCGCAACTCTGGCAAGTGTCTGTATACTGGAGAAGCCCTGATTTAGCTGGGGAGTGGCTTTCTCGTGCTGGACTTTATGTCTTTGCACTGGGGAGCCCCGCAACTGTGGCAAGTGTCTGTATACTGGAGAAGCCCTGATTTAGCTGGGTAGTGGCTTTCTCGTGCTGGACTTTATGTCTTTGCACTGGGGAGCCCCACAACTGTGGCAAGTGTCTGTATACTGGAGAAGCCCTGATTTAGCTGGGGAGTGGCTTTCTGGTGCTGGACTTTATGTCTTTGCACTGGGGAGCCCCACAACTGTGGCAAGTGTCTGTATACTGGAGAAGCCCTGATTTAGCTGGGGAGTGGCTTTCTGGTGCTGGACTTTATGTCTTTGCACTGGGTAGCCCCACAACTGCGGCAAGTGTCTGTATACTGGAGAAGCCCTGATTTAGCTGGGGAGCGGCTTTCTCGTGCTGGACTTCATGTCTCTGCACTGGGGACCCATACAAATAGTGAGAGCGTGGCCCTCGTAGGGGCCGTACAAGGAGCAGCCCCTATTTCAGCTGAGGGGTGGCTTTCTCGTGCTGGACTTTATGTCTTTGCACTGGGGAGCCCCACAACTGTGGCAAGTGTCTGTATACTGGAGAAGCCCTGATTTAGCTGGGGAGTGGCTTTCTGGTGCTGGACTTTATGTCTTTGCACTGGGGAGCCCTACAACTGCGGCACGTGTCTGTATACTGGAGAAGCCCTGATCAGGCTGGGGATATCAGCAGTCGAGCACTTTCTTTAATGGAATATAAAGTTCAAAATTTAGGACTGTCCTTTGTTCCATTGTCTTTTCATGATGAATTTAAATTAGAGGTGGATTTATTCAACCTGGAGAGACTCATAAAATTACGGATTATGTTTGGAGATACCTAGGAATCTGATCAGGAAAGGTTTTGACCTAAATCTCATTTTGTTCCATATCTTGAACATCCCACTGTTGCTGTTTTCATGAATGAAGTTAAATAGATATAGATATATAGAGATATATATATAGAGAGAGATATATATAAAATTGGAAAAGCAATATAAACGTATGAAATTCAAACATGGAAATTTAACAAGGGAAGAATGGGAGGCTGTTCAGGATTTGTCTTATGATGGCAATATAGTTGTAAAACCTGCGGACAAAGGTGAGTCTTTGGTTATTCAGGATTGGGAAAAGTATGATCTAGAAATTAATACTCAGCTGGCTGATCGGACTACATATGTCCCTATTGAACATCCGGCAGACGCTGTAGGATATATTAAGCATTTTTGGTACCATTGAAGCCAGTACAATTTGGTATCCAGTAGCATTTCTAATTTAGAAACCACTGGTAGGTACAGTGTCATTTTGGAAGAAATAAATGTAATTACTAAAAAATTTCTAACCCTTAAGTTAATGTAATTTGTTGAAGGTATTTTGAAATGATGCATATGTTATTATGTATTCAGCTGGCTTCTCCTGATGAAGTCTTGTTCAAGTAGGAGGAAACAGGTTAAAATGACTTAGGATACCTGTTGGGAACTTTTTGGACAAGGAGCATCTATCAGAAGGAGCAACATTTGTACATGGAGCTACCTTTAGAATAGGAACTTGTAAAGAGAAAAGATTTGGTAGGACTTTTGGAGTAACAACTTGAATACAGAACCAGCAAGAGAAATGATTTGGTAGGACTTTTGGAGTAACAACTTGAATACAGAACCAGCAAGAGAAATGATTTGGTAGGACTTTTGGAGTAACAACTTGAATACGGAACCAGCAAGAGAAATGATTTGGTAAGACTTTTGGAGTAACAACTTGAATACAGAACCAGCAAGAGAAAAGATCTGGTAGGACTTTATGTCTACATGTAATAGGACCACGGACATTATTGACCTTCAGCTACAATGTTTTGGCGTTGAGAACACAGACAATTTCTCTAGCAATTTGTGTGTTTCATTCATGTAATTTGTGTGTGTGAAATAGACTCTTCTACACGGTATACATACTATCCTGTATATGTTTGTTGAGCCCTACAACTGTGGCAAGTGTCTGTATACTGGAGAAGCCCTGATTTAGCTGGGGAGCGGCTTTCTCATGCTGGACTTCATGTCTCTGCACTGGCAGACGCTGTAGGATATATTAAGCCTCATCAGTACCATTGAAGCTAGTACAATTTGGTATCCAGTAGCATTTCTAATTTAGAAACCACTGGTAGGTGCAGTGTCACTTTGGAAGAAATAAATGTGAGTAATAACTAAAAAATTTCTAACCCTTTAAGTTAATGTAATTTGTTGAAGGTATTTTGAAATGATGCATGTGTTTTTATGTTTTCAGCTGGCTTCTCCTGATGCAGTCCTGTTCATGTAGGAGGAAACAGGTTAAAATGACCTAGGATACCTGTTGGGAACTTTTTGGACAAGGAGCATCTATCAGAAGGAGCAACATTTGTACATGGAGCTACCTTTAGAATAAGAACTTGTAAAGAGAAATGATTTGGTAGGACTTTTGGAGTAACAACTTGAATACAGAACCAGCAAGAGAAATGATTTGGTAGGACTTTTGGAGTAACAACTTGAATAGAGAACCAGCAAGAGAAATGATTTGGTAAGACTTTTGGAGTAACAACTTGAATACAGAACCAGCAAGAGAAAAGATCTGGTAGGATTTATGTCTACATGTAATAGGACCATGGACATTATTGACTTTCGGCTACACTGTTTTGGGGTGGAGAACACAGACAATTTCTCTAGCAATTTGTGTGTTTCATTCATGTAATTTGTGTGTGTGAAATAGACTCTTCTACACGGTATATATACTATCCTGTATATGTTTGTTGAGCCCTACATCTGCGGCAAGTGTCTGTATACAGGAGAAGCCCTGATTTAGCTTGGGACCAGCTTTCTCATGCTGGACTTCATGTCTCTGCACGGGGGACCCATACAAATAGTGAGAGCGTGGCCCTCGTGGGGGCCGTACAATGAGCAGCCCCTATTTCAGCTGAGGGGTGGCTTTCTCGTGCTGGACTTTATGTCTTTGCACTGGGGAGCCCCACAACTGTGGCAAGTGTCTGTATACTGGAGAAACCCTGATTTAGCTGGGGAGTGGCTTTCTGGTGCTGGACTTTATGTCTTTGCACTGGGGAGCCCCGCAACTGTGGCAAGTGTCTGTATACTGGAGAAGCCCTGATTTAGCTGGGGAGTGGCTTTCTCGTGCTGGACTTTATGTCTTTGCACTGGGGAGCCCCGCAACTGTGGCAAGTGTCTGTATACTGGAGAAGCCCTGATTTAGCTGGGGAGTGGCTTTCTCGTGCTGGACTTTATGTCTTTGCACTGGGGAGCCCCACAACTGTGGCAAGTGTCTGTATACTGGAGAAGCCCTGATTTAGCTGGGGAGTGGCTTTCTGGTGCTGGACTTTATGTCTTTGCACTGGGGAGCCCTGCAACTGTGGCAAGTGTCTGTATACTGGAGAAGCCCTGATTTAGCTGGGGAGTGGCTTTCTGGTGCTGGACTTTATGTCTTTGCACTGGGGAGCCCCACAACTGCGGCAAGTGTCTGTATACTGGAGAAGCCCTGATTTAGCTGGGGAGCAGCTTTCTCGTGCTGGACTTCATGTCTCTGCACTGGGGACCCATACAAATAGTGAGAGCGTGGCCCTTGTAGGGGCCGTACAAGGAGCAGCCCCTATTTCAGCTGAGGGGTGGCTTTCTCGTGCTGGACTTTATGTCTTTGCACTGGGGAGCCCCACAACTGTGGCAAGTGTCTGTATACTGGAGAAGCCCTGATTTAGCTGGGGAGTGGCTTTCTGGTGCTGGACTTTATGTCTTTGCACTGGGGAGCCCTACAACTGCGGCACGTGTCTGTATACTGGAGAAGCCCTGATCAGGCTGGGGATATCAGCAGTCGAGCACTTTCTTTAATGGAATATAAAGTTCAAAATTTAGGACTGTCCTTTGTTCCATTGTCTTTTCATGATGAATTTAAATTAGAGGTGGATTTATTCAACCTGGAGAGACTCATAAAATTACGGATTATGTTTGGAGATACCTAGGAATCTGATCAGGAAAGGTTTTGACCTAAATCTCATTTTGTTCCATATCTTGAACATCCCACTGTTGCTGTTTTCATGAATGAAGTTAAATAGATATAGATATATAGAGATATATATATAGAGAGAGAGATATATAAAATTGGAAAAGCAATATAAACGTATGAAATTCAAACATGGAAATTTAACAAGGGAAGAATGGGAGGCTGTTCAGGATTTGTCTTATGATGGCAATATAGTTGTAAAACCTGCGGACAAAGGTGAGTCTTTGGTTATTCAGGATTGGGAAAAGTATGATCTAGAAATTAATACTCAGCTGGCTGATCGGACTACATATGTCCCTATTGAACATCCGGCAGACGCTGTAGGATATATTAAGCATTTTTGGTACCATTGAAGCCAGTACAATTTGGTATCCAGTAGCATTTCTAATTTAGAAACCACTGGTAGGTACAGTGTCATTTTGGAAGAAATAAATGTAATTACTAAAAAATTTCTAACCCTTAAGTTAATGTAATTTGTTGAAGGTATTTTGAAATGATGCATATGTTATTATGTATTCAGCTGGCTTCTCCTGATGAAGTCTTGTTCAAGTAGGAGGAAACAGGTTAAAATGACTTAGGATACCTGTTGGGAACTTTTTGGACAAGGAGCATCTATCAGAAGGAGCAACATTTGTACATGGAGCTACCTTTAGAATAGGAACTTGTAAAGAGAAAAGATTTGGTAGGACTTTTGGAGTAACAACTTGAATACAGAACCAGCAAGAGAAATGATTTGGTAGGACTTTTGGAGTAACAACTTGAATACGGAACCAGCAAGAGAAATGATTTGGTAAGACTTTTGGAGTAACAACTTGAATACAGAACCAGCAAGAGAAATGATTTGGTAAGACTTTTGGAGTAACAACTTGAATACAGAACCAGCAAGAGAAAAGATCTGGTAGGACTTTATGTCTACATGTAATAGGACCACGGACATTATTGACCTTCAGCTACAATGTTTTGGGGTTGAGAACACAGACAATTTCTCTAGCAATTTGTGTGTTTCATTCATGTAATTTGTGTGTGTGAAATAGACTCTTCTACACGGTATACATACTATCCTGTATATGTTTGTTGAGCCCTACAACTGTGGCAAGTGTCTGTATACTGGAGAAGCCCTGATTTAGCTTGGGAGCGGCTTTCTCATGCTGGACTTCATGTCTCTGCACTGGCAGACGCTGTAGGATATATTAAGCCTCATCAGTACCATTGAAGCTAGTACAATTTGGTATCCAGTAGCATTTCTAATTTAGAAACCACTGGTAGGTGCAGTGTCACTTTGGAAGAAATAAATGTGAGTAATAACTAAAAAATTTCTAACCCTTTAAGTTAATGTAATTTGTTGAAGGTATTTTGAAATGATGCATGTGTTTTTATGTTTTCAGCTGGCTTCTCCTGATGCAGTCCTGTTCATGTAGGAGGAAACAGGTTAAAATGACCTAGGATACCTGTTAGGAACTTTTTGGACAAGGAGCATCTATCAGAAGGAGCAACATTTGTACATGGAGCTACCTTTAGAATAAGAACTTGTAAAGAGAAATGATTTGGTAGGACTTTTGGAGTAACAACTTGAATACAGAACCAGCAAGAGAAATGATTTGGTAGGACTTTTGGAGTAACAACTTGAATACAGAACCAGCAAGAGAAAAGATCTGGTAGGATTTATGTCTACATGTAATAGGACCATGGACATTATTGACTTTCGGCTACACTGTTTTGGGGTGGAGAACACAGACAATTTCTCTAGCAATTTGTGTGTTTCATTCATGTAATTTGTGTGTGTGAAATAGACTCTTCTACACGGTATATATACTATCCTGTATATGTTTGTTGAGCCCTACATCTGCGGCAAGTGTCTGTATACAGGAGAAGCCCTGATTTAGCTTGGGACCAGCTTTCTCATGCTGGACTTCATGTCTCTGCACGGGGGACCCATACAAATAGTGAGAGCGTGGCCCTCGTAGGGGCCGTACAAGGAGCAGCCCCTATTTCAGCTGAGGGGTGGCTTTCTCGTGCTGGACTTTATGTCTTTGCACTGGGGAGCCCCACAACTGTGGCAAGTGTCTGTATACTGGAGAAGCCCTGATTTAGCTGGGGAGTGGCTTTCTGGTGCTGGACTTTATGTCTTTGCACTGGGGAGCCCTACAACTGCGGCACGTGTCTGTATACTGGAGAAGCCCTGATCAGGCTGGGGATATCAGCAGTCGAGCACTTTCTTTAATGGAATATAAAGTTCAAAATTTAGGACTGTCCTTTGTTCCATTGTCTTTTCATGATGAATTTAAATTAGAGGTGGATTTATTCAACCTGGAGAGACTCATAAAATTACGGATTATGTTTGGAGATACCTAGGAATCTGATCAGGAAAGGTTTTGACCTAAATCTCATTTTGTTCCATATCTTGAACATCCCACTGTTGCTGTTTTCATGAATGAAGTTAAATAGATATAGATATATAGAGATATATATAGAGAGAGAGATATATATAAAATTGGAAAAGCAATATAAACGTATGAAATTCAAACATGGAAATTTAACAAGGGAAGAATGGGAGGCTGTTCAGGATTTGTCTTATGATGGCAATATAGTTGTAAAACCTGCGGACAAAGGTGAGTCTTTGGTTATTCAGGATTCGGAAAAGTATGATCTAGAAATTAATACTCAGCTGGCTGATCGGACTACATATGTCCCTATTGAACATCCGGCAGACGCTGTAGGATATATTAAGCATTTTTGGTACCATTGAAGCCAGTACAATTTGGTATCCAGTAGCATTTCTAATTTAGAAACCACTGGTAGGTACAGTGTCATTTTGGAAGAAATAAATGTAATTACTAAAAAATTTCTAACCCTTAAGTTAATGTAATTTGTTGAAGGTATTTTGAAATGATGCATATGTTATTATGTATTCAGCTGGCTTCTCCTGATGAAGTCTTGTTCAAGTAGGAGGAAACAGGTTAAAATGACTTAGGATACCTGTTGGGAACTTTTTGGACAAGGAGCATCTATCAGAAGGAGCAACATTTGTACATGGAGCTACCTTTAGAATAGGAACTTGTAAAGAGAAAAGATTTGGTAGGACTTTTGGAGTAACAACTTGAATACAGAACCAGCAAGAGAAATGATTTGGTAGGACTTTTGGAGTAACAACTTGAATACAGAACCAGCAAGAGAAATGATTTGGTAGGACTTTTGGAGTAACAACTTGAATACGGAACCAGCAAGAGAAATGATTTGGTAAGACTTTTGGAGTAACAACTTGAATACAGAACCAGCAAGAGAAAAGATCTGGTAGGACTTTATGTCTACATGTAATAGGACCACGGACATTATTGACCTTTAGCTACAATGTTTTGGGGTTGAGAACACAGACAATTTCTCTAGCAATTTGTGTGTTTCATTCATGTAATTTGTGTGTGTGAAATAGACTCTTCTACACGGTATACATACTATCCTGTATATGTTTGTTGAGCCCTACAACTGTGGCAAGTGTCTGTATACTGGAGAAGCCCTGATTTAGCTGGGGAGCGGCTTTCTCATGCTGGACTTCATGTCTCTGCACTGGCAGACGCTGTAGGATATATTAAGCCTCATCAGTACCATTGAAGCTAGTACAATTTGGTATCCAGTAGCATTTCTAATTTAGAAACCACTGGTAGGTGCAGTGTCACTTTGGAAGAAATAAATGTGAGTAATAACTAAAAAATTTCTAACCCTTTAAGTTAATGTAATTTGTTGAAGGTATTTTGAAATGATGCATGTGTTTTTATGTTTTCAGCTGGCTTCTCCTGATGCAGTCCTGTTCATGTAGGAGGAAACAGGTTAAAATGACCTAGGATACCTGTTGGGAACTTTTTGGACAAGGAGCATCTATCAGAAGGAGCAACATTTGTACATGGAGCTACCTTTAGAATAAGAACTTGTAAAGAGAAATGATTTGGTAGGACTTTTGGAGTAACAACTTGAATACAGAACCAGCAAGAGAAATGATTTGGTAGGACTTTTGGAGTAACAACTTGAATAGAGAACCAGCAAGAGAAATGATTTGGTAAGACTTTTGGAGTAACAACTTGAATACAGAACCAGCAAGAGAAAAGATCTGGTAGGATTTATGTCTACATGTAATAGGACCATGGACATTATTGACTTTCGGCTACACTGTTTTGGGGTGGAGAACACAGACAATTTCTCTAGCAATTTGTGTGTTTCATTCATGTAATTTGTGTGTGTGAAATAGACTCTTCTACACGGTATATATACTATCCTGTATATGTTTGTTGAGCCCTACATCTGCGGCAAGTGTCTGTATACAGGAGAAGCCCTGATTTAGCTTGGGACCAGCTTTCTCATGCTGGACTTCATGTCTCTGCACGGGGGACCCATACAAATAGTGAGAGCGTGGCCCTCGTGGGGGCCGTACAATGAGCAGCCCCTATTTCAGCTGAGGGGTGGCTTTCTCGTGCTGGACTTTATGTCTTTGCACTGGGGAGCCCCACAACTGTGGCAAGTGTCTGTATACTGGAGAAACCCTGATTTAGCTGGGGAGTGGCTTTCTGGTGCTGGACTTTATGTCTTTGCACTGGGGAGCCCCGCAACTGTGGCAAGTGTCTGTATACTGGAGAAGCCCTGATTTAGCTGGGGAGTGGCTTTCTCGTGCTGGACTTTATGTCTTTGCACTGGGGAGCCCCGCAACTGTGGCAAGTGTCTGTATACTGGAGAAGCCCTGATTTAGCTGGGGAGTGGCTTTCTCGTGCTGGACTTTATGTCTTTGCACTGGGGAGCCCCACAACTGTGGCAAGTGTCTGTATACTGGAGAAGCCCTGATTTAGCTGGGGAGTGGCTTTCTGGTGCTGGACTTTATGTCTTTGCACTGGGGAGCCCTGCAACTGTGGCAAGTGTCTGTATACTGGAGAAGCCCTGATTTAGCTGGGGAGTGGCTTTCTGGTGCTGGACTTTATGTCTTTGCACTGGGGAGCCCCACAACTGCGGCAAGTGTCTGTATACTGGAGAAGCCCTGATTTAGCTGGGGAGCAGCTTTCTCGTGCTGGACTTCATGTCTCTGCACTGGGGACCCATACAAATAGTGAGAGCGTGGCCCTCGTAGGGGCCGTACAAGGAGCAGCCCCTATTTCAGCTGAGGGGTGGCTTTCTCGTGCTGGACTTTATGTCTTTGCACTGGGGAGCCCCACAACTGTGGCAAGTGTCTGTATACTGGAGAAGCCCTGATTTAGCTGGGGAGTGGCTTTCTGGTGCTGGACTTTATGTCTTTGCACTGGGGAGCCCTACAACTGCGGCACGTGTCTGTATACTGGAGAAGCCCTGATCAGGCTGGGGATATCAGCAGTCGAGCACTTTCTTTAATGGAATATAAAGTTCAAAATTTAGGACTGTCCTTTGTTCCATTGTCTTTTCATGATGAATTTAAATTAGAGGTGGATTTATTCAACCTGGAGAGACTCATAAAATTACGGATTATGTTTGGAGATACCTAGGAATCTGATCAGGAAAGGTTTTGACCTAAATCTCATCTTGTTCCATATCTTGAACATCCCACTGTTACTGTTTTCATGAATGAAGTTAAATAGATATAGATATATAGAGATATATATATAGAGAGAGATATATATAAAATTGGAAAAGCAATATAAACGTATGAAATTCAAACATGGAAATTTAACAAGGGAAGAATGGGAGGCTGTTCAGGATTTGTCTTATGATTGCAATATAGTTGTAAAACCTGCGGACAAAGGTGAGTCTTTGGTTATTCAGGATTGGGAAAAGTATGATCTAGAAATTAATACTCAGCTGGCTGATCGGACTACATATGTCCCTATTGAACATCCGGCAGACGCTGTAGGATATATTAAGCATTTTTGGTACCATTGAAGCCAGTACAATTTGGTATCCAGTAGCATTTCTAATTTAGAAACCACTGGTAGGTACAGTGTCATTTTGGAAGAAATAAATGTAATTACTAAAAAATTTCTAACCCTTAAGTTAATGTAATTTGTTGAAGGTATTTTGAAATGATGCATATGTTATTATGTATTCAGCTGGCTTCTCCTGATGAAGTCTTGTTCAAGTAGGAGGAAACAGGTTAAAATGACTTAGGATACCTGTTGGGAACTTTTTGGACAAGGAGCATCTATCAGAAGGAGCAACATTTGTACATGGAGCTACCTTTAGAATAGGAACTTGTAAAGAGAAAAGATTTGGTAGGACTTTTGGAGTAACAACTTGAATACAGAACCAGCAAGAGAAATGATTTGGTAGGACTTTTGGAGTAACAACTTGAATACGGAACCAGCAAGAGAAATGATTTGGTAAGACTTTTGGAGTAACAACTTGAATACAGAACCAGCAAGAGAAATGATTTGGTAAGACTTTTGGAGTAACAACTTGAATACAGAACCAGCAAGAGAAAAGATCTGGTAGGACTTTATGTCTACATGTAATAGGACCACGGACATTATTGACCTTCAGCTACAATGTTTTGGGGTTGAGAACACAGACAATTTCTCTAGCAATTTGTGTGTTTCATTCATGTAATTTGTGTGTGTGAAATAGACTCTTCTACACGGTATACATACTATCCTGTATATGTTTGTTGAGCCCTACAACTGTGGCAAGTGTCTGTATACTGGAGAAGCCCTGATTTAGCTTGGGAGCGGCTTTCTCATGCTGGACTTCATGTCTCTGCACTGGCAGACGCTGTAGGATATATTAAGCCTCATCAGTACCATTGAAGCTAGTACAATTTGGTATCCAGTAGCATTTCTAATTTAGAAACCACTGGTAGGTGCAGTGTCACTTTGGAAGAAATAAATGTGAGTAATAACTAAAAAATTTCTAACCCTTTAAGTTAATGTAATTTGTTGAAGGTATTTTGAAATGATGCATGTGTTTTTATGTTTTCAGCTGGCTTCTCCTGATGCAGTCCTGTTCATGTAGGAGGAAACAGGTTAAAATGACCTAGGATACCTGTTGGGAACTTTTTGGACAAGGAGCATCTATCAGAAGGAGCAACATTTGTACATGGAGCTACCTTTAGAATAAGAACTTGTAAAGAGAAATGATTTGGTAGGACTTTTGGAGTAACAACTTGAATACAGAACCAGCAAGAGAAATGATTTGGTAGGACTTTTGGAGTAACAACTTGAATAGAGAACCAGCAAGAGAAATGATTTGGTAAGACTTTTGGAGTAACAACTTGAATACAGAACCAGCAAGAGAAAAGATCTGGTAGGATTTATGTCTACATGTAATAGGACCATGGACATTATTGACTTTCGGCTACACTGTTTTGGGGTGGAGAACACAGACAATTTCTCTAGCAATTTGTGTGTTTCATTCATGTAATTTGTGTGTGTGAAATAGACTCTTCTACACGGTATATATACTATCCTGTATATGTTTGTTGAGCCCTACATCTGCGGCAAGTGTCTGTATACAGGAGAAGCCCTGATTTAGCTTGGGACCAGCTTTCTCATGCTGGACTTCATGTCTCTGCACGGGGGACCCATACAAATAGTGAGAGCGTGGCCCTCGTGGGGGCCGTACAATGAGCAGCCCCTATTTCAGCTGAGGGGTGGCTTTCTCGTGCTGGACTTTATGTCTTTGCACTGGGGAGCCCCACAACTGTGGCAAGTGTCTGTATACTGGAGAAACCCTGATTTAGCTGGGGAGTGGCTTTCTGGTGCTGGACTTTATGTCTTTGCACTGGGGAGCCCCGCAACTGTGGCAAGTGTCTGTATACTGGAGAAGCCCTGATTTAGCTGGGGAGTGGCTTTCTCGTGCTGGACTTTATGTCTTTGCACTGGGGAGCCCCGCAACTGTGGCAAGTGTCTGTATACTGGAGAAGCCCTGATTTAGCTGGGGAGTGGCTTTCTCGTGCTGGACTTTATGTCTTTGCACTGGGGAGCCCCACAACTGTGGCAAGTGTCTGTATACTGGAGAAGCCCTGATTTAGCTGGGGAGTGGCTTTCTGGTGCTGGACTTTATGTCTTTGCACTGGGGAGCCCTGCAACTGTGGCAAGTGTCTGTATACTGGAGAAGCCCTGATTTAGCTGGGGAGTGGCTTTCTGGTGCTGGACTTTATGTCTTTGCACTGGGGAGCCCCACAACTGCGGCAAGTGTCTGTATACTGGAGAAGCCCTGATTTAGCTGGGGAGCAGCTTTCTCGTGCTGGACTTCATGTCTCTGCACTGGGGACCCATACAAATAGTGAGAGCGTGGCCCTCGTAGGGGCCGTACAAGGAGCAACCCCTATTTCAGCTGAGGGGTGGCTTTCTCGTGCTGGACTTTATGTCTTTGCACTGGGGAGCCCCACAACTGTGGCAAGTGTCTGTATACTGGAGAAGCCCTGATTTAGCTGGGGAGTGGCTTTCTGGTGCTGGACTTTATGTCTTTGCACTGGGGAGCCCTACAACTGCGGCACGTGTCTGTATACTGGAGAAGCCCTGATCAGGCTGGGGATATCAGCAGTCGAGCACTTTCTTTAATGGAATATAAAGTTCAAAATTTAGGACTGTCCTTTGTTCCATTGTCTTTTCATGATGAATTTAAATTAGAGGTGGATTTATTCAACCTGGAGAGACTCATAAAATTACGGATTATGTTTGGAGATACCTAGGAATCTGATCAGGAAAGGTTTTGACCTAAATCTCATCTTGTTCCATATCTTGAACATCCCACTGTTACTGTTTTCATGAATGAATTTAAATAGATATAGATATATAGAGATATATATATAGAGAGAGATATATATAAAATTGGAAAAGCAATATAAACGTATGAAATTCAAACATGGAAATTTAACAAGGGAAGAATGGGAGGCTGTTCAGGATTTGTCTTATGATTGCAATATAGTTGTAAAACCTGCGGACAAAGGTGAGTCTTTGGTTATTCAGGATTGGGAAAAGTATGATCTAGAAATTAATACTCAGCTGGCTGATCGGACTACATATGTCCCTATTGAACATCCGGCAGACGCTGTAGGATATATTAAGCATTTTTGGTACCATTGAAGCCAGTACAATTTGGTATCCAGTAGCATTTCTAATTTAGAAACCACTGGTAGGTACAGTGTCATTTTGGAAGAAATAAATGTAATTACTAAAAAATTTCTAACCCTTAAGTTAATGTAATTTGTTGAAGGTATTTTGAAATGATGCATATGTTATTATGTATTCAGCTGGCTTCTCCTGATGAAGTCTTGTTCAAGTAGGAGGAAACAGGTTAAAATGACTTAGGATACCTGTTGGGAACTTTTTGGACAAGGAGCATCTATCAGAAGGAGCAACATTTGTACATGGAGCTACCTTTAGAATAGGAACTTGTAAAGAGAAAAGATTTGGTAGGACTTTTGGAGTAACAACTTGAATACAGAACCAGCAAGAGAAATGATTTGGTAGGACTTTTGGAGTAACAACTTGAATACGGAACCAGCAAGAGAAATGATTTGGTAAGACTTTTGGAGTAACAACTTGAATACAGAACCAGCAAGAGAAATGATTTGGTAAGACTTTTGGAGTAACAACTTGAATACAGAACCAGCAAGAGAAAAGATCTGGTAGGACTTTATGTCTACATGTAATAGGACCACGGACATTATTGACCTTCAGCTACAATGTTTTGGGGTTGAGAACACAGACAATTTCTCTAGCAATTTGTGTGTTTCATTCATGTAATTTGTGTGTGTGAAATAGACTCTTCTACACGGTATACATACTATCCTGTATATGTTTGTTGAGCCCTACAACTGTGGCAAGTGTCTGTATACTGGAGAAGCCCTGATTTAGCTTGGGAGCGGCTTTCTCATGCTGGACTTCATGTCTCTGCACTGGCAGACGCTGTAGGATATATTAAGCCTCATCAGTACCATTGAAGCTAGTACAATTTGGTATCCAGTAGCATTTCTAATTTAGAAACCACTGGTAGGTGCAGTGTCACTTTGGAAGAAATAAATGTGAGTAATAACTAAAAAATTTCTAACCCTTTAAGTTAATGTAATTTGTTGAAGGTATTTTGAAATGATGCATGTGTTTTTATGTTTTCAGCTGGCTTCTCCTGATGCAGTCCTGTTCATGTAGGAGGAAACAGGTTAAAATGACCTAGGATACCTGTTGGGAACTTTTTGGACAAGGAGCATCTATCAGAAGGAGCAACATTTGTACATGGAGCTACCTTTAGAATAAGAACTTGTAAAGAGAAATGATTTGGTAGGACTTTTGGAGTAACAACTTGAATACAGAACCAGCAAGAGAAATGATTTGGTAGGACTTTTGGAGTAACAACTTGAATACAGAACCAGCAAGAGAAAAGATCTGGTAGGATTTATGTCTACATGTAATAGGACCATGGACATTATTGACTTTCGGCTACACTGTTTTGGGGTGGAGAACACAGACAATTTCTCTAGCAATTTGTGTGTTTCATTCATGTAATTTGTGTGTGTGAAATAGACTCTTCTACACGGTATATATACTATCCTGTATATGTTTGTTGAGCCCTACATCTGCGGCAAGTGTCTGTATACAGGAGAAGCCCTGATTTAGCTTGGGACCAGCTTTCTCATGCTGGACTTCATGTCTCTGCACGGGGGACCCATACAAATAGTGAGAGCGTGGCCCTCGTGGGGGCCGTACAATGAGCAGCCCCTATTTCAGCTGAGGGGTGGCTTTCTCGTGCTGGACTTTATGTCTTTGCACTGGGGAGCCCCACAACTGTGGCAAGTGTCTGTATACTGGAGAAGCCCTGATTTAGCTGGGGAGTGGCTTTCTCGTGCTGGACTTTATGTCTTTGCACTGGGGAGCCCCACAACTGTGGCAAGTGTCTGTATACTGGAGAAGCCCTGATTTAGCTGGGGAGTGGCTTTCTGGTGCTGGACTTTATGTCTTTGCACTAGGGAGCCCCGCAACTGTGGCAAGTGTCTGTATACTGGAGAAGCCCTGATTTAGCTGGGGAGTGGCTTTCTGGTGCTGGACTTTATGTCTTTGCACTGGGGAGCCCCACAACTGTGGCAAGTGTCTGTATACTGGAGAAGCCCTGATTTAGCTGGGGAGTGGCTTTCTGGTGCTGGACTTTATGTCTTTGCACTGGGGAGCCCCACAACTGCAGCAAGTGTCTGTATACTGGAGAAGCCCTGATTTAGCTGGGGAGCAGCTTTCTCGTGCTGGACTTCATGTCTCTGCACTGGGGACCCATACAAATAGTGAGAGCGTGGCCCTCGTAGGGGCCGTACAAGGAGCAGCCCCTATTTCAGCTGAGGGGTGGCTTTCTGGTGCTGGACTTTATGTCTTTGCACTGGGGAGCCCTACAACTGCGGCACGTGTCTGTATACTGGAGAAGCCCTGATCAGGCTGGGGATATCAGCAGTCGAGCACTTTCTTTAATGGAATATAAAGTTCAAAATTTAGGACTGTCCTTTGTTCCATTGTCTTTTCATGATGAATTTAAATTAGAGGTGGATTTATTCAACCTGGAGAGACTCATAAAATTACGGATTATGTTTGGAGATACCTAGGAATCTGATCAGGAAAGGTTTTGACCTAAATCTCATCTTGTTCCATATCTTGAACATCCCACTGTTACTGTTTTCATGAATGAAGTTAAATAGATATAGATATATAGAGATATATATAGAGAGAGATATATATATATAAAATTGGAAAAGCAATATAAACGTATGAAATTCAAACATGGAAATTTAACAAGGGAAGAATGGGAGGCTGTTCAGGATTTGTCTTATGATGGCAATATAGTTGTAAAACCTGCGGACAAAGGTGAGGCTTTGGTTATTCAGGATTGGGAAAAGTATGATCTAGAAATTAATACTCAGCTGGCTGATCGGACTACATATGTCCCTATTGAACATCCGGCAGACGCTGTAGGATATATTAAGCATTTTTGGTACCATTGAAGCCAGTACAATTTGGTATCCAGTAGCATTTCTAATTTAGAAACCACTGGTAGGTACAGTGTCATTTTGGAAGAAATAAATGTAATTACTAAAAAATTTCTAACCCTTAAGTTAATGTAATTTGTTGAAGGTATTTTGAAATGATGCATATGTTATTATGTATTCCGCTGGCTTCTCCGGATGAAGTCTTGTTCAAGTAGGAGGAAACAGGTTAAAATGACTTAGGATACCTGTTGGGAACTTTTTGGACAAGGAGCATCTATCGGAAGGAGCAACATTTGTACATGGAGCTACCTTTAGAATAGGAACTTGTAAAGAGAAAAGATTTGGTAGGACTTTTGGAGTAACAACTTGAATACAGAACCAGCAAGAGAAATGATTTGGTAGGACTTTTGGAGTAACAACTTGAATACGGAACCAGCAAGAGAAATGATTTGGTAAGACTTTTGGAGTAACAACTTGAATACAGAACCAGCAAGAGAAATGATTTGGTAAGACTTTTGGAGTAACAACTTGAATACAGAACCAGCAAGAGAAAAGATCTGGTAGGACTTTATGTCTACATGTAATAGGACCACGGACATTATTGACCTTCAGCTACAATGTTTTGGGGTTGAGAACACAGACAATTTCTCTAGCAATTTGTGTGTTTCATTCATGTAATTTGTGTGTGTGAAATAGACTCTTCTACACGGTATATATACTATCCTGTATATGTTTGTTGAGCCCTACATCTGTGGCAAGTGTCTGTATACAGGAGAAGCCCTGATTTAGCTTGGGAGCAGCTTTCTCATGCTGGACTTCATGTCTCTGCACGGGGGACCCATACAAATAGTGAGAGCGTGGCCCTCGTAGGGGCCGTACAATGAGCAGCCCCTATTTCAGCTGAGGGGTGGCTTTCTCGTGCTGGACTTTATGTCTTTGCACTGGGGAGCCCCACAACTGTGGCAAGTGTCTGTATACTGGAGAAGCCCTGATTTAGCTGGGGAGTGGCTTTCTGGTGCTGGACTTTATGTCTTTGCACTGGGGAGCCCTACAACTGTGGCAAGTGTCTGTATACTGGAGAAGCCCTGATTTAGCTGGGGAGTGGCTTTCTGGTGCTGGACTTTATGTCTTTGCACTGGGGAGCCCTACAACTGTGGCAAGTGTCTGTATACTGGAGAAGCCCTGGTCTGGCTGGGGAGTGGCTTTCTCATGCGGGACTTTATGTCTTTGCACTGGGTAGCCCCACAACTGTGGTAAGTGTCTGTATACTGGAGAAGCCCTGATTTAGCTGGGGAGTGGCTTTCTGGTGCTGGACTTTATGTCTTTGCACTGGGGAGCCCCACAACTGTGGCAAGTGTCTGTATACTGAAGAAGCCCTGATTTAGCTGGGGAGTGGCTTTCTGGTGCTGGGCTTTATGTCTTTGCACTGGGGAGCCCTACAACTGCGGCAAGTGTCTGTATACTGGAGAAGCCCTGATCAGGCTGGGGATATCAGCAGTCGAGCACTTTCTTTAATGGAATATAAAGTTCAAAATTTAGGACTGTCCTTTGTTCCATTGTCTTTTCATGATGAATTTAAATTAGAGGTGGATTTATTCAACCTGGAGAGACTCATAAAATTACGGATTATGTTTGGAGATACCTAGGAATCTGATCAGGAAAGGTTTTGACCTAAATCTCATCTTGTTCCATATCTTGAACATCCCACTGTTACTGTTTTCATGAATGAAGTTAAATAGATATAGATATATATAGATATATATATAGATATATAGATATATATAAAATTGGAAAAGCAATATAAACGTATGAAATTCAAACATGGAAATTTAACAAGGGAAGAATGGGAGGCTGTTCAGGATTTGTCTTATGATGGCAATATAGTTGTAAAACCTGCGGACAAAGGTGGGGCTTTGGTTATTCAGGATTGGGAAAAGTATGATCTAGAAATTAATACTCAGCTGGCTGATCGGACTACATATGTCCCTATTGAACATCCGGCAGACGCTGTAGGATATATTAAGCATTTTTGGTACCATTGAAGCCAGTACAATTTGGTATCCAGTAGCATTTCTAATTTAGAAACCACTGGTAGGTACAGTGTCATTTTGGAAGAAATAAATGTAATTACTAAAAAATTTCTAACCCTTAAGTTAATGTAATTTGTTGAAGGTATTTTGAAATGATGCATATGTTATTATGTATTCCGCTGGCTTCTCCTGATGAAGTCTTGTTCAAGTAGGAGGAAACAGGTTAAAATGACTTAGGATACCTGTTGGGAACTTTTTGGACAAGGAGCATCTATCAGAAGGAGCAACATTTGTACATGGAGCTACCTTTAGAATAGGAACTTGTAAAGAGAAAAGATTTGGTAGGACTTTTGGAGTAACAACTTGAATACGGAACCAGCAAGAGAAATGATTTGGTAAGACTTTTGGAGTAACAACTTGAATACAGAACCAGCAAGAGAAATGATTTGGTAAGACTTTTGGAGTAACAACTTGAATACAGAACCAGCAAGAGAAAAGATCTGGTAGGACTTTATGTCTACATGTAATAGGACCACGGACATTATTGACCTTCAGCTACAATGTTTTGGGGTTGAGAACACAGACAATTTCTCTAGCAATTTGTGTGTTTCATTCATCTAATTTGTCTGTGTGAAATAGACTCTTCTACACCGTATATATACTATCCTGTATATGTTTGTTGAGCCCTACATCTGTGGCAAGTGTCTGTATACAGGAGAAGCCCTGATTTAGCTTGGGAGCAGCTTTCTCATGCTGGACTTCATGTCTCTGCACGGGGGACCCATACAAATAGTGAGAGCGTGGCCCTCGTAGGGGCCGTACAATGAGCAGCCCCTATTTCAGCTGAGGGGTGGCTTTCTCGTGCTGGACTTTATGTCTTTGCACTGGGGAGCCCCACAACTGTGGCAAGTGTCTGTATACTGAAGAAGCCCTGATTTAGCTGGGGAGTGGCTTTCTGGTGCTGGACTTTATGTCTTTGCACTGGGGAGCCCTACAACTGTGGCAAGTGTCTGTATACTGGAGAAGCCCTGGTTTAGCTGGGGAGTGGCTTTCTGGTGCTGGACTTTATGTCTTTGCACTGGGGAGGCCTACAACTGTGGCAAGTGTCTGTATACTGGAGAAGCCCTGATTTAGCTGGGGAGTGGCTTTCTGGTGCTGGACTTTATGTCTTTGCACTGGGGAGCCCCACAACTGCGGCACGTGTCTGTATACTGGAGAAGCCCTGATTTAGCTGGGGAGTAGCTTTCTGGTGCTGGACTTTATGTCTTTGCACTGGGGAGCCCCACAACTGTGGCAAGTGTCTGTATACTGGAGAAGCCCTGGTCTGGCTCGGGAGTGGCTTTCTTGTGCGGGACTTTATGTCTTTGCATGGGGGAGCCCCACCACTGTGGCAAGTGTCTGTATACTGGAGAAGCCCTGGTCTGGCTGGGGAGTGGCTTTCTCATGCGGGACTTTATGTCTTTGCACTGGGTAGCCCCACAACTGTGGTAAGTGTCTGTATACTGGAGAAGCCCTGATTTAGCTGGGGAGTGGCTTTCTGGTGCTGGACTTTATGTCTTTGCACTGGGGAGCCCCACAACTGCGGCAAGTGTCTGTATACTGGAGAAGCCCTGATTTAGCTGGGGAGTAGCTTTCTGGTGCTGGACTTTATGTCTTTGCACTGGGGAGCCCCACAACTGTGGCAAGTGTCTGTATACTGGAGAAGCCCTGGTCTGGCTCGGGAGTGGCTTTCTTGTGCGGGACTTTATGTCTTTGCACTGGGGAGCCCCACAACTGTGGCAAGTGTCTGTATACTGGAGAAGCCCTGATTTAGCTGGGGAGTGGCTTTCTGGTGCTGGACTTTATGTCTTTGCACTGGGGAGCCCCACAACTGTGGCAAGTGTCTGTATACTGAAGAAGCCCTGATTTAGCTGGGGAGTGGCTTTCTGGTGCTGGACTTTATGTCTTTGCACTGGGGAGCCCCACAACTGTGGCAAGTGTCTGTATACTGAAGAAGCCCTGATTTAGCTGGGGAGTAGCTTTCTGGTGCTGGACTTTATGTCTTTGCACTGGGGAGCCCCACAACTGTGGCAAGTGTCTGTATACTGGAGAAGCCCTGGTCTGGCTCGGGAGTGGCTTTCTTGTGCGGGACTTTATGTCTTTGCATGGGGGAGCCCCACCACTGTGGCAAGTGTCTGTATACTGGAGAAGCCCTGGTCTGGCTGGGGAGTGGCTTTCTCTTCCGGGACTTCATGTCTCTGCACTGGGGAGCCATTAAAATAGTGAGAGGGTGGCCCTCATAGGGGCCGTACAAGGAGCAGCCCCTATTTCAGCTGAGGGGTGGCTTTCTCGTCCTGGCCTTTATGTCTTTGCACTGGGGAGCCATACAAATAGTGAGAGCGTGGCCCTCGTAAGGGCCGTACAAGGAGCAGCCCCTATTTCAGCAGAGGTGTGGCTTTCTGGTGCTGGACTTTATGTCTTTGCACGGCGGAGCCCCACCACTGTGGCAAGTGTCTGTATACTGGAGAAGCCCTGGTCTGGCTGGGGAGTGGCTTTCTCGTGCGGGACTTCATGTCTCTGCACTGGGGAGCCATACAAATAGTGAGAGCGTGGCCCTCGTAAGGGCCGTACAAGGAGCAGCCCCTATTTCAGCAGAGGTGTGGCTTTCAGGTGCTGGACTTTATGTCTTTGCATGGGGGTGCCCCACCACTGTGGCAAGTGTCTGTATACTGTAGAAGCCCTGATTTAGCTGGGGAGTGGCTTTCTCGTGCGGGACTTTATGTCTTTGCACGTGGGAGCCCCACCACTGTGGCATGTGTCTGTATACTGGAGAAGCCCTGCTCTGGCTTGGGAGTGGCTTTCTCGTGCGGGACTTCATGTCCTGGCACTGGGGAGCCCCGAAAATGGTGGGAGCATGGCCTCCTCAGCCGAGCCTGAGTGTCTGTATGCTGCGTGGCTGCTCATTTATCTGCAGGGTGCCGTTCCTCGCTGTGTGACTTCACCCTTCATCTTGCGAGTGGTGATGAGTTGGCATCTCCCAACTGCCCTGTCCCTAGTCTTCAGCTTGGTGCGCCCTGCCCACGAGAAAGCCAGGGACGGTGGAAGTGCGGCATCCATGACCTCTTCAAGCAGCGTGGTGTGCCGAGCGGGCCCTGCTGGCTGGCTGAAGGCACACGGTGAGTGGACTCCGGTTAGGCCGGGAGATGCGGCCCGAAGCCTTGCGCTGAGGTCTCCTTCTCCTTGGCTTGGGCTCTTGGATGGACAGGGCTTCAGGGTCCTCAAGAAGCCCTTCTAAAGAGGGGAAAGTGTCAAGATCTGGAAACTGACAAAGCTCTTTTTCTTTCTTTAGAAGGCAGTGGGGAGCAAGGACAGAAGAAAGAGGTGCAGAAGGAGGAAGAGAAACAAGCAGGAAGACGCCAGCGGAGACGTGAAAAGAAGCAGGAGGAGACCGGCTCTCCAGGAGCTTAGCAGAAGAAACGGGCAGGCTGTGCTTCCACCAGGCGGACGGCATCATTTCTCTCTCTCTCTCGGCCACTGATCACTCTGCGTGGGGCTGCAGATGGCCCTGTAGCGTGGCATTCCTCGTGCTGGACTTCATGTCTTTGCACTAAGGAGCCCTGACAGGGGTGGGAGTGCGGCCTTCTCAGGCTGCCCCGAATCTCTCTGCACTGAGTCTCTTGCAATTGGGTGGGAGGTGGCTTGCTCATGCTGGACCTGAAGTATGTGCGCTGAGCCGCCCCTGGTCGGGGCCGGGGGCGTTGCTTTCTCATGCTGAGCTTGATGCATGTGCGCTGAGCTGCCCCTGGCTGGGCTGGCCTGGGGGTGTTGCTTCCTCGCGCCGAGCCTTATAGGTATGTGCGCTGAGCCACCCCTGGTCGGGGCTGGGGGTGTTGCTTTTTGCTGCCAGGCCTTATGTCTGTGCACTGAGCCGCCCCAGTGAGGGCTGGGGGCGTTGCTTCCTCGCGCTGTGCTTCACGTCTTTGCTCTGAGAAGCTCCTCATTTGGCCGGGGGTGGCTCTCTCCAATCCTTGCTACATGACTTTGTCCTTCATGCTCTGAGTGGTGTTGAGCTGGCCACTCCGCCCTGCCCACGGAGGAAGCTCGGGACGGTAGAAGTGTGGCCTCCCTGACCTCTTCAAGCAGCAGCAGCAGCAGCCTCTGCTGGCTGAAGGCACACGCCTGACGCTTGGTGTGCTCACACTCCTTGGCTTGGGCTCTTGCATGAGCAGTGCTGCTTCTCAAGAAGGCCTTCTAAAGAGGGAAAAGAGTCAAGAGCTGTGAGAAGCTGATCTCTTGCCTTAGGAGGCAAGGGAGAGAAAGGGCAGAAGAAAGAAGTGCCGCGGGCTGGCGAAAAAGGAGCACCAGGAGGAGACCTGAAGATGGAAGAAGGAGGCGGAGGAGACTGGCTCTCAAGCAGCTTCACAGAAGAAAGAAGGGGGAGATTCCCCTTCGACCAGCTGGAGGGCCTGTTTGCTGGCTTGCTCTCTGCTCTTTCTCCCTGAGTAGAGGCTGATTTACCTGGAGCCTGGCTGCTTCAGAAGGCTTGGGATGTCCCTGCCCTGAGTAGCCTCTGGTTTGGGAGGGGCGTGGACATAACAGGATGGACTCGGTGTCCATATGCTCAGTGGCCCTTTCCTGAACTGGGCTGCGGCATTCTCGTGCTGGACTTCATGTCTTTGCACTGGGGAGCCATACAAATAGTGAGAGGGTGGCCCTCATAGAGGCCGTCCAAGGGGCAGCCCCTATTTCAGCTGAGGTGTGGCTTTCTCATGCGGGACTTTATGTCTTTGCACTGGGGAGCCCTGCAACTGTGGCAAGTGTCTGTATACTGAAGAAGCCCTGATTTAGCTGGGGAGTGGCTTTCTGGTGCTGGACTTTATGTCTTTGCACTCGGGAGCCCTGCAACTGTGGTAAGTGTCTGTATACTGGAGAAGCCCTGATTTAGCTGGGGAGTAGCTTTCTCGTGCTGGACTTTATGTCTTTGCACTGGGGAGCCCCACAACTGCGGCAAGTGTCTGTATACTGGAGAAGCCCTGATTTAGCTGGGGAGTGGCTTTCTGGTGCTGGACTTTATGTCTTTGCACTGGGGAGCCATACAAATAGTGAGAGCGTGGCCCTCATAGAGGCCGTCCAAGGGGCAGCCCCTATTTCAGCTGAGGTGTGGCTTTCTCATGCTGGAGTTTATGTCTTTGCACTGGGGAGCCCTGCAACTGTGGCAAGTGTCTGTATACTGGAGAAGCCCTGATTTAGCTGGGGAGCGGCTTTCTCATGCTGGACTTCATGTCTCTGCACTGGGGAGCCATAAAAATAGTGAGAGCATGGCCCTCTTAGTGGCCGTACAAGGGGCAGCCCCTATTTCAGCTGAGGTGTGGCTTTCTCGTGCTGGACTTTATGTCTTTGCACTGGGTAGCCCCACAACTGTGTTAAGTGTCTGTATACTGGAGAAGCCCTGATTTAGCTGGGGAGTGGCTTTCTCGTGCTGGACTTTATGTCTTTGCACTGGGGATCCCCACAACTCCGGCAAGTGTCTGTATACTGGAGAAGCCCTGATTTAGCTGGGGAGTGGCTTTCTGGTGCTGGACTTTATGTCTTTGCACTGGGGAGCCCTGCAACTCTGGCAAGTGTCTGTATACTGGAGAAGCCCTGATTTAGCTGGGGAGTGGCTTTCTTGTGCTGGACTTTATGTCTTTGCACTGTCTTTCTTAGTGGCCATACAGTGGGCTTCGGGTATCACTTTTTTTTTTTTTTTTTTGGTTTTTACATATTTTTTTCTTTGGATTTTACATTTAAATGTCTGGGGGAGCTTCAATCCTGGTTACATGACTTTGCTCTTCTTTTTCTCAATATTTATGAAGGTGGTACCTTCGGCCTGGCGTGGTGCGGCAGTAGAAGTGCGGCATTTCTGATCTCTTCAAGTCGCGTGGTATGCTGAGTATGCTCTGCTGGCTGAAAGCACACGGTGCGTGGACTGATCAGACTAGGAGATGTGTTCTGAAACCTCAATCTTTGTGGTCTCATTCCCTTTGGCTTGGGTTCTTGGATGAACATAGATTGTCTTCAACATGTCCTTCTTAAGAGAGAAAAGAGTAAAGAACAAACTTTTGTCTTTGTTTAGAAGACAAAGGGGAGAAAAAACAATAAATTGTGGAAATCTGGACTTAGGCGCATCGAGTAGGCAGAAAAGAACAGAAGTGGGTATTGATAAGGAGGATAAAGATTCTGAATCTTTTTGGTTCTCCGTTTGTTAGAAGAGAACAGAAGAAAGATTGAAGGAACAACTGCAGAACAAGGAGAAAGAACATCAGAAAGTCCCAACAGGAGCTCTGAAGACTAACTGGATAAGTGGGAGAAGACCGGATAACAAGAAGCAGGAGAGAAGAAACAGGCAGGCTCCCCTCGGAGCTGACAGCCTCCTTCATGACTGAGTAGCAATTCTATCACATAGAAATATCCCCACATTGCTGTGAGCCTGTTTCAACCCAAGAGGGTGACTGTCTCCAAAGGACTTCAGTTTTTGATGGCGTCTAAATATTGGCACAGCCCTGTGAAGCTGCTTGGCCTGTCAGCTGGTGGGGGTCTCAAAAGAGCGGCATGCTTGAGGGGCAGTTTTCTGGCAGTTCAGTCTTTCATGCCTGACCCTGTGACTCAGCTACTTCCTGCTCTGAGAAATCCCCAAGGTACTTGGAGTGTGGTTTTCTTCATTCCTGGCTTGATATCTCTGCTTCAGATTGCTCAGAGCAGCCACTGAGATGACTGGAGAGCCACTGGCCTTGGGTGTGTCCAGGGTTTTATCCTAGATGGCTTCTCTGCCCCCCATTATTTCTGTATGCTGCTTGCAATATTGTTTAAATACAAACTTAAAATACATTAAAAACAAACAAAAATAGCTGTTGCATAGGATAACCTCTAAAAGGATAGGATCAAACTTAAAAAGAATAAACAAGTGTAGTATAATATAAGTAGGATAACATCTAAAAGATTAGGATAAAATCTAAAAAGATTGAAACAAGTATAGTATAATATAAGAAATACAGATCTATTAACTTAATTAGGAAGGCTAATAGGAAATAAAATGAAGCATTTTCAAAGTAGATTAGATATTCTAGACCAACTAGTGTATTAAAATAATATTCAAAGCAGCATATGGGAATGGTGAGAAAAAGCACTTTGCTACTGAAAGTCTGAAATGCCAGAACCCATCCACCAGTCCCTCATGTAGCTCTTCCGTGGCTCCGGGTCTCTTCCTGCTAGGATCTTATAGACTATTCCCCCTTTGATGCAAAGATGGGTGCTTGGGCGATTTGATGTAGAAATAAAGATCAATATTGTCTTTGTGTAGCTTTGTTTACTGACAGGCTTATAGGATGCTGAAGAGGGTATTTCTGTCAAGCACCCCAGAATTGATTCTTATTTCAAGTTGTTTTAACCTGTGTTTTTTTGTAAATGGCCCAGAGACATGAGTTTTGGGTGATCATAACCACATATGCTAAATAAAAAGCTGTCAGTATTGTCTGCTAGAATCAAAGATTGCCATAGTTTGTTGGAAGAGTTGTGGCATTCAAAAGTACTGTTGTCCTGGGCTAGAGTTGGTGCAGCTCTTGCTGGAGAAACCGAGGCTGAGATCCTGCTTCATGAAGAACAGATGCTCATGAAATAAAGGCGAAGAGGGTCTGGAGTTAGAGACACTTTCTTGGAAACAAAGGACATTTTGAAAAATGGCCACTGATGGGATGAATTGCAGACTCTCCCCTACCTAATGGTTAAATGGGGTTAAATGAATGATTTTGGTCAAACAAGTTCAGTCCTAGTTTGCCCAGAGCACAAGAGGAATAGACTGGACCATATAATTATATCTCTTCCTCCATTTTTTTGCTCTCTTTGCAGCCTGGACCTAAAGGCCTTTGCCTCTCCTCCACTCCTGCATGTTAAGCATCACTCACCCCACACACGCTATTTTTAACATGTGGGTTGAGGGTACAAACAGCAACTGAACCAACAAGAATATAAAACAGGTATATTTATGCATGAGCAGAAACAGTTGAACACTCAAGGTATTCCCATCCCACATCATGCTTTCCCCACTCTTCTGTCTCTAAAGCACCTGGCACAGGCTACAATCACATTCGTAGTAGGGGCCAGTGGCAATCACTCCACCCAGGACAGACTCAAGAGGATTTGGGGGGCCCCAGGGTGGGTGGAGGCCCTGGTGTCTAGCCTCAGAGTCCAGGGTCAGAGTGGTACTGGGTGGAATTTTGAAAGAGTAACACGCCAAGCAGGAGGACAGGCCCTTTTCTCCTGTCATCTTTGTGGGAAATGTCTACAGTGCTCTCTCCAAAGTCTCAAAGGCTATTGACCTCCCAGCCACACAAGGTGCTTCTCATAGATGCAGTAACTGTGGTCCTTCTTCAAGGCATACTCTGCCATGCTTTGAGGGCCAAGGTCTAGTTACACCTGTCTTTTATCACTCCATATCCCCACAAGTAAAACCTTTGTCGCTGGGGTTGCCACCTTCCAGACCTGCCCTGGAGTTTCTAGGAACTGACCTCTATCTCCAGATAACTTGAAGGCAACCCTTGAGATTTTCATAGCTTGTGCTAAATATTGCGGGGGGGAGGGGGGCAGTGGTTCAGGAAGAGCCTCTGTATTGGCAACCCTATTCACCCCCATCACCCCATTTGCTGTTCTCTTGTTGACCATACTCCAGGACTTCTCAGATGGGTGTCCCTACATGGGAGGGGAGTACAAAGTAGTAATTCATCAGCATCCAAGAACCCCAGTTTAAGAGCCAGGCTCACTCCCTTGCAGCATCTTCAGGTAGAGCTGGGAAAGACCCTTGCCTGGAACCCTGGCGGGTTGCTGCCAGTCAGGGTACATAAGAACAGCCCTGCTGGATTAGGCACAACTTGGCCCATCCAGTCCAACATCCTGTTTCACACAGTGGCCCACCAGATGCCTCTGGGGAGCCCACAAGTAAGAGGTGAGGGCGTGCCCTTTCCTGTTGTTGTTTCTTTGTATCTGATATTGAGAGGGATCTTGTCTCTGAGGCTGGAGGTGGCCTATAGCCATCCAGACTAGTAGCCATTGATAGACTTGTCCTCCAGGAATCTGTCGAAGCTTTTAAGGCCATCCAAGCTAGTGGCCATCACCACATCCCATGGCAGAGAATTACATAGATTAATTATGTGCTGTGTGAAAAAGTACTTCCTTTTGTCACTCCTACATTTCCTTCCTTTGAGTTTCATGAGATGATCCCTGGTTCTAGTGCTGCGAGAAAGGGAGAAGAATTTCTCTCTGTCTACCCTCTCCACTCCATGCATTGTATACACCTTGATTATGTCTCCCCATGGTCCCTCCTTTTCCAAAGTAAAGAGCCCCAGATGCTAGAGCCTTGCCTCGTAAGAAAGGTGATCTTGGCCCCAGATTATCTTGGTTGCCCTCTTCTGCACCTTTTCCAGTTCTACAATGTCCTTTTTTAGATGTGGTGACGTGACCAGAATTGTACGCAGTGCTCCAGGTGTGGCTGCACCATCATTTTGGATAAGGGCATTATAATATGAGCAGTTTGATTTTCAATCCCCTTCCTAATGATCCCTAGCATGGAACTGGCCTTTTCCACAGCTGCCGCACATTGAGTCGACACTTTCAACGAGCTGTCCACCACAACCCCAAGATCCCTCTCCTGGTCAGTCACCGACAGCTCAAATCCCATCAGCACATCTGTGAAGTTGGGGTGTTGTGGTTTTTGTTGTTGTAGACTACTGAGCTAACTGCACCAAGAATCACACTCAGTACAAGGCAGCTTCCCATGTTCATATGTAACCCCTGATGTAAGATTTCGGGTTCATCCAGATTGGGGCTGCACAACTTTGGCCTTCTAGTGGTTGTTGGACTACAACTCCCATCATGGGATTTTCATGGCCTGGTTTTGTGCAAAATATTGCCAGTGGGAGGAGACGGGCGGTGCAGGAATAGCCTCCGTGCTGGCAACTTTATTCACCCCCTATGTGCTGTTCTTTTGCTGACCATGCTCCAGTGCCTTAGATTGCACCACTATTTGCTCTTGAGCTTCCTAATGGCACTTTGACCTTCCAATCCCCTTCCTAAGAAAGGAAAGACACTCTTCTTGTACTCAGGATCAGGGCTGTCACATGTCCACTGACAAAAACACTCAACAATTCTCTCCATTACAGGTGAATCGCAGAGGTGGACCTGAGTGCAGCTTCATTTTTGAAGCACTTTAGAGAGGAAACTAAAATTTGCTGCCCAGCAGAGCTCTTTTTTGAAGCGGAAAGGCAGGATAAAAGAATTCATCAGGGGCATGTTTTTGCATGATCAAAAAATGCTTATGGTACCTTCTGACAGATCTCTGCTGGATATAACATTGGTCTCCTTGGTAGTTCAAGATTGACCTCCTAAAGAGGAGAGCTGATCTTGTGGTAGCAAGCATGACTTGTCCGCCTAGATAAGCAGGGTCTATCCTTGTTGTATTTGAATGTGACATGTGAGCACTGTTGGAGATTCCCCTCAGGGGATGGAGCCACTCTAGGAAGAGCAGAAGGTCCCAAGTTCCCTCCCTGGCAGCATCTCCAAGAGAGGACTGAGAGAGAGACTCCTGCCTGCAACCTTGGAGAAGCTGCTGCCAGTCTGTGAAGACAATACTGAGCGAGACAGACCAATGGTCTGACTCAGTATATGGCAGCTTCCTATGTTCCTATGCCGCTAGTCACACTTCTCTCCTTTTGGTGTCTGTCTTAGAAGCCATGTCTGGGTATAGGATATATCACACCATGGTGCATACAAAACCACACACAAACCTCCCATCCGCCCCCAAAGCAAAGGGGCTGTGATGGAGGAGAAAGAGAGAGGCTTTGGACTGACTGCCCTCTCTGCTGCCTTTCCAAAGAGCAGCTTCCTCTGTTGCTCCTTCTGCTGACCGTCCTGCCTGGGATCCATTTCTTATTCCCAGGTAGCACCCCGCCAGACGGCTCTCCCCTAGCCAAGAATCTAAAGGCCCTGCATAGTTTCTCCTTCGGGTTTAAAGAAACCTCCAGCTTCCCTCTCTGCGTTGTGCTTCTTCACTCCACAAAATAAAACTTCACCCCCAACAACTCCTCCCTCTTGTGGCCTGGCCACCACCATTTCCCCCTTCGCCTCATTCCTTCCATGTCACCAGCAGGAGCACCACTGCCTGGACTGGGTCGCTCGGTGGCAGAAGAAGCTGCCGTATCTAGTTCCGTACAGGACCAGGATTGCCTTCACGGACTGGCAGCAGCTTTTCCAAGGATGCAGGCAGGCGTCTCTCTCAGCCCCATCTGGAGAGGCTGCCAGGGAGGGAGGGAACCTCCACCCACTATTGTCGGCACTACCCGCTGTGTCTCTACCCTTCACTTGCCCTGCCTGGCGCCCACCCAGTCCCAGGAGTCACCCGCTGGCCCTGGTCGGTCAGGAAGCTTCCCCACTGGGAAAAGGGAGAAAGGCCACTGAAACCGCTGCCTGGGCTAGTCCCCTCGCACCCCCGCTCTTGTTCTTTCCTGTTCAATGTGGGGGGAGATTGTTTTAGGTTTGTTTGTTTATCAGATTTGTACACCGCCCCAAGCTTTCATCTCTGGGTGGTTAGCATAAAACAAGTTAAAAACATATACAGAGCTTAAAACAATTTAACGATCTAAAAATCAACCACAGATAAAACCTAAAAATTCTAAAGAGCTGAAAAAGCTTGGATGAAGAGGTGGGTTTTCAAACGCTTTTTAAAAAATTGTCAGAGATGAGGAGGATCGTATCTCAGTAGGGAGAGCATCCCACAATCTCATTCCACAATGGAGAGTCATCTACTTTTAAAGCCATCCTCTTGGATTCAGGGTCGTCGTCGTCTTCTGCTTGAGCAAATACAGTCCTCTGGAACAGCCAGCTCCTTCAACTGATTGAAAAGCCAAGGCAATGTTTCTTTTTCTGAAACAAACAAGGAATACTGTGTTTATAATATAATATATACTATACTATACTATACTATAATTATAATATAATATAATATAATATAATATAATATAATATAATATAATATAATATAATATAGAATAACACACCATGCATCTGACAAACTGGACTTCAATATGCAAAAGTTTATAACGCAGTAAATGTCTGAGTTTTTAATGTTCCACAGGATTCTTTGCTGTTTGTGGCCAAATCTGTTTTTGACACACACTGTCTAGAATCTCAGGTATCAGTTTTCAGTGGTGGCGGCGGTGTGTGTGTGTGCTTTGTTGGTCTTTTTTTTTTTTTTGGCTTGGGGCAGATTCTGGTGTATAATCTAAGGTAAAAAATTAACTCTCTATGCACACAGTTTTGCAAAGCTCGTGGCAGCAGAACAAAGGTTGCCACGAACCAGGAGCTATGGGAATCATAGGTACTCACAATCTATACTCATTTTCTGTGGAACATACAGTGCAGCTGCTGATGGAAAAGGAGGAGCAGAAGAAGAGAGACTGGCAGTCAATGTCCATAGATCAGGTTGTAAGTGTTCAAAATGGGGCTTTTAAAATATCCCAAGCAATTTCTCTGTGCTGTCTGTACCATTGGTCCATCTAAGTCTGTATTGTCTATACAAGGAGTTCTCAGACTTGGACCCCCAGATGTTGTTGGACTACTCCTCCCATCATCCTTTGCCATAAATGGCCTTTGGCCACTGGTACGGGATGATAGGAGTTGTAGTCCAACATCTGGGGGCCTGAGAACTCCTAGAGCAGACAATACACAGTGGCTCTCCAATGTTTCAGGCCCTGAGCCTCTCCCAGCCCTACCTGGAGATGCTGCCAGGGATCGAACCTGGGACCTCCAAACCCCTCTTCAAGCCATCCTGGTTGTTGGCTGTCACCACAGCTTGTGGCAGAGAATTCCACAAGTTGGAACTATATGTTGGAACTATATGTTCTCCTGTGAGTTGTTGGAACTATATGTTCTCCTCAGGAGCAGGAAAGATCCTCCTTTCTGCTGTTTCAATGCTGCAAGAAAAGCCTGTGTGAGTTGTTGGACCAATATGTTCTCCTCAGAAGCTCAAACAGCCCTAAGCCCAGACGGACCAGAAACTAGGGAAATTCTGCAAATAAATTATTCTTGGGCTTCCCCACGCAAAACGAAGATTGTGCCTTGAGCTTTTCCAGTGAGTCCTGCAGTAAATAGGTGGCTTTTCAGAAGAGGTCTTCTGTGCGCTGTTCCCATCAGGGGTGCGGCTATAATTAAGCAAAAGATTTGGGGACTTTGCCCCCATTTCCCTTCACTGAAATATGGCTCCCAAGATTACGTGGGAAAGGGGAGACAACCAGTTTATACCAATTTGCTTCTTACAAACCAAAGCAAGGAGAATCTGCTTCGATCTGGCTACCTCTTTGAATGGCAGCCAGAAAAACCCGACTTTTGTTTGCCCAATTTAATTAATTAGTTTCCCTGCACAGGGGTTTTTGAATTAGATTATTGCCTTGCAGTTAATTAAAACTGCAGAATGAAGTAGCTTAATTGCGTACTGCTTGGCTGGCCCCAGTGGGCTGCCTATAGGCCTCAACTGGAAAGCAGGTCGGCACGTGGATGAAACGTTGGCAGAGAATTATAACTGATCCAAAAAATTCAGATTGCAGAATATCCTTTTCCAAATCACGGGTGCTGGATGTGTCGCTTAGAGCTGGCATCAGGGGCCTATTGAAGAGCATAATTGTAAACTGCCCAGAGATACAAGTTTGGGGCAGTATAGACATATTTTAAAATAAAATAAAAAATAAAAATTGGAGGTGGGGTCAAGATGGGCCACATTTGGGGGTTCTCTAGGCTGGTCACACAATTGATCTGATGTCAGCTCCATGGGAATTTAGAGATTATCTCATGCAGATGTTAGTCTACGATTCCCATCATCCCTGACTATTGGTCACTGTGGCTGGAGATGGTGGAAATTTTCCTCAATCCCCAGCTGGCAACACACCAACCCAATGTGAAGCTGAGATCCATAATCTTAGAGTTGAACTTGTCGTGACAATGTCAGCAGAGATGACTCCATAGCAAGGCTGAAGAGCTTCAACTGTCCTGCAGACGTAGGCCTACAACTGGGTTCAGACAAGCAAACAAGCTGAGGCTTGTTGAAATAAACCGTGGTTCTGCGTTATGTCAGAACCTGACCATATAGGAGAGCAACAACCAGCCTTTGCCTCTGCCAATCAGCCTCAGACAATATTTATGGTCACATTTCTGTCTCGCTAGTATATTTCCCCCCACGTGGGTTGAAGCTCATTCTGGCTGCAGGCCTGATATTTGATGGCTCCTAATTATTTTTGATACTATTCCTTTCTGCTAACAGCAGACTTGTATGAATGCATGAAAAGTAATTAGTTTTGGAGTTGAAGAAAAACAATATTCAGAAAGGTCAGTCTCTGATCTCGAGCTGGAGTTGATTGCTTGGAGATTCGACCGCGATTTAATAGCCTAGCAAACAGGAATGAGCTGCGGAGACCGGAAGGGAACTGAGAGCTCTATTAGACTTTGCTTTGTGTCCTAGAACCCAAAGAGAACCTGACACAAAATATATCATATAAGCTGTTTGGGGAAATAGATTTACCATGGGTCCCCCCCCCCTTGCAAGCCCCTTTTGCAGCAAAAGAGGCAGAATTTCAACAGGTGCAGCTTTGCCACATCTCCATGCTGAGCCTGTTGAAGTTTCATCTCTTTTACAGCCCTTAGAGGCTCAAAACCTCTGTTAGGAAATCAAGGCAGCAATGCAAACAGACGTCAGTCCGTATCTCATGATTTTGTACTTCTACCTGACAGGTACAAAGGAAACAGAAGTGGGAACAGAGATTCAGCCTTGGAACAGAGCATCTTCTTCAGTCAATTAACAATTAAGCAGCCACATTTTTGTGAAAAGGGCAAAAGTTTACAATATGCAACTGTGCTTGTGAGTCACAGAGAATGGCATATGGAGAAGAGGTCAAGTCAGAGGACACATTTTGATGAGACTTTTTCTGCTTTGGCATTTGGTAAAGGATGCTTTGTACTGACGAGCCAAAAATGGGAATCTCAACAAGTGCAAACTTTGTTTCCTTAAAAGGCTCCCAACATTATTTCCCTGACAAGCCACTTCTCCCCAGCTCTCCCCACACCTGGCCAGCCCTTGCAACAGCGGAGAGACATGATAGAGGTCTATAGAATCATGCATGGTGTGGAGAAAGGAGATAGAGAGAAAATTTTCTCCCTCCCACATAACACTAGAACCAGGGGTCATCCCATGAAATTGGTTGCCATGAAATTTAGGACCAACAAACGGAAGTACTTTTTCACACAAAGCATCATCAACTTGTGGAATTCTCTGCCACAAGATGTGGTGACAGCCAACAACCTGGATAGCTTTAAGAGGGAACATAGGAACATAAGAAGCTGCCATATACTGAGTCAGACCATTGGTCTATCTAGCTCAGTGTTGTCTTCGCAGACTGGCAGCAGCTTCTCCAAGGTTGCTGGCAGGAATCTCTCTCAGCCTTATCTTGGAGAAGCCAGGGAGGGAACTTGGAACCTTCTGCTCTTCCCAGAATGGCTCCATCCGCAAAGGGGAATATACAATGCTCACATTTCTAGCCTCCTTTTCATATGCAACCAGGGTGGACCCTGCTTAGCTAAGGGGACAAGTCATGTTTGCTACCACAAGACCAGCTTTCCTCTCCTGGATAACTTCATGGAGGAGAGGTTTATCAACGGCTGCTAGTTGGAGGGCTATAAGGCACCTCCAGCCTCAGAAGCAGGATGCCTCTGAGTACCAGTTGCAGGGGAGTAACAGCAGGAGAAAGGGCATGCCCTCAACTCCTGCCTGTAGGCTTCCAGCGTCATCTGGTGGGCCACTATGCAAAACAGGATGCTGGACTAGATGGGCCTCCTTAGGCCTGATCCAGCGGGGCTGTTCTTATGGTCATCTCCCTTGACACTTTAATCCCATGGCTAGACATATATCAGAATTCCAGCCCTTTGAACCATCAGACACAAGTTTATTTAAGAGCATAAAAAGAAGCCTGCTGCATGAGACCAAAGACCTAACTAATCCTGCATTCCTGCTGCCAACAGTGGTCAGCCACATGCCTCTCAGGATCCCATAGGCAGGGCATGAAAGCAACAGCTGTATTCCTTTGTTGTTGCTCCAGAGCAGCTGGTATTCAGAGGGATGCTACCTCTGGACATGAAGGATTTATTTATCCATCATGGCTATTAGTTATTGACAGACCTCACCTCCTCCAGGAATTTCTCTACTCCAGGCCTGCTCAGATAAGGACCCTCCCCCCAGATGTTTTTGGACCACAACTCCCATAATTCTCAGCCACAGTGGCCAATAGCCAGGGATTATGGGAGTTGTAGGCCAACATTGGTGCTGGAACATTGGAACTTGGGTGCTGGAGAAGACTTTTGAGGATATCATGGACAGCCAGGGAAACAAACGAATGGATCATAGAACAGATCAATCCAGAATTTTCACTCAAGACACAAATGACTAGCCTCAAACTATTCTACTTTGGACACATTATGCAAAGACTGAGCTCCCTTGAGAAGTCCATCATGCTGGGGAAAGTGGAAGGAAAGAGAAGAAGAGGACGACCAGCAGCAAGGTGGATGGATTCAATCATGACAGCAATGAATGCACCACTGAGAGACCTTAAAAGCCAAGTGGAAGACAGATCATCCTGGAGAGAATCTGTCTATGTGGCTGCTAAGAGTTGACACTGACTTGATGGCACTTCATGCATCCATCCATCCATCAATCAGGCCAACATCTGTGGGAGGGCCGAATTTGAGCAGCTCTGCTCTACTCCCATAGCATACATAGGAAGCTGCCTTATACTGAGCCAGACCCTTGGTCCATCTAGCTCAGTATTGTCCACTCTGACCAGCAGCAGCTCTTCAAGGTTTCTGGCAGGGCTCTTTCCCAGTCCCACCCGGAGATGCTGCCAGGAATTGGAGCAGGGACCTTCTGCACACGAAGCAGATGCACTAGACCTGAGTGACAAGCCCTCTGCCAGATCAATGGTCCATCGAGCTCACTATTATCTTTCTATGCTTCCTGGTAAGTTCTCCAGGAGATGAGAACTTCTCAACCCTCCTTGAAATGCCAGGACACGAACCAGGGCCCTTCTGTATGCAAAGCAGGTGATCTATCCTTGAGTTATGGAACACAGGAAAGCTGCCATACCGAGTCAGACCATTGGTCTCTCTAGCTCAGTATTGCCTACACTGACTGGCAGCAGCTCTCCAAGGTTTCAGGCAGGGGTGTCTCCCAGCCCTACATTACAGCATTTCCTTGCTGCCTGGGCGGCCCTTCCACAAGGCGTGGAAGGTGAGGAGGTCACCTCAAGCAGCAAATGATTGGAATCAGTATTCCCTCTAACAGGGATTTCCAGAGAGCCAGCGTGGTGTGGTGGTTAGAGTGCTGGACTAGGACCAGGGAGACCCGAGTTCAAATCCCCATTCAGCCATAAAACTAGCTGGGTAACTCTGGGCCAGTCACTTCTCTCTCAGCCTAACCTACTTCACAGGGTTGTTGTGAAAGAGAAACTCAAGTATGTAGTACACCGCTCTGGGCTCCTTGGAGGAAGAGCGGGATATAAATGTAAAAATAATAATAATTAAAAATAATAATAATAAAAGATGTGGTTGACTACAACTCCCAGAATCCCCAAGCTGAGGCCAATGCAGCTGAGGATTCTGGGAGTTGTAGTCAACCACATCTGGGGATCCCTGTTAGAGGGAACCCTGACTGGGATCCCCGCGAGGTGGCAAGGTACCCTTCTGCCCCCATGATTTTATAAAAGGGGGAAGCCGCAGGGTGCATCTGGGGGGGTGGCATTTGGCCCCCCTGAACCACCACTACTGGGTGCATTCCTTGACTTGACTGGGTGCATTACTTGACCATTACTGGCGCACTGGGCCCTTGCTAGACAAGCAAGGCGGCTCTGATGGCCACATCCTGCTCAGCGCCCTGATGCTGCAAGGATTTGTCTCCCCTGCTGCCCAGATCCACCCAGCGCCTTCTGCACAAAACTGGGAGCTGTCAACAGCTGCCAAAAGACCAGCAATGACATGCACCCCCCGGCAACATGCTAATGAACGCCCCGCCGGGAGGCCGGGAGAATGATTTGCCACGCTTGGCCGGCTCTCTGGCAGCCCAGGGAACGCCGACATGTGCGGTGGTTTCCATTCTGAGCAGCCTTGTCGGGAGATCTGTTCGGAGTCCTCCTCCCGGAGCTTCCAAATTCTCATTCTTCGCTCAGAAACTTTGTATTGGAAGGCAGTGTGTGTGTGTGTGTGTGTGGCAGGTGGGAGGGGGAGCAAAATTCCACTCATAGCCTCTTCCTGTACCTAGGAACATAGGAAACTGCCATATACTGAGTCAGACCCTTGGTCCATCTAGCTCAGTATTGTCTACCCAGACTGGCAGCGGCTTCTTCAAGGTTGCAGGCAGGAGTCTCTCTCAGCCCTATCTTGGAGATGCTGCCAGGGAGGAAACTTGGACCCTTCTGCATGCAGGTGTGCTTCCCAGAGCAAACCCATTCTCGAAGAGCCATATCTTCCAGTGCTCACACATGTAGTCATCCATTCAAATGCAAACCAGGGCAGACCCTGCTTAGCAAAGGGGGCAAGTCATGCTTGCTACCACAAGACCAGCTCTCCTTCCTGTGTCTCTTCCTCTTTTTTCTTAAGCACCAGCGGTCAAAGGCCAGTTGTTGGGGTGGGCGGGCTTCCTCACACCAGTGGTATAGGGTGTGTATAGTGGTTTAGGTCAGTGGGAGAACATCTGCTTTGTGTGCAGAAAGGCCTGGGGTTCAGTCCCTGGCAGCATCTCCAAGATTGGGCTGAAAGAGACTCCTGCCTGCAACCTTGGAGAAGCCGCTGCCAGTCTGGGTAGACAATACTGAGCTAGATGGAGCAAGGGTCTGACTCAGTATATGGCAGCTTCTTATTTAGGGACAGCGCCGTAGCTCAGTGGAAGAGCATCGGCTTTGCAGGCAGAAGGTCCCAGGTTCACTTCCTGGCAGCATCTCCAGGTAGGGCTGGGAGAGACTCCTGCCTGAAACCTTGAAGAGATGCTGCCAGTCAGTGTAGACAATACTGAGCTCGATAGTCCAAGGATCTGACCCTACATAAAGGTTCATGTCCCCCATAGCTGAAGCGCTGTTTTACAATCCAAGCTGGATTCTGGAAGGGGGAAGACAGAAAGATGGAAAGGCACCAGAGTTGAGCCTCTTAGACCCTCTTGTTCTGCCCTAAATAGGCTGCAGCAACATCCGTCAGGTCAGACACGAAAGGGTGGGTAGGAATTTGGGGGTGGGGGTGGTTAGAATGCCTCCTTTACCCTCTTGCATGCTCTTAGCCCTTAGTTATTCCCCCCACCTCCAATTTAAAAAATATGCCTCCGGCAGCTATAATATGGACTGTATTGTGATACTATTTCCTGGAACTCGTTCTTTGATGCATTTAAATTAACAAATTATCCTCCCTGCAGACTGACACTGTTTGGTTCCTGATTGATCGTGGCAGATCAATTTGCAACAGGCTTTGTGTTTGCACAGCGACTATGTGATTGCTCTGAGGGCGAGACGGTGGTGCCTTTGCGGTTCTACATTCTAGCGATGATGGCCCAACCTCCACTTTCTCTTCCCCTCCAGGGCCCTGGGAGTTATTCACACATGGCTTCATGCCGCAGGGTATCTGAAGAGCGAATCTGCTTCGCTGCAGATTCGCAAGATGTTGAATTCAGGGGATTAAATGGACAGTTCACATAGGGTTGGCTCCTCTCCGCAATCCCTGGCAGATCTTTTTCCTGTGCGTTCCCATGGGCTTGCTCCAGGTTTTTCCTCCAACCAGTCACAAATCACTTCAGAGAGGAGAGTGAGAGGGCTTTGTTGTTGTTGTTAGTTTGACAGCTAAGAGCGGAAGGACGGCATGACGAGTTGCCAAGTAGGCTGATCAAACAGCAGAACGCTTAACCCTTGCCTTTGTGAGTGACTGCCTTCATCACCTCACGTTCTGCCCCTCTACACACACACACACACACACACACACACACACACAAACCTGACGATTTAAGAGGGAGGGAAGTTTAAAGCAGAAATCCGAGCTTTCTCTCTGTCATGAAGGAAATTGCAGGCTAATGGAATCAGCTCAGACAAAAAGGCTCAGGTTACATCCATTCTGCATATCTAAAGCTTATGTAAACTCCCCTTCATTGGGTTATGAATGCCTCTTAGAATCAGAATGCTTCTTAATGCTTCAGGATGATTCTCAAAAGGATGCTTCAGAATGATTCTTAAAAGGATGCTTAGTGTGATGAACAGATGCATCTTAGAAGGAGCATTCCTCTTCACTCTTATAGAAGGAATGGCTCTTCTAAAAGGATGCTTGGTGCGATGTCTCCATACGTCTTAGAAGAGGTATTTCTCCTCCACTTCCACAGAGGGAATGCCTCTTCTAAGAGGGTGCCTGGTATGCCATACACATGCATCTCAGAAGAGGCATTCCCACTTCACTCTCAGAAAGGAATGACATAGGCACGCATGCATCATCCAAAAATGAAAAATAGTTGTTCCTTCAAAACTATTGGTTGTTGCCATGGCCAAACATATGCAGGTTTAGTTGAGCTAATTAATCAATGGCTCCTGCTTTTCAGTGCCTTGTTCTGGCACCCAGAGCCTTCTGGGCTGGGGTGGGAGGGATGGTGCTCAGAGCAGTGGGAACTCCTGGAGACACAATCACATAAAAGAGATGGCACTGGACTGGTGGCAAAGAAAAGGGTCGGGTGGTTTTCCTGCAACTTTCCCCCATCCCTTGGCCGCTGCCTTTGAACAGAAAAGTTCTGCAAAGACATTCTGACTCCACTCTAGAGGTGCTGGCATGCTCCTTCAGACCCACAAGGCCTTGTCTACTTCCAAGAATGAAATCCTAATTCCTAACCCACCTCCTGGTGACAGCCCCAGCAGGGCCCAGAGCTGTCCTGATCCCTAACGTTGCCTGCACTCAAATGTTTTGCTAGCAGAAAGTGTTCCGTTTCTGCAATATCTGGAGTGTGGGGCAGGAACAGGAGGGTTTCCTCCGGTGCAAAATATTAGAGAAGGTCTATGTGGATTACCGTAATGGAAAGCTTATGTTTTCCCAGTGGTTGTTCTTGAGCTGTGTGTGACCTAAATGATTAAAGGCTTGGGGAGAAGAAGAGGAGTCCGAATTTAAGAATCTGTGGACAGGGGGTGTCGAAAAACACCTGTTTCCAAGCCTTCTCCCCCACTGCCTGGGGGAGAGAGGAGGGAAGCAAGCAATCCATGAGTCAGACCCACAGATCTGGCCACCAGTATGATCTCAGGGTATGAATGCTCATAGTGATCATGGCACCATCTACCCACCAGAAGTGGGAAAGAGGTGATAGTGCTGTGGAACTATTCCCTGTGTGTGCCTCTTCTCTGTCTGCTACAAAGCTGCCTTCTACTGAGTCAGACCTTTGTTCCATCAAGACAGTGTGGTGTAGTGGTTAGAGTGCTGGACTAGGAGCGGGGAGACCTGAGATCAAATCCTCATTCAGCCATGAAACTAGCTGGGTGACTCTGGGCCAGTCACTTCTCTCTCAGCCCAACCTACTTCACAGGGTTGTGGTGAGGAGAGGCTTTATGTCTTCCTTGGAGGAAGAGCGGAATATAAATGTGTTTACAAAAAAAAAAAAGCTCAGTATTGTCGACACTGACTGGCAGCAGCTCTCCAAGGTCGACACTGACTGGCAGCAGCTCTCCAAGGTCCAGAGAAAGGTCTTTCCTAGCCTAACTTGGAGATATCAGGGACTGAACCTGGGACCTTCTGTGTGCAGTCCGGTTGCTCTGTCACTGAACTACTGTTCCTCCTCCTACTGCTCTTCCTTTGACAGAAGAGGGGCAAGGAACCGTGTGCCTGGACATAACCAGCTGGAAGGAATACAGGACCAAGAGAAAATGTCAAGAACTGTTGCAGCCGCAGTGGCGGGGGTCCTCACAAACACAGCTCGGATTTCAAATGTCACTGCGTCTGACCTTTTGCGGCTGTCAACCATCCCTGTCCAACTGGTTTGATGCCCCTGATAAAAATGCCTATGCTTAGTGAGTGGCCTTTTGCCTCGCAGAAGAGGAACATAGGAAGCTGCCATATACTGAGTCAGGCCCTTGGTCCCCTCTAGGCCAGTCTTGTCTACACAGACTGGCAGCGTCTCTCCAGGGTTTCAGGCAGGAGTCTTTCCCAACCCTACCTGGAGATGCTGCCAGGTACTGAACCTTCTGCATACTCTTATCACTGATCTATACTCCCATCCCTGAATGTACAGTAACATAGATGCCTTATAGCAAGAAAGACTCTTGGTCCATCTAGCAGACGTGGATGGCTCTGATTTTCATGCAGAGAATTCAGCAGAGCAAAAAGGTAAATGACTTAGGAACACAGGAAGCTACCTTATACTGAGTCAGACCCTTGGTCCATCTAGCTCAGTATTGTCTGCACAGACTGGCAGCAGCTTCTCCAAGGTTGCAGCAGGCAGGAGTCTCTCTCAGCTCGATCTTGGAGATGCTGCCAGGGAGGGAACTGGGAACCTAGATGCTCTTCCCAGAGCGGCTCCATCCCCTAAGGGTGTGTGTGTGTGCTCACACTTGTAGTATCCCATTCAAATGCAAACCAGGGTAGACCCTACTTAGCAAAGGAGACAATTCATGCTCGCTACCACAGGACCGTATAAGCTTCAGGTGCTTATATGCTGTCCTTGCCTACAATGCGCCAGTTTTATTTGATTCAAGGTCGTGAGGTTGGTATTTTAATGGCTGTCGTTCCGAGCAGAAAAGATGAACTCCCCGGAGGCTACAAATCTGGCTGCGAGGAAAGGAGATGGATTTCTATCCATTTTATAAACTCTTACATGGAACAGTGTATCTCATTTTTATTTCAGTTTGCTTTATGGCAGGTCGTAGAACTGTGAAGACGTATTTTTTAAAAAACCGCGTAGGGATCGAGACTATTTTTAAATTATTTTAGGAGACTGATTGGGAGGGTTATTAATCATGGCAGCCTTTTAAATCAGTATGTACTCAAGTTGATACATCTTTCCCCAGTTGTTCCTTGGTCCCAGATGGAACTCCCCTCCACTAGGGAGAGCCATTCAGTCTTCCGCACTCTTGAAGAGCCCATAAATAAAATGTTTGTTACTGAGCAAGGTTGCAATCAATGCGAAAGTTTGCTCTTTCTCTCTCCACGGAGTGTTGTTTTTGCCTTAGGTTTTATTCGCTAATTAAGAAAGAATGTTTTCCTTGGGGAAAACAGCTTCTAAAAACTGCGCAGGTGTAGATTATAGGTGTTTTAATGGACAGTTGGCTTGTTAGAATGAGGGCTTATTGGATTTCTGATGTGTCTGAATGGTAGCTGAAGCTTTCAGACAATTACAGCAGACAGTTACATGCTGCTTGATTAATCCATGAGCTTGGCCCAGAAATTCTGGCCATGAGTAAAATTTTGGGGGACGAATGTTCATTGTGTTTTTGGTGACATCTACCCTCTTGGGAATGGAAAATAGATGAGAGCATTGTTGTACTTACAGCTTTATTTTTCTATACTATGATGGAAATTTTGAACTTTGGTGTTGGAGAAGACTTTTGAGGAGACCGTGGGCAGCCAGGAAAACAAACAAATGGATCCTAGAATAAATCAATCCAGAATTTTCACTTGAGGCACAAATGAGCAGGCTCAAACACTCATATTTTGGACACATTATGCGAAGACCAGCTCCCTTGAGAAGTCCATCATGCTGGAAAAAATGGAAGGAAAGAGAAGAAGAGGATGACCAGCAGCAAGGTGGATGGATTCAATGATGAAAGCAATGAATGCACCACTGAGAGACCTTCAAGGCCAAGTGGAAGACAGATCATTCTGGAGAGAATCGATCTATGTGGCTGCTAAGAGTCGATACTGACTTGATGCACTCAATCAATCAATCAATCAATGATGGAAAGCTTATGTTTTCCAAGTGGTTGTCCTTTAGCTGTGTGACCCACACATATAAAGGCTTGGGGAGGAGAGGAACCAAAACTTAAGTAATAATCAGTGGAGAGGGGGTGTTCAAAACCTCCTGCTTCCAAGCCTTCTTCCCCACTGCCTGGGGGTTATGCACACATGGCTTCATGCTGCAGGGTAAATGTTGAGCAAAGCCACTTCAAATTACACTCGAGGCATCTAATGGAAGCAGTCCCTCTGCTCTCGGTTTTTGTTTTGATGCAAGTCCACATTGTATTCCTCCGTGTTTTCCTTCTAGCCAATGGGGGTGGGTGGGGGGAGAGCTTTCTAAAGAGCTAGATCTGCATCCTGTCTGGGTTTAGTGTTCATGCTCCCGGTTATTGCTTCCCATGTGTTTTGGTTAGAGATACTTGGAGGTGGTATGATTGCCAGCCCACTGCAGGGCCGTCAAGATCTATTCAGCACCTGTCTTTCATCGGCTTCGGGAGTCGGCGGATGCAAAGGTCGAAGACAGAAGCTGTTCTTTGCAGATTTGACCTCACCCCCGGGTCCTTAGCACTGCAAATCTCTCACAAGAAAGAAGCTTCTTCAATGGAGTTGTGATTCACGGGGCTTCAGTCCAAGTAAAGCCACCATCTCATATGGACACAGGAAGTTGCCTCATACCCTTGATCATCTAGCTCAGGATTGTCCACACTGAGCGCCGTATTTGCACGTAACACACAACCACCTGCATGCTCCTGTCCGCATTCGGACAGAATGGAGATGGCAGGGAGGAGGGGGAACTGGCTATGCGGGCTTCCTACTTGCTTGAAGGACAGCCTGCCCAGCCAATCATGGCTGGAGAGAGGGAGGAGCTTCCTCCCACAACTCCGGGTTTACCGAATGCAGCCTCCAGTGCTGCATTCGGACAACACACTCCTGGCTCGGTACCCCGGTTATGAGCAGCCAAATTCACTACAAACCGAGGGTTCATATTGGAGTCCGTGGAGCATGACCTTGGGTCGCTGGACTAACGGGACTGGAGTTGCATGCATTCGGACAGAACGTAGGGAAACCTCTGCCCCCTGCAACTCTAGTTTATGTGCGAATGTGGCCGGACTGACAGTGGCATCTCCAAGGTTTCAGGCAGGGGTCTCTCCCAGGCTTACCTGGAGATGCTGCCAGGGGTTGAACGTGGAACCTTCTACATGCAAAGCAGATGCTCGAACACTGAGCTACAGCCCCATTCCCATTAACATAGGAAGCTGCCCTATTCTGAGTCAGACCCAGGGTCCATCTGGCTCAAGATTGTCTACACTGACTGGCAGCGGCACTCCAAAGTTCCTGGCAGGAGTCTTTCTCAGCTCTACCTGGAGATGCTGCCAGGGATTGAACCTGGGACCTTCCACATGCAAAGCTTGAACACTGAGCTAGTATCTCTCCCATTTCCCTGAAAAGTAGATTCAGTCAATGGCAGCATCTCCAGGTAGGGCTGGGAAGGATCCCTGCCTAAAGCCTTGGAGAAGCCGCTGCCAGTCAGTGTTGACAATACTAACCTTGACAGGCCAATGGTCAGACTCAGTAGAATTCAGCATTCTATTTTTATGTTTCAGCTGCAATGTAGCCTGGACATTACACCATAGGAAAGCAAGGAGTCACCTACATGCCACTTTCAGCAAAACCTCAGAATGCCTTACATAAGATCATGTAATGTAGATTAATCACTACTAACACACTCCAAGCACTGTTTGGTACTTACAGCTAGGATGATAAAAAGGGTGGGTGATTTTATGTACAGATCGTTACAATCGTGTAAGTACCTGTCGCCAACACCAAACTGCAGCCTGAAAGAGCCGAAGATGTATTGTCTAAGAGAGAAGCTGGAACTCTTAATGCTCCCAGAGGTACCCTTGCCCTTTCCTTTGTTCCCTGGCTTGCATTTCATGTTGACTGCTGTGTCTGGAAAAACCACATCATACTCCGCTGGCGTATTTTGTGCCAAAGTCTGACGCTTACGAAGATTTAAGTCACTGGCTGGTGATAAAAACCTGGCCAAAGATTATCTTCATTTCTCTTGTCCAGTTGTTAATTGAATGTGAGATAGAATTCAGAGCAGCACACAAAGACAGAGAAACGCCACACACCGCTTTGCCCAATTACATCGACGTAGGAGATGATTACCACTCTTTCTGTCTCGCCTTTCTGATCATCATATGAACTGCACATAAAAAAGCGCATTCACACCTATTTGCCCAATTAGCAATATTCTCATATTAGCTTCAGCAGCAAGCACATTGCTTTTGTATTGTTTGCAATGCAGTTCCCAGAAGTGCACCTAGGTAATTCTGGAGCGCGCGCACACACACACACACACACACACACACACACACACACACCGCCTACTGCCTCCCACTGCAAGTTAAGCATCGTCCCCCTACACACGCACACTCTGACACACGCAGTATCTTTAACATGTGAGTTCTTGAGGGCACAAACAGCAGCTGAATTCACAAGAAGGCAAGCAAATAAAAGAGGTCTATTTATGCCAATATGCATTAGTGGAAACATTTCCACATGCAACTTAACATATTCCCGTCCCACATATTTCTTTCCCCATCCCCCATTCCATCTCTAAAGCAGAGTTCATGCTTGGCCGCCCAGAGCAGGTAACAGTCACATCCGGTCGGCGAAGTGCGGGCCAGTGGCGTGGAAACCACATGACCCAGGACAGGCTAAAGAGGATTATGGGGGGCCCCCAGGGGATGTGGAGGCCCTGGACCTCCGCCCAGAAGTCCAGGAGTAAAAGTGCCACAGGTCTCAGAGCCACCGTTAAATTTCTAGGAGCTATGGCTCCCTAGCGGCTGGGATTTGTCAAGCCCTCGACTCTAGGGTGGCTGACCTTTTGCGGCTGCGTCTTTAACAGCAGCTGAACTTGCAGCCAAAGGGAAGTAACATTTTGCTTACCTCCAAAGCACCACAAAAAGCTCCACAAGGCATGGAAGTGCAGGGGTAAGAATGCCTCTGCCCAGGGAGGCCCTTTCATGAGGCACAGCGAGGTGGTGGCCTCAAGGGGCAGATTATTGGGGTACCAACAGGGTGGCAAAATGCCCCCAGCCACTGCTATTGCTGAGCAGCTCAGCGGAGTCAACCATCTGACCATGCCAAGCAGGCAGAGGCTAGTGGTGAGGAGAGCTGGTCTTGTGGTAGCAAGCAGGATTGTCCCCTTAGCTAAGCAGGGTCCACCCTGGTTGCATATGAATGGGAGACTTGGTGTGTGAGCACTGTCAGATATTCCCCTCAGGGGATGGAGCTGCTCTGGGAAGAGCAGAAGGTTCCAAGTTCCCTCCCTGGCAGCATCTCCAAGACAGGGCCGAGAGATACTCCTGCCTGCAACCTTGAAGAAGCTGTTGCCAGTCTGGGTAGACAATACTGAGAGAGATGGACCAAGGGTCTGACTCAGTATATGGCAGCTGCCAGGAAGGGAACTTGGTACCTTCTGCTCTTCCCAGAGTGGCCCCTTTTCCCCTACTGTTCTTGGGTCTGGGTCTCGTTTGCCATGTCAGTAAAATGCATGGTCATGTTGAGAACTTTTCTGAGTATGTTTTCCAGCTTGTATAGTATGTGGTCATTCATCTCCAGGACAGAGACCGGAGATGGTTCTTGTCCACCTCCCTCTTCTCCACTAGAGTCTAATTTTGATATTCAAGCCTGGTTGCTCCAGAGGATTGCATCCTCTTGGTCAGAATTGGATTTTACTGGCTTGTTCTTTGCATGTGCAGTTACTATAATTGGGCTCCATTTGGCAATATGGTTGGTCAGAAAGGTTTCCCACTGGCGGGGAAAGGAGAGAACCCACCGGGAGCTTTCATAACAAGCCATTTACATGGATTGCGAGATTTTGTCCAACAAAGAACGTAGTTTTTGGTTGTGGTGGGCAATCATGTTAAAGAACTCCAAGTTGGTTTGAAAAGCTGCATAATTTATGTAATATTACAGCGGTGGTTTTGACTGCTAGTTCTAAGGCAGGTTTTAGGCCCAAGGCTGTAATTATTTTGGACAACTTTGTTATGGAGGAGGATACAGTTATTGTAATGGTTTGGTCAGTTGCATTGTTAGTGAAATCAAAAAGCCTTCTGAAATGCTGCTTGCCTTGGCGACAAAAGAATGCAATGTGCTCAATTATACATACACGTTCACCCAGTATATAGGGTGGAGGGGAGCAGGAATATTGGGGGGGGGGTCATGTAAAAAGCCATGGGGTCGGAGAAACGGAACCTATGCAAATGTACGACTGAATATGCAAATCCATATTACGGCTCATGTTCCAAGCCATGTGGGCTACCAGCTCTCCCTTCAGTGTGCCTGGCAGGAACTGTGGCACTATGGCAACCAGCTAATTGGCCCTCTCGCCAAGGCTGCTCTTAACAGCTTGTTGTTGATGTCTGCAGTTAGGTTGGAAGCCAACAGGTGTGTGCGTGTGTGTGTGTTGGCAGGGGAGAACAGGGTTTGATTCCACATCGTTAGAAATGACTTGACTTCCGAGGGAGAAGTTATACCTGTGCTAATGGCTGGCTCCCGTGAGAAGTCCATTATGCTGGGAAAAGTTGAAGGGAAGCGAAGAAGAGGACGACCAGCAGCAAGGTGGATGGACTCGATGACGACAGCAATAAATGCACCACTGTGGGACTTTAAATGCCAAGTGGAAGACAGATCATCCTGGAGAGAATCTATCAATGTGGTCGCTAGGAGTTGACACCAACTTAATGGCACTTAATCAATCAATCAATCAATCAATCAATCAATCAATCAAATGGCTGGCTTCATCCCTCCCATTCCACTAAACTGGGAGTCCTCAGCTTTGTCCTCAGACATTGTTGGACTACAACTCCCATCATCCCCAGCCATAATGGCCAAAGTGCTTCCCCCCATTTTACTCTCACAACAACTGCATTGGGTAGGTAGGCTGCGAGATTTAGTAATTATCATCATCATTATTACTTGTAGGGGGAGAGTAACTATCTCTGTCCGACCCACTATATCATCCTTACCAGTGGCTGTTGCTGGCGTCTCCTTTGTGTTTCTTTTTAGATTGTGAGTCCTTTTGGGACAAAGAACCATCTTCAGGCCCCCTTGTGGCCCCACAGTTTAGCAAGGGGAGAGCAACTGTCCCTCTTCAGCCCACCACTGAGTCCCACCCCGTGGCTGTAGCTGGTGTCTCCTTTGTGCTTCTTTGTAGACTGGAAGTCCTTTGCGGCAGGGAACCTTTGTCTCATTGCTTTTGCTCTGTAAACTGCTTTGGGAGCAGCCTTGGTTGAAAAGCAGAGGGGACAGATGCTCAATAAAGAATAAATGTGGTGCTCCCTCGGGGAACGGTTGACTTTGCTAGGCAACCCCTGCTGACTGGGACACCTTCTCAAAATGGTGGCTCTCAGGTTTAGCAAGGGGAGAGCAACTGTCCCTATTCAGGCCCAGCATGGCACCCCTCCCAGTGACTGTTGCTGGGGGTCTGCCTTGTGCTTCTTTCTAGATTGGGAACCCCCTTTGGTGCAGGGAATAATCTTCAGGCCCTCTTGAGGTACATAGTTTGAGACACACCCCTTCTCAAAATGGTGGCTCTCTTCTGTTTAGCCGGGGGAGAGCAATTGTGCCTATCCGACCCACTGTAGCATCCTTCCCAGTGGCTGCTGCTGGTATCTCCCTCATGCTTCTTTCTCGACTGGGACCCCCTTGGGGGCAGGGAACTATCCTCTCATTCCTTTTGCTCTGCTAACTACTTGGGGGACATTTCTTTTTGGTTCAGCAGCTGAACAGTGGAAATAGATTACTACTACTAATACCCCCCCCAAAATTGAATATTTATATACCGCTCTTCAAAAAGTTCTCAAAACAGTTTACACAGAAAAAATAAATACATAAATAAGATGGCTCCCTGTCCCCAAAGGGCTCACAGTCTAAAGGCAGACACCAGCAACAGCCACTGGAAGGATGCTGTGCTGGGGATGGATAAGGCCAGTTGCTCTCCCCATTGCTAAAAATAAGAGAACCACCCACTTAGCAGGTGTCTCTTTGCTCAGTTAGTAGGATTAGATCAATGAGAGAGGGGAAGGAACAAAGAAGAATGATTAGATCAGAAAGAGAGAAATATTAAAATTGTGGGCCCTTTGATTCTTAGAACTTGCAAACACTTTTTCCTTTTCTTTACATATGAAACTCTGGGCATACCTTTTACCATACATTGATTTCACCTGGGCTGCCAAGAATCAAATGCAATGGCTCACTGGCCAGATTTGGTGTGCAGATTGCCAGCCGGCTCGTCAGGGTCTCCGTTTCTGTCAGTTTCTCCTCCTTTTGCTCAGGCAAAGAAAAGCGTGCCAAGGGTTCTAGCCAACAGCTGGTAACTCATTAGCTTCTTGGCTGCTGTTCACTTTCCCCAAACTTGGCCTTGTCCCATCTGGGCCTCTTCAATTCATGATGGAGGCTCTTACGTCCTTCCAAATGTTCTCCTCAAACTCTCCAGGCTTCCTAACCCTGGGTCAGTTGGCAACACACTTCTAAAGCTCTCAGCCCCTGCATCTGGGGTGCCAAATTAATCCCCAGTGCGGACTAAATTCAGTAATTGCTCATTAAAGAACACAGCTTGAGACAAATGGTAACGTAGCCACAACTGGCTGCTAATATAGCCACGCAGCGCAAGGTCAAGCAGTTCTTGATCTCCACATTACAGGAAACAAACACAATCGAACTGGCAAATGTTTGCGGGGTCCTCAGGACCCCTTCTGACTTCCCTGCCACAGAAAATGTTTTTTCATGTGGATGTTGCTGCCAAATCAAAGTGAGCTTGGCAAGATTTTGTATGCTACTGGTAGGTCACGGGGCCAGCCCATCCACTAGGCAGAGCTAGGTGGTTGCCTAGGGTGGCCATTTTAGGGGGTGCATTAACAGTGCCAGAATCTAGAACTGCCAGTTCTATGCACCCCTGAAAGAATACACACTGATGTACGCATGTAAGATGGAACACTGTGCCCTGCTTCCCGAAGGGTCTGCAAGCTCTGCTCCCCCAAAGACACAATCTTCTTTGCTCATTGCACCTCGGCCCCCAATAAACAGCTAGTCTCATAAGCTGCACTCCCTCTTTTGAAGACCAATTGCCTACCTCGGCATTCGTTTCCCAAAAGAAATGGTCCCAGGCTGGATTTCCAAATAAACAGTGGCATTTTTTCATCTCTGGAGTTTTGCCCCTATAATAGCCTGGGAACTCTCTCCCACTGTATCCTCAAACCACCGTGGGCTGGTCATTTGACCTAGTGAATGAGCAGCCTCCGTGGCTCAAGTTAAATCTGGGGGTCTATACTTCTTGGCTGGAGGAGCGCCAGAATCAAACTCCTAGGCCAGGCTGAGCAGCCGTGGGTTCACACTACCTCAGCAAGCACATGGTATGAATAATTATTTCCATTATTTATATCCTGTCCTGGTTGTCTAGAAGGCAGAACTAGACTTCAGCACCATGGACAGCTCCAAGGGAGACGTTGGTCCAATAGCAGTCAGAGGTAGACTGAGCCCTTAAGTACCTCTGAGCCTAGATTACTCCTCCTGGGCTCCACCTCCCTGCCTGGAGAGTGGAAGTCTTAAAGGGCCAGCTTGGGGCCTGGCATGCCACCTCCTGCTGTATCTGACCCTGGTTGAGCTAGCATATTCATTCATTCATTCATTCATTCGATTTTTATACTGCCCTTCCAAAAAATGGCTCAGGGCAGTTTACACAGAGAAATAATAAATAAATAAGATGGCTCCCTGTCCCCAAAGGGCTCACAATCTAAAAATAAACATAAGATAGACACCAGCAACAGTCATTTATGCATAGGAGACCCTCTTATTTATGTATTTTTCTATGTAAACCGCTTTGTAAACTTTGGTTGAAGAGCGGTATATAAATATTTGTAGTAGTGGATTGGGTCAGTTGCTCTCCCCCCTGCTAAATAAAGAGAATCACCACGTTAAAAGGTGTCTCTTTGCCCAGTTAGCAGGGGTTCTGAGACCTTAAATTTCAGGTGCATCTTACATCTCTGGTTGCGGGCCTCTTGCACGCTCTATTAAGGCCACTCCAGCGTAAACAAGCACTCCAGCCACATCCACTTTCCCTATCAACTGTCCTCAAATCCACCAAATAGCCTCTCCCTGTCCTCCCGCGCCAGGCTGACCTCTTCCCTGCTACACCCCATCACCCCATTCCCAGGAATCATTTTCTGCCTATTGAACAATCAGCACAAGTCCCTCACCTTTCCAACTGTCCATCCATCTCCCTAACGATCATTTCAATCAGCTCCATCCTTGCGAAGCAACGCAGGCCCCGCTCTGCCCTGCTGAGCTCCATCTGCCAAGAGCATTGCACAGGGAAGCCGAGAGTGAGAAATATCAGCCTTCCATCAATCGGCAATAAAAGGGAAGGCGAGAATAATATAAAAGGCCCCATTTCTGTCCCCCCGCAAAGCAAAATGACTTAATTTGCTAGTGTGACGGGCTGATGAAGCCGTTCAACTACAAGCTGTATGGAGTGGCTTGTTTTTCTGATATACCCTTGGAAACAAAGCTATTTTAAACAACTACGTTCTGCCAAAGAGTAACACTCTCATCCCCTATTGATGCAGAAGGGCAATTGAGGACAGGCTGACAGTTACATAGGAAGCTGCCATAGACTGAGTCAGACCCTTGGTCCATCTCACTCAGTATTGTCTACCCAGACGGGCAGCGGCTTCTCCAAGGCTGCAGGCAGGAGTCTCTCTCAGCCCTATCTAGAGTTTCCAGGGAGGGAACTGTTTTATAGCTGCTTCCCTCACACATGCAAGGAAATATTCTATAGATTTAACTAAAAGTTTATTCAGCAACAACTCCGTTTTCTCCTTCCCCGCTCTTTCCCTTTCTGACACTCTCTCTACAGGATTCCACCCCTGGGACAAATGTCCAAAAAAACAAACAGCAAAAGAATATTGGACAAAATGACACAGGAATTTGGGGCCTTCTGCATGCATGAAGACAGATGCTCTTCCCAGACTGGTCCCATCTCCTACGGGGACTATCTTGCAGTGTGCACACATGTAGTCTCCCATCCAAAGCAAACCAGGGTGGACCTTGCTTAGCAAAGGGGACAATTGATGTTTGCTACCAGCAGTCCAGCTCTCCTCCAGTTCACAGTCCTTGGGATCCTGCCGATTTGTGGTGGTTGTCTCTGGTAGATAACCCTAAACCCCAGTATTTAAGAACATAGGAAGCTGCTTTATACTGAGTCAGACCCTTGGTCCACCTAGCTCAGAACTGACTACCCAGACTGGCAGCAGCTCTTCAAGCTTTCAGGCAGCAGTCTCTCCCAGCAGTACCCGGAGAGGCTGCTAGGAGTTGAACCTGGTATCTTCTGCATGCAAAGCAGATGTTTTACCCCTGAGCAACAGTGGTACTCTGAACTCTGAAGCCCTTTAGGTTCAGGCACCAAAATTACCTAGGTGCGCCCCTGTATTATGGACAGAACATCAGAAGCTCCCTGCTGGATCAGGCCCAAGGAAGCCTATCTAGTCCAGCATCCTGTTTCACACAGTGGCCCACCAGATGCCTCTGGGGAGCCCACAGGCAAGAGGTATGTGCACTATATAGTTCCCTTTTGATCGGATGTTATTTAGCATATCTCATGTTTTATATTAGTAACTTTACTTTGTATGGTCAATTACTGTTGCTATCTTCGTATGGTCAGTTACTGTTGCTATCTTCGTATGGTCAATTACTGTTGCTATCTACATGAGTCTATGATTTATAATAAGTCAAGGTAAATATATTTCATTTTTCATGTGTTTTTTGCATTGATTATTTCCTTGGATCTGTTGGGTTGTGATTTGAATTCTTCGTTTCCGACCCTTTTACGCAAATTGTGTGGCGCATCACCATCACAAAATACGCCAAAATCGTTCACCCCATCTATATACCCATGCAAGGAGAAAGAGAAATGGGCACATTCGCACAAAGAAAACCCTTCTGCCAGCATCACCCCCTCTCAAAAACAGACCCACGATTGAATTCTACCTTCCTTCCAAAACAGAGAGCAGCAGAGGACATTCTGGACAAAGGCGCCTTGCCCTGCAGGATCAGCAAGGAGGGACCAGGGCTGTGTATAACACCTCCAGATGCAATCATTGAGATGGAAAAAGCCATAATCCTTTTTGCTCAATCACTCGTGAAGCCAGGTCAGCCACGGGGGTGGGGGTGTGTGGATCGTTACTAAAAAGAGAGAGACATAACTGGGGGAAATGGCAAGACGAAAGGTGAAAAACACCATGATAATCTTGTTATGTGTCCTTCCCTCAGTAGTGAGACAGATTCCAGGGGCTGGCCCCACAGGGTATCGTGTCCACGGAGCCTTGGAGACGCCACGCTGGGCTAGTAATATTTGTTTTATTAATCGGGATTATAGATTTATTATAGATTTGTTATTATTTGTTACAGATTTATAGAGAATCTTGGAAGCAACAGGACACTTTCAGCAGGCAGCAAATTTATCTCTACGATTCTCAATAAGCAACCGAACCCCGAGAATGCATTGGGTTTACCTGACTTCGGTTCAAAGAATATATCTTCCTACTGCCTGGCTTTCAAGAGGGCTTGTGGGTGACGCCTCCCACCAAGGGGACCACCCCATGCCAGAAGGTCTGGGGAAGTGGTTTGGATTCCTGCAGCAACTTATGAGTGAACTCATCACTAAAAGAGGTTCCATCCTTTGGATAGCCACCCATCCAAAGGTCCTGCTTTGCATTTGGATGGGTGACTACATATGAGTGCTGTAAGATATTCCGCTTGTGGGGCAGGGTTGTGGCTCAATAGCAGAGCATCTGCTTGGCATGCAGAATTCAGTCTTGGGCAGCATCTCCAGGAAGGGCTGGGAAAGACTCCGGCCTGCAACCTTGGAGAGCTGCTGCCAGTCTGTGTGGACAATACTGAGCTAGATGGACCAAGGGTCTGAGTCAGTTGACAGCAACTGCCTTGGGGAGGGGCCCATAGCTCAGTGGCAGTGCATCTGCTTTGCATGCAGAAGGTCCCCGGTTCAATCCCTGGCAGCATCTCCAAGTAAGGCTGGGAGAGACCCCTGGGCCTGAAACCTTGGAGAAGCCGCTGCCAGTCACTAAGAGTATTCACATGCCTGGAGGTGGGGTGGGCAGGGAGTGGGAGGCTGCACAAAACCTATCTCCCCACCCCACCCCCCACACACCAGACGATCGTTGATTGTGGGTGGGGGGCACAGACCACACTCCCACACAATCTGTGTTGCTCCCGGCAGCGTGGATCTCAGGAGGCCAGGACAATGCATTGCGACCTCCAGGAATCCCATAATGCACTGCACAATGAGCACCGTGCATTGGAGGATTCTCCCGGGAGATGGGTGCTCTAGGCATCTGCCTCTGTGTCATTCACACGGACCCTGGCACCAGGGTTAAGGGCATACTCGCCCTTAATTTTTTTTTTAACCAGGGTAAATAGTCGATGAAAGGGCTGCCCCTATTGGCTCTGATCTTTGGCTCCAGATCCACTCGCAGCTTGGGGCCCCATCCTGGTTGGTCTCCTTCGCTTCTTGCCCCGAATGGAGGGAACTTTAGCTCATGAATACTTAAGCCACAAGAAATCTGGAAAGGCTTTCAGGTGCCACAGAGCTCTTGGTCACAAGTGCTCAAACAGAACGACATGGCTTCTCCTCTCGGCACACAGAGTGCCCAAGGAGGGCCACCTGTCACCGTGACGGGTGTTTTGCTAATGAAGAACAACAGCCACATTGCCGAGAGAGGAGGACAGGCTGCTTCTCGGAAGTTGGAGCACACACGCCTCTGCACTGGAGCCGGGAGCAGCCCAAGGCCGTGTCTTGCGACTTTCAATCTCCTTGGAGATGTCCCTGAATGCTGCGCATAGCGCCCGCATTAGGCTTATCTGACATGACAATGGACAAGACAGTGTGGCAGGTGTCTTATAGCTCCTACACACACACACACACTTCACACCTGGCTGATCTCCATCGTCATTCCGCGATGGGCAGAAGTGATAAAAACATCCTCAGCATCAGAATGGGAACTGGAGAGAATCCATTTGTGAGATGCTGACAATGTTTCCTGTTGCGCAGCTTGAAGAGAGCGTGAAACATAGGAAGCTGCCATAATCTGGCTGCATTCGCACGTAATGTGGAGCTCTGCCCCCACTACTCTCCAATCTAAATTTGGATGTTCAGGAGAGCAGTCTCTCAAGAGGCAGGGGAGCTGGCTATGTGGGCTTCCTTCTTAAATGAAGGACAGTCCTGGAGTGACCAGCCTCCCCACCCTCTAAAGAGTTAACAGGGAGTGAACCTTTATCTCGACTGACAGGCTGGTGAACCTCAGGGCAGCCAATCAGTACACCAGGTGGGTGGGACCTATAGAGCGGTTGCTGGGAATTCTGGGAACAAGAAGGGCACTCTTTGTTGGAGAGTAACACGTGCGGAAAGGCTTAGTGAGGGGCAATGGAGTGAGGGGCAATGGAGCCAGCATGGAGGTTTCTCTCATGGAATAGCCCTGTAGATCCTTGAAAGAAAGGATTGCAGGAAACTTGAGTCTCATCAGGAATTGGGTGAGTTCAAGGAAAAGGGAATTCAGCATAGGGAACAGTTTGTTTAGTCAGACTGTGCATTAGGAACTTATATTTCTTTGTATGTGTGTGCTTTTGCATGTTCCTGATACTGTTCTATTATTGTTTACCTGTAACGTAGTTAAAATAAGAAACATTAGCCTATGCCCACCTTACCTAGGGTGCTGCAAAAGACTCTATAAATATTTAAGTGTGCCTAAGACAACCTGTTTTTGTAACCTAAGTATTTTTGAGTGCATCTAAGAAAGCTAGAAGCCTCAGACGGAAACAGTCTGTAGTAACTGAATAAAAGTGGGGTGGGGTTCTTTTTTTTTTTTTTTTGTCCTTTTCTTTATACAATCCTCTCAGAGTTGATTTTTAACTTGGGGAAAGGGGGTGGTGGAAGGGGGATTTCTCTGGTGCAAAAGCATCCTCAAGAGCTCAGCAGCTATTAGTTTCTTTCATCCCGTGTAGGCATATATGTGGAAGGTTTTTTAAAATTTATCCAATAGCAAAATACAGAGTTTTCCCAGGGATTTCACTCTGAGCCCAGGGAGGTTTAAGCTTGGTTGATTAGAGGGGTGGTGGCGGCAGCATTTTAATCCTACCAGAAATATAGAAAGGTTTTATGAGAAACCCACCCAGGCAGCTCAGCAGGGATGACTCAGCATTTTCTTTCCCTGATGTGAGCTAGCTCCAGTCCAAGGCTTTAATCCGCTACAAGACTGAACAGCCAATCACACCGGAGTTGAGGGACAAGCTTCCTCCCTCAACTCCTTTTCCAGGGGTAGCAGACTGCAGTTCTGAATTCGGACATACCGCAGGCTGCCTGGATCCTCAGGTTGTGGGAACCAAACTCACAATTCTGAGTTTTCTTCACTGTGCCGAGCTCCAATGTCCCTCATTCAGACATAATGTCCATGTAACCGCAGGCCACATTAATGCAGCCACTGAGTCTAACCCTTGATCCATCTAGCTCAGCACTGACTACTCTGACTGGCAGTGACTCTCCAAGGTTTCAGGCTGGAATCTAGCTGGTCTTATGGTAGCAAGCATGAATTGTCCTCTTAGCTAAGCAGGGTCCACCCTGGTTGCATATCAATGGGAGACGAGGTGTGAGCACTGTAAGATATTTGGAACCATTCTGGGAAGAGCATCTAGGTTCCAAGTTCCCTCCCTGGCAGCATCTCCAAGATAGGGCTGAGAGTGATTCCTGCCTGCAACCTTGGAGAAGCCGCTGCCAGTCTGTGTAGACAATACTGGGCTGGATGGGCCTATGGTCTGACTCAGTAGATGGCAGCTTCCTATGTCTTACTGGAGATGCTGCCAGGGAGTGACTGTCTGCATGCAAGCAGATGCTTGACCACTGGGCTGTGGCCCCATCCCCTAAAATGCTGCTTTAGCCATCCTGCATGATGAAGGGTCTGGTGCAAGCTCAAAGGTTGTATCGTACATTTCATGCAGTACACTGGAAGCTGAATTCCACTGAGTCAGACCCTTGGTTCATCTAGCTCAGCATTGTCTACACTGACTGGCAGCAGCTTCTCCAAGGTTGCAGGCAGGAGTCTTTCCCAGCCCTACCTGGAGATGCTGCCAGGGATTGAACCTGGGACCTTCTGCACGCAAAGCAGCTGCTCTTCCCCTAAGCTATGGCCCACCAGATAAAGAGAAACTCTTACAGCACTTGCATGTAGTCACCCATCCAAATGCAAACCAGGGTTGACCCTGCCTAGCAAAAGGGACACGCCCTGTTCACTACCCCAAGACCAGCAATCCTTTCCCACCACAGAAACCAAACATAGCAAGAATGATGTCTCTGGATTTCTGTTCATCTGTTTCAGCAGCTCTTCAGGAACCAGAGACTTACAAAAATGAAAGGTGTGAGATTGGGGCACTGTGGCTGGCATTTATCTTCTCTTACACCTTGTAATGAAAAAAATCAGCACGAAGTCACAGCAAAAGAGGCAGAAACCCTGGCCAAGAGGGGAAAGCAAACAATTCCATACGAAACTGTGCCACTGACATCGCAGTAATGCTGGCTAGATCCAGTGGGTAGTTGCTGAGACTATTGATGCCTGTACAACACAGTCAGCATGCCTGCCTTTACCTTTGGAGAGCTAAAGGATGAGATTTTCTCTCTGGAGGATGAGATTTTCTCTCTGGAGAGAAGGCTGCGGGGTGGGAAAGGGGGAGGATTCTGGACAGTGGAGAGCAGGAGCTATCAAACCTAGGTCCCCAGATATCATAGGAACAGAGGAAGCTGCCATATACTGAGTCAGACCAACTAGCTCAGTATTGTCTACAACACTGACTGGCAGCAGCTTCTCCAGGGTTGCAGGCAGGAGTCTCTCTCAGCCCGATCTTGATGCTGCCAGGGAGGGAACTTGGAACCTTCTGCATGCAAGAATGCAAATACTGTTCCCAGAGCGGCCCCATCCCCTGAGGGGAAGATCGTACAGTGTTCACACATAGTCTCCCATTCAAATGCAAACCAGGGTGGGTCCTGCTTAGCAAAGGGAGCAATTCACACTTGCTGCCTCACGACCAGCTCTCTTCTCCTAAGAGTCCTTATTTGATTGATTGATTGAATGAATGTATATACCGCCCAATATAAAGTTTCTAGGAGGTATACAGCATTAAAAACATAATACAAAGTACAAAATTTTAAATATGTTTATATTTTGTATTATGTTGTTGGACTACGACCAGGGAGCTATAATTGGGTGGACAGGCTCAGTGAACACAGCCTCTGAGTCCCAGTTGCAGGGGAGTAACAGCAAGAGAGAGGGCGTGCCCTCAACTCCTGCCTGTGGCTTCCAGCAGCATCTGGTGGGCCACTGTGCGAAACAGGATGCTGGACTAGATGGGCTTCCTTGGGCCTGATCCAGCAGGGCTGTTCTTATGTTCTCGAAGACCAGCCGGCTTCATTGTCAGGCGGGGTCTTTTCTTTGTCCTCTCCCTGGCTCCTCTCTCCTGGCGATACCCCTGACTACAACTCCTTCCGTCCTCCTTGACCTCAAGGGCCCAAGAGGGAAAGGGTCCATTCAAGGGTTCTCGGCTTTGGGTCGGCCTTGAGAGGCCACGCCTCCAGCTTTAGAAAAAACTACGACTCTCCCAGAACCACCTGCACCACTCAGGGACCTCTATGGAAATGTTGGAGGCAAAAAATAGGCGCCTTTCGAAAGGAAGCTGTACCAGCTAGTTGAGTGCTTCCTATGGAGTGAGGGGGGTGACGCCATGTTGCCTGGATCCTGTCCCCACCTGGGGAGTGGGGAAAGCAAGGGCTTAGAGGGTTGATGGTGGAGGCAACAGACATGAGGCCATAGCACAGTGGTAGAGCATCTGATTTGTATGCAGAGAGTCCCAGGTTCAATTTCTGACATCTCCAAGTCGGACCAGAACCTGCCTAAGAGTTGCTGCCAGTCAATGTAGACAAAACTGAGTTAGAGGGACCAAGGGTCAGACTCAGTATAAAGCAACCTTATATGCAGAGGATACCAGGATCCTGGAAGCATGTCCAGGTAGGGCTGGGAATGACTCTGAGTTGGAACCAGAGGGAGCTGCTGCCAGTCAGTGTAGACAATGCCAAGGGTCGGACTCAGTAGAAGGCAGCTTCCTATGCTGAGCCTGCAATCTGCTGACACAGACAACATGACAGTTGAGAAGCCCCTTCTGACAGCCTAACTGTTGCATTGGATCAGAACCATTCGTTCTGGGCCATGCAAAGGTAACAGTCAGGGAAAGTGTGCCGTCGAGTTGATGTCGACTCCTGGTGCCCACAGAGCCCTCTGGTTGTCTGTGGCAGAATACAGGAGGGGTTGACCATTGCCTCCTCCCACGCAGTATGAGATGAGGCCTTTCAGCATCTTCCTATATCGCTGCTGCCCGATATAGTGCCAGTGGGGATTCGAACTGGCAACCTTCTGCTTGTTCGTCAAGCATTTCCCTGATGCACCACTTAAGGTGGTGACAGGTAATGGTGACTCGGGGTAAATTTGTACTTGCAAATGCGGGTGATACCACTCAATAGTTCAGAGGGGAGTTCAGTAATTGGCTCTAACCCCAGTCCCAATTTTTTCTTCCCCCCTGGTAAACTTCAGAATAAACAAACACAGGTCAGTAGTACTAGCCTGGGAAATAGTGCTGCATCACCACCTGCTGGACACGATTGGTCCTTCATACAGAAGCTATTCATTTTGATTCAAGGAGGCCAGTTCGTGTTCAACTTTAATTAGTCTTCAGGGAATTCAGTCTTCCGGTGCAGTCTTCATGCTTGCAACAAACTGCAGAACCGTCTCAACAAAATGATGACTTCTCCCAGAAAACGTCTCTCCCCCTCCTTGTTCCTCTCATGTTGGTCAGGATATGTGCATTCTAAGTTTCCCTGGTAGTTGAGCACCGGAGTGCTATTATTTCTCTGCCTTGTGATAACAGAGCAGACCGAATGCGGAAGAGTCTCAGCCTTGCTTTTAGCAAACTCCCCAAGAACTGAATCATAGCTGAGACTCCAACTTGGTGGGGGTCCTTCTCCGTGGAGGTTCTGGATACTCTCCCAAATGCCACCCTGAAGCACATGCCAGAAACAGAAACTGCCAGTTTAGCCTGGCAGAACCTGGACTTTAGGTTCCAGTTTGCCTAGGAAGGGGATCAATAGTAGAGCCCCCACTTTGCTCCCCAAAGGTCCCAGGTTCAAACCCTGGCAGCATCTCCAGGTAGGGCTGGGAGAGCCTCCTGGTTGAGATCTCGGAGAGCCGCTGCCAGTCAGAGCAGTCAATACTGAATTAGATGGACTAATGGTTGGATTCAATAAAAGGCAGCTTTCTATATTCACCAGGAGCATCCATCACTCAGCAGCAGAGCCCCTGATTTTCATGCAAAAGGTCTCAGGTTCAGTCTCCAGCAGCGTCCCCAGACAAGTCTGGGAAAGACCTTTGTCTGCAGCTCTGGAGAACTGCTGCCAGTCAGTGTAGGTAACTCTTGCAACACCGGAGATAGATAGATATAAATTGGGGGAGGGGGGGCTTGGACAAAAGAAGCATGGTGCATTTCAGGGGAGCAAGATGTATTTATTTTGTTTATATTTGTTTGTTTTTTAATTACATTTCTATACTGCCCAAAACTTGCTGCCTGTATCCTAAAATATTAAAAACAATTTAAACAAACAAACAAACAAACAAACAATCCGTGTTAGAGTTCTGAATGTGAAAATAATAGTATATTTCACAGCAACACCTCCCCCCCCCCCCCCGCTCCATCCTAAACACATTTTCTCTAAAGTCACACGCATTCTGCTGGAGTTAATTCTCAAATACAGCATGTACTGTATGCCAAGGACTGCAGGCTTATTTTCATTTCCCTTGGGGGTGCGTACCGGAAATATGAAAAGCAATTAAAATCCGAACATGAGGAACATTGGCTTGCAGAATATGTCCCAGGCACTGTTCCTTCTGACAGGGATTCCCAGATGTTGTTGACTACAACTCCCAGCATCCCCAAACATCTGGGAATCCCTGTTAGAGGGAACACCGGTCCCAGGTGAATAGTGACTGCACGTTTTGCCCCATAACTCCGCTTCTACAAGGGCTAGAGCATAGCTTTGTTGCTGTTTTTTTGAAAAATGAAAGCTGAAATCCGGGCGAATCCGGGTGGGCTAAGCAATCTGGGTGAGATGCTTAAAATCCAGGTGAAACCCGGAATTCTGGGTGGCACGGCCACTCTAAGTAGAAACGGCTGCAGCTCCTTGACATGTGGACACATGGTGATACATTTTTAATGTTAGTTTTAAATAATTCCAATGTTTAAATGATTTTAATTGTTTAATTGATTTAGTTTTGCTTTTAATTAGTTTTTTTTAAAAATGTAAACTGCCCTGAGCCATTTATGGAAGGGCAGTATATCAATCAAATCAATCAATCAAGCAAGCAATCAATCAAACAAAACAACAAAGAAACAATAAACCCTGGTTTGTCACCACGCAACATGTGAAGAAGACCTCTAGTTATGCCTGCAAGAGCCCTAAAGCAAGCTTTGGATATTCTGTATTCAGATGCCACCTGCTTGAGACAGCAGAACATTATTATTATTTTTATTTTTTATTGTTAAATTGATATACCGCCTTTCATTAAAAACAATCCCAAGCCTGGCTGCTGTACCTTTTCCTGGCATGGGAGGAGAGGAGGGTGTGTCTCACGCAGCTGGTTAGAAAACAGCACCTCCTTGGAGCAATTGGCACCAACAGGAAGGAGGAAGTGAGAGTAGCAGCAGGTGAAACTGACCGGTGGCAGAGCAGCAGCAGGAGAAATAGCTTCAGGTATATGTTGTTGACACCAAGGAATCTGTGGGGTGGATTGTTTTGCTGGCCGGTCGTTGTTTGCAGCCAGGAATCCCCACTTTGAAGGGGGATTCGTGTTGCTTTGCACAAATCTTGCTTTGCTAGTTGGTGTGTCTGTTGCTTCTTAAGGCAGAAGCTGATCTTTGCAGGCTGGGCTTTGAAGGAGAAGCGACTTCCTCATTCTCTCTCCCTCTCTTCTAAAGAAACCGGATCTCTCTTCCCACACTCTTTGGCCTGTTTATGGTTGCTGGGAGGTGGTGGGTCCCGAGAGCCAGAAAGCAGGACAGGGTTAGGGGCTAAAAACTGAAGGTCGGGGTGGGAGTATTAACCATCTTTTAACTGCTGTTTGCCTAGGACTAAAAAGGGGTGGGTGGGGAGGTAATGATCACCTGTAGGCCCACAATACAGGGCTGGTAGGTTGTCTTTGGTTCATGGAGTTAAGCCAAGCCTTCCTTTTTGAAAGATCAGCTGGACTTAGAGCATGGAATTCTACATTCTGTCCACGCAAGCACAGTATAGAACTGGGGCAGGGGGAATATGATCAGACCCATTGCTGTCCCCCAAAGCAGGTATGATTCCAAAGGGTGGCAGCTGTCTGCCCCCTCCCAAATTCTCCCCTTCCCTTTTTACTGCGCCCATCCAACAGATGGGAACTTTACAACGAAATGACACATCGTATATTATGCTCCTATTGCTTGAATGACTTCTTTGGAAAGGCCTCAGTTTAAAGAAGCCTCATTCACCCAATAGGAACATAGGAAGCTGCCATATACGGAGTCAGGCCCTTGGTCCATCTAGCTCAGTATTGTCTTCACAGACTGGCAGTGGCTTCTCAAAGGTTGCAGGCAGGAATTTCTCTCAGCCTGATCTGGGAGATGCTGCCAGGGAGGGAGCTGGGAACCTTCTGCTCTTCCCAGAGCAGCCCCATCCCTTAATGTTTTCCAAAAAGAGAGAGAGATTTTCAAGAACGTTATTCTGGCTCACCGGGAAGCAAATTAAACTCAGTGCAGCAAAGATGATCCGTGGACCAGTGTTGCCTCTAAGGTGAGCACACTCATATGTTTTTTTGATGTCCGCTCCGTCAATTATAGATCCCACTCAGGTTGAATCGGGGAGGCCCCACTCTGAATGCACTTGTGTACACAGTGCCTTGATACTGCCGCACAGAATGAAATTCATTCTGCAATCTGCACATAGATGAGAAACAATTGAGAGAACACTGCCATGGACCACTGGGATTTGCCCCCGATTAAGGACCCCGTGTGAGGGGCTTGAGTGTAGATGGGCTACAGGCCACCTGTGGCTAGTTTGAGCTTGGCTTCTTCCTGCCTGTGTCAATCTAAGCTTGTGCACTGAGCCTTTCTGGGGAGCTACTAGCAACAAGCAGCTATCAACATAGGAGAGGAGAGCTGGTCTGGTGGTAGCAAGTGTGATTTGTCCCCTTAGCTAAGCAGGGTCCACCCTGGTTGCATATGAATGGGAGACTTGAAGTGTGAGCACTGCAGGATATTCCCATGTAGAGGATGGAGCCGCTCTGGGAAGAGCATCTAGGTTCCAAGTTCCCTCCCTGGCAGCATCTCCAAGATAGGGCTGAGAGAGGTTCCTGCCTGCAACCCTGAAGAAGCCGCTGCCAGTCTGTGTAGACAATACTGAGCTAGATGGACCAAGGGTTTGACTCAGTATATGGCAGCTTCCTATGTTACTGTTCCCATGACTTCCACAGCACTGACGTGCCCATTTTCTATCTGCAGATTTGAGAGAAGCAGAAGGATAAAATGGCCAGCTCGGGCAACGATTTTGGCCAAGAGCTGAAAGACCAAGTCAATGATATTTTGAGCCGGCTGGCCAGCAAGCAGCTGTTCCAATCCGACTGGGACATTGCAGCCTTTGTCATTTTCTTTACTTTCATCGGTAAGTCGGGGGGAGGGGAGGAATAGGGTTGCCAACTCCTTCACCAGCTGTTGTTCCTGTGCTGATAATTCTAGTTTCTCTGCCTTGTGGCTCTTCACCTATTGACTTCGGCCGATGAAGATGGCTCAGAGTGAGGAGCATACAACAGTACAATAAACAGCAAAATGATGACCATTTCCTGCCTCTCAAAAGGTCCTCCATAACCTGCAGCATGAGACAGACCATCTCACTTCCTCAGGATGTGTGTGTGTGTTACAGTGGGCAGGGAACTCGAGAACTGACACTTCAGTCTGCTTCTCTCTGCCAGGTGTGGTCCTCTTGATGGCGCTCCTTATTCTTATCCGCTGTTGCTGCTGCTGCTGTGATTGCGACTCACCTGGACCGTATAAAAAGGTATGTCTTCTGGGTGTCAGCCTAACATTGTAGCCTGGAGGATGGTGTGGCTAAATCCAAAACTTCTTGTGCTCGGATCTGGACTCTAATCCTCCGCTCCAGCTGCCCCTTTGTTGAACTGAAAGCACAAGAGTTCATCTTGTGGTAGCAAACATGGATGGCCCCGTTACTAAGCAGGGTCCACCCTGGTTTGCATTTGAATGGGAGAATACACATGTGAGCATTGTTAAGGTAATTCCCCTTAGGGGATGGGGCCGCTCTGGGAAGAGCACCTGCAGGCTTGCATGCAGAAAGTTCCAAGTTCCCTCCCTTGCAGCATCTCCAAGATAAGGAGAGGAGAGCTGGTCTTGTGGGAGCAAGCATGACTTGTCCCCATAGCTAAGCAGGGTCTGCCCTGGTTGCATATGAATGGGAGACTAGAAGTGTGAGCACTGTGAGATATTCCCTTTGGGGGATGGAGCCACTCTGGGAAGAGCATCTAGGTTCCATTTTCCTTCCCTGGCAGCATCTCCAAGATAGGACTGAGAGAGATTCCTGCCTGCAGTCTTGGAGAATCCACTGCCAGTCTGTGAAGACAATACTGAGCTAGATAGACCAAGGGTCTGACTCAGTATATGGCAGCTTCCTATGTCCCTATAAGGCTGGGAAAGACTCCTGTCTGCAACCTTGGAGAAGCCGCTGCCAGTCTGAGTAGACAATACTGAGCTAGATGGACCAAGGGTCTGACTCAGTCCTGGTTCTCCAAGATTAAAATTTTTAAAATGGCCTTGAGTTCAACCTGAGGGTGGGCAGAGAGGTTTGCTTACCATTCATATATACGCTTTCCTGAGGCAGGACACTTTTTTTTGCATACCCAGGTTCCCAAGAAGAAAGTTGGCATTGATAACAAGGGCATGGAGCCTGACCCGTAGCCCTCCCCCAGGGCAGATGGCATCTCCCACTGGAAGGAAGGGTGTGTGCTCCCCTGGATTTCCTCTGCTGCCCCCAAATGAATTACCAATTGGAGCTCGCCTGTCAAACTGTGAACCTTCGGAGATTAAACGCTCACCATTACGACAACCCTTCGCCCACCTTGTGCTTGCCTTGAAGCCAGGGGCAAGCGCACCACCATTCCAGCCCTCAGAAATGTTTCCCATGGACTGCTGTCCTGCGTCCTGCTAGGCCTCCCTTGGGCATCCTCTGGGGCCAAGATCACGGGCCAAGCACTGAGGGGGAAAGGAGGGGCACCACAAAGGCCCTTGTCTGAATGTCAGAAATGGCCTGCGTCACTGTGAATCCATCTCCTTGCTTCTTACAAGGTAATTAAATACTTTATGTTGAATAAAGTCACCAGGTTGTGATAGGAAAGCAACAAGGGGAGCCTTTCTTTGAGCTGAGCTGTCAAATGTTAAGTATACCTTCCCCAGTATATCTACCATATTTACCTAAATAGGACACGACTCTGAATTCAAGACGATCTCCTTTAAAAAATGCAGGTTATACTGTATTTACCTGAGAGTAAGAGGAATTTGAATTTAAGACAACCCGCTGATTCCTGACATCAAATAGCTTGGTGGTGGTGGTGGGACTAGTCCTGGATTCAGGTAAATACAGTACTACGTTATAGGGAACGTGGGAGAAGGGAGGAGTGCTGATCTTATCTATTTTATTCAATTTCTATACCACCCTTCCAGAAATGGCTCAGGGCGGCTTACACAGAGAAATAATAAACAAATAAGATGGCTCCCTAGCCCCAAAGGGCTCACAATCTAAAAAGAAACATAAGACAAGACACCAGCAACAGTCCCTGGAGGGATGCTGTGCTGGGGACGGATAGGGCTAGTTACTCTCCCCCCTGCTAAATAAAGAGGATCACATTAAAAGCTGCCTCTTTGCCAAGTTAGCAGGGGTATCTGTGGGATCTTGTGGTAGCAAGCATGAATGGTCCCCTTTGCTAAACAGGGTCCACCTTGGTTTGCATTTGGATGGGAGACTACATGCATGAGCAGTGTCAGATATTCCCCTTAGGGGATGGGGCTACCCTGGGAAGAGCACCTGCCTGCTTGCATGCAGAAGGTCCCAAGTTCCCTCCCTGGCAGCATCTCCAAGATAGGGCTGAGAGAGATTCCTGCCTGCAACCTTGGAAAAGCCGCTGCCAGTCTGGGTAGACAATAGTGAGTTAGCTGGACCAATGGTCTGACTCAGTAGAAGGTAGCTTCCTATGTACATACAGTAGGCTGATGTGTATCTAACTGATGTGACATCCCAGACTGTTACACTTGCAGAGGATTTTTGTCATGGGGCAGAGGGGCAATTTTCAGCAGTTCCTCCCTCTGCAGCTGCCTGTGCCCCCCCAAAATAGGCCCGAGGGCCCCACAACTCTCAGCAAAATACCTGTGCTTGACACTGGCTGCAGAGAGAAGTGGGGATGACCAAAAACTACCCGCTTCCTCTTGCACACTAAAAGAATGCTACCCTGCCACTATGAAGTTGATCTGGATGTTGGTCACTTGGTTTCTATTCCACCTTTCTTCCGTCATGAAACTCACAATAGTGTACACAGCCGTGTGTGTGTGTGTGTGTGTGTGTGTGTGTGTGTCCCTAGGCAATCAGCCAGGATCGGCTTAGGTAAGTTCACACAATCACAAGGATCCTGGTTAAATCAGGATTGGTGTGCCCAGCAGAGCTGATGGTTTGAACCCAGGATTTCAGGGCAATCTTGGTTAAACTACCTTTAACCTGGATATATAGGGCCCATTCACATGCAGACACAGAAGTACACTTCTTTGAAGGGCCTGTATCCGGGTTCATATAAAAGTAGAGCCAGGTACAGTCATTCACATTAAACACACATACAAATGCACAGCCATCTGCACACTGGTACAGCATAACGTCTGAATCGGGCTTTAACCAGAACTGAATCCTGGCTGAACTGCATCAGAGAGACACCTTTTTAAAGTGGCAATTCTTATATTTAGCAGGGGGAGAGCAACTAGCCCTATCCATCTCCAGAACAGCATCACTCCAGTGGCTGTTGCTGGTATCTGCCTTATGTTTCTTTTTAGATTGTGAGCCTTTTGGGGACAGGGAGCCATTTCATTTATGTGTTATTTTTCTCTGTGAACCACTCTGAGAACTTGTGTTGAAGCGCGGGATATAAATATTTGTCGTAGTTGCAGTAAACAGGATAACCAGGATTTAGTCTTGGTAACCGATCCAGATTAAATGCTGGTTGACCAGAGTAGGTTGACCAGGATTGCCCTGTGATTCTGGGTTTACACAGATGGGTTCACTCAATCGGCTCCACTAGACTCACTAATCCTGAATAACCTTGCAATTGTGTGAACTTAGCCTGGACTGGCTTCACTCCAGCAACCCTGGCTCAGTTTGAAGCAGAGCTGGCTGTAACACCTTCCAGGCAGAGCCAGCCTGTGTCACCGGCACTGGGACTTTTGGGCTTGTTTACCTCCTGCAATGAGGAGAGAGATTTCCTCCGTCACGCACGCAGCTGACGAGAAGGTTGCCAAGGTATAGCACAAAGACTGACCACACCGCCACGCTCCAGTGTGTTCAAGAATCTTTTATTCACAATGACAGATTTGTTCCAAGGAATGATTCACACAAGTTTAGCAGCAACCAACCACGCGGTCACCTGGTGGCAGAGAGGTAAAGAGATAACTCAGTGGAAGATCTGGCACATAGGGTGCCTCTGGTGAAAAGCAGGTTTTCGCCTACCACCGGGGTGGGGAGGGGGATTTGTTCCCTAGGCCTCCCAGACTAAGTCGCAGAGGGAGAATGGTAGAGATAAATAGTCACACCGGTGCCAGGAATGAAGGGACACGTGAAGCAGTTCCCAAATAAGTTACAAGGAATGGTTAGGGAAGGGGTGGTCCATCACAGAGCTGGTCCCTTTTGCCACCTGGGGATGGGAGCAGTCCCTCGGGGTGGTCATGATCCTGGACTCCTTCACAGTGTGGCTCACAACTGCGCCTGTCCCCCGCGAAGGGTGGGATCCAGTTAACCAGCTTTTCTAAGCCCCCCATCTCGACAGGCATGGAAAGAAATGTGTGTACTCTTAAAGTGCTAATAAATAAGGGCATTCTACACACAAACACACAAACACACACACACGCCAACACTGGGCACAGGGCCCTAGCCAGCAGCCCCCGTGAGTGGTGGGCTCTGTCCGTGGCTCTCAAACAGCTTATGCAATGATTTCCTCCCAGGAAGAGAGTGGCAGAGGGGCCAGGGTTCGAGTCACGATCAGTACAGCCGGTAGTTCCAGTAGCCAGAAAAGACAGCAATCTGGAAAAGACGACATGGGGAACGGTAAGCAGACACAGGGTCACGCCCAGGGAAGATGGAGTTGCTCACTCGGGATCGTGAACTCCAGATTGCTTTACAGGGCTAGAGAACCACACCTTCCTGGTCTTGGACCAGGTGCCCCTCTGCCAAATGTGGGATGTGTAAGATTAAGCCGTGAACCAGGAGACACCAGTCGGAATCCATCATTCTTTGCTAGCCACCAGGGTTCCCTCGAAGGTGTGCGCACGCTCACAGGATTTGTGATCTCTGCTCAGCTGATTTTAGTTCTTGCTCAAGTTGGATCAGGAAGGCCCCATCTATCTATATATTTAATTCTCTTAAACGCACCCGTTGCTAATCCCATGTGTGGCAGCTCTCGCGAGAGTTTGGAGAGCTGCCGGACAGCGACAGGGACGGGCGGGGAGAAGAAAATGGGGGCAGCCAGCCGGTGGGCCCAGGAGGAGTTGACGACAAATAAATAAATAACAAAATAAAACAATCTTCGGCAGTCCTTGAGCCGATGGCTCCGGCAAGCACATAAACTCAAGGTCAACGGCCTCCCCGAGGTTCAAAGCACGGAATTATCCCTTTGCCGGCCTCACCTTGTCCTTCAGCTGCTGGCAGAGCTGCAGGGATACCGTGAAGAAAACGAGGGCATCGTTGAGCCAGGGAACGACACACTCCACCTTGTGGACGTGGCTGACTTCATACCTTTGGTTGCCGTACTCGCTGGAGGGAGAAGCGGTGGGGGGGGGAGAAGAGTCATTGGGGCTGCTTGCGGGCGAGACGCCTCTCCCGGCTGCCAATATAAACTGCCCCCACCTCCGTCAGCTCCAGCCTGCAGTGATGGTACTTACAACATGGCTCCTGGGTTGTGCAGAATGGACCCTCCAGCAGGCCTGAAGTTCTGGAAAAGAACGAAACACACAATACGATGGCACTTGGGCTCTCAAAACAAGGGAACGGTTGCTTCTACATGCCACACTCAGGAGCTCTTAAGAGTCCAGGCACAAACAATTCATGCAGAACAAGCCTGACTATGCAGTCTTGCTTAGGAACAGAAGATGGACCTTGCCCAGGGAGAGCACAGAACATAGGAAGCTGGCTTCTACAGAGTCCAACCACTGGTCCATCTAGCTCAGTATCGTCTACCCAGACTGGCAGCGGCTTCTCCCAGGTTGCAGGCAGGAGTCTCTCTCAGCCTGATCTTGGAGATGCTCCCAGGGAGGGAACTTGGGACCTAGATGCTCTTCCCAGAGTGGTGGCTCCACCCCCTAAGGGGAAGATCTCCCAGTGCTCACACATCAAGTCTCCCATTCAAATGCAAACCAGGGACAATTCATGCTTGCTACCATCAAGGCCGGCACTGCGTCACCCACACCCACGTGAGTCTGGGAAGCGCACAAGGAGGGTACAGCTGTGAGAGACGTTCCCAGGATCCAGTAATCCAAGAGAGACTCCTCCTGCACACAGAGGTGCCACTTTTGTCTTATTGTGGCTAACAGCCCACATTAGATGCCTCCTCCTTGGATGGAGGGCGGGGGGAAATCCCTGGATGATGATTGTTCAAAGATTTTAATTAGGGATGCTTGTAAAAACGGTCTAAGATCCCATGCGCTTCCCTTAGCGGCTTCTGTGGAGTAAATCATAGCTTAGCTATCTAATTGGAACACCGTACTTCAGTGCTCTTCATTGTAAGGCCCAGGGGCCAGTGACGGACCCATCAAGCCTAAGTGTGGCCCCCTGACTGGGCCTGTGTGACGCTTTGGCCAAAGCGAAGTACTCTGGAGGGGACCATTCCCATCATGCAGTGCTGTGCCTTGCCCAGTGCTCTGTGTGTGCGCGTGCGCTCCTTTAAGGGAAGCGGAGCCCTTCTGAGCCCCTGCACCAACACCTTGGAAGGCCTGCACAAAGTGCTGGGAAGTGTCGCCCTTCCCAGGGCTTTCCTTCTCGAGCTCTGAAGAGAGGCCTCCATCTCTCCTGAAGGGCCCTCTCAGCACTGAGAAAAGCACAGTCCTGTGCGGAGGTCAGCACAGGGGGAGATGATTCATCCTGTTGAGGGTTTTGTTTTGCCAAAGTGGTCCCCGCTTGAAAAACAGTGAAGAACACTGGTGCGCTTACTGGCCGCATATTTTTCAGTCCAATTGCGGCGTTCTCTTATCGTCTGGGTCAGCATTTCTTGACCCACCCACCCCCAAAGCACAAGTTACAAAGCTGCCGAAGTCTAATCGGAGCTTGTGCAATAGTCTTTCACAACACCAGCGACCTCCTCAAATTGTTGATGGTAAATGCAAGAAAAACACCCTGCCGAGTCTCTTCCAAAGTTCACCCACACCTTATCTTGGGCCAAAACGACTCCCACTGAAAGATCCCTTTGTGCTTCCAGAGTGAAGCACCATCACATTCAAAGTACAAGCAGTCCTGTCAGATCCACCCCTGTTCTTGAATCCTCTGCTGCACCCAGAACAGGGAACAGTCGGTACTGATCTTATTTTTATTTATTTATTTATGTATTCCATTTCTATACCACCCTTCCAAAAATGGCTCAGGGCGGCTTACGAAGAGAAATAATACATAAATAAGGTGGCTCCCTGTCCCCAAAGGGCTCACAATCTTAAAAAACCCCATAAGATAGACGCCAGCAACAGTCACTGGAGGGGTCCTGTGCTAGGGGTGGAGAGGGCCAGTTACTCTCCCCTTGCTAAATAAAGAGAATCGCCATGTTAAAAAGGTGCCTCTTTGCCAAGTTAGCAGGGGCTGATCTTCCTGCCCCAATGGCGAGGGGGGTTCTCTTTGGGCAGGCGAGAGGGGCTCTGCCCTGGGCGTGAACTGGGGTTACCTTTGTAGAGCTGGGCTGCAGCAAGTGCAGTTGGTAGACTGTCAAGCAGAGCTTATTCAAGTTGATGTAAAAGTTCACCAGGGTATCTGCAGGCAGAGCAGGAGTGAACATTTTCTGGAGAGAGAGAGAGAGAGAGAGAGAGAGAGAGAGAGAGCAAAACGTCACTGAGGGTGTCAAGATATCCCACTACTGTACTCCAAACTCCCCATATCCTCCTCTCAAAGCCACCAATGTTATGCGTCGTACAGCTGATGAACAGCGGAAAAGATTTATGGGATGGGATTCAGTTTCCCCATGAGCAGTTTTGCCTGAACTGATTCACAGCAGCTCACTGGGGGCTTCAGGCAGGAGGTTTCCACCAGCCCTACCAGGAGATGCCAGGAATTGAACCTGGGCTCTTCTGTGGGCAAAGCAGGCACACATTTGATAACTGGCGTGGAACTTGAGGTTGCAATCATTGAATGCCCCTTAGTGGCTTCTAGTCCTGCCTTTCTGCCTCCTAGAAGTCCAGTGTGCTCTCCAATATTCTGAAGTTTTCATCTTTTTTTAAAAGTTTCTAGTCCTCATGACTATGAAGAAAAGGTTGGATTTTTTTTTTAAGTACCCTGAAAGCTCAGAAGCTGAAGAAAGCTTAATGTAGGACCAGCTGTTCAGAGGAATATAGACTAAGCCAAGGTGGGGTGGGGGGCTATACCTCCAGTCACATCCCTCCCCTTGTCCAATACACATCTCTCCTGTCTTGGATAGCCTTGCTAACATTTTAAGTTCTATGCAATTCAGAGATTAGAAGCAAACTAATGTGGACATACCAAAAACCAGTGTTATTCCAAGAGCAGAGCGGAGATTTCCTTTGGCACAAAATACAAGTAGCTTGGGGCGAGAGGCAGACTGAACCCTCTCATCCCCAAGGTGTCAACACAGGCAGCATTCAGTTACCGTGAGGCCGCTGGAGGCGATTTCTGGAAGGGTCAGGGTAGCTGGGGTGGTGAGTCGATTCTGAGCCCTCGTCAGCTGCAGCATCACGGCGTCCATGAGCTGACACGGAGAGAAGACACACACTGTTTTGTTGGGCAGATGAGCCCAGCATCCCAGATGAAAGAGGCTACTCAAAAGGCATTCAGAGGTTAAGAACCCTAAAGAGCATCCTCTCCTCCCCCCGCCCCGCTGCCTATGAACCGGCCGAACCACTGGTCTTTCGAACCGGTCTGGAGGCCCTTAAAAAGGGCCTTCGAACAGGTTCGTGCACATCCCTAACTGGCAGCAGGGCCAAACAGAAAATGCTCCTCTTAGGGGCTGCAGACACAAGCCAAGTTTTGCTGTGGGTCCCTTTTCAGTAACAAGATGGCTCTGCCCCACAGCAGTTCCAAAAGCGATCATTCCCAAGGCAACTGGAGAAACTGAGGCGTTCATCGGCTCACCTTGAGGACCTCGCAGCCAGTCTTGAACTGGTAATTGGCCCCTCTGTTGGTCAGCAGGTAGAGTGCCTGGTTAACATGGTTCCTTGCATCCTGGATCTGCAAAAGCACGAAGGGCAGCCTCTTAGGACAGCTTGGCTGGAAGTCAGGCAGGCCTGAAAACAGGTCCAGAATCCTGAACTAGAAAGCCCTATTTCCTGAAGATCTTCAGAGGCCCTGGCCAAGTTGAGGTGAAGTGGGTGGCTACAAGGGAGCGGGCTTTTTGGTGGTGGCACCTCGTCTATGGAATAGCCTCTCCACGGAGGCTCACCTGCTGTCGTGCTTTTAGATGCCAGGTGAAGGTATTTCTGCTCACTCAAGCCTTTTAAAATTGATTTTTTTAAAAGTTCTGAAATGTTTTGTATTTTCTGCTTTCTCTTGTAATTTGTTTGTCTTATTTTATGTGTTTATACCGATGTTTTTTTACTGTTGTCTTGTTGAGTGCCGACCAGAGAACAATTTGTTATGGGGCAGCTAACAAAGTTTATTGTTTTTATTATTATTTTCTACTTCAGAGTTTAAACCTCGCAAGTTCCTCCTAGATCTAATATGCACGGCTTTCCAGAAAGAATTAAAAAAAAAAAAAATGCAGGCTTTCCCCCAGAAAAATGCAGATTTTGCTCTAGTTCACTGTTGCCAGGTATTGAGGAAGGCAAATCCACAAAAACTTTAGGAATGGATACAGAGCTGGGATTGAATCCCAGGTCCATACCCTCTTTCTCCTGCAGCTAAACTTCAACAAATGATTCCCACATGTCCTCAAGTTTCCCCCGCTATAATCAGAACCAAAGGTGAGCCCTTTAGACCAATATTCCTTTCTGTAAGCCCCTAGAATTCCCAACCAACTCCACTTCCTCATTTGTTATATCAACAACAAACTCAGAAGTGTTATTTTTTGCTTGGTACTCATGAGGAAGCAACGGCAAGGTTTTTTTTAAAGAACACAACCTAAAACGACATCCATTAAGCAGCTACCGTGCCCTTCTGTTCCTGCTAACAGAGATACTGGAAGGGGCCACATTAAAGCTTCTTCCTGGATCTCTCTTGCTTTCCTGCTGCTCCTCCTGCCCGCTAACGGATCGGGTCTTCTGGCTCCTCTCCGTGGTGGGGCAACTCGTGACACAAGGGCTCTCTGCTTAAACCGCTGCAAAGAAGCAACGCTGTCCAGCTCCCCTTTCGGGGAGGGGGGGACACAGTCTCAATACCTGTTGCAGTTTCCATTGCTTGTCGTCCCGGAATGCAAAGTGCAGGAGCTGGTTACTCCTATGGATTTTCAAGTTGATATCCTGAGAGGAGGGGAAGAGAATTGGAAAGGGTGAGGGGACAGGGCATATTCACGTCAAAGCACAACCTTCTTGCCAACATTTTATCTATTTATTTGTTGGATTGTTTATATCTATGTGAACGGAGAGGAGAGTTAGTCTTGTGGTAGCAAGCCTGACTTGTCCTCTTAGCTAAGCAGGGTCCACCCTGGTTGCATATGAATGGGAGACTTGATGTATGAGCACTGTAAGAGATTCCCCTCAGGGGATGGAGCCGCTCTGGGAAGAGCATCTGGGTTCCAAATTCCCTCCCTGGCAGCATCTCCAAGACAGGGCTGAGAGAGACTCCTGCCTGCAACTTTGGAGAAGCCGCTGCCAGCCTGTGTAGACAATACTGAGCTAGATGGACCAATGGTCTGACTCAGTATATGGCAGTTTCCTATGTTCCTAACCACTTTTGGAACTTCTGTTGAAAAATGTTCCATAAATATTTGTCCTATTCATCATAACAGCACAGCATCAGAAGTAAAGGGTGAGGGACCTTTGACTGCTGCACTGGTTTCTCATGCAGGGAGCTTTTAATGCTGAAGATTCCAAACTGGCAACCCTCTACCTGGAGTGTCCACTTCACCACCTCATCCTGTTGCATGCGTGGTCCAGGCCTGAATTTACAGACAGGGAACAGAAACCTCGAGGGAAGCTAGCATGGTGCAGTGGCTAGAGCGCTGGGCCAGGCCCAGAGAGACCCAGGTTCAAATCCTCATTTGGCCATGAACCCCGCTGGGTGACTCTGGGCCTGTCCCTTCTCTCTCAGCCTAGCCTACCTCACAGGGTTATTGTGAGGATTAACAGAACCACGTACACTGCTCCGGGCTTCTCGGACGAGTGGGATTATAAATGTGAAAAGAAACAGCTGTGCCCAGATGCGAAAACATCTGCACCCAGATCTCACCTATAGAAATGCTGTGCTGGGTTAAGGACACCAGACAGCTTTTCCTTTTCTAAGAGGCAGGGGAGAGAGCCAGAGGAACAACAGAAGGCTGAGCTGTCTGAAAGGCTGCCAGGCAAGGTAAATGACAACGGCCTAAATAAGCAAATCGGCAGGTGATGTAGCTGTTTACTGCAAGTACACAGCAAGCTGCCAGCCACATCACCCAAGAGGACAGCTGAGATCACCCAGGAGAGACCGGCTTCCAAGAGGGGCCGAGGCTGATGCACGTCTCCTGCCTGGTAAACAGCCCACGTCCCAGCCCACCAGACTTTCAGGGACAGATACTCACCGCCTGGCACAAGGCATCTCCTTGGAGTGTCAGGACTCCTTTCACCTGGTCAGCACTGAAAGAAGAGGCAGAGCGGTTTTGATTTCTTGACTGGCTGATCGGTTTATAGACCGCTCTCCGTGAAAATGATCTCCAGGCAGTTTACAATCAATTTAAAAACAACGCAGAACTATTAAGCAGTAAAAACAGTACAAATATTCTACTGGAATGCAAGGGAGGGGGGGAAACACAAATCTATTTAAAAAGTCGGAAGACATATACACAATAAAGCCAGGAGACACAGCACAGAAGCAGTAACACCAGCAAGAAAACAACATTCATGTAAAAGCCCAGGTAAAAAGCCACGATTTTGCTTGCTTGCTAAGAGCTGAAGAGCAGAAACCCACAGGGAGCAGAAACCCACAGGCAGAGCAGAAACCCACAGGCAGAGCAGAAACCCACAGGCAGAGACTGAAGAGCAGAAACCCACAGGGAGGAGGCGGTCCTTCAGATATCCAGGGCCCATATCAAAAGCAGCACCCTGAATTGGGCCTGGAAGCAAATGGGCAGCCAAAGTAGCTCTTTCAGAAGGGGCGTGATACGGTCCCAGCAGACAGCTCCGGATAAAATCCTAGCTGCCTACTCACATGGCAAAGAGTCATCCGGGGCCCAGAGGCCTCTGGGCATGTGTGCAAGGGCAAACTCAAAGGCAGAGAGAGCAGATCAAGAGCATTTAGAGGCGGGATGTTTACAACTGCAACATCTGCCGTGGACATCCGTGATAACCAGCACAAAGGCACGTCTTATTGCTCAGCCTTCTGTCCTTGCAGTAGCACACCAAACCTGTTCAGCAATCCCAGCTCGGCTTGTTGTTTAGACACAAAGCCTTCTATTTCCACAACAGGAGGCTGAGCGCCGAACTGGCACGAACACACACACAGGGCTTGGTTAGAGGATCCAGCCATGGGGTGCGCCCTTCCTCCGCAGAGAACCCGGCCTTCTGGGCCCGCTGCGACAGGGCACCTGGCTCACCTCCAGCCCTCGCCATCTGGCCGTAGCCACATCTGCAACATGTCGCTAGGAAGGGCAGGTTCTCTTTAGCACAGTTGAGCCCACCTCCGCACAGGTGCTGCAGGACTCGATCTACGAGCAGGGAGGTGACCTGCCTTTCCCGCCACTGACATCTGGACCTTGTCTGAAGCCACATGCTGGAGGAAATGCACTTTTTCTCCTTGTGGTTTTAGGAACAGAGGAAGCTGCTTTCTACCGAGTCAGGCCACTGGTCCCACCTAGCTCAATATTGTCTACACTGACTGGCAGCGGCTCTCCACGGTTTCAGGCAGGAGTCTCTCCCAGACCCATCTGGTAATGCCAGGGAGTGAATCTGGGACCTTCTGCACACCAGCATGAAGGCGCTATTCCCAGAGCAGCCCCATCCCCTCAGGGGAAGATCTTACAGTGCACACCCATGTAGTCTCTCATTCAAATGCAAACCAGGGTGGACTCTGCTTAGCAAAAGCGACAACCCATGCTTACTATCACAAGACCAGCTCTCCTCTGGTCTTCTTTCTCTAGAGCAGTGATCTTCACTATTTTTCAAGCAGGGGCTGCTTTGGCAAACAAACAAACAAACAAACAAATAAACAAACAAAAACCCCAAACACCGTTATGTGTGGGAGCCATTTCCCACTGGGCTGACTTCCGCACAGTGCTGCACTTTTCTCAGTGCACTTTTTAAGAGAGATGGAGCCCTCCCGAAAGCTCTCGGAGGAAAGCCCTAGGAAAGACTACACTTCCCAGCATTCCATGCACACCTTCCGAGATGGTGTAGGGGCTCCAGTGGACTCTTTCCCCCTTCAAACAGCCCCGACCTTGGCACTGGGCACAGCACAGCTTTGCAGAGTGAGAAGGGACATCTCCCCATGGTGCCAGGGGACATGTACAGAGTATTCAGTGTCAGCCGAAGCTTCGCACAGGCCCTATAAACAATCCAGCTGGCTCCTGGATCTTACAGTAAAGAACACTGCTCTAGAATCTCTCCCTCACTTGCCCTGGCTTTAAAGCACATCATCCCACATATAGCCCTGATCCTTTTATTTGATCAGTATTATTATTATTACTGTTAATTTATAAGGCACCTTGCCCACTTGCACAGGCACAGACAGTCCCTGCCCCCAAGGAGCTTACAATCTAAAATAGACAGTGGTGAATACAGCAGAGTGGGGCAGGTGGCCAAACAAGGATTGAGAGGGAAGTGTGTGGGGAAGTGCTTTTATACATATTTCAAGCTTGGTTACAGTCAAGAGTGAAGACTAAAGGAATACAGCCAATAACTGCACAAAATATTATTTGTTATATTTCTACACTGCCCCAAACCTCCATCTCTGGGCGGCTCTCATCAACATAAAAGGGAACGATTTAAAACCGCAGAGTCCAGTTGAAAGCTTGAAGGAACAAACGTGCCTTTAGAGACTTTTAAAAAGTTGTCAGAGATGGGAAGGCTCTTATTTCGGCAGGGGATGCATTCCAGAGTCTGGGGGCGGCAACCGAGAAGGCCCGGCCCTGGTAGCCACCGGACGAGCCGGTGGCAGCTGCCAACGAACCTCTCTGGATGATCTCAATGGGCAGTGGGGCTCATCGTGAAATGGTGGGGAGACTTTTGAAGGACGGGGGCAGCTCCAGCCATAAGAGGAGTGGAGCAAGGGGCACTGGGAGGAGCGACAGAAAGGCGAGGCCGGCTCAACGCTAGCCTCTAAAACCGAATGACACAGACATGAGCTAAGCAGATTTCCAGTCCCCGTGAAGAAGCCGAGAAGCCGTTCCTGCACAAGCAGCATAGTGGCAGTGAGCCTGGTCAGGATGTGAGTCACGCCGCCCGGTTCAACACCCCCCTTGGCTGTGGCCAAGGCTGTTCAGCCTAGCCTCCCCGGCCGCGACGGGGAGACAGCAACCCCAAAGCACATTAAGAGGCAGAGCTCTCCGTACTCACTTTGAACTACCCAGGATGAAGTTCTCCTGCTTGATGGGCCCCTCTGAGCCGCTCACGGGCAAAGTGAACCGATGAGAAGCCTCCTGGGTAAGAAAGCAAAGAAGGGAGAGGAAGACAGCTGGCCCCAGGGCCCAAACGGTGGCCCTTTGTCTAAAGGCTTTGATCAGGTACATCAGAGCGCACTCTGTCTGGAAGTTCCACTCACCTCGTGAGACTCAGGTACTTTCCAGCCGCAAAATACTAGTCTTAACATCCAGCTGGAAATGTTATACCATCACTTTCACTTCCCCACCTGAACAGGCACGCCGTTACAGCCACCGAATGGGGCCTTTCCCTCTTTAAAGGCGTTATCCTGGAATGGAATAGCTTTTGGGGGGTGGGGGAAGAGGGCCGACCGCCAGTTTTCATCCCCTGCTAACTAAGTAAAGAGGCACCTTTTTAAAGTGGCGGTTCTCTTTATTGAGCAGGGGGAGAGCAACTGGCCCTCTCCGTCCCCAGCACAGCATTCCTCCATTGGCTGTTGCTAGTGCCTGTCTTATGTTTCTTTTTTAGATGGTGAGCCCTTTGGGGACAGAGAGCCACTTTATCTATTTATATCTATGTACACTGCTTTGGGGACTTTTGTCAAAAAGCGGTATATAAATATCCGCTGTGGGTTCGCAGTTGGTGGCCAGTGGGTCCTTTTCACTCTCTGCTACAAAACTCGCCTGGCCAGGAGTATATGTTTAGCTCTTCACTGGCCAAAAAAAAAAAAAAGCAGTGTTCTCTCTAATTTTTTTCATCTGTGCGCGGAGTAAGTTTTCTTCGGGGTGGCAGCATCAAGACAGTGTGTGCGCACCTGAAATTCAGAATGGGGCCTTCCTGATTCAACCTAGGCGGGATCTAAAATTAACTGAGCGGATATTTAAAAAAACGTGTGAGCACGTGCACACGCCTTAGAGAGAGCACTGTGTCCAAGGCTCTAGTTTGTGCCCACGGCTTGGTTATGCTTGTATCTTCACGGCAGCGTAACTAGAGGCCAGGTATCTAAAGAGCCCACTGCGGACTGGAAACTGTTTTGTGGTGGGGAAATCAGGCCTGCAAAGTTGCCACTAAGCCCAGGGACTGGAAGACACTCCCCCCGTGCTGCAGACAGAAAGACACTCAATTGCAAGAAAGCAGGTTGGTCTCTTTTTTTAAACTACCTTCAGAATATCTTGCAGCTGCCGGAGGACAGCATGAACTTCTTCTCGTAAAAGCCACTTGAACTCCTCTTCCTGTGTGGAAAGACAAAGTAGGAAGAGAGAGCATGAGGCACGGAACAGTTTCACAAGGCGCCGTTTGGGACTTTGTTCTCCTCTCCTCCACTCACACTGACATGCAGAAGCATAAGGGACGAGGGAGTTCACAGGGACACAGGAAGCTGCCTTATACTGAATCAGACCATTGGTCCATTGAGCTCTGTGTTGTCTACCCAGACTGGCAGCGGCTCTTCAAGGTTTCAGGCAGGGGCCTTTCTCAGCCCTACTTGGAGATGCTGCCAGGGATTGAACCTGGGGCCTTTTGCATAGAAAGCAAATTTTCTACCACTGAGCTATGCCCCAATCAGACTACATTAATCAAGGATGTTTCCTCCTGCAAAAAGAGCAAAGAGACGCCTTTTAAAAGTGGCGATTCTCTTTATTTGCAGGAGGAAAGCAACTGGCCCTATCCATCCCCAGCACAGCATCCCTCCAGTGGCTGTTGCTGGTGTCTGCCTTATGTTTCTTTTTAAAGTGTGAGCCCTTTGGGGACAGGGAGACATCTCAGTTATTTATTTTTATCTCTCTATGTAAATTGCTTTGGAGATTGTGGTTGAAAAGTGGTATATAAATATTCATCATTATTTGTAGATCCCTGATAATGTTTCTTTTTAAAATTATCATCTTGCCCAGGAACCAGTTATTCAAGTAAAGCAGATCACTTTCTATTTAACTTTATTCCCTAAAATTTATGTGGCTACTCCCCAACCCAAGTCAAGAAACCATAGCAAACTCTCCCACATTTCACAGATGAAAAAAATCAGCATGGTGAGAACACCTCCACACTCCAAAGATCATTTTTGTGAGCTCCACTATTACCCATTATTAGGGTAATAATCATCACAAAATGGCAGCTGGAAATCAATGTTCCCTCTAACAGGGATTCCCAGATGTTGTTGACTACAACTCTCATAACCCCCAAGCAAAAGCCATTGCAGCTGGGGATTCTGGAAGTTGTAGTCAACAACGTCTGGGAATCTTTGTTAGAAGGAACACTGCTGGAGATGACCTCCGTGGTCATTTCCAGTTACCTCCAACCTGCAGAAACGCAGACTTAACCCCTTGTGGGCTGGATTTTCTCCACGTAGGCCGAAGTCGAGTGTCAATCACCCAACTGTGGATATGCAAAACCGTGGATGGTGGATCCGTGTATAGCGAGGTCCACCTGTAATAAAGAAGTTGCCAACTAGATGCATGTTCCAACCCTAGCATTTCTGCTTGTCAAAGTTGCTGGAATTTCCCCAAGTTCTAGGATGGGGAGGTTCAAAGAGAAAAGTCAACAACTGGGAATGCTGTTGAGCCCCTCTTCGTTTACACAGGAGTGCATCCAAGAACAGCACGCCTCATTAGCCCAACAGGAGGATGGAGCCAGTCAGAGAGTCTCCCTGAGGGCACCCAGGACATTCTTCTCCAGCCGTTATGAACACAAACTAATTCTCTCAGAGGCACATGATCGCTGACACCGTTTTAATAATTAACTTGCACCCATTTCTAGGTGGTGGCTCTGGTTTATTTTTAAGAAGAGCAGCCCAGAGCAGGAACCAGATCTTCACTTCAGCCACTCATCTCTGGTTTTTAGGACTCGAGGGCGCTTATTTAGGGCCAAACTGCCTGGTCACTCTGCACTTGCACCTTTCCCACCTAATCGCAGCTGCCTCCTCCTCCCTGGTCTTACCCACTTAGCAATGGGTCGCTGAGTGAAGCTCCTCACAATGTCCTGCTGAGACTGTGAGACTATTAGGAATGTGGTGCTCTGGGCCTGTCAGGGGCACACAGACAACTTGATGTTGAGTTTTCCACCTGTTGTGCAGGTGGTGGGGGGGCACAGGACATGGGATTCGTCATCACTGGAGAGGGACAAATATATTTATTTTAAATCTATGCCCTGCTTTTCTGCCCAGAGTGGTTCTCAAATAACTTTAGAATCCACATAACTGTGCAAAATAATTAGGGGTGTGTGTGTGTGTGTGTGAGTGAGAGAGAGAGAGACAAAGAGACAAGGGATAGTGCCATTTCTTCTGGCCCCGGCAGTCAGCGGTACAGTAGAGGTTCAGGCTCTTAGCTTCAGAGGGATGGGGCAGAGAGCTGAAGGATTCAGTGGCTGACTGATGGTAAAAATGCCAACCCACAGAAGCAGTACTTCCACTGATCTGCTTTACCCTACTGGAGACCAAGAACATTAAGGAGCCCTTACTCTTCCTCACCCTAAAGACACCATGAGCACTGGAATTAGGCCTATCGTATCCTAAAGTTACAATAGCTGATTGGTCATTTAAAGGCAGCTGATGAATTACATTGAAATACAACTGCATGTTACCAAACCCTCTTTGCAAGATACTAACATAAGCTCAAGGATTATGAAACTGCAAGTTAAACAGAAGCCACTGCTCACTGGCCAGGATCCAAAGCGCCATGTGCCCAGGCAGAACACTTCTGTGCACACAGAGAGGGCAGGATTGGGTGCTTGATGTTTCCAGCTGGCTCCCCTGACCAACACATGCAGCTTTCCTGTTTCATGTGGGGCTGTAGGGGAAAGAGTGGCTCAGAAAGGTTCTCCTGAACACAGGGTCCTTTGCATCCTGCCCACGGTGAGGAGAAAATACCATCTTACAATATATTCTCTCCCAGTCCCTATGAGAAACAGATTAGCACCCAAAAGGTTAAACGCAAACAGACAAGGATGTCTTTAATTCGCTTTAGACATTGTGACCAAATGACTATGACATGAATGGAAAGCGCACAGCATAAAACATTTCAAGTTATTGTACGAACATGGCTCCAGGGCATGTTAACGGCCATAGGTAATTGATGACTGACACAACCAGAATACATAAATATGTGTGTACGTATAAACATCAAACTATTAAGACTGCCAGATTAAACAAACATTTTAAGATACTGGATTCCTGCTGATGATAAAACACAAAGGAATGCTGTGGCACCTTAAAGACCAAAAACTTTGTTATGGCAAAAGCTTGAATTCAAGCACCATTAAGACCCTAATCTGAAACCCCATGCCCAAAGAACTGAAATCTACAATACTGTACAGCTACGGGAAATGCTAGCTTATCAAATAAAGTCAGCTGAAATTGAAGTGCTGTGGTCTGCTAGTGCAAGGTTTAGTTGGGCTTGCTGTAAAAGCGCTCATGGAAGAAGCAGAAGAAAGCATTCTTGTATCTACAAGAGCCTGAGAAGCAGGAGTCATAAGCACTCAGTCTGAAAAAGATAGTAGAATCTAATCGAGTGATCTTAACTGCTCTCACAAGCCAGAGAGCAGCAGACCTTTTTCGGCAAAAAGGCAGATAAGCACCCTTTCAGAAGTTCCCTACCACCAACCCTTCTCTTTTCTGTTTCAGAAATGTAACATATGGGACACAGCTTGCTCGCCCAGAAACGCACGTCGCCCCTTCTGTGTGTCCCCCCAAATCATTTCCCCCCCCCGGCACTGCTACCATTTGGGTATCAAGGAACAGGAGCCCAGCAGCACAATGGTATGGGTTCAATGCAACTGCCTCCAATTCAGATCAACCTTCCTGCAAGAGGGAATCCATGTGCCTGTGGGCAGCAGGTTTTCTGGGTGCATGGACACAGCTGTGAGATGTGCTTGTGCCCAGAAATGAGACTGACTGTGGGGATTCAATGCCCCCCCCTCCACATTCATAGGTGTATGCTCTCTCTTTCAGCATACAGTGCAGGGGGCAAGCCACAGGGGAATGAGGCTTGCCACTTGCACACTCCCCAGAGGAATCAGGCAGGCACGGGCAGTCCTTCAGGAAGCAGATTATTGGGGTAAAGCAAGATGTTCTGTCCTTGCTTCTAAAAAGGAACAGAGGTATGTACAAAAGGGACCAGCATTTGGCACCCTGCCGTAGGTGAGCAGAGGTCTTCAGCTGCCACTGTTGTTGTTGTTATTTATTATTATTATTATTATTATTATTATTATTACCTTTTATATCCTGCTCTTCCTCCAAGGAGCCCAGAGTACTACATACTTAAGTTTCTCCACACAACAACCCTGTGAAGTAGGTTAGGCTGAGAGAGAAGTGACTGGCCCAGAGTCACCCAGCAAGTCTGAATGGGGATCTGAACTCGGGTCTCCCCAGTCCTAGACCAGCGCTAGCTGCTGCCAGTCGGTGCAGACAATACTATTACTGAGCTAGGTGGACCAAAGGTCTGACTTGGTATAATGCAGCTTCGTATGTTTCTAAAATGAACGGGAGCATTCCTACTTGTGGGGCAGGGAGGCTCTGCACCCCTGCAAAACCATAAGCTACTTTGGGAGGGAACAAATCCAGCTGAAAAGCAGGGAATGAATAAATAATTGTATGACAGAATAGACATCTTATTGTATAATAAGATATACTGAATTTATATAATAAATTATACTAGACAATATAACAGATTTCTACAATAAGATCTGGTACAATAACTGTATGATATATTTCACTGTATGTGTGATATACTATATTGTATGATAATTTATACAATTATACAATACACAGTACATAAATTTATACAAGCTGCATGGTGCAATTTTGTAAGCATATACATATACACACACCTTACTGTACAATTGAATAGGATATATTGTATCTCTATTGTATATTTCATGCAATTACACAATATGATGTACATAATAAATAAGATCTATTGTATAAGATAGATAGATAGAAAAGAAAAGAGAAACAGGGATGCCCAGAGAGATGAGGAAAGGGACCCCATCACTCCGCACCTGGGAGTGGGATGCGGGGGCGTGGAGAGGCCAGCGCCCGTGACGTCACAGCCGGCCGAGACGTCACGGACGGCGGGCAGTGACGTCACGCGCGCCCCTTCAAAGCTGCGGCCCGTCAGGGGTGGGAAAGACAGCTAATGGGGCCCCCGACTAAGAACCACGGCGTCGCTCCCTCACCAGTACAGCCCGCTCGCCCGGGCTCGCCAGCGCTGCCATCCTCATAACCGCGCCGCCACCGCTGCCCCTTCCTTCGCCCTCCGCGGCGCTCGCCACAAACCGCTTTCCAGACGCCCCGAGCGTTCCGACTGAGGAGTAAGACGAAGCGCGGGCGACGCCCCCCTCGCTCCTCATTGGGCGGCTGCCTCCGAAGCGTCGCTCTGATTCGTGGGGCGCCGCCCGAGGGCCCGCCTAGCGCGCACGGCTGGCCCGCCCTCCTGGAGTATTGCCCGACCTCATCGGCTGGCTGGGTCCTTTGCGCCGCTTTTATCTATTGTTGCTGCGGTTGCTGGGAGTTGTAGTTCAACAACAGCTGGAAGGCCCCGTTTGCCCACTCCTGCACTAGTGGGAGCACTGCCTTAGTAGACACATTGAGCCACGCTTCAGGGGGGCTGACTCTTGGGAGCCGAGACTGTTGGATTACAACTCCCATCATCCCCAGCAACAGCGGTCAAAAGGCCTGAGCGATTTTTTTTCACTACGGATGCTCCAAGACCAAGAGCGACTGCTGCCAGAAATGGGGCCGACTGCGGGGTTTCACCGGAAGTGCAAATTGCAGGCCTCTGCTTTTTCTCTTTATCTCTAGGTTCAAAGCGTATTTTTACGATTCCTGCCTAGCAACGAGGGCAGGTGGCAGCTGATTGGTCAATAGCATCCCATAAGACAAAAAACATGACATATTAACAGCTATTTAAACCTGGTTTTAATGTTGCTTTAATGAATTGTGTGTTTCTTAAAATCTATTTGTAATATAGGTTAAGCTCCTAGATCCATCTGGGTGAGGTGGTATAGGAAATCTCATTAAATTAATAATCAATTGTTTACCAGGATGCGTGAGAGAATCTCCTTCCAGCACCAAGACGCTAGTGCAGAGGTGGGCAAACCTGGCCCTCCAGCTGTTGAAATTTAATCTGCTGTGGCTGGGGATGATGGGAGTTGTAGTTTAACAAGTTTGCCCACTCCTGCATTAGTGGAAAGTAGGGATGTGCCGAAACACGATTCGGCTGCGAATCTCAGAACACTCTCTTTAAAATTGAGGGCTTACCCTGCCCCTTTGACGTGGTGGAGAGCAGGTCCATGCAAGTAGCTTTCTCCACTCACTGCTATTTACATACTGGCAGTGTTCCCCGCAGCTATCAGCACATGACACTGGCAAGTACATGTCCTCCACATGCACAGCGACCATTTGCGTGGTCAGCATGGACCTGCTCTCCTCCACATTAAAGTGGCTGGGTAAGCCCTCGATGTTAAAGGGATTGTGCTGCGATTCGGAAGCCGAACCACATTTTGAAGGCATCCCTAGTGGAAAGTGTGAGCTTTGCCTTAGTAGAAACGTTTAAGTGGCAATTATAAGAACGCCAATGGTGACCTCTCTCAGGAATCAAGATTTGCTAGGCAGACTGCTCTGAATGGCAGATGACATTTAGGTAAGGTTTAGAATGAAAGCTTAATCAGCACAAGATTTAGAAGATTAAGTTTAATAATAATAATAATAATAATAATAATAATAATAATAATAATAATAATAATAATATACAACGAGACATAAGAACAGAAAGAAGATTGGTTTTTGCTGTTGCAAGCATGAATTGTCCTGTTTGCTAAGCAGGGTTCACCTCAATTTGCATCTGATGAGTGACCACTGTGTGTTGATCTTTGGGCCACAGCTCAGTGGGAAAGCATCTGCTTTGCATGCAGAAGGTCCCAGGTTCAGTCCCCGGCATCTTCCAGAAGGGCTGGGAAAGACTCCTGCCTGAAGTTTAGGAGGTGAAACTTTAGCTTTGAACAAGAAGAAAAGTGATTGGAAGTTGTGAATCAGAATCAGGTGGGCTTGGGGTTTTCGTCTTGACCAAGGAAGAAGTCAGGACTCAGCAAAGCAAGCAATGCTCTATCCCGAGAGAGTTTGTGTTTAAAACGCAGCAATAGTTAATTATAGAAGGTTGGGGAATTTTATTTGCACTAATGATTTGAAGAGTTTAACTGCAGTTTGGATAACTGCTTTGCTGGAAAGGTTTTCAGAGTCAAATCTGATCAAGGTTGATTGCAGTCTTCTGATACTTGTTATCTGAATTAGATTAGGAATAAAAGCTTAATGCTGTTCACATGTTATCTGACTGGTGTGGTTTTCTGGAAAAGAACGTAGATTTGAAGGAGGGAAGTTGTCTCCTGAAATTCAATTGGGACTAAATGTTCTTTCACCTTTTTCCCTATAGACCACGTGAAGTGTCTGTTTCTTGCTAAAAGTGGCAAAGAAGCCAAATTAATCCTATTCTAGTATAGAAACATTACTATATTTACCGGAATCCAACACTAGGTCCCCCCGCTCCCCAAGTTATTTGATGTTAAAAATGGGGGGGGGTCCATCTTAAATTCTGAGACCTCTTCCTTGGGGGTAAGTAGAGATATAATCTGTCGGTGTAGACAATGCTGAGCCAGCGTGGTGTAGTGGTTAGAGTGTTGGACTAGGACCAGGAAGACCCGAGTTCAAATCCCCATTCAGCCATGATACTAGCTGGGTGACTCTGGGCCAGCCACTTCTCCCTCAGCCTAACCTACTTCACAAGGTTGTGGTGAGGAGAAACTCATGTAGTTCAACGCTCTGGGCTCCTCGGAGGAAGAGCGGGATATAAAATGTAAAATAATAAATAATAATAATAAATGGACCAAGGGTCTGACTCAGTCAAAGGCAGCTTCCTATGTCTGCCCATTGTTCCGGGAGCTTATGCATGCAACAGTGAAGCACACTCCTAATTTAATCCAGAAAAACACACTGCCTTAGTTAACAGATGCATGCAAAGTGTGGATATTCACACATTTCTTTCGATCTTGCAGAGCCTGAGGGGAGATGGGCAGGGATACTTTAGCAACCGACAAGTAGCATTGTGTTACCAAGAAAGTTTTTATTTCTGTTTGCCAGTAGCTTTTGTTAATTGCACAAGAAAAAAAAATCATTCTCTTTTTGCCATTTAATCATCACCACACATCCTATTCTGAATGACAAAACGTTAATTAAAAACAAGGCCAAAAAATTTTAAAAAAATTCACAACCTTAATTACCTATAGATCTGTCGTCAAAGGAGAGGGTGGGGATTAAAGGAAAACAGCTTTTTCTTACAAGCTTTTCACAAGTGTCACATTTCTCTCTTTTAAAAGGAGGGAACAAAACAAAGCAATTGCTAAAACAGAAATCCTCATTAAAAAGGAACTTTACAGTATTGTCAACAATATTAAGACAACAATGACTAAGCCAGTTCCATCGTATTCTCTTTTAATCCAAACTCAACTTCCCACCCCTCCCCACCCCATCACCATAGAAGAGACCCACAAAAGAACAACTGAACAGAATCTTGGGCTCTTGGAGGAGAGGGTCTGACACAGCATTAATAGCCAACTCTGGTGGCCCCTTAAAGACTTATATTGTGGTACATGCTCACAAAAGCTTATGCCACGATCCGGGTCTTTGAGGCGTCACACGTCTCTGCTTTGGCTGCAACCCATGGCCTCTGAATTTGCATCTGACAGTTCAAGCCCACCGATTATCTCAGAGCACGTCCTGAGAGATGGTGTCTCAGTAACTGTCTAGTCCTGCAGGAAGCACCCCACCCTTTAACAGACGTTTTGTTTTCCTCGCTCAAGAGGCTGCAAGACAGACCTTCAATGGAAGCTCTCCCACTCCCAGCTCCGGGTGGGGTTTTCTGCAGGAGGCAGAATAAAGCACTCTGGGATAAGCTACTTCTGTTAACGCCTTTTGAAGTGGGTTTAATTGAAGAATAATGCAGGAGCTTTAGCAAAGATCTGTGACCTGCTGTTTGTAAACTGTCCTGCACGAGGGCTACAAAGAATTGCCCGTGCAAGGGTATCCAAGACACCTTTGCTCCTTTCCACTGTGGACTCCAGCCGTCCTCCCAAAATCCATATGGAACTACAGATTTTGTCTAGCATGTGTTGCCTCCCTCCCCCTCTCCCACAAGAAGTTTAATTTCTTAAACTTAAGAAATTGTTTGTAGGGAACAAATGGGCTCTGATGGGTTATTTGTACCAGCAAGCAGCGTTAGATCAGGGGTGGGCAGCCATGGCTCTCTAGCTCAAACTACAACTCCCAACATCCCCAGCTGCAACAAATTGCAGCTGGGGATGAGGGAAGTTGTAGTTCCACAACAGCTGGAGAACCAAGGATGCCTACCCCTGGGGGAAAGTATGCTCATTTGTTAGCTTGCGCCATTAAGCAAGGAGTGTGAGCTGAGCACACTAAGAAAGATGTCCCCGGTTAGTGCCTGGGGTTCACTAGCCTTCCACTCTGGACATCTCAACACACAAGCACCACAGCCCTCTGCTGGCATCTGGAAGGTAAACTGTGGCACACCTGCAGGGCTCTTCTCTCCGCCCATGTTCATTTGCTGGCTTCCGCGTCTGCAGAGGCGGACACATGTAGGCAGTGGTGTCTATACACCACAAAATCAAGACAGGCTGGGCTGATGCATGTTGGACTCCAGATTGAAATTCAGCAAGTCAGGCTGGCATCGCCCCAGTCGCTCACTGCACTGCACTCAGCACCTAAAGCTCTCTTCAAAAGGGCTAATACTGACTTCTTTTTAAGAAACTCTTCTGAGTTTGAAAAAGCTCAGTCATCTTTACAGATGCCCATTTCCTCCACTGCTGCACAAGCCTGTGCTTATCCCCTTACTGTCTGCTTTGGCAGTTGGAGGGCTGCAGGAGGATCTTCAAAATGTTTCGCACAACCATGCTTCATTCAGCTCGAAAGCCGCTTCAACGGGATCGGAAGTCCTTTCTATGGGATCTACACAAGAGGCCTCATGATCAGAAGCCATTCCCACACTTTCTTCCTGTCGTGACAATCTGGGAATGCTACATGAATCCAGACAACCTTTGCAAGGACTAACAGTCACGGAACAGTGCACGTCAACTTGTGTGCTGCCAAGACTTAAAACCAGAAGGAGGACACCAAGCTCCTTCATTCCTCTAAAATACAACAACACTTTTCATTCTCTGAACTATATAAAAACTCAAATAGTTTTACAGCAATGTGCAGATTGGATTAACTTTTTGGGAACTGGCGTCTCTAGATGCATTTTACGTATTTGAGTCCAACACTTCTATACCAGGCCTGCATTCCCCACCCCAAACAAGGTCATTTCTGTGGGGAAGACAAGGATACAGCCTTATTCTTCTGAGAATTAATTCCACTGAGATGTTTGGGCCAGGAGTGGGAAAACTCCCAAGAACAACATTGATTTCAGCCCCGTCACCATCGTGATCTGCTCATCTCCTCCAAGGACAATGCAGGAACCGGGTTCTCATCCCAATTAAGATTACCAATTAAGTCACACCAAGGTTCACAGGTAGCGGACATTCGCCCTTTCACCTGTCCCTAACACACGAAGGAGTCAAAGCATACATCACCCACAGCAAAGAAGTGGAACAGCAATGAGAAACAGAACACTCGAGTCACCAAAGCGGCTACGTGGCGGATTTCTTGGAGAGAGGCGCTTCAGGAGTTTCCGGGCAACCTGCTGATAATTCTGTTCTGTGCCTGTGGTATCGGCTGGTGATCAAGATGGAGACTGATCTGGGCCCCGCTGCGTCCACTCTTGCTGCTGCCAGCATAGGAAGGCTTGCTTGTGGCAGCTGTCCTCCTGGCAGATCTCAAGAGTTTTTGTAATAAAAAATGGAAAAAGAAAGTTGGGGGTGGCAGGGGTGGGGGGAGAGAAACAGACAGGCAGAGATGGACTGGTCCAGAGTTAAAACCCAGTATTCATCATCATCATAATTAATAATCATGGTATTAACAGTAAGAACGGGATAGCCTAGTGGATATAGGCCCTGTACACAGCGGACATGTCATTGTCAGATTGGTCCAATGCTTTCGCCCGTTTGTAGACCTGAGGGAGAGATAAGACAGTCGGGGGTCAGTCTCCACCAGAATCATTTCCTGCTATTTAGCAGTTTGCCACAAGAGAACAAATTCAGAACCATCCTCACCCATATCTACACATCCTTTTATGAGCAAAGCTACATGGACAGAATTGTGGCCACAGCCTACACCCAGTACGAGACACACCGTGGGGTTTTTTTTTGCCAGGGGGGTGGGGGGGATAGATTATAAACACAAATTATTTTTATTTTATTTTTAAAGTAATGATTTCATCTCTTAGGACTTCCTAAAAGAGCTATACCCTCTTGGGAGTTCAACCATCTCTGCTCCTGTTCACAGACTTTTAGTCGCGAGCACCAACCACTTCCAAATGGGGACATGCGAGACTGTCCTAAAGGCAGGACCGAACTTTCGGGAGCTGAAGCATCACATACCTCATTGGCTGCAGCTGCCATAGGAGTTGGGTGGTTAACAGAATCGCCTAGTGCAATGGCTAATCTGAGATCCTTCTGGATGTATTTCAGGTAGAAATCCGGTTTAAAGTTTCCTTGCAAGATGTCTGGAAGAGAAAGGGAACAAACCCATGTTCACATTCCATTCTCCCAGGGGCTGTCAAAACTCCTCTCTCATCCCTTACAAGTTTCACAATCTCCAGTGTCAAACTCCACTCGCCTGAACAAATGAAGCCCCCTTATACCAAGTACCTCCCCAGGGCCAAAGGCTGGGGTCTTTCTCAGTGCTATATTCAAGATTCCTTAACTGGAGATGCCAAAGATTGAACCTGGAATTTTCTGCATGCCAAGCATGTGTGCTCTACTACAGAATTACCACCCTCCCTTCCATTTTAGGACTAACTAAAAAGCCACCTAATTAGCAACAAGCAAAGTTTAACAGGTAACGTATCTGGCTTGGGTATGGGAGACCGAAATTGTCTCACTGAGGCAAATCCACCCCAAACCATGAAGGACATAAGAACAGCCCAGTTGGATCAGGCCCAAGGAGGCCCATCTAGTCCAGCATCATGTTTCACACAGTGGCCCACCAGATGCCTCTGAGAAGCCCAAAGACAAGGGGTGGATGAGGACATGTCCTCCTTCCTGCACTGGAGGTGGCCTTTAGCCCTCCAACTAGTAGCCATTGATACACCTCTCCTCCACAAAGTTATCCAGACCCCTCTTAAAGCCATCCAGCTTGTTGGCTGTCAAGAGAATCCCACACGTTGCTTATGCATTGTGTGAAAAGGTACTTCTGTTGATTGGTTCTAAGCTTCCTGGCAAGCAATCTCATGGGATGACCCATGGTTCTAGGGTGATGTGAAGGGTCCCAGAGCAGTGCTTATTCTTGCCCCTTGGATTAAACCCCACTCTGCAGATGCTCAGCAACATTGTCCTGTGCAAGGGAGGAAGCGACGATTTTTAAAAAAAGAGGGGCGGGGGAGAGAGCGTGAGCGTGCTTTACTTTGGCACTTCTGGTCCAGGAAGATGCTGGCAAGCTGTCCGTGATTGAGGATATCCAGGAGGGTCTGCTGGGACTGGCCAGTCACTTGCGCTAGAGTCAGTCCTTCTGCTATTGTGGCCATAAAGCTTCCTTGGACCATATTCACGATCAGCATCATCTTGGCAGCGTTGCCCACTTCCCCTGCAGAAAGAGGGACATCGTTGAAGAGCCCCCTGTGAGAAAAAGCAAGGCCCTACACCCTAGGTCTAGGCAATCCAAGCCTTCTGAAAGACCCCTCACTATTCCTTCCCTTGGAAACGGGGGGAGAGACTAAGGCTCCTCTCTCTTTCGAGTATCTACCCTTCAAAGCAGAGGCTTAGGATAGAACCTAACAAGGGCGGTCAAACTTGTGCAAAACCTCCAACAGTTGTGGAACTACAACTCCCATGTTCCCCAGCCGCAATGAATTGTGGCTGGGAAAGATGGGAATTGTAGTTCCACAACTGTTGGAGATTTGCCCATCCCTGGTATTTAAAGGAACGTCTTCTTCACCACGAACCCCACCGCCCACTGAAATCATCAGGAAAGGTTCGTCTGCAGTTGCTCATCTTAACTGTGTTTTAATAACTTTTAACTTTTAATTTTAATTGTGGAAATGTTTTAATCTTTTATTGGCTGTTTTTATTGTCCTGTAAACCGCCCAGAGAACTTGCGTTTTGGGTGGTACACAAATGTATTAAATAAATAAATAAATACTCGGGGATGGGCCTTCTCCATTGCTGCCACTGGGCTTTGGAATGCACTCCCTGTTGAAATAAGAAACTCACCCCCCCCAGCCCCCCATCTCTGGCAACTTTTTAAAGGGCAGTCAAGACCCATCTCTTCAACCCAGGCTTTTAATCAGATACTTTTTTAATCGTTTAAATATTGTTATTATAGTAATTATAGTAATGTCCTTAATTTTATTTATTTCTAATTTTATTTTACTTTGTTTGCATTGTTTTATTGTAAACCACCCAGAGATGCAAGTTTTGGGCGGCACACAAATATGTCAAACAAACAAACAGATGATACATCAACAGAAGACTCTTTTCTGCAGCACCTCTTTCCGCAGAAACAGCTGAGGTCAACAGCTGCTTGCATAGGCAGCTGCTTGCAGCCAATCAGCTGGGCTCCGGTCCGCAATTGGGAGCAAAAGCCTGTTTCTCAGAGAAATGACAAGGTTGTGGAACATAACTTGTTTGCTGTTCTCTTGCCTAACCTGTTCCTCTCCACCTGAGGATCACATGCTCCTCTCTACGTTCTGCAAAGAGTTACTTTCCCTTCTCAGAGCCTGAGCCTAGGCCAAGACAGGGGCACCTGAGCCACTGAAATCAGTGACTAGGATCAGCCTAGCCTTTCAGAACAGGAATGGAACATACGAAGCTGCCATATACTGAGTCAGACCACTGGTCCATCTAACTCAGGATTGTCTACCCAGACTGGAAGCGGCTCTCCATGGTTTCCAACAGGAGTCTCTCCCAGCCCTATCCGGAGATGCTGCCAGGGAGTGAACCTGGGGCCTTCCGCATGCAAGCAGGTGCTCTATCACTGATCTATGATCCCATCCCCTAAGGGAAGATCTGACGGTGCTCAAATCCAAATGCAAACCAAGGCAGCCCCTGCCTAGCAGAGGGGGCAATTCATGCTCACTACCACAAGACCAGCTCTCCTCCCCTGGTTCTTACCTAGAAAAAAAGAGGTCTTCCCCATTGCTTGGAAGCAACTACTGCAGTCTTCATATAAGTCCCTGTCTCCAGCAGCCAAGATCAACAACATCCCATCGTTGGAAAGCTGTTGGTTCCCCGAGACTGGTGCTTCCAAGAAGCGACCACCCCTGGACACGATCACCTGGAAGAAAAGGGTGGGGGGGGGAGAGATAATCCTGGTTATGGGTACAAAGATCACACAGAGGCTATATAAGTCAAGAGGCCAAACAGGAATGCAATACCATGTGGCCATCCTGAAATCCACCAGGAAATACAGAAAGCCCAAATACCCACGATAGTATGTGTCTCTAGTCACCGGCTGAGCTGCTGTGATATTTAACATTGTTATAATGCCTATATAACTAGGTCTCAAAGCAATTCGTAGCTAATATGGAAAGTTCAAGCATGCTCAGGCCCTTTCAGGGGTCCGGGGAGGCTAAGGCCACTTTGGGTTTTTGAGGCCCCTAGTAAAAAAAAAAAAAATTAAAAAATCTGACAGGACACGTAGTCTAATCTTGTGTCATCAGAACCAATATATATTTTTAATCAATATTTATAAACATTTTTAACTCTTTAACATGACAAAATCTGTAAGAGTTTTTTAAAAATTGTGTCTTTTACCAAATCGCAGCTCGCTTGTTTAAAAGTGCAGCTCTTAGCTGAGAGAATGTGTCACATTTTGGGCTGACGGAGGTGCATAAGAAGTAGCTGTGAATGTTATCCAATGCCAGAAAATTAACAAGTAAATCCGAGGCCCCCTTTGAGCCTGAAGCCTTTCTGCACATTCTTTGCCAAATGACCCTGAACACACCACTCCTGCTCACGGTGGATAAGTTGGCAAAAAAAGTTGAAAAATAGTGTCGCTTCTGTGTGAGGGCCCCTTGGATTGAAGAGTGCAAGGGAGAGGTCCTATCCTGAGAGACGTCAGACCCCTCACTCCAGCAGGATTACCTGGGCTAGTTCTGTAACAGTGTCTGCATCCACAGTCGACATGTCCACGTAACACTTTCCTGGACGGATACCCTGGAGCACCCCACTAGGACCAAGCACCAGCTGTGGGAACAGAAGAGCGGTAAAGCAATAGGGTGTCTGCAAAGCAACGCCAACCCCACCAAAGCCAAGAGGTCTCCTCTTGCACAAGGGTGATGCTTTACACTAGTGGTGTGTATGGAACGGGCACCTGCTGGTTCAAAGGTGGTGAGAGAGGGGATATCTCCCCTTCGAACCAGCCGAACCGTTGGTCATTCGAACCGGTTCGTGCACATCCCTACTTTACACCAGGGAGGACCGGGGTGGTGTCAGGGCTCTGCCAGGACAGCCTTAAGGCCCGGATAGGTGGCAGAGTTGGCTGAAGGTCCAGCAGGGTGTGGAAGAATACAGTGTGCCATGGACTGCAGACGAACCAGAATTCATGCAGCCCAATGTCATGCCACAAGGCAGAATCTACTGCAGCTAACTTGCACGATCTTGCTGTATGGAAAGCAGGGGACGTATTCTGCTGACTGTGTTGACATTGCAACACGAGCCCAGGCTGACAATTAGTTAGGCTGGCAGGCTGCTCAAAAGGCGAGGGGAGGTGGTGTGTGGTATGGAAGGGGAAGCGAGAGACGGGTCTCAGATCCTATGCACATTTTAAGTAGCTGGACTATAATGCTTCCCCTTCACCTGCTAGGTTCTTTTTGTGTTCCTTATCTTGCACAAATTATTCTGCTTTCTGTGCACTGCAAGGAAGGCAAAGAGTTAGGAAAGACAATAAAGCCCAATCACCTGGGGGAATGCGGGGGAGGGATGTCCTGAGCTGTGCCATCAGCATCTGAGATTTGATCATCGGCACCTGAGATTTGATCAAGCACTGACGTCTGAAGTATATTCCTACAGCTACGAGAGCTGGAAACTTGCACAACAGACCCAGCCTTTATTGCTCCGTCTGTGACAATCAGATTTTTAGAGCATGATGTAAGGAAAGTACAGACAGGACTTGGCCAAGATTTCTTTGGTAAAGTTCTAGCTGACCTTAACCTGTGTGACTGAGGTTCAAACCCCACCTCTGGATGGCCTTAGCAAGTCACTCTCTCAGACTCTGTTCCCCCAACTGCAAAATAGGAAAAACAGTGACTTTTCACAGAAAACCACAAAATAATCCTCTAAAGCATTTTGCAACTTATAAGTGGCGCAAGCTGCATCAACAGCAGTTTCTGGTAACCTGTTTTATGTTTAAAGATAGTAGAACATACAGTGCTGTAGGGCCCAAACTAACTTGAAGGACTCTTTGGTTGTTTGATAGTAAAGTCATTGAAAGGAAATTAAGGATTTGGCTCCAACGTGTGGCAGAGAAAAACAACCTAGAAGTCAACCTTCTGCAAAAGCAAACTGACCTTGTCTTAAAGCAACATCTCCCACTCTTTTGAAACCTAGGGCACAGTTTTCCGGAATTAAGACGAGAAGGGCTCTCAATATATTAATTTTCTCCATTGCCTATCCATTGTTCTCAGATCCATGTTTCTTGCAACTATGAAACAGTCCAAATTCTGTTCCCTTCTGCTGAGTCAGTAAAGAGCACAGGATTGAGCTTCCTGGGCAATGCTGATACTTCTGGGACTCTCCTGCACCAACTGCATGAGGACTCCATGGGGTGACCTTGGATCACCATTCAGAATGTTGTCATTTTAGATGGTGAGCCCTTTGGGGATGGGGGCCCATTTTATTTATTTATATCGATGTAAACCGCTTTTGGAACTTTTACTGAAAAGTGGCATTTGAATACTCGTCGTCGTATTCGTCATCTGCCGAGGTGATGGAGAGGGAGAGAAATACAGCCCAGGACCTTCCTGCTCCAGGGCACTGAATGGAGATGTGCCTCACAGGGTGATGATGCTTTATAAGGCAGCCACTTTTGCAGCACACCCTTCAAGCATAAGAAGCTGCCATATACTGAGTCACACCACACCCTTCAAGCATAAGAAGCTGCCATATACTGAGTCACACCATTGGTCCATCTAGCTCAGTATTGTCTACACAGACTGGCAGCGGCTTCTCCAAGGTTGCAGGCAGGAATCTCTCTCAGTCGTATCTTGGAGATGCTGCCAGGGAGGGGACTTGGAACCCAGATGCTCTTCCCAGAGCGGCTCCATCCCCTGAGAAGATCTTACAGCACTCACACTTCTAGTCTCCCATTCATATGCAACCAGGGCAGACCCTGCTTAGCAAAGAGATCAAGTCATGCTTGTTACTGTTAAGACCAGCTCCCCACCCTGAGACCTATTTATTGGTTGCATCTGTAGCTATCCCCATGTCAGTCATTGGGATAGCATATTTAGGCACACAGGAAGCTGCCTTCTACCAAGTCAGACCCTTGGACTATCTAGCTCAGTATTGTCTACCCAGACTGGCAACAGCTCCTCCAAGGTTGTAGGCAGGAGTCTCTCTCTCAGCCCTGTCTTGGAGATGCTGCCAGGGAGGGCAATTGGAACCTTCCGGCTCTTCCCAGAGCGGCCCCATCCCCTGAGGGGAATATCTTGCCGTGCTCACATGTTGTCTCCCTTTCAAATGCAAACCAGGGCTGAGCTTGCTTAGCAAAGAGGACAATTCAAGCTTGCTACCACAACCTCCCCCTGTTAGGAAGCTATTATTAGCATTTAAAAGCAGGAGCTGTATTTTGCAACCTCTTAGAATGATGTAGAACAAATAACCTGGAATAACCTGGAGGAGTTATTCATGTGGAGCCAGCCACAGAATAGTTTTGGGAAGATCAGTTCAGCATACAGGAGGAGAGGAGAAAGGAGAGGAGACAAGGAAAAAGAGGTAACCCTTACATCCTTGGCTGCCTTTGGATCAGAGACACAGGCAAAAGTGATGTCGCAGGTGGAGACCACTTCAGCGGGGGTTCTTCCCAGCCGTGCCCCCTCCTGGATGAACAAATCACACTGCAAAAGTCACAGACCCACATGTAAGAAACACACTCCAGTGGACAAGGCTGGCCACCCTGGCCTCTGCACTGCCAGGAAACCTGACATGCCCGAGGGAGGGCTGCAGTCTGCATCAGGTGGACAAGGCTGTGCTTACACGTGGGCTCCCCCCGTTGATTTATTTAACACATTTATATATCGCCCCAAACGCAAGTCTCTGGGCAATTTGCAACAAAATAAAAACAAGTTAAAAGGTTAAAACATTAAAAGTATTAGAAACTATTAGGAAAGTCAGGTTAAAGTGAAACTATGTCAGAATAACCTGCTTTCTAGAAAGGTAGCCTTCTGCCTTCTCTTTGTGGCAGCAACCCTCAAGTGGCATTCCTGAGAAACTGGAGGTTCCATGGAGCTTTAAATCATAGAAAACAAATTTTAAAAAACCACCACCAACATCAGACTAAGAGCCTGACCACACAGGTGTGTTTCAAAGAGTCGCCTAAACACAACCTGAGATGGGGAGGTTATGATTTCACTTGGGGGGGTTGCATCCCGGAGCCCTGGGGCAACCCTCGAGGGCCGGTGGCAACTGCAAGCGGACCGCCACCGATTATCTTAATAGGCGGCAGGGTTCATCAAGGTGAGGGCACTCTCTCAAATGCCATGGGCCCAAGCCGTTCACACATGCCACACAGCTACTTTGCACGAGCATCCACTGCTTCAGAGTGCAGCAGGATGAGGGCATGGCTATCTTGCAGGCAACAGGGCATACACTTGGGTGCACGCCACACCTAATGGAGAAAGCCGTGGTTGCTGCTGCTCCAGAGCCAGGAGGCCTCGTAATCTATTCCTCTCTGTTTCTTGCCAGACCCTCTTACTCGTGCCTTCTGCCTCTTGACTGCTCTCAACCAGGCAGGATAGCAAGAGGCCAAGGACGAGAGAGACACATTATTTAACATATTTTTATACCGCCCCAAACTTACGTCTCTATCCCCTCCGCTATTCCTAAACAATCTGGGGCCCGGTCATTTCTCTACCAGACCTGGGCACCAAAATGACATGGGCACCGCTGTTTCATCATAGATCCCCGAGGAAAGCTTTTGCCACCAGACCCAAAGATAGCATAGACTGGTGGGGGAATGAAGCCAAGGAAAGGAAAAGGGTTACCATGGCTACTAAGAACTAGTGTGATGATTTAAGCTAGCTTTCTCACAGCAACAGTGGAGCTCAAAACACATCCTTCCAGCAGTTATGCTGACCGCGACTGGCAGCAACTGCCTCTCTATCCCTCCTCAGCACAGCAGCCCTTCAGGGGCCGTTGCTGGGGTCGATCTCAAGTTTCTTTTTTAGACCGAGAGCCCTTTGGGGGCAGCGAGCCATTTTATTTATTTATCTCGATGTAAACCACTTGGGGAACTTTTGCTGAAAAGAGGCATATAAATATTAGCCATATCCGTAGATGTACTTTGCCCAAATGGCTCATCTCGTACCATGCCCCTAGCACAAACTTGGCAAAACCCATGGCCCAGCTCTGGCTGAGGGAAGCAACTCTGTGCCCTGCTTAAGTGGCTTTCCTTGCAGACCACGGTGACCCAGCCCAGCCATATGTTCCGCGATCACCTCATGCTTTCCGGGAAATAGCTCACCTTCTCGGCAGTCCGGTTCCAGACTGTAACGGTGTGACCCATTTTTAGTAAATTGGAGACGATGCCGCTCCCCATCAGGCCGAGGCCAAGGAAGCCTATCCTGGGTAGGGGGAGAGATTGAGAGAGAGAGAGTGTCAGAAGTCTGTCTAGAAAGGCAGCTGGTCTCCCTTCAGGGTAGAAGCACCTGATCCAAACCTCATGGAGAGAAAAGCAGAGAGCCAAGGAAAGCACCAAGACACATTGTTCACAAGAACTGCAGGTTTCTTGCGAGAACCGACATTCTCAGGAGGAAACAGATTAAGTTCCAAACTGCCTTCCAGTGTGCCCTCTAACAGACATTCCCAGATGTTGTTGACTACAACTCCCATAATCCTCAAGCAAAAGCCATTGCAGCTGGGGTTTCTGGAAGTTGTAGTCAACAGCATCTGGGAATCCCTGTTAGGAGGAACACTGCTGCCTTCTACCGAGTCAGACTATCGCTCCATCTAGCTCAGGATTGTCTACTACACTGACTGGCAGTGGCTTCTCCAAGGTTTCAGGCAGGAGCCTCTCCCAGCCCTACCTGGAAATGCTGCCAGGGACTGAACCTGGGACCTCCTGCATGCAAAGCAGATGCTTTCCCACTGAGCTACGGCCCACCCCTCAAGGGGAACACCTTACAGCACTCACACGTAGTCACCCATTCAAATGCAAACCAAGGCAAACCCTACTTAGCAAAGCGGACAACTGACACTCTCCACCACAAGACAAGCTCTCCTCCTGCCAATATCTCTACTCAACCAACATTGCAACTTTACTCTATGCAGCACGTACTAGCACACTATCTTGACTTGGAGGCATTTCTTTCTGCTGAGCAAGATAAGCAAACCTCCTCCTAGAAGGACAAGGTTCATTTTGGGAGCCACCCATCCAAGGAGGCCCATAGGAGAGAACTGCATGCACACAGAAGCCAGAGGAAGCAGAAGAGGACTAGCAAAGAAGGGTGGAAATTGTCCCAGGGTGGGTATGCAAGAGACACAGGTTCAAATCCAGCTCAGCTATGAAGTTACCGTGGGGTAATTCCCTCTTTCAGTATATCTGCTCCCGAAAGTGGCTTTCTTACAGGAGAAAACCTCTCCATCCACTTGATGCACATTGTGCCTAGTTTCATGCACCTTTATCACGTCCCTCCGATACCCACCTGCTTCCTAAACTCAAAGGCTCAAACACTGTAGGCTTTCCTCATTCCAACTTCCATTCATTCGTCAGTGGCTTTACAAGGAGAGGAAGCCACTGCTAGCAGGTGAAATCCTTACACAACCCATTGCTCGAGGGAAACAGTCCTGCTGCAGATGGAGCTAGCTGGATCCTATGCACACTTGCCAGCAAAATATAAAGAACGACCTGGCGGCAACGAAGAAGTCCCTCCCCCACCCCCGGAAAGCCACCCGCAGTAGACGCAACTACTGTGCCCCAATGCAGGCTTCTCAAAGCTGATCCGAACCAAGCAGGCGCACCCTCATTTTAGCTTCCTGTATGTCTGCCGTTCGGCTCAGAGCTGGCGGCACTTGATGAACTCAAGGAAACCAATCTGAAAGAGTTGTGGCCAAGCCACTGTGAGGACGGCGCCGCCGCCAGGGCTCGCCTGGATTGCACTTCTCAGCGTACAAGTCGGGATGGGAAGCGAGTTTACCTGAATGCCTTCATCGTGGCTTCGGCTTCCCTTCAGCAAGCCTGAAAGACTGACATCCCGAGATGGCTGCAGCCACACACAGAGGCCGCAGCGAAGGGGGAGGGAAATTGCCTCCGAGGGAGAGGCAGGAAGTGCAGCTGGGGCTCCTGTCACTGTGGGGAGGAGGAGGAGGAGGAGAGGGGGAAGCACAGGAAGTGCCAGAAGACACGCGTATTGCCGAGCGCCGTTCCTGGGAGGTAGGAGGGTCCTGCCTCTTCCCCTCCTTCTGCTGGCTTGGAGTTAGTGGTTAAGAGAAACTTGGCCATCTGATTCGCTAGGGGGAGCGATGCAATGCTGACTGGGTGGGTCTTCACCCACCCAGACAACTCCTGGCAGAGTCTTGCAACAATGCCGGCCACAACACACTTTTCAAAGGCATTCACCAGATCAGGAGAGAGACCTGCTGGAATACCCAGGAAGCCTTAGGCTAACTTGATCACAGCTGCACCCCAGGGAGACACTGAAACACAGGAAGCCGCCTTCTACCGAGTAGACCCTTGGTCCATCTAGCCCAGTACCGTCTACCCTGACTGGCAGCAGCTCTCCAAGGTTTTAAGCAGGAGCATTCTCCAGCCCTACCCGGAGATGCTGCCAGGGAGTGAACCTGGGACCTTCTGCATGCAAAGGAGATGTTCTCCCATTGAGCTCCGGTCCTCCCCCAAACCAAGGAAGCTGCCTTATACCGAGTCAGATCATTGGTTCATCTAGCTCTCTATTGTCTAATCTGACTGGCAACAGCAATCCAAGGAGTCCCTCCCAGCCCTACCTGGAAATGCTGACCAAGAACAAACCGGGGATCTTCTGGATGCAAGCACACAGATGCCCTCCCACTGAGCTATGGCCCCATCCCCAAAAGGGAATATATTTCCGCACAATACATGTCACCCAACCACCTTGGCCGTTTGCTTTGGTGTCCCCTTATCCAGCCCTCTATGCACACCCCACAGGCTATCAGACATTAGTCCTTCCAAGTGGAGGGGCAGACATCTGAGCACTAAGCTACTGGGGGCACCACTTATCCAGGCATCTTGAGCTGAACAAAATAGAGGCTTCCGAGGTTCACGGTGAAGGGGTGGGCAAGGTTACTGGTCTGAATTTAACCGGACATTGGCAGCCTCCTCAAGTCAGAAGCAACCATGGAAGGGTTCAGAATGAATGAGAGAAAGAGAGAGAGAGAGAGAGAGAGAGGGAGGGAGGGAGGCAGAGCAGCTCTTACTTTTTGTCTGTAGGAGTGATGCTGCCATTGATGGCTGTGCTGTCTGCTGCCTGGATGGACGTGGACCCGGTTTCCTGTGAGGAGAAGAAAAAACCCAGAAAAGAACCTTTGGTTTTAGAGAAACAGGCAGGCTCTCGAGAGCTCAGGGAAAGGAAGCCCCAGCAAAGTCGGCTGTACCTCTTCACACACTTTCAGCTTCTTTGTGATGGCTTGATAGCAGACCGCCGGCTGCATGGAGAGGGAGAGAAAAGCAAACGTGCCCGGGGTCAGTACAGCAAGCCCTTCCACCCTCTGGCAGGGCAAGCACACCACATCCTTTGCACCAAGCAGAGATTCATTATGAGCACAGCAGCAGGGACCCTCACTCTGAGCCACCTTGCAGCTCTTTCTGCTGCAGGGTACCACAAGCCTTTCCCCACTCAAGCCCTTTTACCAACTGCAGAGCCAGATACACAGCACACAGCCTAAGGCCACGCACCATCTTTACAGATGTTCAGGCACCAGGCTAAGGATTCTCTATCTAGCCAGGCTTTTAGTGAACAGCAACTGACAAGTTTTTAAGCTGCTTTCTGCCTCAGAAAAGGGATGGGGCCGTAGTTCAGGGGCAGAGCGCCTGCTTTGCATGCAGGAGGTCCCTGGTTCAAACCCTGGCTGCATCTCCAGGGTGGGCTGAGGGATTCCTGCCTGCAACCCTTGGAGGGCCGCTGCCAGTCAGTGTTGATGATACGGAGCTAGATGGACCAAGGGTCTCACTCACTATAAGGCAGCTTCCTATGTTTGTGGGGTTTTCTGGTGCCTTTTTTTTTTTTAATGGTTTTTAGGGCTTATACAAATTTGCATTGTTTTTATTGCCTGGCATTGAAAGCTACCTTGGAAGTTTTAATTGAAAGGTGGGATACATGTGTACATTCTTATAGATACATTGCAAACACATCAGCAAAGAAAGGCAGAGGTATCCCACAGAAAACTATAACTAGATGTGGTCATGATGAACAGATACCCCCAACTCCTTTAATCTAGGACGGAGGAATTATAAGGGGAAAAAATAAATATATGGGGATGTAACAAATGGCACGTGAAAAAGGCCCCGAGTAGCCCCCTTCTCAAAGACTTGCAGAGGCATCTCTAGCCCGATTCAGACATTATGCTGTACAAGTGTCTGTACACTTGTACATGTGTTTGTGTGAGTGACTGTACCTGCACTTATTTTAAAAGTGAACCCGGATACAAGTCCCTCCAATGCATGGAATGGACAGGAAGTGTACTCCTGCACTTGAATGACTGTACAATCATGTGACAGAGTTGAGCATGACATCTGAATAGGGCTAGTGTCTTCTCGGTTTCTAGCAACCTGCCCCCTGGCTGTTGGGAGTCCCCAAAATTTTGCAATCCACAACCAAGACGACCAAAAAGGGTTCCACCAAACATGCAGGAAGTTCTGAAAGAACATTCCCCTGGAATGGAACCCACCTAGAAAATGCTGCCTGTTGAATCAAGAATTTCCATTAAATAAAATTTCTGTTACATTTCTATTCTAGAAAATTTAATATTTCCCAAATTACATTTAAATGTGAGTTCTATTCCAGGGCAAGGGTCTCTCAGAACTTCTTACCCCAAAATGACACCACCCCCCACCCCACACACATCTGACTAAGTCCTTGCCATCTGGATGAAATAGATCCATGACTGCAGAGGGCCACGCTAGCTTAACTCGCTATGTCCAAACCTACGCTTCTAAGGCTCACCTTCTCCGTCTGGCTAAGCAGGAAGTGATGGAAATGTGGGTCGCCATCCTTCACAGGCTGAAATGGCAAAGCGGCAAACTGAGACACGGAGATAACCACACTTCAAGCCTCTAAATGCATGCTGAGTGGGTGGCCGCTGCCTTCTCGGTTCCAAGAAAACTCCTCAATATTTTCCTGAGGCTAAATACAGTCTTATTTATCTCTCTACCTAGTTTAGGTTGCCTGGATAATTATGCCTGGCAGCAGAGGTGAGAACTAGAGAGTATCTGAAAGAAAGAGGCTGGGGAATTAAGCCGGCAAACAACAGACAGGAGGGAAAACATCCTGGATGTGGCACACTTTTGGGCCGGTTACTGAAAATAAACCACCCATAGCAGAGTGTGGAACAGTGCTTAGATTTGAGGAGGCAGTTAGCGGACCTGAATGAAAGCCAAAAGCCTTAACCCAACTCCCTCCCATTGCAGCCACATCATGGGCCTCCCCTCTGTAGCCTTCTAAAAACAGCAGCTGCGGGGGGGGGGGGGATACTAGGCCCACTCTGGCCCTCCCACAACTCAATCAATTTATTTCAGTCATTGACCAAAAATATTACACTACACAATAGCCAATCGCAATTTACATAAAATGTGACAAAACCTGGACACTACATGGTTTACTACTGAAAATCTGATCTCTTAAGTACGAGCCTTTCTGAATTTTAGCAACTTCAGACTGTAAATCAATGTCGGAAAGACATTGCTTGATAACTTTACCCACAATATCATGCCCCGCAACTCAAGCACAGAAAGTATGCTTAAAAATTACTCCTCTGGACAGACTTTCACATATCCCATGGGACCACTTTCCAGTCTAAACTGGACCCATTTGAAAACAATTTTCTGTCTGAGGCTGCAATCTTAAGCCCATCTCTTAAGAAGTCAGTCCCACTGAAAAAGGTAAGACTTGCTTCTGTTTAAGACTGGGCAGCAGACGATGCCCTTCATTCAAACAACTGCATTACCCAAAGTTCTAGAAGTGGGTTCAGGGCAGGAGAACGTTGCAGTGCAGTGCATACTGCAACATTTCCAAAAAGAGACAAAGATTAGATGAGCTGTTTCCTTTACAGGGCACATAACTAGGCAACACGATATATGGTATTTTAATAGGGTCAATATGTGGCTTTGTGCTCCCATGAAACACGAAAGCTTACCACCTCCTAAACCACCATAATTTTGGTTTTGTGAAACACAGTTCTCTCTGTCTCCTGTCTCTTGGCAGCTACACAGCAACTGCTCTCAACTCTGCTGCTAATAGTTTGGGTTAACAGCCTCTTTTTGTGCTTTGATTCCTGCCAATGCAAAACCCTGTTTCCGGCCCCTCCTAAACAGGTCGTCAAAGGTGAACAAGGCCCTTTTAATTTACTGCCAGCCATCAGAAAGCTAGTTAGCCTGACAGAGTTCCGCTAAAGTAATCCTAGTACAATATCCAGCTTTAAAGTTAGAAGGGCAAACTCAACAACACACACCAATGCTCCGAACTGCTACTATCAGCGACCGGAAAAAAGGTAACTGCCTTCTTGGAAGTGCAGCTGCTGGCTAGCAAGGCAAGTGAACCAAATTGTTGGCTAATCTACTTTGATACCTTTGGGGTGTGTGGGATGCTCAAAGTAGGGGGAAGCAGACTGCAGCTCCCTTCAGTCAAGTGGAAGCTATCTGTTTCCCCAATTTAAAATATTTATATCCTGCCCCCCACCTGCCACACCTTCAGTAGAATGTTGCTCAGGGTGGTTCATAAAGTAAAAATAATAATAATGGGGGTTTAGAAGCAAGAGTGGGATGAGGACAAGAAGCCCAGCATGAGAAAATGGGGGTTGTAGAAGGAGGGAGGGATTCCAAACTAGCTGCCGTAGCAAAGGTGTCAAGAGAAGTGTCAAGCAAGGAAAAGGAGCAGACATAGAAGAGCAAGGAGACAGGGCAAGGGTCTTCACCTTCCAGCCTCTTGCTAGGCACCCACCCATCCCCAAATCCTGGAGTCAAGCCTTCTAGGAAGGAACCTTTAGTATGGGCATGGCCCCAGATTTCTGGAACCCACCGCACAGTACTTCCTTCCTTCTACAGCACAGTGTCTAACGGTCACTTCCACCAGGAAACACACAAAAGGCACAAGTCACCTCGCTGACACTTGGGGGCCATTTGAAGCCAGCCACGGTCCCAGTCATCATCCTCTTCACTGTGCTCGATTCAGGGATTGTCAGGTCCTGTGGGAAAGAGAGGAGACTGATCAAGACCATGCGCAGCAAAGAGCAACATAAGGAAAATTCTGGAGGCACCACGAAGCACTCTTCTCCTAGACATTCCTCAATGTCCTCCTTGGAAGAGGCCCCTCTGAAAGAGGAACGCCTCTCCGAGAAGCAACTGGCTTGCAGAATAGCATGTGAAAGACCCACAGTGGGAGCGAGAGTCGCAGGGCTGCAGAAATCCACTAGTCTACTAGTCCACGATGAGTGAAAGGAGTCCCAATGAGCAATGTACCAACACAGCTCGACGAATAAAATGTTTTGCCTGGCTGAGCCAACATTTCCTCACCCCTGGAGATTGGTTTGGGCTGGTTAGCAGAGAGGAGACCCCCATGTGTGAGCAGGGGGTGAATGGTGGGGGAGGGTCAATCCACATGCCACTCCACAGTATTCCTTGTAACAGGGATTCCCAGATGTTGACTACAACTGCCATCCAAAGGTTACTGCAGCTGGGGATGCTGGAAGTACTAGTCAACAATATCTGGGCATCCCATACAAGGAACATTGACCACAAGGACTTGGAAAAGCTTCTTCAGTGGATGCCCCCTAATTGAGAAGATTCACTTCCCTGGATCCTCCACTAAAGTCTGACCCGTGTATGTGCTGATGGCAATGGTAAACCCTTCTTGTATTCTACCAAAGACAACCACAGGGCTCTGTGCTCGCCACGAGTCGACATCGACTCGACAGCACACTTTACTTTACCTTTAGTTTGCCAACCACATAGCATGCTTTTTGTTCTTCCAGGCCAGAATCAAAATGACAGTTTTACTATCCCATACCATTCAGATACACCCCTCCAAAACAAACCAACAGACAGTAAATACATATGCCCTGAAAACAAGAACTTTAAAATATGTAAAAGAATAGTATGAACTTCAAGAAAAAGAGCTAACAAACCCCAAATGCTATGGCAAGTCACTCCTTTATGTCAAAAAGCAGGGAATTGCTTTGAGTATTAGTGCTACAATATTAGAATGACTTTTCCTTTAACACCAAGGTTTAAACCCCAGAGAGATAACGAAGATCAGAATCACAACTCTGAACTTGAAGAGGTAAGAAAAAAGTATTGTGCACCATTTGTCTAGGAATGAATGGCGGGTAATTCTACTAAATTTCAGTTATTGTGTGATCTTATCTTATATGCTTCTTAATAGTCTTCAGGTTCAGTTGCCTGAGGAGCATATCCAATCCAGTGTTAAGGATGACGGCAGCAAGATGAACAGTAGGAGGTTCCAACTCCCTTCAAGAGGGCAGAGCTAGCTAGACTCAGCTCGCAGACATTTCCAAGGATGGGACAGACCACCAAAAACAAAAACCACACCCATGCATAGAGAAAACGAAGTCTTCTGGCTGGACCATTCACTTCTAGGAGAATTTTTTCACCCTCATCCATACTCAACTCAAGCTACTGGCCCTTACCCCCGTCTGGTAATACTGGAGAAAGGGTGGTCATCCAACCAAACATACAAATGAGATGGAGATGTTAACACGGGATGTCACATGACTACTGACGATGCGCTGCTCTTCGAGGTTCCTTCACTAGTGTGCCACAAGATGGAAAAATGATATACTCCTTGATGATTTCCCAGAAAGAAATGAACAGGTTCTGCTCAGGGAAATGTTAAGCAAGAACCATTCCACAAGGACCAAACAAATAAGGAGTTATGGCTGCCAAAATAATGAAGTTGGCTGGTAGACTCTTGAAGGGTTAGAATACATATTCCAAAATGGCCACCACAGGGAAGCTGCTCGGTTGGCTGTTAGAGGTTTACATTCCACTGGACCAGCTCACAGAGCTTGGGCAGAGATGCGAAACACCAACCTTCTCATCTTTGGGGGGGCGACCTCGTTTCCGGGGGCTTTGCTCATACGTCCTCTTCAATGGGGACTTTGAGCCACGCTCCGAGGAGACTGAAGACACTCTCTTCTTCGGCTTCCCTTCAGTCAGCCCGGCTTTGCGTTTCTTCTCTCCCACGGACTGCTTGCCTCTCTCTTCACTAGAATTCCGCCGGTTCTTCTCTTCAGTGGAGTTATGAGAAGACGCCTGAGAGATTACAGAAGGATGAAGAAAACGAGGGCCATGAGCCGATGAGGAGTCTAGCCAGACATTGGACGTATGCCAAGGCCCCTGAGTTAGGGTTTATACAGGTGCAAGCTGCTAGTTAGGGGAACTGACAGAGAGGCAAAGCACAGACCCACATTAGGAGGAAGAGGGGATTCTGATTCTATAGAGCACAGCAAGTGTTTTCCAAGGCTGGCAGACCAATTGACCGGGTCTGCTTCAGTTCACCTTAAGCAAATTAGAGGCAACTGTGGAAGTTAACCGCTTTACAAATGCAAATGGAATCCTAACCTCTGTCTCACCTCCACTAACAGAGCAAAATAGCAGCAGGAAACTCTCTCAAACACTACTACAAAGGACCGGAGCCCTTAGGGGGAAAACAGAGATTATCTCCAAATTCAGTCGTCAGGGCTTGGAAGCACTTACCTGGTCCTTGCCTTTGGCTTTCTTGAGGAATTCTTCCACAGCATCCACAGCCTGCTGAAATCTCTTGCCCTTATTAATTTTGATCATTTCCTCTTTGTGAGCATGGTAAGGCTTCAGCTGCTCCACTTTAATCCAAGCACTAACAGGAGATATCAAAATGGTATTTGCCAGTCAAAAGCACATCAATATCACTCCCAGAGAAAACCAACATGCAGTGCAATCCAATGTGTAAGCAAAAACCTAAGCCCTTGCTTTTATCCCAACAGCAAGTGCCAATTCCTCCCCCTATAGAAGGGGCCACCTGAGTTTTCTTTTAACACCAACCTTCATAGGCACTCCCACAAGCAACATAATGACCTGCACAAATGGCACCCTCCTTATACTCAGCCAATGATCCCACTGTTGGCCAACCTGCACCCTCAATGAGTTTTACAACTCTGCCAAAGAAGCAGCTGTGCAGACTTCCAACCCCACCCCAACTTAAAAAGGAGCCCTTTTGAGTGATTGAAGGAACTACTTTATAGTTCCAGTGAAGTTCATCTGGCTTTATCATTTTGTTCTTTTAGATGCCAGGTAAAGACCTTTTTGCTTACTCAGGCCTTTTAGCGTAGATTCAGGTTAAGTTTATTATTACAGCCTGAGACCAGAAAACAGGCAGACAATATTCAGCCAGGTGGACCAATGGTCTGACTTGACACAGCCTATGTAGGCCGAGCTAGCAGTGCAAACGTCGTACTATTTTCCAGCTTCTCTTCCAGCAACATGTTTATGGATAAGCATTCTCTTACCAACAGCATTTCTTATCCAGAGTTCAGACTCTGCTTTCTTGTTCCTGCTTGTTCTTTGCGGTGACCAATTTTGGCGATGGGTGGAGCGGCTTCATAGCTATTTTAGTTAAGTGCTACTTTGGATGAGCAACAGCCGGAGTGGTCAGAGCAGGAGTCACATGGGCGTGCTCAAAAACCAGCCATTTCTCAAGGTGGCAACCGCTGGAGGCAAGTTAAAATTTGCTCTTTTCCTTTGACCTTTTCCAAGCGGCTGTGTTTTCTAGGCATTTTGCTCCTTATGTAGAGCAAGGAATACACAACGCTCTCTTTTGAGAAACCTACAGAATTCATTTTCTAATCCGATGGTGGTATTGGTGCAGCCTTTGGCCCAACTTGCTAGTTCCGAATATGCAAGAAATTCCACACACCAGGACAGTCCCAACACACACATCTGTGCCCCAGCACCCTGTAGTCTATAGAGACTACAGTCTCTCAAGCTGGCATCATGTGAGCCGGCTAAGGATTTTGCCTCTAAATTTGCCGTGTGGGATACATTAAATGCTTTTTATTAAGGGCTTAGTCATCAGCATGACAGGACCACAATGAAGTGGTGTTTCTCTCTCCTACCTCCCCCCCACAAATAATGCAGTGGAGTCTGACGGAGCTGTAAACACAGACGCTCAGCAAAGCAGTTTGGAAACTGGGAGCCAGATGAGGAAACAAGTCACTCTCCAACAGAGATTCCCCCGATCTCCCTCCGAGAGCTTGAGCCAGGGTTTAGTGCTATACTCGCATTAGCTAGGATTCCTTTAATTAGGATCTGAAATCTCACTAGGGCAGCATTCTACACTGTAAGGCCGGAGGGCCAGTGGCAGCTTCCATCAATCCTAAGCATGTCTCCCTGACTAATTGGGCCTCTGCAAAGCTCCGGCCAAAGCTGAAAACTCTGCACAGTCCCTCGGGGGCACCATGTGGAGCGGTCAGTTCTCACCGCCCCATGCTGTGCTTTGCCCATCAAATGGGAAACGGAGCCCCTGCATTATCTTGGAAGGCGTGCACGCGAGCTCAGGTGGGGGGAAGAGTCTTAAAGGGCACTGCCAGCACTGAGAAAAACACAGCATAGTGCAGAGGTCAGCAGAGTGGGAAATGGCTCTTACACTCAGGGGTTGTTGTTTTTTTGCCAAAGTAGCCCCCACTTGCGAAACAGTGAAGTTCCCTGCACGAGGGAGGTGGCACTTGCATTCCAAAGGCCTGCTTCCAGTTTGCAAGGGATGGTTTGCAGGGAGCCAATTAAAGGTAAAGTGTGCCGTCAAGTCGATTTTGACTGCTGGCACCCACAGAGCCCTGTGGTTTTCTTTTGGTAGAATACAGGAGGGGTTGACCATTGCCTCCTCCAACACAGTATGAGGGGATGCCTTTCAGCACCTCCCTATATCACTGCTGCCCGATATAGGTGTTTCCCCATAGTCTGGGAAACAGACCAGCGGGGATTTGAACCAGCAACCTTCGGCTTGTTAGTAAAGTATTTCCCCACTGCGTCACTTAAGGCGCCGGTTAGAACAGTGGAAAGTGGCATTAGCTTCAGTTCAAATCACAAGAAACCAGATACCACATTTCAAGGCCACAAACTTATGCATGCTTACTCAGGAGTAAGCAGAACTGCCGATTCCAGCAGGGTTTCCTTCTGAGGAAATATGCATCAGATGTGGCTTTATGGCACTCTCCACCAATTGTTCTACCTCCTTTCTACAACTTATGTTTTGCTGTCTTGACTGCTGGCATGTGAGCTGAAAGTGCTGGTGAAAAGTCAACGTGGTAATAGATTAGAAAAGCACAGGATCTGAGAAGCCTCGCTCACCCCAATCCACTAGGAAATGGATACAAACCTCATTTTTAAATATGAGAAGTTTTTCATATTTTTAATTATGAGAAATTTTTAAATATGAGAAGTCAAAGCATTTTCCAGCAGCAAAGTCTAAAGAACCGCCTTTGCTTGCACAGAACTCTGTGTGAGCACCAGAACCCTGTAGAGCTTTGGACTGAGGCCACTGTGTCCAAAATATGATGAAGAGGGATTTGTTAGGCTGAAGCACAACACCTCGCTCCTGGGATTCAATGGCCACTCCCACAAAACTATCTCATTCGAGCTATCATTGCCAGTTTAAAGATCTTGCTAATAATTAATGCAAAAGCATCTCTAGACTTGAAGCTGGCTCAGGACACACAGCAAGTGTTACATTACTGCAAGGAAACAAGAGTAATGCAAGCCTTGCTAGTTATCCAAGGCCACCTTGCAGGACAAAAACATCTTTTCCTACGTGCAGGTACCTTATGACTGCACAGGACATCCATTGCTTAAAAAAAAAGAGGGGGGGAAAGAGATGGGAATATATCGCAGTAGGACGGCCCAGTTCCTATGGAGAAGATCTTACAGCAGACAGTGCTCACGCTTGCAGTCACCCATTCAATTGCAAACCAGAGTGGACCCTGCCTAGCAAAGGAGACCAGTCATACTTGCTACCACAAGACCAGCTCTCCTGCCCAACTATCTCACAATGCAAAGTTTGCCTCCGAGAAGACAAAATATTTATACAATTGGGCATTAAGGCAGGCCTGACTCCTACACAGTACACACAATATTGAAATAAGGCCCGACCCATGTGAAGTTATTAGTGCTACATGTTGGCTTGGTTTATATTATTCTTTCATTACCCATTGTTCTCCTCTATGGTCTATTACACCAACTGACAGTTTTTACTGGCATATATTAATAATTTTTCTAGTCACTGCATTAAAATTTCTTCATGTGTTTTGGTATTATTTTATAGCACTTGTCATAGCTGCATTTTGTGTGCGGGGCCTGAAGGCAGGACAGATGTATTTGGGAATTCAGACAAAATCAAGTCCCTCCACCAAACACATAGGGATGTGTGCATGTGTGTGAATGCACGCACGCACATGAGAGAGAGAGAGAATGAACTTCAGTTTGGAACATAATGCCCCTTTCCAGGTTTGCTTTTATTTCTTGTTTTATTCAGATTGGATCTTTTGAACACCAGATTTCCAATCATGTGACTTTAAAGTTCTGAAGAGCAGAACATTAATCTTGATTTTTAAAAAAAAAACTTATGTCAGAGAGAAACAAACGAACACACTTCACATTTTGAGAGTTTTACCAAAAAAGGTTTAACTGTAAAGATGTTGGATTTTGTTTCTAAAATTCACATCTCTACAGACATTCAATGATAGGCATGGAATCTATTTCAGCACGTATTTGGCTTCTGAGATTTCAGAAGATACTGTCCACACACACACTTTCAAGCATATCTTTGCAAACTGTAGGCAACTTATTTTTTTTTTTAAAAGCAGCAAGTCACAATTCTTGGGACACCTGAATTCTGCTCCCAGTGCCAAATTCTATGCTTTGCAAGAACCGTGGCAAACGTGGTCTATCCCTTCTATATAAGGAGGGGAAAGCAGCTCTTGGGCTACATTATGAATTCCTCTCTGGATACAGCATCATCCAACAGGCATGAATAACAAGTTTCTTAGGACTACACTCTTTGCCTGACCTCCTCCACCAGATGATAGGGTTTTTCCAAGCCTAAACTACACACTGAAACAGATTTGTTCAATAGCATCGACCTTTTCACCTGCAATCTGTTCACTAATCTATGATGGGACTAAACAGCATTCTAGACAGCCGACCCACTTTTCAAAAGCCTCCGTTGTAAATAAAAACCGTGTGTGAGCGTCGCTCCACCTTGCTTGCTTCTCCAACCCTCACCTATTGCTTTCCCGGAACCACCTAAAAATCAGGACTGGCAACCATTTTCAAGTGCTGACAGGTATGGCCCAATCACTACAAGACATATAGCATGCGTTCTGAAAATAAGTAATCCCTCAGCAGGGTGGATAGAGAGAGATGATTTTTAGAGACTTAAATTCCATTTTTAAGAAGTGTGGGCTATAATAGGTTTCTCTATTAAATATGACCTTGTTTAAAATGAGATCTGAAGTTAACCCAAGCATATCATCTTCTGGAACTGAATTTTATGAAAAGCTGCTTTTCTTTGTAAAGAAACTACAGTGGGGTGGGGGAACCATTTGCATCAGGCATCGAACAGCACATCATGTCATGTGCTTCAGCTACATGGCACTGGGGAGTCACCAAAGGCCCATCTGGGCAAATGTTTACTCCTGTTATCTGCACTGATCTCATAATTCTTTCTGTGACCGCCACAATCTTTATTCTGAAAGGAACAGCCGCAAAATGCTTAGCCTTTCTTTGTAGGGAAGGTGTTCCCATCTCCTAGTTGTCTTAATTGCTCTTTTGGGGGGGGTGGGGTTAGCTTTTGCAGTGCTAGGACAACCCTTCCAAAATTGGGGGGTGGGGGGAGAGTGGGCAGTCTGAAACCGTGCACAGCATTTCAAAAACGCCGCTACAACATTTACAGCGCGGCAGTCTGATACTGGCATTTTTATTTTCAGTTCCTGGCTTAAGAATTCCCACGACTGGATTTGAGTTTGCAAGTCAATTGCCAGATAAGCCTGCTTTCTCAGGTCCCCCCTGAACTTGAGTCATGTCAGCTGGCTTTCAGGCTGCCAACTTGGAGCAAGAGAGGATGGAACGGCAGCTGAGGCACAGAAACTCCACTAGCAGTTCACTCTTGGGGATGCAGCAAGAAGCCTGGATCAGTGTTCTCTCTAATGTTTTTCATCTCTGTGCAGAATGAGTTTTGTTCTGGGCGGCAGCATCAAGGCAGCATGTGCACACATGCATTTGGAGTGGGACCTTCCTGATTAAACCTGAGTGGGATCTAAAATTAACTGAGCGGACATCAAAAAACATGTATGCACGCACGTGTGCATGCCTTAGAGGGAACAGACCTGGATCTCTGCCCTCCATCCCCTCATCAAAGTTGGAAAAAATAGCTGCTGAGCCAAGCTTTACATGTTCTCTTGCAGCACACCTACTTTCCATCTATGGCACAAAGAAGTCTGGATTGTGCAGGCTGACGGGGAGGAACAAGAAGAGGATCTGGTGGTCCTGTTTGGGGGCAGGGATCTGGGGCTAGATGGGCTTTCAGTGCTACAAAGTGGCTCCCCTGCTAACTGAACAAAGAGTCGCCTTTTAAAAGGGTGATTCTCTTAATTGAGCAGGGGAGAGTGACTGGCCCTATCCAACCCCAGCACAGTATCCCCTGAGGGGCTGTTGCTAACCCTAACCTGTGCTAACTGGGCCAAAAGGCACCTTTTAAATGTAGTGATTCTCTTTATTTAGCAGGGGCAGAGCAACTGGCCCTGTTCACTCCAGCACAGCATTCCTCCAGTGACCATTGTTGGTGTCTATCTTATGTTTCTTTAAAGATTGTAAGCCCTATTTGTGTATTTATTATTTCTCTATATAAACCATTTTGGGGACTTTTGTTGAATAGCGATATATAAATATCTGTCCTACATAAATATTCATATTCCCTTTTAATTGCATTGCCCCAATGCTTTTTGCAGCAACACCCAATATGAAAGCCCTACATCCAAACTGTTGTAAATATCAACATGGACACATGTTGCCAAGTTTTCCCTCATCCTGAGGAGGGAAATTAACCCTTGATACAGAAGTCAAAAGGCAGCAAGACAACTTTAGAAGCCCCGCTGACCGGGCACCTGGGCTTTTCTAGTCCTGACCGCATGGGCACTAGAGAGGTTTGGGCTGCTAGATGATGATTTTAACAATTGTATCTGCAAGAAGTTATGAAACTGCAGTGTGCCAGCACAGAGTTTTTCCACAAAGGCCCTGAAGTTTAAATATAGATATTTCCCCCGGCAGAGAAGATATGGGTACATACTGATCTTCAGTCCCAAAAAACTTCACAAAGAAGCACTTCTTCCCACGAGGCTTCTTCAGGTCTTTAGGCGGGTTGACAATCTGAGAAGCAAAAACAAGAACCACTGTTGAAGAGGTTACAATGACCTCAATTTCCCACTGCTAAATATTTTCACGGCCCTCTATACACCATCTCTTGTACATTGTTTGAAAGATTACAAGCAGCCTCACGCAAAACACCTTGTGACTAAAGACAGATTCATACTGGGAAGGCTACACTCTGCAAGTATGAATACGTGTTCCTGGCTGCCACTGAAAGCACATTGCTCCCCAAACAAAACCTGAAGAGGTATTGGAAATTCCATAGTCCAATATTCCCATGTGGAGCTCCGGCTTGCTCTGTACTGGAATAGTAGTCCCCTTAGAGGACAAAGTTAATGCTCCAAATTCGGACTATTAGACACAAAAATTCTCAGACTTACAAGTATTCAGTGTGTCATGGCTTCAAGGTTCTGGGTCTCAAAGGTACATGTTTGGGGGTGCACTCCCGAATTCCCCATTTGAACAGAAAGGAGTACAAATGTCCTCTTTCTAATTTTTCTAGTATTCAGAGTGCCTCAAACTATGTACATACCAGATTTTAAAGGTTCTGGTTCCTCAGGAAGTACCCCAACATTTTTGATACTGCAGTTTGCAATATGTGTGTGTGCACTGTGCCGTTTGTATCATCTGGAGTCATATCAATCACTTCGACGCTAAGCTTAGTTGGTAGTTCTGCAAATAAGCTCAGCTTCCCTTCCCCAGCATCAGAATAGAATGCATCTCTCTCCAGAGTAACCAATTTATTCCAAGGAAAATGCAGCAAAAACTTAACAGAATCACTGGAAGTAAATCCAGCCGTGTGTCGCAGCCACCAACCATTTCTTGGGTTTCTCTCAGAGCAAGGACCTGGAAATCCTGCGCTAGAGACCCTATTTCAGTAATGAAGCAGAGGATTTTACCAAGAGATTAAGGGGGAGGGCTTCGACTGTTGGATTCCCACTCAAGGGCTATGTGCGAGAATCAATGCCATGGTTACTGCAATTTTGTTTCTACCAAGATGTGCTGCTACAGTGACTGAGAAGATGAGCTGACAGCTCTGCTGAAGGACAATCAAAGCCAAATAATGACGTAAGATGCAGGAACATGCATCTCCAAGGCACAAACACCACTTTGGGGACCTTCCCCCCTTTAAAGTAAATTTGGCTGGACAGATTGATCACCGCAAGCTCCTCAACCACCCACATAATAGTTTTGATACAAAAGGCCAAGCACAAAGGTTTGTACCAATGTGGCATAACCTAGCATGGTCAATTCATAGGATCAGGCTCTACCTCTCATTTTTTTAAAAAGTGCCAGGACTTACTTACAGATAAGGGGGGGGGGGGAGAATGAGTGCCTGTTTCATGGAAAGAGTAGCAAGACCACCTAAATTTGCCTACATTGCTTTTTCTTAATCCAAGCTACTGAACTGAGAAATGCACAAGGGCTTTGATGCACATTTTGGATTAGGTATTAACAGAAATATCTTCCCTCAACATGAAGAGGAAGATCCCACAAGATAACCCAAGCGAACACGAGAATCCACTGAAGAAACTCACCTTTCCTGGCCAAGGAGGATATCGGCCCAGCTTCCCCCTATGGAAAAACCAGAAGTCAGCTAATGGTTATCAAACAAAGGAGCAACTCTTCAACATCTTTCCACTACACAGTACTACTAGAAGAAAAAACCAAGAACTATTTAGTGAAAGAAAAGTGGGACCCAAGACATCACTCCTCTCAATGAAGAACATACAATCAGATCTCCTTCCCTGAGCCGAGGTGGACTCTCGCTAACACCTGCATGGATACAGTTCCTCCCTGGGATAAGAAGTCTTGCAAAGTAGCCCAGAAACGGTTATTAGCCCCCACACCATCCAAGGAGACCACCTGCCCACCTGTTAGTCATTTGAGGCCTTACAGTAAAACCACATACACAGATCCAACTGACTTTAGTAAAGCTTCTTAACCAGAGTTCCCTCTAACATGGATTCCCAGATGCTGTTGATTACAACTCCCATAATCCTCAAGCAAAAGCCATTGCAGCTGGGGATTCTGGGAATTGTAGTCAACAACATCTGGGAGTCCCTGCTCGAGGCAACACTGTTCCTAACCAACCTCATTTGGGTAGTGGTCCTTTTCCAGTCTTCCTAGCAAGACCATTCATTGCTTTCATTTTTAACTTCAAATTAGTACAAATGGCTTCAGGACTAAACAATCTTGAATCTACTAATTGAACTACACATGTATTCCCTGGGCAGAGAGTGGCAACTCCTTCAATGAACTACTTTTCAGATTAAAATAATTATCTCCTGGGTCAATCTAGCACAGTACCTCTCAATAGCAACGGCTGCAATGCCCAAAGCTAAGGAGCAGGCCACAATTTTCATATAAAGAGCATTGCTATGTAGGGAAAAATATTTAAACCTGTGTACATCATCACACATGAAAGAAATCACACAGGCATATTCTGGCCCAATTACAGGTGTCCCCAAGCTGCAACACAAAGTAGCACTCAAACACGCAATCATGGCGAAACAGACATGTAATTTCCAAGGCAAAAGCCGTACACAAGTTTTGCTCACACTTCATGTGAAGATTCATTTAGAGATCAAGAAATGTTCAATTCACGCCCTATCAAATTCTTTTGTTGCGAAAACCATCACGTCCCTTCCTCACAGGAAGGGGGGGGGGAGAGATTTGTCACCTAATCACACAGAGTCAGCAAACCCAATGCTTACATAACCAGCATGGTTTTACATGAAAGCAGAGAATTTGTCTGCAGCTGGCACTATATAAATAATCATTTATCTCCTCAGAATTCAGAACAGAAATAGCTTCAAGAGAAGATTCTATAGACAACACACCCAAGACAACATGACAGAAGCATTTTATTGTAAACATCGCAGATCAAGATATTGCTTGGATTCACATTCTCCCAAGTATAACTTATCTTTCAATGCCTCGCGTAAGATGGCCATGCAACTTGACTTTGCCTAAGACTGGTTTTTGTGTTCAACACAAAAGAATTCATTGGCCCTGGCTAAAGCCAAGCTCAGAGATCCTGCTAAATCATGGTTATGCCACAGCGTGAGCCTGGAGCTCATGCACGAGAGGAGAAAATTTGTAGCTGCCGCTTGTGACTGAGCAAAAATTAGGATTTTGTCACACTGCATCTGAAACTCGCAAGTCCCAGCTCCTTCTAGCCACAGTTAAGCTAGTACTGACTACTCACCCACCCACTGCTCGTGTAGTCCCTTCGGGCGCCCTGCTTGCAGAACTGGAAGACCTTGTGGGATAGATGCAGACCATGAGCCTCGTGTTGCCAATCACAGCCACAGAATGTCTCATTACAAAGGCCCCAACAGTGGCTGTACTCAAAGAGGAGACCAAGAAGCACATCTGACTTTTGACAGTTCCAACCAAGACACTCAAACCTGCTAAAGAAATCCCACTTTTGTAGCACTGGTATCAGCTGACAACCCTGTTCCACTGATGCTCTCATTACATTAGTAACTCTTCCGCTTCTAGCTCTGGACTTGCTCTCCAACTCTACTAACTTCATAGATAAGGACTAGATCCCTCTGCAATGGCCTCACATAAGAACAAGATTTGAGATTCTTGAGCCTTGTTAGGTACATAGCGATGAGGTGGTCAATATGTTGCTGTATATGGGGTTGGATTTGAAAAGGGCTCGGAAAACTGGTCCAAAATAGGGCTGCTAGATTATTAGCTGGGACTAGGCATTTTGATAATATGACACTAGCGATTTGTCACCGGTGCTGGCTCCCAGTCCATTTCTAGGCCCAATTCAAAGCACTGATTTTAGCTTTTAAAGCCCTTAACATTGGGGCCTGGGGGCCTAAACGAGTGCCTTGCCCCAAACATCCCTGCCCAGATCTTAAGAACCTCTTCTGAGACCCTGCTCCAAGGACCTCCACCAAATGAAGCAAGTCAGTTGGCTACTGGAAGATGACATCTTTCAGCAGCAACACCCCATTATGGAATAGCCTTACCCCCGCGAGGTTCGTCTGGCGCCATCATAATGGTCTTCAAGGTTCCAACTGAAGACTTTTTTATTCACCCAGGCTTTTTAAAACTTAAGTTCATAGCTTTGATATTTTGAAGTTTTATTTGTGTTCTAAGTGTACAGAGTTGTTTGGTTTTGTCGGGGGCTTTGTTTTGCAAGTGCCAAGAGAACCTTTGTTATGGGTCAGCTATAAAGGTATTACTACATGTCACACCTTTTGATGGATCAGCTTCTGTGTGGTTCTTAGTCACAATAAGACTGCAAGAAGTCAGAAAATCAGAAAGAGATGGCCCTCTGAATCTCTAACCTTGGCAAAACCTAGGTAAAGAACCTGCCTTGCATGCTGACTTTCAAAGAAGTTGCAGTCTGACCTGATGAGGTCAGGTCATAATTGAGTGAGATCATGCCATCCACTCATTCAGGAGAGTCTAATGTAGCCCAATTTATATTCCCTCTCCTAAAGTAGCAATAACCACACACCCCTTTGTGCCACTAATGTGCTGGAAGTGCTCCAAACTTAGGAAGGCACACCTGCTCTTAAGAGTAACTGCTTTATTTCCTTTAGAATCTGACCTGGAGTAACTGCCATACTGGTTTTAATGGGGGTGACATGAACCTCCATAGAAGTGGCACTTTCCATATTTGTATTTTAAAAGTCACGAACTTCTGACTTGCACAGTTCTTTTGACAGAGAAAATGCAATGCATCTAAGTTTCCTATCCATTAAATGGTTGCATTCTGTGACCTACCTCACAAAATTGTTGGTGATGAGAAAAGAGAGCCCATGAGGACTGGTGGACTGAGTGTTGGAGTTGAGTTTAAATCAGCTATAGACTCACTGGATGGCCTTGGCTAAGTCACTGCATCTCAACTTCAGATCCTCAAAACAGGAATAGCAACTTGACTCAGAGGAGTGTTGTGGAAAATAAATATGGCAAAAATTGTGCATTAAATGTGCTATAATTTTTCATAGCTTTGTGTATGTCACAGGATTGTTGTGCTTCAATTACTCATTGAGACTTGCAATAATAGAAAATGTCATGCTAAAATCCAGATAATAACAGTAAACACAACAACAACTCCCAGAACTTATCTTGAAGTTAGCTGGCCCTATAAAAACTTCACCCTGGCTCCAACCTGCAATTCTGTTTAACAACACTCCTTCACACATGGACACACTTTTTGAACATCCAGTGTGCTTTGGATACATCATGGCAATTCTTACAACCACCCAGTTAAAAAAAAACAGTATCATCCTTGGAATGCAAAAGTGGGAGGGTGGGTTGAGAGAGGAGGCTGAAGTTAAGCAAAAGTGGGTTGTTTACAACCAACTAGTAAGTCTGTGGCCAAGGTGAGTTTTGAACGAGGACCTTCCTGGGTCCCAGCTCATTCTTACCTACCACCCTCTGAACAACTGAACAACTTCAACACACTTGCTCCTACAGCAGTTATTCTTCTCCATTCAGATTTGAATCTGGTTCACTGCCATACCGACTACAAAGATCTGCAAACCTAAAACACACTTCTGAGGAAGAAAGCCCTATTGAACACAAAGGGACTTCTGTGTGAAATTGCAAAGGATCACACTGTTAAGCTGCAATCCTATGCACATTTACTTCCAAAAAAAGCCCCAACAAATTCAGCCAGGGTGGGGGAAAGAAACCTTACCTTCATGCATAAGGCTGGTGGTATACATGTTAAAGGTCTCCTTTAGGACTGTCCCACTGGCAGGAAACTGCCCTTGGTTCCTTTCCCATCATCACAGGCTGGCCCCAACCCTCTCCTCCCCACCAGGAGAAAGACCTCTGCTTCCTCCTCCCCAAGACTGCCAGTGACCCCAAATCCCTCTACGTGCCCTCCACCCCCAAAAGCTTTTTAAAAACCCTCTTCTTCTATCCATTTTTTCTCATGGTTCTTATTGTTTTAACTGATGTTAATGCTTTATTATCATGTTTAGGGAGTTTTCCTGCATTTTAAATTTTGCCTTGGGATGAGCTTTACGAAAGGCAGCATAGAAATTACCTGTATTTGCCCCAATAGAAGATGCCCATAAACCTAAGACAACCCCCACCCCTTAAAAGGCAGAGCTTAAATACAGGTTATGCTCAAAAGGAACAGCACTCCCAAATTCAGGTACACCCAGTAAACCAGTGTTTCTTAACATTGGGTCCCCAGATGCGGCTGGACCACAATGCCCATCACCCCCAGCCACAGAGGACATGGCTGGTGGGGGGCCATGTGTTGTAGTTCCAATAGCTTCTTGGCACCCAAGGTTAAGAAATTCGGCAGTAAGCTATGAAACAAAGAAAAAAAGTTGTCTCCTTCTACAACTTCGCCCCCGCTGCAGATATTGGACTACAATTCCCATCCTCCCTGACTACTGGCCAATGTGGCTGGCTGGGGGTGATGGGCATTGTAGTAACAACAACAACAACAACAAACAGTTGGAAAGCTGTTGTTGTGCAGCCCTGTTCTACAAGTTCTTCCCACCCCACTTTCTCAGGGGACCGCTACCCCACCTCACCCTCACCCCCACCCCCCCTTCAGCAGGATCTCCTCTCCCACGACTCTTGGGCGACCCCCCGCCCGCCCACCCACAGCCAGCCCCTTCTTTTTCCTTCCCAACCCCCCCACGGCCCAGGAGGGGGAAGGGCGCCGCCCAGGCCTCGGGCCTCCTCCTCCTCCGCTGGGCCTCAGTGGGGCCCCTCTTCTTCCTCCTCTTCCCTCCTCCTCCTCCTCAGACTCACCACACCAAGTCTCCGAGCCGCAGGTTCACGGGCGGAGGAGGAGGAGCAGGAGCCGCCGCCGCCGCCGCCATTTTCCCCACCCAGCCGGCACCGTCGCCGCCCCGCCACGCCCCTCCTCCGGCGTCGCCCGCCCCCCCACCTCCTCCCTCTCGACCGCGCGGAGGCTGCCGGGAAACGGGCTCGCGCACCACCCAGCCAAAGCGCCCCCACCCCGCAACGGCGGCGGCCCCAGCAGCAGCGACGGCGACGCGATTGGAGGAGGAGACCCAGGGGAGCCGCCCAACCTGCGCGCCGATAGGCCGGGCCCCCGCACGTGAGGCGGGCCACCTCGTGACGGACAACGACGGCGCTGGCTCGTGGAGTTCGCGCCTAGTAGGCGTAACTTCCGGTCCTTTTAGGACCTCATGGGCTTCTCGGATTTGGGTTCCCTCCCTCCGCGACGTCGTCGGGCTTCAGCGACGCTCAGGACCTTGCCGCTGGGGCTTATGGGGGTTGAAGTCCAACGACCCTTAGATATAGGATGATGATAAGCAGCAGCTTAATGCAGGCCAGGCTTCTCAGGAGGCTCCGGATCCTCGCAGACTATGTTCATTCATCATTAAATATACCTTGTATATTTATATAATACAGACATTATGTATGTTCCATGAAATGAGGAAAAAGAAAGGTTTCAGCCTCGCTGTGGGTTGAGCAATCGATTGCTCGCCTTCCCCTCCGCCCTGCAAGGCTAGTAATAAAGACCGGAGTTCCTGCTCTCTCTAGCTCATGCTAGAGAGGAGATTAATTTTAATGGGCGCGGTCAGGGTGATTTTGAAAAGTCATTTATTTAATCAATTCATTTAATCAATGCAGAGATCCGGCTGGCGGGGGCTAAAGACGGGGCCTTTTCGGTTGTGGCCACTCGGCTTTGGAACTGTCCCTGAACAGCTTCGCCATGCTGCCTGCCTCAGTGTTATTAAAAAAAACATCTTAAAATGCACCTTTTTACGGAACCTTTTTAATGCTCCATTAAAAAAATATTTTTGTTATATCTAGTAGGTTCTTTAGCTTCTTATAATTTTCAGTTTTAATTTGAACCTGATGATGATTGTGGATTTTAATTTGACAACTTTTGTTTAATTTAGTTAATTGTATTACTTTTATTGTATTTTGTGTCTTATCTTATTGTTATGAGCCTCCCTGAGCAGTAGTGCAGGGGAGGGGTGGGACATAATTTTAAATAGATATAGATAGATAATTTATTACATTTCTATACCGCCCTATCCATCTAGGCTCTGGGCGGTTAGGGTTTATACACTGCACACGAAGCAGAAGAGTTGAGTTTGAAGAAGCGTGCGCACTGCCATCTTTGGCAATGCCTTTTTATTTAGGAGGACCATGCACTCCATTCAACCATTTTTCTTTCTTCTAAAGACAGATTTTTTAAAAAAGAGGACAGTGAAATACAAGATGTGCATTTAGGACGTTTACGTACGTACACAACACAGGCAAAATTCTGAGAGCCTTACACACACCCCGCCCCAAAGTCCCAAGTTTTCCGGGTGCATAAGTGATGCCTACAGAGTCGATCATACACTTAGTGCAACGGATACCCGGAAATGGGCTATGAGCGGCTACCCATGAGTCGCTTTAGTACATGCTTATCTCTAGGTTCTCCGGGGCCGAGAGCGCACGTCGACGCGTCACGTGACGCGCGTCTTCTCGGCGGCCCGCTCCCCCTGCACGTGACGGGGGCAGAGAATGGGGTCTGGCAGCGGCGTCTGTGGTGGTAGCGGCTGACGAGGGGAAGCGAGCGCCGTGTGGCAGGTGAGCGAGGGCGGGAGGCGCCCCCCGAGAGGAAAGGAGAAGGCTCCGCCCGGGGAACGCACCCCGCTCCCGGGTACGGGGCGCGAGGAGGGACAAATCTCCCCGGGCGCCTCCCTCGTAACCAGGGCAACGGGGCCTTCTCCACCCCTCCTCGCCGGCCGCTGCCTTTCCTCTACGCCCGGGGCCTGTGGAGAGAGGCGGCGGGCCTCGAGCGTCTTCAGTCCCGCGCGAGGTGGGCGCCGCTGCAGCTCTTGCGGTTTCTCTCCCGGGTGGGAAGCCGCGAAGCTCGGGGGCGGGCAGCAAGAAGCACGACTTGCCCCCCTTGGCTCAGCAGGGTCCGCCCTGGTTTGCATTTGAATGGGAGCCTCCATGATGCGTGAGCCCTTGTCAGAGATCCCCCTGCGGGGATGCTTGCATGCAGCCGCCCAGGGAAGAGCACCTGCATGCAGAAGGCCCCCAGATTCCCTCCCTGGCAGCATCTCCAAGATGGGGCTGAGAGAGACTCCTGCCTGCAGCCTTGGAGAAAGCTGCTGCCAGTTTGGGTTGACAGTACTGAGCTAGAGGGACCAAGGGTCAGACTCAGTATATGGCAGTTCCCTATGTTTCTATTTCCATATGAAGTCTCTTGAAGCGGAGGAGAGGAGAAGGAAGGCAAAAGATGTCTTTCTCTTGCTGCCTCCGAAAAGAGCGGGAGGTTTGTGGGAGAGGCGTCTAAGGCATCGACAGTCATAGTGTACCTGTAAATGCTAGATGCTGGAAACAAACAGCAGCGATCCCAAGGAACGCTTTGAAGCCGTGTCCCCTCTAACAGGGATTCCCAGATGTTGTTGACTATAACTCCCATCACCCCCAAGCAAAAACCAATGCAGCAGGGGTTGCTGGGGATTGTAGTCAACAACATCTGGGAATCCCTGTTAGAGGGGACACTGGTCTGAGGGCACCTGGTGGCAGTTGCCTTGCTGAACCTAAGCCAGTCTATGTCTGGGCAGAGCCTGGGTTAGAGAGGACTGCTTGGGAGCCCCAGAGTTGTTTGCTTTGAGCTCTCTCTGGGAAGGGCAGGAAGACTGGGTGTTGATGTCAGGAAGTCACAAAATGTCAAGGGAAGCATCTTGTTCTGCATGACCCACCTGTGGGCTTCCTGAGGTTACCTGGCTTGGCTGCTGATGGAAACAGGCTGTTGGATTAGATGGGCCTTCGCTTGATCCGCTAAGACAATTGTGTTTATGTTCTTGCAGGTCTGTGGAGATCTGTTGGAGAGGACAGAACAGCGATGGAATCTCTGTCTTCAGAGGTAGGGTGCCTCTTCTGATTACTGAGTAGCAGGAGGGCAGAGTGACCTTCACACTCTGCTTCTGACCTTCTTGCAGATGTCTGTTTGGCTGTTGTGGGAGGCAGAATGTTGGACAGGATAGACTCTTAATCTAATTCAGCAAAGGAATTTATGTGTCTGTGTTCATAATTACACTTGCATGTCTCAGGGTTTTTTTGAGTGGTCAAAATGTCTCCTTTATGCTGTGGTGGCAATATTGTAAGGGTCCTGCAACGTGCTGAAGGCTGCCGATTCGAATCCCTGCTGCTAATATATCGGGCAGCAGCGATATAGGAAGATGCTGAAAGGCATCTTCTCATACTGCGCAGAGGAGGCAATGGGAGATCCCTCCTGTATTCTACCAAAGAAAACCACAGGGCTCTGTGGGTGCCCGGAGTCAAAATCGACTTGACAGCACACTTTATTTTTACCTGTAATATGAGCTGGTATGCTTATCTCTGTACAGCTAATAGAGGGTGGAAACTTGAATAGTGGCATAGATTGCACTAGGGACTTCTCAGCTTGCTCTCTTAGCCACAACACCACACCGCCTTTTCTATACTCTGTTAGAGCATGACATTTCAACTGTTATAGCGAACTTGTCTGGGACAGAGCAGAAAAAATGGTTAAATGCCAGTAAGGCATACATATTTCTATGTTTGTCTTTATCATAAGCAGTGGTCCCTCTAATTTTTATCATCTCTATGCGGAATGAGTTATATTCTGGGCGGTAGTATCAAGGCAGTGTGCGCGCATGTGCATCCGGAATGGGGCCTTCTTGATGCAACCTGAGCGGGATCTAAAAGGAACTGAGTGGATATTCAAAAACTTGTGAGCGTGCACACGCCTTGGAGGGAACAGCGATCATAAGCACTTGATGCATTAACTCTGGAAAGTGAAGCAGGGCTGTGCAAAATAAGGGAACACTGTAATTGAATGCTTCAAGATCTTGCATAGTTAATTGTACCCTCCTGTAATTGCACTGGGAAAACAGATGATGAGATACGTTTTTGGCATACTGCTTCCTGGCCCAGTCAAGAACAGCAGAGGGGAGTTAGACAGAGAGAAGGAATATGGAGGGGCTGGTATCTCGCCTAGTGCTTGCACATACAGTTGATAGTCTCTGTTCCTTGTCCGGTGAGAATCCTTTAGGCTCCCCAAAATATTGAAAATGACATTTTTGCCACTCCGTTTCCATAAATTGTGTTTGAATTTATCATTCTGAAATGGAAAGAGAATAGAATTGGTGGGATACCTCTGTTTCTGTATTAGTACTTATTTCTGATGCATCCTACTGCACAAAGTGCCTTACGTCATTTTTGTCATCACGGCTGTGCTCCGAGGCAAGATAGATGCCTCCTTTTTTCTGCGGTTGCTAGCTTAGGGCTTCATGATGGCTGCTGAAGTGTAGGACGGGTTCCTGGGCCATCTGTCAAGATAGTACGCTAAGTCTGCAAATTTGTGGGCAGTGCCATTTGGTATGTTCTTTATTGCCTGTGCAGCACACAGATATTTGGGGGCCGAATTCATATTAGTGTTGTTTGAGGAAGGAGCCAAGCCTCTGTGCTTGGGGTAAAATCCTGTGTGTCTTCATCAGACAGAGCTGTTACAGAGGAATGTTCTGATTGCATGCAAAAAAAAAAACTCTATTGCTGAAGGTTGACACCACTAGCAAGTTAATTGCTAATTTGAATTATTTCTTTTCACACTCTGCTTAATGTAAGAATGTGAATTGCACTTTTATTCTGCCATTCTTTCAAGGAGCTCAGGACAGCACACATGGTTCCCCCCTCCCAATTTATCTTCACAATAACTCAGTGAAGTTGATTAGGCTGAGGGAAACTAAGTGGCCCAAAGTCATTCCAGTGGACGTTATGGCTGATCAGGAGTTTGGCCTTCCCGGTCTTGCTCCAGAAGTCTCTCCACTGCATGACACAGATTCTCTTAACAAGGCTTAAGCCTTGTTCCTCAGAGGATAATTGTTTTCAAGCAGGTAACCCCAAGGAAATGATTCTCGCAAACAGTGTATTCCTCCAAGTGTGCTGTTTGTGTCCATCTCCCTTTCTGTGCCTTGGGAAAACAAGGTTCTGTGGGGCTGCTCTGTCATGAAAACAGCTATTCGAGGGCAAAGTCTCCATCTGCAAACAGTTTGGGCACAAAGGCTCTCAACTGAGCTGTTGCCTTTAATCTCCCTTGTCAACAGTATTAAAGGATTTTCTGTTTGCCAGTCGCCTCCCTAGAGGATGGAACATTAATTGTCATTTTGCTAATCATCTTCTATCAGTCTAAGACACAAGTCAAGTGTGAAAACAGATAAAAACAAAACACTTTTTTGAACCGAGGCATCTGTTGGAACCTAGCACCAATTCAGCATTCTCACATAGCGTGGGTTGTTCACCAGATGAATATTGGTCACAACTGGCTACTTGAATAAGAGTGTAATAATTACCTGGCTAGGTCAAGGCCAATGATTCATCAGTTTTTGAGCAGTGCTGCAGCTAGCATTGAAGGAGGATGTGATAGGGATTGTAATCCATTATTGTACAGTGGAGGTTTCATTCCTGCCATTAATAACTCGCTTGAAAAAAACGTGTGTGCGCGCTCTCTCTCTCTCTCTCTCTCTCTCTCTCTCTCTCTGAATTAAAAAATTTCCTAAAACCGTCTATGGTGGTGACCTTCGCAACTTCTTATAACAATGAAATCTGCTATTAAGCAATGTGTGGCAAAGTGTTTTCTTGGCCATCCTGGGTCTTCTTTCATTTGCAGTGTACTGAAGCAGCATTTATGCAGCTGCCACACTGCCAAACAAGACCTATTTGCATTTAACAAGTGTATGTATATGAATGCAGATATAACACAGTCCCTGTAACAAAATGTATGGGTCTGGGCCAGTGTTCCCTCTAAGTGTGCGTGCACACTTTTAAATGTCTGCTCAGTTAATCTTAGATCCCGCTCAGTTTGAATCAGGAAGACCCCCATTCTGAATGCAGGTGTGCAATCAGATCCCCATTCTGAATGCAGGTGTGTTCACACTGCCTTGATACTGCTGCCCAAAACAAAACTCATTTTGTGTCCAGATGCAAAAAATTAGAGGGAGCACTGGTGGTGTCCGTGTGTTTGTGTGTGTGTGTGTGTGTGTGTGTGTGTGTGTGTGTGTGTGTGTGTAAATAAATGTATCCATGCTGTTTTTGTGGCTGGAACTTTCTGATTTTCCTTTCTAGGTAGAAATCTGAAGAAGGAAACTTCAGGAACCTTTTCCTCATGCCATGGATCTGAATAAATTGGGGTGTGAATTAGCAGAGATGTATCCAGGTCCAGCTGAAAGCCGGAACGCATATGTGTGGTGTTGGTTCTGTCATGTTAGCCCTCGGTGTGGAAAATGCTCTCATGCAAGGTGATCTTGCCCAGACTGACCTTTGTGGCCAAGGTCACATTGGAAGAGGTTCTGCAGAAGCTGCTTTGTTCAGAAAGGTGTTTGTTTCTGTTCCTGATTTTCTGCTCCAAGCAGTGTTGTCCTATGCAAAGGCTTGTGGCACCTGTTGCTGCTATGGGATGATTCTTCACCTCTGATGGTACTAGAGGCCCTGAGTTTCTTTTAAAGGAAAAGAAGGTGGACTCCACTGTTGGTTGGTTTCTGCGCTTGACACCCATCTTCGTGTGGGTCTTAATGGTGAGAAACGTGTGTGTGTCTCCCCCTCCCCCCCATGTATGCCTATGCGCCGCTTTCGGTTTAGACTGATGGAAGCCATGCCGTGAGAGCAGCCACAACGCAAGGACAGCCATGACGGAACCCCACAGGGTCCAGCTCACGTCTCTGCCAGGGCCGCTGAGCACCACTTTGCTGAAGAAACCTCGCCGGGAGGACATCGCAGGAGCAGAGCACCCCCAGGAATCTGAGCCGGCGGCTGCGGCCGTTCGCATCACCCTCACCCTCTTTGAGCCGGATCACAAGCGCTGCCCTGAATTCTTTTATCCCGAACTGCTGAAGAATACGCGTGGAAAAGGGAAAAGCAGTTCCACAGGAGAAAAGGTGTGTGGGTGTGTCATCCTACTGTTCTCTAACTGTGTGTGATATATTTCAAAATGCCCCACGGCAAGCTTCCCTGATCTGTCTTATTTGTATCACTTTGGGAACCTTTGTTGAAAAGCGGTATATAAATATTTGTCATCTTCATATTTACCAGCCTCTGTTATCTAAAGGTCTCCTTCTCCCTTAGATGATATCATTCTTCACCTCTTGTTCCAGTTATGACTGAAACTGGCTCCCTACATGATGCTACTTCAGTTACTTCCCTCAGTCTTTCTCAAAACCCATCCTTTCCTTGTTGCCTTTGGAACAGCCCCTGAGTCCCTACAGTTTGTATTACTTTGTCTAAATTTGTGTAAATTACATATTCTTTGCTCTGTTGTCCCTCTGTTTTGAATGATAAGCCCTTTGAGTTAGAGACTCTTCCTCTATTTTGTAAAGCCCCGTCCATAGTGCTAAATTAATAACAGTGGTCACATCCAGATAACTAATACAAAGGAGCTGAGCTTTGCACTACAAGGGGAAGCAAACTTCACCTTTCATGGTTAGTTTGACATGAAGGGGGAAAATTCCTTTCTGACCCTTAGAAGGGACAGTTGGTTATATCCTGAGTTTGAAACGAAACCTATCCACTGAGTAACTCTCAAATCCCCTGTTGGCATTCGTGCACAAGTGAATCTTCCCAGTGGGCTCTATTCTGACATTCCCTGCCTTTTCCTTCAGAAAAAAGACCTTGCTGATCCCTTCAATGATGAGGAAAAGGAGAGGCACAAAGCAGAAGCGCTTGCCAGGAAATTTGAAGAGAAATATGTAAGTTGCTCTATTAAGGCAACATCCCAGAGTTGCCCAATAGTAACTCTTGAAATGATGTCTCTCCAATCTTCCTATATAGGCAGCAGCACATTGGTTGGCTGGCTGGCTTTTAGTCTCCTCCTCTTAGTGAAAGCTTGAATTGGCGGAAGGGCAGGGATTCTCACACTTGGGTCCCCAGACGTTGCTGGGATACAGCTCCCGTCATTCAAGAGCCATTGTGGCTGGGGATGGGGACCCAAGTTTTCAAACCCCTGCTGTAGGGAATTGGTCTGAAAACTAGAGTCTAAGTGGATATCTGTCTCTTGGGAGTCAGTACTGGACGGCCGTGTCATTATATTTTTATACATATGTATTATCGGAGAACAATTTCGAATGAACAGTGATGATATTCATCACTAACAGTTTGCATGGTCATCTGTGACATTAGTATGTTGTCCTCAATAGACAATTAATTCCACCATTATTGTTCTTGGTTTTTGATCACTTATTTTCGGGTGTTTTTTATTGCTAGTCAAGCAGCATTCTTCTCATTCCAGGGAGGAAAGAAGCGCAGAAAAGACCGTGTTCAGGATTTAATCGATATGGGATACGGATATGATGAATCGGATTCCTTCATTGACAATTCCGAAGCGGTGAGTAGTGAATGGAGGGTTCTGCCTCCCAGTAGCAATGCACAGGTAGTTGATCTGTCTGCCCCAGCAGCAGTGGGTGCTTCAGATGGGGGTCCACATTCAGCCCCCACTCCCCCCCACCCCACACAACGGCATTGTTGTTGTGCTAAGTTGCACAGACACCAGCAATGGATGCTTGAGCGGTTGCCTTAACTGGAATAGTCAGGTACTGCACACAGGCTTAGAGCTTTTTGCTTGGTTTTCTTCCCCAGCAGCTGCCAGCATTGAGCTTCAACCTAAGCTTTTAACATGCATGTCTGAATACAGAAACACAGGTGGCAGGGGGAGGAACTGATTCTATGTGTGGACCGAGGCATCATAATCTGCCTTAGTTTGCATTTGGATGAGAGACTGTGAGCACTGTAAGATATTCCCTTTAGAGGGTGGGGGCATATCTCAGTGGAAGAGCATCTGCTTTGCCTGCAGAAGGTCCCAGGTTCAATCCCTGGCAGCATCTTCAGGCAGGGCTGGGAGAGACTCCTGCCTGAAATCTGCTGTTAGTCAGAGTAGAAGATACTGAATTAGATGGGCTAATAGTCTGACTTCCTGTATAACAAATTATTTACCCGGATAGAAGATGACTCTGAGTTTGACTCCTTTAAACAAAACAAAACAAAACAGGTTAAATATAGGCTGTACTTGTGTTTACCTGAAAGAAAGAGGACAAAAGAGCATAAGAGAAGACCTGCTGGATCTGGCCCAAGGCCCATCTAGTCCAGCATCTTGATTCAGGATTCTAAATTTAAGACAACCCCCCAATTTCCATCCAGAGAGAATTTGGGGGAAAAACTAGTCTTGGATTCAGGTAAAGACAATAGGTGTTCCTAGCGTGTATTGCTCTATGAAAGCAGGCGCTTAGCGGATCTTGGCCAGAAGGAGTTCAAGCTTATTCGCTGTGCACCTGAGCACACGTCTTTGTTGGGCTGCTACACCGAGCTTTATCACCATGCTGACTGTTCTCTCCGTTTCATCCCCAGTATGATGAACTCGTTCCAGCTTCTCTAACAACCAAGTATGGAGGCTTTTACATCAACTCAGGAACTCTACAGTTCCGACAGGCATCCGAGTCGGAGGATGATTTTATTAAAGAGAAAAAGAAGAAATCTCCTAAGGTAGGGGATTAAACTGTTGCAAGGGCTTGCTCTCTCTTTTCAGGGCAGACAGCTGAACTTGCTTCAAGTATGACTGTATTTCTGATTAAGAAATGGGGCAGCAGAAGACCAGTAGGGTGGGGGCCTGCTTTCTTGCTTGAAGGCTGTAGTCCTGTGTGAACCTATATGGGAATAAGTCCCATTGCATTTAGCGGTGGGGGGTGGGGGGCTTACTTCCAAGTAAGCATGCATAGGATCAGGCTGAAAAAGGGCTCAGTTGATGGTGACCCATTAAATTAGGGTCTGTTTCCTAATGGACAACTTGACCTCAAGGACCTGTCAAAGGAATCAGTGTTTGAAAGAGACCTCCAAGTAGCATGTTCTATCCAGGGGATGGGGCCGAGCGTAATGGTAGAGCATCTGCTTTGCATTCAGGTTCAGACCCTGGCAGTACCTACAGGTAGGGCTGGGAAAGACTCACGTCAGAAACCTTGGAGAAGCCACTTCTGGTCAGTATAGACAATGTTGAGTTAGATGAAGTGGTGGCTTAACTCTAGGGCAGCTTCTTTGGTTTCTACCCAGAGGAATTGCAGATGTTTTCAGACCTTTTTATTTGGTTGTGCCTTTTGTTCATGTATCTCTTCCACACCCAGTTGGCCTGGGAATAACAGTGCTTCCCTCAGCTCCTTTACACTCCCCTTCATGCTAACATCTGTATGTTGGAACCATATTGTTGGTGCAGTGTGGGCAACAGCCACAAAGAAACCGATGGCTGGGAAATTTAGGGCCAACAAAAGGAAGCACTTCTTTGCACAGCCCATAATTGATCTGTGGAATTCTCTGCCACGAGATGTGACAGCCACCAGCCTGGATGGCTATAAGAGAGGCTTAGACAAATTCATGTAGGACAGGTCTATCAATGGCTACTAGTCTGAGGGCTATAGGCCATCTCCAGGGGCAAGTTGCTTCTGAATACCGGTTGCAGAGAAGCAACAGCAGGAGAGAGGGCATGCCCTCACCTCTTAAGTGTGGGCTTCCCAGAGGTATCTGGTGGACCACTGTGTGAAACAGGATCCCAGACTAGATAGGCTTTAGGGCTGTTCTTAAGGAAGCCGCTTTCTTACTGATTCAGGCCCCAGATGTCTGTCCTAAGCTGACATCTTTGCAAACCAGCCGGCTTTTCCTAAGTCCCACCTGAGAATGTCTAACCTAAAAACAAAGCAGCAGCCCAGCACGTTTTCTTGGAAGTAAATCCCACTATGTTCAGTACCACTTATTTCCCAGTGAGCTTCCTTCCAAGTAAGTGTGCATAGGAGGCCCACCTGAGGCTTGCTTACTGGGGATGGTCCTATTGAACTCAGCAGGACCCATTTCCTACAATGTGCATGAGGCTGTTAGATTGAGAGGCAGCCCCTTATAAACGGAGTGGGAAAGGAAAAGTAAATAGAGGCGAAGTTTGCGCTGAAATATAAAGAACAATAAAGACCAGAAAGGCACTCTGCACAAATTGGAGAGGAGATGGTTTATAACTTCCTGTACTTGGTGTTCTCTCTCATTTTTTCCACCTCTGTGTGGAACGACTTTGGTTCTGGGCGGCAGTATCAAGATAGTGTGTGTGCGCACATACATTCAGAGTGGGCCTCAGAACCTGAGCGGGATCTAAAATTAACTGAGCGGACATTAAAAAAAAAACTTGCGAGTGCACACCTTTGAGGAAACACTGCCTGTACTTACAGCTCTCTTTCACTGAGATAATCAAGGTTATAGTAAATTAGATTCTTAGCCACCTTACAGATTTTTCTTACCCCTTAAAATGGAAAAACAGAAAGGGGCTCATAACTCCATAGTGGCAATCTGTATTTTGTGACTTGATGGGTGACTTGATTAGATCTGGGGGCTCAGAGGTGTGGAGATTCTCGTCCTTGGCTCAGTTAACCCTGGGGCTAGAACCCTCTTCAGACATTACTCCAGTACAAAGCGTGTCTGGAAGTCTCGCCTGCCTGCCGATCGATCCAGGCAGTGCACCGTTCAGGGTTCCAGCGGCATTGGTCTGCAGAGGAGCACTCAGTAACCGTGGTGGCTGTCGTTTCCGTGATTGTGAACCTCAAGTCCTCAGTGCTCTTGGAGGTGTTGTAGCTCACTGGTAGTGCTCACGTGCCTTGCATGTGCAAGGTCCCCGTATGTCCAGTTAAAAGGGTCTCTAGTATCAGGTCTAAGAAAAACTTTTGCTTGCCACACTGTGTAGAGCTGCTGCCAGCCAGAGAAGACATTACTGAGCTCAGTGGGCAGGTGTCCTACTTGGTATAAGGCAACTTCATGTGGTCCCCCCCCCCCAGTTCCTTTTCCCACCGTGGAGATGAATTGCTTGTTTGCTGAAAGATATATGGATGCAAGCCTGAGTTGAGCAACTGGATCTTTTGAAAAGCATATGAAATTGCTTAGTCCTTGGGGCGGGGAGGGGATTTGTTTTGAAGTACTGCTAAAATTATTCTTCTCTTTACGTCTTCAGAAACGGAAGTTGAAAGAAGGAGGGGAAAAGATGAAGAAAAAGAAAAAAGACGATTCTTACGACAAGGAGAAGAAATCTAAGAAGTCCAAGTTCCCCAAAACTGGGTAAGAGCCTGCCATGTATATTAAAGCATCTCATCTTTCTCAGATGGAATGTGCTTCAGTGGAGGATTTTAAAGCACAGAAGGCAGGGAAATAGATTGGAGGGCTGGTGTGGAAGATCGGTGACCCAGACGGTGTTTAAGTGGTCAGCTGCCTAGAATTGTATTTGATTGTTTCATTGCATCTATTGCCTTTCTGCCTTTTATTCCGAGAAGCTCAGGGCAGTGGATGTGCTCCACTCACCCTACTCCTCATGTCGGTCTTGAGAAAGAGGCTGGGCTGAGACACAGAGACCAGCCCAATGCATCACCCAGTAAAGTTTGTGGCACCAGAACCTGAACCCACATATCCCTTGTTGTAACCACACTACTCTAACCACTACACCCTTGTGGTTCTCTTCTCGAGCTTCCAATCTGCTCAGAGGAAAGTTGTGGGAACGAGAATAAGGGTCATAGAGCTTTGCTGTGATATTCTGGTGTGCCAGATGATCAGGTAGGTGTCTCAGATGATCAAGTGTCCCAGATGATGCAGCAGCCCTTTCCTTGGGCAAGTAGTACTTTCCTTGGGCAAGTAATTTCCTTGGGCAAGTAGCTGTCTGAGCCACGTGGTCTACTTACATGTCCATTAAAAAAAAAATCTGAAGTTGGGACTTAGTGGAAGATCACAGCAGCTGCTTGTGCACATAGAAAGGCCTCAACATTCAGTGTAGTCACGGCAATCTGCTGTGACTTCCAGCATCAAATGTGGATTTCAATATGAAAAAGAAAAGGGAAATTCTTTAGAATTTCTGCACCACCCTTTTGCTGAGCAATGAAGGCGAAGATGCACAAGGGTCTGGCTCCGGGCTCCACGAATGGCTTACTAGCCAGCCATCACTTGCCCTTGCCCCTCAAGGAGGGCAAGGCTCAGGAGAGAACTGGGTCTTCTGCCATTTGCACAGGGTGGTGGCGATGGTGGGGAATCATGGAGAGGGAAAGAAACAGGGTGCCCTCTCCTCTTGCTCAGAAAAGGTTCCTGCTGTTTCTTAGCTTCTCAAAAATGCCAGTAGCTCTATGAGACCTCTGCGAGAGGAGATCTGTGTGGTCCTGGGTGTCCTGCTTGCCAGAACGCTGGAGGCACTTGCCACTGGCGAGCATTTGGATGGGAGACTACATGTGAACACTGCAGGGTACTCATCTTAGCAGGTAGGGCCAAAGAGATGAAGGTTGGTTGCGCAACTCAGTACCCAGCAGTCTGTTCATTAGTGTTTGTTAGTGTTGTTAATCAGTTATAGCATTTAAAAAAGAAGCTCCCTCTCTACCAAAGTTCAGCCTAGGAGATCAGCTGGGTCGTTGGTGGGCAAGCAGTGAGGCGTCCAGCTTTTCTCTTCTGTGCCTTTCCCGTTGGTACTGAGCATAATGTCGCACCCTCCTTGCAGTTTCACCGCCCTGAACGCAAGCAAGGAGAAGAAGAAAAAGAAATACTCGGGGGCCCTGAGCGTCAAGGAGATGCTGAAGAAATTCCAGAAGGAAAAAGAAGCTCAGAAGAAGCGGGACGATGAACCCAAGCTCTCCGCCCCCTCCCTGGTGGAAACCCCAGCTCCACGGGAAGTGGAGACCCTCTCCGACCCTCTCCTCTCCTCCCTCTTTGGCCATGCCAGTGACAATGAATTGCTTCAGGCAGCCACCGCCATGGACTCCCTGACCGATCTCGACTTGGAACAGCTCTTCAACGAATCTCCAGAAGAAAGCCCTTTCCCCGACATGGAGGATGGGAGCGACCCCCTCGGCATGGGCCTGGAGCAGGACGTCAAGCAGCCCCTTGCCCTCCCCGAAGGGCTTCCGGGGCCGCTGGAGAAGCGCATTGAGGAGCTGACTCAGGTACTGCCAACCCTAGTGCGTCTGGCGAGCCTGGCCTCGCACAGAGCAGACCAGTGGTGCGGCAAGGAGGCCAGAGGTCTTTCTGGCTGGTGTCAGGGTTGACCAGTAGCGGTGCACCCACCTGGGGATCGGCCTTGCTTTCACGGGCTGAGAAAGGTCCTTGTGTGGCGCATGTTCACCACACAGGCAGTCGCATGTGTTGGGGCACTTTTAAGGAAATTAGAAAGAGAGCCTTAAGAAAAGGGAGAGCAGGTGTTTCCCTGTCCTTGGAGACATAGCTAGGGCTATTGTCAAGGATGAGAGCCCATGCTTTGAACCGCTTTGATCCGTGAGATCGGTCGGGGCATGCCTGCTGCTTACTGCTTCTGTGTTACGAGCACATTGGCCATGTGCGTGCGAGTGTGTGTTTGTGTCCAGCTTGTATACGTGCAAGGGTCCCGTCTCTGGGAGGTCCAGTTCTTCCCACAGTGCTCTGCTCAGAGGAACCGCACCCTCCTCTGCAGGATCCCTGCCGCTGAGGATCTGCTCTCCCTGAAGCTGGGCCCTCAAGAGTCAGCCTTCACATCTCTGAAATTGGTCATCCCTGTATCCTTGTTGGTTGCCAACTCCTCTCTGTTGTCTGTCCTGAACCAGGCTGCCCGGGCTGCAGAGGGGGAAAGCAAGCACAAGTTCTTCAACCAGGACATCAACAGCATCTTACTAGAGTAAGTCTTCCTTCTGCCAGTTCACCTGCTCAAGGAATGTAAAACTCTGGGGGGTGCAGGGGAGGAGAGGTGTTCTTGTGGTAGCAAGCCTGACTTGTCCCCTTAGCTAAGCAGGGTCTGCCCTGGTTGCACATGAATGGGAGACTAGAAGTGTGAGCACTGTAAGATATTCCCCTCAGGGGATGAAGCTGCTCTGGGAAGAGCATCTAGGTTCCAAGTTCCCTACCGGGCAGCATCTCCAAGATAGGGCAGAGAGAGAGACTCCTGCCTGCAACCTGGGAGAAGCCGCTGCCAGTCTGTGAAGACAATCCTGAGCTAGATGGACCAGGGGTCTGACTCAGTATATGGCAGCTTTCTATGTCCCTATGTCCTACCCCGGTTAGGCATTGTTTCTTGGGTTGGGTGTGCACCGTGTGTCGCTCTGTGGGCTGCCGGTGGCCCTACCATGCACCATGCACCACCATCCCTCTAGATCAGTGTTCTTCATTGTAAGGCCTGGGGGGCAGTGGTGGCCCCCATCAACCTGAAGTGGGGCTCCCTGGTGAGTTAGACCTGGACTTGTGATCCCCCTTCTAATTTTTCAACCAGAGGTGCTGTCTAACCGACACATCTGCTGCCAAAGCACGTGCAGCAAACGGCCAAGAATCCAGACTAGTATTCACCACACATGACGCAGCCTTATGAAGCCCTTGCTTCAATTGCGGATTCCCATGAGGATCCAGGTCAATTAACCCCTTAGACCCACATAACGGAAGCCCTTGCAAACAGGGAAGTAGCCACTGCTGCCCGCAGAGACGGAGCCGAGGCTTCGCGAGATCTGTGTCCCAGGGCATTGCGACGCTTGTCCTCAAAAGCCTTAAGGAAGTCCTCCCCATCTTCCACTGACATTGCTCCACTTACCAGTGCCGCCACTGGACCATCGATAAGAGCCACTTCCAAGAGGTCCAGGACATCTTGGTCAAAGGCATGCAAGTCCTTTGCATAGGTGGGGGGATTTTTATTAGTCCCTGGAGCCTTCCACTCCTCCTGAAAGGCTTTCTTAAATAATTTTGGGCAGGGCATACGGAGATCCGCTCTCCCCACCCCAAAGTCTGGAAACACTTGAGCCTCCCTGCCCCCCACCACTGTCAGTGGGTCCCAGTTTTAACACTCCACACATCTTGCATAAAAGACCCTCAAAATCCTCTGGTTTAAAGAGCCTGCTGGTGGGCGTAACACTGCCACCCGTCTCTTCCTCTGACAAATCCTGCCATTCCCCCTCCATACTAGAATCCCCCAAGGCAGAGGAATCCTCCCTCACTGGTCTGACTGGTCTACCCAAGTCAGGTGGCAGGGGAGAGTTGGAATGGCTTGGTATGAGGTCCCTGGGCGGGGAGTCGGGCACAACCGGCAAAGCTTCTCCCAGACATGATCTCCCCGGGCCACCCCTGCCCGAGCCCCTCTCCAACCCCCCAGAAGACCAGGACTGGTTAGATTGTGAGCTGTACCCCTTATTGCGGCAGGAGCCCAAGAAGCCCTTCTTCTCCCCCCTCAACACCATTTTTAATTAATGAGCAAAGGACTGTAAAATACTTTGCCTTGGATTCCCCTCATTCTAGCTATTTAAAAAAGATCTAAAAATGTACTTGTTTAGATAGGCTTTTAAGGTGTTCTACTACAGCCTGATGGCCTTTTAATTTTAATTGGGGGTGGTTGTTTTTTTAAACTGTTCGTGTTATACATTGTATGTGGTTTGTTTTTACTGTGTTAAATGTTATATGACTGCTGTTGCTTTTACTCTTGTGAGCTGCCCCCAAGCAGTATTGTACTGGAGGGGCAGGATAGAACTACTTTAAATAAATAAAATAAATAACAACAATAATTGGTGCGGGAGGGCCTGAGTGGCATTTGGAGAAGCCCTGCTGGCTCTAGCCTGACAGAGTCTGCCTCTCGTTTGCCTCCAGCATTGAGCTGCAAACCCGGGAACTGAACAGCCAGATCCGCTCTGGGGTGTACGCCCACCTGGCCTCCTTCCTGCCCTGCAACAAAGACACCCTGGTCAAGCGTGCCCGCAGGCTCTACCTCTGTGAGCAGGTGGGTACCCGGGGGAAGGCCTGTGCCATTGGAGAAGCTGTGGTTCCAGCCTTGGAAATCAGTCTCCCAAACCAAAACATTTCAGATCTCTCTTTGTGATCTTAATGGCTGCCCACGTGGTAGAGTTAGGGAAACGGGTTCCTCTGGGACTTCAGTGCCTTTGCAGCTGCTAGTATGGTACGGAAAAAAACATCCTTTGAAAGGTTTGGAGTAACCTAGGTCCCCTTGGAGGTAGGGGAGAGCCATACTGGCAGAAGAAACGGGAGCTGCTTTATTTAAAGGAGAAGTGGGGGCTGGTTGTTATTGCATTTTATTGTTTTATCTTGTTTTTGTTGAATTGTTAACTGCCTAGGAATCTTAGGATTAAGGGTGGTATATAAATATACCACTTTTGCAAACAGTTCAGAGTGATTCACACCATGTTAAAAAAAGTGACTCTAAAGAGATAGAGACGAGATATGAACACCACCAAAGGGAGCAACTATAACTTTTTAAAAACAATTTCAGAGAAGGCTCGGATCAGCCAGAGAGTTGTAGGAAGGAAAGCTTCTCCGTTGCTGGGGTCAAGGACACCTCCATGGGTTATACCCCTCACAAGCTCCAAGGACGGACAGTTTAGATTAGCTATATAGAAAAACACGACCACTCAAGCCTGTGGGGGATAGCCCCTCCCCAGTTCTTTCTGTCCTGCGTAGCTCCAGGCAGCCTAAATGTTCTCTCCTCTACTTTAAACCTTTCAAACAAACAAAACCCCTTTCTTTCAATTTTCAAGCCTTTCCCCCTCCTTGGCCCAGATCAGCCAGATAGTTGTAGAAAGGAAAGCTTTCCTACTATGCTGAAAATATAACAAGGAAGTAGCTTTTCTAACTCCTTGCGAAGAAGAAGAAGGTGGCTCCATAACTGAGGAACCAGGGGAAACATAAACCTTGCCTCTAGCCGTTGTTGTCTTCACTGGCCATAAAGATGGAGTGGCCAGCAGCGCCTGCTGCATTAAGAGGCGTTCCTGGAGGTAGTGGGAAAAGGTGATGTGTGTTTCTTCTGTAAGACAGTTTGGCATCTGGCTTGCCTGTACAGGCACATGGCAAACCCTTCCCTCCCTCTTTGGGCTTTCTGCAGGGGGGTCGGCTGAAGGAACCCCTTCAGAAGTTAAAGGAAGCCGTTGGCAGAGCAATGCCGGAACAGATGGCCAAATACCAGGAGGAGTGCCAGGCACACACCCAAGCCAAGTTTGCCAAGTATGCTTTCAGCTTGCCCGCTCCCTTCCCCACTCTTCCATCGGGGTTTCTCTACACGCCCCAAGCTCTAGCCCTGGGGTAGAACTGCCGATCAGATCCTTGAGTCGTCTCCCATGCCCCTTTCTAGAGCGGCCTGGCTCGGGGAACTGCATGCTCGCTTTTCAAGGGAGCTCCGTATGGGGCCCAGCAGCTCCACTGCCTTTCAGCGTTCCTCTCTTCTTCTTAGGATGCTGGAGGAGGAGAAGGACAAGGAGCAAAGGGAGCGGGTTTGTTCCGAGGACGAAGAGGATGACGACAAAGGAGGGAAGCGGATCATGGGGCCCCGGAAGAAATTTCAGTGGAACGACGAAATCAGGTTGGCAGTGGCTTGTTCTTAGAGTTCCTTTTTAGATTCCAGGCTGCAGGGCAGCACAGGAGGAGTTCAGGGCAGTGCTCCCTCTAAGGCATGCGTTTTTGTGCACACTCACATGTTTTTTGATGTCCGCTCAGTTAATTTTAGACCCCTCTCAGGCTGAATCAGGAAGGCCCCATTCTGAATGCAGGTGCACACTGCCTTGATACTGCTGCTCAGAACAAAACTCATTGACCAAAATTGAGCAGGCCTGCTGTAGACAGTACTGAGCTGGATGGACCATAACCTGACTCATAGGAGAGACTTTCCCATGTGCTTATATTACTTGGCCCGAGGACTTCGTGGTTCACAGGGTCACCTGTTTCCAGTGTACCAGTTATCTGGCTTAGCTGGAATTGGACTCTGTTTTATTGCTAAATTGGGTGTAGAACTTTGAGTGTTGTCTTGCTTTTAGAATGGTGAATAAACTACGTTCCAAATTTCAGAACTGAATCGATAGATTCAGGTCATGTTTAAAATATCCTTCTGAACTGGGTTAATTGAGTGCGCTCTGTGAGGGGAAATAGGCAGCCTTGTCGGAAACTTTCTTTCTCCTTTAGGGATTTGCTCTGCCAGGTGGTGAAGATCAAACTTGATGGGTACGAACTGGAGAAGAACAAGGCCCAGTCAATGGAGGATTATGTGAAGACCTTCCTGGATACTGAAGTCAAACCTCTTTGGCCAAAGGGATGGATGCAATCCAGGTAAGTAGAAGCATGGCTAAGAAGAGACAGTATACTAAAGGACCCCAAAGACACATCAGTCATGGCACTGGGGAGCCCAGCAGAACGACATTTTGACAGCAGGAAACAGATGAATCGTTACGTGACTTGCCCTTAACTGTGTCTGACTCAGTTATATGGCTGGGGCAGTGGTGGATCTACAATTGAGCGAATGTGTGCAAGGAACACGGGTCACCGCTAGGGGGGGAGCCGAGCCCGAATTTCCAATGTAAATCGTAATTTTTTTTCATAGGGATCAGTGGGAACCTAAAAAATATTAATATGTAACTCCCAAAAGGCTGGGCAGAAAGCTCTGAAATTTCACATGCCATTCCTGCATGATGATAGCATTAAATGTGTGGTGGTTCAAGAGATCAGTCCGCCCACTGATTTTTAATGAATTTTTTAAAAAGTTAAAAAAATCAGTGGGTGGACTAATCTCCTAGAATGGCCACACATTTAATGCTATCATTGTGTGCTACTCCCTTATGAATTTTGAGAACTTTCTGCCCAGGCATTCTTGATTTATAACATGGGCTTCAAAAATAAATTGGGGCACTACTCCTTTTATGTGAAGGAAAGGGGCTGTTTCCTTTAAATGAAGCTTGAATTATAGAGTGGGGGGTTCAATTACAGAACCTTTTGTAATTTTCTGCCATGAAACGAAACAATTATGAACTTCTTAATAAGTTCTTAAAACTTTTTAAAAATTCATTAAAAATCAGTGTGTGAACCCAATAGCTTTGCAAGTCCACACAATTTATGCTCAATAGATACTTTTATTGCAATCTCTCACCAGCATAACCATGCTTTATGGTGTCATCATGTAGGAACACCATGTCAAATCTCAGAGCTTTCTGCTCAGCCATTTGGGAATCCTCAAACTCTTTGAGTTTCCAATTGATCCCTTTGGGGAAACTATCCAATGGGGCCCACATTCAGTTCTCGCATGCAGGCTCCTTCGGAGCTTGTTACAGAACTTCTCGTGCTGTGCTCCGACTGCAGAGACCATGTGGCTGGCAGTCGGCAGGACCTGAAAAGCCCAAGAAGAGAGTAGCCATTTGAAGAGCTCCTGGCAACCAAAATGAATCAAAGGCAAATACAGCTCAGTGTGGTTAACTCTGCGAGGAGTGACAGAAGCCGCAGTTGTAAAAGAGGTTGCTTCATTCGTTGCCCGTGCAAACAAAGACCACAGGCAAATGCTGCACTGAATAAATAATAAAACTTCTGGCTTTGTAAAGCGGTCGTAACAGTCAAAAGGGACCCTTGCAGGCTCGTTGTGTTTAGAAACACAATATACAAAGCAGCCATGTGTTTCCTCAAGCTGGAGGTGTTTGATTTGCGAGCCTATAATGTAGCAGGAGGGACAAGTCCCTCTGCAGGGTGGCTTTTTAAACCTGTACCGAATGCTGCTTGCCTGTTCCCATGGCTTTCCTTTACCCTCATGAGGTCTAGAAACTTAAATTTGTGTTATTTAAAGCATGGAAGTTGTGGTTTTCAGGATTCAGCTAGCAACGCTGGCGCAGGAAATAGTCCTTGAAAGACCCATTTCTGCTGCTCAGACAGCACTGGGTTCTTGCTCTGACTGAGTGACCGGGCTGACTCAGCCGCTTGCTTCCCATCTTCTCTTTCAGGACGCTTTTCAAGGAAAGCAGGCGAGTGCACGGGCACCTCACATCGCTCCTGTGAGTATCTGCCCGCAGTTAACGCTTCCTGGCACACCTGTTCTTTAGGTGGCCTTTCACTCGTGTCTGGCATTGCTCCATGGGAGTCTGGACATTCTCAAACACAGGGATTTTCCAGCCAAACCACTGCAAGCCCCGTTCTCAGTGCTGATGATTACAGGCGGCCCTTTACTTTCACAGGTTCATTTCTCACGGTTTCACCCATCTGGGGGCAACTTCCTTGTAGACCAGTTGGGTTTCTGTGGGGGTAGTTTCTATGATCCATGGCCGTTTTCTGCTTGGGAAATTGCTTTAAATACCTCTAACTAAATTGGTCCACTTAGAGCTGTCCATGCACCAGCTGAAATATGGTGCAAAGACTGCTCCTGGGTGTTTAAAGTTTAAATAGCCAGTCTCTCACCACTTCTCAGCTATCATGCAGGGATGGGTATTTAAACTTTAAACTTCCTGGAGCAGCGTGGAGGCTGCTCCTGGGGGTTTGGAGTTTAAATATCCATCCCCCACGTTCCACCTGAAAAGCAGCAAGCAACTAGGTATTTAAACTTAAAACCCGCAGAAGCAGCCCACCCAGAACCTAACCCCACTTGAGAGATCTGATCTATGGGAAGAGAGCTGGTCTTGTGGTAGCAAGCATGACTTGTCCCCTTAGCTAAGCAGGGTCTGCCCTGGTTGCATATGAATGGGAGACTAGCAGTGTGAGCACTGAAAAGATATTCCCCTCAGGGGATGGAGCCGCTCTGGGAAGAGCAGAAGGTTCCAGGTTTCCTCCCTGGCAGCATCTCCGGACTGAGAGAGACTCCTGCCTGCAACCTTAGAGAAGCTGCTGCCAGTCTGTATAGACAATACTGAGCTAGATAAACCAATGGTCTGATTGGATATATGGCAGCTTCCTATGTTCCACTTCTTGGATTAGGTTTAGTATTTGAATGTTGCGTATTTAACTTACATGGAGTTTTCCTGGAGCAATATCCCCATGATATTCAGGGGTCTCCCATATGCCATATTTATTCTGCCCTCCCTCTGGGTGGCGTATTTGGTTCTCCTCCCACGTAATGATGTCACATTCGATCTGTTAAGTCAGGGTAGGCTGAGAGAGAGCACGACTGGCCCAAGATCTCTCCATTCATTTCAAAGCCAAGCAGCTGTTGGCTCCTGGGTCTCCCCAGTAGTATATGTGCACACACCTTGGTGTCAAAAACTGCTTGTCTGAACACAGGATGCTGCCGTAATTGTTGGCCCACCCAGCCCAGTGCTGTCTGCTCAGATGGGCAGCAAAGAGACCTCAGGTCTTGAAGACGGCAGCAATGAAGCAGGGGTCCTTCTGCATGCCAGGCATATGCACTGCCACTCTCAAGCATACTGTCCCCTAAATCAGCCCCCCCCCAAAGTTCATTTCCTGCGGTTTGAGGTAGGCCAAGGTACTCCACGGAATATGTCTGCTGCACTGAATTTAATTTGCTTCTGGGTTTTCGCATTGGTGAAAATAACTGTCTCAAGTCCTTATTTTCCTCTAACATTTACAGGAGCCTTGATAAAAGTATCATATATAAATGGGGCGGGAGCTCATGGGTAGTAACTGAGGATCTGTGGGGCTCCTAGGAGCAAAAAAAAGTGAAGAAACTCTGCCCTAAAGATACTGACCTTTGGGAGAACTTCTGCCAAGACAGACCATTGGCCTGTCTAGCTCAGGCTTCTCTACAGCCGTGTTTCCCAACCAGGGCTCCTCCAGATGTTGCTGAACTACAGCTCCCATCATCCCCAGCTACAAGTGTCTGGGGGTGATGGGAGTTGTAGCTCAGCAACATCTGGAGGAACCCTGGTTGGGAACCACTGGTCTGCCCAGCCTAGCAGTGGCTTCTCCAAGGTTGCAGGCAGGAGTCTCTCTCAGCCCTAGTCTCAGAGATGCTGCCAGGGAGGGAACTTGGAACCTTCTATGTGCAGGCAGGCAGGCGCTCTTCCCAAAGCGATTTCAGAAGGGGAAGATCTTAAGAGTGCTCACATGTGGACTCCCATTCCAGTGCAAATCAGGTCAGACCCTGCTTAGCAAAGGATACCATTCATGCTTGCTACCTCAGGACCAGCAATCCTCCTTCACTGATCAGTTGAAATTGACTTGGGTCCTCCTGGGACTGTAAGCCAGCCTAAGACCTTCTGAGGAAGCCATCTCTGGAGGTCCCCGGAGCATTTCAGTCTCTCCTGGTTGTAAAATGAGCCCCTGGCTTGCTTGTGTCCCCCTACAGAGCAAAGAAGAGAGTCATGGCTCCTCCCAAGGTGAAGGGCAAGGTGAGCAATTGGACCGTTGTGAGTGCTGCAAGCCAAGACGTTGCCTGTCTGGTGGTCCGAATGGTCATTGACTGGCCGTAAAAGAAATGTCAGGATGCTACTGACCACATGATCCCAGATCAGTTTTGTTTTGGATCCATACAAGTATTAAAAGATTATCTTTAATTATGTACCTGTTGACTCCAGCTAAGCTTTTTATAGCCAACGCTTGGAAGAAATTGATCAGATTAAGTTGGGTTTAGACGTGTGTTGAAGATAGTGGCCACGCTCCAATTAACCTCTTCCAAAAATTCAGAAGATGAAGAGATGAATTTCATATATTCTGTACTGGAATACTAACAGGATAATATTTACCCATATGCATTATTGGCTGTGATTTGTGTTTTTATTCATTTTTAAGGTCGTGACTCTTGATGGTTTGTTATATTCCTTTGTAAAATATTTGTGGGTGTGTTTTTCTCGCATTAGGAACAGGATTTTAAATAAACCCAAGAAATAACTGGGGAGAGCATTTAAAGGTTTACTAATCCCGGTTGTGCTTCGTTTCAGGAGCACTCTGGGAAGCCAGAGAAGAAGATGCCCCTTGCTGTGTCGTTCCTCCACTCGAGTAGCGCAGCCTCCCTTTCTCCTGAGCCGCAGGGAGTGACGGTTGGCCTCAGCCCGCAAACCCGGGAGCTCTTGGCCATGAGCTCAACCCCAGTGTCGAGCGGTGTGGCTCCCCCAGCCTCCTTCAGTCTGGACGACTCTCTGGATGAAGACCTGATCCACAACGCCACCTCTTCCTTGGAAGCCGTCTCCAAGGAGCTGGCTGCGCTGAACAGCCGGACCGGGGGCAGTCCGGACTTCACCCTGCCCGCCATCCTGAAGACGCCTCCGGAGAAGCCCCCGGTCCAAGCGAGCCTGGAAGAGAAGAGAAGCTTCTCCAAGCTGAGCCCTTCGCCCGCCCCGTCACCCGCTGGCAGTGCTCTGCAGTCCCCTCTCAACTTCCTGGCCGAGCAGGCCTTGGCGCTTGGCCAGCCCCCTCCAGACAAAAAGTCCGAGAGCTCTGCTTACAAAGAGCTCTCCTGCCAGACCCTCCCCAGCAAACCCGTGGAGACCCACCCGTCCAAACAGAAGCATCACAGCCTTGCACGCACCGTTCACGGGCCCCAGACGTCGACCCCGGTGCCAGTCCCCCAGCCGAAGGGGTTTCCTCTGGCCGGTCAGCCGTCAAAATTCCCCCCTTCCCCTCCCTTTGTCAAGCTGCAGAGCCCCAAAGCCATTTCCCCACTGCCCCCGCGCCCTGTCCTCCAGCAGCCGGCCAAGCCGCCCGCCAAGGCCCCCAGCTTCCACTCTTCGTCATCGTCGTCCTCTTCTTTGGCTGCCTCCCCAGCATCCAGCAGCTCCCACAAGACTCCCAATTCCTCTTCGGCCTCCCTGAGCTACACAACGAAGCATCCGGGCAGCTCACTGGGGCTGTCCTTCAAGTCGCCCTTCGTGGCCCTTTCCAGGCACATGGCTTCCTCCAGCGGCTCCACGCCCAGCGTGTCGGCCAACCAGAGCTGCTCTTCCTCCTCCTCCTCCTCTTCCTCCTCGGGCGCCCTGCTGCCAGGCGCGTCCCTCTCCTCCCCTGGGCAGGCTCCCAGCCGCTCGTCTCCCAGTTCCCTGGCGAAGAAGACGCTGGTCTCCCAGAAGCTGACCTTGGTGGCTCCGCCGGGGGGTCCGAACGTCAGCTCGAGTGGTGGGACCCAAGGGGTAGCCAAGCTGCTGACGTCCTCCCTCAAGCCAGCTGTGGTCAGCAACACTGCCGCCTCTACCTCGGTGCCAGTAAGTGGCCCCTCAACTGGCCGGATGGGTGACTTCCTAGATTGCAGGCTCTCGATCTGCAAAGCAGTGCTCTAATTGGGGGGGATCAGAGGGGGCAAAAGGGTCTTATTGAGGACCCTTTAGAAGCCTGGGGGGGCAGGGGGCCTGACTTGGTTAATATTGGAGGGAGGTTGTAGATTTCGAGAAGGGTCCCCCTCCCTTTCCACCACAGTGCGGACACTGTTATAATGTGGCTTGTTCAGTGAGATCTCTAGGTCAGGGGATCGCAGCCTTGGGTCCTCTTAGGCGGTTGGACTAGAACTCCCGTCATCCCCAGCCACAGAGGCAGAGCATCTGCTTTGCATGCAGGAGGTCCCAGAGGCAGCCCTGGCAGCATCTCCAGGCAGGGCTGGGAAAGACTCCTGCATGGAGCCTTAAAGAGCCGCTGCCAGTCCATGTAGACCAGGGGTTCTCCACCTTGGGTCCCCAGATGTTGATGGACTTCAACTCCCACAATCCCCAACCAAAGGCCACTGGGGCTGGGGATTATGGGAGTTGAAGTCCAATAACATCTGGGGACCCAGTGTTGAGAATCCCTGGTGTAGACAATACCCAGCTAGCAGGACTAAGGGTCTGACTCTGTATAAGGCAGCTTCCTATGTTCCTAAGGCCACCCGCCATTTTCCCAGGGCTGTGTGATGCACACCCAGTATAGGGCCTCTTGCTGACGCCTTGTCAGCGGGCCTCCATCCCGTTGCTCTGCTGTACTGACTGGCGTTTCCTTCCCTCCCCTCCCCAGAAAGGAGCCGGCGGAGCGGTGCTGCTAACCAGCTCGTCTTCCTTGAACGTCCTGTCTCCACCCTACAAGCCCGGCAACCCAAAGCTGCCTGCAGCCCTGAGCTCCACCCCGCTGGGGATTATCTCGCCGATCCATTCCTTCCCTCTCCACGTGATCTCCTTCAGCTCCGAATCCTCCCCCAAGGCTGGGGTGTCCAAGGACGCCATTGTCACGGGACCAGCCCCAGGGACTTTCCACCACGGCCTCAGCCACAGTAAGTGGGGGGAGGGGGGATTGGGGGGATGTGTGTGCCTGTTTGCCCAAAGCTGGAAGTGCTTCTGCAGATTTGCCATCGCTGATGCAGTTTGCTTGAGGCTTCTGCCTGCGTGAGCATGTGTGTGTTCAGAAGCTTCAGGTCTCTTCTTGACAGGGCTAGATCTAGGGTGGATTCAGTTCACCTTTCCATGCCCACCTCTGGGGGCATGTGTGTGTGCTTGCAGTCGCTGTACTTTTGGAAAGCCAAAGGATTTAGGGTAGTTTCACACAACATTCACAGGGCAGGAATAGGTGGTAAGACAATAAGAACAGCCTTGCTTGGTCAGGCCCAAAGCCTATCTAGTCCAGCGTCCTGTTTCCCCCAGTGGCCCACCAGATGCCTCCAGTCAAGAGCTGAGGACATGCCCTCTCTCCTGCTGTTCCTCTCCTGCAACTGGTATTTGGAGGCATCCTGCCTCTGATGCTGGAGGTGGCCTATAGCCACCAGACTAGTAGCCATTGATAGACCTGTCCTCTGTGATTTTGTCTGAGCCCCTTTTAAAGACATCCAGGCTACTGGCCATCCCCACATCCCATGGCAGAGGTCAGATCGGATCTGGCCCAGGCACACCCTTTTGCTGGCCCACAGGATGGAATATCTTTCAGCTGCAGCACCCCAGAAAGGCAGGAGGTCACTTTTCCCATCAAGTCCCCCCTTCTCCAAGGAGGGCCATCCTCTCCAGAAACTGCCTTACAGCACCATCCTATGCATGTTGACTCTGAGAAATACATACTGAGTGAGACTTACTCCCAAGTAAGCATGCCTAGAACTGCAGCCGGGAAGCAACTGTTATTTATGGGGGAGGAGAGGACTTGGCATTTGTGTGGGGCTGCCATTTACTCCAGCGGCCCCACTGACTTAGCCAGGCCAGGGCCTACTTTATGGTTATAACTGCTCTTGGTTAAAACGTGATGGTTCTCTTTATTTAGCAAGCAGGGAAAGAGTAACTGGCCCTATCCACCCCCACCACAGCATCCCTCCAGTGACTGTTGCTGGTGTCTATCTTGTGTTTCTTTTCAGATTGTGAGCCCTTTGGGGATAGGGAGCCATCTTATTTATTTGTTATTTCTCTGTGTAAACCGCCCTGAGCCATTTTTGGAAGGCCGGTATAGAAATCAAAAAAATAAATAAATAAAACGTCGGGTCCCTTGACAAGGGGGGAAAGATCCACACTTTGCAATTGCTTTCATTAATATTGTTAATCACTTTAATGTAAATAATGCGCTGAACATTTGCCTTGTCCCCTGCACGCCGAGTCTTGGTTGGTTCTGGCTCACTGTGGCGTTTGAGTTGGGCACAACACCTGCTCTAAAACCTAGGTGGACTTGGGACCAAAATACCTGAAAGGTGGCCTGCCCACATAGGCAGCTACCAGAAGGCGAAGAGCTTGGCCGGAAGCCTTGCCTTTGGGTGCCCACTGCTTCTGAAGGGAGGTGGATGGCTTCCAGGAATGGGGCCTTCTCAGTGGTGGCCCCCTTTTTTTTGGTGGAACGGCCTCCCCTACCTATTTGACTGACATTTATTTGAATGACGTTTGAGTGCCAGTTCTGTTTGCCCGGGCACTCCACAGCCCGTCAGTGTGATCCGGGTCAGTCGATCTGCTGCTTCTGATTCTGTGGCTGGCTGTGCTTCGGCTGTGTGTGTCGGCTGCGTGGGGAGATGCGGATTTGATTGTCTCTATGCTGTATGGCTTGACACAGGGGTGATCAAGCCTGGGATGGTGTTGGACTGCAGCTCCCATCAGCCCAGCCACTGGCGAAAGCCTATGATGGGAGTTCTGGTCCCACAACCTCTGGGAACCCACCTTTTGAGAACCGTGGTTTAACAGTGATGAGTTGCCTTGCTTGTGAAGCAGAGTATAAGACAGATACGTAAAGAGATGGGGCAGGGGCCCTCATTTTTGTCTCCAAAGCCCCTCTGAGAGCCCTCCAACCTGTCCCATCACACAACGGTAACTTGCTCGTGAGAATGGGCTTCCCCAGATCCCACGCCCCAGCCCCAGCCTTCAGATCCCTTCGTCTTAACCTCCGCCTGGGTCTGCGCGTCCTGCTGCCCAGAACTGATCAGCGCCCGCCCCTGAGCGGGCGTGTGACAGGTTGCTCAGCCGGGGCTGTGGGACAAGCCAGGCCCGGTGTCTCACCCAGGTGAGCCCCGGAGCCTGCCAGAAAAGCTGGTTGCACTTGATTGCCGACTCTGGAAGTGGGCGCACCTGGGGGCAGGAGAGCTGCTCGCCGGAATCCCCCTGGAGGCATCCCCTCCGTTCATTCCTGTCTTCATTGTGCATCTTGTTTCTTTGTCCTTTTCTCTCACTCTCCTCCTCCTCCTCCCCCCCCCCGCCCCGTTCTTTGCAGGTCTTTTGGCAGGCTTGCCCTCCAGCCTGCTCCAGGCAGCTCCCCTCCCACACTCTGCTCCGCCTGCCCATTTATCACACACCTTGCCAGGTAACGCCGCCGCCGCCGCCTTCCCCGTTGGTCTCGTGTGTGTCCATGCGTCATCCTGCAGGGGCCTCTTCCTTGTGGCAAGAGAAAGCTTGGCGTTTGTGGCCTGCATGGCACCGGCTGTGGGGTGGGGAGCTTGGCCCTGCCACGCAGCTGGGCAGCCGCCAACTCCTGAGCTGCTTGGCTGCAGAGGCGGTTTTCTCTGAGCATGCCGGGGGGGGGGGGGGCCTGGGGAGGGGCTGCTCGGATAGCGCCATCAGCCCCACGCCGGCCGCTTTGTTTCCTGGGAAGCCGCCCTTCGTCCTGGGGGCAGCTCCTTGGGGTTTTCTTTCCTCTTCTTGCCTCCTCCCTAAAGAGCACACCGACTGCCATAGCAACCGACTTGTCTATTGTTTGCTGCTGCCGCATCCCTTTGGTGTTAGTTTTGATGCTACCGTGTTGCATTCGGCTGTAGTTCTTAAATGTCTCGTTGCTCTCGGTTTTGTTATTCGCCTTAGGTATTTTATAGAGAGTGTGTGAAGAGCTGGTGGTAGCAAGAATGAATTGGCCCCTATGCTAAGTAGGGCCCACCTTGGTTTGCATTTGGGTGGGAGATGACATGTGGGAGCACTGTCAGATATTCCCCTGAGGGGGTGGGGTTGTGGCTGCATAGCAGAGCATCTGCTTGGCATGCAGGTGGTCCCAGGTTCCATCCCTGGCAGCATCTCCAGGTTGGGCTGGGAGCGACGCCTGCCGTGAAGTCTGTTACTTGTTACAGAGAAGCCCATTAACCCAATCCCTCGACAGTGTCCATCACCAACTCTAGACATCCTGCCAAGTGTCCACTCTCTGGCACCTAAATTTTTGAGCTGTCTCCTAAATCCAAAGAATGTTTGTCAAGGCCAGACATAAAATATTGGTTGCAAAAAAAAAAAAAAACCCACCTCCAAAATGAGGAGGAGATGATGATGATGATGATGATTAATTCGACTTTTATACTGCCTTTCCAAAAATGGCTCAGGGCAGTTTACACAGAGACATAATAAATAAATAAGATGGCAAAGGGCGCACAGTCTAAAAAGAAACACAAGACAGACACCAGCGACAGTCACTGGAGGTCCTGTGCTGGGGGTGGAGAGGGCCAGAGAATCACCACATTAAAAGGTGCCTCTTTGCCCAGTTAGCAGGGGTTCTCTGAAAGGTTCCCTGGTTCAGCCCTATTGTGCTAGCTTTCTGCTTGCAAGGAATTATGCCTTATTCTACTCAGGTGAGCATGTGACCTCTCCACCTGCAGTTCGAAGTGGTACAGCCTCTACGGAAGTGGTAGAGTCCTCAGGCAGGCGCCGAGGCTCTTTTGCCTGCCCCGCCAGAGAAAGACTTGGTTTTCTCAGCCCGTGTTGACTTGGGTCTTGTCATCCAGCATGCAGGCTTCCCTACCAGGGTCTTCTATGCCAGGGATTCCCAGAATTTGTTGACTACAGTTCCCCTCATCCCTGGCTACAGTGGCTTTTTGGCGGGGAAACTCAGCATTGCCCTTGCCAAACTCTGGGGAGTCCCTGTCGCAGGGAACATTGTTCCCTACTCTCACCTGGACTCTTTGCCCAATGCCTGGCTGGCTGACATTAGGAAAGGCCCACCCAAGCCACACCCTGGGTGTTTGGAGGATAGGATTCTCTCCGCAGGACATGTCACAGGGCGTGCCCTTGACTCCTGCTGTAGGCTTCCGGCGGCATCTGGTGGGCCACTGTGTGAAACGGGGTGCTGAACTAGATGGGCCTCCTTGGGCCTGATCCAGCAGGGCTGTTCTCATGTGCTTATGTCACTTGCAGGATTTTGGCTTGCAGTGTGTATGTCTTCCTTCCAACCACCCAGGAATCGCTTGTCCCTTTGGCTTGCTGGCGATGCGTTCTAAGAGCTCGCGCCCTTGTGCTGCTCTCGGCCCCTTCCAGTCGGGGTGACTAAATGCCCTCCCTTTGCCTCTTTTTCAGACACTTCCCAGCTTCACGGGAAAGGGTCCAGTGTGCCGCCGCGCAAGTTATGACTGCTCTGAAGGAGAGAGCCCTGCCAGCCCTGATGGGGACCTGCCGGATGCAGCGACAGCAACGGGGTCTCTCCCCCCACCTTCCATCTTTCCCTTCTGAACGGAGCCTACTTGGAGGCTCTCCCCCGCTTTGGACCAGCAGCTTTCAGTGGGCATCATCCGTGCCCCGCCTGGAGAAAGGAAGCACTTACCGGCACAGCTCTGGCCGCTGCTTTCCCATCATCTTCCCCACCAGCTCTGGGTAGGTCACTTGAAGCCAAGCACCTCCCCAGCCCAGCGACCCCCTCCTCTTCCGTTTCTGCAGTGGATCCTGTGAAGGTGCTCTTCGGTGGCGGCGTACTTGCCTGGCTTCAGCCCGGCAAAAGGGAGAAACTCAGCCGAGTTCCTCAGCCCCTGTAATGAAGTTGTGCTCATGTTGCCCGGAAGAGCAACCTCTTTTGGCAGCTTCTGTAAAGTCAGTCAGCCCTGGGGTCCTCCCCGAAGGACAGTGGGGACTCGAGAGGCCCCGGGATGCACTCATGGACATTGGACTGGATTTTGTAACCTTTTTTTTTTTTTTTGCTTCCCTGCCCCATCCCCCCACCCCACCGTGACCATTGGATGCATTGGATTGGACAGGAGGCCCTTTCCCGCATGTCGTGGTGTCGAGCGAAGCCGTGATTCCAGTGCCTTTTATGGTGGAGCAAGAGTGCAGAACATTTCGAGCCCCTTTAATTTTATGGTGGTGATCGTTGTTTTTGTTTTTTAAAATGGATCTTTATTTAAGATGCATCCGGTTTTATTTAATAGAGCTTTTTTCCGGGGGGCGGGGGGGGGGGCACCGAACTCTCCAGATTTAACCTCGAGATCCGGCTCCTGCCGAGTTCCGTCCCCGGTCCCTACTGACCCTAAAGCTGTTGCTCCTGACCCAGAGCTCGGCAGGCAGCCCAGGTCAAGGGCACTCCCTGCTTTGCTCAGCAGGCGAAAGGAGCTTCATGGGCTTCATGCCCAGGCAGATGTGGCCGGGCTAACTTCTCTGCAGAGCGAAAGGGGAAACGGTGACCCTTGCCCACATGGGCATGCCGTGCTTGCATCTGGGGGGCCCATGGGTCAGGGCAGCAGGGGCCAGCCCTCCAGGGCCCTTTGCTTTTCAGTGGCTGGAAACGGGGTGAGGTCTTCTTCCTTCCAGTGGTGCTTGCACAAGAGACTTCCTTGCCGGGTTCTGCTCCCTCTTTCTTAAGATGCGGGGCTGAAGGGAGCCGCGTGACCAGGATCACTGATGCTCCTCTCTGCTGGCTGGCAGAAATGATGCTCCAGAGCTGGTTGAGCAGCCTGGCTTGTTTGAAGGCAAGCAGCTGACCCCCACCACACCATGCAGGGGCCACCTCTAGGGCAGAGCTACATCACTAGAAGCAGGGCAGAGGCCATGGGGTGGGTGGAAGACCCAGCAACCGGTGTGCTTCAATTTTCCCTTCCACCTGAACACTCTCCCCACACACCCCGTGACACAGGATTGCTGGGCTAAAAACCTCAGGAGTTGCTCCCCTGCTTGCTTGTGGGCTGGGTGTGACCCCTGGGCTGCCAGGACCTTGCCACTCTCATTCCTCTTGTGGAAAACCAAGCAAGCGAGAAACGGGAAGCAACGGCCCTGAATGAAGGGCTCTTTCTCATCATAAGCGACATGGCTCCTCTCCGTTCTGAGGATGTGCCCTTTCCCCTTGCAAGCTGGCCGGTTTCTTCTTCAGGAACCGAAAGCACTTGATCCAAAAATAATGTTTAACTCCAGGCTTTGTTTAAAAAATAAAAATAAAATCCTCAAGAGCTCTGTTTTTAGATTGGGGGCCTCCAAACCACTTCCGGAGATCAGCCCTTTCCTCCGACAAGGCCCACTTTGGATTCTGAGTCAATCTTGGCAAAAACGCTCGACAGTTTTGTATTTCTAGCAAGACGCATTGGAGAATTTCAGAACTTGTCGACCACAATCAAGTTGTTTCCTTTTTTAAATTCTAGTTTGTAGCAAAAGAGCCAAAGACCAAATTTCAAAGTTGCTAGTTTTGAAGCACAGCCATGTTAATAGATGGGACTTTCCTTTTAAGCGTTTGGGTACCCCCGCCCCTTTTATTTTATTTTTTAAAAATCAAGGCTCAGTCCTGCTGTGTGCTGGTTATGTCTTGAGAGCAGCTTGACCTTGGTTGGCACTAGTGCTCAGCACTCGACAGGATTCAGGCCTTTCCTGAGCTACCCATAACTCCCCCCCACAACACATTCTCACTCAAAAGCTTCTGCTGCCGTGTATCTGTACAGGCCATAGTTGCAGCAGAACCCCCTTATTTTCAAAAGAAAACGTCATAAAGCCTCTTGCCTCAGGGAAATGTTATGTGGTGGAAATCCTGTGAGATTTCTTCCCCCTGCCCCTGGTTTTTTTCTTTCTTTCTTTCCCCTTATTCTGTTTTGTGTTCTCAAGAAGTGAGAGAACTTAATCAAATGTTGCCCTGGCGTTGTGTGTGTGTTTGAGTGTGTGTGTGTGTGTGAGAGAGAGAGAGAGAGTGTGTGTGTGTACGTACTAGAGCAGAGTACATGGGGTCTCTGCCTTGGTTTAGACCCTTGGGGGGGGAGACGTTGTTTACGGTGGGCGTGCGCGCCACCTGATGGCACTTAAACTTAGAAGAGCAGTTTCTTTTTTTCTGTGGGAAGAGCTGCGATTTATTTTTGTGTGTGTGGGAGTGGGAGGGCAAGGGGAAGGGGTCTTTCTAGGTACTGCGGAGGGTGGAAGTGGCATTTAAAAATGGTTTAATCTTGTATACAGCAATGGAATAAAATTGTTTTTTCAGTTTCCAAAATGCTGTTGTCATTCTCTCCCCGAAAGCAATAAAAACCAGGAGGACCATGGATGGCACTGCTGGATCAGCTGATGTTTCTGACATCAAAACGGTAGAGATGAACCCATCTCAGCTGTTGCCAGCTATATTAGAGGCCATGGTCAGAGTTGCTGATATTTCTGCATTTAAAACATTACCTTGACATAGGATTCTGAAGTTTTGTCATAAGAAAAGATTAATTCCTGTGTACAACTGTGCACCTGTACATATTTGTTTAGCTTGTATCATTTATTCTAAGCAGCTGGAGCAATAGTGAGCTTGGTAGACCCCTGAAATCTTCCCCAATCCATGGAAATCTCACCAGACAGTGGCCTCTAGTCCAAAAGGACTAGAAACATGGTGTTTTTTTCCTTTGAATAAAAGCCAACATTCTTGGAATGCTCAGTTCCACAGGGTTTTCTCCCTAGCACCTGCTTAGGATTGTGAAATACGGCTTTATGGCAGACTCCATGAATTTCCCATCCTGTCTGTTTTTCTTACCAGGCAGTCAGTACTAGATGCAAGTGAGACCATTTTTATGTATTTCAGCTTAAGTGAACAGGCAATTTTTTTTTAAAGCGGTGAGGAGAGGACAGATCACGTTTTTTCCCATTTTATTTTGGGGTATAAATAAAATGTCCCATTCCCTTCTACAACAAATACACAGAGAATACATAGAGTTGAGTACAACTAAGTCAGCAAAACACCAGCACAAATATAACTGCAACACTTCTTGGGCTTGGTCACTGTAACATTTTTCTCCTGATCTCCCTTCCTTTTTAAGGAGTGAGGGTGATCCTTATAAGGGTATGACTTGAAAGACATGAAAGTCCTCACACACACACACACACACACAGCGCGCCTCAATTTGACCACCTCCAGGCAGTATAAAGGCACTCTGATCATCCAAGATCCAACATCATCCTTGACTACATGCCAGTGTCTTAACAGTGGATTATATAGAAGAGAATTGTACTTGCTTACATACCAGCTTCTGCTGAAGCTTCTACTATCGCTCATATCCAGTACACTGGCTTTTAGGCTACCATTCAGACCAGCAGTGGGCCTTCATTTCTGATCGAATTTGCTTGATTTTCCTTGCGTTGGCTTTTCCTTGTCTTTAGAATATTGTGCAGGAGAACAGGCCAGTTTGTGCCATGACAACAATCTTCTGTAAGTCTTTAGAATGTTCAGTTGGTTTCATGTACTATCCTCACAAGAGCCCTATAAGGTAGTCTGGTATTAGGCCCATGTTGCCAGCATGACCGGCTAAGGCTGAAAAACAATGGCTTGCCTCAAGTGACCTTGTGAGTTCATGACTGAGCTGCGATTGAAATATTTTGCCCAGCTTACAACTCACACTCTCAGCCACCAAGAGGGAAGTGCTGGCGAAGACAGAACTCCCACCACCATGGGATTGTTTCTTTGCTTTTTGGCTTCCTGAGTGCATGGAATAATAGGTGGGTGAGGGAAAGCATAACTTGCTGCCTTGACACTGTGTGGCATTGACCGGGTTTGGCAAGCTTCTTACATGTTGGATTCAAGCAAGCAAGGGCGGCTTAAAAGCACCCTAAGGTTGAACACAGGCACTACATTTTGTTGGGAATAGACCCTTGGGGAGACAATAGGTAGAAGTCTTGAGTTTGTGACAAGTAGTTCAGCTCTGGGCCAGCTGCTTATGAACAGTTCTTGTATTTCACCTTGGAGGAGGGAGCAGCTATTTCTGTCCAGACACTAGAACAGCCAGCTCCTGGATAGATATCTCTTTGTTGAGGTAACTATTGTACTGAGCTGTGGTTAACCTTCCGCTCTTCAAGGCGTCTTCGATGGAGAATTTTCTCCCGGACTTTCTGTCGAGGATGACTGAAGATTCGCCAGTGGGCCCTTTCATTGAGATCTCCTCCCAGTCGCATTCCTGGCTCTTCAGCTTGACGTACAAATTCCACTCAATAAGCCCAAGTGTGTGGGCTTCTTCTGGAGACATCTCTTTCCCGGTGTCTGGGTCAATGACGACAATGGATCGCCGCAAGTGATTCTCTCGCTGCTCTCTCTTGATGGCCACTGTCTGGAGACGGGTTTGGAGCTGTTCGATCTCACCATCCTTCTCATGAGATAACCGCTTCAGATCTTCCAGCTCTCGCTCCAAAGACTGGAACCGGGAGTCGAGATTCACGCCACTATCGACTTGCGACATGTTCCTCAGATCCCGGGCTTCCGTCACGGTGAGCTCGATCTCTGATTGCAAGCGCCTCGTCTCCAGCAGCAGGTTCTGCTTTTCTAGGTGTAGTTTGTGGTTCTCTTCCCGCAAGAAGTCCAGCTCTTTGGAAGACTTGGAGTTGTTGAACTCCACTTCCGATAATTTGGCCTCCAGCCTGTTGATGTCTGCATCCAGTTCCATCTTCCGCCGGCTTTCCTCCTCCAGGTTGTTCTTGAGTTTCTGAATCTCGTATTCAGTGTCTCCTTTCTCCACTTGGACACTCTCTGAAAAGACCACTTTCTCCTTCACCTCCATCTTCTCCAGCACTTGCAGTTTCTTGCACAAGGCCTCCAGCTCGGCCTGCAGGACTTGTCTCCGGTGCTTTTCCTCCTCCAGCTCTAGCTTGAGGAGGGCGTGCTCTTTCTCCTGCTGTGGGTCTTGCTGAAGGATCACCTTCTGCTTCACAGTGACTCTCTCCGTCGTATCCTTCTCCTGCTGCTCCAGCTCGCTTAGCCGGATCTTCAGCCTCTGCACCTCAAGCTCCGCCTCCCTGCGGGCTTGCCTCTCTTTCTCCAGCTCATCCAGCTGGCGCTCCAGCTCCGACCGCCTCCGCTGCAGCTTCCGCATCTCATCCCGAAGAGAGTCGATCTGCTGCAGCTCGTTCTCTATGCTCTGTGAGAAGGAGCTGACCTCGGCTTTCAAGGCAGGGTCTTGTTCCAGCTTCACCACCTCCTGCTGCACCACCTTCTCCTTCACCTGGGAGAGCTCCTCCTCTTTCTGCCTGATCTTCTCCTCTTGCAGCTCCCTCTCCCTCTCCAGGTCCAAATGCTTCTTCTGCTCTTCGGCCAACTGAGTTTTCAGGGACTCCACTTCTTTTCTCGTCTGGGGGTCTTCCCGGTACTGCAGCACCTCCTGCACCACTTCCTTCACCTGCACCTGCGGCTTGGCATCTTTCAGTGTCTGGATTTCTTGCTTTAGCTGGTAGATCTCCAGGTCTGCTCTCTCGATGGCTCTGGTCCTATCCACAATATCATTCCTGAGATGCTGCAGCTCCATCTCGGTCTCTGGGTCGGTCTTGTACTTGATAACCTCCTTGATGATTTCCTGCACCTCCACCTGGGGCCCTCGGTTCCTCAGAGAAGCCAGCTCGTTCTGGCAGCTCCTCAGCTCCTCCTCCCCACCTCGGTATCTCCTCTGCTGCTCCACCAGCTCCAGGCGGAGGTTGGCCACTTCGTTCTCTGCCGTGGGGTCTGGGCGAACAATTTCCCGAACTTTCTCCTGGATGATCACTTTGGCATTCTCCTCTTCCAGGGCCTGGATCTTCCTGAGGAGCTCGGCCTTCTCCCTCTCACTGGAGCGCCCTTTGGCCTTCTCTTCTTCGTACTGCCGCCGTAGCTCGATCACTTCCCGTTCCGTCGCCAGATCCTTCTCCACTTTCAGCACCTCCTTGACGGTGATCTTGCCCTCCGCCATCGCCCGCTCCTTCTCCAGCCGTTTCAGTTTCTCCTGCAGGAAACGGAGCTCCTCCTCTTGCTGATGCCTCAGGCTGCTCTCCTTCTGCTTGTTCTCCTGCAGCAGCTGATACTCCGCCTCCAGCTGGGGGTCGTTCTGCAGCTTCAGCACTTCCTTCTCCGTCACCTTCTCCTGCTCCTTGTTCTTCTCGTTGGAGAGAGCAGTCACCTGGCGCCGCAGAAGGCCCATCTCGTTTTCCCGGGTTCCTTCCTGCCTCTTGAGTTCCTCTAGCTCCTCTTTCAGCTTCAGGATCTCCTCTGCCTGCGCCTTGTCTGGTTCGATGCGCAGGACCTCCTTGACCACGTACTCCTGCCCGCCTTCCCTCTTCTCGTGCTCCAAAACCCGCAGCTTGAACTTCAGGGCTGCCAGTTCATCCTGGAGGGCCTGGTTCTTGCGCTGTTCTTCCGCCAGGTTCTGCTGCATCTTGTGGAAGTTCTCATCCAGCTGCGGGTCAGGCACATTCTTCACCACCTCCTTCCTGACGACCGTCTCCTGTGGCCTCTGTTTCTGCAAGAGGAGGATGTTATCCTGGATGACCTTGATCTCGGCCTCCAGCTGCTGGCGAGACTGGCTCTCGTCATCCAGCTCCTTCTTTAGCTTCCAGAGCTCTTCCAGTGGCCTCTCTGACCTGCTGGTCTGGACAGACTCCTGCGTCACGTGGACCTCTGGTTGCTGTTGAGGAAAGAAGGGAAAGTCAACTCAAGAGTCTACCTAAGCTAGCTTTAGTGTAGAAGGGAGTGTCCCTCTTTCTCTGGACCACCCCACCCTGCCCCATTGGAGACTAATTTTGCCCAGTGACCACTTTTGAAAGTATATGAAACTGCCTGAGACAGTAATGGGCTGAATTCTGCTTTTCTTTCTTTCTTTCTTTCTTTCTTTCTTTCTTTCTTTCTTTCTTTCTTTCTTTCTTTCTTTCTTTCTTTCTATTTTGTATTAACTGTTTGGAAACCTGTTGCCTAATTGGAGACGATTATTTCCTAAAAACATGATTTTTTTAAAAAAATGCTCCTTAAAAATGAAAACCAAGGATTATTTGTTGCATCCTGTGATCTACTGCCATCACCCTCTGCCTCTGGACCAAAGGGGTGGATTTAAATCCAAGGCTGCTTTGTACCAACCCCTACTTATTTTCTGCAAACAGTGTTATGAGAAAGGGAGTCTAGGTTTCCCAGTAATTTTCATGATATTAGATCTATAGTCCCTAATTTATGGGCAAGTTAATTAGTCCTGTATTTTCTTTGTGGAAAGAAATCTCATTGAAGCAGCTTTGGAGCATTTCCAAAGGTAACTGAGTCAGACATGTTACCTCTCTTTTGATGACCATAAAGTAAAGGTAAAGTGTGCCATCGAGTCGGTGTCGACTCTTAGTACCAACAGAGCCCTGTGCTTGTCTTTGGTGGAATACAGGAGGAGTTTACCATTACCATCTCCCACACAGTGTGAGATGATGCCTTTCAGCATCTTCCTGTATCGCTGCTGCCCGGTATAGGTGTTTCCCATAGTCTGAGAAACACATTCATATAGAATATGAATTATGAATATAAAATAACCCCCAGTGGGGATTTGAACCATCAATCTCTGGCTTGCTAATCCAGTCATTTCCCCGCTGTGTAGAGGACCATATCCATAAGCAAATTTTCAAATTCTATATACCTACTGGCAAGAGAACACCTCCTGCTTATAAAGCCACCTTTTAACAAAACCCTTCAATATTATCGTGTCTGAAATGTGCAAAATACCAGTAACAGAACCAGAAATGATATCCCCAAATTATGATCCTGTTGCCTGTGTATTTTACATGTTTTAGAGACAGTTTGTCACCTGGAAGAGCCCTCCCTGTTCCCTGTGGGATGTGAATAAGGGGGTGACCTTTTCCTCTCCCTTTCCAGAGGAGGTGCTTGGAGACCTCGCTGCCTAGCATCCTTTCTCCCACTCACTTGTCTCAGGAGACTCTGAGCAAACTCCAGGTTCTGCAGCCTCTGTCTGTTGACAGCATTCACCTCTGTGAACTTGGCAGCCAGGATTGCTTCCTACAGATGCAGAATAAAAGGCACGTTCAGAAGGAGGAAAGAAACACCAAAGCAATTTGCAGTCGAGTCAGGAGCTTTTTAAAAGGTCAAAGCCTACTACCAATCACAGAATCCATCTCTCTTTTTCAAATATATATTAATGTTTTGATCTTCATAAAGAGACATAGCAACAAAAAGGATTGAGGAGGAAACAGTTATTAGGGGTACATGGTAATCACTCCGAGAGCGAGAGATGCTGAAATCCTCCACAGAATAGCTTCTGGCAGAAATCTGCACTGGACTCTCCTCCAAACCTCAGCACTGAAGTTGTATTATTATTTCATACAAGTATGGACCTGCAACAAGGTTGCAATATATCTCTGGTGTGCATGAGTTACTCGACTCTGTGTCTGAGCAGAGTGATTGTGAGAATCCTGAGAGACTACTCTTCAAGCCCTCCTTACCACCAAGTTTCATTAGCTCCGCCCATCTTGTCTGTTACCTGCCCTGAGTCTGCAAGCATTCTGCTCCACTGAGTTCCACTGGGGCAGTTCAATTTTTCCCCATTCAGATTTTGGTGAAACCAACACATCTGTGGGTTACCCCAAGTCTGCCAGTACCTCCCTCACACCCGCAGGTTGTGTGTCCATAAGGATCCTAACATTTCCAGCTCTTTCAGAAATCTATACAAGACATGACCTTTGGGTAGTTTGTACCTCTTCCTTCACTTTAGCAGCTGGAGACTGTAGTCTGGGTCTCTTGTTCATGAAACCATTGCGGCCATTTTCCAGGTCCAGGATGGACCTCAGTTTCTCTGCTTCTAGTTCGTAGTCCTGCAGGGGGAAAGAGAGAAGTTGTGGGAAATGCATGCCTAGAAGAGCCCGGGAGAGAATCTTCATGTCGGTCTCCTGTCTTTTCCTCCAGTGCCGCTGCCTTGCCTGTCAGGGCTAGTCACATCTATTGTAGGTGTCTATCTGGGCACCTCTTTTTGTGCAAGTGACTGGGCCTGTCTTTATTTTAAAATCCACTAGAAGGATTAGTCTCTTGAAAAATCCCTTGAAAATGTAGAATATCGCCTGTGTTTTTGCTGTAAACATCCTGAGTGCAACCTAAGTAAGCATACATGTGTACAACTCCACAATCGCATACATATACCACACAGACGGTACATGCGTTGCATATTATGGGAATAGGGACAAAATGTTATCCTTTTATACAACAGCCCTAGAGTCTGTACTCTCAGTTACTAGGATTAGAATCCCAGTTCTGCCCTCTCCCAAACAATGCCCAGCAAAAGGCAGAAGAAATCTACCCCTTTCCCATTTTGTATTCGCCCTGGCTGTGAGTTCCAAAGCTTGACAGATGTGTGTCTTGAGCTACACTTTCTCAGGGTGAAGTGATATTCGACAACATGGGTGGCAGGAAAGGCTTGTATATTATTTATTAACTACATTTATATCAGTTAGGCTGAGAGATGAGTGATTGCCCCAGAGACAACCAGTGAGTTTTATTGCTGAACAGGGATTTGAACTCGGGCCTCCCCAGTATCGTAACCACTACATCACGTAGGACACAGTCCTTTTTACAAAGAATTAGACACGACTACATCTCTCCAGGGGGTCCCCCCCAGCCCGTAAGCATCCCTTCGAGGTCCACGGGCTGTTCTGCTCTCCCCTTCCCTTCCCACCAGCCATACCTTCACTGCTTGCTGGTACAGCTGAGCCTCGGCAGCGACCTCCTGGACATCTTGATCCATGCTGGCAATTTCTCCCAGCAGGGCCTGGCGGGGGGGAAAGGTGAGTCACAGAGACATCAAAGAGGGAAGCTGCAGTCCAACAACAACAACTGGGGACCCCTGTTTCAGCCCCATAGGACTTCCTCTGGCTGGCAGTGGCTCTCCAGGGTCTGGGGCAGAGAGAGAAGCCTTTCCTTCCAGCCCCACTACCAGAGATCCTTCTAGCTGGGGATGGAACCTGGGACCTTATATGTGTGAAGCGTGGGCACTCCTACCCAACGTGCCTCCTAAATCGTGAGGCTGAGCCCAGCACGGTCTACGCTGGTCTACTCTTACCCAGTAAGGTCTACTCTGCCACTCTAGAGAGGTCTACTTTTAACCCAGTAAGGCCTCCTCTGACTGGCCGTGTCTCTCCAGAGTCACAAAAGAGGGGATGGGTGGGGGACGAGGAGAGAGTGAGACATTTCCTTCTGGCGATCCTTCTAACCTGGGTGAACCTGGGACATTACACATGTGAAGCATAGGCCTTCCCAGCCCACATGTCCCATAAGAACAGCCCTGCTGGATCAGGCCCAAGGCTTATCAAGTCCAGCATCCTGTATCCCACAGTGGCCCACCAGATGCCTCCGAGAAGCCCACAGGCAAGAGGTATGTGCATGCCCCTTCTCCTGCCATTGCTCCCGTAAAACTGGTATTCGGAGGCATCTTGCCTCTGAGGCTGGAAGTGGCCTGTAGCCACCAGACTAGTAGCCATTGATAGACCTGTCCTCCATGACTTTGTCTCAGCCCCTTTTCAAGCCATCCAAGCTAGTGGCCATCACCACATCCCGTGGCAGAGAATTCCATCGATTAATGGTGCACGGTGTGAAAAGGTACTTCCTTCTGTCCGTCCTGAATTCCCCGACCTTCAGTCTCACTGCGACTTTTGCAGGGTTTTGCTGGTCAAATGACCGTAACAATAAAGATTTGATTTGCTTTTGCAGGGCCCCGCTGTGTGGTATAAGCCACGGACATTACCCTCTGGTTCTGCAGCTTCTTTTCTACTTGACCAACGTTGTCAGTTTCCAGCGGCTCATAGTTGGGTACATTACGTAGAAACTGACTCAAGCTGTCGTAGCCACTGCGGTAGTTGGAATAGGCCGATTTGGCTTTCTGTAGCACCTGAGACCTAGGAAGGGAAGATGGAACAAGACTCCCTTATTGTTACTGGCAGTGATCTCACCCAATGCCATTAACTCAGATACTGCTGGCTGTATTACTTCTGCCGTATGTCCTCATATTGAGAAATCCATGAAAATATTCACAGACCTGCATTCTTATAGCAAGGAAGGGTGCATTAAATTGCTTCCCAGCATGCATTTCCTGGTGTGTAGTGTTCTTGGCATTTGGGAAGGATTTCTTGGCATTTCTATTTAACCCAGCCGTTAAATAGAAACAATTACAATGATAGAGTTGTGTGAGAAAACTGATGGCAGATGAAGAACTAGGCATTATTTTACTGGCTGATAAAGCAGTTCGAGCTATTTATTTGTATTTAGGGGGTTTATGCTGCTGCCATTCTACTGGGATCGGTGCTGGGTTTAGGGACAAGATAAGCAAGCTGCCCCTTAAAGGTAAAGTGTGCCGTCAAGTCGATTTCAACTCTTGGCGCCCACAGAGTCCTGTGGTTTTCTTTGGTAGAATACTGGAGGGGTTGACCATTGCCTCCTCCCATGCAGTATGAGATGATGCCTTTCAGCATCTTCCTATAGCACTGCTGCCCAATACAGTGCCAGCGGGGATTCGAACCAGCAACCTTCTGCTTGTTAGTCGAGCATTTCCCTGCTGCGCCACTTAAGGCTTCATGTTATGAGGGGCCTCTGCATACAAAAATGACTACATTTCTAGTTTTACACAATTGGTTGAAAAGGAAAGGAGAAAAGTTTCTAAAGCAGACGTTAATCATTCTGACAGACAAAAATATACTTCTACGGCTACACAATTATTTATCATATTGAGTTTATAAATAAGCACATTAGACTTAATGTTCAGAACCCGTGCATTAAACGTCTGCATAAATGCAAAGCAAGCCATCATAATGTATGTTCATTGAAAGGCATTTCTAATGCAAAAATAGGCTTACTGCAAGATAGAGGTTTTTGTTAGAAAATTAGGGGTTTTTTATACCTCTGCCAAGAACTGTATCTATGTAAAATAAAGCTTTATTATTTCTATTTTCATTGTCCTTTGGGGAGGAGATAAGACGGTGCCGAAATTGCAACTTTTGTGAGCTCCGATATATTAGTTTATATCTTTCCTTTCTATCGGCCTGAAGACATGACATCTGGAGACAGGTGATGTTTTATTTAATTGAATGGATTTATAAACAGTTTGGATATCTTTTTTGAATGCTCTGAGTTGCTAATGTCCGTCGTCGGCTGCTAAACATCTGCAGTGGTGTTTGGGGAGTTGTCTGTGTGTATTTCTCATTGCCCTTTTTGCAAGAATAATATTTTTTGTGGTGCTGTGGGGCCCTTTAAGCTTGACATGGCTTAGGGCCCCAGCATGCCATAATCCGGCCCTGCGTGAGAGTCCCAAACAGACTCCCCTTCCAGGCAGAGCCCATGCCCAGACCTGCTTGGCTTCAGCCAGCTGCCTGCATCATGTGCCTTTATCTCAGACCCCAGGGTGCTTCGTTGATTCGCTTCGTTGATTTGCTTCGTTCAAGGCGATTCGGTCAAGACGGATCCATTCAAACCCTTCCCTTCCTCTCTCCACCCACCCCAGCCAATGCTGCTGCCCCACCCCGGGCCTGACCTGTGGTCGATTTGCTTGTTGAGGTTGCCGAATCGCTGGTTGAGTTTGTGGAGCTCGGCTTCCTGGCGCTCGATGTCCGGGCAGTGCTCCTGGAACTGGCTGGCCAGGGCGCTGGAACACTTCTTGGCCTTCTGCAGGCCCTGCTCCGCCTCAGTCAGCAAGGGCCGCTGGGCCTTCAGCTCAGATCCCAGCGCCTGGGGAGGAAAGAAGAGGCCAAATGGCTGTGTGAGGAGAAAGAGCTTGCAGGGTAGCATGAATCCTTGGTGTGGCTGGAGGTGGCGAGCGTTGCAGTGGGCTCTGTGTGCATTAAGTGCCTTCGTCCCAGAGCCCGAGAAGCTTCTTTCATTCACGTTTGCTGAAGCCCTTCCCTTCCTCTCTCCTGCCTGCTAACTGGGCAAAGAGGCACCTTTTTAAAGTGGTGAGACTCTTCATTTAGCAGGGGGAGAGCAACTGGCCCTGTCCACCCCCAGCACAGCATCCCGACAGTGTCTCCTGCTGGGGTCTACCTTATGTTTGTTTTTAGATTGTGAGCCCTTCAGGGACAGGGAACTCTCTCTCTCTCTCTCTGCAAACTGCTTTGGCAACTTTTGTTGAAAAGCAGTATATAAATATTTGTTGTTGGGAGAGTAACTGGCCCTATCCACTCCACAGCTCAGCATCCCTCCAGTGACTGTTGCTGGTGTCTATCTTATGTTTCTTTTTTTGATTGTGAGCCCTTCAGGAACAGGGATCTCTCTCTCTCTCTCTCTCTTTCTCTCTCTCTCTCTCTCTCTCTCTCTCTCTCTGACAGCTGTTAGCCTGTAACTCTTTCTTGTCTCTGTACACCTGAAACCTCTCCCTGTCTCTGCTGGCTTTTATAAACCAGGCCCTGATAATAATTTTTTGGCCTTTCCTGATACACAGGGGCACTTAGCAACCTGCGGCGTATTGGAAGGATGAAAGGAAGCCCGTGCTCACCTGTAGCTCTTCTCTCTTGCGGTCCAGGGCACGGACATCCTCTGGAATGGTGTCCTCGATGGCTAACTTGTTTTCGTAGCCAGAAAGCAGCTCTCTTCCCTGCTGTAAGCTGTTCTCAAGGCGGTTGGCTACATCGACTCTAGAAAGGAAGACGGAAACGCCCCATTCCAAGCCTCTGCCAAAGTGCACATGTGTGCCCAAGTCTGCCAGTGACACCGGAGTTACACCAGGACTGAGAGTGTGCTACTATTCCACAGAGCATGGAATAGTTGCAGCATGTGGTATTCAATGCAGAATTCAGCTTCTGGGAAATCTCACCTTTCTTTTCTTGTTTATAAAAAGAGATGTTGCTAGTCCTCCTGGTTGTGAAGAGACCAGGCTAAGCTCCCCAAAATAATATGGCTGTATGGAAGTATCTTATACTGGCAGATTTGGGTGTAACGCAGAGTCAGGATTAAATCCTGCTTTCGTGCAATGTCCCCAAGGCATAAGAGTGTGTTCTGCCTTGCCTCCCCTTCCTATGGGAGAGTCAGAAAAATTATACTTCTCATTCTTGGCCTGCACAATACCAAAATAAACCAGGCTCTGAACCAAGACATAGGGAGCTGCCATATACTGAGTCAGACCATTGGTTCATCTTGCTCAGTACTGTCTACACAAACTGGCAGTGGCTTCTCCAAGGTTTCAGGCAGGAGTCTCTCTCAGCCCTATCTTGGAGATGCCACCAGGGAGGGAACTTGGAACTTTCTGCTCTTCCCAGAACAGCTCCATCCCCTGAGGGGCATATCTTCCAGTGCTCACACTTCTAGTCTCCCATCCATATGCAGACAGGGCAGACCCTGCTTAGCTAAGGGAACAAGCCATGCTTGCTACCACAAGACCAGCTCTCCTCTCTAAGACTGAACCTTGTTTCAGATGTAATGAATAAACCTGATTTGTTTTAATCCGAATCGGATGCAGAATTCTTCCAATCCTCATGCAGGCACGGAGGGAGGGAAGACGTGCTTCTGAAAGTCAGGGGTGCCACAGCACATCTGAACCGGCCCACTGAGTCCAGCCACTGATCCATCTAGCACAGTATTGCCTACTCTGAGACGTGAGTCAATCCTCCGCCATGTCAGGGGGCAGGCAGGGGGCTTTCCCATGGCATGCTACCTGAATCCTGAACCGGAGGTGCCAGGGATTGAACCTGGGACCTTCTGCATGAGGGGTTCTGCCACTGAGCCATTGGGCCCTCCCCAGTGCAATCCCGGCCAGCGTGCTCCATAAGCAAAGGACCGACATGTAAGGAGGTGCTGGCAGCACAAAGAGGTCAAGCCGGTAAGCCAAGCCCCCTCCAAAACTCTGACCTGAAGGACTGTGAACATTCAAGGGAGATGCCCGATTGTACGGTCCCTTTGCAAATCAGCTCAGAGAAGCCCCCGGGACACCTACTTTTCCTGAGCGGCGCTCAGCAGCTGGACAACGTGGTTGTACTTGTTGTTGGTCTCTTCCGCCTTGTTCTTCACCAAGGTGGCACTGCCCGTGTCGGGCACCGACTCGATGAAGGCTTCGCACTCCTGGATCTTGCGGGCTTTCTCGGGCTCGATGCGCCGGATCTCGTTGGTGATGTTCTGCAAAGGAGGGCGAGAGAGAAAGAAGGAGCAGGTGAGCAGCAAGTGCAGCAGCATCCCTCAGCACTGGGCCAGGATTTCAGCCACAGTCCTTGGGGGGCGCCCCCTTGCGGTGGGCTACTGGAGGGTGCAGAGCAAAGGAAGGAGGAGCCTGCACTGCCAGGCCAATCCCAGCTCCACCCCGCAAAGTGCCCATCGGCTTCTCCTAGCCATAAACCTGCTTCCTTGTAATCCCAACCCACTGCCTCTCATAACCCCCTGCAAGCAAAAAGCAAGAACTCCACGCAGACGGAAAACCGGCTCTGAAGGCCAAGGGCCAGGCGAGTACCTTCCTGCCGAAGCTGCTCGCTTTCTATAGGCAGGGAGCAGTTTTGTGTTTGGTTTTTAACAGCGGGGAGCTTCAAAAGTGGCATCTCACCCCCCGGAAGACCCAACCCATGCAGGGATTCCAGCAGCCAGGCTGGGGCTTGGGTGATCCTTCTCCCTCTCTCCCGCAGGTTGCCTTTACCTTAAGATCCTTGGAACGCTCGGCGCTATCTTGGACAGCCCGGTTTTGCTCCAGCGGGGGGCGCAAGTTGGCCGTGATGGCCTTCTCCTGCTTCTCCAGCTCCGTGTTGACTTTCTCCAGCCCGGCCAGGAGCTGCCGGCCTTGGATGGATGCTGCGTCTGGGATGAGAGAGCCGGCGGCGGGGAGAGAAGGTTGCTTTGGATCCCTGGTTGGCAAGCCGTTGTGTAGGAGCAAGCGGCAGGGGGGTGGGGTGGCAGGCTGAGCCCCTCCCCTCAGAAAGAGCCTGCCCCATTTGTCTTTTGCTTCTGGCCCAGCTCAGAGGGAGTGCATCTGCCTTGCATGCCGCGAGCTGGTCTTGTGGCAGCAAGCATGAATTATCCCCTTTGCTAAACAGGGTCCGCCCTGCTTTGAATTTGGATGTGAGGTAGACGTGTGTGAGCACTGTCAGGTATTCCTCTTAGGGGATGGAGCCTCTCTGGGAAGAGCAGAAGGTTCCCAGTTCCCTCCCTGGCAGCACGCCATTCGACGGCACAGGAGTCTGTGTGATCAACAGTTCCCTAAAGCAGGGGTTCTCAACCGTGGATTATGATAGGAACAGAGGAAGCTGCCTTCTACCGAGTCAGACCGTTGGTCCGTCAAACTCAGGATTGTCTACACAGACTGGCAGCGGCTTCTCCAAGGTTGCAGGCAGGAGTCTCTCCCAGGCCTAGCTTGGAGATGCTGCCAGGGAGGGAACTTGGAACCTTCTGCTCTTCCCAGAGCGGCTCTATCCCCTAATAAGGGGAATCTCTTCCAGTGCTCACACTTCTAGTCTCCCATCCAAATGCAACCAGGGCAGACCCTGCTTAGCTAAGGGGACAAGTCATGCTGGCTACCACAAGACCAGCTCTCCTCTTCTCCAGGTTCAGTCCCTGGCAACACCCCCAGGTCAGGGCATCCTCCCTAAAAACTTGGAGAGCTGCTGTCAGTCCATGTGGACAGTCCTCAGCTAGGCAGAACAAGGATCTGACTCGGTATATGGCAGCTTCCTATGTTCCTACGTTAGTTGAGGACGGGGCTGTAGCTCAGGTGGAAAGCATCTGCTTCGTATGAAGAAGGTCTGAGGTTCAATCCCTGGCAGCATCTCCAGGTAGCACTGGGAAAAGCCCCCCATGTCTGAAATCTTAGCAAGCTTCTGCCGGTCAGTGTAGGCAATCCTGAGCTCAATAGGCCAAGGGTCTGACTCAGTTTAAGGCAGGTCCCTTTGCCCATTTGAGGCAGGCTTGGCACCCCCTAGCTGCAGTGGAAGAGGCTCCAACACTGGTTCCGTGTGACATCCGGATAATGAATCTAACAGTAACTGGGGTTAGCTGGTATAGTGGCGATGGAATATGCACGATGACAGCTCAAAACAGTTCTCCTGCATAGACCACCTTTACTGCGTATCAAAGAGGGGTTAATCCAACAGGATTCTGTGAAAAGCAAACGTTTCAACATAAGGATGTCCTTTTCAATGCTTGGTGTTTAACAGAGTTTGAACCAGCATTCCTACATCGCAAAACTGAAACTTCTCCCAGCCAATCACCTGAAGCTGATGAAAAGCGTGGAGCAGGGGGAGAGAGAAGAACACTTTCCCCGAGCTCAGCACTAACAAGGAGGAAGGAGGAGGAAGGAACAAGTTAAACAGTACATCCTTTAGAGGCCAATATATCTCAGAATTCGTTGAACACCAAGCACTGAATATGACATCTTAATGTCAAAACGTTTTCTTTTCACATAATCCTGTTAGATGAAACCCCCCACCCTTTTAATTGCATTTTAATTAAATTAAAGAAAGTCCATAAAAGGAGAATAGTTGGAGTTTGCAAACCAACTTCAAACCATGGTTTCATACCCTGGTTAGTAAGCTCCAAAGCACTGGTTTATGAACTTGGATTCAGACGTAACACAAACCAGGGTCTAGCTCAAGGATAGGCAACCTTGGCTCTCCACTATTAAATTGTGTCTGGGGGTGATGGGAGTTGTAGTTCAAGAACAGCTGGAGAGCCAGGTTGCCTAGCCCTGGTTTAGCTGAACCATGGTTGCACATTCTATCTGAACCCAGCCTGTAACTAGAGCCAGGACACTTGTCACATGTAGAACATGAAGATCAGCCAAGTGCATAATCTCAGGTGGGATGCCCACCTCCAATGCTGTCTGCCTTCAGCCCATCATATCGCTGCTGCAGGAGGTTTTTGGTGCCAGCCGTCTTCTGCTTCACACTCTGATACTGATCGGCGATGCTACGGAACAAGGAGAGATGGAGTCAGCTGGGCAAATAGTCAGGCATAAGGTACTCCTCTGCTCAGTGGTGTCGTTGCAAACTCAGAAGGTGAATTTCCATGACACCCACCCACCCCCATAGCCAAGTCCACCCTGACAGCCACACCCCATAGCCACGTTCACCCCAACGGCCACACCCTCACTTAAGCAGATGCAGTAATTTGGAGGGTTTTCATAAAAGAAGTCAAGGACAGTTTCCTAATCCTACAGAGCTTGAAACTCATTCACCCAGAAGAGTAGTCTGGATTGTCAACCCGAAAGAGTGGAGAATACTCCTAACAAACATAGGAAGCTGCCATATACTGAGTCAGACCATCGGTCCATCTAGCTCAGTATCGTCTTCCCAGACTGGCAGCAGCTTCTCCAAGATTGCAGGCAGGAATCTCTCTCAGCCCTATCTTGGAGATGTGCCAGGGAGGGAACTTGGATCCTTCTGCTCTTCCCAAAACGGCTCCATACCCTAAGGGGAATCTCTTGCAGTGCTCACCTGTAGTCTCCCAATCAAATGGGCAGACTCTACTTAGCAAAGGGGACCAGTCATGCTTGCTACCACAGAGGACCAACTTTTGGCTTGTGAGAACACAGCCTCTGTGAGCAAGCCCTTACTTGTCAGCATGGTTTAGCGATTCAGGATCCGTAGGAGGGATCATGAAGCAGACCCCGGGGGCGTTGATCATGTTCCCAGCGCTGTCGGTCAGCTCCCAGATGTCACCGCTGTTCTTGTGCAGTGTGTATGTGGCTCCGCGGTTTACCTGGCTCTGGGGCGGAAAGAGTTCAGTCTTAGTGGGCACGCTGGGCAGGATCCACGCTAAGTGAGTCAGGACTAAACATAACTGAAATACTCTTTTTGAGCCACAGATAAAGAGGTCGGGTCTATACAGGCCGCGAAACCGCAGGTGCCAGAACCACAGGTAACAACAGGGGCCGTCTGCCCATTAGTCCCGACTACATGTCGGCCATCAGGACACACCAAGGGCCAGGTTTCTCCTCCAGTGCTCCATCCTGCACTCAGCAGAGGGGGAACGGAGCTGCTGACCTGCTCGTTTTCGTAGTCGCAGAGAGCCTCCACGGGGATAGGCTTGAGGGGGGTCTCCCGGCGAAACTTCAGAGGCAACACCTGCTGGCTGCGTTTCTGCAAGGACTTCACCACGTCATCATACTTGTCCCAGGCCTTCTCCTGATCCTGGAGGGAGAGAAAGAAAAGGCCTGGTGGGCATGGGGACAGAGGAAGATGCCGTATACTGAGTCAGGCCCTTGGCCGTCAGGCCGTCTAGCTCAGGGCTGCCGACAGTGACTGGCAGTGGCTCTCCAAGGTTTCAGGCAGGAGCCTCTCCCAGCCCCACCTGCAGATGCAAGCCAGGGGTTGAACCTGGAACCTTCTGCATGCAAGGCAGATGCTCAAACATGGAGCGGCAGCCCCATCCGCAAAGATAGCATCCGTGGGTCTCCCATCCAGGCACTGACCACCCCAAGACCTGCTTAGCTTCTGCAAGGTGGCTGTATTGTGTGGCTCCCCTGCTCACCGGCCGGGATACCTCTGTGCGGAGACCCAGACATGCCCCTTCCATCATCCCTCTTATTTGTGGGGGTGAATGGAGGTTGTTGGGGGCAGGAAGGCCAGCTTGGACTGAATCCTCGGATTCGTCTGGACTTGGAGGCTTCCGGTCTTCTGAATCTTGGAAGCCTCTGCCCCTCTGTTTGTACCAACGCTAGAGGCCACGTGTGCCCTGCGGGGCTGCCCACCGCTAGGACAGAGAGAGAGACCGGCAGGCAGTTCTTGGAGGGTGGTTAGGCCAGGCACGGCGTGGGCTCGTTTTCTGATGGGAGGGGCATCTGCCACAGTTTTTCAACCTGGACGGGCTGGACCCCTTTCCCGTTCAAGCTGCTGGAGGAATCGCAGAGCCCTTAACCTGAGAGAGCCTGGCCCTCCCGGTTGAGGATGAGATGGTTTCAATGGAACTTGCATAAGAAATAGAATTCTTAACCTCTCTGGTCTGGTACAAGTCAACTCAGACTGGACAATCCAACTGAGAACAGGAGTCCACCTTTCTAAAAAAATATATTTTTTATAACACACATTCAGTTAGGCTTTAATTTCCAGTGATGATTTGTCCTGCTTTAAGATTTTCCATATTTTTGGAGACCATTCTCTTGTTCCTGGTGGGCTTCTTTCCCCCGCCCCATTTAGTGACAACTTATTATTAGTGATATTGATTGTGTGAAATATTTAGGCTTAAAGCAATGTGGATATTCCATGTGCCCTTTTTGATAGGGATAATGCAGACTTGAGTTCGTAATTGCTGGGTTTATGCAATACATTGTTTATATTATTGTTTTGTTTATATTATTATTATTATTGTTTTGTTAATCCCTGCTAACTTTGGCAAAGAGGCACCTTTTTAACATGGTGATTCTCTTTATTTAGCAGGGGGAGAGTTACTAGCCCTATCTACCCCCAGCACAGGACCTCCAGTGACTGTTGCTGGTGTCTGTCTTATGTTTCTTTTTAGATTGTGAGCCCTTTGGGGACAGGGATCCATCTTATTTTTTTATTTATGTAAACTATGTAAACTGCTTTGAAAACTTTTGTTGGAAAGCGATATATAAATATTTGTTGTTGTTTTAAATTGAAAATTGAGAAGTAAATAGGTTTTGTTTTTTAAAAAATGCAGCTTGCAAAGGAGAACATCTTGGGGGATTGTACCCCATGAGCCCAATTTGTGTGTCCCATGACGCCATCTTAACAGCTCCCCAGATCAGCTAGAGGAGTAGCTGCTTCATCTGGTCTCAATATAGTGCTTGCTCTTCAGGAACAGATATACCGTATTTACCCAAATCGCAGACGACTCGGAATTTAAGACGATCCTCTTAAAAAGTAGTCAGTGATGCCTGCATTCATTCCAAAGGAACAGGACTCTGAATTTAAGATGATCCCTCAATTTCTACCATCAAAGAACCTGGGAAAAACCTAGTCTTGGATTCAGGTAAATACAGTAATTGGACTGGGTGACATCAACAAAGCTAAAGCCAGCCTGCCAGCTCTCCTATGCTCTAAAGGGAGTTCACGTTACATGAGCTGAGATTCAGTAACTCTGGTGAGGTTTGCCCATCTGTAACAGGTAGCTTTCTGGATGTTCTCACTCTTTCTTTCACTGCCTGGCATTCCCACGAGGACTTGCAGCTGTCGAACTCAATACTTGCCTCCAGTTCCCGCAGCAATGACTCGATCTGGTATCGGTCCTTGAAGTCTGGGCTATATTTCTGGTCCAGGTCTGTGTCTACTTTCCTGAGCAGGTCTTGTGCATCTTTTGCATCCTTTTGGAACTGTGTAATAAATAAATAAACAAATAAATAAATTGATGATGATGATGATGATGTGATTCCCTTTGATAGAACGACCATGGACTGTCTGCACTCTGCCATGACAGTGGTTGCAAGGGGGGAAATTACAGTGAATTCCACAGTCGCAGCAGGCGAGCCCTGCATCTGAGAAGGTAGAAAGCAATGAGAGGAAAGGGGGCATTAGCTACTAACTAGTGGGGAATACTCCAAGCAAAACAGACACCGTGCGTGCTTTGCTCTGGAGAGAAGACGATGAGCGTGATCCTGGGGAGTTATCTGCCCAGGGGATGCTACCTTCCTGAACCATCTCTGGGAAGCAGATGCAGGCTTGCTCAGTATCCCCTGACCATAAGGAGGTTCAGGAAAGGGCGAAGAAGAAAACATATCTGCTGAGACTGTTTGCCTGCCAGTTCCTTGGGTGGTTTCCCGTGCAGCCAGTGGCACCTGATCTGTGTCCCTGCTTGATCACTGTTAAGCAGCACAAGATAAATTTTCTGGCAGGATGGGCTGTTATTTGGAGACAGAAACCTTCCTGCAAAGGACACAGTATGTGCACACAGTCCGTCTTGTTGCAGAAGGAAATGGTCCCCAAAGCTATGGTGTGAGCAGATATGAGAGCTGGAAGGCATCTTATTGCTTTGGTGATACGGAAAGCTGAGCTTAAACCCTCACCGCTCACCCTCTGCTTTTCTGCTGCCCCATTTGCAGACAGTATAAATAGGGGGAGGACATTTTGGCGATTCTTTCAAGGGTGAGGAGCATGAAACCTACTACTGGCAGCGTAATACTGTTCCTCCCAAAAGGCCACCATTTCCCAGAAACCCCTCCAAGGTGCTTTCCAGATTAAACCCTACGCAACTGACGTAAAATGCTTCAGCTTGGACAGGATCGTATTGAAAACCAGCCCCAGAATCTCAAACTCCTACAACTGAAAAATACAGTGACTTTTTTTGCGACGCACATGCAACATTGTAGCACTATAAGACAAAGATAAAATCCAAAATAAGGCATCGGAAACCGTGAACGGCTCTTGGCTGTCAGCGCAGGGACTGTGGTGTCACAACACAGGAAGTACGGAAGCACATTTAGCAGATCTGCAGTGACACTGTTGTCGGGTTTAATCTGGAAAGCGACCTAGTAACACTCTGTTTATGGATTAGCCTCCTCAGCGAGGCTTCCCTGCCGCCAACACTTTGTTCTTTTAGTACCAGGTGAAGATTTTTCTGCTCACTTGGGCTTTTAAAAATTGATTCTTTAAAATGCTGGTTTTAAAAAAAAATTAAAAAAAAATTTTGTATTGCATTTTGTATAGTAATTTGTTTGTTGCGCTCTATGTGCAGAACCATTTGCACATAGGTTCAATCCAACATTTAGTGGATGTTTGTTAATGCTGTCTTGTGACCCACCCAAAGAACAATTTGTTATGGGACAGCTAACAGAGTTTATTTTATTTGTTGTTATGTTATGATGTAGCATCATTTGGGAGGTTCGGGGAAGGAAATGGCGGCCTCCAAGGCATTCCGGGAAATAAAAATGGTGGCCACTGTTACGGCCATGAAACAGGCAGTGGCAAAAACCGAGAGCAAAAGACAAGCTGATTTTGCCCCCACTTTTGCCAGGTTGCTCCTCCAAATTTGAGCCGAAAGTTCTCACAAAAGAACTTGCAAGGAACAGGCACTTTTGCAAGTTGGGTGGTTTCCTAAGGTGGTGATGTTTTGTGTTGCCTCCTGTTCCTGCACATGGGGGCACAACCAGATCTCTGTGACCTCCCCTTTGCTTCCCAGCACAGCCATCTTGGACCACCCATGGCACAAGGCCTGATTTCCAGGTACCTGGTGGTAGTCCTCCATGAATTTGAGGTGGCTCTCCTCACAGATGAGCAAGTTGAGATACTCCTTCCAGTCAGCATGCACGGCCTCGATGTGAGCCTGCAAACAAGACAAAAGAGCAGACTAAGGTAGGCCTCAGGGGACGCAAGGCCTTACGGGTCTTGCGGTAGCAAGCATGGAATGTCCCCTTTGCTAAGCAGGGTCCACCCTGGTTTGCATTGGAATGGGAGACTACATGCGTAAGCACTGTAAGATATTCCTCTCAGGAGATGGGGCCACTCTGGGAAGTGCATCTGTGGGCGTGCATGCAGAAGGTTCCAAGTTCCTTCCCTGGCGGCATCTCCAAGATAGGGCTGAGAGAGACTCCAGCCTGCAACCTTGGAGAAGCTGCTGCCAATCAGTATAGACCAGGGATTCTCAACTTTGGGTCCCCAGATGTTATTGGACTTCAACTCGCATAATCCCCAGCCAAAGACCACTGGGCTTGGGGATTATCGGAGTTGAAGTCCAATAACATCTGGGGAGCCAATGTTGAGAATCCCTAGTGCAGACAATACTGAGCTAGATGGACCAAGGGTCTGACTCGGTAAGTGGCAGCTTCCTAAGTTCCTATGACATCCTGCATTTTCCAAGGAAGTAAAAAGCCTGTAACTTACGTACTTACTTAGTTAACTAACCAACTATATTTAAATTCCACTCTTCCTCCCAAGGGGCCCAATGTGATGGGATACAGGCTTGGGGAACGATCGCATGGCAAAGCTTTCCTAGAGTGCCCAAGACAAGCTCACTTCAATTTGAGGAGAGCCTTCACAGAGGCACATGTTGATGTATTTCCCTCTGCCGTTACGGATGACAGGTATCAGAACATCCCATATGTGAATCAAACATGCCCATGCAAAAGCTCGGAGGTTGAAACAGTGGGTCATGTTCTCTTACACTGCCCATTCTCTCAGGATTTACGATATAGCTTAACTTCGGCCCTCCATAATCAGATGTTGGCCTACAATTTCCATAATCCCTGGCTATGGACTGCTGTGGCTGGGGATTATGGGAGTTGTAGTCCAGAAACAGCTGGAAGGCCGAAGTTGAGCAGCCCTGATATAAACAAATATGACCTTCTTTAAATAAGTATCCCGGAAGAACTGATGATTTTTATATTATGCTCCTCCTTTCTGATCAGCAGCATTCTGAAATTTCAAGGAATGTTGCTAAATTTCATGCAGCAGCTTGTGAAATTCACAACGTATGTGTCAATAACAACTGCAGTCAATTACACTTCGGCTAACGCGATTGCTAGCATATAAATTAGTTTTGTTATATGTTTTGCAAAATTTCTTGTTTTGCTTTTATTATGGTTCCTATTGTTGCTGTTATTTTATAGTGATTATTCACTATATAAAGCTGGTCGTTGACCGTAAAGATTTGATTTCATATAATTTTTTAAAAAAAGTATATCCCACTCTTCCACCAAGGAGCCCATGGTTATGTTTATCCTCACAACAACCCTGTGAGGTAGCTTAGGATGACTGGCCCAGAGTCACCCAGTGAGTTTCATGGCTGAATGGGGATTTGAACTCAGGTCTCCCAGTCCTAGTCCAACGCTCTAACCACTACCTCACACTCACCTCAATGGGGATCTTCCCAGGGTGGTTTTCAGCCAGCAGCAAATCACCGTCTATGTGCAGCTTGTTGACGGCTTCTTCTCTCTCTTCCAATTTTCGGTTTATGAAATTCTAAAAAATGAGGAAGCACATGGAGCAATCACCATCGTACATCCATTCAGTCCTCAGCAGCACAGCAGGCTGACTTCAGACAATTCCATGGCATGCCTTTGGTCAGCTCAAGGTGCTAGACCTCAGAGGGCTTCCCTGTAGATCACCTTACTCTACCACTGTGAAAAGGTCTTCATCCGGGCAGGCCTCAGGTAAACCGGTGGCACCTGAAGATAGACCCCTCCTGGTGATCTTAATGAGTGGTGGGGATCTCCCAAGTAGCCTTGTCCTAAGCCATTCAGGGCTTTAAAGGTGATAACCAGCACTTTGTACTTTGTCCGGAAAGAAGGAGGGAGGGAGGGAGGGAGGGAGAGGGAAAGAGAGAGAAGGAGGGAGGGAAGGGAAGAGGGAGGGAGGGAGTGGAAGGGAGAAAGGAGGGAGAGAGGGAGGAAGGGAGGGAGTGGAAGGGAGAAAGAAGGAGGGAGGGAGGGAGGGAGGGAGTGGAAAGAAGGAGGGAGGGAGAGGGAGACAGAGGGAGGGGGATATGGAGGGAGGGAGTGGGAGAAAGAAGGAGGGAGAGGGAGGGAGGGAGGAGGGAGGGAGGGAGTGGAAGGGGGAAAGAAGGAGGGAGGGAGAGAGAGAGAAACTTGGTGTGTGTGTGTGGAAATACCTCGTACTGGCGCCGGCGGCTGGGGTAGTCCAGGTTCCGGTCACTCCAGTCGTACTGCATCCGGTCCTTCGCCTGCTGGTCTAGCCAGTAGAGCTTATTGGTGCAGCGCTGCATGTAGTCCTGCAGCGAGTTCAGATCCTGCTGCCTCTGCTGAGATGCTGCCTGCAAGAGAAAGCACGTTTCCCAGGCATCCGGGCTTGGAAACTGGAAGAGGGGACTCTGGAAGGCCCAACAGTGACCTAGAAGCCCCCTATCCATGCCCGTCATGACTCGAGCCCACCGTGGGTCTTGAGCTGGTGACGGGGAGGATGGCCGGAAGAAAGACATCCTGGGTGCCCCCAGCTAGCTCTCGCCACTGCCGGGAACTACAGGGAGCACCCTTCAGACCAGCCAGCTCCTTGCTCTGATGGGTGATGGTTGTGGCCCCTGATCTAGCCAGCTCACTAGACTATCCGTCTTGTTAGTGATGGATTTCCTTGATCTCACTTTGCGAGTGGAGAGCCGGCCTTGCAGTAGCGAGCATGACTGGTTGTCCCGGGTTTGCATTTGGATGGGTGACCACGAGTGAGAACTGTCTCCTTTCAGAGATTCCCCTTAGGGGCCCTCGCTCAGTGGGAGAGCGTCTGCTTTGCCTGCAGAAGGTCCCAGGTTCAATCCCTGGCAGCATCTCCAGGTAGCACTGGGAGAGAGACTCCAAAAGTCTGACTCCGCAGAAGGCAGCTTCCTATGTTCCTATATTCCACTTTCTACATAACATGTGAGATGCAACATCAAGCAAACGTATTTTGATATCAGCTGCCAGCATCTATGTAAGTTGCCTTAATAATCCTTTGCAAACCAAAATCGGGGCCAGCTGCAGGAATGCATGCTCTTTGCCCTCCCTGGATGAATCTGCATCCCTTTTAAGTCATGATGGGCATGGATAGCAGACTTAGATGTCACCCAAACTCTAACCCGAACCCCTTCTTCCTGTTCAGGTGGGGATGCTTTAAACAGCCTGAACAGGGCAAACCATTTGCAAACTAGGAATTCTCTCGCATCCCCTTCGTCTCTTGGGTGTGCCATGCAGAGTTTGACCCCTATCTTCGGGGGCAGACAGAAAGAAGCCTTACCAGCAGTTTCTGATATTTCACCTGGATCCCACTCATGTATTCCTGGAAACAAATGAAAAGATGATTCACTGTAGAGGTACAGAAAAGGTCCAAAACAGAAAGCAGGGAAGTCACTGCAGTGGATTGCATTTTCGCTCATCCTTCACTTCACTGGCCAGGCACGCAATCCCCCCAGCCTCATAACAACAAGCCTGCGAGGTGGGTTAGGCCGAGAAAGAGTGTGACTGGTCACCTAGTGAAAATCATGGCTGAGTGGAGAGCTAACCGCTGCACCCCACTGGCATGTTTTGTATGTGCTGCAGGAGAAACCAGAGCAACAAGCAACCAACACGTTTGTTGAATAACTGGTGGAGCCTCCTGCATGCAAGGACTGCACTGACTGCAGGGGAGAATGGAGAGAAAGACTATATAAGCTCTGGTGCACTTTTTCAAACCCATTAAACTGGCTTTTGGAGTATAATTTGGGAGGCTGTGCTCAACAGAATGGCATCCTGCAACAGTTGGGTTTCTGGGCACCAATTAAAGGCACGGGAGCCCATGTGATCCACAGTTCCCTAAAACAGGGGTTCTCAGACTTGGGTCCCCAGTTGTTGTTGGATTACAACATCCATCATGTATTTCAGCCATTGCGGCTGAGGATGATGGGAGTTGTAGTCCAACAACATCTGGTTTGCATTTGAATGGAAGACCACATGTGAGCTCTGTGAGCTACTCCCCTTATGGACAGGGACCCCTCTGGGAAGAGCATCTGCCTGCTTGCATGCAGAAGGTTCCAAGTTACTTCCCTGGCAGCATCCCCAAGATAGGGCTGAGAGAGACTCCTGCCTGCAGCCTTGGAGAAGCCGCTGCCAGTCTGGGCAGATAATACTGAGTTTGACGGACCAACGGTCTGACTCGGTAGAAGGCAGCTTCCTCTGTTCCTATCATAATCCACGGTTGAGAACCCCTGCTTTAGGGAACTGTTGATCACACAGACTCCTGTGCCATCAAATGGTGCGCAACAGGGAGAAATCCAACTGGTGCAGCTTGCCATTCCCTTGAGTGCAGCCCCCCAAAATGACACCAGCTGAACTTCCCCCATTCAAGGCTGAAGTACCTATAAAATAAACATTAACCAATGACTCTTTCATCTGCATTTGGAGAACAATCAAAGGAGCTTTACGGAAGTGTGGTACCTTGTCTCCATGCTTGCTGATGTGGGGGCCAATCGCCATCACCTCGTTATGGAAGATGTTGTGCTCCTCCACCTGGCCATTGACCGATGGCAAGTCGGTTCCAAAGCCCTTGCCGTTCAAGGTTTCCTAGGGACAAAGCCAAGCAGGTTAGTGCCGTGTTTCCAACGCTACTGGGGCTACATTTAAAAATACACTTTAATCCAGTGGTGCTCAACTGTAGCCCTCCTGCAGATGTTGGCCTACAACTCCCATAATCCCTGGCCACTGGCCATGGTGGCTGGGGATTATGGGAGCTGTAGTCCAAAAACAGGTGGGGGGGAGAGTTGAGCAGGCCTGCTTTAAGCAAAGGTTTTTAACCCCCTTGAAAGAGATGTACAGAAGCTCCACAAGCCCTCCCATTTGGAAGAGTTCCAAGCACCCAGAGAAAGGTCACTCTAAGCAGATGTGAATTCAGTACGAACTTATTCTATCCCCAATGTGAAGATTTTTTTTAAATGGCAGTTTCCTCAGCTCTAGAAAACTAAGACAAGAGAGAGAATGGTCTAGAAAATCAGGACAAGAGGTTTTCTGACGGCAGGACCTTCTGCAGTGCTGCGCCCGCTGGCCCCCAAAGCCATGTGTGGAAACAAACGGCACCGTCACCCCTCCCTCTGACACACACACACACACACACACACAGAGAAAAGTTGATAGTTCAAATTTTCCGGGAATGGATGCCAGGTGCCAACCTACCAGTTTCTCCTCGATGACTTCCACCCAGTCCACCTGCGGTTCAACATCCTGCGGAGTGAAGTTGTAGATCTGGTCGTGTTTCACACGCAGGTTGGCGACTCTCTCCTTTAGCTGCCGAATGCTGTGGGTAGGAGAAAAACCAATAATTGTGGATTATCGAGGGGTGGGTCGGTGGGTAGGGTACAGACAAGAGAAACCTGCTCCCTTACCACTACTGCACCCCCGTTCTCACCCCCCTGCAACATTGCTTGATTCAGAATCCAAAATTATCCCACCCCCAATGTGAGTTACACATTGCAATTCACACACTCTTTGCTCACTGAGCAAAGAGGCACTTTTTCAGATGGTGGTGCTCATCTATTCAACAGGGGGAGAGCAACTGGCCCTATCCAACTCCTCCAGCATAGCATCCCTCCAGCGGCTGTTGCTGGGGTCTCCCTTGTGTTTCTTTTTTAGATTGTAAGCCCTCTGGGGACAGGGAACCATTTTGTTTGTGTATTATTTATTTTTCTATGTAAATCACTTTGAGAAGTTTGGTTGAAGAGCAGTATATAAATACTCGTAGTAGAAATAGTAACCAGTATAGATTGTGCAGATTCACAAAACTAGTCTACTGTGTATCCAATCTTTATTACAGTCATTGACCAGAAGTCTACTGTGTATTTTGAAGAGTTTGTTTGTGGATTTGTTTGTGCAAAATAAAGTCACACTTGGCGATTACCTACAGATACCAACATTCGCATAAACAATCCTGCCACATAAATTAGGCCAACGTGCAACTTTTCAAAGCAGAAGATGCTGGGTGAAGGGTTTTAAATGATTAAGTTATATTATATATTACATTTATATACTGCTTTTGAAGAAGAATATTCTCAAAGTGGTTGGGGAGAAGTGATTGGTCATCTGGTAGTGAGCATCAATTGTCCCTCTTTGCTACATGATGAATGAATACTATTCATGGATACCAGAAGACTGGCCCTTTCCACAGAAAGAGGATTCCTTAAAACTACCTAGGGACCATCGGGCTCTGAGGGGAGGAGAGAAGTGACAAAGCCTAAATAAAGGGCCCAGCATGTGAAGATCTAAGTATGTGAATAAAACAAAACAAACACAAACACAACACAACACAACACAACAAAACATCTCATTATGGATGTGCGATTCAGCCCCGGTCCCCGCAACTCACTCCTCCGTGATCATATCCCCCTGTGGGTGTTTCATATGACGGGCGATAGCCGCATCTCCATCCAGGACGTAGAGGATTTTGTCGGATTCTATCAGCTTATCTGCCGTGTGGTCCTTATATTGTTCAGGCTGGCCGGCCTTAATCTTGTGTAGGTCCTGTGGGTGTGACAGGAAAGTGGAGGAAGAGCAGATTTACAAGATGGCAGAATTGATCAGAAGATCTTCTCTCCCCCTGTCCCCCGCACTGTTTTCATAACTCCCACAGATCCAGTGGAGACAAGTTTCCAGTCCTCAAACCTAGCTTTGGGCCTATTTTTACCATGCAGAATTGGAACCAGAAGAATTGTGGAGATAAACACCCAGATGCACCATCTCTAACAAAACAGCAGTTTTCCGCTTACAAGGTAGCAAACCTATGGCCATTCCATACAGCACTGAAGAATGGGATAGTCAGAGCTTTTGCACAAGTTTCAAGCATGTTCTTACTCCCCATACACATGGTGCTGCAGGCTCCCTTGCTAACGTCCTAGAATTATTTTATCCTCTGTACCCACATTGAGCAAGGATCTTGTGTGATTTTCACAGCTCCACCTGCAGGCCAGCTCTTGCATTCAAAGAAGAGCCCACCCCTTCCCTCAGTTGCCACAGAAGTGGTAATGGAAAAGGACAAATTCTTCATGGAATGTCATGCTGGCCAGCAGGTGGAACTACAAAGAGCACGCGTGGTCCCTGTTCAGCATGTGTACAGAGGGTAAGATCACATAGCACAGAAGTCTGCAGTTAGCATATGCACAGGGAGTAAGATCATATTTGGAACCAGGACAAAAGCTTTGAATTTTCCACACTTTATTGCCGGATGCAAGTGGCCCATGTGGGAGCCTGGATGCATGGTATGGGAACTCTCGTGGCCTCCCTAAAAAGAAGCAACTTTCTCATTTTCCATGGGTTTTGAGAAAACTTCATTACAGTAATCTCTAGCTTTTCTTTGTCAAAATTAACTACTGTGTAGGTAAAGTAAAGTGTGCCATCAAGTTGATTTTGACTCCTGGAGCCCACAGAGCCCTGTGGTTGTCTTTGGTAGAATACAGGAGGGGGCTGACCATTGCCTCCTCCCACACAGTAGGAGATGATGCCTTTCAGCATCTTCCTATATTGCTGCTGCCCAATATAATACCAGCAGGGATTCAAACTGGCAACCTTTTGCTTGTTAGTCAAGCATTTCCCCACTGCGCATAGAGTCCCCGCTAATGGCGCAGAGGGGAAGTAACCTGCCTAGAGAGCAGGAGGCTGTTGGTTCGATTCCCTGCTGGTGTGTTTCCCAGAATATGGGAGACTCCTATATCGGGCAGCAGCAGTATAGGGCACCATATACTGAAAGGCACTATCTCATACTGTGCGAGAGAAGGCAATGACAAACCCCTCCTGTATTCTACCAAAGAAAACCACAGGGCTCTGTGGGTGCCAGGAGTCAACACCGACTCGAAAGCACAGCTTTACTTTAGAGTCCCATGCAGATACTCACATTTTGCATCTTAGTATCTGCTTCCACAATGTTTTTCTCCACCTGGTCAGCATTTTTCTGCAGCTTCACAATTAGTTCCGATAGTTCCTTGTTGGATATGCTGTGAAAAGTGAGGGAGAAAAGATTCTGAATAAACACAAGGGCTTAATGTAGTTACTCCATAGCCTCAGCCAAAGCAGGCCCTGGCAACGGTAACTCATGCCTTTGTTACCTCTTGTTTGCATTACTGTAACACGCTCTACCTAGGGTTGCTTTTGAAACGATTCGGGAACTTCAACTAGTCCGGAATGCAGCAGCCCACCTCCTCATGGGAGGCCGTAGATTTGATAGTGTCACACCTCTTTTTACGGTCACTGTACTGGCTGCCTGTTTGCTTCCGGGTCCAATTCAAAGTGCTAGTTCCCACCTACAAAACTCTTATGGGCTTAGCACCTGTATATCTCTGGGATCGCCTCTCTCGGCCTGTTGCATCCCGTCCTGTGAGGTCTGCCAAGATGGCCCTCCTTAGTGTCCTGGGCCTGGACCCATAGTGTGTGGTGCCTGGACCCATAGGAGGGCCTTCTCTGTGGCCACCCCTTCTTTGGAACACTCCCCCACCCCCAGATTCATTCAGCTCCCTCCCTAGCTGCTTTTAAGGCCCTTCTTAAGACCAACCTGTTTCACCAGGCATTTGCCCTTTAATTATTTTTAAAGTTCTTATTGGTATTGTTGTCATCCACTGCCTAGAGTCTTTAGAGGAGGCAGTATATTAGAAAAATTTGATAAATAAATAAATAACATAAATAAATGTAGGGCAGGATGCAGAATAAGTTAAGACTAAGTTCCACTCAAATTAACATGACTCAGGTTATTATTATAATAAATATTGTACATCGTCATCATAATGTTGACCATGTCAAACTTGTCTTCTTGATTTCAATGGTGCCTTGCCATATCTAGCTTAGTCAAGATCCTGTTTCTCGATTGACATGTTGAATGATGTTGTTTATATAGCACTCAGATACTGTGGAAATCTAATTATGACTGCACGTACTTTTCCATTTCTGATGGCTGGTAGAGCAGCACATCTTGGGTTCTCATCTGCGATATTATGTTCCGAAGATACTTGTTCACTGTATATTTTCTAACTTAGTCATACTGTTCGCAAAAGCACTTTGCTTTTACCATTCTCTTTTCTATTTGAAAAGTGCTTTTACAACAATCACCCAAACAACAACCCTTTGAGGTAGGCAGGAATTATCACCATAGCCCAACCCACTCATCTGCATAGCCCCACCCCTTCATCTGCACAGTTTTGTTTGAGATGTGGCAAAGTTCATGCACTGCTACCCAAACGTTTGATAGGTGAGGCAGGCTTTATCGTTAGAGGCACAGTTCACTCTCATACCCCCAAAGGCTGAAAAAGAAGAAGCAATTGCCCTCTGCACGAGTGCCTGATATGAGCACACAGAGGATCAATCAGTTTGCTGCACCTCTGCATCTGGAGGAAGTGAACGATCCAATCCATCACAGAGACAGAGGTAGAATTACCTCTGATGGACGAGGACTGGAAGGAAGTGGGGCTGGTGGAGGACTCAGGACTTCATCATGCAGAGTTGCAGTGGGGAGACTCCTCCTCCCTGAACAGGTGCTTTGGGCTCCACAGAGCCTTCCGTTGGTGATTTCTCACTAGCAGCCCTCTCATGGCACACTGTTTGGGAATGACAGCTCTAGAGTGATGATGATGAAACCCTGGGAACGAACTGGCTCTCCCCATAGGCCCTTAGTTAAACCTCCCTCCTGCTTATGCAGCTGCCTCTTGCTTTCCATACGCTTTCTGCTTTTTGCCAGGCATTCTTTTGGAGGGTGACTCACAGCTGCTCTGCCTGACCGTCTCAGGCAGGAAACAAAAGACCTGCGCGACATCCGGACTGGAATAACCAGAGTGACTGAACGAGGCAGCCTGGAAGGAGAAGCCCCTTTCCTGGCAGGGGCCCAGAACACCACCAGAGAGACTCCGAGGCCTGTGAAAAACGCATCTTTAACGTCCCCAAAGCTTTGTGGCCAGACAAGGTTGTTCTGAATCATGCCCAAGAATGCCTTGTGGCAGGGTTTCTTAACCTTGGGCCCGCAGATGTTGTTGGGACCACAATTCCCATCATCCTCAGCCACAAAGGCCATGTCTGGGGATGATGGGAGTTGTAGTCCAACAACATAGGTTAAGAAACCCTGCCTTACGGTGCAAAACTGGTGGCTCGTGGGTGTTGCTAAGGGAAGCGACTGCATGTCTGTTTTCCTACCCCTATATGTTGTACATTCAAACTCCTTCTGAAATGCAGCCCCCACATGAGCATATCTCAGTCATATATCATGTCTGTATTGATTTCTGATATCCGTGATTAACTAGGCCCACTTGGACAGGTTTCAAATGGGTGGCAGCCTCTCTGTGGCGAGAGCACATGAAAGCAAGAAGCCAGAGAATATTTCAGCAGGGATGACGGGCTCGCCAGTACATCACCCAACGGCTTGACATCCCTGCCGCTTGCCTTCGGATGGCTGGCATCCGTTGCTTTGGCACCTCTTTCTTAATGAAGCGTTACCACTCGTTCTGCCGATGCCTCATCAATCAGCAGCAAATGAATCGTACTGTGAGGCGTGGACAATGGGAATCCAGTTTGCTTTTCAGGCCCTGCTGGAGGGCTAAATTATACCACTGGAGCCTAATAGGCAGAATGCTAGAAAACAACCCCTCATGCATCAGACAGGCTTAAAGCAGGAAATGGACCTAAAGCGGTGGGGGGGGGGCGGCATAGGCATAGGAAACTGCCATATACCGAGTCAGACCCTTGGTCCATCTAGATCAGTATTGTCTACCCAGACCGGCAGTGGCTTCTTCAAGGCTGCAGGCAGACCACCTAGAGATGTACATATCAAGTACTATAAAAATATGATAGATAGATAGATAGATAGATAGATAGATAGATAGATAGATAGGACAGGAGTCTCTCTCAGCCATATCTTGGAGATTCCAGGGAGGGAACTTGGGACCCTCTGCATGCAAGCCTGCAGGTGCTCTTCTCAGAGCAACCCCACCCCCTAATGGGAATATCGTACAGTGCTCACCCATCCAATGCAAACCAGGGCAGACTCTGTTTAGTAAAGGAGACCATCTGAGCTTGCTACCACAAGACCAGCTCTCCTCTCATAAGACCTTGCAGTTGCTTTTAAGCCAATCAAATAGTATATGAGCCAGTTAGGGTGAAGATTGCCATGTCCCAAGGAATTTAGGGTAAATTCCGGATTTTGGCTCCTCTGCCTGGCTGCTAAATCCCACCTGGATTTACACAAATTTCAAATGCGCTGCCTGCCTGGATTGCCCAGATTTCACTCTGTATCCGATCACATGGGAGGGCAGAGAAGGAGGGGAAAGTATATAAAACAAACAAATAAACTGCAAATTAGTTGCCACATGATTTGCATAATCTGTAAATTAGGCCACCTGGCTTTCAGAAGCTTGAATGTGGCAACCCTAGTAAGGGTGGTTGGAGCCACTGGGGTGGGGGGATGAATGCTCATTGTGATTTTGAACAAGGTCTACGCTCCTAGAGATGGCAAAGAGGTCATGACAAGATTCAGATTTCAGTACATTCTCATGCTTTTATTGTCCTGACCGTCAGGCCTGCAGCAACCACATTTGCAATGGTGTTCTAAAAGTGTTTATCAACGTTTTCAAAAACACAAAAACAACATCAAATTGCATCGATCTCAGAGGAAGGGACATGAAAACTGGCAGGCATGTCCCCCAAAGATTACTCTATGGAGAGTGTACAACGATTTGTTCATTGTTACCGTCACCCTGACTTTAACCCTTTGCTCTGTGCCAAAATGACTGCAATTTTACCCTAGACATTGCGGGGGTTGGAATAAAAAAAGGGTGATAACGCAGAAAAAGCTGCAAGTGCTTTCACCTCTTTTCCGTCTCTGGCATGTCTAGCAGACATTGCCAAAATCCACTATGCACATTCTGTACATTCAAAATCAAATTCCACACCACTGCAAGTTCCATCATCGCACTAATAAGTATCAATGCAAACTCTGATTTGCACCATCAGGGTTCCTTCCCACCCATTCTGCAAGAGCCAGAAGATGGGTGTCTGTTTTTGCTGAGGGCGTGAGATCCCTCACCACCTCCTCACAGAATTATTCTCTCCACAGAATTACTCGCTTGTGAGCTATGCAAGTTAAACCAGTTTGATTACTGTTGGTAATCAGTTGCTTTACAGCGGCGGCAGGGGAAAGCCTCGGATCTGGACCATGGCACTGGCCTGTGACGGATGAGTAAAGAATCATTTAAACAGGACATTGTAACATTTCTTCAGCCTAACTCATCATCCCAAATGTTTCTTTGTTTACACCCATTCAAATATGCAGCCAGTATTACTGGAATAGTTTCCAAAACAAAGAGGTCTCTGGAGTCATGCTAGCAACCAGCAGCAAGTGATTATGCTGGGCTTTCCCGGTTTGGGGAGGGGGGCATTGCTTAGTGGGTAGAGCGCCTGCTTTGGATGCAGAAGGTCCCAGGTTCAATCCCTGGCAGCATCTCCAGGTAGGGCTGGGAAAGACCCGTCTGAAACCCCGGAGAACTGCTGGACTCAACAATACTGGCATGATTCCCAAGCCTGTGAATCAATCCAGCCCACTCTGCATGCAAAGCAAATGCTCCACCCTGAGCTCCGGCCCCATTTGGTATGCCTGAAAACCGGCTGTGGCTACTCAGGCAATGATAGCCAAAACATTCTCCAGCTCACAGAGCCTCCACACTACACCGGCTTGCAACAAGATGACCGACTGAGGTATCCCAGTGGTATGGAAAACTCTCTGCAGCTGCTCAGAGGCACTGGTGAGCCCTGGCTAAACCTCTGGCTAAAGACATGCACGAAACGTTAATGAAAGTCAGACGTAGCATGAGATTACTCTAGAGAACAGATGGTGGCAGGATCCCTTTGGCTGGTATCAATTTTCTTTTCATTAAAAACAGAGGCCAAGCCCTCCTTGGAGGGTGTGGGGGGTGGAGGAGAGGGTCAAGGGCCCAGCTTATTTACGGGAAGGACACCATGGGCCTTCCTGCTCTATGCCAAGGCAGGGGTGGGGCAGCATCTGGATCTTCTGCCAAAGAACACTGGAGCCTGCTCAAGAGAATTACTCATCCTAGTCCTCCAGAAACTGCTTGCCACAACTAATTGCACATAAAATACTCCTGCAAAAGACTTGACTAGCTCAGCTGTGTTTTCTTTTCCTTCTCCTCACACAAACTGTGTAAGAGGTGGGTGACAGCCCTATTCAGTTTTACAAGTGGAGAACGAGTGACTTGACCAAGGCCACACAGTGAGTCCAGGGCAGAGGTCAGAGTCAAACCCAGATGATCCGTGCCCAGCTCCTAGATGACAGCGATGTTTTGAAGATCTATTCGCTCTGTAGGATTATATATAGGAACATAGGAAGCTGCCTTATATAGGGTCAGACCCTTGGTCCATCTAGCTCAGTATTGTCTACCCAGACTGGCAGCAGCTTCTCCAAGGCTGCAGGCAGGAGTCTCTCTCAGCCCTGACTGGAGATGGTGCCAGGGAGAGGATTTCCCAGAGCGGCCTCATCCCTTAAGGGGAAGATCTTCCAGTTCTCACATGTGGTCTCCCATTCAAATGCAAACCAGAGCAGATGCTGCTTAGCAAAGTGAACAATTCTTGCTTGCTACCAAAAGACCCAGAGCCACCTAGTGGTGCAGCAGGGAAATGGCTTGACTACCAAGCCAGAGGTGCCAGTTAGAATCTTCACTGGTATGTTTCCCAGACTATGTTTCCCAGACTATGGGAATGTCTGTTAACTGCTTTCTGAGCCCACAAACATTCCACCCCATTGCCTCATATCGGGGCAGTTTGGGGATTTTTTGGCCCCCTTAGCGTTTCCCCCTCCCCGCTTCAGATTCTTTTAACACTGAGATATCTGCAGGTCACCTCAAGTCTGCTGATAGCTCTCACTTGCCTGCAGGCACTCTGATCCTATGTTCATAAGGATCATGACATTTCCAGAGTATATAGAGTAGTTTTATATCCCACATTTCTACCTGAACAAGTACGAAAGGTGACTATTACTACTACTACAATATTTATATACCACTCGTCAACCAGATTTCTCAAAGTGGTTTATATAGAAAAATAAATAATACATAAAGAAGATGGCTCCCTATCCCCACAGGGGTCACAAGCTAAAAAGAAACATAAGACACAAACCAGCAACAGCCACTGGAGGGATGCTGTGCTGGGGTTGGATAGGGCCAGTTGCTCTCCTCCTGATAAATATAAGAGAATCGCCACTTTGAAAGATGCCTCTTTGCTTAGTTAGCAAGGGTGACAGTGTAACACGCTTACATACAACATCAATAACTTTTTAAAAAAAAGAACAGTGTGAGTGACAAACATTTCTGCGAGATGATGACGGGAAATGCCCACAGAATTTCTTCCTGCAGTATGTTTTTATAAATAAACTGCCTAGCAAAACTGCCTAGCGATTGAGAATCATGGCGGCCACCTTTTCATGGACAGAGGCTGTGTGGCTTTAAGAGCTGTGTGACAGGTAGAAGTCAACAGGTGAAGCTCTCCCACCCCATGCATGCTGGGAGGAAGCTTCACCTCTTGCTTTCTGCCTGCCACACGGCAGAAATCCATCCATTAAGAAGGTAGCCGTTCTGTCAATAATCCCCTGCCCCGAAGGAGAAACAAAATACAAGAGAGGAGTGCCATTCTGCTCTCGTGAAGAGAGATTTGGAAGGACTCTTCTCCTTTGCCCAGGTTTGTGCTCTCTGGATTACAGAGATATATTCAGAGAAATTCAAAACTGAGCAAAGGATGTGGCTGTATTAAAGGACAGCTCCTCTCAGCCTTTTGCCGAAAGAACAGCACCGAGGAAGTCAACACACAGGGCCAGCAGACAGCTGCAGCTTCATCACAATGTTTCTTTTTTTAAAAAAGAAAAAAGTTCTATCTAGTGCTTTGCTTAAGGCCTCCGCAGGTGGATGGGCAAGATTCTCAGGTTTCATGGAAAGAATGAGCCACTTTTCAACTCTGGGGAGCAGCGTTGGGATGGAAAGGTGGCTGTGAACCAAAGGGCTGTTTTCATAAGCACCAAATTTTGCTTTGCAAAGAAGTCTGATTATCACTGGGCTGGTTTCCAGATATTTCTAAAAAATCAGAACATAGGGAAGGGCCATGGCTCAGTGGTAGAGCACATTCTGTGCGTGCCAGAGGTGCCGGTTCAGCCCCTGGCATCTGAAGCAAAAAGAGCCGGGAGGGCCAAGCAAGAGCCAGACCAGAGGCAGGACTGCGCTACATGATCTGACTCCGTGCAAAACAGCTTCAAGTGCTCAGAACCCAATTGCGGGTTAGGAACCTAAGAAGCTGCCTTATTTGGAGTCAGACGACCTTGGTCTCTCTAGCTCAGTATTGTCTACCCTGACTGGCAGCGGCTCTCCAAGGTTGCGGGCAGGAGTCTCTCCCAGCCCTATCTGGAGATGCTGCCAGGGAGGGAATCTGGGACCTTCTGTGTGCAAAGCAGATGCTCTTACCACTGAACTTAAGAGGAGAGCTGGTCTTGTGCTAGCAAGCATGACTTGTCCCCTCTGCTAAGCAGGGTCCACCCTGGTTGCACATGAATGGGAGACTAGAAGTGTGAGCACTGTAAGATATTCCCCTCAGGGGATGGAGCCGCTCTGGGAAGTTCAGAAGGTTCCAAGTTCCCTCCCTGGCAGCATCTCCAAGACAGGGCTGAGAGAGATTCCTGCCTGCAGCCTTGGAGAAGCCGCTGCCAGTCTGTGAAGACAATACTGAAATAGATAGACCAATGCTCTCTCTCTCTCTCTCTCTCTCTCTCTCTCTCTCACACACACACACACCCCAGAACAAGGAACAAACTGTAGTTGTGCTGATCAGATATTTCCAGGCTTCACATAAAAGAATTTTTGTCTCTATTATTTTGTACTACTACTTAGTCAACATTCTTGCCCGCCTAGATAAATATTTGCAAAGTGTGTTCGTTAGGCTGGTTAATAATTGACACTTTCCCCAATATCTCAAGCCCTGTTGAGAACCAAATATGACAGGGACAGAAGGCGCAGTGGCCCGGGTGATTTCAGATGTCAGCTGGTACAGGTCGACATGGGCTCTGAAGAGGCAGGACGGCTTCCCCGTGGGTGCCTGTTTGGCCAGAAGTGGACAGAAGAGAGGAAAGGAGCAGCAGCTATGTGGAACAGGAGGAGGGCATAACTTGCAGGCAGAACTCTCAGCCGAACTCCCTATTTCAGCCCTTTGCTGCTTGGCTATTTCCCTCCCACCCCCACTCATTCCTTACGGCTGGCAAGAGGAAAGCAGGCAAAAGAAATGCACACGCCTCCTTGCAGGCAGGTCTCTTAGCCACCAGGTACGAATGGCGCTTGAAGGACAAGATGGAATCCAGGGGAGTCACCCCAGGTGCATTCCAAACATAGCAAGACCTTCTTCGAGCTGCAGGCATTTGTACAGACAGACACAGGCCAACACTTGGGTTCAAGAAAAGGTGGCCCAACGTTGCAGCGGCAGCCACCAACAAAAGGAGTCTCCGCGGCTAGAAGACCCAAAGCAATGCTTGATCCCAGAGTCCTTGAGTCAAGCCACAAAAGAACTGTCTTGCTTAATCATACTAAGTCACTGCAACACAGGAAGCTGCCTTATACTGAGTCAGACCCTTGGTTCATCTAGCTCAGTATTGTCTACTCTACACGGACTGGCAGCCACTCTCCAAGGTGACAAGCAGGAGTCTCTCTCAGCCCTGTATTGGTGATTTCATGTATTTACTTATTTATCTATTTATTTATTTAACATTTCTATCCCACTCTTCCTCCAAGGAGCTCAGAGCGGTGTGCAGGCTTATTTTTTATCCTTCACCACAACCCTGTGAGGTAGGTTAGGCTGAGAGATACATGACTGGCCCAGAGTCACCCAGTGAGTTTCATGGTTGAATGGGGATTCGAACTCGGGTCTCCCTGGTCCTCGGCCAACTCTCTAACCACACACTATGCCAGGGAGGGATCTTGTATTGACTGAACCTGGGACATTCTGCATGCAAAATGTAGCTCAGTGTTATCTACACTGACTGGCAGCGGCTTCTCCAAGGTTGCAGGCTGGAGTCTCTCCCAATCTCTCCCTGGAGATGCTGCCAGGAAGTTAACTTGGGACATTCTGCATGCAAAGCAGATGCTCTGCCACTGAGCTATGGGCCCCATCCTCTTATAATTATATAGGAAGCTACCTTATACCGAGTCAGACCTTTGGTCCATCTAGCTCAGCATTGTCTACACAGACTGGCAGCAGCTCTCCAAGGTTTCAGGCAGGAGTCTCTCCCAGACCTACCTGGAGATGCTGCCAGGGATTGAACTTGAGACTTTCTGCACGTGGAGCAGACCCTCCTCCCCTAAGGGAAATATCTTCCAGCACTCACATATAGTCTCCCATACAAATGCAAACCAACGTGGATCCTGCTTTGCCAAGGGGACAATTGATGCTCACTGCCACAAGTCCTTCTCCCCAAAATCCATCTAGCTTATTATTCTGTCCTCTTCAGTGGCCAGTCAAACCTCTTTGGAAAGCCAACACGCTAACATAGAGCAATAACCCCTGAAGTTTTCCTCTTTTTCGTTGTTGCCACTGCAGCCAGGGCCGGTGCTACCATTAGGCCAACTAGGCAGCCGCCTAGGGCGCACACCTCAGAGGGGTGCAGAGTGTAGGGGTGGGGGAGTGCAAGTGGGGGGGGGTGCAAGTACTTAGCCTCGCACAGGGCGCAAAATAGTCTGGCACCAGCCCTGACTGCAGCTGGACATTCATTGTGGTTTCCATGCATATGATGTTTAATGGTACTGTTATTACTATGAGCTGTTTTGAGAAACCTTGGAACGCGATGCAGTTTACAAACTTTGTGAGTAAATAAAGAGATAGCGCCACAACCCCCGATACAAACAAAAGCTAGACGTGGGCGATAAGTAGAGGTGTGCCTGTGCTGACTCTCCTCAGACTGAACGGTGCCGGTGAGGCCCCAAAACAAAAGCACGTGGCCCTTCCCTTACGCTCAAGGGAGTGGGGATTACTGGGGCTTGAGGAGAGCAGTGGAGCTGAGAAAGCCATCACATCAGCCGCCTTCTGAATCTCTCTCCTGATCCTGCAAGCTGTACAGCTGTAGAATCACACATTCATCTTGGACTTTTCATATCCAGGCCCACCAAAACTTTCTCTGTGGTCCCTTTTCATTTCTAACCCCACAATAGCGCTTGGTTGGAATTTGTGGTTCCTCTCTTTAATGAGAACCACCCAAGTGACTCCCTGTTTAACCGGACAGAGGAAGATTCATTATTGCAGTTGTTTACACAATATGACATGAACTGGTGAACATTCAGCATGCTCCTCCAGGCAAGGAGATGCGACCACAATCTCGGCTGTGTCTGCCAAGATTGTCTGCGCCATGACCTCATGCCTAACCCGGACTCCATGCTTAACAGGATTTGTGTGGTCAGCTAAACAGCCGCAGTAATGACCTTGCCAGTTTTTCTCCATAGTCTTAGACTTGATTAAAATAAACGAAGCGTCTTCCCTCTTGCGGCTGAGGTGAAAACCTTCAAAGTGATTCCCTGTCAACCCAGTTCCAGAAGGGCAGAGGGGTGATGACGACACATTTTCATGCTGCCCTCTTCAAGGATCGCGGAGCGGCATGTTAGCCTTAAGACAACCCCGTGAAGTAGGTTAGACAGAGACGGCGTGGCTTTCCTCGAGGTCAGCCCGTCTCACATTAAGTGAAATGCTGAAAATGGGTTTCCTTGCCACATCCAAGCACAGCATGCCACCCAACAAGTCACACCGCCACCTACAAGCTGACGGAGCATTGATTCCCATGCAAATGAACGCAGGAATCATAGGAGGGTGGCTTATGAGGATGGCTTAACTGCATGTTACATTAAAGGCATACTTTGCCCTGGAATGTGTGTGTGTGTGTGTGTGTGTGTGTGTGTGTGTAGATATAGAAAGTTAAATGTCAGCCAGGGAAGAGGGCACAATCAGGACAGGGAAAGGAGGATTTAACGTGCAGTCCCAACAAAAAAAATGTATCCCTGAAACTTCTATAAACCCCAAGACAGAAGCCTCCATAGGTAACAATGGTTGCTTCTCTTCTGAGCTTAATGGCAGCTTCGGGAAGAGAGTTTTCAATGGGACTGCTGCGGGAAAGGGATAAATACCTCCTCATCATATGTTACATCCATGGGGTAAGTCCTGATCAGTCCTACTCCATGGATGCTTTAAAGTTAAACACACACACACAGAGAAGGCTAGACTATGTTTTTAATACTGCATGCCGTTCGGCCGTCTCTTGGTGCTTCAGTGCATTTGGCTCTGTTTTGTCCACTCTGACTGGCAGCAGCTCTTCTTTGAGGCAGGGGCCCTTTCCAGCCCTACCTGGGGACTTTCCAGACTAGCTTCTCATCAGCAGCAAAATGCCACCATTTGGGAAAATCGCACTCAGAACATAAACAGCAGGGGGAGCCGTCTCACAACAACTAACAACCCCCCCAAAACCGACAACTTTTTCAGGCCGGATATAGAACGTCCTAGCTCTATATTGCAGCGATTAAAATCGAAACAGAGTATTGGAAATGTGAATGGCACCTCGCTGTCTGTGTAGGGACTGCAGTGTCATGACACAGGAAGTGTGGGAGCACACTTCCAAGATGCGTCCTGACCCCATTGTAGGGTCTAATCTGGAAAGCACCCTGGAGATGCGGCCAAGGATGGAGCTAGAACCTTCTGCATGCAGAGCAAATGCTCTGCCATCGAGCTATGGATGCTGCTGCTGAAACTGCCTTCAAAAGAGTCAGGCCACTGGTCCATCTCACTCAGTATTGTCTATTCTGATTGGCTGCAGCTCTCCAGGGTTTCAGACAGGACTCTTTCTGCTGCCAGGGATTAAAGCTAGGGCCTTCTGCATGCAAAACAGATGCTCTCTACTGCTGAGCAATGGCTCCTCCCTGAAATCAATGCAGCTGTTGCATTTAAACATGACGGAAGGTTTTGCAAAAGGAAACCCTCAACGGCTATTCAGATCCTTGCCCATAATTCCAGCAGGCTTTTGAATCAACACACAGGAGCTTTAAAATAAACACAGAAACAAGTTTATCCTGTCAAACAATTCATAGCTAACCTACGGAATATGAAACAGACTATTGGCCTATCTTGCACGTTATTGTCTGTTTCAGGCTGAAACTTTCAGGCTGAAACTTTCAGCTGAACCGGCAACAGCTCTCTCTGACTTCTTAGGCAGAGATCTTCCATCCCCTTCTAGTCCATTTTCATTCTGGAGATATCAAAAATTGAACCCAGGGCTTCTGCACGTAAAGGCTGTAATCCAACACAGAGTCACGTCCTCTCCTGGAACATACAGTTGGCCAAGAACATGCCTAATACAGACAGTGGACAGTCAAATCCCTGAGTCTATTATCCAGGCCCACAAACTTTGGCTATTGGTATCATCCCAGGGGACAAATGCCCATCGTGATTTTAGGCACCGTCTACCCCACCCAGAGATGGTGAACAGGTGGTAGCATTGCTGCACTTACAGCTTTCTCTGTGTTATCACCCACAAATCATTAGGGTTTTTGCACAGAGCAAAAAGTTAGGATCAGGATTAGGGCAACAATGAACAAATTGCTGTCCTCTCTCCATGGAGATATCTTTGGAGGACATTCTTGCCCATTTTCATTTCCATTCTTCTGGCAACATCAGTAACAAGTTGTTGTCATTTTTGTGTTTTTAAAACTTTTTAAAGCTTTTAAAGCACCACTGCAAATTTGGCTACTGCAGGCCTGATGGTCAGGACAATCAAAGCATGATAACACACCGAGAGCTGAAAGTCCTTTCATGCTATCCCCTCTTTCCCAACTCTAGGGGAGTAGACCTTGTCAAAGATCACCATCAGCATCCGTCTCCCCAAGTGGTACTGACCTCACCGAGTACATAGGAACATAGGAAACTGCCATATACTGAGTCAGACCCTTGGTCCATCTAGCTCAGTATTGTCTACAATACTGGCAGCAGCTTCTCCAAGGTATCTTGGAGAAGCCAGGGAGGGAACTTGAAACCTTCTGCTCTTCCCAGAGTGGCTCCATCCCCTGAGGGGAATATCTTCCAGTGCTCACACATCAAGTCTCCCATTCAAATGAAACCAGGGCAGACTCTGCTTAGCTAAGGGGACAAGTCATGCTTGCCACCACAAGACTAGCTCTCCTCCCTAAGACCAGCTCTCCTCTCCACCTGGTCCCCCATGGAATTAAAAGCCTTTTTTTGAATCTGCAAGCAGAGACTACCATCAACTGAGTATAATAGGACTCCTTAACCCTAGAGCAGGGCTGCTCAACTTCGGCCTGTCTGCAGATGTTGGCCTACAAGTCCCATAATCCCTGGCTATTGGCCACTGTGGCTGGGGATGATGGGAGCTGTATTCAAAAAACAGCTAAGTGGAGCCTGCCTGCCTTAGAGCTTTCACTGACCATGCTCTGTTCCTTTAGACATTTCTCCAGTCCTTGTTGGTTTCAAACAAAGCCTTCCAGTTGGCTGGCGGTCTATATATATAGGTTTGGGTGTTAGGTTCAGCACAATCTGTTGGCAAACAAGTCAGAACTGCCCTATCGATGCTTCAAAACTATGCCAGGCAAATCTCAACGACCTTGCTGAGCCTCCAGTCACCTCTGGTCTACACCCAGGTGAGCTATCAAAAGCCGGCTGGGTTCCCGATAGTGACAGGCAGGCTTTTCTTACACGGAGCAAGGAACAGGGCGACAGCAAGGTTATCAGGGTGCCCCATGCTGTGGTATGCTTCCTCTGAAGTCTCCGCGGCTAAACTCTCTCAAGAAATCCACTGGTTTGACTAAAGTTGTCTCCAGGCTAGCCATTTTGTGTGGATGAAATCCTTCATTATGGGCAATCCAAATGGCATTGATGCTGAATTGTGGCATTCCATAAGAACAGCCCTGCTAGATCTGGCCTCTCTAGACCAGCATCCTGTTTAACACAGTGGCCCACCAGATGCCTCTGGGGAGCCCACGGGCAAGAGGTGAGGACAAGCCCTCTCTCCTGCTGTTGCTCCCCTGCAACTGGTATTGAGAGGCATCTTGCCTCTGAGGCTGGAGGTGGTCCATAGCTGCCAGACTGGTAGCCATTGATAGACCTCTCCTCCATGAATCTGTCTAAGCCCCTTTTCAAGCCATCCAAGATGGCGGCCATTTCCACACCCCATGGCAGAGAATGCCACAAATTAGTGATGAAAAAGTACTTCCTTTCATTGGTCCTACATTTCCTGGCTATGGTTCATGGGATGAACCCTGGTTCTCGTGTTGTGAGAGAGAGGGAGAAAGATTTCTCTCTCCCCACATAAGACAAAATTTTATAAACCTCTATCGTGTCTCCCCTTAGTCGCCTTTTTTCTAAACTAAGTTCTATATAGCTTTCCTGATTCATGGCACCGATAGACCTTTCATGAATTTGTCTAATCCCCTTGGAAAGCCATTTAAGCCACCGGTCATCACAACATCCTGTGGCACTGAATGCCGTACGTTATGGGTGGCGTGAAAAAGAACTTTCTATTGTCTACCCTGAATGTACTGCAAATTCAGGACTTTTTTGCCTAACGCCCGAGTTGCACGATTACGTGCCTGTTGATTTCCATGCTGACTGCTCTGAGGCCAAACAGATGAGCTGAATCAGCCACCAGCTGTGTCACAACACCAGCAAAACCCAGTGTCGGAAAATACCTGTTCCTGGAAGTTATTAGGAACTATCACCTTAGCATGAGTAGGACAGTGTTTTTTTCCTTAGTGTCCAAAGTGTTGTGTGTGCATGATCTGAATAACCCTAACAACAGCCCTGGGAGGTAGGCTAAAACTATGGTGTATAAAGACACAAGTAGAGCCCTGCTAGACTGATGTTTCATCTAGCCTAGCATCCTGTTTGTAACTCAGTTGTCTCCTGCAAGGCCAGCCCAAGGCTTTTGAGTGCCCCAGACAAAGCAAGATACCCGGCAAGATGCAGATACCCGTCATCCCACTTGCCTCACTCACTCATCCACTCACTCGCCTGCCCACTGAAACATACAAAGCTGCCTTCTACCGAGTCAGACCATTGGTTCGTCTAGCTCAGTACTGTCTACCCAGACTGGCAGCAGCTTCTCCAAGGTTGCAGGCAGGAGTCTCTCTCAGCCCTATCTGGGAGATGCCACCAGGGAGGGAATCTGGGACCTTTTGCATGCAAGTGTGCAGTTGCTCTTCCCAGAGTGGCCCCATCCCCTAAGGGGAATATCTTACAGTGCTCACCCATGTAGTCTTCCATCCAAAAGCAAACCAGGGTGGACCCTGCTTAGCAAAGGGAGCAATTCATGCTTGCTCCCAAAAGACCAGCTCCCCTCTCCACTGCCTCTGCTGCCATTAACCTAGATGCCTAGGGTCAAGGCAGCCATGTGGCGTGTACTAGTGGGTGCAGTGGCACCTCCCACAGCTTGGAACCTTAGGCAACGGCCTAGGTGTGCCTGATGGACAGGCTGGACTTGCCTCCTGTCTGATGCTAAGCATGAAGCCAAAAGCACATCTCTGTTTCTTCCCAGCACCTGGCACTTACAGGTCGACAGCCTCTGAACATGGAAGTTCCATTCAGCCATCCAGTGTCATTCTCCAAACTGTTACCTAATTCTTTATTTATCTTCTTTTATTGAGACCAATATCTCAAACTGGGAGCTAAAACGAAGAGCTCACCACTAAGGGAGCACAAGAAGGGAAACTTGGCTGTGGGTTGTGCCCCCAAGCTCAATAACCCCAGCCTGAGTCCAAGAAATAGACTTTGCATCCCACTCAACAGCCCCGTTCAGGTTTCCCCTTCATTTTTTCAGGGTGAGAAACTCCTTTTGGAATCATCAGCTGGTTTACATGCAGAACGGAATCACCAACTGGTCTTTGGAATCATCATCAACTGTTCTTGCATGCAAAACTGCAGAGTATGCCGCCAATTAAATAACAGCTTTCTTTGCAATTGGATGCAACATGCATTCGAAATATCAGGTGCGTCGATGCAGTTCCTGTCAGCAGAGGAGTATAAACAATGGGCAATTACCCCACACATCCTTCAGTGGAGATCTTTCAGCAGCTTAAAAACTGCAAGATGCTCCAGGCAGAATGGCAAACGCCTACCTACCAGCCCTCCTGTGGCGTGGAAACTAAAGGGTTCTGACAGGGCTGCATCACCCACGAGCGAGGTACATCCTGGCAACTGCAGGCTCTCTCAAATCACAAGTCTTTATAGGCATATTTCTCTTTCTTTCTTCAGATTTGTAGACAGTTCCAAAATTCCATCCCTGGGCAGTTTACAACAACATAAAACAAATTAAACATTGAAACCATAGAACAATTTAAAACCTAGGCTGTATTTATACTCTGGGATAAGGACAACACGTACAGCAACCAGCCTAAGAATTGATAACAAAGACACTGAAGAGGTGGGAGAGGTGGAGGTCTTTTAGGATTGACCATCAACAGTAAAGGATCCAGCAGTCAAGAAATACGCCGCAGACTAGCACTTGGTAGGGTTGCAATGACGGCCTTGGAAAGGATATTTAGATGCTGTGACGTGTCTATTCCTACAAAGATTAGAATTGTTCGGACAATGGTTTTTCCCACGACACTCTGTGGATGCCAAAGCTGGACTTTGAAGAAGCAAGATAGAAAACGCATTGACGCTTTTGAACTTTGGTACTGGAGAAGACTTTTGAGGAGACCATGGACAGTCAGGAAAACAAACAAATGGATCCTCGAACAAATCAATCCAGACTTTCCACTCGAGGCACAAATGACCAGGCTCAAACTATCAAACCTTGGACACATTATACAAAGACCCAGCTCCCTTGAGAAGTCCATAATGCTGGGGGAAATTAAAGGAAAGAGAAGAAGAGGACGACCAGCAGCAAGGTGGATGGACTCGATGACAACAGCAATGAATGCACCACTGAGAGGCCAAGATGAAGACAGATCATCCTGGAGAGAATCCATCCATGTGGTCGCCAAGAGTCAACACCGACTTGACGGCACAATACAGTTGAACTGGCCCGTGGTTGAACTACTACACATGATGTTCAATCATGTGTATCTTTGCTCTGACATCCTCCTTTCAACCAAAGGCAGCGGAAACCCTTTCCCTTCCGCCCATTTATCCACGCAAGAATCACGCCCCTCCCAAGCTTGCGGTTTCCCCACCCATGTGGGAAAAGGCACAAGCTTCCTGTATCTCTTCCCACGTGAAAGAAAAAAGGGAGGAGCAAAATTTTGAGCAGACAAATGGCTGGAAGGGAACGGCTGAAGCAACACTTCCTCTAGCATTCCTCTGAGCCTGCTTTTAATTTCAAAACTGTATTGTTTATTTATGTAGGATGTTTGCATACCGCCCCAGACTCGCATCTCTGGGTGGTTAGCACAAACTAAGCATTACACCTAGCAACAGAGAAACAAAGCAAGCTGCCTTATACCAAATCAGCATAAGATGCATCTAGTATAGTTTACACCCGGGATACTCAGCTTAGGCCCACCTTTGGCCTACAACTCCCATCATCCCTGACTATTGGCCACTCTGGCTGGGGATGCTGGGAGCTGCAGTCCCCAAAAAACAGCTGGAGGTCCAGTGTTGAGCAAACCTGGTCTATGCTGCCCAGCAGTGGTTTCTCTACGGCTTCGGGCAGGAATCTCTCTGAGCCCTACCTTGAGATGCCAGGAAGTGAACCTGGCACCTTTTGCATGCAAGCAGATGCTCTGCCACTGAGTTACGGACCTGCCCCCTCAAGGGGATATCTTACAGCATAGGAACATAGCAAGTTGCCTTGTACTGAGTCAGACCCTTGGTCCATCTAATTCAGTATGGTCTACTCTACACGGAGTGGCAGCAGCTCTCCAAGGTTTTAAGCAAGAGCCCTACCTGAAGATGCCGCTAGGGACTGAATTGGAGATCTTTTCCTTGCAAGCAGATGCTCTCCCATTGAGCTACAGCCCTGTCCCCTAAGGGGAATATAGGAACACAGGAAGCTGCCATATATTGAGTCAGACCATTGGTCTGTCTATCTCAGTATTGTCTACACAGACTGGCAGCGGCTTCTCCAAGGTTGCAGGCAGGAGTCTCTCTCAGCCCTGTCTTGGAGATGCTGCCAGGGAGGAAACTTGGAACCTAGATGCATATTCCTAGAGTAGCTCCATCCCCTAAGGGGAATAGCTTCCACTGCTCACACATCAAGTCTCCCATTCATATACAACCAAGGTGGACCCTGCTTAGCTAAGGGGACAAGTCATGCTTGCTACCACAAGACCAGCTCTCCTCAAGATATCTCACAGCGCTCATGTGGGTCACCCATCCAAATGCAAACCAAGAATGACCCTGCTTAGCAACAGAGGCAATTCATGTTCACTACCACAAGACCAGCTCCCATGGAATGTTTACTTTGGCCCCAAGTTCTCACAGAGCAGAAGTGGCAAACCTGCGTGTGGGCTGTACCACCTCAGGGTGAAGGGGGCTGCTCTCATGATGCAATGCTCCTCCATTAAAAAAAAAATCCACTGCACAGAAAATTAGCATTTCAGGGGAAAGGATTGTAAGCTAGCCTTTTCCCTGAAATGCTAGATTTCCATGTGCATTGAATGCTTTTTTGTGAGGAGCAAAAGATGGTGATAAATTGGAGGCTTACGGAGAGAAAAATAAGAATAGAGCAGGAGACAGGTTCGAGTTGGTAGGTAGACAGCCTAGGGCAAGGGTGGCAGCTGGGGATGATGGGAGTTGTAGTCCAACAACAGCTGGGTTGCCACAGGTTGGTCACCGCTGGTCTAGAGTCTAGCAGCAATGCACAGACCAAGGTTGGCTGAGGATTCTGTGTAGTCCACTGAATACATCACAGGACATTTGCTTGGGAAACAAGCTTAAATTCTCGCTCATGTCTGGATTTACTGGTTAATCTAGTTCAAGTTGCTAGTTCCAGCCTCAGGTCTTTATCAGCACAATGAGAATTATAGCAACCTGTCCGAGAGAGCAGGCTGATGTAACTTTTTAAGAGCAGTGGGCTGGCTTGGAAACACCTTCCCTGTATTCAGTCCAAACATGCCTTTCCTCTCCAAGGCAAGCTCTGAAATATCACACACACACACACACACACACACACACACACACACACACACACACACACACACACACACCACCCCTGGTTCTGCTAGGTTTGCAGCGGAAGTCAGATGTGCACAGGGCAGATTGGCCAACATCTGTGTTGTCATGAAGAAACCTTTCCCCACACCCCTAATCCACACCGCAGTTTTCTACCTTTAAAAACAATTTTCAGTGTCTTAAAACTATTAAGACAATTAACACAGTCTACACGGCTCAAGTTAAAACTGAGGTTCTACACTTCTTGGCTGTGGCGGGTGTATGTGTGTGCGCGTGCCAAAACCAGACTTTGCGTAGGGCACCAAAAATCCCAAGACTGGCCCTGATGAAGGTATATAACCCATGGAATACAGTAGGTCTTGGGTCCGCCCCCTGAGCTGCCATTTTATGTTTGACTCCACCCCCAGCCAGTATTGTGCACATGGGTCCAGTTGGTAGACCTTGGGATTCTAGTTTAATAATAATAATAATAATAATAATAATAATAATAATAATAATAAGATCCAGAAAGCCTGACACCTGCCTACCTTTTGCCTAGAACACAAGGGCTGCATCCTGGTTTGTGAAGCAGTGAGGGACAGATTCACCACTGCACTAAACACTCCCCATAGCTCGACCCTAGCCCACCTGGGCTGATCCCTGCTCCATTCATCCAGGAGATCACCAACTCGCTCCCAGCAATCCACAACAGCTGCCACCATTTCCGGGTACCCCTCTGCTTTCGGACTTTTAGGAAGATCAGCCCTGCCCTGGCCCTAATTTGCAAATGCCGATTGCCTGTCAGAAGCGGGATCGGTGCCAGCTTTCTCGCTACAATGAGTCATTCAGCCAAATGCATGGCTGGCTGCCCATCTCTGGCTCTGCACAGGGTTTAGGCATCTTTTCCACTCCTGGCGGCGTTTTGTACAGACCCCACTCCCAGCTATGTACTTTTTCCAATTCTGGCGTATTTATTCATGCAAAAACAGTGGAGCAAATCGTTCCTGGACTGGTCAACAATAGGATTGTTATTTCTTTCTCTTTTCCTCTTTCTCTCACTCACTCTCTTTCCTTCCTTCCCTTGTCTTTTTTTCAAACTCGTCGTTTCCCTTTTGCCAGATAGAAATTACAGATAGAAATTAAGCCGGTAAAGTTTCTAGCAACCCGCCAGGAAAAGTTGCACCTGCTACATTTTGGAGAATCAAACTGCAGCACAGGAGCAGGACAGGAGTGGGGTGGCAGTGAGGAGTTGGCCACAATAACAATCAGTGTGGTCTAGTGGTTACAGCACTGGAGTAGGATTTGGAAGACGCAGGTTTATGTGTCCTCACCTTGCAGGGTTGTTGTGAGGATAAAACTGGGAGAGGGATGAGGAAAAGCCATGTACACTGCCATGGGCTTCCTGGAAAAAGGGCAGGACCAAAACATAATAGATAAACCTTAAGGGTTTGGGGTTGTGGGTTGTGTGTGTGTGTGTGTGTGTGTGTGTGTGTTTAGCAATTCTTCTACTGAAGCCATAAGCTGCCAGTTCCCCACCTATGGAGAGCATTTCCATCATCACAGCCTTATATTTATTTATTTTAAGCATTCCTTTCCCTTTCTATTCACTGTCTGGCTGCTTTGAGTTTTGTTTTGTGAAATTGCTTTTTTGGTTTTAATTTGCACAGCACCTAATGCAATAGGAGGTGCTTGGTCAGTCATTATCAAACAAAATGCTCCAAGGCACTCAGACAGGATGAAGCCGGTCTGCTTCTCACTTTAACAGCTGCAGGGAAAGGAAAGGCATTAGGAATATAGGAAGCTGCCACATACTGAGTCAGTCCATTTTTCCATCTAGTTCAGAATTGTCTACACTGACTGGCAGCAGCTTCCCAAGGTTTCAGGCAGGAGTCTTTCCCGGGAACTGAACCTTTTTCCAGGCAAAAGAAGCAAAGGGTTGAACCCAGACTCTCTGCATATGAAGCAGATGCTTTTGTTGAAAAGCGGTATATAAATATTCGCCATATCCGTATCCTACCACTGAACTACAGCCCCATCTCACAAGGTGACATACATGGGCCTCCCATCCAGGCAGGGACCACATCAAGACCTGCATGGCTTCAGCAAGAGATGCCTGTATCATGTGCCCTTGGGGGTCCTTGGTTGCTCCAAGGAGGCTGGGACCCATTCAACGTATGCCGATTTCCCCAGCATGTGGATGCAGCAATGAGAGAATCGGCATCTGCTGAATTTCCCCCAGCCACACAGCTGTAATGTCAGAGGGGTGGGGGTGGGGGATGGCAACCTTAAGTGGGTGTGAATGCCCCTTACATTTGGCGGTACAGTAAGGTCAGCGATGTGTCATTACTGGAAACGTGCCTTCAGCCAAAAAGAGTTCTTGAGTTCAACATCATAAATTTGGCAAAGAAAGTTGGCAATCCTCGCCATGGGATGCTAGGGTTGAAAGGTGAGGAGTGCTGGTTTTGTGGCAGCAAGCACGAACTGCCCCTTTGCTAAGCAGAGTCTACCCTGGTTTGCATTTGGATGGGTGACTACACGTGAGTGCTGTCTGCTGCAAGATATGAGGCGATACCCAGCAGCATAGCATCTGCTTCCATGCACAAGGTCCCAGGTTAAAACCCTGGCATCTCCTATTTCCCCCCCCCAATTCATTCCACCCCTTCCCTGGCTGCTTTTAAGCCAATTCTTAAAACCCACCTGTTTTGCCAGGCATTTGCCCTTTAAACAACAATTATTATTATTATTTTAATTGTTATTGGTATTGTTGTTGTTCACCGCCCAGAGGAGGCGGAATATAAGAACAATTTAATAAATAAATATTGTCTGAAATCTTAGAGAGCCAGTGCCAATCAGTGTCGACAGTACTGAGCTACGTGGACCAATCTTCTGACTCCAAATAAAACAGCTCCCTATGCTCTAGAACCCCTCCCTGGATGCTCAGCTTCATTTAAAGACATTAAAAAGCATAATAGTAGTCTTTTTACTTGCAGAGAGACAAATGGGCAGGCAATATTTCACCCAGCTAGCCAGGATGTCGTAATGCAATCAAGTAATGTTAAATGTATTGATTGATTGATTGATTAAGTGCCGTCAAATCGGTGTTGACTCTTAGTGACCACATAGATGGATTCTCTCCAGGATGATCTGTCTTCCACTTGGCCTTGAAGGTCTCTCAGTGGTGCCTTCATTGCTGTCGTCAACGAGTCCATCAACTTGCTGCTGGTCGTCCTCGTCTTCCCTTTCCTTCAACTTCTCCCAGCATTATGGACTTCTCAAGGGAGCTGGGTTTTTGCATCATGTGTCCAAAGTATGATAGTTTGAGCCTGGTCATTTCTGCCTCGAGTGAAAATTCTGGATTGATTTGTTCTATGATCCATTTGTTTGTTGTCCTGGCTGTCCATGGTCTCCTCAAAAGTCTCCAGCACCAAAGTTCAAAAGCATCAATGCTTTTTCTATCTTGCTTCTTCAAAGTCCAGCTTTGGCATCCATATAGGGTCACGGGGAAAACCATTGTCTGAACAATTCTAATCTTTGTAGGTGTAGACACGTCATGGCATCTAAATATCCTTTCCAAGGCCTTCATTGCAACCCTACCAAGTGCTAGTCTGCGGCATATTTCTTGACTGCTGGAGCCTTTTAAATGTATTAGGCTACCTATATTCATGTTCTGGCTGTTCTGGAATGATTATCTGTCCTCGTAGGTCCCCTCACCACAAAATCTCTGGCAATGGACTTGAACACACACCTACCTATATGTCTTCTGCTTGTCCCCTTCTTTTTGCTTGAGGCACCTGTCTTTTAGCATTTAAGAATGGGGGATCAGGTGGTCACTCTCCAAAGGGCCTGGCATTCTGGAGAGGAATGCAACCCTTAACCCACCCCGGTAAAGAGGAGGAGCAAGCATGAATTGTCCCCTTTGCTAAGCGGAGTCCACCCCGGTTTGCATTTGGATGGGCAACTACATGTGATCACTGTCTCCTTAGGGGATGCAGCCATAGCTCAGTCATAGAGCATCTGCTTTGCATGCAGAAGGTTCCAAGTTCTCTCCCTGGCACCTCCAGATAGGGCTGAGAGAGACTCCTGCCTGCAACCTTGGAGAAGCTGCTGCCAGTCTGTGCAGATAACACTGAGCTACATTTTGCATGCAGAATGTCCCAGATTCAGTCAAAAGATCCCTCCCTGGCATCTCCAAGATAGGGCTGAGAGAGACTCCTGCTTCTCACCTTGGAGAGCCGCTGCCAGTCTGTGTAGACAATACTGAGCTAGATGAACCAAGGGTATGACTCAGTATATGGCAGCTTCCTCTGTTCCTAAACTTCCCAGCTGATCCCAGATTGTTTTGTTCAAAGTGGTGCACCTGGCCTGATGCAATTAAATCAGGGTTTCTTTAACCTTGGGCCCCCAGATGTTATTGGACTACAACTCCCATCATCTCCAGACATGGCCTTTGTGGCTGAGGATGATGGGAGTTGTAGTCCAACAACATCTGGGGGCCCAAGGTTTAGAAACCCTGAATTAAATGAAACAAATATACCAGGAGGCACCAGCAGCGGCATCTCCAAAAGAACTCCTTGGGAACAAGTCCACAGAGCTCCCCCTGGATGGCATTCACTCCTTGGCTCGTGATAATAGGATTCTCCCAGATTATATCAGCAGGGAGGTCCTTAAAGTTCCAAGAACGAACGTGAGCATCTAGCCAAAGGCCGACACACAAAGTTTCCACATGATTGTTTGGAGGCATCAGGCCAAACTGACTTACAGCTTCTCTGGGGGCTTTTTAAGAACGATGGAGAACATTCTCCCTGCTTAAATGGAAACTTGGAACTTGCCTCCAGAGTGGAAGATTGTAGAGGAGGAGAAGTGTGTAAACAGGGCTTAAGTTCTTAGTTGTGGGGCCGCAAAGCTTCTGGGATGCTTTACCCACTGCCCAGAAAGATATTTTCCTGCTGTGGCTAGCTGGGGTTAAAGTGGCCACCTTTGACAGTTTAACATCAGGCAATCAGTTCAACAGGTGCAGGTTATTCCAGCATGGGAGATGCAATGATGGGGAAACTTTGCCTGTTGGACTTCTGGCTGCCGGGACATTCTGGTTGCTAGGAGCATGAATTGTCCCCTTTGCTAGGCAGGGTCCGCCCTGAGTTGCATCTGGGTGGGTCACTACACGTGAGCTGTAAGATATTCCTCCTAGGGGATGGAACTGTAATTCAGTGGTATTATTCATCATCATCATTTTAGTTATTATTATTGTTATTATTTACATTTATACATTATATACAGGTGAAACTCGGAAAATTAGAATATCGTGCAAAAGTCCATTAATTTCAGTAATGCAAATTAAAAGGTGAAACTGATATATGAGACAGACGCATTACATGCAAAGTGAGATTAGTCAAGCCTTAATTTGTTATAATTGTGATGATCATGGCGTGCAGCTCATGAAAACCCCAAATCCACAATCTCAGAAAATTAGAATATTACATGGAACCAAGAAGACAAGGATTGAAGAACAGAACAATATCGGACCTCTGAAAAGTATAAGCATGCATATGTATTCAGTACTTGGTTTGGGCCCCTTTTGCAGCAATTACTGCCTCAATGCGGCGTGGCATGGATGCTATCAGCCTGTGGCACTGATGAGGTGTTATGGAAGACCAGGATGCTTCATTAGCGGCCTTCAGCAATTCTGCATTGTTTGGTCTCATGTCTCTCATCCTTCTCTTGGCAATGCCCCATAGATTCTCTATGGGGTCAGGTCAGGCGAGTTTGCTGGACAATCAAGCACAGTACACTGTATACTTTTCAGAGGTCTGATATTGTTCTATTCTTCAATCCTTGTCTTCTTGGTTCCATGTAATATTCTAATTTTCTGAGATTATGGATTTGGGGTTTTCATGAGCTGCACGCCATGATCATCACAATTATAACAAATTAAGGCTTGACTTATCTCACTTTGCATGTAATGCGTCTGTCTCATATATCAGTTTCACCTTTTAATTTGCATTACTGAAATTAATGGACTTTTGCACGATATTCTAATTTTCCGAGTTTCACCTGTACATGTAAATATATATTTACATTTATTATAATGTATTATTATTGTTGTTGTTTACATTTCTATCCTGCTCTTCCTCCGAGGAGCCCAGAGCGGTGTTATCTTTATCCTCGCAACAACCTTGTGAGGTAGGTTAGGCTGAGAGAGAAATGACTGGCCCAGAGTCACCCAGTGAGTTTCATGGTTGAACGGGGATTCGAACTCAGGTCTTCCCAGTCCTAGTCCGACACACTAACCACTACGCACTTCTTGGGTTCTCCAGGGAGAGACTGGGAGAGACTCCTGCCTGCAGCCTGGGGAAGCCACTGCCAGTCAGTACAGACAATACTGAGCTAGATGGACTCATGGCCTCTGACTCAGTATAGGGCAGCTTCCTATGTTCCTGTGCTGTTGAAAGGCACACGAGCCTTAAATCGGTCACTTTGAGCTTGCTGGAGAAAGAGCAGGATAGACAGGAAAACACTCATTCAGTGATGAGAAAAGGCACTCTGCCCATGCTTAGAGACACTGTTGTGTTCCAGTGTTCCCAGGCCAAAGATGCTATGTCTTTTGCCTGGAGGGATGCCATCAGCACTGTGTAAGAAATACCCATTCTCACATTCCTTTCTCTTATGCAACTGCATTCCATGTTATGTTCACTATTGCAACTGTGGGGAGGGAAGTCAGACTTGGGAGTGCTCAAAAATGCGATTCCATTTTACACACACCCACCCCACTACTTACGTAACAACTGCACATTTATTGCACTGGGAAGCAATTGTCTGCAAGGGCCTCAAGTGTAAGACAAAGACACCCCTGCGGACCACCAAGTGAGGGAATTTTCAACCCGGGAATACTGAGGAGTGAAAGCCAAGACTCTCTCCAGGCAAAGAGGACAGGGGGCACTTATGAAGGACATCAGATGCAATTCTGTAGCAAGCATGACTTGTCTCCTTAGCTAAGCAGGGTCTGCCCTGGTTGCATATGAATGGGAGACTAGAAGTGTGAGCACTGTAGGATATTCCCTTCAGGGGATGGAGCTGCTCTGGGAAGAGCAGAAGGTTCCAAGTTCCTTCCCTGGCATCTCCAAGCTAGGGCTGAGAGATTCCTGCCTGCAACCTTGGAGAAGCCACTGCCAGTCTGGGTAGTCAATACTGAGCTAGATGGACCAAGGGTCTGAATCAGTATATGGCAGCTTCCTATGTTCCTATTTCACCACTTGCTTCCTCAATGCTGCCTTCCAGAGCTCTAGCAGGACGTTAAGTTGCCATCTGGAAGCCAAGCAGTCACCTTAGCGAGGAAACTTTTGCATCTTGGCTTCTGGGCTCCTTTGCCTTTAAGGGCTGTGTACTAGAGATCCTTTCAGTGACACAGGTGAGGAAAGATGTATCTACCAACACTTCCTCTTCATCTGAAGTCTGAAAAGCATGGGAGCTCAGTGGTCCTCTATACCCAGCCTCTGTAGCTTTAAGGGGTTTTTTGAGGTCATGGTCTGAGGGCACATGATATCACCACCTTGCTGGAGCTAAGCAGGCCTGGGTTGGGTCATTTCTTGGATGGGAGACTGCCTGGGAGTTTTGTGACAGGAGAAATGTATGGAGGTCATTCACACAGTCAAAAACTGTGTTCAGCCTGGGTTTGGGAGCTGTGTGCACTCCCAATTTTTGATTGTGTAGAAGCAAGTTAAGAGTGAACCCTGGGTAGAAGCGATTGTGTGGAAGCAAGGGAGGAGGAAAAGCTACCCAGGTTTCCTGCCTCCCTTGCTTCCACACAGTCACTTCTACCCAGGTTTTCCTCTAACCTTGCTTCCACCCAACCAAAAATGAGGAGCACACACAGCTCCCAAACCCAGGCTGAACACGGTTTTTGACTGTGTGAATGGCCCCAGTTTTTGATTTATGAATGACCTCGTTATATATTTAAAAACTGCAACCCTGTCTTTCAAGGCACCGAGCTCTATCTCGTGTTAGAAATTATTCTTAGCTGAGGTTACTGAGTGCACACAAAATCAGAAGTAGCTTTACTTAGATGGTGAGCCTTTTGGGGACAGGGATCCATCTTATTTTATTTATTATTTCTCTGTGTAAACCACCCTGAGCCATTTTGGGAAGGGCGGTATAGAAATTGATTGAATGAATGAATGAATGAATGAATGAATACTTGAGATGGGGAGCGGCCCATAATTCAGTGGCATGGCATGGCAGGTACAATTGGTGGCATCTCTGATAACAACAGGGCTACGAAAGACCTCTCCTCGAGGCCTTAGAGCTGCTGCTAGCCAGAGTAGACCGTAGTGAGCTAAACAGATTAACCGTCTGACTCAGTATAAAGCAGCTTAATATGTGCCCATTCACTCTGGGGATGGGGCCAAAGCTCAGAGGCAAAGCATCTGCCGAGCATGCAGAAGGTCCCGCGTTCGATTCCTGGCATCTCCGGGTAGGACTGGGAGAGACTCCTGCCTGAAACCATGGAGAGCCGCTGCCAGTCAGTGTAGACAATACTGAGCTAGACGGAGCAATGGTCTGACACAGTATGGTAGCTTCCTATGTTCCTAACGCCACTGCACTATCAGCATTTGCTCCTATTCCTTCCTGTGGGTGTGCTGCTTTTTTGGCACAGACTCTGTGTGCATGGAATCAATTGGTTCATTCGTGTCTTTAAGTATCTTGGAGAGCATCTGCTGCCAGTTGGAGTAGGCAGCCACGGGTTAAATAGCCCAAAGGCCTGACTCTGTAGAAGGCAGCTTCATGGGTTAAGCTGCCATTTATTGAACCGACTTGGGCTGCTGTTTTTATCGAGACACATTGAGACATGTTAGCTGGCTCTGGAAGGGGCCCTTGAAAGGAGTCTCAGGTGTCTGCCAATATTAGGCAGAGGTGGAGGAGAGAAAGAGAGAGGGTGATGGAACCACACCCTAAGAGATTAAATTCTGGAATGTGCCAACAATCTCAAACAAACGATGCTGAAGAGGAACGTTCAGGCTAGGCGTCTCTTGCAGCACCTCCCTGGGAAAGTAGCCCCACTGAAGACTGTGGGACTTCTGAGTAAACAGACCGAGGAACGAACTACACAACAGAGGAATCCAGGGCTTTCACACGAGCCAGGATTCACGGTGCCTTAGGCTTGACTCCAGTTTCAGTGTCAGGGTGTCAGCCCCGGATCACGAAACAAAAAATGAGACAGTACTATAGAGCATGCACAGAGTGCTTTTCACACACCAGTCGGTAAAAAGCCCACCACATCTATGAGCAGTAAGACTGCCTTTTTAAAGAACTGACCCTGCTCCTGTACCTTCAACAGCAGCCTGACACCCAGAAATCAAACAGGTGTTGCTCGCTACAACACCTTTTCTCCATGCCAGGTAAATCTAGCGTTCCGCATTTCAGGCTTCTCCTAAGACACCACAGCATAGTCAGGAAGCATAACCGGCACCACCATAACCAGATAGCAGCACCAGTTCTATTATTAAAGGTTTACTCCTGGAAAATGAAAACTAATAACAGTCCTGCCAGAGACAGCAGGTGCATCGCAATTCACCTGCCCAGATATAGGACTGGAGATTGGTGAAGGTATTCCAGGGCAAAGGGTGTAAATTCCTAGCAGCCCTGAGCCCCTGAACCTCTCGCTGTATACTGACAAGAGAGAGATGATTTTACAAAAATCAAATGTAGTGAAACTGTGGGGTGTTTTTTTAAAACCAAAGGAGCCGCCAGCAAGACATCATTTCAGGGACGGATCAGGGTAGACACAAACATGAAGAAAGTTCAGAGAGATCCTGCTAGACACCTCTAGCCAACAGCTGCCGGGTAGCCTAGAGACCCAAAACTTCACCAACCATCCTGGCAAGCCTATGGCTGCTTGACAATCCATAGCCAAACTGGGCTGACAATGAACACACAACCCCATATGCAAAGAATCAGCACTCACCTCTTCTTCTGGACGGTGGGGCTGTATTTCCCTTTGTTTCTTCTCTTGAACAGCGAGTGCATAGTGTCGCCCTGGATCCTGTTGGGGATGAAATCTGGTTTCAGTGGGAGGGGAGAGGAAGGAGAAAAAAGAATCAAGGAAGGGGAAAAAGAATCGAGGGAGGAAAAAGGAGCGAGCCCTGTCAGATCCCTTTTCCCCAGCCACAATAAAAGGCTGGCAAATGTGCTGCTAGATCCTACAGGTTAGAAGGGAGCCTGGTGGAATCAAGAGGAGAGAACCACTCTGCAGATACCTCAAGTCCTGCTTCTCTGTCCCTGCTGCTGCCAGTGGAGGTGTGATCTTCCCAGTCCAGGCTGGCTTGAAGCTGCTTCCTCCAGGAGGTGGTGCTTACCTACTGCACCATGTCATGAGTCCAGGCGGAGCTTCACCAGAGGCGGTGATTTCCTCCTCCTCTGCCTTTGCTGGGAGCATAGAGGTTGCAAAGGGAGGGTGCATATGTCTCTGACTAGTTCATCATTCTGCCACTGGAGGTATTCTTCAGGTTGCTACCAGCTTCTCCCCCCTGCCCACCCCCCGGCCCTTGCTCCTGATACTGTAACAGCAGCCTGACAGGCAGAAATTAAACAGGGGAAGTTTTTATTAGGGCATGGTGTCGATGTGGAACAAGCCACAAGAGAAGTGGCAACTTGGGGCAGAATCCTAGACAGAATCCTAGGAGAATCAGCTGTGCCTTTAGCCACGGGGTGATCTGCAGGAAATATCAGCTGACAAAGTTACTCTCCATGCGGTGTAAAGGGTTAGTTGTTGGCTTCTGCAAACCAAGCTGCAGGTAAGGCACAAAGGCAAGCTAGATCAGTTTTCCTGGTCAGTCGGCAATCCTATGTACCCTGAGCTAAGGTGAGCAGGTGCAAAGGAGGGCAGGGCTGGTGGATATTTCAGATCTGTTTAATGGGGAGAATTTTGGCTGTTGCAGCTTTTCTTACCATTGTGGGACATTATTTGCCGGCTGGAAATTTTTCCTCTGCCGTGCACTGCTGAAAAGTACAGGAGTCCCCATTCAAGCATCATGTTCAGCAAACATGTGAAGGGAAAGGGGGGCATGCCAGATAGCCCTGCTCCCCTGCACTAACTGGTCATGTCCCCTGGGTGCCTGTGCATTCAACGGATCTCACTGCATTGCCCAGCAGCTGTGGAAAAAATGAATACATGAATCTCTGTGTCCGTCGAACTAACTCAAACTGGCAAATTATTCCACTCTTCTTCCACAGAGCTAAGGATGGCCCACATGGGGTTATATCAGCGGTGGGCAACCTGAGAACTACAACTCCCATCACCCCAACTTCATGGGGATGGGGAGTTGTAGTTCTGACCCCAGCTTGCGAGCCACAGGTTGGCGACACCTAGGTTTTATTATGTTTACCTTCACAACAACACTGAGAGGCAGGCTGGATTGACAGGAAGTAGCATATAATAGGAGTCATTTTTGGAAGGGCAGTATATAAATCAAAGAAATAATTAAATTAAATTAAATCCCACCCTGTGATATTTTATTTTATTTTATTTTATTTATTCGATTTATATACTGCCCTTGCAAAATGGATCAGGGCAGTTTACAACAGGATAAAAACAATTAAAACCAGTTAGCAATTAAAATTAAAACCACATAGGTGCCAAGGTGGGAGATGTGAATCCAAGTCTACTTGCTCTGAGTTCAACACTCTCTCCACTACACCCCCATATAATCTGTCTGTCTATCTATCTATCTAATTAACAATATTTATGCCCTGCCTCTGCACTACACTACAGCTCAGGGCAGCTCACAAAATCAGTAAAGCAGAGGAATGCCCTCTAAAAACAGAATACACAAGAGTAACTAAAAACAAGCCTCGGGTAAAACCAAATGGAAAACGACACCTTCAAAAGTTAAAAACCCGCGCCAGATATAAGTGGCAAGGTTTTGTTTGTTTGTTTTAACCCCCATGGGCTTTTCAGAGCCAAGCAGTGAATGCCTTCGAGCATGTGAAACAACAACAATAAATATTTATATACCATTTTTCAACAAAGGTTTCCAAAGCAGTTTGCACAGAGAAATAATAAATAAATAAGATGGCTCCCTTTCCCCAAGGACTCACAATCTAAAAAGAAACATAAGACAGCCACCAGCAACAGCCACTGGAGGGATGCTGTGCTGGGGACGGATAGGGCCGGTTGCTCTCCCCCTGCTCAATAAACAGAACCACCACGTTAAAAAGGTGCCTCTTTGCCAAATTAGCCGGGGAGAGTCCACGCTACTCACCCACCACACGAGCCACCTTGGCACCGTTAGTTCAGTTGCTGGGTCCGGAGCCTCCCTCTCCAGACATGCTTTTGCAGCAGCCCTCCTCATTTTGGCAATGAGGACCCCCCCTGTCCGGAGCACACTAGCATGTTAGGGGTGAGAAAAGCCGCTGCGTTGGGGGGGGGGCTCTTCCTTGTAGCCGCAGCCAGGCTGGAGATATGGAAGTACCCCCAGACCCAGGCCTGGCCACTGCAGGCCTCAGGGTAGGGGTGCCAACTTTTCATTGCCAGAATGAGGGACACACGTCTGGGGTGCCCGGGAGGTATATGCAGTGGTAACCAAGAACCTGAGTAACATTGACGTATATGTAATTGAATTATATGCTATTGAATCAATGAGGGACAAGATATACTGCAAGATATTCCCCTCAAGGGATGAAGCCACTCTGGGAAGAGCAGAAGGTTCCAAGTTCCCTCCCTGGCAGCATCTCCAAGATAGAGCTGAGAGAGATTCCTGCCTGCAACCTTAGGAGAAGCTGCTGCCAGTCTGGGTAGACAATACTGAGCTAGATGGACCAAGGCTCTGACTCAGTATATGGCAGCTTCCTATGACAAATGCTGTCCCTATAGGGACCAACATGTCATCCCTGAAATGGGGGGCATCCTGCATCATGAGGGACAGTTGGCGACCCTACTCCGGGGGTGCCCGAGGAGGCCTATTTGGTTGCTAGGCAACACCCCTACCTGGCCCAGGCCAGGTTCTTGCTCCCTCCTGCCTCCACTCATCTGTGACTTTGAATGCCGTGACTGAAGGAACAGGTTAGGGGAGGGTGTTGCTAGTCCGCTGGGTGTAACGCCAACCACCTTGACAGAATCATGATTAGCAACCCCTTTCCTCTGCAGTCTTTGCTCTCCCTTGAGAGGAAGTTGTCTTAGGGAGAAGGGATATGACCAATAAATCCCAGTTTTTCAGGTGCTGGAGCAGAAGACTCGGGCCTCTGAGGTCATACAGGGAAGCCATGCCGTAGAAGGAAGCCCCGTCCCTCAGTTCTGTGCTCAAAAAGGTGGTTCGTATTATTATTGTTAAAAAATAATAATATTTTATTGTGGTCGTAAACCAGCCGAAAGCAGGAACTTAGACATTATAGTGCAATATATACTGGGAAAGAGAATTTGAACAAGAAACCCAAGAACAAATTTACAAGCAATATTACTTATTTGAGATTAGCAATTAGGCAATGTTTTGACTTTGGCCCGCCTTATTCTTACGACAGCTGCACAAAGTTTAGCAACCTGATGAGTAAAATGAGGACTTGAATCAGGGAACAAAAACCCAACCATTTGGAAGGGAGCAGAATCCCCAAACCCACTCAGCAAAGGTGTAAGAAATTCCCCATCCAGCCATGATACTCGCTGGGTGACTCCGGGCCAGTCACTTCTCTCTCAGCCTAACCTACTTCACAGGGTTGTTGTGAGGAGAAACTGAAGTATGCAGTACACTGCTCTGGGCTCCTTGGAGGAAGAGCGGGATATAACATGTAATAATAATAATAATAATAAAAAGGCAACCAAACATTGTGATATAATTCACAGCAAAGAATCACATGCTCTAGCGTTTCTACCTGGTTAGCATCACGGACAGAGTCGTAGATGGGATGCAAGTTTTGTATATCTACCCTCCACCAGAGCAGAAGGCAGGGCGATAAATCTTGCCAAAGAAAACACTCTGCAATGTTGAGGGAGATGCAGATAGAAGAACATAGAGTTATGCTGCAGGGGTAACTAGGTACCTAACACGCTCATATAAGGGCAGTAGAGGAACTGTGGCTAAGTCTACTTAAGAACATAGGAAACTGCCATATACTGAGTCAGACCCTTGGTCTATCTAGCTCAGTATTGTCTTCACAGACTGGCAGCGGCTTCTCCAAGGTTGCAGGCAGCAGGAATCTCTCTCAGCCCTATCTTGGAGATGCTGCCAGAGAGAGAACTTGGAACCTAAATGCTCTTCCCAGAGCGGCTCCATCCCCTAAGGGGAATCTCTTCCAGTGCTCACACTTCTAGTCTCCCTTTCATATGCAACCAGGGTGGACCCTGCTTAGCTAAGGGGACAAGACATGCTTGCTACCACAAGACCAGCTCATTGTGTTCCTATGCTATCCGTCTACTTCCCCCTTTGCTAAAAGTATCCCTTTCCTTATAAGATCTCACATGATTTTGGCTTTAGAAACACGCCACCACCTCCTTTCCTGACCCCAGATTGCTCTCCTGAGCCCGTTTGCTGATGGAGCAATCTCGCCCAGTGTGCCATGTGCCAAGAGTACAATGTTGTTTGGGTACATGCCTGTCTGTTTGGAGAAAAGGATCCTCGCCAAAATCCGAACTTCGCTCTGGAGCTTTTAACAGCAACCTGTGAATTCTCTTCGGCCTGCACAAGCCTCGTCTGCTGAGCCTGCCCTCTCATTATGTCATCTCACTTAGTGCTCCTATCAATTAATCATTTGAAAACCAGTTTTGGCCGTCGACCCAAAGCTTTCCTCTCATCCGGCTTCGTGCTGAGATTCAGCATGCAATCGCATGACAGTCGGCTTGATCCCGACAAGATCTGATGCGCAAGCACGTCTCACACTCTCTGACATTTCACAGATGAAAATAGGGACAGACCTCTCCTGTTCTTAAATGGAGGATCACTTGGTGAACCACACCCCTGGCATTATTACACATGGTTGAAGACTCTGCTCTGTTTGTTGCAGACTGTATATTCCGTTGCTTTAGGAGGTGAGATGCTAGAAAAACCATAAGCCTGCAGCAAAGCCTTCCATTGTCGGGACAGCCGTTCTAGGAGGCAGGTTGAATTGTGGATGGTCTTGTGGTAGCAGGCATGAGTTGTCCCCTTTGCTAAGCAGGCTGCACCTCGGTTTACATTTGGATATGAAGCTACATGTGAGTGCTGCAAGATATTCTGCTTAAGGGATCCCTAGCTCAGTGAAAGAGCATCTGTTTTCCCTGCAGAAGGTCCCAGGTTCAGTACTTGGCAGCATCTCCAGGTAGGGCTGGGCGAGACTCCTGCCTGCAACCTTGGAGAAGCCGCTGCCAGTCAGAGCTGATAATCCTGAGCTGAATGCAGCAAGGATCTGACTCTGTATAAAGCAGCTTCCTAGGTTCCTCTGAGGTGTTTGCCAGGTACAAGGAGGAGCGCAGAGAAGGACAAGCTCTGCCCCACTGCCACCATGGGTGCCACGCCATGGGTCTTCCTGATGCCCACTGCCACCACCCCACTGGGGCATGCAGTTCATTTCCCCCTCTTTGCCACATTGGGGCATGCATCTCCTTTCCCCTCTTCACCTCCCTCCCAACAGAAACACCTCTACCTGGGCAGCATGGCTTGGGAATCATACCTGCCCACATGTCCTTATATCCCCATCCCGGTGAATGTGGGCAGGCATGGTGAATTCTGGCCACTTAGCCACTGTGTGAAAGACAACTAATTCAAATCCATCTTTCAAAATACTGAGTGTAGGCCTTGGGTATTTAAGAGAACTCCTTCTTCACCATGAGCCCCACCACCTGTTAATTTATTTTATATTAAATTATTATAGATGGACCAGGACCGAGGAGACCTGAGTTCAAATCCCCATTCAGCCATGATACTAGCTGGGTGACTCTGGGCCAGTCACTTCTCTCTCAGCCTAACCTACTTCACAAGGTTGTTGTGAGGAGAAACTCAAGTATGTAGTACAGCGCTCTGGGCTCCTTGGAGGAAGAGCGGGATATAAATGTAAAAATAATAATGTAAATAATAATTAAATTAATAAGAAAGATCACCAGGAGTGGTTCATCTGCGGTTGCTGCCAACTCATTTGGTGGCTATTCGGGGATGGGCCTTCTCCGTTGCTGACCCTGGACTTTGGAATGCGCTCCCTGTTGAAATAAGAGCCTCCCCATCTCTGGCAACTTTTAAAAAGGCACCAAAGACACACTGATTCACCCAGGCTTTTAGTTAGATTTATATTTCTAATATTTTTAATGTTGGGTTTTAGATGATTTCAATGTTAATGATTTTAATTGTTTAATCGGTTTAATGTTTTAAATTATTTTAATTGTAAACCGCCCAGAGACGCACGTTTTGGGCGGCAAACAAACAAACAAAATTAATTGAAAAGACCTCCACTTGTTTATCCAAACAATTTTGCCAACAATGTATCTTCTCAGTAATTCACAAGGGGTGGGATTACCAAAATACATGGTCCTGCATCACTAGGGAGCCAATGTAGTGCAGTGGTTAGAGCGCTGGACTAAGACTGAGAAGGCCTGAGTTCTAATTCCCCTTCAGCCATGAAACTCACAAGGTGACTCGGTGCCAGTCATGTATCTCTCAGCCTAACCCATTCACAGGGTGGTTGTGAGGATAAACATAACCATGTACAGCACTCCGGGCTCCTTGGAGGAAGAGTGGGATATAAATGTTTAAAAAATTACATAAAATTACCGCACTTCCAACAACTATCGTTTGATAAAACAACAATAACGTGTGTGTTTTAAAACTTCTTTTGTTCACTGCTTTGCTTGCTCCTTGGAAAAGAAAGCTGGGTATCAATATTAAATGAATGGAAAATATCCTTAATATTGACAAAGAGCTGATGTGGTAAAGGTTGAGTATCCCTTATCCAGACATCTGAAATCCGGAATGCTCCAAAATCCGGACACCATGCCGTAACAAGTCAGCCGCGATGGGCAGGCATTCCGAAATCACAACACGAAAGCTGAGCTCATATGCTCAGCCACCATACAACTGGTCCTGAACAGGACCTCAGAGCGGGGTGTCAATGCTTGGATGCGAAACTTAAGGGACTCTGGTCTTAGGCCATTTAGGACTTGGTGATTTTAGCCTCGTCCTTTATTTACTTATTAATTTGTGGTTTCCCCCCTCAACTGTTCTAATGGCTTCCATTTTATTAATGTTGTAAGCCACACTGGAGGGGCAGGGTAGAAGTGTACTAAGTAAATAATAGATAATCATTGACCCTGGCCCGCCTCAATGTACTTCCCACCGTGGTCTTGGAGGGAAAATACAAGTGGGTCCCTAATGCGGCACGCCTTTGCCCCTGTGGTGCAGGTGAAATAGAGACCACTGTTCATGTAATTCTTTATTGCGAGTTTTATAGGGATAGTCATTCTAAGTTTATTTTACCTTTGCTAAAGAACTGCCCAGGCCACACCAATCTGCTGTCCAATTTTAAACCTGGGATGACTGTTAATGTGGCCAAATTTTATTCTACTGTATGTAAGATTCGTAAAGCCGGCATTACTTAATCGAATATTTTGTAAAATGTAAAGATTAACTGGTCTATGACCGTAATAAACTTTATCTATCTATCTAAATAATAGTCAAGACTTTAACGTTCAAAATTAGCACTTGGAATGAATCCAGGAACAAACTGGTAGCCAGGGAAGGGGATAAGATCAGGGCAATATGATCCAATCAGCCGGTTGTTGTAGCTGTTGCTGCTAATGCCAGGGGGAATGAAGCAGACACCAAAAAAGGCAGTGCTTGGGCGTTAAGTGGCTCTCCTCGGGCCATGCCGGAAATCAGTTGCAGGGCTGGGAATGCAGAATGGCAAGGGGGAAATGTGGCCTGTCTTTTAATATAATTTAAAAACAAAAATAGAAAAAGGCAAGAAGTTCCAGACTCACTTGTGTAATCAGCAGCAGCACCGACGCTCCAAAAACAGTAATAAATGATGTGGCAAGAGCTTGCAAAACAGACTGTGGAATCTAGTTGCCATCAGAAGATACGGATTCCCCTCCCTTCCTCTGTCCTCAAAATGTCCCTAATCAAGACTTGCAAACCTCAAGTCTCTACAAATGTAGCTTTTGCCTTGCTGGATCAGCGAAAAAGTGGGGTCAATCTAGCTGAGCATTCTCCTTCTAACAGCAGCCTAACAGAAGCTCCCAGACACAGCTAGCTGTCCTGCATGGTTTGTGCCCAGCAAGTGATAGCTGAGAGGATACACTTCTTCTGAGCATGGAGGTTTCATCTCTAGCCATTTAAGCATACATCCTTTGTTTCATGATTTTTTATTCTTAACCTGCTTTTCAGAAAGCTCCCAAAGCACTGATGACTTCAGTGCAAAATTCAATACCTGGTGCTGGTGGTAAGAGCTGCTTGGCTTTCAGGCATGCAAAGTCAAAGACACATTTTGCAAAAGAAGAGGAGTGGAGCCCAAAAGATGGCAGAGAGAAGAGCAAGATCAATGTGAGAGAGCCAGAAAACACAGGTGAAGTGTTAACAGGCATTCACATCCAGGTGTGGATAGGTTTGTTATTATTATTGTTGATTTCCTTACTACCACACCATCTGTGTTCCTGATGCTTTTCACAGAATGAGGTTAGTGTCCTGTGGGGCTTACAATCTAGTGTTCAATCAGGCTTTTAATTTATAGTTTTGAAGTTTGGGAGTTTTTATCTCCCAGTTGTGTTTAATGTTTTAATGATTGTTGTGTTTTAAATGATACACTGCCTGGAGAGTTATATATGGGGCAGTACAGAAATGTGCCAGATAGATAGATATAAATAAATAAGTCACTATGGAGGAAAGGAAGGGTCATGCCAGAACACAGAGGTGAGGTGTTAACAGGCATTTGCATCCACGTGTGGGTAGGTTGTTTATTATTTATTTGCTTGCTTGCTTGCTTACTTACAACTATGCCATTTGTGTTCCTGGTGCTTTACACAGAATGAGGTCTGCGACTGTGCCCCAAGCGGGTTGCAGTCTAGAAAATCTTGTCATGGAAACTGGTGGTGGCCCAGATTGCCACAGTCCCTAGCTCACACTAGCAACTCCAGGCTGGAACAGGTCCAAACTCTGGACTCTTAGAGCTACTAGAAAAACATGGAGTGGATTCCTAAATGTTACCATGGTCAAAGATTCAAATTCTGGTCTAGGCATAATTTTTTACATCAGGGGCAGAGATTCTTCCTAAGCATTTGAGAAGTCCCCCTCACCCACCGCTTTATTTTACTGACTGCCCGCACAAAACATGTAATTTCTCCTTTCAAAAAAATTTTGAGGAGTTGCTCCTCAGACTTTCCCTCTGGCTGCACCATAATTAAAATTCCAAACTTTAATTATGCAGACTGCGGAAAGGTGAATGGACTACCAGTTTGGCGGAAATCAGTCCTGTGGCATATCCTACAAAAACAAGGATCCATCAGTTAACCTGATTGGGTGGCCACTTGTTGTAATTAGGAAGAGAATTCATCAAAGCCAGTGAGTCTATGTTATGAGTAACAGGATTGGATTTTATATTTTGGATCATTACTGAGCATATATGTTTCAGATTGAGACTTCTAGATCAGTTGATCAATATTAAGTAATAAATACATTATGAGGTCGTGCACATGACCACTTTTGGCGGGCAGGGAGGGAGGGAGGGAGGGGGGAAGGCCCTAGGTTGATCTGCTCGTGTGAACAGCCTCTATATATTCTGTATATTGTACCTTTGGTCCTCTTTTGAGCACACAATCTGGGTATAGTTCAGGCACACACCCTGTTATCTGTTTGTAGGCAGCTGTAAAAGGCATCAAAGCCTGCCAGAAAAAAAAGGTGGCAACCCTAGCATCTTATGTGCATGTGCCTTTTAACCAGCACACTGCCTGGACAGAGTCCGAACACTTCCTAGTGTGACACTCCGCATTTCTTGGAAGAGGCTTGTTTGAGACCTGGCTTCTCTGGTGAGTTGTGACACTTGCCCAGAAAAACAACCAACTTCAAACAGAACGGCAGTGTGTGGGGGAGGAGACCAGATCAAGATGCAACAAGCCTAGAGGAAGAGAGAGGATAGGAAAAGCGGGAAGGCAGAACAAAGAGCGAAGATTCCCTAGGCCTTCCAGTTAATCACCTGAGTTGTTTTGACATGCTAGCTTCCACACCTGCGCTCTGCTGATTTTTTTTTTTTTTTTGCCTGTGATGCTCCAAAATGCAGAAGCTATGGATGTATGAAGCTGCCTTATGAAGGGCCAGGTCATTGGACCGGAGATGGCTCCCAGGTCAAGATGTTTTCATGCTTCTGCCCATGGAAATCCTGGGGATAGAACCTTCTGCATGCAAGGCAGGTGCTTTGCCACTGAGAGCTACGGGCCCTCTCCCAAGCTTAACATATAAAATTGCCACTGGTCCATTTCACCTGATATTGTCTGCTCTGATAGGAAAAGGATACTAACTGAGCAAAGAGGCACTTTTAAAAAGTGGTGATTCCCTTTATTGAGCAGGGGGAGAGCAACTGGTCCTATCCATCCCCAGTACAGCATCTCTCCAGTGGCTGTTGCTGGTGTCTATCTTACTTTTCTTTTTTAGATTGCGAGCCCTTTGGAGACAGGGAACCATCTTTATTTATTTTTATTTCTCTATGTAAACCGCTATGGGAACATTGGTTGAAAAGAGGCATATAAATATTCATAGCAGCAGCATAGCAGGATCTGTCCCAGCCTTACTACCTGAGATCCAGGGGCGATCCTTCTATGAGGCGAGGGAGGCAGCGGCCTCAGGTGGCGGATTCTTGGGGTGGCAATATTCCCTCTGCCATTGCCATTGGAGCAGCTCTTTGGGACTGAGTTGATCCTTGCAAGCTTTGAAGGAGTGCCCTCCTCACAATCCTTGCAAAGCTTGCGAGAAGCGCAAGGAGAGAAGAGGAGACTGCTGGCAACCTTCCGTGCTCCTTCCTGCCCACTTCCAAAGCTTGCAAGGGCTGGTTTTGAGAGGACTGGCCCCCACTAGGGCCGAAGAGCAAGGCAGTCTTTGGCACCTTGCCTCAGTCACGGCAGTACCTCGGGATGTCCCTGTTAATGATGGGGAAAACACGACTCAGGGAGTACGTGATTGAGGCTTAAAAGATTATGAATGGTGTGAGGAGAGCAAACAGAGAGAAACTGGAGGTCGTCCAATCAAAATGAATATTAAGAGATGGAGGACAAACAAAGGGAAGGATTTCCCCCACCCCTAGGTTGTTGGTACATGAGCCAGCTGGAATGCATTGTTCCCTCTAGCAGGGATTCCCAGATGTTCACTCCAACTCCCAGCATCCCCAGCTGCAATGGCCTTTGGCTGGGGATGCTGGGAGTTGTAGTCAACATCATCTGGGAATTCCTGTTAGAGGGAACACTGCAGGGGTGGCTGATACCCTCTGGGGAGACGGGTGCTCAGTGTAATTTTTGACAAGACTTGCATCCCTAGAGATGGGAAAGAGGTGATAGCGTTGGAGGAGGAGAGCAAGCATGATGTGTGAGCTCTGTAAGAGATTCCCCTCAGGGGATGGAGCTGCTCTGGGAAGAGTAGAAGGTTCCAAGTTCCCTCCCTGGCAGCATCTCCAAGATAGGGCTGAGAGAGACTCCTGCCTGCAACCTTGGAGAAGCCATAGAAACATGCTCCTATGAATTGTCCCTTTTGCTAAGCAGGGTCTGCCCTGCTTTGGATGGGAGACTACATGTGAGCCCTACATGTGAGCCCTTAGGGGATGAGGCCACTCTGGGAAGAGAACCTGCCTGCTTGCATGCAGAAGGTCCAAGCTTCCCTCCCTGGCATCTCCATATAGGTCTGGGAGGGACTCCTGCCTGCAGCCTTGGAGAAGCCGCTGCCAGTCTGGGTAGACAATACCAATAGACTCGGTATATGGCAGCTTCCTATGTTCCATTGCAAGACTTTCAGCTTTCATTGTCTTATCATGCTTTTCTTGTCCTGACCATCGGGCCTGCAGCAGCCAAATTTGCAGTGTGTCACTCTCAGCCCCATCTTGATGATGCCAGGGAGGGAACTTGGAACCTTCTGCTCTTCCCCGAGCGGCTTCATCCCCTAAGAAGAAGATCTTGCAGTGCTCACACATGTAGTCTCCCATTCAAATGCAAACCAGGGTAGACCCTGCTTAGCAAAGGGGACAATTCATGCCGTGCCAGCCACAAAATATGTCTTTGGTGCCCCAGGTAAAATTACATTCTGTATGTTGCATCATATAATTTAACAGAACGTGGGCAGGGGGCGGGGAACCAAAAACCTCTTGCCCGGCCCTGGTAGAGCTCACCGTGCACCGAGAGTGAGGGCTGAGAACAGGTGTGATAACAAGGGCCTTGCAAAAGCCTGATCCTATTTCCATATGTAAAATGTTGATAGCTATGGGTGAAGCCCAGCTGATGGGGCACCATTTTTATTTTATTTTTTGTGGCGGGGCCAAAAACCTTGGAGGGGGCAAGATCCACGCAGAAGCCTTCTTCTGAGTATTGTATATTGTGTGTGTGTTTGTTTATTTCGGCCCAAGGCCAGCATAAGTATAACATCATGGGGCGAAGGGCTTGAGGAACCTAGCCCAAACCAGCATTTGGTAAGCACTTCTTGTGGTCACGTTTGCATACCTCATCAGTGAGTGTACGGGCCTTTCCTACCTCAGTACCGCCACTGGTGGCTTGACAGGAGAGAGTTTTACTGGTTGGACCAGTAAAGTATCCGTTGGTTGACAGGTCCGCTGGCAAGCTTCTTGTGGCACCTCTATGAGCGGATTCTTTGTGGGTGACGAGTGACGACAACCGTGTTGCTCCGATCTAGGTGACGTGGTTTTGGTGACCCTGCAGTGGAAAACCAGGAGTAGGGAGGGACAGGCACATGGCTGGTGGAGAGAGGGCTAGTGTGCGTCCCTTTACCCTGTGGCCCCTCACACACGCCAGCCTGCATGTGATGTTACACACAGCAGGTGTAGCCAGCACCCAGAAGGTACTGCGTGGCCCTCTGGAGCTCATTTCCTAGCTAGATTTCTGGTTGGCTGGGTGTTTTCTTTGCTCGGGGAGAGAATGAAGAAAACACCCAGCTGGCAATGATTCCCAGGGTTCTCTGAACCTGTCCGCCCAATTCTAGCTCCGCCCCAGGGGAGGGGCTAGGAGGAGCCAAGAGAGGGCACCGTATGCAATGTGTCTTCGTTTCCTTGGCACCCTCTCTCTCCAAAAGCATCCCACACCCTCCTGCCGTGGCCCTGCCCTGAATGCTGTGTACTCTCTCTAAATATTGTCTGAACCAGCAATTTTCCAGAACGAGAGGTGAGGCAGGAGATCACTCCTCCGTGCATGGGTTCGGCATGCATTTTGGAGAGAGGGACCCTCCAGAAAGGTTGGCTGCCTGTGGGATTCCCTGCTGCATGCACATACCAGGGCTGCTTCTCCTTTGCCCAAATCCTGAAGCACAGAAACACGCCCTCCGGCAAAAGCACAGTGGCAGTTTCGCACGAGGCTGCTCACTTGCAGCCGAAACACTGCAAGCAGTGCGGTCAGGTACAGCGAAGGCTTGCTCTCTCTTTCCTTTTCTCTCCCGCTCCCTGCTCTCTCCTCCACCCTTCAGAAGTGAGAAAAACAAATCCTTTAGAGGCACACCATTGGCGCAGCAGGAACAGTTTCGGTTTCTCCTCCTCCAGCTCAGGTGGTCACGGTTTTATGCTTGAGACTGAAGGTCTAGGCAAGAATGTGGAAGGCAGTACTGTACAATCAACGACATCATTTCCCCATGGCATGCATGCTGGACCCATTTTCCTTGGGTTAGGGCGGTATAAAAATGTGCTAAATAAATAAATAAATAAATACATTTTCATCTCTAGACAGACAGGTTTTGCAGTGCAAAACAAATGGCGGGGGTGGTTGATAATAATAATAATAATAATAATAATAATAATATACCACCTGATATAGCCATCTCTAGGTGGTGAATAAAGTTAACAAATGTAAAAACAATATAAAACAATTAAAATTCATAAAACAGATAAAAACAATCCTGGTTTTAAAAAAACCCCATTAAAATGTAAACTTCAGTTAAAAGCCTGGGAAAACGGGAATGTCTTGAGAGCCTAAAAGCAAGAAGAGAAGGAGATGCTCTTATTTTAACAGGGAGTGTATTCCAGAGTTCTGGGGCAGGTACAGAGAGGGCCCGGTCCTGAGTTGCCACCAAGCGAGCCGGCGATTAAGGGCGACCTGGTTCATGACTGAGGGTTCATATTAATAATAATAATAATTAATAGAAGAAGAAGAAGTTGTTGTTGTTGTTGTTTGTTGACCAAGTGCTTTCCATAGGGAAACAACATGGTCACAGACGCTATGGCACACAGAGTGTGCATGTCACATTCAAGGATGCTTCTATCATCTCACCTTCATACTTGGCTACATTTTTGTTACATGAGCAAAAGACAGGTACTCTGCCTTGAGGAGTTTAACGTTTAAACTTAGAGAGAATGATCAAAGAGACAATTTTGAGTCAGCAGCTCTGCCAAAAGAAAAAGAAGGAAAGAATACAGAGGAGAAGAGAACTGGAGAAGGTGTGGTGTACGGTCTCTTTAAAAGGCAAGCCCACAAGGCCTCGGGGTGAGAAGGCCATGTGAAAGAAGAACCAGGAAACAGTTTTGGTTTTGTAGCAGGAGCCTGTGTGAGTATGATCTCTCCAGGGACTTGAAGAGTCATGTTTAGGTGGACCAAAGACTAGAGATGGCCCTCAGATAAATGGTGCTTGTTTCCCTTGTTGGGGTCCCCTTGGCGCCCTCCCATATTCTGTGGATTTGGCTGGTATTTGGCTGTCAACATAAGAGTTACAAAGGGGTGTTGCCTATACCATGGCCACCGCCTTGAAACAAGATGGCGGATTGGCCTAAAAACACCCCCATTGCGGTCTCCTAGGCCATCACCCCAATGTGCTGTGAATGTGATTTGTATAGGACTGCAAACGCAGCAGTTATTAGAGAGGGACACACACACACAAAGGCGCACTACAGACACAGTGACCCCAGAAGTCTGTTTTCCTTTTGAAAGTAAGCTGGAAAACAGAGTTTGTGTAAAATGGCAATTATATGCCATTAGAGTCAGGCTATTTAAAACTCCATACCTTTAGGTTGTTTTTTTTCTTCCTACAGACAAAATTAATTCATATCCAAATTATTTGTGCCTTTTTTGCTACATAGTACATTAAAAAAAACAACAAAAAACAACCCACACATTCATTACCATCAGGAGTTGTTATCCCCTGTTTATTCTAGGCATCTGACATTAACAAGCTGCGAATGTTTCCCCAGGCTATTTGGATACATGCATTTATGTTAGATGGGATCAAACTTCACGATAAGCCCAGAGGCAGTGTGGCGGAAACAACCTCTCCTCCCTTCCTGAAACAGACAGACACCCAGGAACTGGATTTATTGGGTTAGGACATGGAGGTGCAGCAATTTAAAAAACCAAGCACCCTTCAATTTAGGTGTACCAGCAAGAAGTGGTAGCTATTATTCTAATAAAGTCCTATATTTTAATGATGGGTATTGCACTAAGCATTTTCCTGGAGGCTGGAAGAGAAATCACATGCACAAAGGTTATAGACTTACAGCCTGATCAAACTGACTTAGACACAGGCTTGTTTCTCAGGAGTGTTTCTAAGGCTTGGAGCCTGAACGGGGCACAACTCTGACTGTGATTTTGGTCTTGAGGATGGGCTTAGCAAATTTGTCTGTTGCTTGATCCAGCATCCCAATAACCCTTTTTAGCTGGAAGTAGCAGGTACCGAAGTTGGGACCTTCTGCATCCGAAACTCATGTTCTGCCTCTGTGCTAGAGTCCCTTGCTAGGAGAGCTGGTCTTGGGGTAGCAAGCATGAATAGTCCCCTTTGCTAAGCAGGGTCTGCCCTGGTTGGCATTCGAATGGGTGACTCTGTGTGAGCACTGGAAGATCTTCCCCTTAGGGGGTGGAGCCATAGCTCAGTGGAGGAGCACCTTCATGCTTGCATGCAGAAGGTTTCAAGTTCCCTCCCTGGCAGCATCTCCAAGATAGGGCTGAGAGAGAGACCCCCTGCCTGCAACCTTGGAGAAGCCACTGCCAGTCTGGGTAGACAACACTGAGCTAGGTGGACCAAGGGTCTGACTCGGTAGAAGGCAGCTTCCTATGTTTCTATGTTCCAAGTTGACCTTTGGTTGTTGTACCCAAACCCTGTTCACCCTGAAGCCAATAGTTGTCCTAGTCTGCCCGGGATATGTTCAGTACTACCGGTGAAGACACATGGCATCACAAGTGATATCCATCCACAACATCTGTCTTCAGCTCACAAGCAATATCCATGGATGGATATTGCCTGTTTGCTGAGACAGTTCTGTCAGTGACAGGAAGCTATAAATATACCCCATGTCACATACAGGTATTGTGTCCATCCAGCCAAACTGCTCCTTCAAAGGACTGTTGACAATTGGGTGTGTTTTCCCTGCACCTTTCTGTCTGCATGGAGCAGCCTCCTGAACAACCGGCTCCAGCCTGTTCACACCTGGATATTTTTCCACCAGGAAGAGGAAAATGAACTTCAGCAGGCTGGCAAGCATCAAAAGTGACAGCTGGCCTCCTTCCAAGTGGAAGGTCATGCTTAGGTGAGGAAACCAAGAGGTAACCAACTGCCATATCTTTTATATTCTACCATATCCTTTATCTTCGAACCGTCTGCCGTATTCTTCGAACCGTCTGCCGTATTCTTCGAACCGTCTGCCGTATTCTTCGAACCGTCTGCCGTAATCTTTATTGGAACCAACTGCCATAAAGCAAGCCACTGTTTCGCACTGAGGAACAAATAACTCTGTGTGAAGTGTGAAGTGTGAAGTGTGAAGTGTGAAGTGTGAAGTGTGAAGTGTGAAGTGTGAAGTGTGAAGTGTGAAGTGTGAAGTGTGAAGTGTGAAGTGTGAAGTGTGAAGTGTGAAGTGTGAAGTGTGAAGTGTGAAGTGTGAAGTGTGAAGTGTGAAGTGTGAAGTGTGAAGTGTGAAGTGTGTGGGGGGGGGGTGAAGGCCAACTTTTCTCCCCTTCTCCAGCTCTGAGGTTCCAACCCTAATCTCCCCCACCAGGTGGTATATTTATTTTTTATTTTTTAAGAATATATAATTTGCATCATGTCTGGTGTGGTCCATATTCATTGCTGGTGTGTTGAAAGGGAAATGCAACAAACCCACAGCAGTCAGGGGCATTCATTTTAACGAGAACACGTTCCTTCAAACGTTCAACATTGGCACCAGCCTGGCACAATTTCATGAAGAGTCTCTGTTTTCTGGACACAGCGGCACCAGTTCTGCCCACCTACCACAAGTGCCACAATGGTGACTCACATGGTTGTCAAGGGATGGGTGAAACAAGAATGCTGTGCATACCTGTGCCTCCAGCTGAAGCACCTGAGGTAGGAACACCCTGTGCGAGCCAGAAGTGGTGGGGAGGCCCGACAGCCTGGGCGGGACGAGAAAGGCGAGCCATTTGATCACCACTACGGTGGCTTCTATTTTGGGATGAAATGAAGCATTGAATTAATGTGGTTTGACACAGAAACCTAGGACCAAACTACAGGTTTCTGGGCAATCTCTGATTAACCTTGCAATTTTGCTGCTTTTTACACAACTGAAGTGCAGAGTTGCCAGAACCTAAGGGGTATACTCGTGGGTCAAATGGGCCATAAGCCCGAATTTGGCTTTTTAAAAAGCCAAATCTGGCCACCTAGCTGAAGTGGATGGTGGCCAACCCTCCAGGACTATCCTGGGGTCTCCAGGACCTTTGAAAGCAAGCCTGCAGAAGTTTAGTGGCTTGATATTGTGCAAAACTGTTTGTTTTTATGTTGGAAAAAATATCCAGAAACAGATTCAATTGGGGTGGTTGTTGTTGTTCTCTTTCCTCCTCCTCATCATCATTGAATATTTATATATTGCCTTTCAACATAAAGTTCTCAAAGTGCTTTAGACAGAAAAGAAACAAGGTGGTTTCCTGCCCGCAAAAGAGCTCACAGTCTAAAGAGAAATACAAAGTTGGCACCAGCAATAGCTACTGGAGGCTGCTGTGCTGGGGGTGGATAAGAAAGTTGCTCTCCACCTGCTAAATATAAGAGAGACGTCACTTTAAACAGTGCCTTGTTACTCAGGCAACAGCTTCTCCCTCCTACCCTGCCTCCCTCCTCCATCATCATCATCATCATCATCTTCTTCTTCTTCTTCTTCTTCTTCTTGACAAATTGAAACTGAAGGTCGGGAAATTTAGGACCAACAAGAGGAAGTGGTTTTTCCACACAATGTATAATTAACTGATGGATTTCTTGGTCATGGAATGGAATTGAATTGGATTGATTGATTGATCGATTGACTGACTGACTGACTGACTTTGCCATGGGATGTGGTGATGGCCACCAGCTTGGATGGCTTTAAAAGGGGCTTAGACAGATTCATGGTGAACAGGTCTATCAATGGCTCCTAGACTGGTGGCTATAGGCCACCTCTAGCTTTGGCGGCAAGATGCCTCTCAATCCCAGTTGCAGGGGAGCAACAGCAGGAGAGAGGGCATGCCCTAACCTCTTGGCTGTGAGCTTCTCAGAGGCATCTGGTGGGCCACCGTGGGAAACAGGATGCTGGACTAGATGGGCTTCCTTGGGCCTGATCCAGCAGGGCTGCTGTTCTTATGTTCTCAAAATAATTCCTAATGTGGGCTGCCGCCTGGTTTTTCTCTAGGTTCGGCTCTGGTTCCTTTAGCATCCTAGGTTTTGCACAACGTGTTATGTACAGAGCTAAACACATCCAACCAACCATGTACTGTGGCTTGCCTGGTCTCTCTCTCACACACACACACACACACACACACACACACACACACATTCTTACAGTATCAACAGCAAAACTGGGTGGATGTTCAATCCCTAGGCAAACTACTTGGCAAGTTGCAGCTTGTGCAGGCCTGCTCTCACAGCAGCCGAGCACTCCGCATTTCAACAGGTGAAGCATACACTCCAAGTACCCTCCTAGCTTCTCCATTTTGTCTCCCTTTTTAATCTTTTGAGGTGGTCTTGTTCACAAGACTCAGCTGTGGTGGAAAGCAGCTTGCCTAGGGAGCAAGAGGATGTTAGTTCGAATCCCCACCGGTGTGCTTCCCAGATTGTAAATCTGGGAAATATATATTTATAGTCACCTACATCGGGCAGCAGCGATATAGGAAGGTGCTGGAGGCGGATGCTCACTTCAGTGACAATGGCAAAGGCATCTTCTCATACTGCGTGGGAGGAAGGCAATGGTAAACCACTCCTGTATTCTACCACGGAAACTACATGGCTCTCTGGTCACCAGGAGTCAATGCCAACTCAACAGCACAGTCTTTCCTTTCCATTGTTCACATGATTTTAGTGCAGCTTGTTGGTGAGATGGTCCCTCTTCATGATTCAGCCCCCTACTCAGGTCAAAGAAATTGCATCTTTGAGCTGGGCAGGAGGAAAAGGCAAATGCCTCTTTATCTTAACGCACACATGTGTAAATGTAAAGTAAAGTAAAGTTGAGTCAGTGTCGACTCCTGGTGCCCACAGCGCCCTGGGGTTGTCTTTGGTAGAATCCAGGAGGGATTTACCGTTGCCTCCTCCTGTGCAGTATCAGATGATGCTTTTCAGCATCTTCCTATATCACTGCTGCCTGATATAGGAGTTTCCCATAGTCTGGGAAACATACCAGCGGGGATTCAAACCAGCAACCTCTTGCTCGCTAGGCAAGTTATTTCTCTGCTGCACCATTAGGCGGCTACGTATAAATGTACATGCATGTATGTGAAGAAGCCAGGCAGTGTTGCCTGCCACTTGCTGGTGAAGCTTATCTAGATAACAGATTGCAGGATAGTGACGTATTTCGAGCATATCTTTTCATAACAAAACACCAAAACCAAAATATGTTCTTGGTTTACAAAACAGTTCAGGAGAGGCTATTGCAGAATGAATGGAAACAGCAGGATGGAGGATAGGGGAGGGGGCGTTGCTCAATGGGCAGAGCACCTGCTTTGGATGCAGAAGGTCCCAGGTTCAATCCCTGGCAGCATCTCCAGGTAGGGCTGGGAAAGACCCCTGCCTGAAACCTTGGAGAAGCTGCTGCCAGTCTGGGTAGACAAGACTGAGCTAGATGGACTAAGGGTCTGACTCTGTATCATCTCATGCAGAGGGTGGGGTTCAGGTAGCTATCTTGACATGAGAATACGGGTGTTCCGAGGGTGTGTCCCTCTTTCTGTCTGTGAAATGTTATAGGGCAGGGGTCCCAGCAATGGGTCTCCAGAGGCCGTTGAACTACAACTCCCATCATCCCCATCCACAATGGCCATTGTGGCTGGGGATGATGGGAGCTGTAGTCCAACAACATCTAGGACACACGACTGGAGGACAAATCTATCAATGGCTTGTCCATGGAAAACAAGTGTACCAATGGCTCCTAAACCTGATGCCTATAGGCTCCCTCCAGACTCTGAATATCAGCATATAGGCCTCTTCTGAATACCACTTGCAGGGGAGCAACAGCAGGAGAGAGGGCATGCCATTTCTTCTTACTTGTGGGCTTCTCAGAGGCATCTAGTGGGCCACTGTGGGAAACGGGATCCTGGACAAGATGGGTCTCCTCGGGCCTGATCTCGCAGGACAGTTCTTACATTCTTATGGTGGGAGTTGTAGCCCAACAACACCCAGTGTTGGGATCCCCTGTAGGATGTGGTGAAGCAAGCTTTGGTCACCATATATTAAGAAGGATATTGCAGAACTGGAGAAGGTACAGAAGAGGGCAACCCAGATGATCAGGGGCCTGGAGCACCTTCCTTATGGGGCAAGGCTACAAAACCTGGGGCTTTTTAGTTTAGCAAAAAGACGACTGTGGGGAGACATGGTAGAGGTCTATAAAATCATGCATGGTGTGGAGAAAGTGGAGAGAGATAAATTCTTCTCCCTCTCACATAACACTAGAACCAGGGGTCATCCCATGAAATTGATTGCCAGGAAATCTAGGACCACCAAAAGGAAGTACTATTTCACACAGCATGTAATTAATGTATGGAATTCTCTGCCACAGGATGTGGTGATGGCCACTAGCTTGGATGGCTTGAAAAGGGGCTTGGACAAATTCATGGGGGACAGGTCTCTCAATGGCTACTGGTCTGGTGGCTGTGGGCCATCTCCAGCCTTAGAGGCACGATGCCTCTCTATACTAGTTGCAGGGGAGCATCAGCAAGAGAGAGTGGATGCCCTCACCTCTTGCCTGTGGGCTCTCCAGAGGCATCTGGTGGGCCACTGTGTGAAACAGGATGCTGGACTAGATGGGCCTCCTTGGGCCTGATCCAACAGGGCTGTTCTTATGTTCTTAAGTCCTTGTGACTTTAGCTCCATGCTGGGAAGAAGGTGCCCCTGTGTAAATATCTACACCTCTCAGAGCTGTGGGGGACACTGGGAAGAGAGAGGCGAAATCTCGAATGGCATGATTGTGCCAGTGCCGAGGGAGTGGCCAAGGCTTTCCTTGTCGAGACTGCAGGTGCAGCCTTGCCGAAAAGGGAAGAGCGTGGACCGGCTGGGTCTGTTTGCACACCTGAAACTGCCCCCGACCACAGAGCGTGAGTTCTCGCTGAGAGCGCCAGCGCTCCCATCCCTCGCTCCTGGGCGTGCCGCTCCCTTGATGAACCGGCTCCTGGGTTTCAGGAACAGGTTTGGCCTGCCTGGCTGTGCTGTCGAGCCTCCCACCGTGAGAGAAGGGTGAGGGTTCCACCCTCCCTTACCTGTCTCGCTTACCACGTCAACCAGCTGGAATCCGCAGCCCATCCCTGAGCTGGGGCAGGGGTGGGTGTGGGCCAGTGGGAAGGACTGAAAGTTGTTCTGTGGCGTCCCCCAGGAGTCTGGAGTGGCACCCCCAAAACGGCAGCTTAGAAGCAGGAGGAAAGCAAAGTGTGCAAAGCTGGGAGAATCCGAGCGGAGTGGTTGGGAGCTGTCTGCTTCACAAGAAGTAGCACATAAGGACATACCCCTGCCAACTGGGCAACGAGGCACCTTTTTAAAGTGGCGAGACTCTTCATTTAGCAGGGGGAGAGCAACTGGTCTTGTCCACCCCCAGCACAGCATCCCTCCAGTGACTGTTCCTGGTGTCTATCGTATGTTTCTTTTTAGATTATGAACCTTTTGGGAAATGATGGAAGTTTAGACCCTGGAGGGAGGAACAGCAGCACCCCAAATCTCCAAAGGCTCTCTGGGAGGGAAGTCCTCAGAGTCAGCTTGGAGAGAGGCTGAGGTTGTGCAGTGGGCCGTTTCAGCAAAGCATCCCCATGTTTAACCTCCTGTCTCCAAAGGTGAAGTCCAGGTTCCACCAATAGCTTCCCGTAGCCCCGCCTGGACGGTGACATTTTTGCAGATCAAGGAAAGAATGCTTTTACTACGGCTTTGTGGTATTGTTTGATTGTGACACTGAAGGCCCATCCCTGGAGTCAACAATAGACAGGACTGTTAGGCGCAGAGAATAGTACAGGAATGTTTAAAAATAGAGCAGGCTGGGCCGCTGAAGTATCTCGCAGGGAGATTAATCTGGCCAGCCGGGCTATTGCCTATTCGTATCCTCCTTTTCTGTGTGTGCTGAAGATAGTTCTTACTCAGTACCAATCCTGCAACTCCCAGCCTCATGGTTATCAGAGAGCTCCCCCTAGAGGCAGTAAATTCATGTGCGGGAGGGGGAAAACTTGGGGTTTCCCCCAACCACAGTTCAAGCACCTGTTCAGCTCTGCAGGGAGGGGAGGGGAGAGCGGGAGCTTTAAGAAAGAGGAGAGCAGCAGGTCCTTACCTGCTTTCTGCCGCCCCATGCGGCCTCCTAGGAACATAGGAAGCTGCCATATACTGAGTCAGACCATTGGTCTATCTAGCTCAGTATTGTCTGCACAGACTGGCAGCGGCTTCTCCAAGGTTGCAGGCAGGAGTCTCTCTCTCAGCCCTATCGTGGAGATGCTGCCAGGGAGGGAACTTGGAACCTTCTGCTCTCCCCAGAGCGGCTCCATCTCCTGAGGGGAATCTCTTCCAGTGCTCACACTTCTAGTCTCCCATTCATATGCAGCCAAGGTGGACCCTGCTTAGCTAAGGGTACAAGTCATGCTTGCGGCCACAAGACCAGCTCTCCTCTCCTCCTGATGGAGCAGCACTCATCCCAAGTACCCCAAGCTGACCCCACAAATGTTAGCACCTGGCCCACCATAAGAACACAAGAACAGCCGTGCTGGATCAGGCCCAAGGAAGCCCATCTAGTCCAGCACCCTGTTTTGCACAGTGGCCCACCAGATGCTTCTGGTCACACAAACGGCACCCGTGCATGAGCATGCTGGCACCATGCATGGGTACTTGGGCCAAGTGCTGCCCCAGCAGGCAGTTTCACGGGGCGATGGAGAACAAGTAAGGACCGGCTCTCCTCTTTCTTAAAGCTCTCGCTTCCCAGCCCTGGGGCGCCAAACCGGTGCTTGGACTGCAGTTCATGCGCAGCCCTCTTGGGGCACTTTCTAGGTGTGCTCCCTGGAGTGCCCACCTATTGTTGGCTTTTCTGCTCTGAGCCACAAACAGAATTGCCTAGCTACTTCCACATTGCTGTTGATATTGCCTGTTTTTGAGAAAGAGTAGCCAAATTCACGGAGGGCAGGTCTACCAATGGCAACAAGTCTGATGGCTATGCGCTAACTCCAGCCTCAAAGACAAGATGCCTCTCAATACCGGTTGCAGGGGAGCAACAGCAGGAGAGAGGGCATGCCCTCACCTCTTGCCTGTGGGCTTCCCAGAGGCGTCTGGTGGGCCACTGTGGCAAACAGGATGCTGGTCTAGATAGTCCTTGGGCCTGATCCAGCAGGGCTGTTCTTTTCTTCTTATCCTTGTGGGGAAACTCAGGAGTGCTAAGAAGGTGCTGAGCACTGGAGAATGATTATCACACACATGATCACAGAGGAGAGCTGGTCCTGTGATAGCAAGCATGACTTGTCCCCATAGCTAAGCAGGGTCTGCCCTGGTTGCATCTGAATGGGAGACTTGATGTGTGGGCACTGCAAGATATTCCCCTCAGGGGATGAAGCCGCTCTGGGAAGAGCAGAAGGTTTCAAGTTTCAAGAAACCCTCCCTGGCTTCTCCAAGATAGGGCTGAGAGAGATTCCTGCCTGTAACCTTGGAGAAGCCGCTGCCAGTCTGTGAAGACAATACTGAGCTAGATAGACCAAGGGTCTGACTCAGTATATGGCAGTTTCCTATGTACACACACACACACGAGCCCTGTAAGTGCCTTCCCATCTGTGACAGCTTTTAAAAAGACCCTGAAAACACATTTGTCCACCTAGGCTTTGAAACTGTGAAAAAGCTGTCTCTTCACATTAGAAAGGAAGACGTAATGAAAAGACATGGCATTTTCACAAATGCTCAGCAGGTGGCGTGTAGAATTTATGCAACATCAATTTGTACTGAAGTTGGAATAAATTATCATCTGGAAGAGCCCCTGGGCTAGTTTTGTTTTGTTTTGTTTTGTCTTATTACTATATTTGCACACCACCCCAACTTTTGTCTCTGGGTGGTTCACAACAACACAAAAAAAATGAAAACGAGAATTGAAACCTTAGAACAATTTAAACCACAGTTTAAACCATTTAAATCAGTTGCCAGTGTAGCACAATTTGTTCTTAACTGTCGGATTTTCTTTCCCAAATACTGGTCTTGTGGTAGGTCCCCTTTGCTGAGCAGGGTCCTCCCTGATTTGCATTTGAATGGGAGACTACATGTGTGAGCACTGGAAGATCTTCCCCTTAGGGGATGGGGCTGCTCTGGGAAGAGCACCTGCAGGTTTGCAATGCATGCAGAAGGTTCCCAGTTGCCTGCCTGGCAGCATCTCCAAGATAGGGCTGAGAGAGACTCCTGCCTGCAGCCTTGGAGAAGCCGCTGCCAGTCTGTGTTGACAATACTGAGCTAGATGGACCATCGTCTGACTCAGTATATGGCAGCTTCCTATGTTACTTGGGCCTGTTGTTTTCCCTCTGATAAATACCAGAGAATCTTTTAAACACATATAAACACAGCATATCTCTGTGGGACCTGGTGCCGCAAACAGGCCTTGTCATGGGATCAATACACTGTTTAATCACACCAGCGCCTAATTACGGGAGTGCAGCTTCCCTGTGGCTTTGTACGACTAATACCTTTGCTTGCCATCATCCACTTCGTCAAAGCCACTGGCCAGAGGGTGACGCCTCCTCACGGTGCTTAACCTCTTAACTGCACTGACACCCATGATCCAATAGACTGATACGCACTGGCAGCCGCCCCGGCCCTTTGCAGTTTCATGGCCGCCCACCTTCAGCTTCTGGACAGCTCCCTAAACATAGCCGAGACATGGATGCCAAGCGCTTAGCTGTTTCAGCGCTAGGACACTAGGCCAGTCAGTGTGCAAAGGAACACACTTTTTTTAAAAAAGAAACACACACTCCAGACATTGTTTCCTTAGCGAGATTGCCTTCACAAGGTGAGGCTGCTGCACAGGCAACCATGTGTCCGTACAATTGCTGTAAGAAATTTCGGATCCTGGGGAAGAAGTTGAAACAAAGGACTTGCCAGGGTTCTAGTTCTCATCGAGGTGGCCAATTTGTGTTTGGGCGGTTCTCCTGTAGAGCGTAGGCTCGCGCGACGGAATACTGCTCCATGAATGCTCTCGTGGTGGAGACGGGGTTAGGTTCTCCTGGAAGTTTTGCGCACCTGACTTTTAGCTCGCATCTCCTGCAGATTGGAGATGTGTGTTCACATATCAGGAATATTTACCCCAAAGCCCCCGTGAGATATTGGGAAGCACTTCACACAGAATTCGGGTTTGTTACTGTGCGTTGTCAATATGTAACCTGATTTATATCCTGAGTAAAAAAGTCCACGTTTTGCTTCGATTTGGTGTGTGTGTGGGAGGGCAACTTCAAATTCGCAGTAAAGCCTCACAGTAAACCTGCAATAAAGCCTACTCTCTGGGAAAGCTCCTGTGCTCCCCCTTTAATGTGGCTTAAAAGTAATTTGATTTTAGACTCACCAGTTTTCTCAGGCTTTTAATTAAATTTAATTGATTTTGTATCATAACGGTTTTAATCATTTTATCTTGTTTTTATATTGTATTTTAACGTAAGTATACTGCCTAGGGCTGTGACATGTCATGTCATGTATAGAAATAAGATAAATAAATTAATAAAATAAAACAAAAGACCACAGCAAACACAATTGCCAACCAAAAAATAAAGTGCCTCTCTGCTCTCTCTGCCTGGATGGGCTTTATTTGTTCATTGCTTATTTGTTCATTACATGCCTATGTTTGTGTTTATTTTTTACATTTCCATCCTGCTTTTCCACACAAGGAACACAAAATCGTGTGCACTCCAGTATAGGGTTTGTACACCACTATGGGCACCTTGTGTGGGCAATTAAAACTGAAACAAAACAATTGCAGTTAAACAACCATACGACAGAAAGAAAATACAGTCAAAAATAAAACCAACCCCAAACCTCATAAAACCAGCCAAACCATATCAACCAAAGAGTGCACATCTGGACAAAACGTTTTTGTTCAACGGTGCAATACTTTCCTCTTAATTGTTGTGTGGCTTAAAGGGTGTTCAAGTGAGCTATTTTATTGCATTTTAAATCTCTTGCTGTTTCTCATCCTGAATTCCCTTCGAGATGGCGTGTGCTTTTTTATATGCTCAACTAAATATCTATTTTGATTGATATGTTTGATATATTTTAAATGCCCTAGAGGAGAATGAGCATCTCTATCTCTCTCTCTCTCTCTCTCCTTTTTTTTTAACTGGCAGGCAGGATCTTTCTACTGTTTACAAGCTAAATAAACCCCTAAAATCTTCTTTTCCTTGATCTGCTCTTGGGCAAGGGATATTTTATTAACTGAGTGGGAGGAAGGGCAGGCTCTGCTGGTAGCATCTGTAACCCGGAACCGTGGGGACCAGCAACTAAAAGACTTTGCGCCAATCCGCCACTGATTGCATGGCAAGTTTGCGCCTCAAGGGCACGCCTCAGAGGGCTGCTTCTGCGCCTTGGCTGCATGTGCTGTTAAACCCTGCAATCACATTTGTGTGTGTGTGTGTGTGTGTGTGTGTGTGTGTGTGTGTGTGTGCGTGCAATGCATTGGCCAGACAGTCCTGCTTGAATGAAAAGACGAAGGGGGTGGATGTCCCTGAGAATCTGGAGGTCCCCTGCGGGTAGCTTTTATATCTCTCCTCTTGTTGTTATGTCTGGAGCTGGAGCTAAAACCCTGGAAGCCCTTAGGAAGGACTCTGCCCTTGACGGAGCTGCCACTTAGGATTAACCAAGAGAAGAGTTGCAACATCTGTTCCTAGCACGCCGTGTTCGCAAGGCTGTGAGAGTGAAAGACTCAGGCCAAGGGAGCTGGACTGGGCGACGGTTGTTTGTGGTTGCAGAGAGAGCGAAAGGCATTGTCTTTTTGAGAATTACAGCACACTTTTTGGTCCTTTTTTAAACCAAGAGGCAGGCCTATCAGGGAGCCTGTCCTACGACTCGGATTCTCGGGATTAGAGGTGTCGCGTGCGGCGTCCACTGAAGAGTTCCCATGGTTATGTAGGTGTCTGAATTGCTGGGGAGAAGAGGCACAGTTGCTGGCAGCAGCCCTTTCCAGTGCCACATGGCTTTGGAAATGAACACCCAGGCTTGGTGGGCAGTCTTCGATTGCCGGGGACGATAAGAGAGCCAAGAATTTCCGGGCCCAGGAGAGAATGTCCTATCTTAAGCCGACTGGCAGGGAACTTGAACGCTTCGACGGGCTTTCTCTCATTTATTGGTAAGAGGACCTGCTCTCAGTTCAGGTTGAAATGGGAGATCTGGTTGGATTTTCTTTTCTTTTCTTTTCTTTTCTTTTCTTTTCTTTTCTTTTCTTTTCAAATCCAGTAATGTGGCAGTTAGCGATTATTTAAAGCCCTACATAACACTGTAAGGGGTACATTGTGCGAAAGTATTTTTGATGTGGTTGCAAATGATTTACAGAGGAATCTCATGCTTGCTTTATTGGAAGTAAATCCACTGTGTTCAATGGGACTTCTCCCAGGAAAGTGTGCCTAGGCTTTCAAGCCTCACCTTGACAGGACTAAGCAACAGTTTGGAATGCCTTCTTTGCCATCAGGGAGGGGGCAGCTGGATCCCTGTGGCAGGGAGTTCCACAGCCTGGACAGCACAGATCAATCTTTGTTTATTTCTTCATTTAGAATCCTTACATCCCACTAAACATCCCAGTGTTTGAAATCTTTACATCTCACTTTTCCATCCCATCTCTGCTTCACCACTTGTGACTAAACGGCAAGGATTTTTTTAAAAAACCCAACAACCTATAATTCAGTTTTAAAAGAGCAAATAAGCAGATAATACAACAGACAATGCACATTTTAAAAGCCAGGAGATAAAACACCCAGAGAGCCAGTCATGCCAAAGTCATGCTGGAATATAATCCGTACTCGGCACCTAAATGCCATGGCAGGGCAGGGGGTGGGCGGGCAGCTGGATCTCTTGGGGCAGGGAATTCCATGGAGCATGGGTGGCAAAACAGAGATGCCCTCCCATCATGGGCACACTAAACGCAGCTCTGCCAGCTGGGGCAAGGACAAGGGCAAGGATCAGACAGGAGAAGACTCTTCTGGGACAATACATCAGGGGCTTTGTAGGGAGTTTGAGGGCACAGCCAGCTGAGATGCACACTCAGATCCTTCATTTCTTTCCACTTTTGTAAGTAAGGAAGTAAATAAGCTGCAGGGGGGCCAATCTGGATTGGGACCGCAGTGCTGGGAGGGTGGGGTTTAACCCTCCCCCCCCATACTGGATCCTCAATGAAAATGAAAGGAGAGCTGGTCTGGTGGTAGCAAGCATGACTTGTCCCCTTAGCTAAGCAGGGTCCATCCTGGTTGCATATGAATGGGAGATTTGATGTGTGAGCCCTGGAAGAGATTCCCCTCAGGGGATGGAGCCGCTCTGGGAAGAGCAGAAGGTTTCAAGTTCCCTCCCTGGCTTCTCCAAGATAGGGCTGAGAGAGACTCCTGCCTGCAACCTTGGAGAAGCCGCTGCCAGTCTGTGAAGACAATACTCAGCTAGACAGACCAATGGTCAGACTCAGTATATGGCTGCTTCCTATGTTCCTAAAATTGCCCCCCAGTGCTGCTGTTTGCCCCATTCGTGAGCAAGATTCCCCGAATGTTACATTGCAGCAGGAGAGGAGGCATGCAATCAGGAATTGGTTAAACCCTTCCTCAATGGAACGGCATCTCAGGGAAGCACCTGACTGGTAGCAGCATCTCAAAAAGTAGGCATGGCGCGTGTCTGCCCCCTGTGTGGAGGCCTTTGTATGCACTGCTGGGGTGTGCACATATTGTGTATGCGCTCCCTTTGCTTGCATGCCTGTGCACATGCTGTGTGCACACTTTTGTATGGCCACTGCATCTCTGCGAGTGGACTCCACCACAATTGGGGGTGGGGGAAACAGCCAGCTTCAGGCCCCGTGGTTCCAGTTAATTGGTATGTGTTACTGTTGTTACACATTACAAAGACTGGGAGTCCAAGTCTCTTCTGCAAGGAGCTTACAATTTGGAACCAGGGTGAGCAACCAACGGCATGGGTGCCACACAGGGGCGTAACTATAATAGGGCAAGGGGAGACAGTTGTCTGGGGGCCCACTGCCTTGGGGGGCCCCCAGAGGCAAGTCACATGACTGACTCCCCCAGCTGCGCGCCCACCCGTGCTTCCTTCAGTTGTATTCGTCCTCCGAAACTCATGTGAGTGTTACGACCTGGAGTTACCAGAACAGCAGGTCTTTCACTAGTACCGTTAAATGACTTGCATCATCCACAATTGACAAAACCTTTTAAAAAATAATTTAGGATGATGTTCTATTGTGGCACATAGGAGTGTGTGTGTGTGTGTGTGTGTGTGTGTGTGTGTGTAAGAGAGAGAGAGAGGGGGGGAATGTGTATACACACACACACACACTTTTACTATGCTTTTTGTTACCACTATTCAGCCTCATTTAAGATTTCTTTACTTCATGAGCTGAGCTTCAGTGAGGGGTGCCCCATTTTAAAATCTTGTCTCTGGGCCCACTCCAACCTTGCTACGCCCCTGGTGCCACAAGTGGCTGGCATTCACGCCAACTCCTGAGAGGAGCCAGTTCTTCTGTGCAAGATCATCTTTCCCCCTGTATCCAGCAAGGGACGCTGTGATTTCTCCATGTCTATATCCAGGGATGCACATTCTTAGAGGGTGTTTCTCAGAAATTCTGCTTGTCCAGGAATAAAGCTTCGACTGGGCATTTTACTTCATTCTAAAACTGTAAAGCCCCACTAGACCCAAGACAGAGAGACAACTGAAACAAGCCAATGAATTACACTGGATCACACTAAATGGGTAAGATCTGCAATTAATTTGTTTTATATTAAGGAAGTTGCCATATAGTGAGTCAGACCCTTGGTCCATCTAGTTCACTATTGTCTACACAAACTGGCAGCGGCTTCTCCAAGGTTGCAGGCAGGAGTCTCTCCCAGCCCTATTTGGAGATGCTGCCAGGGAGGGAACTTGGAACCTTCTGCCTCCAAGCATGCATGCAAGCATGCAGATGCTCTTCCCAGAGAGGCCCCATCCCCAAGGCCAATATTATTTCTTTCTTTCATTCATTCATTCATTTTATATACCACCCTTCCAAAAATGGCTCAGTGCTCACACATGTATTGGCAGCAGCTTCTCCAAGGTTGCAGGCAGGAGTCTCTCTCAGCCCTATCTGGAGATGCTGCCAGGGAGGGGACTTGGAACCTTCTGCCTGCAAGCATGTTGATGCTCTTCCCAGAGCAGCCCATCCTCTAAGGGGAACATCTGACAGTGTTCACACAGGTAGTCTCCCATTCAAATGCCAACCAGGGCAACCAACCCTGCTTAGCAAGGGAACAATTCATGCTTGCTAGCACAAGCATAAAATGAAGCGTTCTGAAAACATCATTTACTGAGCCTGATCTCACTGGACACACACTTGGAATGTGTGTAGGCTCAACATGCAGAGGGCAAAGTGAGATCAGGCCCACTGTCAAGCAATCTCTTTATTTCGGTCAGTGACCAGCATGAGTGCCCACTGTCTTGTCATGTCTTGTCTGATCTTAGGAACATAGGAAACTGCCATATACTGAGTCAGACCCTGAGTCCATCTAGCTCAGTATTATCTGCACCGACTGGTAGTGGCTTCTCCAAGGTTGCAGGCAGGAGTCTCTCTCAGCCAGGGAGGGAACTTGGTACATTTTGATGCTCTTCCCATCCCCTAAGGGGAAAATCCTAGAGTCGTCACACATGTAGTCTCCCATTCAAAGGCAAACCAGGGTGGACCATGCTTAGCAAAAGGGACAATTCATGCTTGCTACCACAAGAGCAGCTCTCCTCCTTAGGGCTCCTTCCTCTCTGGTGGTCTTTCTACAAAAACATTGCCTTTCAGTGGAAAAACCACCGGGGTGCTTTCCGGACTCACTGCTCAACAGCAGCAAAATGCCTCTATTCAGTCAAGTCGCATTCGAAACATGAACCAGCAGGGGGAGCAGTCTCGTGGAAACTAACAACCTGAAAAAACAGCAACTTCCTTACGCCGGATAATATACAATGTCCTAGCTCTATGTCAGAGCGATTAAATTCAAAACAAGGCATTGGAAATGTGAACGCCACCCTGCTGTCCGCGGAGGGACTGCGGTGTCACAATGCAGGAAGTGTGGAAGCACACTTCCGAGATAGGACGTGACCCCATTGCAGGGTCTAGTCTGGAAAGCGCCCAGAAGAGTGACCCTGAAAAGGCCTAAGGGGGTCTTGCTGTCAGCGTTGGCTCCATACTTCCATGGAACCGGGCAAGCGGTCTGTAGTGCCTCCCTGCTCTGAGCTGGGGCGGCTTCCACGACTGCCTCTCCTTCCTTCCGATGTCTGTGTCCCATTGCATGTGACTTCTGGCCCTGGCCAATCAAAGCGGGTGGGGGCACCATGTGGAGGCAATTGCCACTGGTTAGTGCTGGGAAGGGTGAAGGAGATGCCAGAGGAGAGGACGGTGGGCTTGTGCACTCAGTTCCAGGGGTGAGTAGGGAGGCGGCAGTGCCAGTGTCAGCAGTGGGTGACGCGCTTCCTGCCGGGATGTTGCTCCATAAGCCAAGCCCCTAAATTTTGCCGATCAGTCCCGTCTGGGGTGGGGGCAAAGACTCCTAGTGATTTCTGTCGATGTCTCCCTCTCTAGAGATGAAAATCAGGGGGTAGGTGTGGCACTTGTAGCCAGCTTTCTGTGTGTCCTTCTCACCCTTTCTTTGTCCCTATCCCCCTATGAATAGGGTAAGATTGCCGTCATTTTTGCACAGAGGGTTAGGGTGACAACGAAGCAAGTCGTACTGATCGGCCGCTTTCCCTGCCAGTTTCCGTTTCCATTCCTCGGACAACATTGACCAAATGTTCTACTAGTAGTGTGTGCATTTTTAAAGCTTTTCAGAGACCCTTGCCAATGGGGCCTCTGCACGCCTGATGGTCAGGACTATCAAAGCATGCAAACACACTCAAAGCTGGACATCATGCAATGCTGCCACCTATTTCCCCTCTCTAGGGGTGTAGACCTTGTCAAGAATCAATGTGATCATGTGTCCCCCCCAGATGGCACTGAGCACCCCAGCTGCCTCATGTAATTTGTGGCAGATGCCCGTCAATGCCCACCACCCGGGAACATGTATTAAGATAAAATATTTATATCCCGGCCCTCCATCCTTCATCCAAGAAGCTGAGGGCAACACACACGGTTCTCTCCTCCCTGCTTTTACCCTGACGACCACCCCGTGGGGCTGGATAGGCTGAGAGAAAGCGACGAGAGCCAAAGCCACCCATTGTGCTTCATGGCCAAGTCAGGATTTGAACCTGGCCCTCCTCATTCAACATTTCGCCACTCCACTTGGCAACGCCAGCTTTCCATCCAGCATATGGAAAACTACTGATCCTGGCCAGGGAAGGGAGGACTTGGCACGGCGGCCCTCCCGCCCGGCACAGCGGTTGCTCCGTTTGTGCTCCAGTATGCGGATGATTAGTTCTGGTGACGCATCCGGGGGAAGTTGCCTGGCCGGCGCGCAATGCAGGCTCTCCGGAGCGGCCCCTGCGTGTGAAAAGGGCCAGCTGTGCAGCCTGACGTTCAGCTGTCCTTACACTTTTATTAGGATTTTGTCCAGGAAGGCAGCTTTGGAGGGCAGCAAACAGATGGCCAGGGAGATAATGCGTCCCCATCACTTTGATAAATATGGCCCAACTCAGTGACTGATTAAAAGATTAATTTGTTAAAGAGTTTGGGGATGGGGAAGGGGGGAAAAGAAAAGAAAAGAATAAACAGGATCTTGGCCTGGTACTTTTCCAGTCGCCACACCTGGTAGAAATGGCCAGGAATGAACTTGAAGTATCCCCCCCGCCCAACACCAGCCCTGTTATAATTACGGATTGTCTCTCTGTGGTGGGGAGTGATTTAGGAAATTCTAAAACCAGTGCTTAATTTTAAAGACAAGATGTGAGACACAAACAGCACACAATGGGCATGTTCTGTGCCTGGAGTTCCTGATGTCTTTTTCTTTTTTCACAAAGCAGTCCGTGGGACAAGTAGGTGATTTGGATCAGAGCCATGACATGTGGGGAGGGAGGGAGGGAGGGAAGGCTTCACCCTTTATTCCTGCCCCAGTCCTCCAACTTAAATTACCTCCCAAAGCTGCAGCTAGTTGCAGAGGAGAACATGTGTGGGCACAACTTTTCCCGTCCTTGACTAATAGCAGTTTGGGAGGGGGGTGGTTCGGATTAGGGTCAAGACGGAGGAGTGAGGGTTAGACTGTCCTCCCCTTGGCTGTGGCCCCAATCTACATTTTTGAAGTTTCAGTCATGAAATTTCCGAGTGCCTCGTTTGACTCGAAGACAGTTCCAAAACTACCGAAGATAATAGGTGTACAAGGGCTTATTTGGTTACTCCATAGTAAGAGAAAGCCTCTCTGTATATGCTAAAAGACACCCATCCATGTCCTATAACTTCCTCCCCCCGCCCAGTGTCTGAAAAAAGGATCCAAGCACTGTTTAAAATAAACATAAAATCTGTTTAAAGTTTAGGGGAAGCATAACTGAAGCCTGCCTGACCTATGTATTTAGGCATTGGAGAGTCATCAGTTAGCGTATTCTATATGATGCTGTGCAAGTCATAGTGTATGCTAGCATTTGCTGAATGTCACAATTTGGTCCATCCTGACAAAACAGTAGACCCCATTGCCCAGAAGGGCATCCAGTGTGTCATATTAACTATGCCAAACAGACACACAGCAAGATGCACAACACGCAAAATGACACTGTGAGATTACACACTTGTGGATTTGTAGGGAAATGCATGAGTTGGATTTAAAGAGCTACAAGTGGTCCTCCGTTCACAGAATGAGCTTTCCTGTCCCCTTCTCTGTGATGAAGCCCCCCAGGGTCTCCTAAAAGGCCAGTCAAAGGGTCAGATGACCCTCTGCCCAGGTGTGATCCCTGGAGTGGGATTGTCTATGAATGAAGAATCAGCAGAAATAGCACCCCACCTTGTGCTAGTGGAGGGGCTGTTAGGATTGGCTCTTCCCAGACTGAACCCTAAAATAGTTCAGGTGAGAGATGTGACTAGTGACTGGACCCTGTGGATTTTACATCTGGTCAATGCTGGAAGTAAAGCAACTGAAGCAAGAAAGAAAAATGGCTGTGAGGATCTGGGAAATGCTGAATAAGAAGAGCCCTGCTGGATCAGACCCAAGGAGGCCCATCTAGTCCAGCATCTTGGAGATCCCACAATGGCCCACTAGATGCCTCTGGGAAGCCCACAGGCAAGAGGGGAGGGCATGCCCTCTCTCCTGCTGTTGCTCCCCTGCATCCTGGTTCTGAGGCTGGAGGTGGCCTATAGCCACCAGATTGGTAGCCATTGATAGACCTGTCCTCCGTGACTTTGACTAAGCCCCTTCTAAAGCCGTCCAGAGAAGAAGAGGATGACCAGCAGCAAGGTGGATGGACTCGATTTTGACAGCAATGAATGCACCACTGGGAGACCTTCAAGGCCGAGCTGAAGGCAGTTCATCCTGGAGAGAATCTATCTATGTGGTCACCAAGAGTCAACACCAACTTGACAGCACTTAATCAGTCAAATCATGGGCAAGTGTTGCTTTCTGCAGCTCTTGACAGATGCCTTAACGGCAACTTTATCAGCCACTTCTGCTGCTGACTGTAGGTCCTTTTAACAGTTCTCCACGAGGGGCAAAGCACTGTGAAAATTTGGCAGAGAACTGTTTGCAGGCATGGATGGCCGCTGGAGTGTCAGAGTTCTGCCAGGGAAGATTCAGGCAGACTGGAAATAGGGAGCAGTGCTTGGTGAACGGTGTGTGGTGGGGTGGGCATCCTCCAATGGCTTGAATCTGTATGTCAGCTTCCTCTGTTCCCCCTCCCTTAGGGATCCCTGCCAGCCTCCCTTTTGCTTCAGGGCTCCCATGACATCAGCTTTGCAAAGTTATCAGGCAACTGCACGGCTCATTCTGCCAGCTTCTATGGGGATGAGGATCAAGCAAATGAGATTTTAAGCGCCTGTCAAAATTGGAAGCGTCTCTCTCTTGAGGGCTGGTGGTGGGCAGGCTATGAGAGTAGTGGTGGGCAGAACTGCACTCACTGATCTCATTTATTGACACAGTCCAGCTCCTAAACCAGACAAGCAGATGGCCCCGGGGCTTCAGCGAGGTTCCCCAGCCAGATACACCAATTGCCTCTTTCAACAGAAGACAAGAGGCCTGCCAGGATCTTGTCAAGTTTGAAAGGGAGCAAGGACCACATTCAGAACCATGCTGAATGCATTCCATGCTCCGGGGAGAATGAAACCCCCTCGTGCTGCTGAAGCCACATCTCCCTGTCCTTTGGTGGATGCCCTGCCTGCACAGAGCTCTGGGAGCTCTCCAAGTCCTGAACCCTCCCTGGGAGCTAGCCTTGGTCCTGTTCCTCTGTCAGTTTCCTGCCCTGAACTGATCTCCTTCCACTGCTGACTTGGGAGACCTGAAACTCAACAAACTCCTGCCTAGAACAGAACGCACCTACTCTCTGATCCCTTAAACTGCAGATACCAGGGACTGAACCTGCAATCACTGGCATGCAGTAGCTGCTACTGAGCCATTGCTCTTCCGCAATTCTTCCTCCCACACAGCTTTCAAACCTTTCCAGATATAAGAATAAAGTGCGCCTCTAATTTAAATAATAAAATAAGTGGGCTTCGGTTCATCTCCCTGGCCAGAGAGAGAGAGAGAGATTTTAAAGCTGCAAACAGAACTCTCTCTCTCTCTCTCTCTCTCTCTCTCTCTCTCTCTCTCTCTCTCTCACACACACACACAGAGTCACACACACACACACACAGAGTCTCACACACACACACACACACAGAGTCTCTCTCTCTCTCTCTCTCTCACACACACACACACACACACACACACACACACACACACACACACACATTTATATTTATGTTTATAGTTCTATTTATATTTTCTCCTTTCCTATCCCAACCTTTACATTTCCTGCATTCAGTTTTGTGTCCATCACATGACACAGTGAGACTGACTGTGGGCCAGCCTAGATAGGCAAGGATGGCTTCTTAGCATTCATTTCGTCTGGTAACCTGCTTCTGTTAATAAGTTTATAACTGGGAAAATCCTAAAGCCTGGATGGGGGCTGGCGAGTGATGGAGGGATTGGAAAAGGGAGGGAGACAGATAATCCTGTTAACCCTTAATACCTCTGGCTTGCTTGCTGATGGAGTATGGCGCGAATGATTTCAGCTAGGCTTTCCTCATCCCCTGTGATATTACTGAGTTGGAGACAGAGCTCTTCCGTATGCATTTCCTGAATGAACAGCATTGATTCAGGGTATGCCTGCATAGCACACAGTGGCTCCGTGCAGTTATCACACCAAATGCATAGCTTAGAGCCATAGCTATGGGACAGGGAGGCCAATGGGGTGGGGGTGGGGGAGAGATCTGGTCACCACAGTGTTATTCTGCACCATCCCTAAATTCTCAGCATTTTTTTTTTTAAGACTCTCCACTTTATGGTGATATAAGGGGAAATGTGCAGGCAGTATTCTATTCAAGGGTTCATCAAGGAGTCAACTGGTCAGGGCGGCCCTTTCATGAGGCAAAGTGAGGCAGTTGCCTAGGCGGCAGATTATTGAGGCACTAGTTGGGTAACAAGATGCCTCCTGCTGCCATTGGAGCAGCTTTGGGGGACCAGTTAACCCTTGCAGGCTTTGTGGGGACCACTTCTCCTCACATTCCTCTCAGAGTTTTCTCCTGGAAAACCTCTCACAAAGGAGAGCCCACAAATGCATGAGGCAGGCTGCTCCCCTGTCAAACATCTCTACGACACTTAGGAAATCCCCCTAATTTCTAGCCAAAATCTATTTCCTTGTAATTTCAACCCCTTGGTTCTAGTCCTACCCTCAGGGACAACCAAGAACACAGACTTCAGAGACTTGAAAATGGCGTCCCCAGTTTCTCTGTGCATTTTGGAGATCTGGGCTATTGGGTCTTGTTTCCCAAGCAGGGCCGATGATGGGCCCACGGGGCCCAACAGAGGACGTTATGATGGTCATATAGTTCAGCGGAGCACTAGGGGAAAAGCCTTCTTATAGCTTTTGAATGTGATATGTTTACATTCTGGTCAGCAAGATCTCTGCGCAGTGCATCTGGTGATTTACGTTGCAAACAGATGTTTGTGTGAACAGTTCTTATAGGCTTGTTTATCCCATTTAGATACATGGACACTATATAAAAACAATCTTATTGCAGAGCAACTGTAGCCTGCGCTTGACCTTTCAAAATAAATACTCTTTTTCCGTTCTAGAAATTCTGATCATTTGCTGCCAAGGGGATAATTTCTTTGGTCGGGACTGAATGGCCACTTAATCAACATTTTAATTTTACTTTCTTGACCTGTTGCCAGGTTGCATAGAGGTAATCTTGTGGGGTGGGGCAGATCCAACTGAATCGCCTTGTAATTTGCAAAGATGTATGTGCTGTTAAATTACAAATGCATGAAGCATTGCAGCGTGGTGATTATATTTGTGGTGTATGCGTGTCCTATGAACACTTGCACAGAATCTTGCCATCTGGAGAGCAGTCTCTCAAGAATACCCATGTCGGTGACTGATGGGGCAGAATGGAAAGGGGGCACTTTTCACAAATATTTTCAGCAGTATCAGAAGGCGTCCCCCTCTTTTGGGGCTTTGGGGGACACTGCATCTAAAGAGGGCCAAAGCATTTGCCACAGTAGCCCTGATCAGACATTTGAAACGAAACTGCTGTGCATCATTTCAGCACAGTTTTCAGAACAGTTTCAGGGAGGAAGGTGAGCTAGTCTCATGGTAGCAAGCATGAATTGCCCCCTGTGCTAAGGAGGGTCCACCCTGGTTTGCATCTGAATGGGAGACTACATGTGTGAGCACTGTAAGATCTTCCCCTTAGAGGATGGGGCTGCTTTGGGAAGAGAACCTGCCTGCTTGCATGCAGAAGGTTCCAAGTTCCCTACCTGACATCTCCAAGCTAGGGCTAGAGAGACTCCCACCTGCAACCTTGGAGAAGCTGCTGCCAGTCTGTGTAGACAATACTGAGCTAGATGGATCAATGGTCTGACTCAGTAGAAGGCAGCATCCTATGAATGAATGAATGAATGAATGAATGAATGACTTTATTACAGTCATTGACCAGCAACCAGCAAATAAAAATAAAAGTAACGATCAAGATGAAACAAAATCAATCAGATCAAAACAACAGAGCTCGATAACAGAGCATCAGAGTATATAGAGATCTCAGTTCCAATTAATCAGTTGCTCCCATCTCAGTTTACAAGTTACCGCACAGGATCTTGCTTCCCCAGCTGTAATGGCTATATACTGGTCTGCCAGAACGAAGGAGATAGAGTATTCTTCCGATCGACCTGGCATATTTGTTAAAAGTGGCTCCATCCAGGCAATAAAAAGGTCCCAATAATATGAACAATATAGAAGAACATGTGAAATGGTTTCAATATTCAAGAGCCCCTGGTGGTGCAGTGGTAAAACTGCCGCCCTGTAACCAGAAGGTTACAAGTTCGATCCTGACCAGGGGCTCAAGGTTGACTCAGCCTTCCATCCTTCCAAGGTCGGTAAAATGAGTACCCAGAATGTTGGGGGCAATATGCTAAATCATTGTAAACTGCTTAGAGAGCTCCGGCTATAGAGCGGTATATAAATGTAAGTGCTATTGCTATTGCTAATATTGCCCGAACCGCATGGACAAAGCTGGTTCTTGAGCGGTATTTTCTTAAATCTGTCATCTAAGATGGCAGAAGGAAGGGCATTAAATCACACCAGCGAGAAAGCTCTCCTCTGATTTAGACTGGTCAAATTTGTGAGGTATGCAGCTGGCTGAGGGTAGTTTGGGAAGCCATCTGGAATGCTACTAGAGGCTACAGAACTTAGATCAACTTGCTTCTCCATATCCACTATTCGTTGCTTAAGAATTTCTTTGGCAGCATCATGGTAAAGTGTGTTGTCGAATCAGGGTCGACTCCTGGTGCCCACAGAGCCCTGTGGTTGTCTTTGGTAGAATACAGGATGGGTTGACCATTGCCTCCTCCTGCGCAGTCTGAGATGATGCCTTTCAGCATCTTCCTATATCTTCCTGGTGATGGGCCACTGTGTGGAACAGGATGCTGGACTAGATGGGTTTCCTTGGGCCTGATCCAGCAGGGCTGTTCTTATGTAAGTAACAAACTATTTAAATAAAAGAAAATAAAATCTTGGGTCAGCTCTGCACGAGTGTGACTGTCGAGGATAATCCCTCACTGGGATCCTCTCTCTCCCCATCCCAGTTCAGCTTGTAGCCACAGTGGATGATGCCTTCTGGATGCAGCCCTGCAGAAGAACCATCCTCTCCCAGGGCCCTCTGCTCGTTTCATCCACAAAGCATCGCCTGCTGCCTGCGTAGCTGAGGCAACCTCAGCTCTGTGGCTAACTGGGCTTTGGGCACCTCTGCCATGGACCGCTTGGCCTCTCTCCCCTGTTGCTATGGCTACAGCCATTTTGCATCATCCAGCTCTCTAATCATCCTATTCCAGCACACAGTGGACTGTTGATCAGATTAGGTGGCAGACACAGGGGAGAGAGAGAGAGAGAGAGAGAGAGAGAGAGAGAAAGAGGGTGACGTGGCTGTTTGGCAGCTGGAGATTTAACCCTCTCTGCGGGAGATGGAGGGAGGGACGGAGGGGACTTTCACACAGAGGGCCTGCAGATAATAGTTCTTCTGGAATTTAGAAAGAGGCACAGACACACCATTGAGAGGGGACGGGAAAGGGCAGGGTTTACCTGTATTTCAGACCATATGTGATTGTTTCTTCAGAGTCCTCCTATACTGGCTGCTGACCCAGTGGTTCTACATAGTGCATAGCTAGGCACAGCATCTGCTTTGCATGCAGAAGGTCCCAGGTTCAATCCCTGGCAGCATCTTCAGGTAGGGCTGGGAAAGACTCCTGCCTGAAACCTCGAAGAAGCTGCTGCCAGTCAGTGTAGACAAGACTGACCTAGATGGACCAAGGGTCTGGCTCAGTAGAAGGCAGCTTCTTATGTTCAAATGATGGGGAGGAGCCCCAGTGTTGTGGAAGAGTATCTTCTTTGTATGCAGAAAGTTCCAGGTTCAATCCCTGGAATCACTTCCAGGTAAGGCTGGGAAAGACCCCTGCCTGAAATCTCTGAGAGCCTCTGCCAGTCAGAGGACACAATACTGACCTAGAGGGACCAATCGTCTGACTCTATATAAAGCAGCTTCCTATGTTCTATGTTGTATTAGGCAGGTTCAGATAATCCTCTAAACCAATTCTCTAAACTTTGGCCTTCCAGTTTTTGTTGGACTACAAACTCCCATCACCCCTGACAACTGGCCATTGTGGCTTGGGATGATGGGAATTGTCATCCAATAGCAGATGGAGGGCTGAAGTTGCCCAGCCCTGCTCTAAACAAACAATGAAATAAAGCAAAAGATCCACTATTACCCACAATAAATTTGCATGACTATGACTGTTATGTATGTGCCGCTTTCCAGCAAAGAGTTCTTGAAGTGATTTACACAGAAAAATAATTATAAGGAAAAAATCCTTATTATTTTGGATTGGGTAGAAGAACGAACGTAATGTACATTTTATATCATTCCAAAAAGGTTCATCTCATTCCAAAAATCAAATCTTCATAAATATGTAGATGAAAATAGAATTAAATGACATATTCTAACATATGTTTCATATATATGTTGACATATGCTAATATATGTCTCATAAAGGCACAGAATACATTTTGATTAAATGTCTTCATCAGAGGTTGCTGTGAAACTTGAAATCATGTCAAAATCCAGTAAGCCCGCAATCTCCGCCCCCACAGGAGCCGCTGAATCATCCAACTGGTATATTCCTGGTCATCTCTTTCTAATGTAGGTCACACACACAAAACCTGCTGTCCAGCTCCTTACACCCCTGTATCTTACTGCATAGAACCTTTTGAATCTCATGGGTGCTTTCCAGATTGCGAGCCTTACATTGCAAAAAGCGGTGTATACTGCAATGTTTTGTGGCGCCGAATTCAAACTGGAGTAGAGCTCCATTGTAAGGGGGCAAGCCTCCTACAACAGGCAAATACAACTTTTTTTTAAAAAAAATGCAGATGCGATGTTATAGAGCTTTGACGGAGCAATAGAACCCAAAAGAAGGCACCATAAATAGGAATGGAGCCTTCCTTACAACACAAGGGCTGAGATGTCAAAACACAGGCAATACGGAAACACACTTAAGAGACCCGTTTTGATACTGTGATAGCGTACAATCTGGAAAGCGCAATGGCTTTGTCAGACTAAGGGCGGCTTCACACGATCTGCTGAAAGCAAGGAAAGGTCTGGATATAAATACGATAAATACTTATATACCGTTTTTCAACAGAAGTTCCCCAAGCGGTTTACATAAAGGTAAAGCATGCTGTCGAGTCGGTGTCGACTCCTAGAGACCACCAACCCTGTGGTTGTCTTTGGTAGTATACAGGAGGGGTTTACCCTTGTGGCGATGCAGCAGCGAGCCCTACAAACCTCCTCTCGGCGCTCGACACTGCTTGTGTGAAGCGCCTCCATGAGTGCAATGGGTTGTAGGGTCATTTCTCCTGCAGATTTCAGCTGGCCTGGGAGTGACCCCTCTCCCCACTCCAGTCTCTCCTGCCACATGGTGTTGCACAGGAAGAGAAAACTAGCCTGGGAATGGGAAGTAGACTGCAAGGTTTGCTCTAATCCAAAAGAAGGTCTGTATTTTCTAAGAGGAATCCGGCCCATTTTCTGAAGAAGTCCGAAGAAGTCCAACAAGGTTTAATATTAAGATAAATAGATGAATAACAGTAATTACTTTGCTTCTGTAAATGTTGAACATATAGCAGAATCCTCGCTCCTTTCTGAAGGGTTTTTTGCCAGCCCTTTCTTCCTTCAAACTAGCTAGAGTCAATCCTGGCAGCTAACTCTGGATTTCAAGAGTGCTGGTGTTTCTGGGAGTGGAAGAAGGCATGCTAATTCACCCTACCCTGAAAGGAGGGCTCCGTTTTTGTGAACTCTGTCGCAGGTGGAGAAAATTGGGGCATTTTGGCACATGCCACAATCAAGGATGGTTATTACAGTCAGGGAGTTTCCTGGGATTTCTGCCCTCCTGGGATAAATGGTGAGGATGTTTGACCTCGTTTGAGTGTTTTCCATCCTTCACCGCCTGTTTGCAGGCTAGAGATCACAATGAACAATAAAAAGCACATCAGGATAATTACTTTGCTGCTCTAATTATGCGTGAGCAGCGGTGGGTTGGGGGAAAGGGGAGGGGGTGAGGATTTATTTAAGTATAATTGAATTTTTACTCCCCAGTTTTCGGGGAAGTCATTCATGACAGGCCAACCCTGACTCCGTTTAGCCTTGCGTAAGCGCTAAGCTTAAGCGAGGAATGGTGTCCTCTGGATTTGTGCTGGTGTTTGGGGCAGAATTTACGTGCCCAAGGGCTGGTCATGTGACTCCCTTCCCTTCCCCACTGCTTTATTGTCTCTCGGACAAAGCAGAATGGTGTCACACTGGATTGGAACTGGGCATCTCCAGAAGGCAAGATGCCCGCCATCTCGGTCCTCTACAAAGGAGCCATCATAATTAGCAGGTAATGGCTCAGAGCAGACTTGAATGGAGCTTGAGGTTATGCTGGTGCATTGTTGGGCTGGATAGTTTGAGGGACAGGTGTGGGCATGAAATAGTGCAGCTGTTCTCCGGATCCTTGCTCTCTAGTCTTTGACTTTGGCAAACCACTGCCCTGTGTTGTTTTGCCTTGAGATAGTGTTAGTAGTGTGACTTGCTACCACTTATCACTCCTCAAGGTTGAGCTCCTTCTTCAGGGTCTCTGGAAGCTAAATCTCTGGGTGGGTGGGTGCATCTTCTCTTCAGTGCATGTGTACATAAATGCATGTGCAAAAAATCCAGAAGAATTTACTGCAGCTCAGTGGCAGAGCATCTGCTTTGCATGCAGAAGGTCCCAGGTTCAATCCCTGGCAGCATTTCCAGGTAGGGCTTGGAAGGACCCCTGTTTGAACCCCTGAAGAGTTGCTGCTAGTCAGTGTAGACAATACTGAGCTAGACAGACCAGGGGTCTGATTCAGCATAAGGCAGCTTCCTATGTTCCTGTGTTATGTACCCTGGAAATAAGGGTAAGGAGTACCTGTCACAGTACATCAGCTGTGATGCATGTCTGTGAGGAAACTTATGACATTCCAAACCAAAGGAGAGGAGAGCTAGTCTTGTGGTAGCAAACATGACCTGTCCCCTTAGCTAAACAGGGTCCACCCTGGTTGCATGTGAATGGGAGACATGATGTGTGAGCACTGGAAGAGATTCCCCTCCGAGGATGGAGCCGCTCTGGGAAGAGCATCTAGGTTCCAAGTTCCCTCCCTGGCAGCATCTCCAAGAGAGGGCTGAGAGAGACTCCTGCCCATAACCTTGGAAAGGCTGCTGCCAGTCTGGGTAGACATTACTGAGCTAGATGGACCAAGGGTCTGGCTCAGTATATGGCAGCTTCCTTTGTTCCTAAAGGTACAAAATCAGCAGTATCTGTGGAGGCTTGTGAAGCTATCATCAATACTCCTTTCATGTAGATGTAGTGGGCTTATGTGCAAACTAATTCATGTTTACAAAACGTATTCTTGTTTTCCGAAATCTTTGTTTATGTGGACTTTACAGTATATGTGGATTTTCTACAAGTTGATTTTTTTTAATTCAGTCATGCATAGTTGCAAATACCTTTGGATATATGGTTTATGTCTAACATCAGTTCTGCCTGTTATGGTGGGATATTAACTGTTGCTTTAATATAGTTGGGGTCTGTTTGTTCTATATTCACCTGGTATACAGATCTCAATACACATTGTGTTATTTGGGAGTTGTAGTCCAACAACATCTGGGGACTCCAGCTGGGAACCCTTGCCCTGGAGAGACTCTTGGCCTAATCCAGTATAGCACTTCATATGCTTAGCACTGAGACCCACTGTCCATAAAAGCATGCTTTCATCCTGGTTTCTGCTTTCAGGACACTAATGGGACCATATGGAATGGACCGGATTGTGCATTGCATTGACTTCTACGACTGCGCCAATGGACTGGGTGAGTTGTGCCATGTTTAGTGCCAAGACCACTGTGGTATGTGCAAATAATGGGACTGGGGAATCTTGAGCTCCTAAGGTTGCATCTGCCTTGCAACTACAGCATCTTGAGAAATCACTTCAAAAAGCTCCTCCAGCTGTAGCAGGTCCATCATTAGTTCATAATTTCCTCTCTCTCTCTCTCCCTCCCATTTTTTGGTAGTACTTTTCTAGGAATGTTGAATTTTCACAAGCTTGTGCTTGTGCATCGTGCTGCACTAAATATTCGGAGGAAACCCAGCATAACTGCCAGGGGTTGCTTTACTAGTGCTGTACATAAGAACAGCTCTGCTGGATCAGGCCCAAGGCCAATCAAGTCCAGCATCCTGTTTCACACAGTAGCCCACCAGATGCTTCTGGAAAGCCCACAAGCAAAAGGTTAAGGCATGCCCTCTCTCTTGCTGTTGCTTGCCTGCAACTGGTGTTTAGAAGCATAGTGCCTCCGCAGCTGGAGGTGGCCTTTAGCTACCAGACTGGTAGCCATTGATGGACCTGTCCTCCATGTAGTGTGTGGATTCTGTGATTCAGGTCTTGGACCCAAGTTCAGGATTTCTCCAATGGTAAGTGTGAGTCAAGATCACTTGTCCAGGAAATTGCCTGGTCCCAGAATTTATCAAGGAAGTTGGGGAGGGTCCCAATGCCGAAATTGAACCTCAAAGATACAGTAGAATTGTTGCTGTTGCTAAACTCAACTCATTTCCAGTGGATATTCTTCTTTGGGGCACTGATGAGGCGAAGCAGCCTCCTCCATTATCTCAGAGTAATTCCAAACTTTAGAGATAATACTCTAGAGATAATAATTTATTTATTTATTTTTTTTAAAAAAACCCACTTCTGGTGCATCTTGGAGTCTTCCTTTCCTATTTCCCCAAGTCCACTCGGCTTGTTCTCATCATCCTCATCTGGGTTTGAGCAGCAGCCTGCCAGGGTCTGAGAGCCAGATCCTGATCGGCAATTGTGTAACCCCTCCAAAAAGGACAGAGGTGGGGCGAGTGATGGTGTGGGAGCTGGAAGCCAGGTTAGATGGGGACACCCAACCCAGATTCTGTCTCCAGCATTTGACCGAGCATGGACAAAAAGCTGTCCTTGCCAGCTCCCGCCTCTCATCACTCTCCTCCTCCAACTTGTTCTTTGGGTTTACATGACCATGGGTTGGGAGCACACCCAGCTTTCTTACCTAGCTGAGGGTCATGGGAACCAGCCTAATGAGTGAAAACCCAGGAGGGCCTCTCAGATCTTTTAGGTAGGGAGGAGTCCCATGGATCTATCTATCCCAGGACTAGCAACGATAGAACCAACAGGTTCTTGGGGAAAGGTCTGGCCAGCTCTGCACCCCCCCCCCGCAAATACCTTTACCTGGAGATGCTGGGGGTTGAAGCTGGATCCTTATGTATGTGAAGCGTGTGCATTGCAAAGTCTGAGTTCTGACCCTGAGACATTGGCTCCATCTCATTGCTCACTGGGATCTCTCCATGGTCCTGTAGCAATAGCACTAGCAATAGCACTTACATTTATATACCGCTCTATAGCCGGAGCTCTCTAAGCGGTTTACAATGATTTAGCATATTGCCCCCAACATTCTGGGTACTCATTTTACCGACCTCGGAAGGATGGAAGGCTGAGTCAACCTTGAGCCCCTGGTCAGGATCGAACTTGTAACCTTCTGGTTACAGGGCGGCAGTTTTACCACTGCGCCACCAGTGTAGACCCCTGGAACGTAGGAAGCTGCCATATTCCAAGTCAGACCCTTGGTCCATCTAGCTCAGTATGGTCTACTCAGACTGCCATTGGCTTCTCCAAGGCTGCAGGCAGGAATCTCTCTCAGCCCTATCTTGGAGATGCCAAGGAGGGAACTTGGAACCTTCTGCATGCAAACATGAAGATGCTCTTCCCAGAGTGGCCCAGTCCTCTAAGGGGAATATCTTACAGTGCTCACATGTGTAGTCCCCCTTTCAGATGCAAAGCAGGGAAGGCCCTGCTTAGCAAAGGGGACAAGTCATGCTGGCTACCACAAGACTAGCCACCCAATAGCGCAGCGGGGAAGTAACTTGCCTAGCAAGCCAGAGGTTGCCGGTTCGTGTCCCCGCTGGTATGTTTTCCAGACCATGGGAAACACCTATATCGGGCAGCAGCGATACAGGAAGATGCTGAAAGGCCATCATCTCATACTGCATGGCAGGAGGCAATGGTCAACCCCTCCTGTATTCTACCAAAGACAACCACAGGGCTCTGTGGTCGCCAGGCGATGACACCGACCCGACTGCACAACTTTACTTTACCACAAGACCAGCTGTCCTCCCGCATTCTAGAGATCAATTCTTGTAAGGTGGCTGAATCAATGCCTGCTTCCCCCGGACATGTGTACAGAACTTCCAGCTTGAAAAGTGTGTGTGTGTGTGTGTGTGTGTGTGTGTGTGATTTAAGTCAGGGATTTGGCATGGGGCAGAGAATTACCCCCACCCCCAAGGCTGTTTTTGGAGCTCCCAATGTCATTTTCTTTTTTCATTCTGGAACTTCCACATCAGGTCCAAGTTGGGTGTCTCGGAGATCTCTACTGATCATGTAATTAGAAATCTGTCACACAGTGGAGGTGCCAGTTAAGCATTGTTTCTCTGAAAAGCTGAGATCCAATTATCCTCACCTTCATCTCCTCAGATCCAAGCTTAACTTGATTCACCTGCAGCCGATTTCTCACCCTGGGTGAGAAAAAGAGGCCAGAGAGTCTGGAAAGCAAAACAAACAGATTAAAGCCAATGTCACCAATCACTCTTTTCTTTAGCCGGGGATGTGGGGTGCTGTCTTGCTGCACATGGATGTAGTCCCAGGCAACATTCTGTGTGGAATCAGCAATGTGTGCTGCAGAGGGGGAAACATGCTGGTATAGAACACAGCATTCTGGCAATCTCAGCTTTCATTTTAAAAACAAGTTTCTAGTTCTTATGGCAGTGGATATAAATGTGAAAGTGGACAGGCAACCTTTGGTGGAATCTCCAATGCTATAGTGAACAAAGACAGCTTCACACATGCCAATTGCTGTAGGAAATGCAAGTCTTTTGCTGATTGGCTCTTACAGCAAACACGTAACATGTGAACACATAAGAACAGCCCTGCTGGATCAGGCCCAAGGAGGCCCATCTAGTCCAGCATCCTGTTTCTCACAGTGGCCCACCAGATGCCTCTGAGAAGCCCACAGGCAAGAGATGAAGGCATGCCCTCTCTCCTGTTACTGCTCTCCTGCAACTGGTATTGAGAGGTATCCTGCCTCTGGTAGCTGGAGATAGCCCACAGCCACCAGACTAGTAGCCATTGATAGGTCTGTTGTCCATGAATTTGCCCAAGCCCCATTTATTGACTGATTGACTGACTGACTGATTGATTATACCACTTTTCATTAAAATAATCTCAAGGTGGTTCACACAAAAGTTAAAACAAGACTATAAAAATTACACAATTAAAATATTAAACTAGAATATAAAAATTCTACACTGGCTGTCAATAGGTTTCCGGGCAACAAACAAGGTGCTGGTTATAACCTATAAAGCCCTAAATGGCTTGGGCCCTGGGTATTCATCATAATGAGTCCCACTGCCCATTGAGGTCATCTGGAGGTCTTCCTCCAGTTGCTGCCAGCTTGGCAGGTAGCCACACGGGGGCAGGCCTTCTCGGTTGCTGCCCCGAGATTGTGGAATGCGCTCCCTACTGAAATATGATCCTCCCCATCTCGGACAATTTTTAAAAAGCACTTGAAAACCCACCTCTTCACCCAAGCTTTTTCAGCTCTTTAAATTTTTAGGTGTAGATCTATGTTTGATTTTAAATTATCTAAATTAAATTATCTAATTTAAATTATCTAAATTGTTTTAAGTTTTTGTGTATGTTTTTAACTTGTTTTATGTTATTGTTAACCGCCCAGAGTTGAAAGTTTGGGGCAGTGAACAAATCAGATAGATAGAAAGAAGATAAAAAATACAGATCTGATTTAAAAGTTGTTTGTTTTTTTAACCCAAGCACAATATAACCATTAAAAAATACAGCAGCAATAGAAAGAATCGTATAAAAGTCTGGGTAAAAAGCCAAGATTTCACATGCTTAAGAGGAAAAAAAAGGCATCCAAGCCAGTGCCCATCACCTTTTAAAGATATCTTGGCTAGTGGCTATCACCTCATCCCGTGGCAGGGAGTTCCATAGGTTAATTATGCAACGTACGACAAGGTACTTCTTTTTGTCCGTCCTGAATTTCCTGGCCATCAGCTCCATGGGATGACCCCTGTTTCTAGTGTCCTGAGAGAGGGAGGGGAAAAAAATATCTATCCACTACGCAGTATATATGTAGATCCAACTATTCTTGCGAAAATGTATATACTTTTATATATTTATATTTATTTATATAATATTTAAATGTTTATATTTACTCTCAAAAAAGATGAAAAAAGTAAATAAAGATGGCTCCCTGTCCCCAACGGGCTTGCAATCGAAATAGAAGCACAAGGGAGACACTAGGAATAATCCGTGAGAGGGACACTGTGCTGGGGTTGGATAGGGCCAGTCGGTCTCCCCCTGCTAAAGACAAGAGAGCCACCACTTTCAAAGGTGCCTCTTTGCTCAGTTAATAGGGATGTGTGTATATTTATTTATTCATTCTTAGATATGTATACCTATACATCTCTATTTTATTATTCATTAAAATAAGCTCAAGGCAGTTTACAATAAATGTAAACACAATACGAAACTGTCGAACAGTTAAAACAATACATATATTAAACTGGAATGATGTGGGGTGGGAAGCAAATCTATTTTACAAGTTTTCTTTTGTTCTCATAACAGTTACCCCGGCTCTTTCAGTCTAGTATTTAAATGGGTGCTGTTTAGCAGCTGCCTTGATTTGAAAGACAGGGCATACAGCACAGCCATTTGAGAAGTCCCTTTGCTTTGGACTGGCGGGGACAGCTTTCAGGCAGCACCTGGGCATTCAGCTTCCAGCATTTCAGTGGGGCTGATTCCTGGGCAAAAGGGTCTCTCCACTGCCATGCGGGATGGTTGCAGTGGACAGATGCTCCTTGGAGGAGATGGCCGCCTTCTCTCGTGTTGACACATCTATTTGTGTCTCGGATTGAGAGCAGGGAAAAGTCTGGTTCTGTTGGCTCTTGCTGGTCGATTTGTTAATTAAATCCAGCCGTCTTAATCCCACTGGCCTCAGCCCAGGCTCCAAGAAACGAGGCGTAATGAGCTGGGCGTAAATCGCATCTTTGCCTTTTCCCTGCCTGGCAGGACAAGGAGCACCTCCCTGGGGAAAGGCTTTCTGGTGGTCCTTGGGTGGGGCCAGCAGGGTTGGAACTGACCCTCGCAGTGGCCCCCGAGTGAAGAGGAGAGCAGGTCTTGTGGTGGCCGGCATGGCTTGTCCCCTTAGCTAAGCAGGGTCTGCCCTGGTTGCATATGAATGGGAGACTAGAAGTATCAGCTCTGTAAGATCTTCCCTTTAGGGGATGTAGCAGCTCTGGGAAGAGCAGAAGGTTCCAAGTTCCCTCCGTGGCAGCATCTCCAAGATAAAGCTGAGAGAGACTCCTGCCTGCAACCTTGGAGAAGCTGCTGCCAGTCTGTGAAGACAATACTGAGCTAGCTAGACCAATGGTCTGACTCAGCATATGGCAGCTTCCTTTGTTCCTATGAGTATTCCCTACATCCCTGAGCAATGAAAGGTTCCAGGAGCAGCACTGCCTGGGTCTGGTTTCCTTTGGAAGAGAGAGCCTTTATGGGACCTGGTTCAAGAAAACCACTTGGCTCTGTGGCCGCCAGGAGTCGACACCAACTCGAGGGCACAACTTTACTTTACTTAAAAAAAAAATATTACAATATACAAGCAGGGCATGTGGAAGCAAAGGGACACTCCTGGCAAGGCAGCAGATGGGCCATCTCTACATCTTATCACCAGAGAGACCCTGCACCCTCCCGGAATCTTAGCTCGGAGGTAGAGCATCTGCTTTGCATGCAGAAGGTCCCAGGTTCAGTTCCTGGCAGCATCTCCAAGTAGGGCTGGGAGAGACGCCTGCCTGAAACCATGAAAGAAGCCACTGCTGTTGGAATAGCCAGAACTTCCAGCTGAGCAAAGAGGCACCTTTCAAAAAGTGGCGATTCTCTTGAGTGAACACGGGGAGAGCAACTGACCCCATCCAACCCCAGCACAGCATCCCTCCAGTGGCTGCTGCTGGGGGTCTACTTTTTTTTTTTAACCAGGCCTGCTCAACTTCAGCCCTCCTGCAAATGTTGGTCTGCAACTCCTATAATCCCTGTCTATTGGCCGCTGGGGCTGGGGCTTATGGGAGTTGTAGTCCAAAAATAGCCAGAGGGGGCCAAAGTTGAGCAGGCCTGTTTTCGACTGTACCCTTTGAGGACAGGGAACCATCTGATTTACTTATTATGTATTTTTCTATGTGAACCACTTTGAGAACTTTGGTTGGAAAGCTGGAAATAAATATTCATAGTCGTGGTCCTACTGACCAATGGTTTGACTCCCTATGTTCCGATGCACATTTGTATGCTCCTACCAAGGCTTGCAAGGGACATAGCAGTCCCAAAGTGCTGCTCTGAGGGAAGCAGCAAGGGGCATGTTGCTGCCCAACTGATGCCTCCATCATTTGCTGCCGAAGGCAAACTGCCCCACCTCGCCTCATGAAAAGGCCGTCTCTGCATGTTTGTAATATGTTAGCATCATTTGGAATTCATATTTAGCTTTGCTAAATCATTCTGAAGGCACTGAATAATTCAGAGTTCTTCACTGCAAGGCCCAGGGGGCCAGAGGCAGCCACCATCAACCTTAAGCACGGCTTCCAGGCGGATTGTTTATTCAGCTTTTGTGAAGCTTTGGCCGAAGTGGAATTCTCTGTGTAGTTCCCCTGCAACCATGTGGAGGTGACCATTCCCATTGTACAGTAGGGATTTGCAAATGTGTTTGAAACCAAACCGGTTCAAAGTCAAACTGGTTCAGTTCGAAGGCTTGGGGTCGAGCCAAACCACCCCCGGTTTGCTTGACCCCAGACCAAACCAATCCCTCCGGTCCGTTCAGGGGGTGGGGTTCACGAATGGGAAAAATTTTAGAATTTTTTTTTTTAAACTTACCCTCTCCATGGGGATTCTCCTGCATGATCCAGGCCATGCAGAGGCCCATTGCTCAGGCGTGGCGGCCTCCAAAATGGCCACCGCACTGGTGTGGAGAAGGCTGAAGAATGGCCGAACGGGCTGGTTTTGGAAGCAAGGGAGGCTGGCAGGGGAAGGGGAACCTCCATGGACTCCCCACCCTGCCTTGGAGGACACCCCCCCCCCAGAGAGAGAGAGAGAGAGAGAGAGAGAGAGAGAGAGAGAGAGAGAGAGAGAGTAATTTTTAAAAAATCTAATTTTCCCCCCATTCGTGAACCTCCCCAGACCAAACCGGACTGGAGGAGCGGGGGTAAGGGGGTGCCAGACCAAACTGGCCCAGTCCGGTTCGAGTCCAGTTCAGACTTGAACCGAACTGGACGAGCCAGTTCTGTGCACACCCCTCTTGTGCAGTCCTGCACTTTGCTTGACACTGTGGGGCTCCCTGAAGGGAAACGGAGCCTTCTTGAGCCCCTGCCCCATCTTGGAAGGTGTGCACGGCGTGCTGGGAACTGGGGCCTCTCCCAGAGCCTCTCTCCACGAGCTCTGCAGAGAGAGCTCCTTGCCTCTTAAAGAGCCCGCCAGGGCACCCTGTAAGAGGGATTCCCAGACATTGTTGACTACAACTCCCATAACCCCCAGTCAAAGGCCAATGCAGCTGGGGATGCTGGGAGTTGTAGTCAGCAACATCTGGGAATCTCTGTTACAGGGCCCTCCTGGCCCTGCAAGGAGGATGGCACAGTGTGAAATGGCTCTCCTAGTGAAGGGTTTTTGCCACATGGCCCCCCACTTGAAAAAATAGTGAAGATCACTGGCTGTAGACAAAGAGCTCGCTGTACTGATAGTGTGCTGCCTGTGTTGTCCCTGATACACGGTCCCGTTCTGGATCTCGCCGCCTGGTCCTATTTAAACAAGGGGGGAAAGTGTATCAGGTCTGATACCACAAATTATTATCACATGGTTTGTCTCGAAGATTTAAGTTCCGAAGTGAGATGTGTCCACGCTCACAAATTCAGCTAGTAGAATTCAGACGTGGGATTCCAAAAGGCAGATTTGCCCATGTTCAAAAAATTCCACAAGTTGAGTTCAAAACCTGAAATGTCTGTCAGATTCTGAACCCATCTGTGCAGAAGTTTGTTCCCACATTAGGACCGGTGTTCATAAATCAGCCGCTAGAGGGCATTGATGTGACAGATGCTTGGATCTTTGAGCAGATTCTCTTTATTGCTTCTGTTAAATCAAACAATTGTACTGAGTCACTTGTATGTCTTTAATGAGGATGAGATGTGAGTTTCCAATAGGATAGCGTGACAAGGAGGTCAGAAGGACCGAGAAACAGTTTTAATAAGGGATTGATGCTGGGTTTTTTCAAAATTGTGTTTTTCTTGTACATCTTTAACTGTAGCTTAGTGGTAGAGTATCTGCTTTGCATACAGAACATCCCTGGTTTGATCCCTGGCAGCATCTGCAAGTGGTGCTGGGAGAAGCTCCTGCCTGAAACCTTGGAGAAGCTGCTGCCAGTCAGTGTAGACAATACTGAGCTAGATGGAACACAGGTCTGACTCGGTAAAAGGCAGCTTCCTATTTTCCTGAGTTATTTAGGGATGGAGCCATTGCTCAGTCTGCTTTTCATGAAAAAGGTCCCAGGTTCACTCCAGTATTCCTTCTAACAGGGATTCCCAGATGTTGTTGACTACAGCTCCCAGAATTCCCAAGCAAAAGCCATTGCAGCTGGGGATTCTGGGAGCTGAGTCAACAGCATCTGGGAATCCCTGTTAGAAGGGACACTAGACACAAGTTTGAGAATACCTGCACTAACCTATATCAGATCCTCAGCAAGAGGCCCTGTGCTCCAAGGTGACTTCAGGTCTCAACACAGTCTTTCTTTGTCTTGGCTTCTCTGCTTACACTTTCTTTACATCCGCCTATGTCTTGCCTCAGTCGCTCTCCTTAGCTTTGGGGTCCATTCTTTCAAGCTTGGCTGGCTTTCTAGATTCCAGAGCAATCTCTGTCTCATTAAGGGACACTGAGCACTCTCCTGCTGAGGCAAAGACCAGGGAAATCCCAGACCTTGGAGAGCTCCCAGGGCAGCAAGTCAGGACCACGGACAGAGCTGATCAGGAGACTTCAGAGCTGGGTATGGCAACCCAAAGGGGATGTTGCTCCAGTGGTGTTTCTCAGTGGACTACTGTTGGCCTTGGTCTTTTAAAGGGACCTTGCTGGATTTTGCAGCCACCTACCCTGACAGTGCTGGGGGGCTTCCATCATGGCTGGGAAGTCCTTGGAAAATTCTTCTGAAGCAAAGGATGTTGGTTGGGTTGAGTATGCAGGTCTTGCAGAAGGTAGTGATTGGGGTTCTTCTGGTTCATCCAGTGTGGGGGTTCCCAGTGTCAGAACATCACCAGGTGTCTGGGTCAAGGGTGTCTCCCAATTCTTCCCAGACACTCTGACTCATTCCGTACTTGAGGGACTCCAGGGTCCAGCATCATGACAGGTAGATGCCACAGACTATTAGCCAGGAATCTGCCACACAAAAGAAATGGCCAGCCAAAAGCCATTATGCTGTGCATACCCCAAATAACCAGGCTCTTTAGCCCACTTTGGGCCAAACTGCACAGGACATGTAAGGTCTGATGGGCTGAAATTTTCTTTCATCAATTATTGATTGATTGATCATATTGTTATACAGCCTGATATGCATATCTCTAGGTGGTGTGATAATAGTGGTAGGGGGCCTTGTTCCAGATCCAGATTGTTGTGTGAGAAGAGGGGGCTTTACTTTCTTTTAAATGTCAATGCATACAATTGCATAGCCACTGGGCCAGTTCTCACAAATGCAAAGTGGGTCAGGGAAGTGTCCGTCATTCCTAGTAACATCACTGTTTCTCTTCCTAGGTATTAAGGTGATTGGGGGTATTAAAGAATTCACAGGAGAGGAATATGGGGTTTATGTCAAGAGAATCTTACCCGGAGGTGTTGCTTATGCTGACGGTGAGTTGTCCATTTACATTTCTGGCCTGATGGTTCAGGGATGCGGGCACTGTAGTGAGGATTGTGACTGGATACAAGAGGAGGCTGTGTGGTTCAGTGGGCAGAATGCTGGGCTTGGATGTGGGAAACCGAGGGAGACATTACTGCTCAGGGTCCAGCTTACGAACGGGAAGGCAAGCTGCCAAAATCTGTGAAGGTGGAGCATAGTCTAGGCAAAGAAGCCTAGATCTGCAGGAGCACTGCCCAGAAGCAGGAGCTATGCAGAAGCAAAAGCTCACCCTCAGTCCGAAGGTCTGGATCAGCAGGAGCGCTGTCCATTAGGACCTAGGCTAACAGTCGTGTGAACAGCCTTAATACAAATTAACGGTCACTCATAGTACTTGTCCAAGGAAGATGGGGTCATGCAGGCCTGTTGTTTTTGGACTACAACTCCCACAATCCCCAGCCCCAGTGGCCAATAGCCAGGGATTATGGGAGCTGTAGGCCAACATCTGCAGGAGGGCTGGAGTTGAACAGCCCCGGGGTAGCGCATTGCTTTATCTGCACTTGTGTGATGCTTGTGTTGCTATTTTCTTTAGGCCGCTTACAGCCAGGAGACCAGATCTTGGAAGTGAATGGTGATAGTCTGATCGGAGTTACAAGCGAGAGGTATGGCTTCTGAAACAGACCTCTGAGGGGTTTTTTTTCCGGCTTAATTTTATTCTGGGACCTGCCCCAAGAGACAGTCTATAAGTGGCTACCTTCTGATGACAGTTGAGGGGGTTTCTCTGTGTTTATACTGGTGAAGTTCTGGTTTGCATCTGGGATTTCCCCAGGAAGGGTGGCAGTCTTGGGAGGGATGAGATCTTTTGGGAGCAGACTGAAATCTGGATCCATGCAAGGTCAAGGGTGAGGTCTACATGGACTAGCCACTCCAAGGCAATTGCCAAGAGCAGTGGATGTGTGACAGCTGGGAATTCCTGTTACAGGGAACACCGCCTAGGCAGCCAGAGGTTCCCAGGAACCAGACATGTGGCAGATTGTGTGAAGCTGTCCATAGTGTGGATTCAAGCAAGGGTTCTCAAACGAGGCCCCCCCAGATGTTGCTGAACTACAACTCCCATCATGCCCCAGCCCCAATGGCCAAAGGCCAACAGTGATGGGAGTTGTAGGTGATGGGAGTTTGAGAACCCCGATGTCTGGTGATTGGCAAAGCACGGCCAGGAAGCAGGACTTGGGGGTGTGGCTATGCAGATGAAGGGGTGGGGCTCTGCAGATAAGAGCCGGCTCTGTCCTCAGTGACTGGGGCTGCCAGAGGTGCAGAGCAGGCTTAGCTCCTGCCCTTTTGAGTTACAGGACATTCAGGGGAGGCCTGAGCTGGGTGCACGCTTTGCATGCTGAAGGTCTCGAGTTCTGTTTCTGACCTCTCCAGTTAAGACATCACAGGTAGCCAGGCTGGAAAAGATCTCCAGCTGAAACCTTGGAGGCCCGCTGCCCACCCGAGCAGACAATACAGGGCAAGCTTGACCAAAGGTCTGACTCAGCACAAGGCTGCTTCATAAGTCTTCAGACCCCACCTGTCATAATGGCAGCCATTTGGTACAGCAGGCCTGCTCAGCTTCAGCGCTCCTGCAGATGTTGGCCTACACCTCCCATGATCTCTGGCTATGGGCCATTGGGGATTATGGGAGTTGTAGTCCCAAAACAGCTGGGGTGGGGGCAAAGTTGAGCAGGCCTGTGCTTCAGTGATATCATAATCAGTCCTAATAGTAATTGGCGCTGAGACCCCTCAGGGAGTGAAGCTTTTGAGCTTTTCTCCAGCATCATAATTCTTCATTGATTTAATATGTGGCGTTTTGATCTGCACTATCCTCTCCTATCCCACATCTCATGGTCTGTTCTCTTTCCTGACTTCCCCACAGAGCTGTGGATATTCTCAGGACAGCTTCTGCCACCAGCCACATGCGCCTTCTTATTGCCCGAGATGATGATGCCCGGTGAGGATTTTGATTTATTGCATTTGGGGAATGGGTGATTGTGGGTGGGAGGTGGTGGTGGGTGTCTAACTTTTAATGACTTCCTCAATTGCTTTTAAATGCATGGTTTCAATGAAGGGCTGGACTTCACTTTACCTTCTGGCTGTTTTGCTAGCCTCTCCCAAACATGTGAGCCTCCATGGACAGATGCAGTATACCTCTGAATACCAGATGTGGAGGAAAACCAGAGGGAGGACTAGTGCCTTCATGTTTTGCTTGTGGGTGACCTGGAAGTATCTGACCGGTTTCACTGCTAGAAACAGGATGCTAGACCAGGGATTCTTAACACTGAACCCCCAGACATTATTGGATTTCAACTCCCATGATCCCCAGTGGCCTTTAGTTGGGATTATGGGAGCTGAAGTCCAATAATATCTGGGGACCCAACATTGAGAATCCCTGTGCTAGGCAAAGTGAATGTTGAGGCCTAGGCCAGGAGTTTTCAAACTTGGGAGTTCTCAAGGACTTCTCAAACTTGGGTCCCCAGATGCTGTTGGACTTCAGCCCCCATAATCCCTTTGGCCATTGTGGCTGGGGATTATGGAAGTTGAAGTCCAACAACATCTGGGGACCCAAGTTTGAGAACTCCTGACCAGGGAGATTCCCCCTTTGCCTTGGTCCATTTCCATGATGTAAATCATGTACTGAAGCTGCTATTCGGCCCTCTTGGGTGGGGGTGGGCGAGAGAGACCATACAAAGTAGAGATACCAGACAGGCACCTGTCTTTTTATCCCCTCAAGGCTCAAGGCAATTTTAAGGGGAGTCAATTTAGATCAGGACAATGGCATGGTGTGTGGGGGGATGACGCACAGGTTAAATACTTACTTTCCCAGCACAGCTACCCCACTCCAAATCGGATGTAATCCTGGTTAGCGATCCTGGTTAAATGCTGGTTAACCGCAGTAATTAAACTGGGATAGTCCAGGCATTCTGAGTTCTCATGACATCTTCCACGGGAGCATACAGGGCTTGCCAATCGCAGCCATCTCTTTCACTGCTAACATTGCAAGAAGACGACACAGCCTTAATTAGGTTTTCATGGCACATTGCTATGGACTGACTGGGTCAAAGGATTTTGCGAAATAGCGCCTGGATATTCCGTAAGCTTGCAAAAACTTTGCCGCAATTGATCTAGTCTCATGACCGGGTTTCCCTGTTCCACGTTACCCAGACACCTCTTCATAGCTACTAAACGCCACCTTTTAAACAGCAGTGTACTGTTGCAAATATCAAGAGACTTCCTTGCCCTGCGGAAATGGAGAGACCCAGAGCGTGCAGGGCACAGAGAAGGCAGCCCAACTTCGAGGGATGTTCATGGACACCCTTCGCTTGCTGTTGCTGAGTCAATCTGCAAAAGGTTATCCAAAGGGTTGCTGGCCTGTAATCTATTTTTTGCTTGTTTGAAGATTTGCAGAGATTTCACTCCCATAATCATCTCATGGAATATTTAATACACCAATTCATATCTCCAAGATTAAGGAGGAGGGGAGAGAAAGAGAGAGGGAGGGCACAAGAGAGACTGTGGTCCCTCTGGATTGCCCTTGTTGTTTATTTTATTTTAGTTATCCCTTATTATCTTCCTGCCATGTCCTTGAGCCCGGAGGAGTAATCATCCTCTGATCCACTCTGGGGTCAGGGGTGCGCACTGACGCAGATGTGGTGACCGGGGCTGGTGATGGGCCCAGAGCCTCTCCCCATCTCTTTGGAAGTCAGCTGTTGAGCTCCGTAAATGACTCAGCCAATCAGGGACAAACAGCCGCAGCCCTGGCCAATCCGTGCTCAGCCTGCTTTCTGTTGAGGTCTCCAGGGCATGGCCAGAAGTTCACGCTGCAAATGCGATTCTAATCATATCAAAGCTTATTGCCCAGGTGCCATCAGTCAGGATGTCTGGGACTCCATGCCGACCGCATATTTCAGCAGGGGGCGAATAACACCTTGGGGGTCATGGCTGATTTCTGTATGCATACTCGCCTACTCTAGGGCACCCTGGTTTCTTGCCTTGTCTGGTTCTGAGAGGTTGAGAGAAGGAGAGCTGGTCTGGTGGTAGAAAGCATGACTTGTCCCCTTAGCTAAGCAGGGTCCATCCTGGTTGCATGTGAATGGGAGTCTGGAAGTGTGAGCACTGTAAGATATTCCCCTAAGGGGATCGAGCCGCTCTGAGAAGAGCAAAAGGTCCCACCCAAAACACCCAAAGGGGGAAGGATTTTTGCAGTTATAGTTTGTTTATGATGATATTTAAATATTATATATGTTTAAGTGATTGCATTGGGCTACAAGGAGTTTGATTTTTAAAAAAATTCAAATTAATGCCACTGGTGAAGATGACATCATCGTCAAAACGTATCTGGCTTGTGGTAAAGGATGACTAAGAATCCGCTTGGGCTATATTATGAAATGTCAAGTTTCATCTAATTGTTCATATAGTACATGGCAAAGGATTGTGATGAGCTCATAGTTTTCGTTGGAGAAACATCCTTTGGGACTCTTAAGAATTTACAGCAAAAAAGGACTTTTAAATTCATTCATATATTTTAGTGTATGGCTTTGATTTTCATAATTAGCAGTGGATCTTTTAAATCGGATATATGTGGGGCATTTGGGATGTATTTATGGCCACATGTGACATATCTTTCTGAGTAGTGGATTAATATTAGTAGTGGATTAATATTAGATTGTGGGTCAACATTACTCTATGATATTATATATATTCTTGATAAAAATGTGATTATTATGCAGATTGAGGTTATATTGGGGTTCTCCCTCCTCCATCACATTCCTAGGACCACATAGGTAGATGTCCAGGGCCCAAGACCAATGGAGCCCCATCAAGGCCATTGGTAAAAGCTCCAGTCAAGGGCACCATCTGGTTTTTGCTTTCCTTAAAACCAAATGAGACTTGTAGCAATTATGAATACGATGATGAATATTTAAATACTGCTTTTCAACAGAAATTCCCAAAGTAGTTTACACAGATATAATCAATCAATCAATCAATCAATCAAATAAATAAAATGGCTCCCTGTCCCCAAAGGGCTCACAATCTAAAAAAGAAACATAAGAGAGACACCAGCAGCAGCCACTGGAGAGGTCTGCTTGCCCACCCAGTGGGGCAGAGGATGCCCATGTGGATGGCACATGACCGAGGCCATCAGCGCCCCTTCCTGCTTGATGCCCTAAGCAACTGCCTAGTTCGCCAAGTGGACGGGCTGATCCTAGTAGGCTTCTAAATGTCATGAAATGTGACGCTGGACAACACAGTTATGTGTGCACAGACAAAGACAACACAGAGATGTGTGTTGTAGCAGTGCTTCTCTGTGTGTATTACACTCATGCAGCATTATGCATTTCTAACATTTCCTTTTAAAAAGGAAAAGATTTAAATGATTTAAACAAAAAAACAAAAAAACTTGCATGTAGATTGACTTCTTTCTATTAGTCATCATTTGGAAGGAGGAATTGTGAGGGGTGTGTGTGTGTGTTTTCTATATGCACATCTGCCTTCTACTTCTTGCTGATGAAAGATTGGTCTCCTGTCCACAAGCTCCAAAACCCTGCCCTGCGAGGTTATATTGGATGAGCCCTTTGAACTGCTCCTATATGTTTGTGATTTCTTATGAGTGCCATGTGGTGTAGTGGTTAGAGTGGTTAGTGTGTTTGGCTATGTGTGGGGAGATCCACACCTGAATCACTGCACAGACTGTGAATTTCAGTGGATGGCATTTGACAACCATTATGGCCCCTGCCCAGCCTATTTCACAGGGTTTCTTGTGAGGATAAAATGGGCAGAGAGAACTAGGTACTCCCTAGAGGAAGGGTAGGATAAAGATATAAACATGATATTTCTGATTTTAGATACTAGTGAATTTAGGCAGTAGTGTATAGACTAACAGGATTCAAAGGACAGAATGTGTCAACATAGTTGTCTTAAAGATTTTTCAAGTTAGAAGGTTTAGGGCTGTTGTTGTTTTAAATGCCCTATAAAAGCTAATTTTAGGAAGAAAGAAAATTGAAATGTAGATCTTTGAAGATTTGTGGTTTTGAAAGAAGGTCTTGAAGACCTCTGAAGATCTGTGGTTTTGAAATACCGAAGATGTTTCAAATTGGTGTGAATTTGTTTGGCAGCAGTCTTGAACAGTATTCTCTTTGTCTTGCAGGAGAGAATTCTCTGAGCTACTGGAAAAATTTGGATCTCATAGCAACACCGGTTCTGCACGCAGTTCACCTGTTCTCCACGGTGGGGGTGAGTCATGGGATGCCAAGACTTAATGCACGCAGCTCCGGTACTTCATATCGGGCACCCCTCTGTGGGATACGATCTGCCCCCTCCAAATTATCAGTCCCAGAGATGAATCACCATCCATGAGCACTCTCCATGAGGACCACCCTCCCCTCCCTTCTCAGAATAATATTCTGGCACTAGTCTGCCTGGATGGATGCTCCCCAGCCTCATTGGTGCCTACAACTCCCATAATCCCTGGCTATTGGCTACTGTGGCTAGGGATTATGGGAGCTGTAGTCCCAAAACAGCTGGGGCCCCTAAATTGAGTAGTCCTGTCCTATCGCCTGGGAGTTCTCCACACAGCAGGCTTTACCATAAATTTTCTATGAGCCTTTACTGAGAACTCAGTTATCCTCAAAACCCGATGGAAAAAGTGGATTTTGTTACCTTGGATATGAATCAGGCTGCATTTTAACATGCAGTGAAAAACACAAATTGTGTCTGGAATGCTCCCTGATAGCTTGCAGGGACTTTGGGGCAAATCTGCCCAATATGTGAATGCACCCCCTCCATTCCAGAGGAGATGTGAGCAAAAGGGCTTTTTTAAAAATTTTAATGTTTTCTGACATCTTGTATTTTACAAACATCTTTCCCATTCCATGCCCCCCCCCCCCGCTGCCCTGCCCCTGAGCCCTTCCCTTCCTGATTCAGCGCTGGTTAGGGAGAGATGAGAAAAGAAAGAAGAGATGGAAAGAGAAAGAGGGAGAAGGAGAGCAGAAGGGGAGGGAAAGGAGAGGAGAAGGGATACTCACCGTTGCACCAGTAGATGTGGGTAGATCAGAGGGGTTTTTATTCTAAAAAGTTCAAGGAAGTTGTCCCAGATTTCTGACCATTTATCTGATTTATTTACTTCTTTGAGGGCCCATTTTTCATGTGCCGCTAACTCAAGCAGGTCATGCACCCAATCCTCACTCTTAGGGGGATTGGGAGATTTCCATTGCCTCAATATTAATATCTCGGCTACCAGTAACCTCCTCCATAGCCATTGTTTAGAACTGGATTTTGGTCCCAAGTTGGTTGGGATATACCCCACCACTACATGCAGATCCTTCAGAGCAAGAGATGAAAAACCTCTCGGAGGATGTTCTCCACACAGTCCTGGGAGCTCTCCAAGTCCTGATCACCCCCTGGGAGCTATCCTTGGTCCTGTTCCTCTGACAGTTTCCTCTGCCCTGAACTGATAGGAAACTGTCAAGGGAGCAGAACCGAGGCTAGCTGACCTTGGACTACTGAACTCCATCCAACTACTACCTGGAACAGGATCAAAACATGTTGTTGACCAGGGATATCTCTTGTTCATCTCCAAACAGTGTCCTTGTCTTTGTTCTCTCTAGGCAGGTACTTGGAGAGCACATCCTCAGGGTCTTCCTCTCGATCCCAAAGTCCTTTGCTGCTGAGCCCGGCAAATTCCCACGGGCCACTGATCGGAAATCCAGGACATTCCCCACACCCAACCTCACAGTGAGTATTTCATTAACACAGATTGTCAGCCATTAATTGAAATCTGCACTTCAGTGTTACAGTTATGAGACAGGCTACTCCAGTCACTGACTTATATCCAGACTAAACTTGTCTCATTAATTTCATTAGGACTGCTTAATGCGTTTGTTGATCTGGATGCAAACCAGGCCATGACTGGAGAAGCCCGTCTCGTTAACTGTAACATTTAAGTGTGTGTGTATGTATACACATAAAAACATAAATGTAAGCATTACAGTTAGAGAGACAGTTACCGACTCACATCCATAGTAAGTTGGTCCGGTGGCGCTCTTACCCCTGGACTTCGGGGCTGAGGTCCAGGGCCTCCACACTCCCCGTGGGGCCCCCAAATCCTCTTCTGGATGGTGCGGTCAACGCTGGCCTCCATTGTGCTGGGTGGTCGAGTGTGATTCGGAACTGTGCTGGGTGTGTTTAGAGATGGGGTGGGGGGAGTGGAGAAAGAAAAATGTGGGATGGGGATATGTGAAGTTGCATGTTGAAATGTTTCTGCTACTGCATATTTGCATAAATATACCCCATGTGTTAAGAATACTGTGTTTGTTACTCTGTGTGTGTGTGTGTGTGTGTGTGTGTGTGTGTGTGTGTGTGTAGGGGGATGATGCTTAACTTGCAGCATGAGGGGGGGCCTCCAGCGCGGGGGCGGGGTGTCTCCAAAGGCCTTTAGGTCCAGGCTCCAAAATTACCTAAGTACACCTCTGAGTTGGTCATAAGCTGTCCTATTGACACTAATGGGGCAAGTTAACTTGCCTGATTAATTTCAATGGGAGTACTGTGAATTCTGAAGCCTGTCAATCAGTCTGAGGGGAGGGGTGTGCTGAGTGTCAGCATATAGCCATCCAATCGAGATCAGAAGAGGAGGGTCTTCACCCTCCTCCCTCCCCCTTCTGTAGTGGACACAGCGCTGAGGACATGCCATCTTCAAGCTGGGAATCTCCAGTCAGGGAACAAATAGCGTAGCTGCAGCATAGGCAGGCAGGACAGCTCTGAGTAAGTAACCCCAGGGAGCCCTTCAAGTACCCCAAGGGGTATTAGTACCCCCTTTTGGGAACAGCTGATCTAAGTAAGGAGAGGAGAGGAGAGCTGTTCTTATGAGGACAGTGAGTTCAGTGAGGAGAGCTGGTCTGGTGGCAGCAAGCATGACTTGTCCCCTTAGCTAAGCAGGGTCTGCCCTGGTTGCATATGAATGGGAGACTTAATGTGTGAGCACTGGAAGTTATTCCCCTCAGGGGATGGAGCCGCTCTGGATAGAGCACTTGCATGCAAAAGGTTCCAAGTTCCCTCCCTGGCGGCATCTCCAAGATAGGACTGTGAGAGATCCCTGCCTGCAACCTTGGAGGAGAAGCCGCTGCCAGTCTGTGAAGACAATACTGAGCTAGATAGACCACTGGTCTGACTCAGTATATGGCAGCTTCCTGTGTTCCTATGTAAGTGGTGCAGTCTAGGAATAGCTCAACCACATGCTTTTTCTGCAAGACTGAACTGGTCTGTGGATTAATTGTGGGAGTAGCATGCAACAGGAGATGTGCAAGGTCCTACTTTTTGGCTGTGGCAAGGATGGGCTTGATGATTCTTTCCTTCTCACAAGGCTGTGACAGGCTACAAGTCAACCAGGCAGATGTATGAAGACATTGCAGGTCCGTACGTCCCTTAGAAACGATTTGCTGATTGCTGTGGCACATAGCTTGAAGCGTCAGGCTCAGGGATAGTAAACCTCTGCACGCCTGATATTGGGGACAAACAACATGTGCTCATCCCACAGCCGCCTGGCTCGACGGTGTTGGAAAGAGGATGCAGCACAAGATGGAGCCTTAATTTGATCCAGCAGGGCTCTTCGCATATCAGATCTACTACCCTTGGGGTTCCCAACCTTGGGTTAGGTTCCCAAGTGACTAACCTACTGTCCTCTTCCTCTGCAGCTGCTCCATTGAATCTGGGATCCAGAGCATCTCAATCGCAAAATCCGCTGGCTTGGGGCTGACCATCGGCGGAGGGGCCAACAAGCCAGATGGGCCCATGGTTTACGTCCAGGAGCTGCAGCCAGAAGGTGACTGCTACAGGGTGAGCCGCACATCTCAGTTCATATTGTTCCACCCTCAAGGGCAGGTGGAGAGAGACTGACTTCTCAATCTATCATCAATATCCGTTGAAGTTTAGAGGTATTAGGGGAAGAGAGCTGGTCTTGTGGTAGCAGCTCGCAACAGGGAAACAATAAATGTAACAGAAAATGTAACACACTAAAACAAATAAAACACCATGCAGAATTAAAAGCAATTTTTAAAATCCACTTAAATCTAAAAACCTACCAGACTGTAGTGAAACACATTAAAAGGTCTCTCTAAACAAGTCAGTTTTAAGATCCTTTTTTAAAACCCTCAGGGAGGGAGAATGGTGAAGCTCTTCTGGGAGGGCAATGCAGAGCCGAGGGGCCATAACTGAAAAGGCCCTGTCTCTTGTTCCTGTCAAGCAAATTTCAATTAATGACAGGGCTGTAAGCAGGGCGTAGCGCATGGACAGTGCAAGCCATGGATCTTAGATTCCACTGTCAGAACTGAAAAGACTTCCCCTCTCCCCACAACATACCACTGCTTACAATTATGCGTAATGCCACACCGTGAGGCTGTTCTCAAGCACAGGCAAAACCAGGCTAATGAAGCCAAGCCTGGTCTTGCCCGCGTGTGAGAACCGCCAGGATCATGCCTGATCCCAGTGGGGCCTCAGCGGCAAACTTGCCAAGCCAGCCACCCTCCTAAACGGGGTCAAGCGAACATGTTCTCTCTTAAACCCATTTTGCTGATCATCTGCAGCCACCTAATGGTGCAGCGGGGAAATGACTTGACTAGCAAGCCAGAGGTTGCCAGTTCGAATCCCCACTTGTATGTTTCCCAGACTATGGGAAATACCTATATAAGGCAGCCGTGATATAGGAAGATGCTGAAAGGCATCATCTCATACTGCGCAGGAGATGGCAATGGTCAACCCCTCCTGTATTCTACCAAGGAAAACCACAGGGCTCTGTGGTCACCAGAAGTCAACACCAACTTGACGGCACAACTTTACTGTTACCTGCCAGCCCCGGCTGCTTGTTGCCAGGGCTGGGAGAATGTGGGGCTCCCCAACCTGCACTGCATACTCACACAGTTCATGATGGGAGTTCCAGGGGCCTCCTGGCCCCCAAACCTCCTGGCTGCCAGTAGCAGCTGGCAAATGTCTGGGAAAGCAATCCACTCTCCTAGCAAGAAGGCCATGATCATCTGTGAGGGAGGTAAATGTCTTAAAGCTCCCTCCCTTGCAGCGTGGAGCCCTTTCTCCATGTTTGTGAGCAAGGGCTCAGTTTCTCCCCCCACTCCACTCCTGCAGGATGGGCGTCTCCGACCAGGTGACCAACTGATTGCCATCAATAAAGACTCCTTGGTGGGTGCCACGCATGAAGAGGCCAAAAGGATACTTGCAAAAACAAAATTCAGGTAAGGAGACCTCTTACAGAATTGGGAAACCACTACTCCACCTATTTGGAAAGTCTGTGAGGTTGGTGTTTGTAAAAATTAGTTAACTGATGTAATGTCTATTAAGGGACCAGGGAGAAGCATCTGTCTTGCTTTGGCTTGTCACTGTTAAGAAGCTTCCATACTGAACCACATGGTAAAATTAAGTATCTCAGCTGAAATGGAACTGGAGTGTTGAGGAACACTGATGATGAATGGAACCAGAACTAAACCCAGAGTTTAATTAACTAAAGCAGAGGCGGAGCCACCAATGAGCAACAGGGTTCAAAGAACCTGGGCCACCAATGAAAAGGGCCGCTGGAGCCCCTGTTGCGTGTGACATCACAGACAAAGGGGGCATGGCCTGATCACCAGAGGGCCCTCCCCATTCCTCCCATTTCCAGCCAGTGCTTGCTGGCTGGCCGTGTTTATTTCTCTTCCTCTCCCTTGTTGGAGAGGAGAGATCGGGAGAGCTCGCATGGGCTCTATGGCGACTGGGCCACACCTCTTTTGTGTGTGACGATTTGCACATTTGGGCATGACTGGGAAATCACGTGCATGGGGCATCACTGATGGGGCTGCCGGCAGGGCTGGAAAACTGACTCTGCCATTGAACCAGAGTGAATCTGGTTTCAATTCTGTACAGCAAGGCCTCCGAGTTTTGGGTCCCCAGACGCCGGTTTACTGACTCCCATAATCTTCAACCACTGAGGATGATAGGAGTTCGAGTCCAACAACCAAAGTTCAGAATCCCTGCTGAATGACACCTAACTCGCTCCTGGTTCTGTATGGACGTTTAGTCCTAATCAGTGTTCCCTCTAACAGGGATTCCCAGAGGTTGTTGAGTACAACTCCCAGCATCCCCAGCTGCAACAGCCTTTGCTTGGGGATTATGGGAGTTGTAGTCAACAACCTCTGGGAATCCCTGTTAGAGGGAACACTGGACCTCATCTCCTCTCATCTTGCATCCTCATCCTAACAAACTGCTTTGGCTATTTTTCAGGCATGAAGGAAACACTGAAGTGGCCTTTATACCCGGGAGGGGACGGCTGCATCCTGTACTCTCTGCTCACAACAGCATCCATTCCTCACCCACCAAGGCCATGGGGAACGGCCTGGGCTCCTGCAGGCTCAAAGTCCACGTGAGGTCCCCCGAGGTAAGGTTGCCGGTTGAGATGCACCCACAAGATCCCACCTGGAATGTTTTTCATTTCTCATGGGATTCCCACCTTTAAGACCTTGGCTATCATCTGTCTGGATTTGTTTGGGGGAAATGGCGGCCAGGCCAGTATGGGCCTGCATGTCGTCTCCCTCTCCTTGGTGGGGATGACGCTTTTAATAGGTGTACCCTCCATTTTTAAATGGACGCCTTGCTGTTGATAGGTGGTCTCTTCCCATGTGCTCTCCCGTGATCTCCTGTAACAGTCGGGAGAACAGGAGGGTCATAGAAGGGATGAGTGGTGCCTGGTAGCTTTGGAAAACGGCTATTTCCTGCAACTCTTTCACAGAAGGGATTTTCTTTTCCAGAGCAGACACGATGGTCCCTTTCCTGTGCCTTCACCGTCACCAGATATCTGCCCACCAGAGCTAACCATTTCTGGTAAGGAGACTCCCTTGTCTTGAATTCTGGTGGGTTGTTGGCATGTCCCGGCCCATGATTTCTTGCTCTTCCTAGCCCCTTGAGGTCAGCCCCGAGGGAATGATCCAGTGCATCAGATCAGCTGCTTCCATAAATCCCTCCAGGGGTACCCACAGTGCTCTTTCTCTCTGTGTTTGCATTAAGACCGCCTGAGATACCAAAATTGGCATATTGGACAGTCCTAGCAGTGGGTCAGTGAAAACTGGCTAGGTGAGGAGGAGGTGGAGGTGGAGGTGGAGGAGGAGGAGGAGGAGGAGGAGGAGGAGGAGGAGTTCAGATGCCCTATTTATTATTTTGGCCTCCCTTCATCAGGGGTCACTCTCAAACTACGCCAGCCCCCCTGCATGGCAGAAACTCGTGCAGAAGTGACTGGAGGGGTCAAGGGATTAGTCATGGGATAGAGAACCTCACCCCACTGGCCATGGCTCTCGAGGTCACTGGTTCAGTCATGGCTTAGAAGTGAAAGCCAGTGTTTGTTTGCAGTCGACAGGCACTCACCTGGCTGTTGTGAATCAAGCCAAGGTTCAGAGCAGAGTTTGGGGCAGCAGCTACATGTGTCTCCCTGGCCAATGGCCTGCATCGATGGCTGGAGTGCAGGCCTGCCTTGGAGACCAATCTGAGATTCTCCAGCTGCTGCTGAACTACAACTCCCATCATCCCCCGTCACCACACATTTTAGGTGATGGGGCTGTAGCTCAGTGGTAGAGCATCTGGGTGCATGGAGAAGGTTCCAGGTTCAATCCCTGGCAGCATCTCCAGATTGGATTGGGAGAGAGACTCCTGCCTGCAGCCTTGAAGAGTGGCTGCCAGTCAGTGTAGACAATACTAAGCTAGATGGTCTGATTTGGTAAAGGCAGCTTCCAATGAATCTATGTAATTTTCTCTCTCCCAGTTTTGGGGGATGGGGCTGAAGCTCAGTGTTCAAGCATCTGCTTTGTATACAGAAGGTTCCCATTTCACTCCCTGGCAGTATCTCCAGGTAGGGCTGGGAAAGACTCCTGCCTGAAACCTTGGAGAACTGCTGCCAGTCAGTGTAGTAGACAATACTGAGTGAGATGGACCAAGGGTCTGCTTCAGTAGAAGGCACTTTATATGCAGAAGTTTCCAGGTTCCCCATCTCCAAGATAGGGCTGAGAGAGACTCCTACCTGTGACCTTGGGGAAGCCGCAGCCAGTCAGTACGGACCAGGGATTCTCAGCGTTGGGTCCCCAGGTATTATTGGACTTCATCTCTCATAATCCCCAGCTCCAACATCCTTTGGTTGGGGATTCTGGGAGTTGAAGTCCAATAACATCTGGGGACCCCACATTGAGAATCCCTGGTGTGGACAATACTGAGCCCGATGGACCAAAATGCTGACTCAGTAGACGGCAGCATCCTTATGACACTGGACCATTCATCAGTCTTGAGGCACAGCCTTATCAACATGCCGATGGCGCTCAGTTCTGTCTTCCATCAAGTCCAGGTGCTGCAGTTCAGTCTCTGAACAAGTGCCTGAACATGGTTCGGGGGCTGAATTAACAAGATGAGGCTCAATCCAGACAGGGCAGGCTGGCTAAGGATGCTGGGGTTGTGCTCCCCTTGAAGGCAAAGACGTAGCCCTTGTACTGAGTTCCCAAGTAGCAGGGATGGCCAGAGGTGCCTTTCCCCAGATCGATTACTCTTCAACAAGGGCCTGGCCTCACTCTGTGGTTGAGTAATTTGTCTGTGAGCTGTACAGAAAGAAGCGAATCTGTCTGAGTAGCTCTTAGAGGGGAACGTTGCGCTCCTTGTTTATGTGATCATGGTTCTTGTCTGAGAAGGGCACCGCTGGTTCAAATCAAGGCGGAAGGCTTGTTCTGAGTTACATATGCCATAAGGACTGCAGGATTTTGCCATAGCGAGCTTGCAGACAGGAAGGCACTCGGGATCTGCTGGAGAGACCTCGGTGTGCCGGCTGGCCTTTCGGTTCACCTGGGAAAGCTGTGTTCCGAGTTAATGAGCAAGCCCGCCCTGCCCGCCGTGGGGGAGCTAATCCCGATTAACCAGGAACCGGAGGGGAGCCTGTCCTTGAACCTGCCTGGCGGAATGGCCGGTGCCAAATCCCGCACACACAAAGCTGTGCTGCGCTTGGCAGGGAGCAATGGATCTCGGGATTTAGCTGGATTAGGCTCGCAAGGGGGTGTCTCTGCTGCTTCTTCTGGTCTTTCCGCAAAATCTTCTCCTCACCTGAGATACATGGGGGTGCTCCCTCCGAGGCTGCCTTCAAGGTGACCTTTGCTGGATATGCAAAATTTGTCAGCCTTCCGACTGGGCACGAGGCTTATGTGTCCGCTGCCTAAGAACTTCCTCTTGTTTTCACTACTATCCGGAAAGTGAGCATTGAACCCCCCAGGCCCCAATGAATTCAGGGGAGGACTCCTTTGGATCCTCTCTTTTTTCATTCATGATTCTTTATCGTCTTTATAGCTCCCACTTCGCCTTTGAACCAGCAAGCAGCTTCAGCCAGCAAACCCAGAGTAGCCCTGGACCCCCACGTCCGCCTCAAGGATGGCAAACTTGAACTGGTGAGTCAGGTCTATTCTGGCCAGGGTGTATTTTCAGGGATAGCATGAGGAATCTCTCTCATCTGTAACGGGAGATCAGAGAGGGCAAGAGCTGAGGGCATGTCCTATCTCCTGCGGTTGCTCCCCTGCAACTGTTATTTAGTGGCATCCTGCTTCCGAGGCTGGAGGTAGCCTAAAGCCACCTGACTAGTAGCCACTGATGGACCAGTCTTCCATGAATTTGTCTAAGCCCCTTTTAAAGCCATCCAAGCTAGTGGCCATCACCACATCCCATGGCAGAGAATTTCATAGATGGATTATGAGCTGTGTGAAAACGTACTTCCTTTTTTTAGGTCCCAAATTTCCCGACGCTCAGTTTCATGGGATAGCCCCTGGTTCTAGTGTTGTGAGAGAGGGAGAAAAATTTCTCTCTGTCCACTTTCTCTACTCCATGCATAATTTTATATACCTGCCTACCTATCTGTTGCATGATTAATCAGGTCACCTTTTAAAAATAATAATAACAACAACAACAATAATAATAAATAAATGATGATCTTTTCATTGAAGCAGCCCTTTTCCCATGCACACAATCCCACAAGGATTCCTGGTAACTGGGTGAAGAGGCATCTTTTCAAGTGGTGATCCTCTTCTGTTTAGCAGTTGGGGAGCAACAGACCCTCTCCAGCCCTAGCACAGCATCCCTTCAATGGCTTTTACTGGTGTCTACCTTGTTTTTCATTTTAGATTGTGAGCCCTTTGAGGGCAGAGAACCATTTCCTTATAACTTTACTATGCAACTCCCTCTCTCCCTCCCTCTCCCTCTCCCTCTTTTCAAAAGCAGCATATACATATTTTTGATGATGAAGAAGTCTTCTTTAATTGAGGGTAATCAAAATAGCTGCTGCAAGGTAGTATCCGTGTGGAGACATTGGCTGCTGGGAATCTACAGTTCAAAATAGGAGACTTTCATTATTTGTTTTAAAAAAAATGCTTGGGGGAAATGAATACAAATAAGAACAGGACAAGAAACCCACAATGAAGGCAGAAATGGATGGGGTTTATTGATATAACTCAATGCATCTATTATGTTTTTGTTGTCGTCGTCGTTGCCCCTTCTCCTCCCTGCCTTTCTGTGTCCACTGCTTGGCTTCTCACCCCACCAAAGATGCTGCAGTATCTCGGCCTCGATGTGAGTGAGGAGAAGAAGCGGCAGCTACGGCAGAGTCTGACGACCGACTCACAGGGAACAGTGGCCTACGGAGGTGAGTTGGCGGGTGCTGGTGAGACATGCGTGCTGCCATGGGACGTGAGAACATGGGGAACTAGTTTGTGTTTGGACGGAAGACTACGTGTGAGCACTGTAAGGTATTCCCTTTAGGGCAGGGTTTCTTAACCTTGGGCCCCCCAATGTTGTTGGACTACAACTCCCATCACCCTCAGCCACAAAGGCCATGTCTGGGGATGATGGGCAATTGTAGTCAACAACATCTGGGGGCCCAAGGCTAAGAAACTCTGCCTTAGGGGATGGGTCCATAGCTCTGTGAGAGAGCATCTATCCCAGGTTCAATCCCCGGCAGCATCTCCAGGTAGGACTGGGAGACACTCCTGCCTGAAACCTTGGAGAAGCTGCTGCCAGTCAGTGTAGACAATGCTGAGCGAGATGGACCACTGGCCTGACTCAGTACAAAGCAGCTTCCTATGTACTTTTGTTCCTATGAATACCATAGCTGGGGAGGGGAGCAGAGGTGCCAAAAGGAGCCTGGCAGTGGTAGCTGAGATTGGTGGGAGCAGGCAGACATGAGCCGTTCATCACACACACACACACACACACACACACACACACACACACACACACACACACCGCTCACCTGCTACCTGAGTCTATTGCCTCAGTCAGCCTCATGGGTGGGCCAGCTATTTCCCAACCAACCCACATCTTGAGCAAGGGTTTTATTTAGAGGACCTCCAACTCAGATTCATCCAAAGTAAATGTATTGCAAACCATGGTTCAGCAGTACATTGTTGTGCCAATACATTCTGAGCCAATACGTTGTGGTTTTCTAGAATGAGAAATCTCATCTGTCTGGTCGCCATGTGTCTTGTGTTCTCTCTCCTCTCTTTCTTTCTTTCTCTCTCTCTCTCTCTCTCTCTCCCTCCCTCCTGAAAATAAAATTGAAAATAAAAATGCTAATATTATAATGCCCTTATACAAAACTATGGTATGGCCACATTTGGAGTAGTGTGTGCAGTTCTGGTCACCATATTTTAAGAAAGATATTGTAGAACTGGAAAAGGTGCAGAAGAGGGCAACCAAGATGATCAGGGGCCTGGAGCACCTTCCTAATGAGGCTTGGAAAAGAGGCGATTAAGGGGAGACATGATCAAGGTGTATAGGATTATGCATGGAGTGGAGAGGGTGGACAGAGATAAATTTTTCTCCCTCTCTCACAGCACTAGAACCAGGGGTCATCCTCCAAAACTGAAGGTCGGGAAATTTAGGACTGACAAGAGGAAGTCCTATTTTACAAAGCACATAATTAATCTATGGAATTATCTGCCACAGGATGTGGTGATGGCCACTAGCTCGCATGGCTTTAAAGGGGCTTAGACAAATTCATGGAGGACAGGTCTATCAATGGCTACTAGTCTGGTGGCTATAGGCCATCTCCAGCCTTCGAAGCAGGATGCCACTAAATGCCAGTTGCAGGGGAGCAGCAGCAGGAGAGAGGGCATGCCCTCAGCTCTTGCCTGTGGGCTTCTCAGAGGCATCTGGTGGGCTACTGTGTGAAACAGGATGCTGGATTAGATAGGCTTCCTTGGGCCTGATCCAGCAGGGCTGTTCTTATAGTCTCCTCTCTTTCCTTTCCCACAACAGACTTCCTCCAAGCACTCAGGGATCTGCTGCCAGACGAGCTTGAGGAGGCCGGCCTCGATTCCACTTCCATACTCTTCACTCAGCACGAAGTGGCCACGTTACTAGACACATCGGCTTTCCACTCTCTGGTCAGTACTGGGCTTACGCAAAGCTTCCTGTTTCTCATTTAAATGCTCCATGTGGGTATTCTACCGACCTTCATAAGCTTATGTATGTGTTTAACCATGAAGCGACTGTCCGGTCCATTTTTAAAGATAAGCCCTGCTGATAAAGAGGAGGGGGCACAGCTCAGCAGGAGAGCATTTGCTTTGCCTGCAGAAGGTCCCAGGTTCGCTCCCTGGCAGCATCTCCAGGTAGGGCTGGGAGAGACTCCTGCCTGAAACCTCGGAGGAGCCGCTGCCAGTCTGTGAAGACCAGGGCTGCATAACCTTTGCCCTCCTGTGGATGTTGGACTACAATTCTCAGCATCCCTATTAGCCATTTGTGGCTGGGAACAATGGGTGTTGTAGTCCTAAACAGCTGGAGGACTGAAGATGTGCAGCCCTGGCGTAGACAATACTGAGCTAGATGGACCAAGGGTCTGCTTGAGTATAGGAGAGCTTCGTATGTTCCTATATGTATAGATTCTGGAACAGAAATTTTTTTTAGTCATCGGATCAGATGAGATCAGACTGGAGTAAGGTGAATCAGGAGGAGAAGGGGAATCGGGAACACATTTTATTTTTATGGGCATGGAGGGGTACAAAATAGCTTACATAAATCCCCCAATGCCCTTTCTTCTTCATTTACAATATGGACACATTACTGTTGTTATTGAGCAAAGTTAGCAGTGCCAATCCATGCTAGCTGGGCAAAGAGGCACCTTTTAAAGTGGTGGTTCTCTTGTATTCTTATATTTAGCAGTGGGAGAACAGCTGGCCCTATCTACCCCCAGCACAGCATTCCCCCAGTGGCCATTTCTTTTTAGATTGTGAGCCCTTTAGGACAGGGAGCCATCCTATTTATTTTTCTATGAAAATGGCTTTTCTATGTAAATCGCTTTGAAAACTTTTTTTAAATTGAAAAACAGTATATAAATATTTATAACCAGTAGACGAGGCCCGTTGTTGACCAGGAAGAATCATTTTGCGTCAGGGGCGTAACTACTATTAGGCAAGGGGAGGCGGCTGCCTGGGGGCCCCCACACCTCAAGGGGGCCCCCAGAGGCAAGTCACATGACTATATATTGTGAAGTGTGTGTGTGTGTGTGTGTGTGTGTGTGTGTGTGTGTGTGTGTGTGTCTGTGTGTGTGTGTATCAGCAAGGGGCCCATTTTAAAATTTTGTCTCTTGGCCCACTCCAGCCTTGTTACACTCCTGTTTTGCGTAGACTACACTTCTAGGAAAGTTCAATACATTAAATGCATGCAATCACATTTTTTAGTAAATGTGCTTGCAAGAGGGAAGTAAAAACAGTTTGACATTTGTAGGATTTCAAATTCCAATGTTATTCATTTTATTGTGTATTGTATAATGAATTTGAATCATAGTAACTTTGAATCTGAGGAAGATCGGCTTCTCTTGGGCATGATGTCATTTTTGAATTATTGTTCTTCTGATTATTGAGTGTTAAAAATCTGTTGAGAACAATAACAGTTAAATATGATGATTAATTCAGAATATCTGCTAAGCTCCCACTCAAAAAAGTATTTAAACCTATCCCCAGCATACTCCAGTGTAAAATGTAATGCACGCAGCTAATTTAAGTGGTATGAGTGTTCATATCAGGATGTATGATATTCAGAGTTTCTTCAAAAAACTACATTTTAAAAAACATTTTCACCAGCAGCAGCGGATGGAGACTGGTTCAGGGTAGAAAACTGACAAAACGACAGGACCAAGGCTAGCTCCTAGGCAGAATCAGGACCTGGACAGCTCCCATAAATTGTGGGCAGCTCCAATACATTTAATTTATTTATTGTTAAATTTTTATACTGCCTTTCATTTAAAAAAAAATCTGAAGGTGGTTTACAAAACATTAAAGCAATATAAAATGATGGGAGTTGTAATTCAACTGCATCAGGAAAGCCAAATTCGCTCACCATCAGGGGATAGGCGGATGTTGCTTCAGCAGAGATCTGGTCCCAACTGAGCCTGCAAACAACTCTGCTTTATTCCTTTATATGTCACCCCTCCAGTAAAATGCTAATCAAGGTGGCTCACAACAGTAAAAGTAATATAAAATTTAAAACAACAAAATAAGCAAAACGCAGCCTAGAATAAAATCAATTAAAACAAACCGAAATGAAAATAAAAACCCATTAAAAACAAAACAAAATAAGAGTCCATCCATTTATAATTAAAAGATTTTAAATGCCTCTCTAAACAGATGGGTTTTGAGTTCTTTTTTATAAAAAATTCTAAGGGAGGGAACATTGCGAAGTTCTCTTGGGAGGGCATTCCATAGCCAGGGGGCCACAAACGTGAGGGCCCTGCCTCTTGTCCCTGCCAACCTAATCTCAGTTAGTGGTGGGGCCGAGTAGGACTCAAGATGATGATGCTCTCTAGCTCCTGTCTCTAGCTCCGCCCCGCTGCCAGAGTTACCAGAACATTAGGGGGCAGCATCTATCCCATAGGTGCTGACTCTGAGGCTGGGTAGCTTCCCCCCAAGACAGACTGGTCCTTCGATGGCTCCTCCAAATCCAAGGAGGAAGGCAAAGGTGCCTTCCTTGGTGGAAAGGGTAGATCCTATGCAGCCAGATCTTCCAGCCCCAACACATCCCCAAACTGTCTGTGTCCTCCCTCAACTGATGGGCTTCCAGACCAGGGCCCAGTTAGCAATCCTGCAGCTACAGGAGTGAACAGAAACCACTTGGTAGGGAAAAAAAGAAATGGGCAAGGAGGGAACTACTAAGTAAAGGACCAGCTGCAGTGGAAAATGGGACCAATACTGACTGAATGGGACCTTGGAGGGCTACAGGCCACCTCCAGCCTCAAAGGCAGGATGCCTCTGAGTACCAGTTGCGGGGGAGTAACAGCAGGAGAGAGGACATGCCCTCAACTTCTGCCTGTGGCTTCTAGCGGCATCTGGTGGGCCACTGTGCGAAACAGGATGTTGGACTAGATGGGCCTTCTTGGGCCTGATCTAGCAGGGCTGTTCTTATGTTCTCATTCCAAGGAAACACACACACACAGAGTAGGCTCTATGGGCATTGTTGCACGTGTTGTGGAGAATTGTATAGAACTTTGTGCCACTGATTTGATTCTGCTTCCAGCTTCCAGCTTTAGTAAATGAGCCAACCATCGGGGGGGTGGGGGTGGGGGTTGAATGCTCATGGTGATTTTAGACAAGGTCTTGCACCCCTAGAGATTGCAAAGAGGTGATAGTATGGCATGACTTTCAGTGGGTTATCTTGCTTTTTTCTTCCTGACTGGCATCGAGCCTGCAGCAGCCACATTTTCAATGATGTTTTAAAAGGTTTTGAAGGTGTTTTTTTTAAAAGCACACAAAAACTATTATAAAGCTCCATTGATGTCATCCGAGGAATGGAAATGAAAATGGGCAGGGATGTCCTCCAAAGATTACTCCATGGAGAGAGTACCACCATTTGTTCGTTGTTACCCCAACCCTGACCCTTTTGCTCGGTGCAGAAATGATGGCAATTTTACCCTAATGGTTTGGTGGTAGGGAAAAGAAGTGGGTGAGAACACACAGAAAGCTGTAAGTGTAACAATGCAATCACCCATCTAGTAGGGGAGCAGATATTGCCCAGAATCACTCTGAACGCTCATCCCCTGAGATGGTTCCAGTGGCCAGGATCTGTGGACCATTTCACTCCATTTTACCCAATAGAGTATTGTGTAAGAGCCCTGCTTTAACTGCTTTGCATTTGTTCACACGCAACTCACAACTGCAGTCTGTACTTCAAGAGTTAATTTCATAATTATTTCTGGTCTCAGCTGGTTCAACGGAATGTAGAAAGGAAGCAATAAAATGCCATCAGATTTCAAGTGTGCCACAGTCTGAAGGAAGCAGCTGAATGTATGTTTCCTAAGGCTAAGAAAGAAGGATTAACCACTCCCAAGCTGTTTCCTTACCTTCAAGGGATGCCTTCTGTCAGCTTACTAGAGGCTGAGAGACAAGCCATTGTGAAGCCAACTCCAACTAATCTTGAGCTGTCCTGGAGCAACCGTTGCCACTCTGATAACACAGCCAAGGATGGATTGATCTGTGCATATCTCTTTAACAATTTCAGGGCCCAGAGACTGAATCCCCATGAAATCCAAAATTCGCTCGCTGGATTAGCTGCTTCCATTGTCAACCTGTTTTCTGGGGTTGTTACGGCTTATCGTTGCTTTGGGAGCAGGTTGGCCGAGATCCAAATATCCTAACCCCAGTGTGGCCCACTAACCGGCTCTTGCCCATGATCTTTTTTCCAGACGTTCGACTCGGTCAGCTGCAATGACAGCGAAGAACTGGAGCAGCTGCAGCTAGAAATGACAGACCTGCGCCAAGAAGTCCGGAGGCTAAAGGTGAGGATCTATTGGTCGGGCTTGTTAGGTCTGAAGCATACTGGTATCTGCCAGCCAAGAGCCCTGGAGCTGAAGCCGGGGTCCCGTGCATGCGTCGGGACTCTCTCCGGATGCCCAGCGGGGCGGGGCACTTACCTGACTGGGCAGCGAGCAGATCAGTGGCCGGAGGTTGCCCAGCTGTGCACGAAGCCAACGGCAACCATACTGGGAGGTGGGGCAGGGGGAGGAAGCTGAGACGACGGCCATCCTTGACTGGGCCAGAATGGCTTGACAAGCCATTGCCTGGGTGCCACCTGGAGCTAGCGGGTCTCTCCCATCATCCCCTGGGGGGTGATGCAGGGAGAGGAAATGGAGTCCTGTAAGGCGGCCCCTTTAAGGGCTAACAGGCGGAATACAGGAGGGCGGGGATGGAAGCTAGGGGAGGGGCTAAAAGGGGTGGTGGCTGACCCTGTGGACATACATAATGGGCTTGAAGCCAGTGATGAGGAAGCCAATGGAGGGTGGCTGCCTGTATGGGCTCCTGGGGAGGAGCAAAGGATTCCCTCTCCCTGGCAGATGGAGGAGGAAGAGAGGGTGCTTAGAACCTGCTCTGCATCCTTCTGAGGCCTCTCTGCCCAGTGGTTGTGAGGCTGGGAAAGAGGAAATGCCACAATATGCAAGTGGTATATGGTGATGACAATAAGGATATACTTGATTGGATTGCTCCTAGTTGCCTGTAATATAGACCAGTGGCATTGTGACATTGGTGGCGGCCAGTGTCCAAGTTGGTTGCCACTCCTGCTGCCACACTCGCCCACTGCCCTCAGCAGCCCCGTCCACAGCATGGTATAATGACATCACAGCCATCATGGCTGTGATGTCATTATGTTATAGTGTCATTATGTTATAATGACATCACAGATGTATTATTTATTTTTCTATGTAAACCACTTTGAGAACTTTGGTTGAAGAGCGGTATATAAAAATTTGTCATCGTAGTAGTAGCAGCAGCAGTGAAGTTACGTAGCCACACACGCAGGATAGGGCTCTGTGAAAAGGATTTCCTGACTGGGTGATGTGATGACATTTTAATCCTTTTCTTAGTCTCTTTTGAAGGAGGTGGAGAGCAACAAGAACTCCATGGAAGACGAGCTCCAGAGATTGAATCAGGTCAGCAAAGAGGTTGGGTAGCTGAAAAGGTTCTTGTGTTGTGCAAGTAACAAACGAATCAGTTATGTGGGTAATTTGTTTTTGGAGGAGCTGCAAAAAGATATCTCTAAACTGGGGGCGAAAATGGCAAATGCGGTTCAATGTAAGCAAGTGTAAAGTGATGCACACTGGGGCAAAAACCACCAACTTCACATATACGCTAATGGGATATGAGCTGAGCATGGCCTTGAACAAAATAACATGAATGTTCCTTGATGGCTGGAAATCTTACTCCCCTGCCTTTGGAAGGAGATACCCTTCAGCTAGGGGGAGGGTCCGAAAATAAAGCTGCTTCCTACCTTCCTAATAAACAGAATAAAATAACAAATGGCGGGCAAGCTAATGGATTGGTTGGTTGGTTCTCACCTGGCAGTCACGGCTCCTTCTCTTCCCCCCACCCCATCCCAGAAGGCACTGGGCTTCCTCTCTGAGAACCGGTCTCTGCATAACAAGCTCCAGGTAGCAGAGGTGTCCCAGCGGCAAGCGCACAGCGCGGAGCAAGACTACGAGGAAGTGATCCATTTGCTGGAGGCTGAAATTGCTGAGCTGAAAACGCAGCTCGTCGGGAAGAAAAGCAAGCAAGCTTCAGAAGCAGAGGTCAGACTGCACGAAGAGAGGAGACGGCTGGAAATGAATTTTGGGTGGGAAGTGGGGGTGGCCACTGTTCCCTCTAAGGAGTGCACATGTGTGCATGCTCACATTTTTTTAAAAAAATGTCCACTCAGTTAATTTTAGATCCCACTCAGATTGAATCAGAATCTCCAGGTAGGGCGAGGAAAGGCTCCTGCCTGAATCCTTGGAGGGCTGCTGCCAGTCAGTGTAGATCAGGGGGTTCCCAACCAGTGATGTTGCTGAAGGAGTGGGGAGTGGTACTTCAGCAACATCTGGAGGGCCACAGGTAATATGGAGCTAGATGGACCAAGAGTCTGAGTCAGTATAAAGCAGTTTCCAGTGTTCCTTTAGAGATCTCAGAATTCAAGCTTCGGAATGCAGGATGCTGATATTCCGGCTTTTGTGCATGCCCATGTGTGCACATTTGAGTAATATGTGCTTCTAGTTCTAACCACCCCCCACGCCGCCGCCACCCCCCAAAAAAAATTCCAGAGTACCTGTCATTCAAGTCTCAAATGGCTTTGCTCTTCAGTAGCCAAGGCCCAGTCCATCTTCTAGGGGTGAGAGAAATGGCGTTGTTATTCCTCCAGTTTGCTCTGCCCCAGTTTCTGCTCCTTTTGACATCCCATGTAACTAGGAGAATATTTAAAATTAATTCCCTGTGGGACATACACAGTTTGCTGCAGGTGTGTGGCACCTTGAGGAAGGGGGTCCCAACCCATCCTCTGAGGTGGGGCGTAGAGTCTTTCAGGCCAGCTAACCTTACCCCCCACTTCCTACTTTGGGAAGGTCTTCCATTTTCTTCAGGCCTCTCTTGATCAGCTCTCTTTCTGTTTTTCTCTCCCTCCAAACCAGAGTGACATCCTAGAGTTGAAAAAGCACTTGTCCCTGGTTGATGGCCAGTTGAGGAAATCGGAGGTCACGCGGAAGCGGCTGGAGATCTGCAACCGGAAACTGCTGCTGTTTGTGCAGGTGATGGCTACAAAGGAGGCAGCTGTTTCTTGATGGCTGCCTGGTCCATTTGATGACAAACACGGAGCCATGGAATGGGTTGTTATCAGACTCTCACCCCATTCACATGACCATGTTTACCTGGGTACAGCTTCTGACCTGGGTATGCATGGTTGTGTGAATGTGTGAATGTGTGTGTGTGTGTGTATACACACACACACACACACACCCATTCACACAACCATGCATACCCAGGGCAGAGGCTGCACCCAAGTATACATCACCATGTGAATGGGGTGTCTGAAATGGGTAGGAGCAAAGAATATTCTGGCCTAGCTTTGCTGGGTGAGAGTTATCACCAGTGTTCTCTGTAACAGGGATTCCCAGATGTTGTTGGCTACAATTCCCATCTTCCCCAGCCAAAGGCGATTGCAGCTGGGGATGATAGGAGTTGTTGTCAACAATATCTGAGAATCCCTGTTACAGGGATCTCTGGTTATCACCTTTTGTTTAAAGGGCATATCTACACTATAGGCCAGCGGCTGTTGTGGCTGGGGGTGATGGGTTTTGTAGTCCAAAAACACTGGGGACCCAAGTTTGAGAACCTCTGTTACAGACTTAATCAGGTCCATTAAGCATTCCCTCTCTCCAAGGAACCCTGAAGTTCTTTGTAGGGGAGCTACGAGAAGATCTCCCACTCACCCATCCTCACCCCTCTTACAGAACATCAGTTGCCAGGGAGAACTCTGATTTCTCCAACAGAGAATTCTCAGCAACCTCAGAAGGCTGTGACCTTCAGGGTTCTTTCAAAGAAGTCCTGGCAGTTCGAATGATTAAAAAAATGAAACAAGGCCATAGTGTAGATATGTATGTCATAGGAACATAGGCACACAAGAAGCTGCCTTCGACTGAGTCAGACTCTTTGTCCATCTAGCTCAGTATTGCCTACACAGGCTGGCAGTAGCTTCTCCAAAGTTACAGGCAGGAGTCTCTCTCTCTCTCAGCCCTATTTGGAGATGCTGCCGGGAAGGGAACTTGGAACCTACAGATACTCTTCCCAGAGTGGCTCCATCCCCTAAAAGGAATATCTTACAGTGCTCACACATGTAGTCTCCCTTTCAAATGCAAACCAAGGCAGTCCCTGCTTAGCAAAGGGGACAATTCATGCTTGCTCCCACCGGACCAGCTCTCCTTCCATATATCCTAAAGCAGGGATTCCCAGCCTTGGGTCCCTATATGTGGTTGGGCTTCAACTCCCTTTCGTCCCCAGCCACAATCACCAAAGGTCTTACTCTCCATCTTTATACGGTGGCAGAGAGCAGCTGTTCTCTTCCACGTGTGTCCAAAGGGACATCTCTCCAAGCCTCCATTCCAGGGGTTTCTCTTTCTGCTCAAGGGAAAACCATCCTTCCTCCGAGGAGCGGAGTCTGTGTTGTACAGAAGGGACCATCCCGCTGTGAGCCTGGATGCTGCAGAGATCTGTGTTGGTGGATCCTGATCAGCTGAACATTTTGCAGGCTCCGGTGACACAGCATTCTCTGAAGCCTAGACCTTCAGAGCTCCTTTTCAGATGCTTTTGCTGAATCTTCTGCCAGGCCCAGCCTTGCTGTAACCCTTTGCTTTCAGCTGCACCAATCCGATAGAGAATGAAGGTAGCAAAAGGATCAGTATCCTGGCCCACCAAGCGGACTTTGAAAGCCATCCCAGGAGAGATTTTTCTAGTGGTCATGTCTCCCACCCCACCACCCCCACCACACACACACCCCTTGAATATTCACCACAGCCGGATTGTAGCATTGGTCTTTAAAATCTACATGATTGTTTCAATCAAGCTTTCGTGGATTTGCACAGGCCTATGGATTGTGGCAGGTTTTTCGTGGGATTAGTGTCAAGAACGGTTAACTCGGAAAGGGAAAATCTGATTAGTGTCACCCCCTTCGATCCGATTGAGGAGATAATTGATTGGCCTGGGTGGGTGGGTGGGAGTAGGGGCTGTGCCAGGATGGGCTGGATCCCCAACCCCTCAGCTTGCTGCCTCCCCCCACTTACCAAGTGGTGGTAGATGGGTGGGTGGAAGCACCCCCCCACACCCTTAGAGGGTGAGAAGAAGTGGAGCTGCTGTTGGCAGTAACTGCCCCCCAAAGACCCTTGTGCCTTTGCAAGGATTTTTAGGAGAAATCCCCTTGGCCAGGGGAGAGTGGAAGAAAGGATGGAGCCATAGCTCAGGGGTAGAATGTCTGCTTTGCATGCAGAAGGTCCCAGGTTCAATCCCTGGCAGCATCTCAAAGGGACATAGGGAGCTGCCATATCCTGAGTCAGACCGTTGGTCCATCACACTCAGGATTGTCTACCCAGACTGGCAGCTGCATCTCCAAGGTTGCAGGCAGGAGTCTCTCATCTCAGCCCTGTCTTGGAGATGCTGCCAGGGAGGGAACTTGAAGCCTTCTGCATAGGCCAATAGGAACATTCTCCAGGTCCTGTGATGATGCAGATGCAGAAGCCTCTCCGGGATGGTTCTCATTGGCTGATGGGGGTGCCCAGTGGTGAAGGCAGTCATGGCACAAGCCTGTCAGCTGACCCACACCCCTGTTGTTGCCCCTGCCAAGGATCTGGCCAGGTGAGCAGGCCGTGAGCCCTCAGGTCTGTGCCTGACGGGGTCCACCCATGACGCCAGTCCTGTCGGTGCTCTGACAACTCTGGACCTTTCCCATCCTGTAACGCGGGCCCTTTTCCATTTCTGTTTTCATGCAGAATGCCCATAAACTTCTGAGCACATCCTGCACATTATCGGATGAGAAGAGGTGAGGAGGATTCTGGGGCATCAGCATTTCTGTAGCCCTTCTGGAGTGTCTCGGTTCGTTTTCCGGTCTATTTATTAACTGCTCTTCTGCTGAAGCTCTCAGAGTAACATACAACAAAAGGCAGTTTTAAAAATACCCACCCTGAACATAAGATCAGCACCAGCAACAGTCACTGGAGGTCCTGTGCTGGGGCTGGATAGGGCCAATTACTCTCCCCCTGCTAAATAAAAGAGAATCACCACGTTAAAAAGGTGCCACTTTGCCCAGTTAGCCCCTGGTGGTCACTAGGATAAGAGGTGCAAACAGACAGATTTATGTGGGAGGGGACAATCCCACATCCCAAGCCATTTAGGGATCTAAAGGGTAAAACCATCACTTTGAATTGTACTCAGAAACAAACCCAGAGACAGTGTTGTGGTTTCAGAAGTGGCAGGTTCCTTTCCAGATGCACAGTCCCAGTTGATCAGCGGACAACTCTGCTTTGCATCAGTTGTCATGTCCAAGCAGTCTTCAAAGGTTGTCCCACATGTGATGCCTTGCAGTAGTTCAAACAAGATGTTACCCATGTGAGAGTAACTGCAGCCCATTTGTCTCATTTCACAGGGATTATCTCAGGAATTTCACATAGGTCTGATTCAGATCTTTGTTATGGTCACTGGTCATCTCAGTCAAAATGTTTCACGAAGCTTATTTCAGTAATTCCACACAGGTTGTCTCAGTCTCTGTAAAGTGGGCCAATATTACCCCGGTATTGCAGACAGAGGGCCTTGCTTAAAACCATCTAGTAAAGTTGTGGCTGAGGTGAGATTGGAACCGGGGACTTCTTGGCGCTCAGACAATCCATTTTTCCTTGCAAGAGTCGACGTGCAAGCAGAGGAGGATAAAACAGGGCTGGCCGCCGAAGCCTCTCTTCCCTCTTCCGAGCTTGCGGACTTGTTGATAGCGGAGGCGCAAGAACTCTTGGAGCCCGCCATGTTGTCTAACCCTGCAAAGGACGGTGAGTTGCTTCAAGTTGCCTTACACAGAGGAGGCAGTGGAAGTTCATGATAAGCGAACAGTCCAGAGGAAGCAGGTCTGTTCTCTTTCAGAGGCCGAGCCTCTTTTCATATTCAGCCATGGGCATTTCTGTACCCTGGTCTTCTCAGAGCTTGCATGCATGGATTAACTCCAGCGAATCAGCTGTGGTGGCACAGCAGGGAAGCAGCTTGCCTAGGGAGCAAGAGGCTGTTAGTTCCAATCCTCGGCAGTGTGCTTCCCAGACTTTGCCTAAGGTCAAGTGTGCCGTCAAGTCCATTTTGACTCCTGGTGCCCACAGAGCCCTGTGGCTGCCTTTGGTAGAATACAGGAGGGGTTGACCATTGCCTCCTCCCGTGCAGTATGAGATGATGCCTTTCACCATCTTCCTATATCGCTGCTGCCCGATATAGGTGTTTCCCATAGTCTGGGAGACATATCAGCGGGGATTCGAACTGGCAACTTTCTGCTTTTTAGTCAAGCATTTCCCCACTGTGCCACTTAAGGAGGTGCAGACTTTGCCCAGTAAATATATATTTGTAGCCACTGATATCGGGCAGCAGCGATATAGGATGATGCTGAAAGGCATCATCTCATACTGCGCGGGAGGAGGCAATGGTCAACCCCTCCTGTATTCTCAGAGGTGCACCAAGGTAATTTTGGAGCCTGGGCCTAAAGGCCTTTGGAGGGCCCCCACTGCAAGTTAAGCATCATTTTTTAATACGTAGGTTTTGGGGGGAACAAACCACACCACCCAGGACAGATTAAAGAGGGTTTGGGGGGCCCCAGGGGGTGTGGAGGCTCTGGATTTTGGCCCCCAAGTCCAGGGGTAAGAGTACCTCTGTGTATTGTACCAAAGACAACTAGAGTGCTCTGTGGTCTCCAAGAGAGGACACCAACTGGACGCCACGCTTTATTTTTATATTGGGCAGCAGTGATATAGGAAGGGGCAGGAGGCGGGTGTTCACTTCAGTGGCAATGGCAAAAGGCATCTTACTGTGCAGTGGTCAACCCCTCCTGTATTCTACCACAAAACCCACATAGCCCTGTGGTTGCCAGGAGTCGGCACCGACTCGACAGCACAACCTTTCCTTTCCCTAATCCCGGACAGCCTTTACATCAAGATGCCCTGTCCAAGGTGCTGAAGTTCCAGGCCTGCCTAACAGCAGGTCTGCCCCAACTATCTCTTGAGCATGCCAGAGGAAAAGTAAGACATAAATCTAACAAATGAACACACCTATCTTCTGTGTAGTGGTTAGCTTGAGCACTGGTACACTGAAGAGGACCCGATGTACAAAAGGACCCAACAAGAACCCACCACCTTATAACAGTCTACAAACTTAAATTTTAAAAATATGCATGGAGCATTAAAAACTATATAATTTATAATTGGTGGGAGTACACAATACCGCCAAATAAATGTTTAATAAACACTCTCTTCTAACACAATTCAAACTTTCTCTATAAAGGATAATACACAATCTGAATGTGTGTGTGTGTGTGTGTGTGTGTGTGTGTGTGTGTTGTTTTAAATTTTTAACTGTTTTAGTGCTTGGTTTTCAGTGGTGGCTTTCTTGCGTGTGTTTTTGTAAATGGCCACTGGACATTTGTGCATGGCAGTATAGAAATGTAATAAATAAATAATAATAATAATCTTTCTATTAAGCAGGGGGAGAGCAACTGGCCCTATCCATCCCCAGCACAGCATCCCTCCAGTGGCTGTTGCTGGTGTCTGTCTTGTATTTCTTTTTAGACTGTCAGCCCTTTGGAGACAGGGAACCATCTTCTCCTTATTATTCTTTTCCAATGTGAATCGCCTTGAGAACTTTTGTGTTTCAAAAGCAGTATATAAGTAATGATAGTAATCGTTATAGTGATTGTTTCTGTTGAGCTGTGTTTTGCATGGATGTGATGATGCTTTCTGATCTTTTGCTTGCATGGACAGCTGTACTGTATGATGACTGCCCAGCTAGTGACGGAACCCCAGACTACAAGGAGTAAGTATCTAGACACTATTTCCTTGATTATTGGAGAGGGGCTGAGGCTCAGGGGTAGAACAGCTGCTTGGAATGCAGAAAGCCCCCGGTTCAGTGTCTGGCATCTCCAGGGAGAAGAGGGAAGGACCACAGCCTGAAACCCAAGAAAGCTGCTGCCAGTCAGTGTAGTCCAGGGATTCTCAACGTTGGGTCCCCAGATGTTATTGGACTTCAGCTCCCATAATCCCCAGCCCCAGTGGCCTTTGCTTGGGGATTATGGGAGCTGAAATCCAAGAACATCTGGGGAGCCAACGTTGAGAATCTCTGGTGTAGACAATACCAAGTGCGATGGACCAGGGGTCCAACTTGATATATGGCAGCTTCCAATGAATGAATGAATGAATGAATGAATGAATGAATGAATGCTTTATTACAGTCATTGACCCAACGTCACAGAAACAATACAAAACAGAATGAAAATAATACAGTAATACAAAACACCGATAACTCAAATCAGCTCAGCCCTGATCTGGCATGCGACTGCACAAAAAATTTGGCCACACACAGTGTTGTAGATACACAGCAATCAGCTCATTTAAAAAAGTTGTATATCCATCATCCATTCTAACAGGGATGTTTGATAAAGTGGGGGGGGGCAATAAAAGAAATACAAATATCTCTGTCAAATGACCTAATGGCACAGTGGGGAAGTAACTTGCCTAGCAAGCCAGAGGTTGCCGGTTCGAATCCCCACTAGGGCAGCAGCGATAGAGGAAGATGCTGAAAGGCATCATCTCACATTGCATGGGAGAAGGCAATGTGTTCTACCCAAGACAACCACAGGGCTCTGTGGTCACCAGGAGCTGACATTGACTCGACGGCACACTTTACCTTTACCTTACTCTTCAGTATTGTAAAGGTACTCTATGTCCTGGGGCCTTACTTTAGGGGATCAGGCTTTAGAGCATCTGCTTTGTCTGCGAAAGGTCCTGGGTTTATTCCCTAGCAGCAGCACCTCCAGGTAGGGCTGGGAAAGATTCCTGCCTGAAACCAGGGGTTTCATTAGGGGGGTGCCCCATGGGGCTCAGACTCCCAATGAATGGCTCAGAGCCTCAAATCTCGTCAGCCACTCCCCTCCAGCAGCAACAATGGCTTCTCGTCTCTGCCTCCTCCCTAAAAAATGCTGTGTCGGGGACAAAATAGATGCTCCAGCCCCCCAATACAGCACAAGATACCTCCCGTTTCCCTTTAAGTTTAATTATCAAAAGTGGGGATGTGGATCCAGGTCCTGGATAAGGCCTCTGCCTCTTTCCCTCCTTATTTCATTGCCCCCCACAAGTGAGGAATATACACTGCCCCGACGATGTTCTTTCTGTTTACGCTGTACATGGAGCCTTGTGACTTTTCAGGTGACAGTTCAGTCCCTGCCCCAAGAAGCTTACAGTATAACAGTCGGGCAAGAGCAGAGGCAAGGGGAACATGGGGCAAAGATCCACCAGTGCCGTTGCATCTGGTTCTATTGTTGTCATTGAGAAGGAAGACTGGGGCGGAGTTGGCAGCGTCGCAATAAGCGGACATTTCTAAGCACAGGCTAGTGGGTGGTGCAAATACCCTTCCCCTAGAGTTCTCTGAGTTCACTGCTAAACCAGATTCGCCTTAGGCCTTAATGGTTCCCCCTCCCCAGTTATCAAAGGCTCCTTTTGGGGGGGGGGAATGAAAAAAGCATTGAAATGGCTGAAAAGCATTGGAGTTTATTTCTGGATCAAACACTCCTCTTCTCAGATCCGGACAATCTGCCAGACCGCCCACCGCTTCCTGAAACAGAACGTCCTCATCATTCAGTTTGTCCCTGAGAGACTTCCATCAGCTGCAGACAATTTTCACCTCCCAGCTCCTTTTCAGTGTGGATTGGGGAAAGAGGAGATCTGGTAGCAAGAATGAATGGCCCCCTTTGCTAAGCAGGGTCCACCCTGGTGTGCATTGGAATGGGAGACTCCATTCCTGTAAGAGCACTGTAAGAGGTTTCCCCTTAGGGGATGGGGCCGCTCTGGGAAGAGCATTTGCAGGCAGGGATCAGAATCTCTTCTCGTGTGATCCACTGGATTCCTGATTCTTCCCTTAGATGCTGTGTCTGGTGTTTCTTTCTGTTTGGTTGGTTTTGTGTCGTCCCCCACCCCACCCTTCTTTTTTTGGCTTAGCTCAGCAGCTTTCTGTATTTCAGGCTTCTGAATACCCTAACCGCTATTTCCGATTTCTAGCCATCTCCACCAGAAGACAACATGGCCCCCTCCTCTGAGTCAAAGCAAAGACGACGATTCACAACCGCCAAGCATACCCAAGGATCCTTCCGAAAAGCCTGCTTAACTCTTCCACAGAAGCCTGCAGAACTCTCCTGCCTCTGAACCTTTATCTGAAAACCTGGACACTCTGCTCTGGAGACAGAAAAGGACAGAACCACCCCTGCCCCCTGCCCCCACATTTTGTTCTTAAGAAGACTGAAACTCCTGCCTGAACCCAAACCCCAAGACTTAAGCAAGCAAACCCATCCTCTGGAGGGCTACCTCTTCTGATCACAATACAAGGCTGTTTTCTCCCGGTTTTGTGGCTTCACAAAAATGTTGGGGAAGCTGTTGCCATTGGACAACTGAATTTCCCAGGCAGGACCTACAGAACTTTATGCTGCAGTTAGAGGAAACAACCTAGGCACCCAGAGGACCTTGGCATTTCTTATGAAAACCAAAGTACATTTTCCAGATCATGGGCTATTTGCAGCTCATTCCATACTAGCTCTCCATAACTGACTTGGATCAGACTTGGAAAAGGATCTCCTCCAATACAGATACGTCTCTCTCCCTTTCTCCGTTTCTGATGTGAAAGGCTTGTTCAGTTCCAGCCGCATGGCTTGACTAACAAGACAACTGGATGGTGGTCTGGAGAAAGCCCCTGAAACTAGATGTACCATATCACTAAAGTAACATTGGTCACCAAATGCTGTATTAAGGCTGAGAAAGATTTCCCAGACAACCTATCTCCATAGCAACTCAGTGTGTAAAAAAAAAAAAGGAAAATAATAATAATAATAATTAGGCATTGATTTTATGTGGCTAGCGAGTAATCAGGTAGAGAACCGATGTCAGCACACCGTTCTGGCAAATAAAATGAAGATACGAGAGGAGAGCTGGTCTTGAGAGGAGAGCTGGTCTTGTGGTAGCAAGCATGACTTGTCCCCATAGCTAAGCAGGGTCTGCCCTGGTTGCATCTGAATGGGAGACTTGATGTATGAGCACTGCATGATATTCCCCTCAGGGGATGAAGCTGCTCTGGGAAGAGCAGAAGGTTCCTAGTTCCCTCCCTGGCAGCATCTCCAAGGTAGGGCTGAGAGAGATTCCTGCCTGCAACCTTGGAGAAGCCGCTGCCAGTCTGTGAAGACAATACTGAGCTAGATAGACCAATGGTCTGACTCAGAATATGGCAGTTTCCTATGTTCCTATGACTCTCGAGGCTGTTGAATCTCATCGCACGTGCCATGTTGATTGGCTGCAGGGCTCTGGATTACACTGGTCTTGGAATAGTGGGCATGTATCATCCCCTTGGCTATGTGGAGTTTGCCTTGGTTTGCATTTGGATGGGAGACAGCGAAGCTATTCCCACGATCAGTAGAAAGTGGGCTAAGGGAACCTATCCCGCTTTCTACTGATCGTCGGAAGCCCTGGGCTCACGGGTGAGCCCGGTGGTTCCAAGGAGGCTAGCCCACCTAATTCCCCCTCCCCTTAAATGAGGTTAACAAAATGTGCACTCTATTCACCTCATTTTGTTCCTCATGGGCTGCCACTGGCTGCAACCAGCCTCCCGGCCTCGGGCATCTCTCCAGAATGCCCTACGCGCTTGCACGGGGCATCCTGGAGCTTCCGGGGGCCAGGCGGTGCCCAGTCCCTGCAGCCTCCACCGGCTCTGTGACGGAGCCAGCAGTCATGTGGGCGGCCGATCTGGCCACCCAGGGCTTGAAGGCTGCTCGTCCAGACATGCCAGAAGCTCTTCTCACTGATCGTGATAAGAGCTTCTACATGTGAGCACTCCCTGCTGTAAGGTATCCCCCTTAGGGGATGGGGCTGTAGCTCAGTGGTAGAGCATCTGCTTGCATGCAGAAGGTCCCAGGTTCAATCCCTGGCAGCATCTCCAGGCTGAGAAAGACACTTGCCTGAACCCTTGAAGAGCTGCTGCCAGTCAGTGTAGACAATACACCGTAGACAATACACTCGATGGACATAGGAACATAGGAAGCTGCCTTACACTGAGTCAAACCATTGGTCCATCTAGTTCAGTATTGTCTACACAGACTGACAGCAGCTTCTCCAAGGTTTCAGGCAGGAATCTCTCTCAGCCCTCTCTTGGAGATGCCGCCAGGGAGGGAACTTGAAACCTTCTGCTCTTCCCAGAGTGGCTCCATCCCCTGAGGGGAATCTCTTACAGTGTTCACACATCTAGTCTCCCATTCATATGCAACCAGGGTGGACCCTGCTTAGCAAAGGGGACAAGTCATGCTTGCTACCCCAAGACCAAGGGTCTGAGTCAGTAGAAGGCAGCTTCCTATGCTCCTATGATAAATATCATCATTCTGGGGAGGCAGTTGTGAAGACCTTAATGTGCTATTTCTTAAATATTTGTCCATGTTTTGAAAACTCAACATTGCAAACGTGATTGTTTTGATTTGTGTTTATAAAAATCTTATTCTTGTGAACTTGTCACTAAAACCTATGTTTGCCCTTACTTCCAAATTGGACTAGCTCAGGAAGAATGTTCTGGTGCTGTATGATGTTTCACTCAACATTGGGTTCACACTTCCCAGAGTGCTAAGCTCTTTCAAGTGCTGCCTTGTACATGGTCAGTTTCTTTGCAGGAAAATACCTGCAGGATACCGGAGACTTGTAGTACTTTAGAAGTCATATCTGTTTAAATTACACCGGTTGAGCAGGTGGAATGTAAATATGAACACAGGTAAGCAGTGCTAGCTAGCACCAAAGCAACGTCCTCTTTCGTTGTTTAGGATCAAACTAGATATGAAGGAGCAGCCACATATCTTTTTCATGGATTGTCAGCAAATGGCCAGCAGATGGTGCCAAAAAATTGCACAACGTCCTTTTGTTTTGCTCATCGCAATTTGTGTTTGTGATGGAATAAACTGCCATCTGGAAATACTCATGATGCAACAATAGGATATGTGCTTAGTTGCATACCTGGCTCCCAGGTGCCAAACCACCTGTTAAAATACTACTTCTACTGCTATTACTACTGCTATGCATATTTATACCTTCTGCATGCAAGCAGGCTGGTGCTCTTCCTCTGGAAAGGTCTGGGGTGATCTGATTGTTGAAACAAAATAGGGAATGAACAGGCTTGTAAGCTGATGTTCTTCTTTGTACATTTATTGATCGTTATGATGAACAGCACTACATGTTGTTCCCAAATCAACAGTTTAATGAAATGATTGCAATTAATTTCAGATCTGCCATGACTTTGATACGGAAAAAAATTAAATGGGTGTTTAATCTGATATTTCAGGGCTGTGGTGGTAGCTGTTGTCAGTTTGTGACCATAAGGCAGTTCACCCGGCCGCTAATTGTACCCAGCTTCCGGAGCTCGGCACACTCCCGATTTTTGATCACTTGTAACAAACAACTAGGTAGGAGAAGGGAGAAGTGATGGTCTGTGAGACAGGAGATGGGTGGGATGGAGACATTGCGCCCAGAATTTAATGAGAAGCTGCCCCACCTCTGGGCCAGATGTTATTGTCTGCAATGTGTTACGGACATAACAGCCTTTCTTCCTAGGTCTTCCTGCAGAAGGTCAGGGTCTATAATTATTAATTATTGCGGTTATACACAGAAAAGGACTTGCATTCTCATCTAGAGTGCAGACACCCACTACCACTTCCCACAAAGCACTCCAACCTGCTCACCCACGATCCTTTTCTTGGTTGTCATGTTCTTACTCACTTGCAGAGAAGCCTGTACTTTAGTGGAACACGCTTTTCTTGACTGGGGGGGGGGGAGAATGTAGGTGGGATGAAAGGAAAGTGTTCCAATAAAATACAGGTTTTTGTGCAAGTGTGTAGGAACATGAGAAGCCAAAAAAAGGATGGATATACAGGAGTTCTCAAACTTGGGCCCCACCCAGCTGTTGTTGGACTACAGCACCCATCATCCACAACTGCAAAGGGTGGGGGTCTTTTTAGCCTACTTCCAGTAGGCTTATGAGATCACCTGGCATTCTGTGTGTGTGTGTGTCTGTCTGTGTGTGTCCCCCTATGAACTTCACAACGCCTGGACCAATATGAACCAAATTGACCAATATGAACCAGACACAAAAAACCAGTTGTAGGGACACATGGGGACACCTCAGCGGTGTAGTCTGTGATAATGTCATCCACTCCAATCCAAGATGGCAGACATGTGAACATTTGAGGCGCCCGTGGGCTAACTTGTGAACCGCCCAACCGATTTGAACCAAATTTGCTACAACTTTAAGCATGTATGCATGTCAACCGCTTGGGGAACTCTGGTTGCATAGGCCTTCGTGGAACCAAGCACACACCACTCTGGAGTCCGGACTCCAGAGCGTAGCTATAAATGGGCGGTGAATGAAGGAACGAACCTATGCCTGCCCTGAAGCACCCGCATGAGGCCCCGCCCACCCAACACCTGAGGATGGGCGTGACCCGAGCTTAGTCCCGCCTCCTCTTCGCTGGTGGGCGTGGCCGAGCCGCGGCGGGGGCGGGGGCTGTAGGCGGAGGGCGGGCACGCGCGCAGGGGGCACGCCAGGCGGAGAGAGCGAGGAGCCCGGCGCGTGCCAGCCCTGCCGGCCGCTGATTGGCTGGAGCGCACCGGCCGGCCTTTCCCTCCCCCGCCCCGCCCCCTTCGCCGTGGAGGAGGAGGAGGCGCCGCTGCCGAGCCCCGAAGCCGCGCCGGGCGAGCCTTTCTCTCCTCGGGAAGGCAGGCGGAGGATGGCGGCGTCGGTGCCGATGCCCGGGCTGCCGTCTGCGGGGCTTCCTCTCGGCTCGGCCCGTCTGTGACCGGTGAGAGCCTCCCCCGAGGGAGGGGCGGGTGGGGGGCTCCCCCTCCCCCCCGACGGGTGGGGGCCGCCCCCCCAGGAAACCCAAAGGGAGTAATTCCCCCCCCCACACACACACGCACCCCGGCCCCGAGCCCAGAGGCGGAGGAGAGGAAAGGAGAGGAGGGGAACCTGTGCTCTTCCCTCTCCCCCAGGGACCCCCGAGATGGTGGAGAAAGAGGGAGGGGTACAGCCGGGGGGGGGGCTTAGTGGTCTGGGGGTCCCGGTTTCTTTGAGCCCGTCTCCCCATAATGATAGCAACACCCCAGCGCCCCCCCCGCTCGAGCCCCTCCCCCAGCCCTAGGGTGGGAAAATGCCCCCACCCACCCAGCAGGGACCAGAGAGGTGGGCCCTTGGCCTGGCACGGAAGGGCTCCTCGGACATCCCCGATCCCCCCCTAGAAGAAACACACACACCCTGCCTGCCCCTCCTCGTTGCTGCCCCCCTGCCCGCCCTGCTTCCCCCTCCCCACACCCTCCTCGCCTCCCTCCCTTCCTTCCTCCAGGTGGCCTCCTGTAAGGCTCCTGCTCATCCCTGCACCCTGCTTAGCTGAGCAAAGAGGCCCCTTTTCCATTTATGTGTCTCCTTGGGTGTGGGGAGTTTCTCTTGATAGTGAGCAGGTGGGGAGCAGCCGGCCCTCTCCAGTCCCCTGGGGGCTGCTGCCTGTCTTGGCCGGTGAGCCCCTTACTGGGAGCCTATGTATTTAACCAATCGATCAATCTATGTAAACCGCTTGGGGGATTCTGGTTGAAAAGCAGCCTATAAATAATTGTCATGTTGGTATATTGTGATCGTTATTAATTTCCCGCGTCTTCTGCCCCCCACCCTCCATGCCCTGGCAGGATTCAATCCTCCTTGTCCTCTTCTCTCCATATAGTACCCTGTATTCTTATTATCAATCATGAGATTGTCTCTAAGCCCACCCCCCAACCCAGGTTTCAGTCCTGTTAGCTCCCTCCATATGGTGTCCTGTATTATTAATAATAATGGTATTGCCTCTAAGCCCCCTATGCCATGCCCTGGCAGGATCCAGCCCTCCTTGCCTCCCTCCCTTTCCTCTTTGCCTCCCCCACCCCCTGGCAGGATTCAACCCTTCTTGCCCCCTTCCTTCATATGACATCCTGTATTCTTCTTAATCCAAGTTGAAGGCAGATCATCCTGGAGAGAATCTATCTATGTGGTCGCAAAGAGTCGACACCAGCTTGACGGCATTTCATCAGTCAATCAATTCTTCTTGATAATAATTCCATTTAGCCCCCATAATTGTAAGAGTTTTAATAACTGTTCTTAGTCCTCCTCTATTGCTGTCATTGTGATTACTATTATCACTCTATTATTACAGTTGTTGCTATTAATAATATTACAAGGGAGGGCTGGTGGAGGGGGTGTTTGATGATGATATTACCCCACCTTGGCTTTCCCCTGTATTATTAGTGTTCTTACCATGATCGACAACAAAATTTTAATGGGGTTAAAATGTCCATTAAATTTAATTGGAGAGGGTGGGCGAGGATGCAGACAGAAAATAAAACCCAGGTCCTTTCTCCCCACCACGTGGCTTGGCTTGTTTCAATGTCCAGTTCTCTTCCCTACATCTCTCTCGATTCCTGAGTGTCAGATCCATCTTTCCAAAGTCATAGGAAGGTGCCTTATTCTGAGTCAGACCATTGGTCCATCTAGCTCAGTCTTGTCTACACTAGATGCTCCAGAGTTCCAGGTGGGAGTTTCTCCCGGCCCTACCTGGAGATGCTGCCTGGGATTGAACTGGCTCTCAACCCCCATTCCTTAAATACTTTTCTCCAGCTCATAGCCTTGGGTCTCTTATCCAGGTGAACCTGGCCCTCCCACGTCAAAAGTTCAGTTGCAGTGGTGAAGGGTAGCGCGTCATCTCCCTCTGCCACCCACCTTGATTGTCATTGCTTAAGGGTGTCAAAAAGATGGAAGTAAGGAAATTGACTTGTGTGTGTGTGTGTGTGTGTGTGTGTGTGTGTAGGCAGGGATCCTGGGATAGGGATCGCAAACCCACATTGCATGCCATATACACTTTGTCATGAGATCCATGACATTGGCAATGGGCTGCCTATTGTCTGGGTGAAGGTCAAATCATGCTTCCCCAGGAAGTGTGTTCTCTGAGCAGTTCTTTACTTGCTCTCCATAGAAGTCAAGGCCAGCTGTTTATATGGGAGAAAATAAAAGCCCCCCCCCCGTTGTGGTGGGATCTAAACCTGCTTGCTGCCCCTGGTGAACCCAGCCATGGAGAATCAGGTTTGCTCTTTCAACAACAGCTTGTATCCTGGTTTCTGTTTCTTGGTCACACTTATTTATTTATTTATTTGATTTTTATACTGCCCTTCTGAAATGGCTCCGGGCGGTTTACAATTAAAACAGAAACCGTTAAAACCAATAGCAATTAAAACAGAGATATAAACATAAACATCAATTGACAATTAAAACATCATAAAAAACAATTAAACAGCCAGAACAATTAAAACCCTGAAAAACAGGTTACGGCATTAAAACAATTAAAACTAATTAAAAGCCTGGAAGGCCAGGCCAAATGGATAGGTTTTAAGGGCTCTCTTGAAGGTCAATGAAGAATTAAGATTGTGGATTTTTGCTGGGAGTGCATTCCACAGCCCAGGAGCAACCAAAGAGAAGGCCCGCTTCTGAATCGCCCCCAAACGAACCATTAAAGACTGCAGAGCCCTCACATACCAAGGATACATGGGGTGGGGTGTGGAAAGGACTTCCAAGCTTAAATCCCAACACCTTTTTCTAAAACTTCAGCATTTTGCTCATCCTCCTTTTCTTTGTTCTTTGACAGCTCAGGCTTGTTTTACACACATCTCAGCCTGCTCTTGACTGTACTCCTGGGCCACCTCCTCAGCACCTCTGATTCCCACAGTGGTTCTGAGTGACAGACAGGATAGAAATGTTTTAATAGGTAAATATATCCCATCCGGTTTCTCATGGCTGGCCCCTTTTCTAATATCCCCCCTATCTGAGATGCTTCAATACCGTTCTTAAGCAGGTCTGTAGACTGCTTTTTTTATGCTTATAGAGATGTAAAGATGGAGGGGGGGGTGGATCGTAGGTGAAGGAGGAGGAGAGAGCATCTTCCTTCTCCTGCTGCCCCCCACCCGCCCCCAGTTTAGAACTGGAAACTGTTTAGACCTCGAACTGGAAACTGGAAACTGTTTAGACCTCGAACTTGATGGTGGCTGGGAAAGAACATTCAGATGTTGCAGAATAGAGAACACCTTCAGGTATTTTATCCAGACATGCAGTCTGGGAATCTGCCAAGCAAACTTCTGCAGCAGAGTGGCAAATCCTTTGTACAACAGTGTTTCACTTCCATTGCCTGTTTCACATGCCTTTATCGGCTTCATCATGTGCAAGAAATTGACCAGTATGTGGGTATTTATACACAGTATCAAGAAACAAACAGACGACTCATGGATATCTTCAGTTTTCTGAAGTCCATGGATGAGAAAAATGAACGTATAGGATTGGAAGCGATTGATCTTTTGAACGTGGGTTTTGATTAGTGAGAAACTTGATTTATGTGGCTTGTTGCGGTAATATGTCGTGTACATACTTTACTCTTTAAATGGCATTATCCTGGTTCAGGGTGACTAGTTCTGTTGACAGTTCCCCTGGCCGTTAACAGTAAACATATGAATTGCTTTCCCAGATCAGATCAAAGGCCCAGCATTTGGTCCTTGCAACTGTGGCCACTCAGATATTTCTAGCAAGCTGACAGGCAGGACGTAATGGAAATGGCCACCATTCATTGTTTTTCCTAAGCATACAGTATGCAGAGTTTCACTGCTGTGAACTTGCAAAACTGTCTGAAGCATTTTTAAGTCTGGTGTTATGAAGCTGGGTTAAATATCCAAAGTTACGGCTAGTCCTTAATACCATTATCTGTTAATTATGTAATAGGCTAATGATGACAATTTCCTGAGCATTTCTCTTGAAGCAGATTTCTCTCTTCTGCATGATATTGTTGAGTTTATATATGATTTCTAAGCCCAAATGGGGTAATCTTTTTTTTTAACCACAGTGTTAGTGGCTTCTCTTATCAGTTTTTGTTCCTTCCTATATATAAACTGCCAAAAAATACTTTAGGGTGCAGCAATTTGCAACTTCATCTCTAATGCTGGATATGCTTGTATTATTGTTTGAATATACATATTTTCTTTTTTCCATAAACATCCCAAGCGGTATGTGTTGATATACCATTTTATGTGTTTTGAGTAGCAAATAAAGTTTGGGTTTAAAAAGGAAGCAAGTATTGGATGTATCTCCACTTTCCAAATGTTATATAACTCTTGTAAAATTATTTAGGAGCACTTTTTGTTGCTGTTCGCTCTCTGAATTAGTCCTGTTCACACTCTGGATTCCTTCGTTCTGCTCCTAGTTGCTGTTGGCTGTACTTGTATGCTAGAATTGGTTGTCATCCCTCTGTTGGAGAGGCTGCTAGTGCCTAGCTGGAGAAGCAGTTTCACCCCTCTGCCACGTGCATCCTCCGCTCTCACCCGGATTGCATACCGGGACAATAATTTCTCATCGCTGACGGGTGCAGTCTACAATTGTCCCAGTCCTGTCCAAGCCAGTCGAATGTAATCTTGCCTGAATCAAAGGGCTGTTTCATAGGGAAGAGTTAATATTAGAGAGTAAATTGAGTTTATGACATTATTGCTCCTTACCAAGGGGGAAATTACCCTGTAATTAAAAGACGTGTTTGGCACCTAGGGTAAAAGATACAGCTAATCCAGGTTTGGGATTTAGCTCTTGTAACTTGCTTTAAATAGCTGTTGCTGCCACAGGGTAAAAGTACTCTGAGATAGTCTCCTCATGCAAGAACTTTTCTCTCTCAGAAAAGTCAAATCTGTATATGACCCACAGAGAGCAAGCTGTTCTAAATTTGGGGAAAGAGGCCATCGCTCAGTGGATGAGCACCAGCTTTTTACATAAAAGGTCTCTGGTTCAGTCCCTGGCATCTCCAGATAGAACAATGAAAGACTGCTGTCTAAAACCCTGGAGAATTGCTGCCAGTCAGAGAAGTAATAGTGAGATGGATTAACTAATGGTCTGGTACAGGTACGGTATCTAATTATTCAGAGGATGCTCACTTATTGCCTGCACCTCTCCTATCTGCTACTGTTACTCTTGTAGGTCCTTTTCTTGAGTCGGGATGGGTAGCTGCTGTTAGTACCATCCTGTGACTCCCGCCCTGTCTTCTCAGACCAGGAAGCCAGGAGGTCTAGAGACGCAGTTTCTGTAGTCGTGCACTGTGGGAATGTACTGTGAAGCAGTAAGTTGGCAGCTCATGTAGATTCCTTTCTGGCTTTGTTAAAAAGCAATGAACGGACCAGGATAGGCTGCAATCGAAACATAGGAAGCTGCCATATACTGAGTCTGACCCTTGGTCCATCTAGCTCAGTATTGTTTTCCCAGACTGGCAGCAGCTTCTCCAAGGTTGCAGGCCGGAGTTTCTCTCAGCCCTATCTTGGAAATGTCAAGGAGGGAACTTGGAACCTTCTGCTGTTCCCAGAGTGACCCTATTTCCTAAGGGGAATATCTTACAGTGCTCACACTTGCGGACTGGCCATCTGGACAATTACCAGCTACGCCATGGAGCCAGTTGGGGTGGCAGGGTTCGGAAGTCTCCTGGTCCCCAGAAGTCCCATAAGGCAGTGCCTTTTGGGGAGCCTCCTGACCCTGGGAGGCTTGTTGTAGCCTCCCGGCTGCTCCCGTTGGTCTCGTGACCAGCCAAAACCAGGCTGGGCTCCCTTAGCCCGGTTTTGGCTGATTGTGAGAATAGCTTCAATGCCTGTCTATGGCACAGTGGCCATTCAACATTAGCAAACCCACAAAGACTGTTCCCAATTACTGCCCTTGGGAATGGCCACTGTGCTTTCCTTGTATCCATTTGTGCCGTTTCCCTGTGGGGTGTGTGTGTGTGTGTGTGTGTGTGTGTGTGTGTGTGTGTATGGTGTTACATGCATCTGATGAAGTAGGCTCTAGTCTCTATTAATCCATGGAAGTGAAGGCTACAATCTTTTTTATGACTTTTACTTATTATATTTGTACACCACCCCAAACTTCCATCTCTGGGCGGTTTACAACAGCATAAAACAAATTAAAACAGACATCTAAACCTTAAAATAATGTAAAGCCACAAGTCTAGTTAAAAAGCTTGGGTGGGGGAAACAAAGTGTCTCTAAAGACTTCTTACAGTCTGCTTCTCTCCCCTGCCCCAACATGAGAGTTCTTTAATTATGGGGCATCCACTAAGAATACATCTCTGCATGATTTTGCTGACTCCATGTGAGGCAGTGAAGAGCTCTCAAAGCTTGTTAGGGCACGTGGAGAGGAGTGCTATGTTGGGCTCTGTGAAGGAGGATGCGAGTGTTGGGCACATTAACTTTTTGAAAAATGAGCAAGTGGATTAGCTTGGAAGTGGGTACAAAGTTCTGCCGTCTTGACTGATTAGAAACTCCTGCTGAGAAGGCTCAGTGTCAGCCAGTGGCGCTGAGTAGGCTTAACAACTTGTATGGTAATACAAATGCCCGAAATTGCTGGGGTCTTGTTTCTGGGAGAGCTCCCAGCGGTGAACTAAATGGAGACATTCACTGGTAGGATTTCCTACTGGTTGTTCACAGGCAGGCAAGGCCTTTTCAATCAGTTTAATAATTTCAGAAAGCTTGCATAACTATGTACGGCCAGGGCTTGGGAAAAGGGGAGTGTGGGTGGGAAAGAACTGCTTTGCTTTCAGAGATGTGAAGATGGAGGGAAGCTTAGTCATGAGCCTTAGGGAAGCCGAAATGGGAGTCAAGCTTTCAGGATGGTGACAGGTGACTGACAAGCTCCAGTGGCTTGGCTGCAAAGTAAATTGCTTGTATGGCAATTACGACACCTTTCTTCTTCTTAAAAAATGAGACTTCTTGCAGCTCAATTCACACGAATGCCACTTGTTCAACTGTCTCCAGGCATTCTAAAAAGCGATTCTTAACCCTTCTAATTTCCAGGCTTGAGATCACAGGGTAACATGATATAGGGGCCAGATCTAAATCTGGCTGATGAAAAATCTCTTTGACTAGTTCTTGAGTTTGGGTTTTGTTCAGCTCTCCGATTCCTAGTGCTGGACAATCCCTAGTGCTGAAGGAAGCAGCAAATGAAAATAATGAAAGCCACAGCCTGCTTCTTAAATTAGGTGTACAGAATCTGTGTCATTTGTAGCCATGAAAGAATAATGGAGAGCAAACTTGGGGAGCAGCTGTATAAACTAAAGGCGGTTAATGGCAATAAAGCCCATGACGGTCTGATGATAAACAACTTCCACTCATAGGGCAGAACATATTTCTTGTGCTAATATTTACTGTAGAGTAAGTTAATCCATTTCCCATGGTATAGGGAGGTCACTGTGTCCAGTTCTGGGCCCTGCATTTTAAGAAAGACACTGATAAACAGGAATGGGTTCGGCGGGGGCGGAAAAGATGGTGAGGGTCTGGAAGCCGAGTTTTGTGAGGGACGGTTGAAGGAGCTGGGCATGAAGAGAAGACGAAGGGTAGATACGATTGCCGTCTTCAAATATCTGAAGGGATATCACATAAAAGTAGTGGATTTGACCTGTGTTTTCCTCCTGAGGGCAGGAATTGAGGAGAGGAGAGCTGGTCTGGTGGTAGCCAGCATGACTGGTCCCCTTAGCTAAGCAGGGTCTGTCCTGGTTGCATATGAATGGGAGACTAGAAGTGTGAGCACTGCAAGAGATTCCCCTCTGGGGATGGAGCCACTCTGGGAAGAGCAGAAGGTTCCAAGTTCCCTCCCTGGGAGCATCTCCAAGATAGGGCTGAGAGAGATTCCTGCCTGCTACCTTGGAGAAGTCATTGCCAGTCTGTGAAGACAATGCTGAGCTAGATAGACCAATGGTCTGACTCAGTATATGGCAGCTTCCTATGTTCCTATGAATGGATAGGTTGAAACTGCAGGGAAGCAGATTTAGGCTAGACATTGGAAAGAATTTCATAGCTACATGCTGCTTGATAGTGGAACAGTCTGCTTTGTGCAGCAGTGGACTCTCTTTCTGTAGAAGTTTTCAGTTGAGGCTAGATAACCACCTGTTGGGAATCCTGTAACAGTTTCCTGTACTGATCAGAGAGTTGGACTGGAAGACCTCTAGGGACCCTTCCCGTTCTATGTTCTGTGTTTGTAACACTAAAAAGAATCCCTGATTCGTAGCTCTCGTTTCTCTCCAAGAGTGGATCTGAAGCAGGGCTTCCCCAGTAGGTTTCAACAACTGGGAAGGTTCAGATAAGAGCAGGCATTTCCATAATGGTCGAGGCCACACGATTCTGGGCATTGCTATTACCATTACCCTGAATTGTTGATGCTAAATGGAAGAATTGTTGTGAAATGCCCCAGACGAACCCACATGCTGCCAGTGGCTAGCAGCTGCAGCTTCTTAACTGCGTCTTCAAGGGCATCTCCTTATACGAATATCTGTATCATGGTCCCTGTTCTCTGAAAATTGTGTTGCTGGCATAGACTATTCCCATGTCAGCACAGAATTTGGATTTCTTTGGAAAGACAAAGATGTCTCTTTTGGGGTAGTGCTGGTAGAGAGAATACACATTCATGGTTGCATTGTTCAGCACAGACATGCAGTGTTGAACTGTAGCTTGGTAGCTCACTATTTAAATAGATTTTTTTTTTATTTATTCATTCATTCATTCAATTTCTATACTGCCCTTCCAAAAATGGCTCAGGGTGGTTTACACAGAGAAATAATAAATAAATCAGATGGCTCCCTGTCCCCAAAGGGCTCACAATCTAAAAAGAAACATAAGGTAGACACCAGCAACAGTCACTGGAGGTACTGTGCGGGGGGTGGATAGGGCCAGTTACTCTCCGCCTGCTAAATAATAGAGAATCACCACGTTAAAAGGTGCCTCTTTGCCCAGTTAGCTGCGGTTTTGATATGCCTGGCTCCTGAAGCAAGAGCCAAATGTTGAATCCATATACACTTTTCTTTGCAAGCAGTAGAAGGAAAGGATGCTGGTAGCTGGTGATTTATGGTAGGGTCTTCTGGGAGCGAAAACGCTTGCCATCTGACAGCTTTCCTGGGTTCTTTTTAAAGATCTTTGTGGTTTCCTTGGAACTGGGAAATTTATGCTTCACTTCGGGATAAAGGGTTGCAGAGTAATTATCTTGTATAAGTGGTTACACAGGAAGCCATCTTTAAATGAGAAACAAGAGCTTGATAGTTTATTGCAAACTAAAACATAGGCTGAGAAAGCAAACAGGCTAACAGTTTCTTGCGCAGAGAGAGGGAGAACCTCTCAGTTTGAAATTCAAGACAGCAAGCAAGGAGCAGACAAACTGTTACTCCACCTGCAAGCCAGTACATAGAGGTAAAACCTACAGACAAGCATGTCTAGTACAAGAACTGAGACAATGCTATGGCAAAATCCCAACATAAAGCTGGGAGCCAACTTGCATACACACACACCCACACACCCACACACCCACACACCCACACACCCACACACCCACACACCCACACACCCACACACCCACACACCCACACACCCACACACCCACACACCCACACACCCACACACCCACACACACACACACACACACACATACACACACACACAGGGCTTTTGTTCTCAGGAAGGTATACAATTGTAGTGATGTACAATATGCTAATGAGTCCACAGACAAAGGAGCAAATCACAGGTATGCAACAAGAACAACTTCATTTACGATCAAAGATGAGCTCCAAAATTTAACAATTTTACAGAAAGCAGGGGATGGGACAACTAACTCTTTCATGAATGAATGATTTGTTCAATAGGTATGCTGTTTGTGTCCGAAGAAAGTTCAGTCTGTGATAGCATATCTGCTTCATACCGTACAACCCAAATATTACACAATGAGAGTAGTTACCTTATAAAATATGCCTGTATAAATTGGCACCCATCCGGGTTTATCCACATTAGCAGGATAAGTGCCAAGGCTGCATACTTATGCTTGTACCTTCCCATCTGATCAGTTCAGCCACCACTGGTTTTTTTGGTTTTCCGTATAGTAGATGTTGACAACTCAGTACAGGTCAAAGCGCCCTTCGGGACTCTGACCCTTCTGCAGAAGGTGGCGTGGATTTCTTAGACGGTAGGTCAGCAAGTGCAAAGATGATCACTGTTAAATATGTTTAGCAGCTGGTATTCTTCCACTATGCTAGCACTCACTCAGATGGTAGCACTCACTCCAGGTATCACAGTTACAGCTTTACATTGTAAGGTATCCTGTACTACTTGCAGCTTGGGTGTCTGTTATATGATATCAGCAAAAGCTTTCTACAGTTTGACTCTGTCCTGTTAGTGCCACCAGCACTGGAAAGTCTTTATATACCCCGTCCTTTAGATATTGTATTTATCTGTGTAGTTCCTGGATAGATGCCATTGGACTTCACAATTTTCAGCTGGCTGCTTAGTGGACTTGCAGTATTACGACAACATTTACAGATTTAAGTAAGCAATTTCCAAACTTCAGGTATCTTTAAGTTCACGAATCACTAGCTATGTTTTTCTCTTCCTCCCTCACTGGAGAAATTAACTGTAGCATCTACCTTTCTTGAGGCTGCTAAATGACTTTTAGATGGAAGCCTTCCTAAAGATAGTTGTTCTGCACCTAAGTACCTTTTAACTCTTTGATCCTGGAGAAGAGTTCACTGCTTGGATGCTGACCAGTGTTCTGAGATCTGTGCTTTTCCAGCACTGGAATATGAGTAAGAGTTTTAGTCTTTGAGACTTCTGGCATTTATGGACCTTTAGTACTAATAGTGGAGGCAGCATATCCTACAGAGTTTGCAGAAAGCCTCTCAAAAGGCCTCTTGTAAGAGTGGGTTCATTATCTCGCTGGATTCTTGTTATTGCCATGCGTGTGTGGGTTAAAAGCTGTGGATGAGGGCAGAGGCTGGAATTCCATTGATTTGGATAAATGAACTGTGGAGATGGGTATTGTACGTCCTCCAGGGTTTTTTTGTTCAGCACACGGTAACCAGTTGGTGTTTAAATCACTTGTCAGAATGGTATAATTTTCTAAACTGTGCGACTGGAACATTTTGTAAAGCATGCAGTCTTTCATTTAGATTTTTTCTTTCTGTTTTTAAAAATCAAATGGGTTTAGCACAGTTGGACAGTTTTGAATGTGGTTGGTTTAAGCAGCCTTTAAAATCAAAAGCATTAATGTTGGGTGCTGCTATAACACCACACACGATAAAAGGGAAGGTTTATAGCATCTGGGCTGTGGAGAATGACCTACAAAGGACTTGCTTCCCTTAAGCATGCATATTTAAAAAAACGGACCCATCTTAGTTGAACCTGCTTCTGTTCTCTGCTGGCTTTGACCTCTAGGCAGGCAGAACATCAGTTCTGTTGCAAAGCTGAAAGGGCTGTGTTTGGGCTTACTGTGTGATGTTCAGAGTAGATTTCTTAACTGGTTGCTGTTTTTTCATTACAGGTGTGAAGTAAACATGGTGCAAAAATATCAGTCCCCTGTTAGAGTCTACAAATACCCCTTTGAGCTCGTCATGGCGGTAAGTGGTACATCTGCTTCTAGTTCATGCTGCTTAAAAAAATTCCTCAGAAACCTCTGGTTTGCATGGCGTTTGGTGCAGGATATGTGCTTTTGTGACACATGACAAGTTTACTTCTGGTGTTTTGACTCAAAAATTTGTAGGATCAATCTGTGATTAGGTTTCTTTTCATTACATGCCATATTGTACAGCTTTTCATCAAACTAAGTGTTGGGTAAATTTGTGGGAAATATCAGGAGTCCTGTGAAAAGTGAAAATAGTGACCTTTGTGATGGAGCTACTTTCTCATCTGATTTGTAGAGCCAGTTGAAAAGCATTATGCTGATGAGAATATTCTTTGTCTCTTGGAGCAGCTCTCACAAAAATTCTCCCCACTTGAGGAGGAGAAGCAGAATATCATCCTCTTTCCATTTGCCTGCAGGCCTGGCACTGTGTTTTGTGCTGCCCTACTTGAGAAGGTTCACCCCACTGACAATCCTGTTCCCTAGGTGCTTGCTTTGGAGAACACACTTTTATAAATTGCTTCGTGCTACAGAGCTTGAGGTAGGGTTGGTGGTGAGGAAACACTTTATATGCTCAAGAAGACAACCGTGGCTAAGTCTGCTCTGCTCATGTCACTTGTCTTGGGTACCAGATTGATCTGATTTGCACTGGTGCATCTGGGGAAAGCCATGCCCTGGGAATTGTGGCTTGCAGCTTTTGGCACTGAGGACTTCTGACATTCCCTGCAAGTCATAGTTCCATGAGAGAGGCAGGTAGACAATTCGTTTTAAAGCAGTTTTAGGGTTTTTATTACGAGATCAGTTGTTTTGCTAAGTCTGCATTGCTTTCTCTAGTGCAGGTTCCCTTTATGTCTTCAGTAGAGTGCTGGCATTATTCAACACAAAGGCATGGCAAACGGAACTTATGTGCAGGGGTCAAGAAATTTTGGCTTAGTTCACCAGCCAGACAAAATATTTTACTCGCCAAATAGATCCTTGAGTTATGTTGGTACATTACTCAGCAGGGTTTTTTTCTCACTCGTCTGGCATCATTTTTCACTTGTCGTGGACTAGTAGACTAGTGGATTTCCTGAGCCCTGCCTATGTGCAGCTCTGCTTTGTTGGGCTTTAACTTTGGAGAGTTGCACAGATGACCGATGTCAGCTGCTTGTCAGTAAATTGGCTGCTAATACAAGAAAGCCTCTCCTAGATAGATCTATTGTTAGCTTGTTAGCAGATCTCCTAGAGGCCGGGGAATGATGTGTTTGTGTGATTTAGCTGCCCTTGCTTTCTGGAAATTTCTGTACATTTTACAACTTCTGGACCCCAGAGATATAGCTTTTGTGGACTGCAAGTGTTTCCTTGATGGTCCATAAATGTCTATCTTAGTTCCTGTTCCTTGTTGGTTCTACCAAATGTGAAACCAAGGAACAAAGTGACTTATCCATAGTCCCTGATGTACTCTGGAAAAAGTAATTCTTGGATCCTTTGAGTCCTAAGCTTGGACTTGTTAAGGAGAGCTGTTCTTATGGTAGCAAGCATGAATTGTCCCTTTTGCAAAAAGGGTCTGCCCTGGTTTGCATTTGAATGGGAGACTACATGTGTGAGCACTGTAAGATATTCCCCTTAGGGGATGAGGCTACTCTGGGAAGGGCACCTGCTTGCTTGCTTGCTTGCTTGCTTGCTTGCATGCAGAAGGTCCCAAGTTCCCTCACTGGCAGCATCTCCAGATAGGGCTGGGAGAAACTCCTGTCTGCAACCTTTGAGAAGCCACTGCCAGTCTGGGTAGACAATACTGATCTAGATGGACCAATGGTCTGACTCGGTATAAGGCAGTTTCCTATGTGCCTAGGAGTTTAATCAAAGCATCAGTAAAGTGCTAGAGTTCAGCCTTAGAGGTAGCAGCGAAATAACTCTGAGCCTATGCAGAGAGCATTAATCACCAATCCAATACATTCTGAATTGGAGGAGGAGCTTCAGTGCCAAAGGGCCTGACCCCCCACCCCCGTTAACAAATTGCCAACCAGTATACACAGGTTGCCTTTTGAAGCCTGTTTTGTGGGGTGTGTGGACAACAACAGTGCACAAATAACATTGGACTTGTGACTTTGAGTGGGACTAGTGCTTTAACAGGAAGTGGCTACAGGGTACCAGCTCAGCAGGGCTATATACAAGTTGGGGTGTTACAGATGAACAGGATCACCTTTGTGTGTGCTGCTCTCTGGCTTTTTAAACATCCTTACTTTAAACAGAGCTTTAAATATTCCACTCTCACTCAGTACCCAAGTAAAAAAAGGCTTGCAAAGGTTGCCCATGGGTTCTCGCGGTACCTTTTGCGGACTGATTTTTCTGATAATTACAGTTTTCATTGTAGATTTTACTATCTCTGGGCCCATCCCCTCTCTTATCCTTATCTGATCACAAATTCTGGAAATATAGGAATAAGCTCAAGGCATTCACGTAGCCTAGTGATGTCCTGTGGTGGTCCTTCGGTAGATGCTTTGCTCATGATTAGATAAGATTTTGATTTCGATGACAGAACGGGAAATATTTTCTCCCAGAAGACTCGAATAGGCTTACAGAACTCCACTTAATGAGGATCAGGTTATCATTTAATTCAGTTGCCTTTCCTTGAGAGCTCAAAGTGAATTACAATGTAAAGAAATCAAATCTAAACTATGTAAAAGCTGTTAGCAGTAATGGATAATTAAAATACAGTATACTGCCAATGAAATCAAACCATCTCCACAACAATAAAATATGACTCGGCAGCAATATTAATACAAAACCACACTTCAGAAGTAGTTGAGACAACATCTTCACTCATGCTGAGTAGTTTGGTCTTTTTAAAATAGACATGGACTAGAAAGGGGTGCTGTACAGAACCACGGGGATGGCTTGTAAAAATCTTGCATTTTCTGTGGGGCGAAGTTATTTAATGACTTGGCGGGATAAGTTCCCTCTCCTTACATCAATATGAATGCTAAAATTATCCTGTAAGAACTCTCCATATCTAGGTCAAACATCGTCTAATTTCTTGAAATGGCCACTCACTAATATATAGACCTAGGGGTCCCAATCGCTTAATTTTTACTTAAAATGTCTCAAATCAGCGTCTTCACTTGGATATGCATAATGCAGCAGTCTTTTACTCCCCCAAGCTTTGCATTCATTAAACTAGTCTCCCTGCAGCAAAGGCAGCCGTTTCTGAGACGCTGGAGTTCCTTTTGAAGCAGTCGGCAGGCTGCAGCTGATTTTCGAGGTTTGTCGAGAGCAGCTGAAGTGACTGGGCAGAGCTCTGAGCGAGTGTCCCTCTCCAAATGATGAAATGACACATTCCGCCTTCCAGTAGTTGATATGTGCCATCTCGTTGGATGGTTCCACACATGACAGTCATGCTGACTTTGGGCCTTCCAGGCTGCATAGGAAATAGATCTCTTATGGAACTCGGCAGTCTCCTTGGTTGCTTAACAGTGCCTTCGTAATGTAGATTGATTGAGCTACAGTGAGGCTAGCATGTTGTATTTGAGGGCCCCTTCTTATGTTACTTGCAGCTGCACTCCCTGCAATGTGGGGGAACTGTAACTGTATGCCTGCCTGCTGGTCAGATGCAAAGACGCTGAGCTGCTGCCCAATTCACAGTTGCTGTATCTAACTCGTCAAGGGACCTGATATGTTGCTGCTTTCTGTTTTATGATTTTTGTTATAGGAGAGACTTGCAAACGAACTCCCCTATTCAAAAATAACGAGGGAGCTGTTCTAAGACTGACTAAAAAGAGGGCTTCTGTGCAAGATGTCATTACTGCATTAGAAATACCTCCTTGTTGCAGTGAATCCCTGGAATTCCTTACTCATTGCATTGCATGTTAAAAATGTGGATTGTGTCCTAATTTTTGCTGTCCATGTTTACCGATCTTTATGGAATAATCGGGGGTGTAAACGGCCACTCCAACCCCACCTTGACTTAATCCTCTCATTAATCATGGCTACTTGTGTAACTGCCAGATGTGAATGGGCTTTGCAATAACTTTGCCCACGAGTAGAATGCAGAGGAAGTAATCCTGTCCTGCTCTGGGCACAAAAGGAATGTAATGAGATCGAGATGTCAGTTTCTCTTGCTAGACAAGCTCCTTGTACAACTAATACCTGCATTCGGTAGACCTGGGTCTCTGGGAGTAGCTCTCGAGCTTTGTCCATCTTCTAAGAACATAAGATCAGCCCTGCTGGATCAGGCCAAAGGCCCATCTAGCCAAGCATCCTGTTTCACATAGTGGCTCACCAGATGCCTCTGGAAGCCACAGGCAGGAGTTGAGGGCATGCCGTCCCTCCTGCTGTTACTCCCCTGCAATGGTACTCAGAGGCATCCTGCCTTTGGCGACTGGAGGTGGTCTATAGCCCTCCAACTAGTAGCCCTTGATAGATCTCTCCTCCATGAAGTTATCCAAAGCCCTCTTAAAGCCATCCAGCTTGTTGGCTGTCACCACATCTCGTGGCAGAGAATTCCACAAGTTGATTATGCATTGTGTAAAACCGTACTTCCGTTTGTTGGTCCTAAATTTCCTCTGCCTTTAATGCTTCTCCCATTATCCTGGTGTTGGCATCAAAAACTAGAGACGTGAAATGCTTTTGCTGGGGATCGGGACAATTGCATCTAAGGGCTTCCTTGCCAGCTAACCTCACACTCCTATACAAGCGTGGGAAGTCCCTTCTTGACCTTTGGAGGCTGTAAGAGCAAATTGTTGATCTATGGAGCCCTAGATTGCACATGGCAATTCCATCTGTGTGCCCTAGCTAGCACAGGAACTTGCAGAGCGCAAAATTCTACCTTCTGCTAAAACTGACACCAAGCATTTTGCACTGACTGATGGCTGCACCCAAGGTCTGTTTGCTTGGAAGCTTCTCCCTGAGTCGCTTGAAGGGAAGGACCCTGCAGCCGCATTCCTGCTGTGCAGCTCTTGCGTAATATTCCGATGAGCATTGTCTGTATTCAGTCATAACCTTTTCCTTCTTGTTAGTGCTTGCAGCCAGATCACCATGTGTTGGGATAATATGGTCTCGCACAAAGCAGGTTCAGGCCAGGTCACTGCTTGAACAAGGCAGCTGTAAGAAACCTGAGAGTGGCTATACATATGCACTTGGTGTCTGTGTGGAGTACACTTGTTAAACCTTCAGCTCAGGTGTCCTGTGGTGGTGGGGACTTCTGGTTACTGAGTTACTCCCATGGAAATTAATGGGAAAGTAAACTTGTGCCATTAATTTCAGTAGGACTGCTCTATCTATCTATCTATCTATCTATCTATCTATCTATCTATCTTTAACATTTTATACCACCCAAAACCTACGTCTCTGGGTGGTTTACAACAAAATAAAAACAGAAAGTAAAACATTAGTTAAAACAAAAGCAAAAAGTTTAAAACATTACAATTTAAAAATTTTAAAACAGTATTTTAAAACAGCATTAAAACCATTAAAACAATATTAATTAAACCTGGGTGAACAGATGTGTCTTTAAGGACTTTTTAAAGGATGTCAGAGATGGGGAGGCTCTTATTTCACTAGGGAGCGCATTCCAAAGCCTTAGGGCAGCAGCGGAGAAGGCCCATCCCTGAGCGGCCACCAGACAACCCAATGGCAACTGCAGACGGACCTCTCCAGATGATCTCAATGAGCGGTGGGGTTCGTGACGAAGAAGATGTTCTCTTAAATACCCAGGGCCCAAGCTGTTCAGGGCTTTATAGGTTATAATTTAACACCTGGTACTTTGCCCGGAAACCTATCGGCAGCCAGTGTAACTCTTTTAGTATAGGAGTAATATGGTCTCTCCTGGATGACCCAGAGATCAACCTGGCTGCCGCATTCTGAACCAACTGTAGTTTCTGGACTACATACAAGGGCAGCCCCACATAGAGCGCATTACAGTAATCTTACGAGTACCATTGAGTATTACAGTGAGGGAGGCAGGCTACTACAGTCACTGGCTCATATCTACACTAAGTTACTCATAAGCAAACTTGCTGCAATGAATGGGACACGTTTACTTTCCTATTGATTTCAGTAGGAGCACTCAGTACTAATTTTCTGAAGCCTGTCAGTTAGGCTGAGGGAAGAGGTGTGCTGAACAACAGTGTGTAGTCAGCCAAGCGGGAGCAGAGGAGGAGGTGTGCATATAGCTGAGGACTCGTTGGCTTCAAGCCAGTGATCCTGAGATGGGGAACATAGTATGGCTGCAGTATGGGGAGGCAGGAGGGCTCTGAGTACCCATGGAGTACTAGTACCCCCCCATTGGGAACCCCTATGCTAAGACTACTGTTGTATAAAAAGAGGAGTGCTTGTCGGGAACATAGGAAGTGGCCATATATTGTCTACACAGGCTGGTGGCAACTCTCCAAGGCTTCAGGCAGGAATCTTTCCCAGCCATACCGGAAACTGCTGTCGGGCATTGAATGTGTGACTTTCTGTATGAGCCACAGCCCCACTGTGAGCCTTTCAGGCATGCAGAACTGAGCCCTTGGGCTCTTGAATAAGACATCCCAGCCATGGCCTTGTGGGGAGATGCAAAGTAGGTAATTACAAGGTGCTGACCCAAGTCCGATTTCCCCCCGCCTCCTTGATGACACATTCCGGTTAACAAAATGTTGCTGCAGTCTCTGGCAGCCAGAAATTGTCCTGTCGGTCACAAGGTGACACATACATTGCTTGAAAGCCATCTGTTCTCATTGGCTAAACTTGTGCTTTTCCTTGGCCTGCCGATGCCTGCCAATAAGGTTTGCTCAGTTTGCTGCCCTTGAGACCTCCTCTGTGTTTGGTTCCCTCCTCACCCAATCTGGCTTTGTTCAGAATGAGGCAGTGGTACATTTAAGCTCAGCAAAGGGTAGCTTCCATCTAGGCTTACTGTTGCATAGCTATATGTGTATGGAATCGGGGGCAGTCTCTTACTATGCTGAGCAAGCAGCCGGGCCCCTTGTCTGGAAGGAAGGAGTCAGTATTCATGATATCTGAGGCATTCAGTTTCTTTGCTCCTGGAAATTCCATGGGAGGAGAGCTGTATGGCTTGTGAAGTAATAAGATTTGGGCAGGGCAGACAGATTAAAGTAGAACCGCTTTGCCTTCACCTTGTACATTTAGTCTTAAACTGAGGCAGTCTGGTGCCTTGGCTTGAGTTGTGCAAAACCCAGGTTTGAATTGTGTCTTGGCTGCAAAACTCTCATTAAAGTAAAGTCGTGCCCTCAAGTCGGTGTCGACTTCTGGCGCCCACAGAGCCCCGTGGTTTGCTTTGGTAGAATACATTCCCCATTGCATTTCCCATTGCCTCCTCCATTTCCCATTGCCTTCTCCCATGCAGCGTGAGATGATGCCTTTCAGCACCTTCCTATATCACTGCTGCCCAATGTAATATACTAGCAGGGCTTCAGACCAGCATCCTCTTGCTCGCTAGGCAGATCATTTCTCCGCTGTGCCATTAGGTGGCTTAAAACTCATTAGGCTGTCTTAATTGCTGTCCTTCAGCCTAATATACCTCACAGGCATATTGTATACCTCACAGGTTGTGAGGCTGAACTTGCCACTCTGTGTTCCCTGAAGTAGGGCAGAATACCCGTGCAACAGCTGATCTTTTTTCAAAGTTGTGGCTGTATTCCCTCTCTTGTTGAGTTGTTTCATTCTTTACCAAGTAAAAAAAGCCACTTGTTATCCCTGGCATGGGAGACAGGGCCATTTCTTACACATCTGTCTGTAATGCTTGCTGAGTTTTCTGACACAGATTAATATTAGCGTCAGAAATATTAGTAAATTATACATACTTTGGTAGAACTGCAGGGTGAAGTCCATGTCACTTTGATTATAGATATCTTTAAACCTTTTCATTTCCAACTGCTTTCTTCTGTCCTTTCCTGTGAAATCCTGTATAATAGATGGGTATAGATCTCACCTCAATATTCTCCTGTTTGGTCTATGCTGGAATATTGCACTGTTGTAGATTGGGACCTTGAAGGGTCATAATAACGTATGCATCATTAAATGTAATTTAATTCTCAACAGAGAGGCCATGTTAAAGGCAAGCCATGTCCAATATCTTGTCAGCTGTTGCTGCTTGCCTGGTTTGTCATCAACTTCTGTGCTGTAAAGCGCAAAATGCATCTTGATTGTTTAATGTGCTGGTTATAGAAGTCCAAGGGCACATTCTAAATCCAACAGAATGCAGTTTTTCAGTATACACCATTGTACAGTCGCCAGTGTACAATTGGCCTGAAATACACCCACTGTATATTTCTGCAAATGGTTTTTGTTCTGTGGCCTTGGGATTCTGCCCCAAATAGCCGCTCTTTGCAGTGTCGTCTCTGGAGAGCCTCTCTGTGGGAGCCTTGTGCCTTCCTTCACGATCATAACATTGTTCCTGGTCAACTTCTGCCATATAGCAACGTGTTTTACTTAACTCTAGGATAGTTGCGTGTTTGCTACTGTATATGGAGTAGTTTCAGAGAGTCCCTTGGATGCAGGCTGTTGCTACAACACACAAGCTTCTTGTTTATCAGCTTGAACAGGGGTTCCTAATGGGGTACTAGTACCCCTAGCGGTACTTGAAGTGTTCCCAGGGGGTGTTCAGAGCCCTCCTGCCCCCCCACACTGCCGCTGCGCTTTTTATTCCCCATCTGAGGATTGCTAGCTTGAGCCCAACGCATCCTTGGCGATGTGTCCACTGCAGAAGGGGAGGGAGGAGGATAAAGATATATCGCCTCCTGCTCCTGATTGGTTGGCTGTGTGCTGAAGCTCAGTGTACCTCTCTCCTCAGCCTGACTGACAGGCTTCAGAAAATTAGCACAGAGTAACGTTGCCAGGTCGAATCCCCGCTGGTATGTTTCCCAGACTATGGGATACACCTCTATCGGGCAGCAGCGATCTAGGGAGATGCTGAAAGGCATCAACGCATATTGCGTGGGAGGAGGCAATGGTCAACCCCTCCTGTATTCTACCAAAGACAACCACAGGGTTCTGTGGTCGCCAGGAGCTGACACTGATTTGACAGCACACTTTACTTTACTCCCGTTGAAATTAATGGGACAAATAAACTTGTCCCATTAATTTCAGTGGGAGAACTCACAAGTAATTTAGTCTGAATGTAAGCCATGACTAGAGGAGCACCTGTGCTAAAATCTCTGTCGGTATCTGAGCTGAAGGTTTGCTGCAGAAAGGACACACTTGTTTAAAAAAAGGTTGGGAATGCCTGAACTAGAAGTTTCATAGAGCACTCAGTCTTCTGCTGTAATATGAATTTTGAAGTTTGTTTCTTGCTCTAGAGAAATGCCCTGGGTGGGAACAAGCTAAGGGTTGTTTTCCTGATAATCTATATGGGTTGCTTGCACTCCCTGTATAATTACCTTGGATTTTCTTTCCTAAACTGAACGGGTATTAAATGATGATAGATAACCTAATTTGGACAGCTGCTTCATCAAGCTGTACGAGGCCTGGATGTTCCAGGCTAAACTAGAGAAGAGTAGCGCGGAGATGGTCTGTGAGTTTTTTAATTGCTTGGTGCTTAACACTTGGACGTTCTTGTGTCTTGGGAGTCTGGGTGTTTGTATGTCTTGCCATCGCAACCAGCGTGTGTTGTGATCTATTTCTCAAGGTCACTTGCTTAGATATTAGCTGAGATAAAAGAGGAAAACATCAGGGAAACCTCTCTGAATATCGAGGGCCTTTTTGGACATTATTCTCCACCCCCACCTCCATTAAGTGAGATCAGGAGTGATCCTAGGGCTTGTGCGGTCTTCCGACTTCTCCCTATGTATAAAGTAATATTGAAAGTTGGCAGTGCCACCTATTTTAAAACAGGATCTCTCTTGCTCTGGGCATTAACCCAAGACGGGGTTAATCATCTTTGCTTTAAAGATGAATGAATATAGTCATCACTTTCAAGAATTGGTAAACCGATTGGCATCGGTTTAGACATCAAATGTCTAGATTTGAAACACTGCATTCAACAACACTAAAACCTTGACTAGTGCTGCAGCTTACTTTAGTGTGTCTTCATGTTGTTGTTGTTGTAATCTAGGTGTTTTATCTACTTCGGTTGCGTGAAATCACCACTATTTCATTAGGAGATTTACGAGCTGGAGAAGCAGAATGGATATTCGGCAACCTGCACAGTTTTAAGAGAATTGTTATTGCTAGCTCCAAGAAGTACTGCCTGAGGGTGGACAGTAGAAAGTCTATTTTTCGGATATTGATGCACTCTGAAGAAGCTGAAGGAGGCACACAACATGATTATAGGCTTGCAAACAATTGTCTGGATTCAGCAATAGTTTGATTTTGTCTGAAGATAAGTTGATCTTTTTTGTGCATGAAAGCACAAATGCCTCTGTGTGACACACGAGCGAGGTTTTGGCATGCTGCTTGTGAGGAGAACCATAGCTTTGTATGCAGAAGCTCTAGAACACATGTATTGTATGCAGAAGCTTTTGGGCTCAATCCCTGGCAGCATCTCCATGTTGGGCTGGGAAAGGCGCTTGCCTGAAACCCTGGAGAACTGCTGTCAATTAAAGGTCATGTGCTTGGATATTAGTTGAGTATTTGACTTCTCCAAGCTCTCTGTGCTGGTTTCTTTGCTTTTTCAAAATAAGATGTATAGCCTAGCATGTTTTCTTGAAAGCAAGCTCCACTAAGTTTAATAGGGCTTCCAGCTAGCTGTGCATAGGGTAGTCAGATTCCTGCTGTGTGGTATTTTGCAACCACGGCAATGGTGGTTTAAATCCAGATGGGGGAAAAGAGTGGCTCTTAAAACTATTGACTCTGTGTCTCTTTCTCAGGCGTATGAAAAGCGCTTCCCCACCTGTCCAGAGATCCCTGTTTTTTTGGGCAGTGAGATCCTTCGTGAGTCCAAGAGTGACGATGGGGCGATCCATATCACAGAACGAAGTTGTAAACTGAATGTAGATGCACCTCGGTTGCTGAAGAAGGTGAGAGCCGGGATTTCTTACGGACTCGTGTGCTTGTTTAGTCCTGCTCGGGAGAAGCTGTCTTGCATTCTGTACTTCCTTGTCTACTAAAGTGTGTTGGTTTTTCTTTCAGATTGCTGGAGTAGAGTATGTCTTTTTCATCCAGAAAAACACAGTGAACTGGAGGGAGCGAACTCTTCTTATTGAAGCTCATAATGAGACCTTTGCCAATCGTGTCACTGTTCTGGAGACGTGCAACTACTCAGTAAGCCGGATTCTTCTTTTCCTGTTCCAAATGGGACGGATGAGCTTCCATCTGAGTATCTCTTGTAGTGGCTTCCCTTTTATTCCTGTTAGCCGGGTTGTTCTCAAGGCTGTACACTAGGCTGCTAATGAATGCCACTTGGAAGTTCGGGAAGTTTCAATTTGTTTCCATGCACGCTTGTTTGGGGAGATAGTTCGCGTGCCCAGTGCTTATAAAAGAAAAGGAAATGATCTTCATTTGTTGTTGGAGCTGTCCTAGACCTAGAATTGAAATGAGGAAAGATGATCCTGTGCTATGTGTTTTCCTCTGTTCTTTTCAGCTAAGATCTAGGATAACTGAACTGTATTGGAGCTGAAATGTCATCGGGTTCTAGTGCTCATAGGAGGCTGCTCACTCAGTCTTAAGACTGCCTGTGATTGGGGTGTTTTGCTTGGGCTGGATGTTGATTGGTTTCATGCTAGAGCACAATTGCCCCATGTGGTGTACTCTTCACCAGCTTGCAGCATCTTCACAGCAGACAGACATGGGGTCTTGTGTAATTGTATTCACAGGACCTGTAAGCTAGTGGGAGCAGTCTTTGCTACAGGGTGGTGAAGGCCCAAAGGGACCCAAAGTTAAGGGACTCCTTCTTCCTCTTTGGAACATCATTAAAAACGTAGGCAGAGCCTAGTTGTCAGTCCCTAGATTTCCCTTCCTTGGGTTCCTTTTGCCTTTATGACTTCATCTGTTTGTTACATTTGCTGCAGTCCACCACTGTATGGCAAAGAGTCTATTAGACCAAGAGTGTACCATCTGCCATATAAACCGCTCCTTGGAGCAGCAGAGGTTTATCACTTTGTCTGTGACATTAAAAGTAGCCTGGTCCATCTCGGAAAGCAATTCAATACTCCTTTGTGTTCAGTAAACAAAAGCCCAGATTGTGTTACTTACCTGCTTTGTTGGCGCCTATTCAAGAAGCGGCTTCGTGAAATCTGAGCGGCTTGGAAGTACTGCTGCTTTGGGTGACCCTGGTGAGTGAACATTACTGGCCTCTTAGATTTCAGTATGTTCCAAGGGCTGTGGACAATGTACACTGTGTGTGTGTGCGCGCACACACACACATGCTTAAAAATAGTGACACTCTTATTTGCCACTTTGGCACTGTCCCAGGCACTATACATGGAGGCAGGTCTGCATCCTCAAGTGTAGGTTGCAACAAAACTAGGTGAGTGATTTCAAGAGGGAAAGTTGCAGGTGGGAAAGGGGTACTGAATCCTTCACTTACTCAATAGTTCTTTCTCTCCACATCCTGCCCCCTGGCACCCCCAGCCAGGTTTATTTTGTTCTTGGAGCTTGGTTGGGAGAGGTTGGTGTCCTGAGGAGGATTTCCAAATGGATAGTGGTGAAAATATGTTCCTGGTCATGGGGAGGAACCCTCCCTGTGTTCTGCCTTTATCTCAGCAGATAAATGCTGTACTCCTGGGCAGGGGGTTGGCACAATGGAGCATGCTGGCAGATATGTGCTCCAGGGAGCATTGTAACCATGTACAGTATACAGTACACCATTTCAGAATGCCTGCATATGGCTCTTGTACCTTAATTTTGTCCTGCTGCTGCTATCTGTCGGAGGACTTTGTGGAGCCTGTCTAGACCTTCTGAGCTCATTCTCACCTTGACTCTAATTCCATATTTTCTTTTATCTTGTTTATTTAGATGCATCATTTTCTGCCTCCTCTCACTGGGTGTGTGGGTGGCGGGGCTAGTCTGCTCTCCTGCGCTAGTGATTAGTACAGGAACTACTCTCTGTAACAGATTAAAGCCTTTGGCCCAGATCTAGCTCACATGAGGGAAAGAAAATGCCAAGTCATCCCTGCCGAGCTGCCTGGGTGGGCTTCTCATAAAACCTTTCTATATTTCCAGTAGATTTAAAATGCTGCCACCAAGCACCCTAAAGTCTACAGAGAACCAGACCAGTGGATTGGGTGCTTTAATCCAAGGTCCCTCTGTAACTGGGCATTGGGCAAATACAAAAAAACCCTTCCATGTGCATGCCTACATGGGTTGAGAAAAACCGATAGCTGCTGAGCTTTCAGGACGCTTTTGCACCAGAGAAATCCCCTTTTTATGCCGCCCCCCGCTTTTTCCTGAGTTAGAAACCAACTCTGAGAGGCTTGTAAAAAGAAAAGAACAAAAACCAGTTTTATTCAAGTACTACAGACTCTTTCCATCTGAGGCTTTTAGGTTTAGATACATTCAAAAATACTTAGTAGGTTACAAAAATAGGTTGTCTTAGGCTTCGGTTTTAGGTTGCATTTAGGCACACTTAGATGTTTACAGAGTCTTTTGCAACGGCCTAGGTGGGTTGGGCATAGGCTAGCGTTTCTTATTTTAATTATGTTGCAAGTAAACAATACTAGAACAGTATCAGGGATATACAAAGTGCACACATACGAAAAGAAATATAAGTTTCTAACACAAAGTCCGACTAAACAAACTTTCCCCAAAATTAATCTTCCTGAACCAAAAGCCCAGGCTTCCTTTCCTTGAACTCACCAAACTCCTGTTGTGAATCAAGCCCTTGCAGTTCTGTCTTCCAAGAGTTGCAGTCATCCTGTTGCAGCAAAATCCATCGCCACATGTCCCCTTGCTCCTCCAGCACCAAACTTCCTTTTTTGTTCCCAGAATTCCCAGCAACAGCTCTCTACGTCACACCCACCCCTTGGTGGACTGATTGGGCGATCTCTGTAGGTGACTAGCCTGTCATTCAAGACAAGAGTTCACTTTCGGTTACTCTTTAGAGGGAGGGGAGACTGGTCACTACACCCCCCTACTCCACCCATCCCATAAAGTTAAGCAGAAAGTGACAAGAATCTCTTGAAGTGTGTTTGTGACTCCTCAATTCACTCAAAACACACGTTCTTTCTAGTTGTTATTGGAGCCCAGAGAAGCAAACGGGATGAAAGTGTGCCTAATTTGAGAACTGGCTTCCTAGTTTCTAGCACAAACAGTCTTTCTGAAATTTGCTTTGCTCACTCTTAATGGCTCCATATCTGTGTCTGAGGTTAGGTTCACCCTGAGAATGAAGACTGGACGTGCTTTGAACAGTCTGCCTCTCTTGACATCAAGTCTTTCTTTGGCTTTGAAAACACGGTGGAGAAAATTGCCATGAAGCAATACACAGCCAACATCAAGCGGGTGAGAAATGATTGTCACAGATCTATCTCTGTGGAGGACAGTGTGTTGTCTCAAACTTGTTGGACTGAAGAAATAGACCAGATTTTAAAACAATACCTCTTGTTTTGACTTGAAGGTTGCTGACACCCATTGTTTAATTATTTTGGATACAAATTGTTGCAATTGTCAGTTGGAAAGAATCCCAAGACTCCTTCCAAATACCGTCATGTCTTCCTAGGAACTGTGACCTTATTAGTGAATTGTGAAATGTTTTATGAGTTGCACTTTGGTAGTTAAATTATGATGTAGTGGCTAGAGTGTTGGACTTAGAATAGAGATACCCCAGTTCAAATTCTACTCTGTTCTGAGCTTGATCTTGGGCCATCTCTCACCTAACCTACCTTACATGATTGTGCATCTCCCTAATCTGCTTGGAGGAAGGGCAGGATAAAATGATTCCTTTCCATTTAATTTGGAGTCACAGAATCGAGAATTAGTACTGTTTTCAGTTGACCCATCTGGGTCAAGCACTAGTTATTGACATTTCCTTAAGAGAGTAAGAATTTCCTTAAGAGAGTAAAGTAAATCATCTCCTCTTTACTAAGAATCTTTCTCCTCCTGGTTCACTTTGTTCCTTTCAAGACATCTCAGCCCACAAAACACATGAAGTTTGGAGAAGTTGGGAAAATGCTTCTTTCTTTGAGTGCTTGTGTGTCTCTCCCAAAAGAAGGGAGAACTCAGCTCTCTTCCACTTGCCTCTGCATGGATTTGCTGACTTAAAGAAAATATAAACAGCACCTTCAGCACTGCTTTTTTTAAAAAAATTGTGTAAATGTGCTTTTGACTTGCAAAGATGGAGAGGGCGAGGTGAGAACATGACTTGTTGAAGCTTGTAGATCAAACCTAGTGCTGGATGGAGGCATGATTCCAGGAAGGGTGCTGTTTCCCAAGGTCACTACACACCCCAAAGGACAGCAGCAGCAGGAAGGAACATCAGAGATTGGAGAAGAGGCTTTAATATCATGACCCTCCAACATCTGTCTTAGCTGTTTCCCCACTCAAGCTTTGTGCTGAACTATGTTAAATTGCATAATTTATTGTATGCTGCCCTGGGGATCGGTTAGACTGGAAGGCACGGTATAAATCTTTAAAATGAATGAAATAATAAAGCTGGATTTGAGCCCAAGAGCCCTAAAATCCCTTTTGCTGGACCATGCATTGCACACATGGACAAACACACTTTCCTTTGCCAGCCTAGGGTTTTTGTGTGATTTTTATAGACTGTAGAGAATGTAGATTATAAACCTACTACATCATTTAATTCCAGGGCAAAGAAGTCATAGAACATTATCTGAAGGAACTGATTTCCCAAGGTATCACTTTTGTCCCCCGGTGGACTCTCCTGGCAGTCAGTGGAAATGTAGATACAAGGATTCCATCAGGCTGTGAGAGTGACGCTGCACCCGCAGAATCCCACGCGCACCGAAGTGACAAAGAGCCGAGTGGTAACAGCTGCTCTTCCGTGGAAGCCTCAACCCCTGATGGTATGTGCTTGTTAACAGCTGGCGGAGCCTTGACATCTTGCTAGGATGCTTTCAGCAGGGCTTCGTCTGAACCTTGAGCAGATGCCACAGCTTCCCTTCCTCCCTCTCTCCCTTGTCATGTCTGATGTATTGTTTGCAAGCGGCCTCTCAAATATCCGTGTTCTGGATCATTTCTAGAAGCCTCATCTTGATGGTGGAACTCCTGCAGTCTGGCAGCTGTGTATCCTTAAGCTTTGCATCCCTGTTCTAGTGTACTGTAAACTGCTGTGTTTGGGAACAAAAAACCCTCTTATTGCTGCCTCATGTGAAGCCAACCAGAAATTCCCTCCGCTTCTTTCTCCCCTCCCTCTTGTTTGTTCCCTCTTTGTTCCCATATGCCTTCAGCACAGCTGCAGTCCCATGACACGACCCTCTTGGTACAGAGTTCCCTTTATGAGCAGCTGGCTGCACATGCCTGAAGGTGCACATCTGCCTCTCTCTGCTCCAAATGTCGGATGCGGAGAGTCCTTTCTGCTTGCCCCTTCCTAGAGAGGCTGCAGTCTTAGAGCTGTAGGGTGCCCACCTAGCAAAAGGTGTGCATCTCTTCCAGCGGGTCCCTGTCACGATCTTGGATGAAACAGCGTTTCTGTGGTAGATGTAGTGTCCAGAGCTGTTTTGCAATGAAGGCAGTCGCTAAAGGAGGAATACTGACACCATTTGATCGAGGGATTGCTGATGTTGTTCCAACTTGTCTAGTTACTTTAATATTTGGATGTGTTTGTGTTGATTAAACTCCCCCATCTTTCTTCAAGTCAGTGTTTGTGCACTGCCAAGTAGTCTCTCACCCAGGCATCCTTAGCTTCAGCTAGATTGCTGCTTCATGTGTTACCAGGACCAAGTTGTATTGGGCTCTGTGCTGTTCCCTTTACCCACTTACTGGGTGATGAGCAGTGACCATTCCTCCCACTCTTAGAGTGTGGAGTTCTCACTTCCTGAGGACTGGAGGGTGAAGACCCACCACTGAACCTGGCAGCAGCTCCTCCCCCTTCGCACTGGCCAATGGGCTTCCTCCAGCAGGCTTCTGAATCCCTGCAGGGGCCTTTGGGAGCAAGCCCATTGGCTGGTGGAGAGAGCAGCTGGTGGGGAGGGCAGAAGAAGGGAGTGCCACGTGAGAGGTGCAAACAGTAGCTCCATCTTCTGCCCTACCCACTGGCCAATGAGAGCACCCAGCCATGAAGGTAATGTCGGTATGAGTCTGTTGGCCAGCTTGCAGCACCACAAAGGGGTTGTTGGGTGGATGGCCATGAGCCCTTGAGCCTGTGCCTTACCTGGAACACCTGTGAAGATGGCCCTGTTCAGTCCTCTATCTTGTCCCAAGGGGTCCAGGAGGCCATTAGCAATGTTTATAAATACTTGGGTCCATGCCTCTTTGGGGATCACAGAACTGACAGCATAAATGGCTCCCGGAGGACAGAGAGCAGTGGGGAGGAGAAGGCAAAGGCCTCACCCATGAAGAACAATTTGTTCTTCTAAACATGACGGAGGAGAGCAGTAGGAGCCGCAAAGCATCATGGGGCCTTCACCTGCCTCCCTTCTCTGGCTCTGATATTTAGGGACGTTGCTAAATCTGTAGTTGGAAGCAATAGCTTCTTGTCAGCCTAGCAGCAAAGCCCACCAGAGAGATTTTCTGGGGGGGAAAGCTCACACTGTTTTGCAAAGTCAGTTCTGGCACCCATAATAGCTAGCAGAAATACATTGATCATCTGGTTGACTTGCCTCCCTCGGGGGTTGTGTTCTCCCTACTCCTCAGCTGATAAACTGGATGCGGATTACATAGAAAGGTACCTGGGGCAGTTGACTCCCATGCAGGAAAGCTGCCTGATCAGACTTCGCCAGTGGCTGCAGGAAACACACAAAGGCAAGGTAAGCACCTTCAGAAAAGGCCTTCTGTTTGGCGAAAGAGACTACTAAGTAGGCTTTAGCAACCTCATGGTCTTAATTGCTTGAAAATGTAACTAGTGCCCTCCCAAAAGCTACCTGCTACATTTCTTTATAATACTTTACCACTCCTCTGCTTATTACTATGGGTGTGCACGAATCAGTTGGCATGTTTCGGTCCGAATTCAGACCAAACCGCAGCTATTTGGACCAGTTCGGCTGAACCGATCTGCTGGGCCGGTTGGTTCAAGGAACCAGCCTGAACTGCTTCGGAGCATTTTTCGTTTGAACTGCTTGAACCAGCCCGCTTCGTGGCAGTCCGGTTTGATCGCGAACCGGTTCTGTACAGCCCTACTCTTTACCTGTTGTCAAAAAGGGAACAAATTGTCTGCAAATACACACATGGGCTGCTTTGGGCTATTAAAATATAGAGATCGCTAGACAAAGAAAGAGGAGCGAATAGCTTGTGCCCAAATTTAGTTTTGTTCGGAACGACAAGTAACCCATGGGCACAGGAGTTCTTTCACATTTGGCAAGATCTTTAAGGCTGTTCCGTTCCAAGCAGAAGTCTCAGATGTGTGTATGAGGCAGTAAATTGGATGATTGCGTAACAAAAGTAGGTAAACTGTCCTTGTCTTTTTTCCCCTTCAGATTCCCAAAGATGAACATATCCTCCGTTTTTTGAGGGCTCGTGATTTCAACATTGACAAGGCACGGGAGATGCTCTGCCAGTCACTGACATGGCGCAAGCAGTATCAAGTGGATTATATCCTGCAAACCTGGAGACCACCCTCTCTTCTGGAAGAGTATTATACTGGTGGCTGGCATTACCAGGATAAAGGTGGGAAGCTTGCTTTATGACAGTGCTAGGGTATTTCCAGACAGTGATTTATTCCAACATGACTTTTGATTCTTATGGATGATTTATAATCCATAAATACGGTCTCTATATAGTCTAGACTGTGTATAAAGACAGTCTCTAATATCTCTCTATATGGTCTCCTTTCCCCAAACACAAAGCTTTTCAATAGGTGGTCACACATTCCATTGCTAAACAATGAGCACACAAAAGGATTAGGCTTCAGCTACTAGCCTTTTGCCAGTATTGTTGTCCCTTCCCTAAAGACAGAGATGAGGCTACAAATTGATCTCCCGTAGGTGTTCCAGTTTATTTATTGTTTATTTAAAACATTTATACCCCACCCCTCCAGTGCAATACTGCTTGGGGCGGCTTACAACAATAACATAGACACAGATACAAGTAATCAATTTTTTTAAAAGTCAGATTAAAAAAAATTATTAGGTTCAAATTAAAACTGAAAATTATAAAAAGCTAAAGAACCTACCTGATTCCACAAAATAATTATATTAAAAAGGTGTTTTTTAAAAACACCGAGGGAGGGAGCATGGCGAAGCTCTACAGGGAGGGCGTTCCAAAGCTGAGGGGCCACAACCAAAAAGGCCTTGTCTTTAGTCCCCGCCAACCGGATCTCTGTTAGTGGTGGGGTCATGAGCAGTGCTCGAGATGATGACCAGAGGGCCCTGGCAGGTTCATATGGGTGAATGTGGTTCGACAGGTACCCCGGCCCCAGGTGAGACTAGTTTCTCTCCAGCTAGGTGATGACTTTGGCTGCATAGTGAAGACAAAAATACCTTTCCTTCTGTTGCTTTGATCCCTTTTTGTTTTAAAAGATGGACGGCCCCTCTACATACTGCGCCTTGGTCAGATGGATACCAAAGGTCTTGTGAAGGCCCTGGGTGAGGAGTCCCTTCTCCGTCATGTAAGATGCACCTTTGATTTATCTATGTAACGGTGATAGCCACAGGCCTTAAAGCACAGTAATAGCCAGACAGTGGATCTATGGACTCTTGTCAGTGGGATGTCCAGATACTGCGATTTGGGAGTTGGAGGGATGGAGGTAGGGGCTGGAAGATTCCCAGGCAAATTGTGTATGTCACCTGGTTGCCTTTTCACAATGGTTGTGCTTATGTATGTAGTCTAGTATGTAGTCTAGTATGTAGTCTAGTCTAGTGCATGGTTCCTTAACCTTGGGCCGCAGATGTTGTTGGACTACAACTCCCGTAATCCCCAAGCAAAAGCCATTGCAGCTGAGGATTCTGGGAGCTGTAGTCCAACAACATCTGGCTGCCCAAGGTTAAGAAACCCTGGTCTAGTGTGTTTGTGTTCTCCATTGGAAAAAGCATGCTCTCCCTTCCCTGGGCGTTACATGCAACAGCCTACGTGGGCCAGCTGCAGCCCTGACTGTTCTTCCGGCATCAAGGGCCATGCTGGAAATAAGTGCAGTGCTCTGTCTCGGACTCCTCATGACTCGGAACCAGATGCTATGCCCGAGTAACTCCACTCTGTCCTGGTCCTCATTTCAGGTGCTGTCAATTAACGAGGAGGGACAGAAGAGATGTGAGGAAAACACCAACCTCTCTGGGTGCCCGATCACGTTAGTATGCACTCATTTATGCCCAAGCCTGCCTGCCTTTCTCTTCCTGAATGAGCTACGTGCCTCTTGGCAATGAGGGAATGTGTGTTGAACTTCTTTTATTCTAAGAATATTTTCATTGGTGATGTTAGGAGTACATTTTAACCCGTGCAGCTTTTTTTCATTCCATTTACAAATGTGGAGGAACTTTAATGCTCCTCTGGGCAGTAGTTGTGAAAACACCCTAAACTGTTTCTGGCAGTTTCTGCTTCACAGAAGACCAGTGAATTGTGCCGTGCTGCCAATACGTGGCCTGTACTTGCATGGAGAGAGGCCGCTGTGTCTGCCCCTGATTCCGCAGTCCTGCCTCCTTGTTGTTGTACATAGTTGGTTATAATTCCTCCTTCAGTGACTGGTTGCCAAAAGGACCAGGATTGTCTCAAACATGAGGATGGTTTCACTTACCTGCTCAAACATCCTTGTCATTATAAAACTTAACGTTTCTGTGTTCCCAGTGGCTAAAGGAAAGTCCTTTCCTGCTTTTCCATTCCTTGGGGGATACGTATGAGGTCACTTTGTATGGGAGAGCAATTAGTTGGGACAGTCAGGTTCCTGTAGGAAGGCTTATTTTGTGCTCCTCTGAAGAGAGGTACATGTCGGTATAAGGAAAACTGCTTCATAGGTTTCCTCTCTTTCAGTTCTTGGACCTGCCTAGTTGACCTTGAAGGGCTGAACATGCGTCACCTCTGGAGGCCTGGAGTAAAAGCTCTCTTGAGGATTATTGAGGTTGTGGAGGACAACTACCCAGAGACTCTGGGAAGGCTCCTGATTGTGCGGGCACCCAGAGTATTCCCTGTTCTGTGGACTCTGGTAAGTATCTTATCAGTGGGACTCAAGCAGTGAGAACCAGTTGGGGGCAGGAACATCTCTGCTATGACTTTACCACTGGGCTGTTGGTTTGTTGGAAACCACCAGAAGCGAAAGCTACATATTTAGGAGGGGCTGTTCTGACAGATGGGGACACCTCTAGATTCACATCCTGCTAGACACAACTTTTGAATTTCTTTCCTGTAGAATTTGATATTCTTGATGCAAAACATGTATGGCTAGCAAGTGGTGATAACTTTAGAATGCCTTCCCAGTGAGAATCGCTATGGAAGTTTTATTTCCATTTTATTAATTTATTTTTATCTATGTAAACCATTTTGGGAACTTTTGTTGAAAAGTGGTATATAAAGATTTGCAATATTCATATAAATTACAAATATTTCTACCATGTCTTTTGGGGGAAGAGCCATCTGGCTCAAAATGCAAGGAATGCACCAATGAAGCCTTGGTGCTATCTTTTCTTTCCCTTTCATTCATTCACAGATGAGGTTTTGACCAATAAAGCTCCAAATGGTGTAGCCCATCATATATTGGAGATTGCCTCTTCTCCTGTGTTGCATTATAACCTTGATCATCAACTGAGGGTGCTCTTTTCAACAAGAACATCTATGCACCAGCTTCAGCTCTTAAGATGGCACAGAAATTACTTTTTCTAGCCTGCCCCACTGTTACAGAACTTCCGTCCCTTGGCAACTTGCCAAAGTCTGAGACAGAGCATCTTTTGGAAGCATTGTGACTTCTTTTGGGTTGGGTTTTTAAAGTCCCTTTTCAGTTTGGTGGCTTTATCCAGTGTTTTTAATGGGATTCTGTATGCTCTCTGAAGTTTGTTAGTATGTGCTGTGAACCTTCGAGATAGGTCAGACAGTAGAGAACAAATACGAACAGCTTTTGCTCACTGTTTCAGGTGAGTCCTTTCATCAATGAGAACACCAGGCAGAAGTTCCTCATTTACAGTGGCAACAATTATCAAGGTCCTGGAGGGCTTGTGGACTACCTAGACAAGGATGTGATCCCAGACTTCCTTGGGGGAGAATGTGTGGTAAGTTGGAGAGTATCTGAAGTGTACAGTCCTTAGACAGAGGGTTTATCTCCTTTATCTCTTAAGCCGTTACATCCCTATTAAATGTTTAGTCATATGAATGTGCAAAGTTCCAGTTGTGTTATGGCTTCCTGTTGGAGAACTCTGTACAACCACCAAGGCACAACCTCAACTTCTATTGATAGACTTTTCATCCCCCTTTTGTGGTGAGATGCTTTGAGGAGCTTTAATATCTGTATGGAAATATGGTGTGTGACATGCTGTGTCTGCGCTCTTCTTAGTACTTGCTTTATAGTATGACTTGGCTCCCATATGGAGCTCAATTTGGCTTGCATTCTAACTTCTCTAAGGTAGAAGCCGTGCAATCTAAGTTCCTGAGGAACATTTTTCAGTTATCCTGGTGTGTTAGCAGTGCTGTCCTTCATCTGGAAGCAGGACTGCTTAAAATAGAGGCCAGAGCATGTATTAATATCTTCAAGTTCTGGCTGAAGGTAGTTTTCCACCCCTGCAGGCCTAGCTCCACTTGTGTTAAAGGACATCTATCACTCCAGGTGGAAAAAAGAACTGGATGAAGGGCTGGACCACTATGGTTTCTCCCCTCTTGCATTAATAACTCTGGGGTATGAAAATGCCAGGGTCAGACTCAGACAAAGAATATACAATATGGAGCATCAAATTGATCAGGGCTCATTTCCTGTTGGTGTCCATTTGGGCAAGCAAGTTCTGAGTTTCAACCCTGCCAGGTAACGAAACCAGATAACCATGCCAAAATACTGCAGAGCTCTGACACAGGCGTGATGCAATGCCTTGCAATCAGCAGTCCTAGAAGGAAGCTGTCAAAAAAATCCCCTACAAAGACCGTACTTGTCTCTGCAAACTGGGTGATATTGAAAGAACGGCCCATGTGCTCATCCATTGCCAGTTTTACCAAGATATACAGCATATACATCTAACCCCTTTTATTAATTGCCATCCAGGTTGTACAGACTTTTAAAATCTTGATTATCTTTTAAATGACAAGAATGACCTGAGATCCTATAATGTGGCTCAGTTCTAATTGATAGCCAGTAAAATCCGCAGAAGTTCATTAAGAATCATTGTCAACCAATCTGTATGCTTAAGTATTTGCTTAGCTACTGTATTATTTATCTGTAGGTTATGTAGGTTTTGTTGGGCTTCTGTTTGTAAACTGTGCTGGTCTGTGATCATAATAAAGGAACTGAATAGAATACTATGACTTGAGATGTTAGGTGGTGAAGTAGGACAGTAACAGGGACCATAGACCAAGTCAAAGGATTTATCGTTCAATAAAGTTTTTCATATCCAGCAGAGACAGCGGTTATCGCATTTTCTTTGCTTGCCAAGAGAAAACTCCATCCACATCCAGGATGGAATATCGGTTCAACAGTGAAATGTTCTTGTTTTACATTTATAACGGAACTTAATGCTTTTTTCCTTCAGTGGAGGAGGATATCCTTGAGCGAGTTGTACCTCCCACTCGCTCCAGTAGGCAGAGCTATGCGAATCAAACACACCTTAAAGCAATTTGGTTACACTTATTTTACTTATTAAATTTCTAGGACACGTCTATCAATAGCTGCTAGTCCTACGGCTATAGGCCACCTCCAGCCCAAGAGGCAAGATGCCTCCGAATACCAGTTACAAGGGAGCAATGCTAGAAGAGATGGCTTGCCCTCAGCTCTTGCCTGTGGGCTTCCCAGAGGCATCTGGTGGGCCACTGTGGGAAACAGGATGCTGGACTAGATGGGCCTAGGGCCTGATCCCGCAGGGCTTTTCTTAAGTGCTTGTACTACCTAACCCAGAGGCTCTAGGCGGTTCACATGAATAAAAACAAGACACGCTGTTAAAAATCAAAACAGTTTAAAACCATTTAAGAGTCACTAAAAGTCAGGCTTTTTAAAAAGTGTTTTTAGGACTCCTGAAGGCTGGTAATGATGTTAAGCCTCAAATATTCATTCAGAATATTAACGAAAGTATGTTAAGTCAAGAGTGCTGTAGAACTTGGGCAGGTTCTGTGCACACATAAGCTAAAGATGTGCATGTTGCTAGGAAGCTCTTGTGCATGTGCTGCTAAGTGATTGTCCCGTTGAGAAGGCCAGGTACTCTTCTCATCACACGGTGGATCTGTACTAGAAATAGCCAGGGATTCTCAGCGTTGGGTCTCCAGATGTTATTGGACTTCAGCTCCCATAATCCCCAGCCCCAGTGGCCTTTGGTTGGCGATTATGGGAGTTGAAGTCTAATAACATCTGGGGATCCAACGTTGAGAATCCCTGGAATAGATTACCCATAAGTCTGCTCCCAACCCCTCTGAGGATAATTCTATTTAATGTGCATAACCTCTGGCCCATATCCCTTTTCATGCGTTGCTCACCTTTCCCTCTCTTGGCTGCCTGGATGACTGTACTTACTGCTGTTGTTGACTTACTCTGCATGGTTATCTCACCTTGTTAATATGGAAAAGGTTTTTTATCTTTAAAAGCTGGGTGGAAGATGTGCTGGTTGATTGGTGTATTTTCCACACAGGTTGGTGTGTGTGTGTGTGTGTGTGTGTGTGTGTGTGTGAGAGAGAGAGAGAGAGAGAGAGAGGGTGGCGAGGGGGAGGGCATAAATCTTCAAAACAAAATGAATGCTCCGAAGTGTGGATCTAAACTTTGTGTTACATCTTCCCTGTTTCCCCCCACCTTGACAGTGTAATGTGCCTGAAGGTGGTCTTGTCCCCAAATCCTTGTATCAAACCGATGAAGAGCCTGAAATCTCTGACTCGATTCGCCTCTGGACAGAAACCATCTATCACTCTGCAAATATCTTCAAAGGTGCTCCCCATGAGGTAGGAAAGAAGGAGCCTGCTAATCAGCTGGAGAGCTGGAAAGGGTCACAGAGTCTGAGCGTATGAAAAGTGCTCTGGGCTGTATCAGCACAGGCAAGAATAGTTTCAGTAAGATTCTGGAGGTGCACTAAAAAACAGGAAAGAGGGAGAAAATACTGTTCAGGGTCAAAGAGTATTTCCTTTTGGCTCTGATGCCACGTCCCGTTTTCAGGTATCTCATCCATCAAGGGGGAAATAACTCTTTCTCCTACTCATAACTGCTTTGAGCCTTCTAAGGAGTGCTGATCGCATGGGATAAAAATGTGTCCTAGGCTGAGATTATTCTCAGATTCAGCTCAGGCCACACTGCTCCATTTCCCTTCTGCTGCCTGGACATTGGAGAGAATTACTTTGATTGCCCCTGAAGGGTACAAGCAAGTCTCTAGCCCTGAAGGCCAAAGCAGTAACAGCCTAGACTCCAGGCACTGCTGTGTCCTTGCCTTTCGTGCTGCTGCTTGTGGTGTGGGGCTCCAAAAGTTGAACAGGGTATCGCAGGCTTACCTGTTTCTGTGGGGCCGGAGGCGGTGAGGGGGGGGAGGCTTTTGGCTGCTGTGTGCTTGTTGCTGTGCCTGAGTCCAAAGTGTCCAGTCCTTGTATAGTCCCCAGCCTCTTCCAAAAGCTGCCCAGTCTGGTGTTGGTAGAAAGGGCACAGATTGATACCGTGTCTCAGTAGCATCCTGCCTTCGCCCAGCACCCAGGTAATATGCTGCACTTGGACTTCCCATGGAGAGACTGTGCTGCAGGGTGCACAGCAAGTCTGAGAGGTTTATGGTGAAATATGGAAATGGGACTCATTCGTAGCTTGCTGGGAGCCAGAAGTGTCTGTGTGTGCGTGTTTAATATATCCCTGTCCTGCTTTTCATTATAATTGACCTAGTTCACAAAGCAACTGTAAATGCAACAATAAAATCGGTATTAAACCCCCAGTGAATTAGAGCCACGATATAATGTTGCTGTACTAGTTATCCCTGCTAACGGAGCAAAGAGACACCTTTTAAAGTGGTGATTCTCTTCTGTTTAGTGGGGGGAGAGCAACTGGCCATATCCAGCCCCAGCACACCATCTCTCCAGTGGCTGTTGCTGGTATCTGCCTTTTATTTTTCTTTTAGATTGTGAGCCCTTTGGGGAGAGGGGGCCATTTTATTTAAGTATTATTTGTTTTTCTGTGTAAACCGCTTTGTGAATGTTGGTTGAAGAGCGGCATATAAATATTTGTTGTAGTAGTAATCGATTTGTTGAATGAGACCAGCATTGAATGTGGGTGGATGCTGGTGTGTGTGTGTGTGTTTTGTTTTATTCACAATCACCATCTGATTGTTAATCTCCAATCTAGATAGTTGTGGAGATTTTGGAAGGTGAATCGGTGATCACCTGGGACTTTGACATCCTGAAGGGAGATGTGGTGTTCAGCCTTTTCCACTCCAAGCGGGCACCCGAGACAGTCCGCAAGGAGCCCCCAGTGCCAAATGCTTTGACTGGCGGAGATAACATACAGCTGATCGGCAAGAGCTGGGTCCTGGGGGTGGACTACAGCCGTGTGGAGTCACCGCTGGTTTGCCGGGAAGGCGAGAGCATCCAGGTCGGTCGTATGTCCACTTCTAAGTGTCTTCTGGCCTTTGGTAATGCTTTGATAGGAAAAGCAATTTGTTTCTCACAATCATTCACTTTTCCAGGGCTCCCACGTGACTCGCTGGCCTGGCTTCTATATCCTCCAGTGGAAAATGCACAGCCCAATTCCCTGTGCCGGGACCAGCCTCTCTCGGGTTGACGACGTTTTGGCCACCCTCCAAGTCTCGAACCACAAGTGCAAGATCATGTATTACTACGAGGTGCTTCCATCCAAAGAGTTCAGGTAGGGATGAGATTGGGGGAGTCCGTTGCCGAACGTGCCTCGGAGCAGAGCCTGCGTGATTCTGAAAAACCACCCACAGGAATCCAGATGCCTGTCTTGCTTCTTAGGGAGGAGAGTGGGTCTTGTGGTAGCAAGCATGACCTGTCCCCTTAGCTAACAGTGTCTGCCCTGGTTGCATTTGAATGGGAGACTTGATGTGTGAGCACTGGAAGATATTCCCCTTCAGGGATGGAGCCGCTCTGGGAAGAGCAGAAGGTTCTGCCTGGCAGCATCTCCAAGAGAGGGCTGAGTGAGATTCCTGCCTGCAACCTCGGAGAAGCCGCTGCCAGTCTGTGAAGACAATTCTGAGCTAGATAGACCAAGGGTCTGACTCAGGATATGGCAGCTTCCTATGTTCTTCCTCTGACAAGCCTCTCTTGCCTAAATCCTAATGTTCTGTCACTTTCTTTCTTTTGTGAGCTAGTAAGCTCAGAACATACCTGTAGCGCACAAGTGACAGTCGTATGGCTGTGGCCCCCGCCTTGCTCCTCAGCAGCAGCAGCTTGTCCTAACAAGACAGGGTGGGTGGGGGGCACATAAGGCACAGCTGCCTCTGGTTCCGGGCAGCCTGATTGCACCTGTTTCTGGAGACTACTGCGGGTATTACTGACTGCCTTCAGTCTCCCCTACCATTGCTAACGTATGCTTTCTGGCTCAATCCAGACTTTGGAGGTCTTATCAGGTGAATCAGTGTTGGCTCCAAATCCTGTTGAGGTAATCTTAAGGGCAAAGGTATCGAAAGAATCAAAACGGTCTCTTTACCTGATGCTCTAGCTCAGGGATTCTCAACGTTGGGTCTGCGGATGTTGTTGGACTTCAACTCACATAACCTCCCACCCCAGTGGCCTTTGGGGATTATGGGAGTTGAAGTCCAATGACATCTGGGGACCCAACGTTGAGAATCCCTGCTCTAGCTAAATGTACCTGAGAGTGTGTGAATACGGAAAACAGCAAAGACACCCTCTGCTTTTGTGATTATTTTCCACTTTCCAGTGAATATGTCAGAAATGGCCCTTTCCGGGTTGAAGTGGAAGTCAGGCAAATGCAGGATTCCCAATCCCAGAGTTTGCCTCTTCTTTACAAAGGGGGTTGTGGGATTTGCAGGGGAGAAAATACCTAACCTTTTGGCCATCCACTGCTTTTCTTCTGCAATCCTTCCTCCAGCCTCGCTCTGAGATTGGGGTTTCTTGGTCAGGTGGGGGAAAGCAGCTGAAGGAAGAGGATTAGTAATCTCCTCTCCTGCCTCCCTTCTCCCTCCAAATCTCTCCACCACCTTTGCACACTGGAAGCAGAAGCAGGGTTGGGAATCCTGTTTGTGGTCAGACATCTAGCTCTGGTCTCTAGCAGCATAAGGGAACCTTAACAAAACCCAGGCCTAAGTGTGTATGGGAAAATGCTCTGTACTTCACTGCCCTCAAAAGCACAATTTTTGTCTGGAGACTCGGTGGTGACTAGGTGGTGACTCGGTGGTTATAACCTTGGACGGCCATGGCTAATTGTGCCCTTTAAAATAGCTCCTGTTGGTAGAATCCATCTTTACCAGGGCTGGAAAGGCTCCCAACCAGCTCTTTCTGGAAGCTGGACAGGTCCTGCAGCAGAAGAGAACAAGCAGATGGGAGCACTGGAGCAAAAACGAATTGCTTACGTCTTTCAGTGCACTTCGGCATCATTAAGGACACAGCGTAACAAGCACCTCCCTTTTCTTCCATCCTAGGGGCTCCATGTCAAGTCTGGAATCGTGCAACAGTGGATTTTCTCAGCTCAGTGGAGCGACGACATCTTCCAACCAATCTCAGAGCAGCTCTCTGGTTTCAAGATAACGTCAACGTTCACAAATAACGCCTGCAGAGCATTGAAATCCTGGGCCTAGCCGCTGCCTCCAGGTCTGCCCCATGGACTGAACCCAACGTGGCTGGATGGGAGTGCCTAGGGGTGGCCATCTGTGAGACCACAAGGTGGGGTGTGTGTGTGTGTGACCATTTGGACATCAAGACATTTCTGGGGAGCTGCTTGAACTCCTGGGTGTTCAAGAATAGACTTACGGCTTCAAAGTCTTGGAGACTGGCTTTCCTGGATTCTGCGTGAACCGATCTGTGCATCAGAATGCATATCACTTTTGCATGTCTTTTACAGAATTCCTATGGTTGAAGGGCTTTTTC